>NC_135369.1:92442014-93775764 GCF_049243985.1 Paroedura picta | reverse complement strand
ATTGTCACAGCTACCTGGAGCTGTCGGGACAGAGATTCCAACATAGACAGTCAGATAGGGCTACAGTGACCTTTCCAGATATTTTAACTCAGGTTAAGTCCAAAGTTTCATTCCAGGACTCATGAAAGGAACTTTGATGGCTCATAACATTTGTATTCAATACAAAGGCTAGCATTGGAACTCTGCCTTATTCTGGAGACTTTGGGGGCAGAGCTGGGAGGGTGGGATTTGGGGTGGGGAGGGACCTCAGTGGAGTATAATGCTATGGAAACCATCCTCCAAAACAGCTATTTTCTCCAGAGGAACTGATCTCGGGAAATGAGCTGGATCCCTAGGTACCTCCTGGGAACTGGTATTCCTAGACCAGACCAATTTGCATGATGGCCTCTATTGAGCTGGGACCAACTACATGTTGACTTCCATCACCAGGCCTGGTCTAATTGTGTGAGTTATAAAGTTCTCATGGCTGTGGTTGACCTGTTCCCAATATTTTTTTCATCACGGGATATGATTGCCAGTCCAGGGCTGCCACCTTCCAGGGGACAGTGAGATGCACCCCTGATGATAAATGTTGAGTTCAAGGTTTTGGTTTTAACCTTTAAGGCTATACGCGGCTTGGGCCCTACATACTTGAGGGACCACCTGCCTCCTTATGTCTCCTGCAGGGCACTTCACTCTGTGGGTAGGAATCTGCTTATGGTCCCAGGACCCCAGGAAGTGTGCCTAGCCTCGACCAGGACCAGGCCTTTTTCTGTCCTGGCCCCTGCCTGGTGGAAAGAGCTCCCTGAAGAGCTGAGGGCCCTGACGGAGCACTCTGAGAAATGAGGTTAGTTGCTAATTATTTCACCATTGTAATATTGTAGCGTTTTAGAGAGATTTTATGGGGAGATTGTTTTATACTATTGATAATGTTGTTTTATTGTTGTGGACTGGATTCTGTATTTTACATGCTTGGTGAGCCAGTTTGGCAAATCCAAATCTTAAAACCACCCGCGGCGCCGCGGACTAAATAAAACTGTAAGGGCTTGTGGGGAGGAGTTCGGGCGGGACCCGTCTGGGATAAAAACTCGGAGAGGGCCAATCCGGAGCTATGAAGCAGCTCCTGATTGGCCCTCTCCGAGTGCCACTCAAGGGCCAAGTGGCCAATTGGGAGGTGCACGTAGCGCGCTTCCCAATTGGCCACTTGGCCCGCCCTGGACTCTCTGTCCGCGCTCCGTTCCCATATGGTTCACTGCTGGCAAAGGTGCAGGGCGGCCGACGCAGCCGCCCTGCTCCTTTCCCGGCAGCGAACCATCGCCCTTCCCTACCCACAAGGTCTCCCCACAAACTCTGGCCCTGCAGCCTCACCGCAGCCTCACTGCGGCCCAGCCCCTCCTGCGGCCTTCCTACGCACATGACGCTCGCCAGACACCGCTGCCGCTCACCCCCTTCCTGCCCCGAGCCCCAAGCTCACTGCCTTCCCCGCCTGCCCAGGACCCGAGGACCACCGAATGCCATGACCATGCCCCGCCAACAGACAATGCCGCCAATCCGATCCGCCCCCACGTATGCCCCTGCGGAACAAGGCCGCCCGCCTCCCAGATCGCCTCTTTCCACAACGCCTCTGCTGCGTGGCCGCACGGACCCCTGGACTTCCTACGAGACTCACTGAGCCGGCGCACGACCGCCACCACTCCCAGCCGCCGTTCTCCAGGTATGTTTCTCTGCCACATCGCCCCACTCTGACGCCGCCATGCCCAGATGCCAAGCTGCCCCAAACATGACCTTCCCGCGTCGCGCCCTCCCTCCGGACCCATACCCCAACACCCGGCCTCCTCACACTCTTTTCCTTCGTTCCCCGGCCCTGCTAAAGCCTACCGCGCTCAGAAGCTCGGAGAAAAACAAAGGCTTCTGTGGACCCAGCCAACGTGCGCCCATCCTCACACAGCCGTCCCTGCCCACGCAGGAGCCTTCTGCAGTCTGGTGGGAGCCCGACAATGATCCACCTAGCGCCCATTTTATTTTAAGTTAAAATGGGCTTTAAATCTAGTATAATAATAATAATTGCTGATGGTACAATGCCATTTCCAGGGGCAAGAAACATATTATAAAACTTTTCTACTCAATAAAATTTAAAGCTCAGAAGAAATATTATTAGAGACATATCAAAGAGTTATTAAGCACTTTCCAGCTTTAGTAAATGATTGTCCTCCTTTCCCCTTGCTATGTAATTAGTGTTGCCAACTGCAAGTAGGGAAATTCCTGGAAATTTGGGGTGGAGCTGCTATGGAAGGGGCTGGGGGAAGAAAGCATTCACTATAATGTCATAGAGTCCACCATCTAAAGTAGCCATTTTCTCATTGTAATAATGGGGACTCTCTAGACCCCATCTGAAGACAGGTCACCCGATAGATAATCCCCATTCTATTGTATCAAAGTGTATTTTTAACAAGGTTTATATAGTCTCAATGTGTTATTTAAATACTACTTCTGTGGAAGTTTAGGTACATCTCTAAATGACCCAATCTTGGTTCTTTTAAAAGGCTTCATCTTGCCATCCCATTTTGAGCTATTACTTTTTGCGATAGAGGAAGTTACAGACCAGACTGAAATGCTGTCTCCAAAAGTTTCAGACAGTTGTTCAGGAATGGAACTAACCAAGATGGAGGGCAAAGTCCCTGATGACTTTTTCAGGATGAGGCGGGCATATAGAATGGGAAGAACAGTGAGACAAGGGAATGAGTACTCAAGAAATAGTCACAAAATGATAAGCATTGGCAGGAGGGGAAGCCTTTGTTAAATAAACCTTTAATGTTTTCTGGGGTATTGAGACACCATATTAAGTAGCCAAAAGATGGGGAGGATGGATGGAAAGTGGAAATAAATCAGCCACAATTACCTATTGGACAAAGCTTCCATACGAATACAACTACTGTAACTAAAATTCAGCTTTATGAGACTATTGAAATTCTGGCCACATTTCCCTTAGCAACATTTCCTATTTAAAACATCTGTTGAAAATCAGTAGGATTAATGTAATGGGATAGTCTGGCCAGGTTCTCTCAGAATTAATCAAACAAATTAGCACAATGGACTTTTTAACAAAAACTGTTAAGAGCTGCTGAGAATAGCACACTGAAGTAACAGACACATCTGGACTGCACTATCAACAAATGGAAGGTTGTAGATATCCTTGTTGAAGGGGCATCGGAATGTTATGGGCTTCGCGAAATGAAGCAGAAACATGGTTCTTTTAAATCTAAGGTAACTTGAACATGAAATATCAAGGGAGAGAAAGGCGCCAGTAGACCATTGCTGGGTGTGCTTGAATTCTAATTGTTAATTACAGTCTTGATAACACAACAAAATGATGAGCTATGAAACCCAGCTACTCATTTATCAAAAGTATCTTCTCTTAACAAAATGAGATATTAAAAATAACCTACATTATGATTCTATCTGATTGGCAAGTCCATAGTGCAAGTATTTCTGCTAATCAACCATGAAGCAAATGGTGAATTTGAAATCTAAAGAAGTCCACTTGAGCTAGTTTAAAACAAAGTCTAAAACAAAGCCTAAAACAAAGGGAAGAGGCCATGGGGACAGAAAGAAATGGAGTTGAGAAGAAAAAAAAAAGGAGAGTACAGGTAATTGGAGACTCCCTGCTAAGAGGAATGGATCGCCATGTGGCTGGGCCCGACCCCCTAACCCGAGAGGTGTGTTGCTTGCCAGGGGCGAAAATCAAAGATGTTTCAGAACGGCTGCCCAAACTCCTCAAATCTACGGATTGCTACCCATTTCTGATGGTCCATGTGGGAACGAATGACATGTCCCTGAATACCATCGCTCCTATTAAAAAAGACTATCAAGATCTGCGGAGGAAGCTCAAGCAAATGGGGGCACAAGTGGTATTCTCTTCAATCTTGCCTGTCAAGGGAAGAGGAATGCGTAGGGAGAGGAAGATAATGGAGGTGAATCACTGGCTGCGTAGTTGGTGCCGGCAGGAGAGATTTGGTTTCTGGGACCATGGGATAGGCTTTCTTGAGGAAGGCCTACTAGCACCTGATGGACTGCACTTATCGAAACTGGGGAAGAATGTGTTTGGCAGGAACCTGGGGAGATTCATCAGGAGAGCTTTAAACTAAAGCCACTAGGGGAAGGAGATGATCAACATAGGGAGTGTATGGAAGGAAAACGATCGGAGGCAGCCCAACCGGCAAGGCCAGCTCATAGGGAACCAAAAGTAAAAGGATTCAGATGTCTTTATACTAACGCCCGAAGCATGGGCAATAAAAAGGAAGAGCTGGAACTTCTCATGCTGATGGAAAGGTATGATCTAGTAGGCATCACAGAAACTTGGTGGAATGATTCTCATGACTGGAATGTAATGGTGGATGGATATGAACTGTTCAGAAAAAACAGAATAGATCGAAGAGGTGGAGGAGTGGTACTGTATGTGAGGAAAGGGCTTACCTGTCAGGAAATTCTAGTGAAGGAGAGCATATCTACAGTGGAAAGCATCTGGGTGAAAATAAGCGAGGGGAAAACAAACAGTGAGGTGGTTGGTGTCTGCTACCGACCGCCTGACCAACGAGAGGATGTGGATGCTGTACTTTGTGAGCAGCTTGAGAAAATATCCAAGCGGCAGGACCTTGTCTTCAAGAGTGACTTCAATTTCCCAGATGTGTGCTGGGAAACAAATTCTGCGAAGCGTCCTCAGTCATGCAACTTTCTGACCTGCCTGGCTGACAATTTCATTTATCAAATGGTAGATGAACCCACAAGAGGTTCAGCCATACTGGACTTAATACTGACCAACAGGCAAGAGTTGGTGGATGAGGTGAAGGAGGTGGGGACCCTAGGGGGAAGTGACCATGTCCTCATAGAATTCCTTTTGAGATGGGAAGCCAAGGAAGCTTGTAGCCAGACGCAGATGTTGGATTTTCGTAGGGCAAACTTTAATAAACTCAGAGACATGATGAGTGTCATACCATGGACGAGAATGCTGGAAGGGACGGGAGCATGTGAAGGGTGGGCGCTACTCAAACAAGAGCTATTACATGCTCAATCCATGACTATCCCAGAAAGACGAAAACACTGCAGAAGCTCTAAGAAGCCTATTTGGATGAACAGAGAACTTCAAGAGGAACTAAGAAAGAAAAGGAAAATGTTCAGGAAATGGAGGGAAGGACAGAGCTCTAAAGAAGAGTACCTACAGGTTACTAGGCACTGTAGATCAATCATCAGAAAGGCCAAAGCTGAGAGTGAGCTAAGATTGGCCAGGGAAGCCCATTGTAACAAGAAAAGATTTTTCAGTTATGTTAGGAGGAAACATAAAGTAAAGGAGGCAATAGGCCCACTGTTGGGTGCGGGTGGACAAACTCTAACGGAAGATGCAGAGAAAGCAGAAAGGCTTAGTGCCTATTTTACATCTGTTTTTTCCCACAGGTCAAAGTGTTTAGGCACATCTAGAGATGGCCGTAGCCAAAGGATAGTGTCTGGGTGGCAGGTTAACATGGATAGAGAGGTTGTCGAGAGGCATTTAGCTGCACTGGATGAGTTCAAATCCCCTGGTCCGGATGAAATGCACCCGAGAGTGATCAAAGAACTTTCCGGAGAACTTGCACAGCCCTTGTCCATCATCTTCGGAACCTCTTTAAG
Source organism: Paroedura picta (assembly GCF_049243985.1). NCBI lineage: Eukaryota > Metazoa > Chordata > Lepidosauria > Squamata > Gekkonidae > Paroedura > Paroedura picta. The sequence goes on along the minus strand of NC_135369.1, from coordinate 93,770,124 downwards.
GACTGGAGATGTCTCGGAGGACTGGAAGAGAGCAAATGTTATTCTGATCTTCAAAAAAGGGAGGAAGGATGACCCGGCAAACTACAGACCAGTAAGTCTGACCTCTGTTGTGGGGAAGATAATGGAGCAGATATTAACGGGAGCGATCTGCAAACATCTGGAGGACAATTTGGTGATCTAAGGAAGTCAGCATGGATTTGTCTCCAACAGGTCCTGCCAGACCAACCTAGTTTCCTTTTTTGACCAAGTAACAGGTTTGCTGGATCGGGGAAATTCGGTTGATGTCATTTACTTGGATTTTAGTAAAGCTTTTGACAAGGTTCCCCATGATGTTCTGATGGATAAGTTGAAGGACTGCAATCTGGATTTTCAGATAGTTAGGTGGATAGGGAATTGGTTAGAGAACCGCACTCAAAGAGTTGTTGTCAATGGTGTTTCATCAGACTGGAGAGAGGTGAGTAGCGGGGTACCTCAGGGCTCGGTGCTCGGCCCGGTACTTTTTAACATATTTATTAATGATCTAGATGAGGGGGTGGAGGGACTACTCATCAAGTTTGCAGATGACACCAAATTGGGAGGACTTACTATATTGTTATAGAAAAGAAAGAATTAATACCCTGACTTCCATTTGAACATTGCTATAATTAGGGACATGAGAGATTTTAATATTTGGAGCCATTCCACACCCAATAAAAAAGTTAAATTTGTACCTTTTGTAAACGCCATATTCATACCTTTTTGTAAACGCCATGAACATCCAGCGCTACAGCAGCAAACCAGCAGTTACATCCTCCGTTTTAAAGCACTTGCAGGGGAATCACATAAACTGGATTCCCCCTGCCATGTAGCATGAGCAGGATGAGAGCAGCCAACAAACCACTAGTATAAGCTTTCTTTCATTCTTTTTTTGAAAAAATCTGCCTGGAGCAATGAATAGGTACACAATCATCTAGGCAGAGCACAAAATAAACTTTTCCCCACCAGTTTGCCCATAAAGCATGCCTCTTCTACACCAAAATAAAATAGACAAAACACTTTTTTGTAAAGCTTCAAGGCTCCAGATTGCAAGAGGGCTTGCAGTAAAAGGAGACCTATGCATCTATGAATAGATATGCATGAATAGATGCATATGCATTTAAACTCATAAGTCTAATTAAAAAAAAATAGCTGGCATTGTGATCCCTTTAAAAGAGAGAGAAATGTGATTGGCTGCCGGTCTTGACTGACAGGTGGAAGAAAGTAGCGTGCCATTTCAAGACACGTGAGACGGCAGCAGAGGAGCCAGCAGGTGAGGAATTCCTGGTGTGAGTTTTTTTAGTGTTATACCATTGTGCTAGCGTAACGCTGGTTTTTTTTTACTGTGCAGAATGGCCCTTGGTTTACAGAGGGACATCCAAAACTAGCCCTTTAACTCTTTTCAAAAGATGGACAAAGAAAAAGATCAACAGTCATAACACAAGCAGTTTGAAATCCAAGTCCAGCGGAACCTTTAAGACCAACAAAGTATTATTCAAGGTACTAGAGGCAAAGCTCATTGCATCCAGGAATGCAACGGGTGCTAGCACATACACCTGAACTCTAAAGCTGGTCTCTAAAGCTGCAGCAAACAAGTTGGCCCCTTAGACTTCTTATGCTGCCTTTACCAGAAGATGTCCAGTAAATTCTGAATACAAATATGATTTGATAAATGATTTAAAAAGATGCCAAGCCCTGTAATGAGAAAAAGGCATGTTTTAAGGTCTCTAAACTTTTGCATTTGTTTTTGGTGTTATTTTGTGGTATTTTAAGATTACACTTCACTAAGAATTGACATTGTTTCTTGAAAAGGCCAAATTTTCAATGCAATTTCTTATCAAAAGCAAGCAGCAGCAACTGAAGCCCCCCTAGAAGTGCTCAAAGATCTTGACTATAATAAGAAGCAGCCTTTGCATTCTGTCCCCATAAAGACACGGCTGAATCTTGCAAACATTTATAAGACGTATGTCTGAACCTCTCCATGCTGTGCCAATATCTTTCCTCTATTCATTCACTTAAATTTCTAAAGTATAAATTTTGAAAGAACATGAGCTGGCATGGTTTTTGTTGGGAGGTTACAGAATCCAGATCAATTATATTACCATAAATAAATGTCAAAAGGCTGAAATGCATTTCTGTAATTAAACTGTCAAGGACAAGAACATACAAGAAGAGTGATTTTTATTTTATCCCTCTTAGTCAAAGAGAAAACTAATAAGAAAAGCAAACATGTTATGAACCACGATTAATAAAATACTAGCTGATCGCTTACATATGCAAAAAAGGGAACCTTGTTGTCCTTTCCAATACTTCCTAAATGATAAATGGATGATGGTCTGGAATCTGTCTCCTTAAACAAGAGATGAATTAGAACACTGGGACCACTGTGTCAGCAGCACTTGAAGCTACATGCCTATGTAGGACCTGTAAATGCTTAAAGAAGACCTAAGGGTGCAGAGGTGCTGAAACTAACTGATTGAAGGCCTGATTGGCATAAATATGAGTGGGAGGTAACTGGAAGCATATTCTAAGAACAGTAAATCATTATTAGGGTTGTCAGATGATTACACAAAGTGGATCGGTCGCATGAGCTTTAGTTGATGGATCGATCACATATGCATACATTTATATATACCAATTTAGTGGGTAGGGAGAAGAAAAAATGCCTCTTTTAAAAGGCTATCCATCTAATTATTTCTCTGATGCTTCTTCTCTTTCTTGCTGCCACCTTTTATGTATTCATTCTCTGTCTGCAGGAATGACCAAAAGGGATTTAGTGTTTATTCAATACTTTAAACTATATTGGCTCCAGACCTGGACAGCCCTGGCAAGCCCAATCCCATCAGATCTCAGAAGCCAAGCAGGGTAGGCCGTGGCTAGCACTTGGAAGGGCAACCTCCAAGGAATACTAGGGTCATGAATGATGTGGGGGCAGGCAACAGCAAACCACCTCTGAACATCTCTTACCTGGCAGCCAGCCAATCTTAGAATCTCCTGATTATATTTCACACAGACCATACAATCCTTATCTATTGTTCTCATATATATTTGTGAAACCGGCCGCTGGGTGGAGTAAGTCCGGCTGCCCGAGTTGGAATAGGGCTCCCCTGATGGGCTCTCCCTCTCCACCTCCCATCCTCCCTCCTTCGCCACTCGCAAGGAAGGAACATTCCCTTGCCTGCCATAGTCCAGATAGCCGCCCATGGGACTGCTGTTCGATGGGAGCCTGGAGGAGGGCCTTGCAAAGCCCGTTCTTATGAACGGGCTCTGCAGCTAGTAAATAAATAACTATATTGGTTTGCTATAGATGTAGCATAAATGTACTATTTCTCAATACCCGAACTTTTGCCTGTTCATTCTTCTAATCCTCTCAGATACAAGCTGTCTTTCTTACAGTCAGCTCCTGACACAGACTCCAGCCAATCACATTCTCTCACAGCTATCGCTGTTCTCTGACTGCCCTGTCAACTTTTCTCCAGAATGTTGTCTTTTTAATGTCAACATTTAGCCAAATCTGACAGATAATGGCCGAAAGAGCTCTGAGAGAGACTGCTCTGTGAGAACAGCTCTAACAGGACTGCGACTAGCTCAAGGTCACCCAGCTGGCTGTGTGAGGAGGAGTGGGGAATCAAAGCCAGCTTGCCAGATTAGAATCCACTGCTCTTAACCATATAGCAAACTGGCTCTCTAGGCCTGATTCCGCATGGGTAGAATAGGCTGGAAGGGTGCTCATATGAAAGTGGGGCTAATCCCTGCTTCCACATGACATCTCTGTCAGGCATTCTGCCCCTCCTACAGATCTCCAGAGGGGACAGAAGTGCCCCATGCAGCTCTGTGGCACCAAATGGGGCATTTTTTTTGGCAGGAATCCCACCTTCCTGCAACCCTCCCCCCTTCCACCTCCCCTTGTCACTTCAGGTCTGCATCCACGGGGATGAGTTGGTAGTCACCTGGAACCTCCTTTTTCCCCTTCTTGAAGATGGGAACAACCTTTGCTCACCTCCAATCTTCTGGCATTTCACCAGAAGTTCTCCAAGAATTGTCAAAAATAATGCTAAATTTTTTTTCATGAAAATTATATGTAATTTACAACAGTTACATATAGCCATTCTTAACACTCAGTAAGTTGAAGTAGCAGCGTGATTAGTAACAATTAATAAAAATTCCAGAGATTGCATGTGAATCGACAGAACAAGCAAAACAGTTACAATATAAAACACTAGCAAAATTTAATTTCCTAGTTTTAATTCACTTGAGAGAAGAAAATCCACAAAAATAAAAATATCTCTAGAAATATGCCAAAAATAGGGTCACCAATTTCAGGTAGGGAAATTCCTGGGCATTTGAAGGTACAGTGTGGTAGGCGAAAGGGTAGGATCTGATACCATGGAGTCTACTAGCAAACTTCACATAGAAGAAAATGAGCATAGTTAAAGTTAAAGGAAAAGAATTGCTCAATACAGCTGTAATTTAAATACGACTGTAATATAAATGCCCAATGTATGTGAACCTTTAATTGTGAACATAGTGAGCAATGGTTCCTACAGATAAAAATCAGCACAGTATTCAGCAACTGGCTGAATAGCTTTCTGAAAAGTATGTTTCACAGACTTTATGGTACATTTTAATTATCACAGCCCATAAAGGCACACACAGGACCAGCCACAGATGCATCAAGAGCAATGGGGAAATCATTTTATGCTCAGCAACACTGCATAAACAGATGTGATTATTAGTACCGATTTATCTATACTAGCGTGAAACAAAAGAGGCAATATTTGTTTAGGTAATGATGACTCCTCTTTGGGTTCCATTCTCCAGCTAAACATCCATGTGGGAAAACATGCTTGCTGGTTAATTGCAATGCTTCGCTCTTTCAAAGCAGCACAGCAGCTTTCTCAAGATCTGTGTGTGGCAACCAGCAAAGGAAGCGATCCAAATTGCTTATCTTTGGATTTGAATTGAGGAGAGAAAAAGAGAAAGAAAATGATGTGCATGGCTGGAATTTAAATTTCTTTTTTATCAATAATTTATTTTCTTGTATTGCTCTTTATTGTGGAAATAGGATATTTCAAAGTAGATATGTGCAAGAGCAATTATCGCTGCCTGTGACCGAAAATGCCGCCTAAGTATGTATGGGTGAATTTCCTATTTGAAAATACTAGAATGGATTCCTTCATTTGGTTATATTTTTAAAACATATAAAAATGTTGATGATGTTTACAATATAACAACGGTACCATTAATAGATTTTGAGTTGGAAAATGTGAAGAAACTTTATTGTACTAGAAGTCATGGCCACGATCAAGAGAACCCTGTACTGGTGGGCTGTGTACATGATTCTATGTGCAATGATTTCACAAGGAGATTATTGTCAGGTCTGATGACACTTGCTTATTGAGAAAAGGGAGCTCCAAAGTCACACACACAATATACCTGATTGATGCTTCCAGAGCTAGCAACTCTCACCACTTGGCACTTCAGTGCAGGTGTGTTGCATGACTATGGATTCATGTGTCTATGCTAGCAACTGCATTCATAATCTACAGGCAAAATTGCGGGAACAGATGCACAATGTTAGGTCTGAAAACAAGGCTTGACCAATCTTAAAGGTTTATTAAAAGGAATGGTTGGTGGCAACTTGCTTGTGCGTGTATGTGTGTTTGCGTGTGTGTGAGAGAGTCACAGCTGATTAAATAGCTCAGATAGAACTTTCAGATAAATTAGTGACAATATGGGGGAGAACAGAAGAGAGTCCTGATCACTCTAAGGCCTCCACAAGCAGGGTGACATACGTCAGCCAGCAGCCTCCTCAGAAGTAGAAGAAGTAACTGCTACTTCAGTTACCTGCAAGATGACTAGACAGACCTAATGCCCATGGGAGAGTTTGTCTATAACAACTTTGTTCATACCTTGACCTGGCAAAATTATTTATTCATTTTTGTATTTATATACCACCCTCCCCTGATGCTCCAGGCAGTTTACATAAAATATAGAAAACTGACATGGGACTCTGATGCTGAGGATAATCTCATGCTGATGATAACTGGTCAACAACAGCAACCCTTTGAGTCTGGTTAATAAAGAATGATTTAAAGTAATCCAAGGCACATTTTTTCTTACTATATCAAAGACATCAGTAGACAAACTTGGGGCTTTTCACTTTGTCTTCTGATATCCTTGATAGAGCAAGTAAAATGTGCTTTGAATTTCTTTAAATCATCCCTTATTAACCAGACTCAGTGTATGCTATTTGTCCCTATTTGTCTTATCCATCACACTATTATTCAGTCCCTATGTAAAACCCTTCAGAAAAATAAGTTGTAGCTTTGGAATTGGATGTGAGCAGTATGCTGATGACCTCTACATCTCTATCCAAATTTCTTGGGGATGGGGTAGAGGTCTTGAACCACTACCTGACTGCTGTGGCTGAGTGTGAACAAACTGAAACAGAACTGAGACAAAGTGGAAATAATGCTAGTTGGGAAGCCTGAGGCCCTTATAGGAGGAGGGGCTGTGGCTCAGTGATAGAGCACCTGCCAGGTTCAATCCTTGGCGCTGACAGCTAAACAGAACCAGACATTGGATGATGTGACAGACCTTAACTGAGACCCTGGAGAACCACGGCCTGTCTGATTAGACAATACTGACACTGATAGACCAGTAGTTTGATTCAGTGTAAGGCAGCCTCACGTGAAGCAAAATCATGTTTGCCACTTTTGATGATGTTCCGCTGACCTTTGCTGACTTGGGGCTTGGTTATACCAGACCCAGCATTACTGCAAGAGAAGCTATGGGGAACCAGCACAATTAGAGCTCTATTCAGTAGCAGCAATCAATTAATGTCAGCCATCAAATAGATCCAGGACTTTTCTATTTATAGTTTCAGGGAGGGCTTCATCAATTAGATTTGAAGCTTTTTTTTATCAATCATCTGTAAGCAGTGGACTGAATCAATAGTCATGTGGATCCAGAATGAAGTTAATAATAGGCATGTTCATTACCATTCAGTCAATTAAATGGCTTGCTCAAGAACTAAGAGCTTCTGTTCATAACTGCTAAGAGTAGCATTGAAAGGAGGTATAAATGTGAACTAATGAAACACAGAATATCTTTCAAAATCTGTATAGATAAAGGTTTTTAAATGTGTGAATTGCTGATGCAGGCATCATTTATAGCTCTCAGGAACAGATATTAACTGCTAGATGAGGTGCTTGCTTAATGCACTTTAATCTTCCAACATCTACCAGCAAATAAGTCTCCTTTGTTTATTTGCTGAAGTGTTAATCAAATTTGATTAGGGAAATGTCTCCTGCAAGTTTGATATATTTTGATCCCTTTTCCCAGCATACCTTTCAGCATTATGATTCCTTTTATTTAAAGACAGAACTAGCATACAAACTGATAAGCTTAATTGAACAATAAAGCAGGAAATGTAAGGAGACGCCTGCATGGTAGATGACTGCTCCATCCGAGGAGCCTGCAACTAAGGATCCTCCACCAGAACCTGAAGCAAGTTTTCAAGCATCTGAGGAATTGAATATGGTTTGTGACTTGCTGGAATAAAAAGGTTTCAGAAAGCATTTCAGATCCTTCTCTCATGGTTTACTTAGGCTTTTATTACCAAAGTGGTTCCCATGACAAGAGAAAAAAAAATCACAGCAACCTAAACCCAACCACTTTGCCAAACCAAAATGGTTTGGGAAGTTTGGAACACAGTGGGGAGCTCCTCTCACTGCCCACCAAGTGTGGCTACTATCAAACTCAGGGGAGGAGAGTCTGTGTTATAACCCCACCTCCCAACAAACTGCCCACATGAAAGTAATTTTCAAGGAGATATCAAGTGCGTGTTCTGGAGTGTATAGAACTTGCGGTGAATTCCCTAGAATATCCTGCTATATGCCCTACGAATCATATGTGAATTGGACATGGGGGTCTGAGTTACAGACTTGTAAACAAATTGCTCCCAGAAAAGTGCCTTTTGGGGCGATGACAGGCATGCATTCAGGAGTGCATAGAATGTGCACTGAGAGCTAGAGGCATCAAACTCATGGCAGACTTCAATGGGATGCCCACTTAAATAGCTGAACTTGACAGGCCTGAGAAGGCGCCCCCAGGAAAGTTCTTTCTGAGTAAATGTTGTCGTGTAGGTCCTGGATGATAGAATGGACACTACAGACCCTATGGATCCTAATGGAGGGTAGGCATAAAACTTGCAGTGGACCCATTTTTGGAATCCCTCCTCTATATAATATCAGGTCATCCTGAGTTATGTGTAGAACAGATATTTATGAGCACTTTTTTTTGTGAAGAAAAATCCTTCAATTTACATGCAAAGCGCAATTCTACCATGTTTAAGGTTTCTCTTTAAACAGAGGGGGAAAATTAAATGAGTAATTTACCTTTCTAACCCTGCTGCCGTCATCCTCTCAGAGGGAAGGCTGGATAAAAATCTAATGAATAAACACTATAAACACTGTACTAAATACAATGTATTTTAGATTGTTCATACATAGCAATCTCTATCAAGTATGTGCTATACTCCTCTGATGTCTGTTCCTATTATATAACTCTGGTTCTCTTTTTATCATATATATTGTAACTATTACTTAATTCAATTTTCAGTTGAGAATACAAGCAATGGAGTACATACATTAAATGTATTTTCTGCTTTCTCATTCTTTTAGGCTTAATTAACTGCAGCAAACACTGAATATCAATATTTCTCTTTCCTGAAAAAAGCACAGTCTGATAGCAGTAAACAGCTTAAAATAAAAATGGCAAAAGATCCATTATAAAATGCATCCCAGCTGTCTACATCCATCAGTATGTTCTTCCCATTTGTCAAAATTTTGCCTTTGACCTTGAGGTTTGAGTTACCATCTGACAGGTAAGTGAAGCCCCTCCATTATTTAATTTCTATTTAATAAATTCCTTATGAACAACATTCCTCATAATTGATTAAATCAAAATTAATCAGTCATTTTCACACTTCTCTGGGCTATAGTTCAAAGTCCTTAAATGTGGTTCACGTTCTAGAATCTGTTTCAATGCATGATAAATACCAAGGCACTACTTCTAGCACAAACCATGTTTCTAGAAAACAATTGTTTCTCTGAATGTATGGCGTTAATTCAAGGATAAAATGTCAGGCTGGGGGTGTAAAGACACCCCATGAGTCGCAATGCCACTTTCTTTGCAAAAACCTTCTTCACAAAATCCTGAACAATAGCTGATTGCAGGTTTCCATTGGTACCCCTAATAACAGACCATTAAGGGGAGAAAAATCTATATCAGGGGAAAAAATCATAATAATTTCCATGGGGAAAGTCATTATTTTAGAGGACATTGTGAAGCCAGCGAGGCATTGAGGAACAATTGCTTGTACCATTCCTCATGGTTTTATACCTCTTAGGCACTGAGAGCTATGTTACTGAAGGAGTAATCAAGTTAATATAATATTAATAAATTACTAATGTGCCTTTTATGCTCTTAAAGATGAAACAAACTTCTGCTTAAAAAAATAGTTTTAACTTGAACACAGCATTACATTCAGAGTGATGGCTTAGCCAGCCAGCCATGAACATCAGGTAATTACACAGATTAGTCTTAACAACTAACACAAGTTGTGTTTTCCAAAAGTACCATACCCTTCCTGCTCATAACTGGATGCAGGGAAAGGCTGACATCAAAAATTGTGGCTGCCATTCCATTAATTGGCATTTCTGGCCTATTACTGCACATTAGTGACTCAATAAAATATCACTGTTCTTTATTTCTGCTTCAAATAAATTACTGTGTATTCAGCCAAGTGACTTCAGTAAAGAAACAAAGTTAATCACTTAAAACTAGAAATTATCCTTGAAAAGTTAATCAGAGGAAAACATGTCTCAAATAATAGCAGCTGGAGAGTATGCACTTTAAAGGAAATAGCAAATGCTTATACAGCAGAATTTCAGTAAAAATTAGGCTTTTTCATTATAACAATTATGATTTTGTTGGTTACAAATTATGTTTAACATTAACAATACCAAACTTCTAATATTCTAGTGCTCCTATATTATGCAGTATCTGCCTTTGCCAGTTTGATGGAACTGTAAATTTTTATAGACAGGAATATAGGCAATGTATATATCATCTAAAAGAAACCCAACTCATGTCCACCAGTTTCTTTGAACATAAGAACAGTTCTATTACATTTTCTGAAATAGAAGCTACTTGAAGAAATGAAACAGATTTAGATTAATCCAAAGTTTTCAAGTAGTGATTTCATAGCATTTACATAGTGGGGTAGAAGAACACATAAGTGTCCTTGCCCCTGAACTCCACACATTCATTTAAAAGTTCAAAAAGTATCAGTGCCCTGTTTCTAAGGGGTGGATTCTAAACATTGAGAACTCAGGCAAATGATGGCTACTGATTGCATAATAAGTACCTTCACACACATACATTTGTATACAGCTAGATATTCTGATATTTAATCAAGATTTTGAAGCAGGGACAGAATGCACAATCACTTCCTCTCACATTTCTGAGATATGCCAGTGAAGTGCCCCACAATACCCTGTGCTGGCAAGAAAAGGGGTAGGGCACCCAGGAGTAGGGCAACAGCAAGCTTGTGAGGTTTTGGCAGATTGCTCAATAAACAAATCCTTGACTTGGTGCAAAGGTCAATTTATTAGAAAGCAGGCTAGTAAACCAGATCAATACTCTGCCAGAATTGAGTTCTGGCCCAATAACATTGGTGTACATTCCCCAATCCATCACCGTCTCCCATTGGAATCATGGTTTGAGTGGGAGAACTTCAAACACACAAACAACTGCCATGGCATGAGAACACACATCTCCAATTCAAGGCCACCGACTAGCTCTCTATTTGAAGATAGATTGGGGAAGATAAAAGAGAGGTGGTATGAAAGCAGGGGAAGACCAGGCTATAAAGCAATATACATTTGAAACTCCTACATCTACATTCCTAGTTAATTTCTATAAAATATGGGGAAGAAGAGGCACTTCTGAGATTCTGTCCTTCCAAAATCAACCTCCTTCCATCACAACCATGTCACGGGAAATTTTGTCAGGGCAGGCAGAGTAGAAGTCCTGGACCAGCTTGGGAGGCATAACATGGGCTGCATCCACCCACTCCCTCTCACCTATGGGAACTCTTTCCAGTTAACCAGGAATTGCAGCTGCCCATGGCGAAGCTGGGAGTCCAGAATTTTGTTGATTTCATAGTGGATGTGCTCTTCTAGATTGATAGAAACAGGCTTCCCAGGAGCAGGGTGTCATTTATCTGGGACAGGTGCACGGCAAAGCAGACTGCAATGAAATGCAGGGTGGACATAGTTATAGGTCTTAGGAAGATCAAGTTTAATGGTGACATCATTGATCAGGTGCCATATGGGAAAAGGACCGACAAATTTGAGGCTGAGTTTGCATGAGGGCTGAGAACAACACACATGCTTTGTGGAGTGGTAGGTTGTCATCAGCTTGACTTTCCTCCTTTCTTAGATCTTTGGCTGACAGGTCTTCTTTTGGAGATTCTTCATGGAGTAGGCTCTGGTGGGGTGTGGCTTGTACATTAGCCCTATAGACGACTTCAAAGGGAGGCATGACTGTAATGGCATGGACCAAATTATTATATACAAATTCTGCAAATGGGAGCAGGTTGGTCCAATCATCCTGCTGATAGTTAATAAAGCAGAGGAGGTACAGCTCCAATAGTTGGTTCACCTATTTGGTTTGACTATTTGACTATTGATCTCAGAAGAGGTTGCAGATGCAGCCTGGCTGGTTTGGTTGCAGGCAAACTGGGGTTGGCATACATTGGGGTTCAGATTTCCAACCTGCTCCAGCAAGCCTCCGAGGGCCTGCCACCTCCCGGCATATTGCAATCTCACCATCTTCATGATCAAAGTAGATTCAAAGCTTCTTCCTAGCTGCCAGCCCCACGTGTGCTGGTGGAGCTGCTGTTGCTGCTGTGGCTGTGGCATTAACTATCAGTGCATTTTGCATAGCAAGCAGACCACTCACAGGGGAGGCAGAAGCTGTAGTCCAGGGGTAGTCAAACTGTGGCCCTCCAGATGTCCATGGACTACAATTCCCAGAAGCCTTTGCCAGTGAATGCTGGCAGGGGCTTCTGGGAATTGTAGTCCATGGACATCTGGAGGGCTGCAGTTTGACTACCCCTGCTGTAGTCAGTTCTGGAGCTGCTGTCACTGGAGCCCTTAGCATCCCAGCCATCTCCTCGCCTTCTCTGAATCACTGGGTGACTGCCCTTGCCTTCTTGTCAACATCTCCTTCATCTGGGACCGCAATTCAGTAATATCTACAATCTGTTCCATTATCTTCCCAGAGGTGCAACCAGTGCACTGTAGTTTCCTGGGTCATCTCCCCTTCCTTTTTTCAAGATTGGGATAACATTTGCTCTTCTCCAGTCTTCCGGCACCTCTCCAGTCCCCCCAAGAGGTCCTAAAGATGATAAACAAGGGTTCTGCAAACTCTCCTGAAAGTTCTTTGAGTGCTCTCGGGTGCAGACCATCTGGCCCAAGGGATGTGAACTCCTCCAGTTCAGCCAGATGTCTCTCAACAACCTCTCTGTCCATGTCAGCCTGCCACCCAGACACTATAACCTGCCTACAATCATCCCTAGATGTGTCCATATTCTTCTGGGAAAACACAGAGGAAAAATAGGCACTGAGCCTTCCTGCTTTCTCTCTGACCTTTGTCAGAGTTCAAGTCAAGCTGAAGGGGCAACAATGCAGTGACAAGAGTGTGAGTGGGGGAGACTGCCCCACACCCTTCACATAAGCTGAAGCTCTGCCCCAACAATGCTGGATCCCCAAATTATGATGAACAATGGGTGATCCACCTGGATTTGGCACTTTGCCCCATGTCATGTAATTGAGCATAGTGTCAGGGAAATGTACCAGGCACAGTTAACAGACTCCTCACATGGTCAGTAAGTGTCATTTGTAGGGCTACAACAGACGACGAGAAAGTGCTGCCATATAGGGGATGGAGCAGAGTTGTTCTCTCTTGCCCCGGAGGGACGGACCAGAATGAATGGGATGAAATTAATTCAAAAGAAATTCCGTCTCAACATGCAAAAGAAGTTCTTGACAGAGCAGTTTCTTCGGGAGGTGGTGGGTTCTCCATCTTTGGAAATTTTTAAACAGAGGCTGATTCTTTGAAGGCTTAAGGGGGTGGCAGGTTACAGTGGATGAGCGATAGGGTTGTGAGTGTCCTGCATAGTGCAGCGGGTTGGACTAGATGACCCAGAAGGTCCCTTCCAACTCTATGATTGTATGATTTTATGACCCTGTTGGGGCCCTAAAACTGTGGCCAGCACAGTGTCTGTGCTGTTAGGCATCACTGCACATGTTTCTATATAGCATCTGTGCCAATAATAATTCCTGGGAACATGACTGGTGCAGTCCCTGGGAGTATGTACAGTCCCTGCCACTCTATTCTGACATTGGTTTCAGTCTGGTCCCTGGAGCATCCTATCTCAGGCAGCATTCTAACCAGAAGTCCTCATCACTCAGCCAGGGATGTCCTGTTTCCCCTTTTGCAGATTGCTAGAATGTGAGGATTTTATCTGCCCCTTGATTCTCCCCATGTGAGGACTGAATCAGAAGCCAATCCTGTACTATCATGCCTGCACTGGCTGCACCTCTGGCTGAACCCCCATAGGGTCCTCTTGTTGCAATAGCTGACCCAGGTGTGCTGCCTAGGTCAAGCACTCTCCTGGCACCACCTGGAGGATTGGGGCCAGCCTGATTCTCTAGATGACAAGCAGCCTGGTCCCAGTCAGGCTGTTACCCAACCCTACATACCAGCTCATGTAAAACTGCAGGACAAGACTCCATCCAGCCCACAGGACTCACCAGAGCTGCGGTGGAGATGATGGCATGCAAAGCTGACAGCTGTTATATCATCATGGCTGTCAGGATGCTGTCAGTTTGGATGAGGTCCAGCTGCAGCTCCTTCCTCAGATGAGGATTTCGCGGAGCTGGAAGCCCTCTGCCTGAAGGCTGCCTCACCCAGCCTTGGTGTACTTTAGGAGAGCTTGAGACAAGGTGCTTCCTGGGTTCAACTTCCTGACTGTCTACCTAGATGCTCAGTGTTCTGGTTTGCTATGGTGAAACTCTGCTCAACTGACTACTGGTTCCTGACTTTGGCTTTCACTTCTGACTTCATTCCCAGCTCCTGACCTTGGCTTGTTCCTTGATTCTTCTCATGGCTCTTGACTCCAGTCCAGCTTTTGACTCTGCTCCTTGGCTGCACAACCACAATACAGCTTTGGCACTTTCTCTGGCAAGTAACCCCAGCCCAGCTTGATTCTGCTCCCTGTCCCACCCTCCTTGGGGAACTGTCTCCCTCGGCTTTAGACTCTTTGGACTGGACTTTGACTCTGAGCTTGTCTTTTGACTTGGTCTTGGCTTCCTGGCCAAGGGTGTAATTAACCGGTAACCAGTGAGAGGCCTAGCAGGGCAGCAAAGAATGCCAGTCACCAAAGAATACCTTTGCACTGAACTATGCCTGCCTCTGCTTGGTTCCAGGAGGCTGTTGGAGATATCAAGTCTGTAGTGGAGTCCATAATATCTGATGGCACAGTTCCTTTGGACCTATCCTCTTGGTCCAGCAATTGTGATTTTGGTCTTGGGTCTGGAGGTTATGGATCTGTGTATGGTCTTTTCTGTCCTTCTATTTTAACTTCTTTTCAGGGAATGGGTGTATGTAGCTCAGAGTGGAGATGGCAGCTCTTTAGTTTCCAGTCAGACTCTTGCCAGGGAAGGAGTGGGCTTCCTGTATTCCTGGGGTAGTCAACCTGTGGTCCTCCAGATGTTCATGAACTACAATTCCCATGAGCCCCTGCCAGCATTTGCTGGCAGGGGCTCATGGGAATTGTAGTTCATGAACATTTGGAGGACCACAGGTTGACTACCCCTGCTGTATTCCACACAACTGCCTTTCCCCTACGGTCTGGGGAGGGCATTAGTGCCACATGCCCCTGTTGGGGTTGTATTCTTGTAGGGTCTTCCTTGCCTGTCCACAGGCTCTCTATGGATGAGAGTAGCATGGATGGGTAGTGGGCAGTGGTTAGTGGGGTAAGCATAGACAGGCTGCACCTGTGTATCTCACTCCTAGGATCACCCTCAGCTGCCATTGTCTAACTGATGGATGTTGATGTGGTTGCAATGACATGCCATCAGTGCCTTGTGGAGGGGTACATTTTGTTACTTCTCCTGGAGAACACGCATAGGAAATGGACTAGCAGTGTTGCCTGCCACCACAACAGCTCTGCCAGTTACTTGTACACACTCCATGAAGAACATTTTGTGTTATCTTTTTTCTTTGTGCAAGATAAATTTGGAAAAGACTAGTGGCATTTGAAACCAATGTAAGCCAAACAGAATAGAATGAACTGACACAGACTTTTAAAAAAGAACCACTCATCTTGATTCTCACCATTTTATGTCAGTTAGGAGTCCATTTGCTGAAAGGTAAATGTCCTAGGGAAAATTTTCTCTAATAAACATGTCACAATTATTTTTGAAGACAAAATATGGTCAAATATTTCTCTCTTAGACACAGTCTATAACAGAGATTCAGTTCAGGACTGCAGACACATCTGTTAAAGAAAGCCAAAAGATGCTCAGCTACAAATTAATCTAATTGAATTACTTGTTTAATGAGTACCAGTTTTAAATCTTCCCTGAATCAGAAAAGCCTCAACATCTGAAATAGGGGCATGCAAACGACAACAAAACAACGCCCCCCCCCTTGATATTTTTTGAGTTTGAGTATACTGAACCCCAAAATACCGGCATTTCCTTGTATTTTCAAACCCCTATACTATTATGGCCATGGAATCACTGATTGGTTCAAAATTGAGAAAGGAGTTCAGCAAGGCTGTATACTGTTACCTTGACTATTTAATTTATATGCAGAGCACATCATGAGAAAGGTGGGGTTAAATGAGTCACAAATTGGGATTAAGATTGTAGGGAGAAATATCAACAACCTCAGATATGCAGATGATACCACTCTAGTGGCAGAAAGCGATTGATGCGGGTGAAGGAGGAGTGTACAAAAGTTGGCTTGACACTCCACAACAAGAAAACGAAGATCATGGCATCTGGCCCTCTCAATTCCTGGAAAATAGATGGGGAAGAAATGGAGGTAGTGACAGATTTTATTTTCCTGGGCTCCAAGACCACTGCAGATGGGGACTGCAGCAAAGAAATTAAAAGACGCTTGCTCCTAGGGAGGAAAGCTATGGCAAATCTAGACAGCATCCTAAAAAGCAGAGACATCACCCTGTCAATGAAAGTGCATCTAGTCAAGACTATGGTCTTCCCAGTTGCAATGTATGGCTGTGAAAGTTGGACCATAAGGAAGGCCGAGCGTCAAAGAATTGAGGCTTTTGTCACAACACTGGCTATCATGCTATTGCTTCCACCTTGTAAATTTTATATTAATCAAAATTGTGCCAATTTTAAATTGCAAACAAAGCATTGATATGACTGATTTTATAAGGAGCTTGAAGGTTTTAACACAGTATTCCAACTTTTTAAATGCCAAATGGTTGTATTCAGACATATTTTGCAGCTGTGCTGAACAACCACAAAGGGGAGAAGATGAGGGTTTTTTTTTTGTCCCCCGCTTTTTACTAATGCTAAGTTATGACAACTAATTCCCACACAGACACAAAACTTATGGAATAGCTATGGCTTAGTTGCCTTGAGGAAGAGTATGATACAAATATAACAAAAAAATACAATAGGAGCATGGATGAGTAAAAAATATCCAATAAACAAAACAAAAAAGGTATGATTAAGAGAATAACAGAAATGTTGCTCTACGCTTCTAGAATGAAAATATTTTGGGTCTCTCCCATTCTCTACTTTACAATGATTTTATACTGCTTGACTGGACTTTCTTCCACGTTCTGCAGCAGACAAAGATCAGTACAGCATCTAAGAGCCAGAGAATCCACTCAGAGGGTGATTCAGAGGGTAGTGTTCATGCAGTCGTCCTTTGCTCTTTTCCCTGTGAACAAGTCAACTAAGAATATCCTGTCATCTTTGAATTTTGGGACACTCAGTGTCCTCACCCAAGTCTAAAACACAGTTTCTGTCATGTGGCCATAGTCAGGTTTTTTTGTCTGTGTTTTTTGTAAATCATCACATAGTATTGCCTCCTATATAGATATGCAAATATAAGGAGCTCTTACAAGAAAATCTTTCCCATTCTCCAAACAGTACATCACTACACTTACACAAGGGATGATTTTGCTGATTTCCCCTTTATCACTGCCACTCAAGTATGGTAATTTATTCATCAGGGTCACCAAATCCTCAGTACAGGGCTTGGGAGTGCTGGAAGAAGAGGGAGGTAGGCAAGGACCTTCTCCTTATGCATTCATATGATTTAATCCATCACTCCCAATACATATTTCTCCTTAGTTCAAAATACATTAGACCCACCCCACCCCCATGTAATTTGAGGTACAACAAGGGGAAAAAACAGTTTTTAAGACTTTTGGATAACAGTAACACAAAAGGAATTTCTACAACCTGGATTCAAACCTGTCATTAAAAGCCTTATTTAAACTGGCAATAGTTGATTTGATAAAAATTGAACTCTTTTTGTAGTGACAAAGTCTTCATTTGGGGATCCCTGGGGATATCTTTGGAGTTTTGAAAAAGGGTAAAATGGACCATTCCTGAATGGCAGGCCATAACAAGACTTCACCGTGGACTTGTCTCAAACATTTTTAAAATGCAGTTTTACACTCTGTCCCTTGATTATTGAACCATGGAGTAGTTGGAGATGAATAAAGCCCTAGAAAGGGAACAGAGCCTGGAACATGGAGCTCTTCTGCCAGGTATTTAATTGAGGCCAGGGCAAGGGAAGATCTCTAAGCACCAACCCTGAGTGTGTGTGTAAGGGGGGGGGGGTTTGAGCAAGATGGCTGGTCCAGGAGCGGTGTGAACAAATACTAATACTAATACTAACACTAAATAATGATGATGATGATATTGATGATAATACTCATTGTCATCAAATGAGGGGCTAGTACAGTACATCTTTTGACATTACAGTTTCATAATCAATAAATATATCACCAAATGTTGGTGTATCCTTGTTGTCTTCATGGATTTGAAGGTGGCTTTTGTTGCTGTACCCCATGCCCAATTGTGGTAAAAATGAAAACTAACTTTTGTTGACAGGAGACGACATGGTTTGGTTATGATTCTGCATTCTAATCTCACTTAGACCATTTATGCACGGGAGGTTTCATGCCAGGCTGCAGGCTGGAGATTTAGTCGTGGCAGGTTGCCCCACCTCTTCCTGCACCCATATGGGGGAGCATTTGACCTGGTGCACCTCATCCGCCCTCAATTTGTGCTCCTGCATGGGAACTGGGGCAGTAAAGTTCCCAGTGCATAAACGGTCTTAGAAAGACATCTTTCCAAAGTAATTTCCTTATAACAACGAGTGCATCAAGGGTTCCTGCTGGCCCCTTTATTGTTAAATTTATATATCAATGATGTCTTCTTTGCCCAGGACTGTTGTTCTCCATTCATTGTGAATGTTAAAGTTTCTATCCTACTTTTTGCTGATGAAGCAGTTCTTATATCAAGAACAACATCAGGACTCTCTGACAGAGGTGTTTTATCTTTTACTGTAGAAGAATGCCTGCTATTTAATATAAAAAATCCCATCAATTTTTTTTAAAGTCTCAAGTGAAAACTTCATGGCAATGATATTAAAGAGGTCCCCTATCTTAAATAATTCAGGGTTTGGTTTGACCAGAAATTAACCTGATCAGTGCAAGCTGTTCATGTTAAAAGACTGGCTACAGCTACATCAAATATTATGCATTGCTCATTTTATTCATTTGGGGCTCAGTATCTCTCAGCCACTACAAAAGTGTTTAATGTCAAGGTAGCTGTGCAAAATTTATATGGGGATGGTATCTGGACTGGTAAAATAGAAGAGTCCTTGGATTGAATTCTTACATTACTATGTTCCATCTATGGAATATCAAATTGTATAATGGGCATAGTTCTCTGAGCTGAATTGGGGCAACCATCTCTTGAAGCTTGGGATTGGCTGAAGGCTTTCCCCCTTAGAATTAAAATTATACACTCCAACATCCAAAGAGTACTTTGGCTTAGTCATAAACTTGCTGAATAATGACTATAGCTCTCCAATCTTTCCTTGGACTCCCTTTATGCAGTTATTAGGAAGCCAGAAGAATGATTAAGAAATATCTATTTAAGTATGATTATAACAGTACGATCTGTACAGCATGATGTGCCTTTTCTATTCAGTTTGTTGGTATTCTTCCACCTGTACAGCTTCCAGATTATTGCTCACATATCACTGTTCCTCGTTATAGGTACGTCTTTATTTTCGCATGCCTTAATGCCCTACCATCTGGAATTTTGCAAGGAAGGTAGCTTAAGAACCATACTTTCACAGAATATGTGATTGTGGTGCAGATATTGTCAACACCCTGTATCACATAACCTTCAAATATAATTACTTTACTGAGCCTAGAAATTTTTTAAAAATTGCTTTAAACTATAGATCAGTGGTCCCTAACCTTTCTGAGGCTGGGGACCGGCAGGGCATCGGGCCGCGCCCGGGCATCGGGCCATGCCTGCGGGTTGCACCCGCGCATCTGGCCGCACCCATGCATTGCGTATGCGTGAATGCGCCATGTGCATGTGCAATGCGCGGGCACAGCCCGCACGGGCGCGGCCCGGCCTTGATTCCCTCTCCCCGCTTTGCCGCAGTAAGAAGCTTCCCGGGCCGCAAGCTTGCGGCCCGGGAAGTTTTTTACTGCGGGGGGGGGGCGAGGAGAGGGAGCCGCGGCCCGGCGCCATGGCCTTCGCGGCCCGGCACCGGGCCACAGCCCGCAGGTTGGGGACCACTGCTATAGATTATATGGAGACACTATGACTTTTATTAGATAACAGCAGATCTGTCACTCTTAACTGCCCAAATTTTATGCATCTTTAATAGATTTTCACAGCCTTTCAAATGGGGGTCTAACTTTTCATATATTGTATTCATCTGCTTAAAACTAATAAGATAAGAAACAGTATGGGGTATGTAGGTTTCATTTAAATGAAATGTTCAGGAAAAATGGACAATTTCTGGTTTTGTAGTGGGTCAAGATCGTTTCAGATAATAGAGCAACTTAAATGAATATATTAGAGCCATGGACAGACAAGCCAGATATTTCGACAAACCTAAAAGAAGTCCAAATTTGCAGAAGAATCTTAATTAAAAAAAAATATGCATGGGGGAGGGAACTAGGGAAAACTGAAGCCAGAAGAGCAGTGAAAAGTAGGTTTTCAGGTGAACGGGAAGGAAAGAAAAAGAGGGCGAGAAGAGGAAAAGTGGAGAGACTATGTGGGCTTCCACAAACTGCAAAGAGAAAATAGTTATTTAGGGAGAAAATAAGATGTCCTTGCTGGTCCCATGCCTACATTGTGCCTTCCTTCCTTCCTTCCTTCCTTCCTTCCTTCCTTCCTTCCTTCCTTCCTTCCTTCCTTCCTTCCTTCCTTCCTTCCTTCCTTCCTTCCTTCCTTCCTTCCTTCCTTCCTTCCTTCCTTCCTTCCTTCCTTCCTTCCCTCCCTCCCTCCCTCCCTCCCTTCCCGCCAGTTTGGTGTAGTGGTTAGGAGTGCGGACTTGTAATCTGGCATGCCAGGTTCGATTCTGCGCTCCCCCACATGCAACCAGCTGGGTGACCTTGGGCTTGCCACGGCACTGATAAAACTGTTCTGACCGGGCAGTGATATCAGTGCTCTCTCAGCCTCACCCACCCCACAGGGTGTCTGTTGTGGGGGGAGGAATGGGAAGGCGACTGTAAGCCGCTTTGAGCCTCCTTCAGGTAGGGAAAAGCGGCATATAAGAACCAACTCTTCTTCTTCTTCTTCTTCTTCTTCTTCTTCTTCTTCTTCTTCTTCTTCTTCTTCTTCTTCTTCTTCTTCTTCCTCACCTTTCTGCCTCTTTCTCCCCCTCTTGCTTCCTCCCTTTCTGTCTTTCTGCCTTTCTTCCTTTTTCCCTTCTCTCCATCCATCCACCCATCCCTTAATCTCCTTTCTCGCTCCCATCCTTCCATTTCTCTTCTGCATCTCTTCCACTCTATCTCACATTGCTTACTCTCCTTTCTCCCCTTCTCTCTCTCTCCCTCCCTCCCTCTCTCCTTCTATCTTTATCTGTGCCTGCCTGCCTTCCTTCCTCCCCTCCCTCCAAGGGGGAGCGGCTATGCGGGGGGCCTCCTGCACCCGCCCACTGCCTGCTAGAGCCCGCTGTATCTCTTATACAGTGGGCTTGATTTCTTTTTATTACTATAAAATGCAAGGAAACACAATGTGAATGCAATACTATGCACCCTATATATGAGGTTGTCTGTTATGGCATTCAATAAAAGAGGAAAGAAGAGAAAATATGAACAGCTCCCCTTTACAGTCCATAGATTGCTTGGACAGAGGAACTAGTTGAGGGTGTTAAGTGAAATTACCTGGTTAAGTGAAAATACCTGGTTTGCTGCTCAATACATGTGTCATAGTTAGCTAGGCCAGAACCATTTATTTATTTATTTGAGGAATGTATATACTGCTTCTCCAGAGACCTGCTCAATGTGACTTACAACTAAACAACAACAACAACAAAACAAGAAGAATAAAATGCTCAATATAAAAACAAACCAAAACAGACTGCAGGCTAAACGGAGCTATGTGTGTCGGTATGTTATATGCCATCAGATCACTGCTGTCTTATTTACTTATATTTAAATTTATTAACAGCCACTCCTGGCTGGGCTGGCTCATGGCAGTTTACAATAAACCCCGTAAAAATAGAATAGAGTAAATTACACTATTAGCAGCAAAATCCCATCTGTTCCCTCTCAACCCACCCGCCCAGACCCAGTTCACACCACCCACTAGCCTCAGGAGAGGCTGCCTAGATGGATGGGCATCTGGAGGGACAGCAACCTTATGAATGTACTAGATTTAAAGCCCATTTTATACTGCCATAAAATGGGCGCTAGAGAGTTCTTCCCCCCCCCGAAAGCGAAGGGCAGCAGCAACGCGAGGGATGGCGTCGGGTCAGCGAGGCTTTAGCGGAGCGGGTCTTGGATGGGAAGAAGGAGGCCTACCTGCGGGTGTTTAGTGCGGCTCCTGAGTGGCCGGGAGGTCCGAGGGCGCTGGGTCGCGACCGGCCATGAGGCGGGCGACCATGTGGAGGGGTGCGGTGTTGGCGGGGCAGTTGCGGCGGTGGCGGCAGCAGGCCAGGCACATTGCTGGGGGTGCAGGTGCGGCGGTGGCGTCCGCAGGTCGGTTGCGTCGCTGGCAGCGACCAGTAGAAGGCAGAGTTGGGCGGGTGTGTGGGCGGGAGGTCCGAGGGCGCTGGGTCGTGACTGACCATGAGGCGGGCGCCCATGTGGAGGGTCGCGGTGGTGGCGGGGTAGCTGCGGCGGCGGCAGCAGGCCAGGCGGTTTGCTGGCAGTGCAGGCGCGGCAGCGGTGGCAGGTCAGTCGCATTGGCGGCAGCGTCTGGGAGAAGGCAGAGTTGGGCGGGTGTGCGGGTGGAAAGGAGCAGGGCCGCCGTGTCGAAGACTCTTTCCCCGCATCGAGACAGAGGCAATGGTGGCCAAGGAGGCAATGGGGAGGCACGCTTTGCACGCCTCGTCATTGCCTCCTCGGTCCAGGATTGACACTTGGAGGAGCGAATCAGGAGCCGCAAAGCGGCTCCTGATTCGCTCCTCCAAGTTTTTATCCCGGACAGAGCCCGCCCTAACTCCTCCCCACCAGACCCTACAGCTTTATTTAGTCCACGGCGCCCGCAGCACCGCGGGCGGTTTAAAGATGATCTCCAAATGTTCTATCATTACAATAGCTAAATGATCTTTAAAAGGCTTCCTGAAAAGAAATGCATGATGCCATCAGAAAGAAATTATATGACAAGTTCCAGGGATGCCTCAAGGCATCAATGACAATGCCCTTTCTGTGCTTGCCAGCCTCCTCAACTCTTTAGGTGGCTTCACAGAGCTTGGGAAGGCAGAATACTATAAGAGAAGACTATGTTCATTATTACTTATCCATTATATCCTCAGAAACTTGCCCTGATTTCTGGATGTGCTCATAACAGCTATACATTCCTATGTTCACTGCCTGCAGATTTGTTGGTGGCATGAAACAGTATGGTCATAAGTTCAGAGGCAGAGCATATGCTTATCACCTTCTGGATGGATTTCTGTAACTCGCTCTATGCAGTCCTGCCCTTGTCCCTGACCCA
The DNA here is from genome assembly GCF_049243985.1 of Paroedura picta. Taxonomy (NCBI): domain Eukaryota; kingdom Metazoa; phylum Chordata; class Lepidosauria; order Squamata; family Gekkonidae; genus Paroedura; species Paroedura picta. Next base: position 93,746,779 of record NC_135369.1, on the reverse strand, counting down.
GAATTTGCACCTGGTGCAAAATGTGGCTGCTAGGGTCCTCAGTGGAACACCATGGAGGGCCCACATCCAGCCTATGCTGAGGCAGCTGTGTTGGTTGCCGGTTGTGCACTGGATCTAGTTAAAGGTTTTGGTTTTGACCTTTAAGGCCCTTCACAGTCTGGGACCCACATACCTGAGGGACTGCCTGTCACCCTATCCCCCTCTCCCCGCAGAGCTTTGCACTCTGCGGGTACCAACTTGCTGGCCTCGACCAGATCCAGGGCCTTTTTGGTCCTCCTCCCCCCCACCCGGTAGAATGAGCTCCCGGAAGAGCTGCAGGCCCTGTGGGAGCTTTTGGTATTCCACAGGGCCTGCAAGACAGAGCTCTTCAGCCAGGTTTATGGTTGAGGCTGGGGCAGAGAGAAGATCAGCCCCCTCCCTTCCGTTAAGAAGCAAATATGACCATCTGAACATCTAATGACATTCAATTATGGGTCTCGCTCACCTCCCCTATTGGGAGTTGTGTTGGGGGTTAGGGTAGATGAATTATACGGCCATGTTATATTTTAATGTCCCCTGTATTTTCATGTCTTTTGTATTAATGTTTTAATGGGGTTTTATTGAGGTTTTTTAGTGTCTATGAACTGATATTGTAACATACCACAAGCCAATTCCAAGGAGTGGCAGGAAAGAAATCGAAACAACAACAATAATAAAGGATTTTGGATAGCTGGTACTGAAAACACAGAGAGCTGCTGCCAATCAGAGTGGACAATACGGGCCTAGATGGACCAATGATCCAATGAAGTACAAAGGCAGATTCATGTACTCAAGGCAATGTGAAGGAACACTCAGCTTCACAACCATCACCAGAAAAGACATGTTTGCCATTTATATTTTGACACTGAGGACAAAATAATAGAGATGGAGCTCAACAGCTGGAATTTAAGTTGTTTTCTTGAAATTAAATTATTTTTATCTTTATGGTATATCAGACTAACAAGCCAAGAGCACCAAAGGTCATGGTGTTCAATTTTGGTGTTCAATTAGTTCCTGTAGGGAGCCATTTGATCATTTACTACTGAACAACCTTGATAATTATCAGGATAAAAGTCATATGTCATTTTAGAAGGGGAAATGAACAGTATCATGATATTTTAAAATGGAAAATAAAGTTTAATTTGGGGCAGTATAATATCCTAGTTGGAATGTGTCTATGAGACATGTTACATATTTTTAAAATAGTAATGAGAAAATATTCTGAAGTCAATACTGTATATAATAGTGTCGGAAGTGCTGCGCATCTAAAATAAAAGGATTCTCTGTACAAACCTTTATGCAATCAATTAACCTAAAATTTGACTTGGACTATAACAGTAAACTGACTAATAAGTACATTGTTTATGATCTGGGGAGCACATAATTGAGCAAGGGGAAGGAGAGGTGGTGAAAATGAAGTGGGCCAATAAATCCCAGTGTGCCTCCGATATCACCTCTCATTCGGTTTCCCTGCCTCAGAGAGCCTTGCTAAGCAACACTTTTGAATGCCTTTTTCTAAATAACCATTGATCTACACACAGTTATACCCTGGAATAAATGGACCACTGAGTTAAATGGATGCTCTCAACTTATTTAAAACTCCTCCACACCCTTTTCACTGGAGACTACAAGCATTTCTGGAAACCCCCCCTTGGCTCAAACTGCAGCTTTCTCATGTTGCTTTGACTCAACTTTCACTGCCTTTGCAGTTAAACAAGGGCTGAAAGAGGCCTGGCATCATCCCATCTTTCTGTGTCATTCCCCACTGGCTAGTGCTGCCCAAACCCAAGCGAGAACCCTCACCGACTCCCTCAAAGTAGTCAGATATTAGATTATGTAAACATCCCTTTGTTGAGGTTATGGTAAACATTTGTTAACTGCTCTGATTCACGCTTTCTCAGCTGCTATTCCACTACTATGGAATAACCTCCTGGAAGAGGTGAAGTAGGCTACTATTACGGTTGCCAGCTCTGGGCTGGGAAATACCTGGAAATTTTGGGATGCAGCCAAAGGATGTCAGATTAGGGAGGGGAAAGACTTTAGTGGGATATAATGCCACAGAGTCCACCCTCCAAAGTAATCGTTTTCGCCAGATGAACTGACCTCTTGTCACTTGGACATAAATTGTAATAGTGGAAGATCTCCAGCCATTACTGGGAGGTTGGCAACTCTCACTACCAGCCTGATGGCAGAAGACCTTTTAAAACTTGGAAGCACATTTGATATGGGATTGAGCAGTTTCTTAAGAACAACGGCTTCTTAATCGATATTAGACAGACTGATGATTCCGGAGTTAGAATTTCAGTGGATATTCTGTTCTTGTATCTGTTGAATGCTGAATGTCATCTAGTTGCACTGGATAAAAAGTGGGTTTAGAAATATTTTCAAGAAGATAAAAGGAGCTGATGATATGGCATGTGGGTAGGGTTGCTAGTCTCTAAGTGGTGGTTGGCGATCTGCTGAGGTTATAACTGATCTCCAGGCGAAAGAGAAAAGTTCACCTAGAGAAAATGGCCACTGGAAGGTGGGTTCTATGCATTATACCCCACTGAAGTCCTTGCCTTCTCCCAACCCTACCATCCTCAGACTCCACCCTCAAAATCTCCAGGTATTTCCAAGGCCAGATCTGGGCTACTGATACTAGTCAAGAAAGCAGAAGGTAATTAACATTTATACATTTAAACATACATTTATACTGTAAAATTACATGAAAAAAGAACTAAAGTATTTATATTATTATTATTATTTATATTATTATTATTTAATTTATAGCCCACCACTTTCATTTAACAATCCAACCAGCAGAAAACAGCATGAGTAAAATAACAGTGACATAATGAGTAGATTCAAACCATTAAGATATGACTTGGGGCCACACAATTTTTTAAAACCATAATAAAGTTAGACAGCCAGTGGCCTTTGAAATAATATCAAACAGACAATTTCAGCAATGTAACTATGTATCATGGTGACTGAACTGCATCAGCTAGAAAACCATCTATAGAAGATACTTTATACCAGTGGTCCCCAACCTTTTTATCACCGGGGACCACTCCACGTTTGACAATTTTACTGAGGCCCGGTGGGGGGGTAGTTTACTCCTCTACTCTCAACCACTGCCCTAACGCTCTCTGATTGCTATGATAATGTTTAAACGTCCCTTCAAAATAAGATACAGACACGCCACAACAATGAACATAAGGAACATTTTATTTTCATGGAAATTTTAACTCATGACAATGACAAATCAATGGGAACCCTGAGCTTGTTTCTCTGCAACGAGACAGTCCCATCTGGGAGTGATGGGAGACAATGACACCCGAAGTGTGTTGTAAAGGGCCGGGGGGGATGAAGTAAAGGGCCGGGGGTGGGGGGGAGAAGGCGTCCTTCGCAGCCCACCTCCAATTAGTCGACGGACCACATGTGGTCCACGGACCACAGGTTGGGTGGGGATTGCTACTTTAGATATAGCATTCTGTCTCACTATACAATGTCCAATGTTTTAGTTAGAAATGAGTTCACAAATAAAATCCTTAACCAAACTGAAGTATGATTACTTAATTTTTATCTGGAAAGGGCTTGGGAAAAAGCTTTTTTAAGGAGCCTTATTGGGTCAAAATTTATTGTTTCCATTCCCTCTTGGCCTCATGTACCTATCAACATAGATGATATCTTTAGGGTGACAAATTATATTTTTATGGTGTGATATCAAAATGTTAACAGCTAATATTTCCGATGAAAGACTATAATATGTTTTACTACTTTGATCTTTTCACTATTCTACATTTTCATTGGCTGACCATTTCTCTTCTTCCCTACAGGTTAGTGAGACTGTAAACAGGGGGGAAACTAGAGTAGCCAGTCAATCAAGTTATGGAATACTGAAAAGGTCAAAGCCATACAGAACTCCACTCAGATTACAGAATATATGAAGCAGTAAAATTCTGAAAGATCCTTTTGTATGGAATAGATTACAAGATGAGCATACAATGCTACATGAATCTTAACGTGACCATTATTGTAGTGTGAATGGTGAATAACATCACTGTTTTATAAATAATTGTGTTCTATAATGAAAATAATTGTTTGTAGATTTTGAGTACCCACTCCAAGAATATGTCACTTGTGCAAAGCTCATCATTAGCACCATCATTATATAAGTAAAATGTCTAAAAGGTTCAGGATCTGTATATTAAATTATGTTTACTACAGTGGGACAACCCCCAACATGACCATTTCAGGTTGGGAAACGATGTGAAGAAGAAATCTGTCTCTCTCTCTCTCTTTCTCACACACACACACACACACACACACACACACACACACACACACAGGGATGGGGGAAGGGAGAGACAGCAATCTCAGTCAAAATCAGGGCCACATCTGTTTGATTTCTAAAAGAAAAAGAAATACTTTGGTGTTCATTCGCAGAACTCTCTAGATCAGTGGTTCTCATTACCTGGGGGTCTGGACCCCTTTGGGGGTTGAACAACCCTTTCACAGGGGTCACAGCAGGGCAAGCAGCTTGGCCGGGGGGGGCACCATCCACACAATAGCGAGGTAGTTTGAGATAGAGCATTCGTCTGTGTGGAGCAGCAGAAAGTTGAGATCGGCATGGTGGGACAAGAGACAGAACTGAACTGAAAAATCTTGGTAAAAAACCAATTTATATACAATCCTGAACAATGTATCATCATGCAATTGGTCAGTTTCAGTTTAATTTCTGTGAAAGAAAATACTTGCCTAATTTTATGGTTGGGGGACACCACAGCATGAGGAATTGTATTAAAGGGTCACGGCATTAGGAAGGTTGAGAACCACTGCAAAGTGGTTCAAGTCTTTTTTTACCTGCACATTTTCAGAAATCCAACAATGAATTATTTTTGTTTTGTTCTAAAATGCTCTCCTGTCCCCAACGTCATGGATGAATAGAAGAACTGGGGCTGCCAGCATCCTTTTGTGGGAGAATTGTGGGAGAGGAAATGTGAGAATGCAGAAAGGCTGGAGGGTTGATAAAGGAATTATTATTATTATTATTATTATTATTATTATTATTATGTAATTTCTTACCCGAAGGCTCGAGGTGGGTTACAGCATATATAAAAAAACCCAAACAACCCTTAAAGCCAATATAAAATACACAATAATGAACAGAAGAAGAATGAACAGAATGAACAGAAGAAGAATACTTAGGATTGGTGATACTGAGATTTGGAAGGGGATGAGTTTCTTCTGTCTCTCTAAGTCTCCACACACAGAAAGACACAGTTCACTTGTCTACTTGTCTGTTGGATCCTTTGTGATTTAGACTGAGATATGAATTTCCATCAGACTCGCTTTACCATTTTCACAATCTCCTTGCAGACATATTGGAAACGGAAAGGGTAGCAAGAAAGGTGTGAAAAGACCACTAAAAGCACAAAAGGAAGTGACTAAAGGATAAGAAATAAAGGAAGCAGACACCTACAGATAGAACAACCTTTCCCGGGTTGAGGCTGTGCTACAGTTTAGATTTTAAAAACAATGTGAAGCATCACTCTGATGTCAGCTGGTTCACATTCACTACATTCCTTTTATAGGATACATAGATGTCTCTCTTCAAAGAGTGAACAATCTGAATCTGGTAACAGTTTCCATAAGGCTCATGGGTTTATAGCAGGGGTTCCTAACCTTTGCTTTGCTAGTTTCCTACAGCTCCCGGGGGCTAGATCTACTAAGATATCTCTATATTCCCCTTCCATATGACAGATGGGCATCTACCATAGTTAGGCAGATTTTTGGCAACTCAGACTTCTGACCATCTGTCTGTTAATGTTTTTTACTGCCCATTCATTCCATCTACTTTCAACCAATACTACTTAGCAAACTGTACTCAACCATTCTGTGAAGGGAACAGGGAGTTTTCCTGTGTTCTTATAGAATCATAGAATTGGAAGGGGCCATACAGGCCATCTAGTCCAACCCCCTGCTCTACGCAGGATATGTTCCTACAGCCCCTTTCAACCTCTGGAACAACTCTGATACTCGCACTTATTTGTTTGTCTATATATACATCCTGACTCCCTGCTCAATGAGGACCCAAACTGTGGCTTACACAGTTTCACTCTCTTCCATTTTATCACCACAACAACCCTGTCAGGTAGGTTAGAGTGAGAGTGCCCCAAGGTCACCCAGCAAGCTTCCATGGCAGAGTGGAGATTGGAACCTGGGTTTCTCATATCCTGCTCCAACACTTTAACCGCTGACTCTCTGGCTAGTAATACCTGTGTGCAATTGCATTGTACAGACTGGAGTGAGGAAGTTTTAGGAGGTGAAATCCCTTTTCCTCCTCCCATAAGTGCAGCTCTGCTGAGAAAGAGGGTCAATATTATTCCCTCATCTTTCCTCACTCCTGTCCAGTGAGCCACAGATCTATTCCTCTGCACAGATCCCATGATCCCAGGAATGATATTTCTGGGATTGGAAGAAGTTCCAGACAGGCTTGTTCGGCAGAGGGGAAACTCAGACTTCCTTGTAGAAGAGATGAGATTAAGCTGGTGAGATCACAGCTCATTCTCTTAATGGCAACACAGAGAGGCCAGGCAATAGCTACATCATTTAAACTGCTTTTGTCTATTGCATATAATCCTATCCCAGATCCAGATTAAATAGGGAAGCCTTAAATTAGGTATTTCACTGACCCTCACAGCTGTACTTCTTTGATCCATTATGCATGGGCCGGAATGCCTGAAATGGCGGCGACAGGGCTTCGGGGAAAGTTCCCGATTATGCCCAACGTCACCACCATCCAGGGCCCGGCTCGACCCAGGCCCTTGGAAGACCCTCGTTAACGAAAAGCGGGTTCTTCCAGAGTCCTGGGACTCCCGAGGGCACAGGTGAGGGCTAGCCCAACCAAGCCCTGTGCATAATTGGAGGAGCCAGGCTTTTGGCCCAGCTCCCCCCAACCTACGGCGTCCCTGCAGGGACACCTCTCACCCCTGCCAGCTCCATGGCTCTGCGGATCCAACAGGAGCAACCTCCCACCCCCGCCATGGTGGTAGAGCAGCATGCTGCTCCCCACCATCCTGCAGTAGGGGCCCCCAGCCCTCAATCCCCCCTGCAGCCACTGCCGCCACTTAGCAACGCTCCCGGCGCTTCCGGCCCCACATTGCGTGTGCGGGGCTGTTGTGCCGGCATGTTGCTTCAGTCCTATCTGAGTGTTTTAACTGCAAGAATGAAGTCCTTGGAAAAACAGACTCCATTTCACAGTGCAGTCATTTGAAAAAGGAGAGAGCCTCTAGAAATATTGAGAATATCTTAATATTTCTGATTTAGTTTTCTCAGGCACTATCAAATAGGCAGCAATACCCAATGGTCACATTCCTAGGTGCTGGGGGAATCGACACGCTGTTCACTTGCCAGACATTTTTTTTTAATTACAAATACAGCAAATCTCCCAAAGACAGACTTTCTAAGGCATGCATTAGGTTACCAAACAGAGTAGTTGTTTGCTAGTGAAATTAGGTATTTCTGGTCTTAAAGTATTTCAGAATGTCACCACTACAATCAGGTGCAGCAAATCTATGTGTGTGTGGGTGGGAAAAAGACATATAACTCCCTGGAATAAGATACATTTGTGCCAGCTATGTCAGGCAGTAATCACTGACATATATTCCCCAGTGACTCTTCTTTAGAAAAGTAGTAACACTAATATTACTTTTAAACAGAAGAAGAATAAAAAGTATTGGTTTCCAGAAATGTCTGGTAACCGGAATCCTTAAAGAATGTAGCTGAATTAGGAGAAAAATGTAATGTAGTTTCACCACTCTGTCTTCTTCCTCTAACCTAGTTTAACAAGCTTTTAAAACTGACAAGTCCCTGTGAAGGATTCCAGTTTTTCAATACAGAGGAGGATACACAAAAGCATTACACAAGTAAGTCCTCAAGAGGCTATTCCAGTAAGTGACTAAATGAGATGATGTCCTTCACTGATGGGAATAAGAGGGACATTTTGATTAATGCAATGAACATGCTGTAGAATGCAACAATATGCATTAAAATGGCTATGCTAATTTAGAGTCTCAGACGCCATTAGGCCAGAGTGCAAGATGGAGTCACATTGTCTCTCCAAAGGATTTTCAGCGCCTGGGAGACGCAAAGGGAATAATTACCATGATATGTAAAGTATTTGACAGCCAAATGAATTTAAAATGCCACAATGTTGCCCTCGTTGAAAAAGACCCTATAACTCAGATCACCTTGTGTAAGTTGCAGATCAAGAGTATACACTTGACTACAAAGGAATAGATATAATGTTAAGACTGGAAGCAGTGAGAGATGCAAAAGCCACATCTCTTACTAGGTCCTTAAAATGGTCCATTTCAGTTCTTGATGGCCAGACTGTAGATCACAGGGCTCCTCAGTGAACAGTGAATTAATGAACACTAATTCAGAACTTAGAAAGTCACTATCAATTCTATAGCCCACGTGCCTCAGAGGAAGACTCTATGCTTATGCTCTACCATCATGTTTAAAATAAACCAGGAATATTCTGAACCACAACCTCTGTACTGTCAGCACCACAAATATGTGCAGACAGAAATGATCAGCTTTGGAATTCTTCTCAAGGGAGCCACTAAAACCTGGACTAAAAACATCAAATAGATTTTTTAATTAATTGTCACACAAGGGGTCTCCAACTGGTAGCTCATGAACTACCAGTAGTACCAGCTACCAGTGCCACTTGCACATTTATCTACTAGAAGACCTGAGAAAAGATGGAGGAGAAAAGATCTCTCCCAAGCTTATAAAAAAATGCCTTTATTTCATAGGATTTTTTTTCTTTGCTGCTTAGTTGATTGTTGGTGCTTTTCTTAAACCTTGTTCTGTTTTAGAACAAAACTTGGCAATATGATCACAGTGGGAAGAGCGGCTCAGAATATTTTGCATTACTTAAAAGTATTTCTCAGTAAAAAAAAGGTTGGGGACCCTAGGTTTACTTTTTGATAGCTGATTATGCAATAGCATTAACACACGATTCCTTTGTCTGTAAATCCAAACAAACCTTTATAACTGAAAAAGGAAAATTGCTTCCAGAATCACACAATATTGCAGAATATGGTGAGGAATACAAAATAGGTGACTAGGGGATCTCTAAATGAACTTTGCTTTTCACGGTGTGCATAGCATAATTACTACAATGCATTTAAATCCTATAACTTGCTTCACCCTTACAATTTTAGAAAATTATTTTTTCTGCATGCTAAAGCTTTGGTAATGTTTAGCAAACAACCACAATTACAGATTAGGAGTCACAACACTTTCTAAAGACACGGAGTACACACATGCAACCTATGTATAAGCACAGTAAGAATTCCTTTGTCCACATCTTACTCTCTTAATTTCTAAGGGGGAGGTACTACAAACCCACAACTAAAATACAAATGTGCCCACACTGCTTTCTTCTGCTACTTCTTGGCAAGAGCTGTGGCTCAGTGGAAGAGAATCCGCTCCCCATGCCGAAGGTCCCTTGTTCAATTCCCAGCATCTCCAGTTGAAAGGACCAGGCAGGAGGTGATAAGGAAGACTTATTTGCCTGAGGCCCTGGAGAGCTGCTGCCAGTCTGAGTAGGTAGTACTGACCCTGGGCAATTCTGCACTGCAATGCCACTCTGGGCTGCTGGCAGTATATTGGGGCAGAGCTGCCTGCTCTGCCTCTTTCTGTGTCCATTTTGGTCATGAACCTGGTCCATCCCAGGTTTGTGTATCCCGATAAATGCAGCCCGGGTAGAACCATTCCACTGTGTGGTGGGGGGCAACGGGGGGGGGGAGTTTGTAAGAAATCTTTTGCAACCCCCACCCAAAAGCTTCATTCATCCCTGCAGTGCAGCAAAGTTCCACAGATATGAGTAGGGCGTTTTCTGTCCCCACTGGGCATCCGTCAGATGGGGAGGATGGCCCGGCTCTTCCACGTCCACAAAGGCCTCCGCTGGGTCATGTGGAAGCGGAGATTAGCCCTGCTGACATATGACCACCCTCCTGGCCTTTTCTGCCCATGCAAATGATCTGATTCAATATTAGAGGCAGCTTCATGTGTTTTCTCTTCTTCCTTCCTACCTAGTGATTCTTCTTTTGCTTTTGTTCTGCCTTGAAATCTGTTGCCCTCTCAGCCTGACTCTTTTCAAAACTACAGATGGATTCTGTTGGAAGTAGAGTGATGGACACAGGACTACTTCAGAAAAGAATTTTACAACTCGGATGCGACATACAAGGTGGCCCTATACTTTATAGCTACTAGATGCACTTCAGAGGATACTATCATTCAGGGAAGTATCTCCTCAACAGACCTCAGTGTTAAGCAGGGGATGAGCTGTTTCTTCAAGTAAACAGAGTTCAGATTATGTAAACTCCTGAGATTAAAACCAGCACTTCAAATGGGCCAAGCACCCAATTGTAACCAGAGCAGCTCTTTAAGATTAGGTATGTCTCCACAAGGAGTCTGGCCACTGCGTTCTAAATTAGCTACAGTCTCCACACTAAAGCAGTCCTACATAGAGTGTAGAAAATTTGCCCAGTCTAGAGGTTACAAAGGCAACCCCCTTGTACAATCACACAGGCAAAGACTTAAATGTATTGCTAAGGATACTGTAGTGTTAGCACACAAAAAAAGCAAAAAGAAAAATCACAGAAAAGGTACTTCGGGCCAAGGCCACCGACAAAACACAGGAGATGTGGAGTAACTCCATCCAGAGGAGATCATTCTTGATCATCCTGATCAAGAGACTCTTTACTATTTTCACATCTCCACAGAGGCCCATGCAAAATGCCTCACAGTGTTTTTTTAAATAATAGAGGAAAAGGTTAAGGAGGAGCTCAGTGGTAGAGCATCTACATAGTATGCAAGGTTCAATCCTCAACAGCTCTGGTTTACAGGATGAGGTAGTAAGTGATGTGAAAGACCCCTGCCAAAGAACCTGGAGAGCTGCTGCCTGTCAGAGTAGACGATACTGACGATGGACCAAAGGTCTAATTCAATACAATGTTCCTTGGCCCAAATGGCATCTGATAATGCTCCTTTGAGTCAATGGAAGAAGAAGAAGAAGAGTTGGTTCTTATATGCCACTTTTCTCTACGCAAAGGAGTCTCAAAGTGGCATACAGTCGCCTTCCCTTTCCTCTCCCCACAACAGACATCCTGTGAGGTAGGTGAGGCTGAGAGAGCCCTGATATTACTGCTTGGTCCGAACAGCCTTATCAGTGCCATGGCAAGCCCAAGGTCACCCAGCTGGCTGCATGTGGAGGAGGAGCGGGGAATCAAACCTGGTTCTCCAGATTAGAAGTCCACACTCCTAACCACTACACCAAGCTGGCTAAATGGAAAATGTGCATTTCTGTGGAATTTAGATTAGTTGATTTCATAGCCTCAGTCAGCTTTGACACCTGTAATTTGCTGCCCACAAAACTGTCCTGTGTTTATTGCACTATTTACAGTCCACACTTAGCAGATGAGAAAGAATACTATCATTTTTAAAATAGGTAATTTGGAAGTCCCTTTGTACCTTGTTTTGGAGGACAAGCAGGTTAGAATCATTTTATTTTAAATAACTACATGAAATGTATAAAACATAACGACAATGACTTACAGTTTATTAAATAACAGCACCCTTGTAAAAAGGCTTTATGATAAACTATAGTTATAAACAATGTTTAAAAGGCCATTTTAGTTCAACTGCTGTAGAACTAACTATCTGTATGAGTGATTAGTGCAGTTACAAAACTAGATTCATAAACATCCTTACTTGGAAACAGGATTTTTTTTCCGGTGTGGATCCTGCTGAATCTAGATCAATTTGAACTCGGTCTTCCTCTCCCCCCCCCCCACCCCCCATTGAAACAGAAAAGTGTTCTGCACATGATTAGGGATGCTCGGAAAGGGAGGGGGGAGCCAAGCACAGAAGAAACGTCTTTCTTTTCTTTTCTTGAAGGGGAGGGGGAAGAGGATCGGCTTCTGCTGAGATAATATAATGAGTCACTAAGTCACTAAGTCACTAAGGCAATATGCAAATACAAACCCTTAGAAGAAAGAATGGAACAATGGGGGGAGGGAAGACTCAAAACGTGTTTGCTCAACTTTACAGCACCTTCTGAAAGCTTAAGTGTTTGGATTTTTTATTTTTTGGTCGTTCATTTCTTGACAATTTGGTTTTTTTCCCCTTTAAATAGACAGGGGAGGAGAGGGAGATGAAGGGGGTGATCCAGGAGAAGTTCTCCCCAGAAGAGCTGATGGCTCGGAAGGGGGGGGAGAAAATTAGGGCTTTCTCTTTAAGAAAAGCTTGACCAATCAGGGCTTCACTAACACAGAGTCAGCCCTGGCCAATCAGGGCTTCTGTACCATGGAGTCTACTTCAAACACACAGCTGCTAGAGTTACTCATCACTTCTCAATCTGATTCTTAAAATATTGAGGGTTAAAAGCACCCTAAGATAAAGCTGGATAAAAGTAGGGTGACTCCGGATCAATCCTGTTCGTTGCAGAGGGAAAATTTAAATTGACCAAAATCAAAATGGAAATCGCATTCTGTGTAGATGGCAGGGAGTGAATCGAACTGGGACTGGAATAAAAGCTCCGTGCAGCTTTCACCCAGGTGTATACTACATTACTGTTGGATGCTTACTGTCTTGATAGTCAGGGCTATTCATTTGCAATACTCACTGTACAATGGTAGAATATCATCTACACTATAAACTTACTACCCCCATTTAATATTGGTTAGTCACTAAAGAAACGTATTTAGATATTTAATATAATATGTAAATATTAAACACTGTGGGTTTTTCCCTCTTTCACTTACTAAAGTAGTGTTAGAGCAGGTTGGGAATTTGTTTACAGTCTCTTACATCTGGCTTGCTACCTGTCATTGTCAAATTATGTGATTTCATGCCTCTGGCTGGTGACAGCTTTCTTGCTGCATAGCGACAACTATAATTAAAACTTTGTTTAAAAATGTGGTTTATATTTTATTCACAGTGTGAAGAGTTCCCCTTCCTATAAATTTTTAGACTGCAGGGCTAAGCCACAGATGGATTTTTTCCTAGTTGTGTTTAATCCATCATACTGGAACATGCTGTCTTTGCCATATATATCACATATTTAATGATCTTGATTAATGATAATGGACTAAAAAGGTAGGTGCACCCCAGAAGCAATAATGGGAGAATTACCCTTTTCTGTTTTAGACAATGGTTAGACGTTTGTAAATACATTTGTAACAACTACTTTAGGAATCATGATCAATAACGAAAATTCAGATTGTAAGTACATATAAATGGAAGATCACTACACAAAAATCTGTTTTCCCCCACCACTGCTTGCTCTCACTTAGCTGCTTTGTAATGCTATGCTTGCCTTGCCGATAATTCCTTGGCTTACAGGTGTCATATTCACAACAAGTATGATTCTATAACAGAGATATTCATGACAAGTAATTGTGCTGTTTTCCTGGATAAGAGAAGCCAGTCCCTTCTTTCAAAGAGATCACTTGTGACCTCAGTTCACTTACAACTTGACTATAGTGTTTATTGGATTGTTTTTTTATGTATGTTTTTTATTTATGTATATTCTTGCCTTTTCATTTTAGATTAGGGTCAGTTTTAGAGTATATTCCTAATAGAGTTCATGCCTAATATACCTCTTAAGCCAGGCATTGTCTGTACAGCGCCTGGCATCCAGGACTCGTTCTCTCCCTCCCCAAGTGCCTCTTAAGCCAGGCACTATGGGGGCGGTGTAGAGGCTATGCAGGTGGCATGGCTGGGAGATATAGTTACTTCCTTCCAGCCGGTGATTCAAATCTCAATTTGTAGAGCTCCCATCCCCAGAAAGTTTCTACTGGGTCTGTCACTGTCTGCCTTCCCTTATTCTTTCATTCACTATGTTCTGTTTGTAGATGTGGTCAAGGTGAAGTCTAGCCTTAGGAGAGGGCAGTATTTATTTATTTATTATTTATTTATTATATTTATATACCGCCCTGCCCGAGGGCTCAGGGCAGTTTACAGAAAACAGGAGGAGATACAATTAACATATGCTAACAGGTAATGGTAATAAAAATATAACAATAATAATGTAACAAGATCATAAACAATAACATTATAAATAGAAATTGCAAGAGCCTCAGCTTAACTCTTACTGGGACCCAGTGGTTTAAACTAATTATTGTTGGTCAATAGGGGGGAGCTTGGGGGCCAACTGGAAGTGGTGGTTTGGGTCGACCTCAACCAAATGCCTAGTGGAGGAGCTCCCTTTTGCAGGCCCTGTGGAACTGCTTGGGTTCCATCAGGGCCCTGATCTCCCCTGGGAGGTTGTTCCACCAGCTGGGGGCTAGAATGGCTAGAATGGCCCTGGCTGAGGTCAAGCGGGCTTCCTTGGGGCCAGGAACCACGAGGAGGTTGGATGTAGTAGAGCGCAAGGCTCTCTGAGGAGTGTAGGTGGAGAGGTGGTCCCTCAGCTATACTGGGTATACAAATGTAATAAATAAATTAAATAAATAAAAATAGATGGCATCTATCTATCTATCTATCTATCTATCTATCTATCTATCTATCTATCTATCTATCTATCTATCTATCTATCTATCTATCTATCTATCTATCTATCAAATTTCTATCCCACACTGTCTCAAAAGACTCAAGAAAGGTCACAACATTTAAAATTCCATTCAAAACCAATTAAATTTAAAACCTATTTTACATTTAGAACCAAGTACAGTTTATACTAGAGCCTCTTGTGGCGCGGGGTGGTAAGGCAGCCGACATGCTGTCTGAAGCTCTGACCATGAGGCTGGGAGTTCGATCCCAGCAGCCGGCTCAAGGTTGACTCAGCCTTCCATCCTTCCAAGGTCGGGGGGTAAAATGGTAATGTCGGGAAGTAAAACTGCTTGCTGGGGGTAAAATGGTAATGACTGGGGAAGGGAATGGCAAACCACTCTGTATTGAGTCTGCCAAGAAAACACTGGAGGGCGTCACCCCAAGGGTCAGACATGACTCAGTGCTTGCACACAGGATATCTTTACCTTTTACAGTTTATACTAAAATTGTCCTTAACACATTAGTTTGGGAGAGTATGATGTAGGTTAGCATATCATTCAGCTGGTTCAGACATGAGTGCAAATGGGGAGATATAAAGATCAGATTTAAGCTCTTATTGGGCCTCAGCTGTAGGTTTGGCAGAATAACTCTGCCTTACAAGCCTTGCAGAGCTGTTGTAAGTTCCACAGGGCTCTGGTCTCCTTCAACAGAGCATTCTACTAGGCCAGAGCCAGGGCGGAAAAAGCTCTGGCTCTCATTGAGGCCAATGTGATCTTTTTAGGACTGGGGACCCTAAGTAGATGTTGATAGTTGGACCTTAATGCCCTTTTGGGCGTATAGTAGAAAAAAATCCCAGACCCTTTAGGGTCTTAAAGGCAAGAACAAGACTCTTGAATGACAGCTCTGGTTGCCTGCTTCAGTATACAAGTGACAAAAAGTTATTATTGGGTGCTGTTCTATGATTGGTATGGGTGTGTGGTGTTATTAGGGATTCCACTACAGACTGTGACACACAGACCCATTAAGCATGGAGGGGAAGGTCCGCTTCAGAGCTGGAATGACCATGGCGGAAATCCCCGATAATGCACGCTGCCGGCAGAGGCTGAGCACAAGTTCGATGTAGGTTGCCGAAAACCCACGTAAGGGAAATGCAGAAGAAAGAGAAGCCTGCCGCCCAGCCAGGGTGCAACCAGCCGCAGCACTGGAGAGTGAGCATGCATAATCGGGGAGGGCCGCTGCCAATGCGGCTGCCCTGCGCCCCATCCTGCAGTCTCCGGCCCCTCAACTGCTGCGGGCCACTATGCCCTCCCTTACCCTCTGTGTCTGCTGGCTCACCCTCTTCTGTTTCCAGTGGCCTGAACACACCGAGCGAACCCGCCATATGTGTCATCTGCGCATGTGTGTGCCCTCAGCAGCCCACCTGTCGGGCACTTCTGGCACAGTGGCCTGCTTGACGGGCTGCATCTGGGAAGCCCCACACTGCGCTCCTGTCCCATTTGCTCCCCATTGCAGTCTCTTCAGCCATCGCCCCTGGCTGCTCTGGGCTTTGCCGCCATGCCGTTCGTATATGGCTTACAGCGCAGCTTCCTCCTCCGCATCTTTCATCAGACTCCCACCTGCCATAGCGGCGGCCGTGCATAATGCGTCTTAGAGATCCTTGGAATTGGCTCTTTCTCAACAATTGTTTCCCTTGCTGACGGAGCATAGGTCACTAGCCAGCTACATGCATTTGGATTTTAGGATAGCTCTGCCAGTCAGTAATGATACAAGGCCACTGTCTGCAGGAAATGTATGCACAATTGGTTGAATGTTATCAGTAGTGTTTTATTGATAAAACAGAAAGGAAAGAAAGTGGACAAACCCACCAAGGAGCTTTTAGAGCTACTTGCCAAGTATGAATTATAGGTTAAATCCCAATTTTAAAGTGTCTAGACAGGAAACAGAAATAAATCCAGCAGTAGAGGTGAGATCATCCCATCATACCCAGGGCATACTATTATAATGACACATTGGCATTCAGACTGCATTTAAGGATAACAAGATCAAATAGCCAAGTAATTAAGTTACTGGCTAGAACATCATTAAGTAATAAATAATATGTATCTGCTATTTCAAAAGGGAAAGGAAAAGGACACACGTTCAACGTACAATGGTGTCATTTATCCTTGTTTTAACTTTGACTTTGGCAAAACTGGAATAAGGGGTGAATATTCCCACCCTAGTTGTATACTAAATATATTTAAGTGGGCTTTTATTCAAGCAATTTGATGTGAGATTTAAAGTTAAATATTGCCTTTCAAATAACTAAGGTATGCATGAGTAAAAACACAATATACCTAGTTGGTGCCTCCCTTGAACTTTTATCTGCAGCTATTCCTACCCCCACCCTGAAAGGCAAACTGCTTTTGAGAGTGAACAGTGGCTTGCCACTTATAGAGGCAGAGTCACTGCAAAGAAAGATTTAACAGCATCACTGATCAACAGACCTTGTCCCCATCTCAAATACCAGTCATGTCTCTGGAGCCACAATATGATGCATACTCGATAAAGAGTAAGTATCAGTGAATATTAAGACCATTTCCACATCAGAAATATGTTCCTTGACAGCCTTCAAATGTTGGTTGGTTTTAGAGCCCGCTCCATATGACATCACCTGCATCCTGAGGCTGTCCACTAGCTGGGTCAGGATTTGGCATTTCTAACTTGCTATTTCAGGAATCGCCAAATCTGGATTTACCACCCTAAATTGCACATCCCATCGGTGAGCAACCAGTGAGCAACTCAAGATAAGACCGTAGGGAGGGGAAAACGCTCAATAGTCTGGCCATCTTTGTCCCACTCTCATACCCGCCCTCCCCTCTCCATTTTCTGCTCTGAGGAATTTTTGTTTAAATGGCACATTCCAGACACCCTGACTAGATGTGACATCATTCTTGATTGCCACCGCCATTCCCCCCAATGCCAGAAATGGGCCAGTGACCTAATCCATTGGACCAGGAACAAGGCTGGGGCGTGCATCCATCACCCATGAGAGTTCTTACCTCTCTGGAATCTAGTTACTACCACATGATATGAGCCTTGGCTGGGAAGAATTTTTATTACTTGGGCCCCTCCCCCTTTCTACCCCCTCCAGGCCCATCATTGAAGCCCCTTGGTTTCACGAAACCACTGTTGAGAAAGCCTGATATAGGTATAATGAGGGAAAGGTTACTGCTATGTTTTTACTGATGATGTGTCAGGTAGACAAGGACAGGAGGAACACCCAAGGGAAGGAGATGAGGTTAGCCAGCAGATAATGTCAAGGAAGTCCAGCAACTCAACCAGCTGAATGCATACCAATTTTGCCACAAAAGATGACTGTACTGAGAACACCTAGCCACAGTGGTCCAGGTAATGGTCACCTCTAGGCTTGATTTCTGCAATGTGCTCTACGCAGGCCTACCTTATCCTCCCTGCTGCCATGGAGAGACATGGCAAAACTTTCTGCCCGGGTTGGCATGTGTACATGTTGAATTCTGGGGTTGACCATGTCCAGCAGGGGAAATCTTTCCCCGTCGGTAGACAAGAAGCAGTGGGGCATGCTGCCCTGCCGCAAGAAACTAGCGGCAGCCCAGCATGACCACTACTGTGCATAAAAGGTCTATGTGTATCTTCAGTGTCTGTCTATAAAAACAGCCAGTTTGTGATTAGTTCTTATGAAATTCTTGCCTAGATACTGCTGAATGTGTAGACACAAACAACAAGCAGTGTATTCAATATCAGTCATTTAAAGGATGCATCCAACTGTAGAGATACAAAGAGGGAATGAACTTCATTGTCAATGATACAGTCGATTTAATGACTTGACTATGACTTAGACGTAGGAGGTTAGACACAGTAGGCTTAGGAGGTTAAGTGTTTTTTCTCTTGTAATGGAAAAGAGTCTCCTCATGAACTGTGTTACCGCAAGAACACCTATAGGTTATTATTTATTACAAGGCATAATCTGATCCTGTAGCTCAAGCATTTACTGCACAGGTGCAAAACTACTTGGCAAATAACAACAGTCAAATATTGACAAAACACACCAAGGCAAATGACGTTTTCACCGTGCCTGGAGAAAAGGAGCTGTAATCAGGAATATTTGTTTTGATGGACTACTGACTGTTTTTGTTGGACATGCAAAGTTAATCTGAAAGTATCTTTAGAGTTACTCAGATACTTAGGGAAGCATTTGTTGAACTAACAGTACACAAAAAGAAAAGAAAAACATTGACAAATAAAATATTGTCACACACTTTTTAAAAAATGTTTTAAAAAAATGTCATGGTTTCCCTGATGTCTACGAATAAAGTTTACCGAAACAAGGAATTGGGAGGCTACTCTCTAGGGTTCCATATGTCACACACCTGATGGATTGCTGTTGGAATTTCTATTTATTTGTAATGAAAAGTGAGCCATGTGCCCATTTAAATTTAATAAGAAGCATGGCCAACTCCAGCTTTCCAGATTTAATCACCATTAAACCATTTATGATGTCCCTTCACCAGAGGCTTAATATTCTTTCATATTCTCATATATAATTACTTGGTATAATCGGTGCCTGCCTATTAATTGATGCACTGCTAAATCTCCAGGTTTCAAATGGATAAATATTAGCCTAATGTGTTCAATCAATGCACAGAAATAGCACTGAGCACTTTGCCTGCCAGGGAAAATATTTACCATATATCACAGTTAGATGAGCCTGAGGCACTAAGCAGCTCATAGAGGAGAATTGAAAGCCTGGAAATCACTTTAAAGGTCCTTGCATTTCTATGAAGGACACCCTCAATAGACAGTAAGCAAAAGAACTAAGCAATGTTACCTTGAGCATCCTATAAAACACAGCTCTCAGGATCACAACCGTGTCAGAATAGCTGCTGCTCAAGACACGAAGCGTTCCTTTCTGTACTGTAAAAAAGCAATAAAGGACACAAAGAGCCTCCAACCTCTTCCGTTTACTGAATTCTTCACTCTAAATGACAGCTAATAGCTGCAGAATATGCCGTTAATAACTAAAAGCCCTTGACTGTTGATTATAAGGAAGTCAGGGTCATGTCTGACAGGACTGTGAAGAATAAACTACGTCTAATCCTATACTTCTGAAACAAAATAACATTTAATAATCATCAAATATACTGCCCAGTCTAGTGCTTGCAAGGTTTCTTGAGGATTGAGGGCAGCAGAAACTACTTTACTGTAATTTAGGGAAACTCTTTCAGATCATTTCACGCTAGAATCATTACTACTTTCTCCTGCAATATAACTAATAAAAGTAGCTGGAACTTTGCATCTCTGGGCATGCTGGAGATGTAGGGTGAAGTGGGAATGCTGTGTTTATCTATGACATCCCAAAGAGAATTTTGCAGCTCCCTAAGGGAAGATGTGCAAAGTTTCCGTACACGGGGAGGGGGGGGGGATGGTGTACTTCTCTTTGAGAAGTGTGTGAGGAGGTATAAAGCGTCTATTCCAGTTGTAACAGAGAAGCACAGAGTAGGGAGGTCTGAGACACATCTCTGTGCCTGATAATAACCTGCACTAGAGAGTTTAAATGGTTTAGTTCTTCCCAATAACTATTATACTATTAATAAATAAAATTAAAAACAGACAATTATTAAAAATTTACACAGCGGTTAATTTTGTTTGCTTAATGTATAAGAGTTTGAGTAAAGGAAAAATCCATTACAGATGGCTTTAAAAGCTTGTTACGGGCTGAAGTGAAAGAAAACTCTTAGCTAAGCTAATGATTTGAAGGTTCTCCTGCTGACATGTGAAGAGGGGTTTTCACCTGTGTATTTGCAAAAAGTTCAGAACTTACCTTTGTCACACTGGTTTGCTGCTGTTTACAGGTCTAACAAAGCTGCAGTGTCAGTGCCATTCTGTTTGTTTGAAAAATAGCCATCCTTATCACTGCCTGACTGCCAAATAGTAAAATTGTAGCAGGTTCTCTACATGTGTGTGCATGGTGGCGGCGGGGGAGGGGGCTGACCTGCAATGCCCTCTGTGGAAAAAAGGCAGCAATAAAAATGGAAAATCGTATCATTGATTTTGCCCCCAACACAGTGCATGATCTGCATATTAAAAGGATAAATGTTCACAGTTCCTCTTGTTATCCAAAGAGCCACTAAGAATTTATGTTGCATATACCTTTCAGCTCAACGGACCAGTAGAAAACAATGTTACCCAATACACACATTCAAAATGCAGTTTTCCAAGAAGACAACAGGACTTACAGTTTTCAACTTTCAGGTGAGGACTGGACATCTCACATAATTGCAATTGCAACTGATCTCCTTAATTGCAACTGACATCCTTATGCCCCCCACAGGGTACTACACTCTGCAGGTATGAATTTGCTGGCTGTCCCAGCCCCCCAGGATGTTCGCCTGGCCTCGACCAGGGCCCTGGCCCCAACTTGGTGGAATGAGCTCCCTGAAGAGCTACGGGCCCTGTCGGAACTGTCAGCTTTCCGCAGGGCCTTTAAGACGGAGCTCTTCTACCAGATGTATGATTGAGGCCATGGTGGGTCCCAGAGTCTCCATCAATGAAACCCTTCACATTGGTAAATCAGGACCCTCACTCCCAACAAGAAAGAGCTCTTGGCCCCCTATAGTTGGATAGAGGGAGAGGGGTTAGAATTCGGTATTCACCATCTTTTTAATGTTCATTGTTTAATGTTAATTTTCAATGGGTTTTATTGGGGTTACACTGTTTTTTAGCGTTTTATTGTGAACCACTGCAAAACCGAAGGGAATGTGGCGGTATATAAATACAAAAATAAATAAATATTAAATACTACAGAGATCAGTTCCCCTGGAGGAAAGGGCTGCTTAGGAGACTACACTATATACCATATATATGTATATATACTATATACACTACTCCCCTATCCTTTCCTCTTCACCTCTTAATAATTGGGGGAGGGATGGGATTGTTAGCCGCCATGTTAGTAGAGTGATGTTTTAATGGGAATTTTAATGGGATTAGTTGTTGTGACCCGCCTCGAGCCTATCGGGAGAGGCGGGAAATAAATCTAATAATAATAATAATAATTATTATTATTATTATTATTATATCCTACTAAGGTTTCTCCCTAATCCCTGCTCCCAAATCTCCAGGAATTTTACTATCTTCAGTTGGCAACTCTAACAGAACTCGACCTTCCTCAGCATACTCGGAGAATGAAGTCAAAGAGCCTACCCACAAAAGTCCTCTCACTTCTACAGTCAGGGATACAACCTTAAATCAAGAAAAGATCATCTCATATTATCAACTGTGTGTGGGGGGGGAGACACCTGAATCAATTGCTGCCTCTTTTCCTTTCTGTTCCCTTGGTCCACAACTCTGTAAACATTAACAGTTATATTAAATATAATTACTGCAAAATTTGTTGTAACAATTAAGAACAATGACATTTCAGTTCTCAGCCACAGTTCTGCAGATGGAGGGGGAGATCACGATCTGTGATTTTTTTTCCTGTGCTAGATACCACCAATCTACACAACTGCTTTCACTAAACAACATAATCTATTTTTATAAATACCTTCCAGTTCAGTTACAACGTTCCTTAGGGCTGGAAAGCTTTGGGCTTGATTAATTTGATCAGCAAAGATACCTTTCGAGATTTAAAAGATACAGTGGTCATAATTAATATGCTCTGTTTTATTGGGAGGGAGAAGGCCATCATACAGGTGGAATGCCACCAATTTGGTGGCATTCCACCTATATGAGCAATGGAGTCGTCTCTCTCTTAGGAAGAGGGTAAAGCCTAGCGTTAGTGTGAATGATAAACTCAGCCAGTTCTGTTTCCCTTTTAATCTTTTAAGTCACTCTCATCAATAGTTGTTTCCATAAACATTCTAAGAGACCATTAACTAGATAAACTCAATTTGCCGTGACCTTTAAATGGAGTAGGCTCTTTAATTTAAATCGAGTATACTGTTTAATTAAACACTTAAACAATTACTGTAAATCAATGACTTGCCATTTTCTAATTGAAAAACTATTTTCCATTTCAGGCACTTGGCGTACATATGGTTCATGCGTTCAGCTCCATTTTTGGAAGAACAAACTATAAACTTCATAATGCAACAAAAAGAAAGTTGATATAATATCACAGAAATGAATATGAATTGTAACCCTGGATCAAACTCTGTATCAGCCATGAACTCACCGTTTGGTTTTAGGACACCCGTTATAATTTGTGTTTCAACCCCTACACAGACACCATTTTAACAATACAATGATTTATGACAATAAGGGTAACAGTATCATGATCTATATAGTTCTAAGGACTACTATAGCAATACACATGAAGCTATCAGAACACTAAAGTGCTATAAATTCTGATTTTATCCTTAAGAATTTGAAACTTTTAGTCCCATCGGATTCTGCTCTAGTTGATTTGATTGGACTATGCAGATGCCAAGAAGAGCCATCTCTCAGGGCAGGGAAAAGTGGTGGAAAGGGGCAGACGGGCCATTTAGCTTACCAGAAAACTGCTTGGTGGGCAACTGTCCTAAGGGGGCATTGAACAAGCACAGCAAAATGCAAGCAAACTCTGCCCAAGCCTCAGGAAGCATTTGGTCCATGTCCCTCATCAGCCATGACAGTTTGTGTCATCTCACCAACTGTCTCCTCTTGTGCTGGGGGAGGCTGGGAGATGATGCAGTGTGTGAGGAGATGGCCACTGTTGGCCCCACTGAGCCTGGAGGTCTTGCCATGGTGGTTTGTAGCACAGTAGGGACCACTCAGCTTGACTTACACTAGGGCTGGTGGTGGCTCACTGATGTTAAGAAAGATTTATTCAAAGCATGAGCTTTTGAGTGCAAGCACTCTTTGTCAGACTATGGACTTTTCACATGACAGGGAATATATAGCAAAAATCAATTCTGTTACTGTGTCATACAACCAAATACAGCCAATGATAATTCTTTGTCAAAATAGCTAGTCAACCAAGGAGCAACCAAACTGCCTGCTATCATCAAAAACCACAAAATTGAAAAACCTGCCGGGGAACACTTCAACCTTCCTGGACATTCAGTAAGGGACCTGAAAGTAACTATTTTGTTGCAAAGGAACTTCAAGAACAGGCTAGAAAGGGACACTGCAGAAATGCAAGTTATTACAACACTCAATACTATGACATACCCAAGACTCAACAAGGACATAGGTTTTTTATTTCACTGTTCATGCTAACCTTCTTCAACTGATGCATCCATATTCTTCACTATTTATTTTATTTGTGATAATGTGACTGTAAGGTAATGGCAATGTAATGGAATTTTGAGTTTGATCCCCTGGCCTTGTGATAAGATAGTTACCAGCAATTCCCTTGCAGGAATGTTTCACAGTTGTATGGAGACAGATGGGGCAAGCAGCATATGGTGAGGTGAGAGACTTTGATCACTGGCACAGGCGGTTTGGTTTCTCCTTGTGTTTTTGATTGGCTGGTTTGACAAAGGATTATCATTGGCTGTATTTGGTTTTGTGACACAGTCTACTGATGTAATAGAATTGATTTTTGCTATATATTCCCTGTCATGTAAGGAGTTCATAGTCTGAGGAACTGCTTGCACTCGAAAGCTCACGCCTTGAATAAATCTTGGTTGGTCTTAAAGGTGCTACTGGACTCTGATTTTATTGTGCTACTTCAGACCAACATGGCTACCCATTTGAATCTATCCTGATGTTAAGAAAATAATTCAACACTTTAGCTGAAAGTAGGGAGCCTTCACACGTTCACACCCCATGAATGTAGGGTTTCCTAGGCTGGCAAGAACAAGCAGGATCCTGAATTCAGGGACTAAAGATGTCAGAAGTAAGGCTGGAAGAAGTGCTCAGTGTTTGGAAAATGGGCCACAAGGCAAAGCAAGAGGTAGTCCATATGTGTTCTTTGGGACTTGGCTCCAACTGTTCAGGCTTGCTAGGTGAATAGTTGAAGGAAAGTGTTACTATACAAATTTGGCATTTAGTTCAAATATTGGATAAACTGACCAAAACAGTGATAGCCATTCCTCAAAATAGTCACTTGATTGTTGAATATATATTTGGATAAGCATCTAACTTGCTTAAATTGTATACATTGCTATTTAATCCCTATCCTATGAGTATGGTGGCTGTGGGGAGCCATGTCTTTAAATCCTGAGCATTTTGGTTGTTGGAAACGCAAAACTTTCAGATGGGAAGTAATGGAGACAAGGCTATGTGCTTTGTATATTTTTTTTATATGTCCCCTAAACAGATGCAGGAATGCCAACTCTAATAGAACATCAGAGTAGAAATTTTACTGAGGTTGGAGTTAATTCATTTTGTTAATTAAAATGTATTTAAATTATTCAATATTGCTATGATTTGTTTGGAATTGTTATCTTATTTTCTTAAAGTCTTCATAGGTTTCAACAGGAAATATGACATTTCAGAAATTGTAACCCTCATCCAATCCATTTTCCTTCCAACATTTAGGCAGGTAGAAGAAATTAACATAATTACAGAGGTAATTAAACAATGTAATGTGATTCCATGCAACCATGAAACAGAGGGCTAATAAAGTTAAAATATGTGGTATACTCATACAAATAAATAGCTATAAATGTTAGCTTGTATTTTATTACAGCTGCTAAGGCTGGTATGTAAGTGCTTCCAATTTTGACAAGATGTGTAACTAATTATTGCTTTTCCTCTGACTGCAAAATTGGACTATCAGCTCTGATTCTGAGGAAGAGAAAAGCCCACATAATTCCATATTGATTATGAGTATTATAGGACAGGGAAATATATCACCATTCCAAAAACTGAAGGCCCAGACATCTGATACAGGCAACTCCAGGGAAGGAAGGGATAGGGAAGGAAAGACGGAATCTAAAATACAAGTGCACCTCCAAGTTTTAGGATGGAAAGGAACTCTCAATCATAAGAAAGGCCAAAGCTGAGAGTGAGCTAAGATTGACCATGGAAGCCCATTATAACAAGAAAAGATTTTTCAGTTATGTGAGGAGCAAATGTAAAGTAAAGGAGGCAGTAGGCCCACTGTTGGGTGCAGATGGACAAACTCTAACGGAGGATGCAGAGAAAGCAGAAAGGCTCAGCGCCTATTTTACATCTGTTTTTCCCCACAGGTCAAAGCGTTTAGGCACATCTAGAGATGGCAGTAGCCAAGGGATAGTGTCTGGGTGGCAGGTTGACATGGACAGAGAGGTTGTCAAGAGGCATTTAGCTGCACTGGATGAGTTCAAATCCCCTGTGCCGGATGAAATGCACCTGAGAGTGCTCAAAGAACTTTCCAGAGAACTTGCAGAACCCTTGTCCATCATCTTCGGGACCTCTTTAAGGACTGGAGATGTCCCGGGGGACTGGAAGAGAGCAAACGTTATTTCGATCTTCAAAAAAGTGAGGAAGGATGACCCGGGAAAATACAGACCAGTGAGTCTGACCTCTGTTGTGGGGAAGATAATGGAGCAGATATTAGAGGGAGCGATCTGAAAACATCTGGAGGACAATTTGGTGATCCAAGGAAGTCAGCATGGATTGTCTCCAACAGGTCCGTTTTTGACCAAGTAACTGGTTTGCTGGATCGTGGAAATTTGGTTGATGTCGTTTACTTGGATTTTAGTAAAGCTTTTGATAAGGTTCCCCATGATGTTCTGATGGATAAATTGAAGGACTGCAATCTGGATCTTCAGATAGTTAGGTGGATAGGGAATTGGTTAGAGAACCGCACTCAAAGAGTTGTTGTCAATGGTGTTTCATCATACTGGATGGAGGTGAGTAGCGGGGTACCTCAGGGCTCAGTGCTCAGCCCAGTACTTTTTAATGTATTTATTAATGATCTAGATGAGGGGGTGGAGGGACTACTCATCAAGTTTGCAGATGACACCAAATTGGGAGGACTGGCAAATACTCCGGAAGATAGAGACAGAGTTCAACGAGATCTGAACACAATGGAAAAATGGGCAAATGAGAACAAGATGCAAATTAATAAAAATAAGTGTAAAGTTCTGCATCTGGGTCAGAAAAATGAAAAGCATGCCTACTGGATGGGGGATACGCTTCTAGGTAACACTGTGTGTGAACGAGACCTTGGGGTACTTGTGGACTATAAACTAAACATGAGCAGGCAGTGTGATGCAGCGGTAAAAAAGGCGAATGACATTTTGGGCTGTATCAACAGGGGCATCACATCAAAATCACAAGATGTCATAGTCCCATTGTATACAGCACTGGTCAGACCACACTTGGATTACTGTGTGCAGTTCTGGAGGCCTCACTTCAAGAAGGACATAGATAAAATTGAAAGGGTACAGAGGAGAGCGATGAAGATGATCTGGGGCCAAGGGACGAAGCCCTATGAAGATAGGTTGAGGGAATTGGGAATGTTCAGCCTGGAGAAAAGGAGGTTGAGAGGGGACATGATAGCCCTCTTTAAATATTTGAAAGGTTGTCACTTGGAGGAAGGCAGGATGCTGTTTCTGTTGGCTGCAGAGGAGAGGACATGCAGTAATGGGTTTAAACTACAAGTACAACGATATAGGCTAGATATCAGGAAAACAATTTTCACAGTCAGAGTAGTTCAGCAGTGGAGTAGGCTGCCTAAGGAGGTGGTGAGCTCCCCCTCACTGGCAATCTTCAAGCAAAGGTTGGATACACACTTTTCTTGGATGCTTTAGGATGCTTTGGGCTGATCCTGCGTTGAGCAGGGGGTTGGACTAGATGGCCTATATGGACCCTTCCAACTCTAGGATTCTATGATTCTTGTAGCTTGTCTGCCTATAATTAAATATTTGTGCTATCCTCTATTTCTCATAAGATATTGCTCCTTTCTTTCTCTATGACATTTGTGGTGGGGTTAAAAGACACCTCTCCAATTGTTTTGCTCATTTTTTGCTGCTCGAATGATCAATTTTATCCTTTATGGTCTTTAATCTGTATGAAAAACCATTGGCCAAGATTGTCAGGAGTGGATTGCTACCAATAAATGGATGACATCCAACTTTATATGTCACTATATAATTCTCTAGAAGCAGCAGTGAAGGTTTGCAATAATAGAATGGCTGAAAATGTCCAAACTGAAATGTGGAGGTTCCATTTAGTCACCTAGCATCCAATTTCACATTTTAATCACCCATATTGTAAAGAAGCATTTCCTTGTGTCCGTCTTGAATCTATTGCCCATCAGCTTGGATGGCCATGCATTCTAAATTTGGGGGAGAAGGAGAAAACATAGTCCACTCTCTCTTCATAAGGTTGCCACCCTCCAGGTAGCACCTCGAGTTTTCCCACTATTACAATTAATCTCCAGATGGCCAAGATCAGTTCCCCTGAAGAAAATGTATGTTTTGGAGGCTGATTTCTATGGCATTATCTTCTTCCCCATACCCTGCCCTCCTCAGGCTCTACCCCCAAACCTCCAGGTATTTCCAACCATGCATAATTTTATAAACCCCTTAGGGTTTTTTTTAATAGACTGAAAAACCCCAAACTCTTCAGCCATTTCTCATAGGTGTTTCAACTCTAATCATTTTCATTCCCTCTTCTGTACTTTTTCCAGCTTGGCAAGGTCTTTCTGGGACACAGTAACCAGAACTAGACACAGTATTCTGAGTCAGGCCATGATGTAGATTATAATATTTGCTGTTTTGTTTTTAGTTCCTTCCCTAATACTTCCCGGGGTAGAATTTGCCGTTTACACTACTGCCACATTCTGGTTGGACACTTTCATTGAGCTATACACTATGATCA
Source organism: Paroedura picta (assembly GCF_049243985.1). Taxonomy (NCBI): domain Eukaryota; kingdom Metazoa; phylum Chordata; class Lepidosauria; order Squamata; family Gekkonidae; genus Paroedura; species Paroedura picta. The sequence goes on along the minus strand of NC_135369.1, from coordinate 93,718,447 downwards.
CCTTTTCTTCTCAGTCTTTCAGGGTTATGTGAAGGTAAACCTTTTCTAGGTTTTAGCAATCTTGGCATTAATTTCTGATCAGCTTTCTAAAATGTGAAAAAGATGATTTCAGCAAATCTCAGCTCACTCAGGTATCAATACAATTTATATGGTCCTGATGACTGCCCTGGTCTTTTAATAAATGGAATAAATTGAACATAGCCCTTCAGCAGTGTATCCAGTTTTCCCCGGAGTCCCTCATAAGAATAATTCAATAATATAACTTATGCACTGCTAGTGACAGGAAAATCTCTGAATGGCAAATAAAACAATGGAAAAAGAACACATCAAACCAGAAATAAGCATGACTGTGTCTGAAAAATGCTATTGTGACACGTACTATGTCTACCAATGCAATCTGATGCATACACCAAAGATTTATTCCTCTGATTTCGACAAAATTCAGTATCATGCAGAGATGAATGACTTGGTCAATTTAGCAGCAGTTGTTCGCATGGTTTCATCACTTACTATCATTTTTCCAGTTGCTCTTTCTGTACAGCTTTATGTGTATACTACTAGTAATGGCCATTGTGTTCTGTAATGCAATGGGCACCAGCACATGATTTGGTGTGGGTTTAGTGCCTCACTTGGAAGCTGGCAACCCTAAGAGGAGGTCTCTCTGTGCACAAAAGTCTTGGCCCTAGTCAGGTTCAAGCACACCTAGGTACTGTGGAATTCCAGAACATGAACCTACACCAATCTGGCAATCTTACCTCCTCTCTGCAATGTTTTCTTGACCTGAAATAGGTCAGGTGGCTGTGGAGGCATTACATACTTTTGAGGCTCCACTCCCAAACTTCCAAGGAATATGTTCAGACAAGGCACAGCCAACCTTCAGGTGGGGCCTGGAGATCTCCTGGAATTGCTGTTCATCTCCAGACTATAAAGATCAGCTCCCCAGGAAAAAATGGCTGCTTTGGAGGGTTGACTGTGTAGCATTGTACTCCACTGATGCCAGCCTCCAGGTGGGGTCTGAGAATCCCCTGGAAGTAGAGCTCATCTCCAGGCAGTTAGGCTGAAGGGAAAGCTCTCCCCCCTCACATACATCCCTTCAAAAGGAATGCACGTGGCCCCAGGCACCCCTTGGCTAACACAGTCTGTTGCTTGGCTGGTGATGTCTGCCCTTCTGAAGCCTGAGACCTACTGCTGGGAACTGCAGTTCCTGTTGTTATCCGCAAGGCCAAGTCCTTGCCTAATACAAATGGACCCCCTAGTTCCCCCCCCAAAGTCTCACTGTCTACTTTCCTGTAAAGCTAACACCGCTTGAAATTCTGGGCCACTTATGCCTTTGATTTCATAGGAACTTCCTGGCAAATACTGATTTTTATTTACCAGGCCAAGCTTGAGAAAAGTCACTTCCTATGTCTCTCCAGCCATTTACTTATTTACCATGTACAGTTTCATGGCATTCTTTAAATACCATGAATAAATAAATATTCTTTATTTAGATCTTCCTGCACTTTCTAGACTCGGCCACATGCTGGTCTGCCTGCCTGCCTGTCTGTTTGCGCCCCAAAATACAAACAATTGCCAGTAAGGAATGGCTATAGTCCAATATGCCAGCCCATAGCCCAATATGCCAGCCTTGGGTATCATGGAGCCTGTCAGCATCTTTCCTGGCACTGCCAATTGTGTTTAGAAAATGGGTGGGGCCAGATGTGGATTTCTCCCAACAGATCTTCTGACTGATTATGGGATATCTGATTGGTTGTGCACATTTCTAAAAACTGAAACTGCAACTTGTTAGCAAATTTATGTAACATTGGATCCAGTTTGATGATTGCCAGCCATTTTCTTAGCTGGTCATTAAGTAGGGGAGCAAGTTTGGTGTAGTGGTTAGGAGCACCAACTTCTAATCTGGTGAGCCAGGTTTGATTCTGGGTGACCTTAGGCTCACCACAGCACTGATAAAGCTGTTCTGACCGAGCAGTGATATCAGGGCTCTCTCAGCCTCACCTCCCTCACAGGGTGTCTGTTGTGGGGAGAGGAAAGGGAAGAGGATTGTAAGTTCCTTTGAAACTCCTTCTTGTAGAGAAAAGTGGCATATAAGAACTGACTCTTCTTCTAGGAATAAGGAAACTTTGAAATAGCACCAGCCATACTGTTTCCCAGGATACAGCAAATCTTTTTTCTTACAATGTTGTGGTATCATAAATGTTACTGCACATGAACAAAAAGGAGTGTCACAACCTGCCAGAGCAGAGCAAAGTGATGCAGGGGATTTCTCTGAGGAAGAAGCAGTCAGCAGACCTGATCCAGAGCCTCAGCTTCTGAGGATCCAGACATAGATTCACAGCCAAGTACCAATACAATGGTTGTCAGCCCTGAGTAGCAACAGAGAGTCATCTGCCAGCCAGTTTCACTCCCTGGTCACCAGAGTTTCCAAAACAGCATAGGAGGAATACAAGGAGGGAACTACAAGTGCAGTGCCAGGTTGGCAGTTCGGCATTAGCTCCACATTAACAATGAAAAGGAGCCTTTGCTGGAGCAAGGCTGAGGAGGTGGGCAAGTGCTGAGCATAATGTTTAAAAGCAGCCAGCAAGGGAGTGGTTGTGTGGATGCAACTTGTATTTTGTCACCCATTTTGTAGCCTGCATTCTGGAACAATTTCCTTGCATCTTTCCAGCAGCTCTGTGGTGCAGACCTGGCGGTCACCCATCCAAATACTAACCACACTGAGGTCTAATGAAATCAGGCCAGCCTGGGATATCCAGGTCAAAGCAATGATGTTCTATATGATACATTAATGATTCTGTAATTTAACTCACAAAGATTTTTAAAAATGAAAATGATTCAGGGTTTTTTTTTTAATGAAAAGGCATTTCAGAGTACAGAAAATTAAGATCATAATTAATACTCAAAATAAACTTTAATATTGCAATCTACATTCTTTCAAAACAAATACAAAAATCTGAAATTCATAGCATTTCTGCAAGCACATCTCCCACTAATTTCGACTGCCCCCAACTAGCTAAATTTACGCAAACCCAGTTTTAAGCTAACATTTTATACCTGTAGCCTTATGAGAATAGTTATGTCCTGACTTTGCCCAGACTAAGTCCTAGTGGAAAGCATCGGTCTGACTCCTTATAGCATTAGTGTTAAATAGCTTTGCATTTTTAGCCTGCTAAACTATTACTTACAAATATAATTGGTTTAGGAGCTTTCATAAGTCTAGCTGGTCTCTCAGATGCTTAAGAGTAACATTACAGGACAGCATACAAGAATTAACATTAACAAGATTTAGGAGCAAAGTTCCTGTCCACTTCTCTAAATGTTTTCCCACTAATTCAGTTGAATTACATGAGTGGAAAAAGTGAAGTGGGGTCAGCAGAATTTTATTCTGAATGTTTCAGCTTTCTCCAAAGATATTTATGTGTGGAACACATATGCTGCATTCTCAGTTAAAATAAAGCAGCATAGTTTGGTAGACTTAAATGAGAAGAATTTTGAAATTGACTAATTGGAAATGACAAATGTTTGCTCACAAAAAGAAAAGAAGTTGCAACAATAGGTGAGGAGAAAGAGAACAGCAAGGTGCAAAGTGCTCCCCCACATCTTTGCATCACCCATCCTCTGCTAAGATCCAAGTTAAAAATAATCCTGCTCAATAGTTTCAACATGCATATGACTGGTGAGAAATCCTGTTCCTGATGGATCTGTTCAGAAGCCGTTTCTAGTAGGGGATAGATCAAATAAACCAGAAAGGAAAAAAGATAATGGCAAAAACTGTAGGGAGAATGGAAGCCACAGCATTTCCACAGGACTCCATCTCCATGTGGGAAACAGTCACTCAGTGCAATTGCAAACAGGACTATACTCTTTTCAGTCCATTGTTTTCAGAGAACTCAGAAGGATGTAACTCTGGTTAGGACTGCAGCATCACAAGGCTAAAACAGCTGGTGTCAAGCTAGACACCAAGAAGACAACCCTCCATTATTATCACTACATCTTTCTTAATGCTTATGTAGGGGAGGAAAGATGACAGTGGTCAACTTCAGAAATGTACAACATGGCCAACAGTGCAAGAAAACAATAAGTTGGTACAACCAATCAGTTAGTGCAAAGAGCTGGAAATGTAGAGGACTATTCCCTGCTCTTCCTATGATTCTTTCCTATTAGCAGCAGAGGATAGGACCCAAAGTAATGGGTTTAAATTACATGTAGAATGATATTGGCTAGATATCAGAATTCCTCCCCCCCCCCCCACCACAGTCAGAGTAGTTCGGCAGTGGCATCAACTGCCTAAGGAAGTGGTGAGCTTCCTCTCACTGGCAGTCTTCAAGCAATGCCTGGACAGATACTTATCCTGGATGCTTCAAGCTGATCCTGCATTGAGCAGGGGGTTGGACTAGATGGCCTGCATGAGCCCTTCCAACTCTATGATTCTATAGGACATTCCACCCCCAGAAAATATAGTGAAAGGCTTACCTTTTGCTGACGCCAGAAGTGACATCACCCAGACACTCCCACCAGATATGACATCACACTCTTGCCCCCACCCCCAACATCAGAAATGATCCAGCAGCCTACTCTGCTGGGCTGGAAATAGGGCTGGGGCAGGCATCTGTCACTTTGTCAAGGCTTGTCAACCCTCCCCACAACACAGTTAAGTTAAAATGAGGATACTTTGGACTCCAGTCACTACCATATACAATGAGCCTTGTTCAGCAAGGATTTTTATGATTTATTGTCTAGGCCCATTACTGGCCATTTTGGGAGGTGGAGGAGACCAACATAACCATAAGTAGATGGTCATCAAGTACATTTTGATATCTATAATTGTATATGTATATGTATATGTATTGTTGTTGTTATGTGCGAAGTCGTGTCCGACCGATCGCGACCCCATGGACAATGATCCTCCAGGCCTTCCTGTCCTCTACCATTCCCTGGAGTCCTTTTAAGTTTGCACCTACTGCTTCAGTGACTCCATCCAGCCACCTCATTCTCTGTCGTCCCCTTCTTCTTTTGCCCTCGATCGCTCCCAGCATTAGGCTCTTCTCCAGGGAGTCCTTCCTTCTCATGAGGTGGCCAAAGTATTTGAGTTTCATCTTCAGGATCTGGCCTTCTAAAGAGCAGTCAGGGCTGATCTCCTCTAGGACTGACCGGTTTGTTCGCCTTGCAGTCCAAGGGACTCGCAAGAGTCTTCTCCAGCACCAGAGTTCAAAAGCCTCAATTCTTTGACGCTCGGCCTTCCTTATGGTCCAACTTTCGCAGCCATACATTGCAACTGGGAATACCATAGCTTTGACTAAACGCACTTTTGTTGGTAGGGTGATGTCTCTGCTTTTTAGGATGCTGTCTAGATTTGCCATAGCTTTCCTCCCTAGGAGCAAGCGTCTTTTAATTTCTTTGCTGCAGTCCCCATCTGCAGTGATCTTGGAGCCGAGGAAAATAAAATCTGTCACTATCTCCATTTCTTCCCCATCTATTTGCCAGGAATTGAGAGGGCCGGCTGCCATGATCTTTGTTTTCTTGATGTTGAGTTTCAAGCCAACTTTTGCACTCTCCTCCTTCACCCGCATCAACAGGCTCTTTAGCTCCTCTTCACTTTCTGCCATTAGAGTGGTATCATCTGCATATCTGAGGTTGTTGATATTTCTCCCTGCAATCTTGATCCCAATTTGTGACTCCTCTAATCCCGCCTTTCTCATGATGTGCTCCGCATACAAGTTAAATAGGCAAGGCGACAGTATACAGCCTTGCCGAACTCCTTTCTCAATTTTGAACCAATCCGTGATTCCATGTTCAGTTCTCACTGTTGCTTCTTGACCTGCATATAAATTTCTCAAGAGACAAATAAGATGCTCTGGTATTCCCATCTCTTTAAGAACTTGCCACAATTTGTTGTGCTCCACACAATCAAAGGCTTTAGCATAGTCAATGAAGCAGAAGTAGATGTTCTTCTGGAACTCCCTAGCTTTTTCCATGATCCAGCGTATGTTGGCAATTTGATCTCTAGTTCCTCTACCTCTTCGAAATCCTGCCTGTACTTCTGGAAGTTCTCGGTCCACATATTGCTGGAGCCTAGCTTGTAGGATTTTGAGCATAACTTTGCTAGCATGAGAAATGAGTGCAATGGTGCGGTAGTTTGAACATTCTTTGGCATTGCCCTTCTTTGGGATTGGAATGTAAATTGACCTTTTCCAATCCTGTGGCCATTGCTGAGTTTTCCAAATTTGCTGGCATATTGAGTGTAGCACTTTTACTGCATCGTCCTTTAAGATTTTGAATAGTTCAACTGGAATGCTGTCACCACCACTAGCTTTATTGTTGCTCAGACTTCCTAAGGCCCATTTGACTTCACATTCCAGGATGTCTGGCTCCAGGTCAGTAACTACCCCACTGTGGTCATCAGGGATGTTAAGCTCGCTCTTGTATAGTTCTTCTGTATAATTTTGCCACCTTTGCTTAATCTCTTCTGCTTCTGTGAGGTCCCTACCATTTTGGTCCCTTATCATACCCATCTTTGCATGAAACGTTCTCTTCATATCTCCAATTTTCTTGAAAAGATCTCTGGTCCTCCCCATTCTATTGTTTTCTTCTATTTGTTTGCACTGTTCATTTAAGAAGGCATTCTTATCTCTTCTAGCTTTTCTCTGGAATTCTGCATTCAATTGGGTGTATCTTTCTCTTTCTCCCTTGCCTTTCACTTCCCTTCTCTCCTTAGCTATTTGTAAAGCTTCCTCAGACAGCCATTTTGATTTCTTGCATTTCTTTTTCTTTGGGATGGTTTTAGTTGCTACCTCTTGTACAATGTCGCGAACCTCCGTCCATAGTTCTTCAGGCACTCTGTCTATCAGATCTAATTCCTTAAATCTATTTGTCACCTCTACTGTATATTCGTCGGGGATATGATTTAGTTCGTACCTGAGTGGCCTAGTGCTTTTCCCTACTTTCTTCAATTTAAGCCTAAATTTTGCAACAAGAAGCTCATGATCTGAACCACAATCAGCTCCTGGTCTTGTTTTTATTGCCTGTATAGAACTTTTCCATCTTTGGCTGCAGAGTACATAGTCAATCTGATTTCTGTGTTGACCGTCTGGTGATGTCCATGTGTAGAGTCGTCTCTTCGGTTGTTGGAAAACAGTGTTTGCTATGACCATTGTATTCTCTTGACAAAATTCTACCAGCCTGTGCCCTGCTTCATTTTGTACTCCAAGGCCAAATTTGCCTGTTATCCCAGTTATCTTTTGGCTTCCTACTTTAGCATTCCAATCCCCCATGATGATAAGCACATCATTTTTTGGCGTTGCTTCTATAAGGTGTTGTAGGGCTTCATAGAACTGATCAACTTCATCCTCTTCAGCAGCAGTGGTTGGGGCATAGACCTGGATCACTGTGATGTTGAATGGTTTGCTTTGGATTCGAACTGAGATCATTCTGTCATTTTGGGGATTGTATCCCAAGACTGCTTTTCCTACTCTCTTATTGATTATGAAGGCTACTCCATTTCTTCTGCGAGATTCTTGTCCACAGTAGTATACCTGATGGTCATCTGAATTAAATTCACCCATTCCTGTCCATTTTAGTTCACTGATTCCTAAAATGTCGATGTTCAGTCTTCTCATTTCTTGTTTAACCACGTCCAGCTTGCCTTGATTCATGGATCTGACGTTCCAGGTTCCTATGGAATAAAAATCTTTACAGCATCGGACTGTCTTTTCGCCACCAGTTACTTCCACAACTGAGCGTCCTTTCGGCTTTGGCCCAGCCGCTTCATTCATTCTGGCGCTACTCGTACTAGCCGTCTGCTCATCCCCAGTAGCATATTGGACACCTTCCGACCTGAGGGGCTCATCTTCCGGCGTCATATCGTTATGCCTATTAGAACTGTCCATAGAGTTTTCATGGCAAAGATACTGGAGTGGTTTGCCATTGCCTTCTCCAGTGGATCACCTTTTGTCAGAGCTCTCAGCTATGACCTGTCCGTCTTGGGTGGCCCTGCACGGCATAGCTCATAGCTTCACTGAGCTACACAAGCCCCCTTGCCACAACAAGGCAGCGATCCTTGAAGGGGGATGTATATGTATATGTATATGTATATGTATATGTATATGTATATGTATATGTATATGTATATGTATATGTATATGTATATGTATATGTATATGTATGTAATTTAGGTCACTTTGGTATCTTTCCCATTGACAGGAAACTGTGTTCCCATATCAATACAAGTCTTGGCTTGATGTGGCTTGAATTTCAACAACATATTCTAATCAAAGAACCTTCTTGTCCATCCTCTCTTAAACATGATAAGATGCTATAATGCTTTACAATTACTTAATGCATACTACCAATTAAAGAAGAAGCTGTGCCAGTTATAGTATCCATGATGCATATACTCATTACTGGTACATCACAGAGTTGCTGCTGCACCTGCTGAATTAGCCTTCCCCACAATTCACTTCCTGACCTGGATTTTAACAAATGATCCATAGCATTATAGAAACTGAAATAATGTCTCCCTCCCTCCCTACAATTCTATTTTTGCTCTCATCCAACCATGTTTGAGCCAGTTTGGTGTCATGGTTACAATCAGGTAAAGCTCCTGGCTATGATCTAGTACCCCCTGATTTAATAAAGAGAAACATTGATTGGTGGACACCAGTACTAGCCAAGCTCTTCACAGTAATTGACAGATCAGGCAGACTTCCGAAAGGGTGGGAGGTCGCAGTGGGGGTACCAATCTACAAAAAAGGTGACAGGAATGACCCACAGAACTATAGGCCTATAAGTTTATTGAGTACTATAAGCAAATTATATGCAAGGCACTTAAGTTGGAAATTCCAAGACTGGCTAGAGGAAGAAAACCTACTCATAGAGGAACAAGGAGGCTTTAGAAAAGGAAGGTCAACACCGGGCCATTGTATGTTAGTTGACCACCTAATAGCTAAATATTCATCTAAAACAATGTCCTCCATTTATATTGCCTTCATTGATTTTAAATCTGCATTTGATTCTATTTCTAGAAATTTGCTATGGGCCAAATTAGAAAGGACATCCATTGACAGACGTCTACTTTCCTTAATTAAAACCTTATACAAAAGCACAGCTATTAGAGTTAAGTGTACTCCCCAAGGTCATCTAAATAATATAATTAACTCTGGAAAGGGAGTTAAGCAGGGCTGTATCTTAGCCCCTCTCCTTTTCAATTTCTTTATAAACGATATTGGCCACTCTCTGAAAAAAACAAATTTCCACCCACCAAAAGTTGGGGAAAGACACATCACACTTTTATTATATGCTGATGACTTAGCCATATTTGCCAGAACCCCTATAGCAGAGGTCCCCAACCTTTCTGAGGTTGGGGACCGGCAGGGCATCGGGGTGCAGCCCGCGGGCCACGCCCACGCATCGGCCGCGCCCGCGGGCCATGCCCGCGCATTGGGCCGTGCCCACGCATCGGGGAGCGCCCGCGGGCCGCGCCCACGCATCAGGCCGCGCCCGCAGGCCACGCCCATGCATCGGGCCGCACCCGCGGGCCGCACCCGCACGGGCGCGGCCGGCCCTGATTCCCTCTCCCCATCCTCCCGCAGTAAGAAGCTTCCCGGGCCGCAAGCTTGCGGCCTGGGAAGTTTTTTACTGCGGGGGGGCGGGGAGAGGGAGCCACGGCCCGGCGCCATGGCCTTCGCGGCCCGACACCGGGCCGCGGCCCGCAGGTTGGGGACCACTGCCCTATAGGACTGAGAAGAGCCATAAGAGCGCTAAACTCCTACTGTCAATTGAATAGCCTGGTAATTAACCATGATAAGACCAAGATCATGGTATGTGGTAAAAGACCTAAATCTCATATCTGGAGACTAAATGGCACCCTAATAGAACAAGTCCAACATTACAAATATCTTGCGTTATTTTCCAGGCTACCTATTCAAGATCTGCCCATATTAATAATATCTCTTTAAATGCACAGAAAAGTGCAGGTGCAATTTAAAAATTCTGGCAGAAAGGAGGCCGCTACATTCCAGCAGCAATTAACATCTTCAAGGCTAAGGCTCTTGCTCAGCTAACATATGGGGCTCCAATTAGTATAACAGGCAGATTGGGCAGTCTAGAAAAGGTCCAGTCTAAATTTCTGAGGGAAATTCTGGCTATACCAAACAACATCTCAAACGTAGCAGTTAGGATTGAGACAGGTATGGTCAACGTTCAGTCCAGGCTTTGGATAGCTACCTTTACATTCTGGCTAAAACTACTTTTCCAACAGCAAGGTCGTGCAAGTCTAATAGTGATCGACACATTCGTCGCACCTTAGCAAATTGCACTCACTAAAAAGTTGTGCTACTATGGTCTCTCATATCAATTGTTTTTGTCTATGGGTTATGACAAGGCTATAGATCTTTTTAAGACAAGAGTGATAGAAGCAGAGAGACAACATGATCTCAACAATATTCAGGACCCACTCTTTAGGAAAGATCTCCTAAACAGGAACACCCAGATGCAATATCTAAGAAAAGTGGTAAATCCTGAGCACAGGAGATCCTTTACCCTCCTTCGTCACAATGCCCTGCCCTCTGCTTACTTGAGTGGGAAATTTGATGTACTAACTCTCAAGGATCGACTCTGTATCTGCAATGAGGGTCAAGTAGAGAACACAGAACACATCTTATTTGAGTGCAAGCTGTATAATCATATTCGCACAGGTGCATTAGTACCAATGCTTATAAAATGCCCTCACAACCTTAGAAAGCATTGCCTGCAAATATTGCTATCAGATACAGATAATTTGTTAACTAGCAAAGTAGCAAAATTTGGGTGGCTAGCTTTAAGAATTAGGAAAGAATGGGTCACTCATGTATAGCCATAACAGGTCCACAGAACTTGTCTTAATCTTGTCTTTTGTTTTATATTTTAACAGTTTTATTAGTTTTATAGCTTTTATGGCTCATTTTATCCGTGTAAATAGTCAACGGCTTCTAAATGTTGGCTTTTATGGTGAAGAAGTTTTAAGTTTTATTGTTGATGCATTTTTAACCTTTTAATGTATTACCTTCCCTTTACAAACTGCTATTGTATAGTAGTGCTTCAAAATTTTGGTCTAAATGATCGTAAATAAATAAGGTAAAGTGTCATGGTTAGGAGTGCGGACTTCTAATCTGGCATGCCGAGTTTGATTCTGCGCTCCCCCACATGCAGCCAGCTGGGTGACCTTGGGCTTGCCACGGCACTGATAAAACTGTTCTGGCCAAGCAGTGATATCAGGGCTCTCTCAGCCTCACCTCTCTCACAGGATGTCTGTTGTGGGGAGAGGAAAGGGAAGGCAACTGTAAGCTGCTTTGAGCCTCCTTCCGGTAGACAAAAGTGGCAAATAAGAACCAACTCTTCTTCTTTGTGACATCATGAAAAGGTAGTTAAACAATCTGCCCTATATATACAGAATCAAAGGAATGATAGAACAAACTACAAACTGTTGGAGATGGAGAGACATTAGAATCATAATGCCATTGAACTGCAGCCCTCTGCCAAGAGCACAGGTTATGATAATACATGGTGGTTACTGGATTTGCCCTTGGCTTCTCCTTCCATAAGAAGATCACTGCTGGCCATCTCAGAAACAACTGTCTTGCAGCAGAGCAGTGAAGTCACAGCAAAGTCACAGGTCAACATTCTACTGGCCTTGTATTTAAGGGAAACAACCCCAAATATACAATGTGGGAGATAAACAAACCTCATAACAGTTAGAAATGAAGCAATTAGAACTGTAGGAAAAATAAGATGCTGTATAGAAAAACAACTAAAACTGTTTTCTACTGAACAAATAGCCAGCTCTTATCAATGATGCTTTTAACTCTCTACACAAAAACCACAATAGTTTCAAGAAGGTCTTTTTCTTTTGTTAGTTGGTTTGTTTTTGCTCAGTTATACTGAAACTGCAGGACAAGGGGAATAAAAATGACTTTCTGATGCTCTACTCTATAATTGTTATTCTGTACAGTCAAAAATACTGTTCCTGTGTCTTCATGGTTATTACAATTTTGGGTTAACTGACTGACAAGATACCAGGTTTTTTTTAAAGATATGCTGCAACCCAGCCAATGTCTAATAATTAAAACCACTGATTTGCCTGTGTACAATTTCATGCCACAGTTAACATGTTGCACCCCAAAACAAAGTCTGACGGTAATATAAAATCAGGATATTGTACAAAAGGGAAAGTGAATAAAACATCTTCACCTAGGAATGTAAAGGTAAAAGGTAAAGGTATCCCCTGTGCAAGCACCGGGTCATGTCTGACCCTTGGGGTGACGCCCTCTACCGTTTTCATGGCAGACTCAATACGGGGTGGTTTGCCAGTGCCTTCCCCAGTCATTACCGTTACTACCTAGAAATTACTACCCAGAAATGTAGTAATCAACAAAATATGTTGTTTTTTTATTTATTTTTATTTTATTTCTATACCGCCCTTCCATATGGCTCAGAGCAGTTTACATACAACATCATAGGGGGATACATGGAACGAGTCAACATACAACATAGTCAATATACAACAATAACAATCCAACAGTGATTCTAAACAACAACTTCAGTGATCCCAACAATAACGACATAACAAACTAAACCCCCTAGAGAGGTCAGGCTGCTTCAGGCCATGGAGGGGATGTCAGAGGTGGGAGGACCTGTGGTCGGTCTCAGGCAAATGCCTGGTTGAGGAGCTCTCTTTTGCAGACCCTGCGGAACTGTGGGAGTTCGGGCAGGGCCCTGATCTCTTCAGGGATCTTGTTCCACCAGGTGGGGGCCAGGATGGAAAAAGCTCTGGCCCTTGTTGAGGACTGACGGGATTGTTTGGGGCCAGGGATCACCAGCCAGTTGGCAGTGGCGGAGCGTAATGTTCTTTTGGGGGTATAGGCATAGAGATGGTCTCTCAGATAACTGTTAAATTGTATTAGTGTATTCCAGAAGTGTCAGTCTTTGGGCTGTAACATAAGTGAAGTGTCTCTGGGTAGAATGCCATATTTATCTGAAAGGAAGATTAGTGTGTGAGTTGGGGGGATATTTATTTCAGGTGTGCTGTCCAGAAAAAGATGGGCTCATTCATGATTCATCTTAAATTCATGATTCATTGGTCGGTGGGGAGGATCACACTGTATGAGGAATTGCTTGGTTGGAGGTATCCTGCTGGAAAAGGTTGACAGAGAACACAGGGGACCTTCTGTGCTGAGACTCCTTGACTGGAAAGCTTGAGGATGCTGGAAACTATGGTGGAGGGTGAATCTCTCGTGACACCTGCTGGCAGCTGGAGGAATCATTGAAGGAGCCCTCTCTGCTGCCATTTGGTGGCAGATGGCCAAATTGTACCGACTGGGTCTGAAGAGTCCTTGAGGAGGGAGGGGTCTTTTAGAAAGGAAATAGCTAGGCTTAGGTTAGGATAGGGGGTGGAAGGTTAAGGACAACCTCTGTTTCAGAGGGATCCCAACTGGATGCACACAGGGGAACTATTAGTTAGCTGTAGTTGAGGTTGGAGGGAGGGGTGGTGTGGGAGGGTGAGGGTAGACATGGATTGGGTTGGTTGAGGGAGGGTGTTTAGGGTATTAGTGCAGATGTCAGAATTTTTAACTAGGGTTAGTTTTGTAGGATACCCTCCTATCTGTGGGCCAGGTGGACTAAGCTTCGTTGGGACTCCTACGGGTGGCGTGCACCATAGATCGACCTGCCACAGATGGGGAGAAATGGGGGAAGTTGGGAAGGACCCTGACTGGTAGAAATATTCCAACAATTTTGGGCCAAGTGAGATACAGTGGTAGGGGGGAGATTCAATTATAGGGGGCAGCACTGTATGGAGGTCCAATAAGGCCCCAGCCATGGGGTTCTCACAGCCATCAGACTGGTTGATATGTGTGCTGCTCTTCAAATCTCCAGCCCATCCCCCAGAGTTGGAGGAGAGAGGTCTAGGGTGGAACTGTTGTTGATACTGTGCAACGCTGGCTCCACCCGGGGGCATGTCGTTTCTGGTTTGGAAGACCTACTTCTTCACAATTCTCCCAGCACCATCGATCCCAGGGATTGAGTATGTCAATTTAGGATGGGAATCAGTTGAGAACGTGGCCACCTGAATGGTGTACCACTCACCCACTGTACCCCCAGATGCTCTGCTGGGCCTGCTGGAGGCAGCAGCCACCTGGACATTTCCGAGACGCCTGAAGTTTCCAGACTTCTGATTCTGTGGGACTTCAATGTCCATGCCGATCCAGTGGACAGACTCTCTCATGACACACAAGGCAAGTGGACACACACTGTGTCCATCTTATAATTACCAATTCAAGGCTAAAATAATACATAAAATATAATTCGAATTATTATTTTTCTGAAGTGCACAGAAATTTCGACCACCATGGGTTCAGCAATAATTTATATTGGGAGTAGTCAGGCTAAACCAGAATAAGACCCTTCAGCACAATCTGTAAATCCCATTAATTCTATGAAGAGTTGTACAGGAAAGTTTTCAGTAGATATTGACCTTTGACTGTAAAGCACAGAGGTGTGAGCATGGAATTCCATGCAGGGAGTGGGAACATACTGGGGCCAATGCCTATTGGGGCCAATGCCTACTGTCTTGCTTTCTGTCCCCACTGTAGGTAATTAAGCAGGTATTTTGTTGTAACAGAATGAATAAATGGTGGCCACTTTAGCATTTCCTCTAGGGAGCTGAAACGCTGATCAGTGCTTTCATCCACCTGTGTCTCAGTTAAACGGGTCTTGATGTTTTCTGATCTTAGCAAAAAATTCCAAACCTGTTTGCCCAGAAGGAAAAGTGGAACAAAAGGCTGGTTTTGTATACCCTGTGAAGTGATGATGCCTCTTTCAAGCTACTTTCTACTCTCTCAACAACTGTCAGCTTTCATGCTTTGAGTGATGATTTAAAAACTAAAGTCAATCACAGCTCTCAGATGGGTTGTTATACATAATCAACTGTACTGTCATTGTGAAGCCTTTATCATGAAACTGAGAAAAGTAGACATTTAAAAAAAATAATGTTCATGTGTGTGCTTTTATAAAGCTTTTGATAATGTAGAGAATTCTGTTTAGGATTTTTGGGCATAATAAAGGGAGGGTGGTTTGAACAGAATGAAAGTAGTTTAAAAAAAAGAAAAATAAATCCTGAAAGGGTATGCATGTGTAAAACACATCCTAACAAGTAAGAAGAATGAGATCGATATTCTATATAGCAGAGCCCAATAGCAGAAAGTAATATAGGTAGTTTCTTTCTCACAAATATAACTGATAGCAACAGTAATATGCTTGCAAAAGGGGCTCATAGTTACAGAAAAATGCTTGAAAACATGACTAGCAATTGACCCTGAAGTCAATCAATACTGTCCAGTAAGCCTTTAAATTCATACCAAGGCTTTCTTTTCTTTGTAAAGCAGCCTCTACCAATATATCAGAATTTGCTTTTAAAACAGTTTTCAGAATTGGGTTGTCATGAGTTATGGGATTGAGATGGGGCTCTCTTCTTTAGATTTTGTTGAAAAAAACAACAACTTCTGAGCATATGGATTTGGGCCAGCACTTCATTTACCACACTGTAGCTGCCTAAAAACCAGTCACTCAAAGCAGAAATGTGTCCAAAAACCAGAAGCATGGAACCTCCTTGTTTCAAATATAATCCTGTTTGTCAAACTAGCAGTAAGGGTGAATCTACATCTGGCAAAAAAAGAGAAAAAAACAGTCCAAACAGTAAATTCTAACTCTGCAAATGATCTACCTGGCTTTTGCTTGAATCAGGTGGAGTTACCCTTGACAGAGACCTCCCAAGAGTAATAAGTAGACTATTCTGTATTTCCATGTATCCTTGTACAATCTGTTTAGTGGTATCCATAACTAATGCTACCACACTTTGGAAATTATCCTTTAGAAAGTCATGCATGATGCATTCTATAACTGACTGGTGAGCAGCCCTGGCTCATATCAAACCCAGCTAAATCCATCAAAACCAAACAAGAAACATTAAGACTTCATATTTGTTATGCTCTCATCTGGAATGTTTTTTAAATCCATCTAATGACCTACTTTTTGTAACAAAAATAAGAAATCAAGATAGCAATGTCAATGTCCCTGGTTAACCCTTTTGAAAACTGTCCTCAGAGAAGCAAATGGATAATCATTGTCCAGCCTACCTGTTAAGATAATCTTTTTCAATGATGGTGCCTTGGCGGTAAAATGTACGTCATTGTTGTACAGACACCAGATCAACAATAGTTTTCTTTACTCAGGTTTTTAAATGAAGGATTCCATCATTTTATTTTTAGAAATCTCATATTTCACACTCTTTGTAATTGCAGTTATTTCTTTTAAAAGACAGCCAGCCAAGAGAGGCAAGGGAGGAGGCATCACTAAAATCACTCAGAGAATAACTCTTATTTTTGTTAACTCAATAGGACCACTGCACTACCATAGTTTTCAATTTTAACTCAGTGTTACTTAAAACAGACTGTCTCCAGAATTTAGTTGGGGGAATGAGCAAATTCTAGGAGATGCAACAAGATGGGTAACAATGAGAAACTCCACTTGTGTATACTTGTGTATACTTGTGTATAGGGAATTGGTTAGAGAACCGCACTCAAAGAGTTGTTGTCAATGGTGTTTCATCAGACTGGAGAGAGGTGAGTAGCGGGGTACCTCAGGGCTCGGTGCTCGGCCCGGTACTTTTTAACATATTTATTAATGATCTAGATGAGGGGGTGGAGGGACTACTCATCAAGTTTGCAGATGACACCAAATTGGGAGGACTGGCAAATACTCCAGAAGATAGAGACAGAGTTCAACGAGATCTGAACACAATGGAAAAATGGGCAAATGAGAACAAGATGCAAATTAATAAAGATAAGTGTAAAGTTCTGCATCTGGGTCAGAAAAATGAAAAGCATGCCTACTGGATGGGGGATAGGCTTCTAGGTAGCACTGTGTGTGAACGAGACCTTGGGGTACTTGTGGACTGTAAACTAAACATGAGCAGGCAGTGTGATGCAGCGGTAAAAAAGGCAAATGCCATTTTGGGCTGTATCAACAGGGGCATCACATCAAAATCACAAGATGTCATAGTCCCATTGTATACGGCACTGGTCAGACCACACCTGGAGTACTGTGTGCAGTTCTGGAGGCCTCACTTCAAGAAGGACGTCGATAAAATTGAAAGGGTACAGAGGAGAGCGACGAAGATGATCTGGGGCCAAGGGACCAAGCCCTATGAAGATAGGTTGAGGGACTTGGGAATGTTCAGCCTGGAGAAATGGAGGTTGAGAGGGGACATGATAGCTCTCTTTAAGTATTTGAAAGGTTGTCACTTGGAGGAGGGCAGGATGCTGTTTCTGCTGGCTGCAGAGGAGAGGACACGCAGTAATGGGTTTAAACTTCAAGTACAACGATATAGGCTAGATATCAGGAAAAAGTTTTTCACAGTCAGAGTAGTTCAGCAGTGGAATAGGCTGCCTAAGGAGGTGGTGAGCTCCGCCTCACTGGAAGTCTTCAAGCAAAGGTTGGATACACACTTTTCTTGGATGCTTTAGGATGCTTAGGGCTAGTCCTGCGTTGAGCAGGGGGTTGGACTAGATGGCCTGTATGGCCCCTTCCAACTCTATGATTCTATGATTCTATGATTCTATGATTCTATAATACCAGGTTCCTTCCCTTCAGAAACTCACACAGAGACCAATTTTAAAACAAAATATTTATTGAAAACAAATTAAAAATAAAGGCAACACACACTATTTAAACAAAACGTACAAACTCAAGAAGAAAAACAGAGGTTAGATTGTACAGTAGGGGGTATAATTTGAGTGGAAAGAGGGACTATATCTACATTCACAATGTTTAGAGGTCCATAAGAGGAAACACCCACTGGGTATATGCAGGATATCCAGAAGACACATACATACACATGTAGACATTCAGAGCATGTGCCTTAAATAGCCAGATTTGTGCCTGGAGGCTAAGGCTGGGCTCTATACGCCTAAAACAATGGACTTAATTTGACTGCAAGATAAAGAAATCTAGGAGAAAGGGAGTGTTTTTGTCTAGAGTGGAAAAAGCATAGGGCAAGATCCTGAAAGTTTCCCAGGACAGAGGTAATACCTGTTAATGGCCTAATTGTAGTAATGACTGGGGAAGGCAGTGGTATTGAGTCTGCCATGAAAACGCTAGAGGGCGTCACCCCAAGGGTCAGACATGACCCGGTACTTGCACAGGGCATTGTAGGAATTGTAGTCCATGGACATTTGGAGGGCCGCAGTTTGACTACCCCTGCCTTAGAGGGTGATAAAATTAGTAATAGTTCCTAGGTGCACCACTGACCTGCAAATAGGCATTTTCTCTAGAGGGGAGAGAAGCGGTAGCTTCTGAGTACCACTGAGGATGCTGTCACCTTAGAATCATAGAGTTGGAAGGGGCCACACAGGCCATCTAGTCCAACCCCCTGCTCAACGCAGGATCAGCCCAAAGCATCCTAAAGCATCCAAGAAAAGTGTGTATCCAACCTTTGCTTGAAGACTGCCACTGAGGACTCCAGGCAGTTCCTGGAAAAGCATGGCATCTGACTAGAGAGTACACTTTCCTATTTCTGTGTGAGTACAGACATTGCTAGTCAGTCTATGGTGAAACGAACACATATTTTTATATTTCTAGTGTCAAAATATAATTATAGTAGCAGGGTGCAGGCAATATTGAGGAAGTTGGCAAACTGCCTGTTAAAGTGAGGAGGGCTCTGACCACTCATAGTCTGCACTTTTCTACCCATCTTGCTAACTTCTTTTCTCCTATATCTAACAGTACTGTCTCTCCAGTCTTTATACCACAGAGTCTTACACAACAGTCACTTTGTTAGCCTTCCTACCCTCTTCCTCTTATCCACACCACACACTTTGCTTATTACTTCCATTCTGTACTTTCTTCTTGGCATCACCATCTCTGTTGCTCCATCTTTTTCTACTCTTGTGTCAGGGCTCATTTTCTTCTTTTAATGTTGACCCACTTCCACATCTCCCTTGCACTCTCTTTCTCTACCCTGCTTTGCTGGCTATCTCTCAGCAGTTCTCACAGCTAGCTGAGCAGGAGGGCCATGCATGGTGGCTAGCTGATAACTACAAGCTGGAAGAGCCAGCATCAACTGCATAGCATGCACCTGGATCCAGGAAAAGGAGGAGCAATCCTTCCACATTTTTGACGAGTTTAGTCAATCCTTAAATATTACCACAAAGAATTACAAAACATCAGTGAGATATTGTCTAGTTTTTCTGGGCAGCCAGATGCCTTATGAGCATGACAAGGCAAGAACCTTCCTCTTTGACTTGTATTGTTTTCATCAGTAAGTAACTATGTCCTACCTAAAAGGTAAAGGTAAAGGTATCCCCTGTGCAAGCACTGGGTCATGTCTGACCCTTGGGGTGATGTCCTCCAGCGTTTTCATGGCAGACTCAATATGGGGTGGTTTGCCAGTGCCTTCCCCAGTCATTACCGTTTACCCCCCAGCAAGCCGGGTACTCATTTTACCGACCTCGGAAGGATGGAAGGCTGAGTCAACCTTGAGCCGGCTGCTGGGATTAAACTCCCAACCTCATGGACAGACAGCTTCAGACAGCATGTCGCTGCCTTACCACTCTGCACCACGAGGCTCTTAATGAAGCAGATTAGGCCAGTTTTAACTCCTCCCCTCTCCCTGCCCCTAGGTGGGCAAGGCCCCAGTGACTGGCAGACTACATTGAGTAAATATTACATGCAAATGAATGCACAAACACTGCTGAAAATGCAGTTTTCTGAAGAGTAAAAATGCATGCCAAAGATGCATCATAATTCAGGCTGAGTCAACCTTGAGCCAGCTGCTGGGATTGAACTCCCAAACTCATGGACAGACAGCTTCAGACAGCATGTCGCTGCCTTACCACTCTGCACCACAAGAGGCTCTATGTTCTGCCTACAAGGTTCCAATTAAGATATTAACAAGTGCTTCGCAAGTTACACAAATCTACAGATGCTGGTAAGAGAAAACCTGACCAATTCAGCAAATAAGCTTTTATATGCATCTGTGTTACATGTCACTTTCAACTTTTATTTATTTGTTTGTTCATTTATTTATTTATTTATTTATTGGATTTATTACCCACCGCTCTCGATAAACATCCCATGGTGGGTTACAATAACAGTTTAAGAAACCTTAAATAAATACAATAAATAACCCATTTTAAATCCAATAATCAATATTAAAATAATACCCTGGTGGAGAGAAAATAAAGAGACCTACCCCCAACTATCCCCTCACTTTTATGCCCCCACCAGCACCTCTGGGGGAAGGGGTGTCAGTCGATCTAGTTCTAAATCTCCTAGTTGGTATAAAGTGTTATGGTGTCCCTATACCACATACACGTACCATGTACAAAGTCATTTCACTTTGCAGAAACAGACTATAAAACATTAACTAGATTTTACTAGATCTAATGATATACTTTTAGACTCACAGGTAATTCAACATGCACACATAATTAGAAACTTGCTAACCTCTAAAATGATTATAGGGCAAAGAGTTGGTTACCCAAAATTCATGGAGTAAATAACCAAAAAGAAGCCTATGAAATAATTGTTGTATTTCCAAGTTCCAAAGAATTCTCGTTTGTGCTCAGCGAGAAGGGGGGGGGGAGGCTTATATTCTCCTTTGAATACAGCTTTACAGCTCCTGAATTCTGCCCAGGCCTTCACTGCAAAAACCTGCCTTTTGCTGTGTGTATTGCTGGTGCCATGGATATGACATCATTATTGCCAACCATTGCTAAGTCATGAATGGACAGAACATTTCCTTTTCTCACAGAGAGCTCAGGGTAGGAGCCAGCAGCACTTCCAAAAGACACAAAGTTCTCTTTATCCTGTCAAGGCAAACAGTGTGAGACACAGTTGTAGATGGAAATGGCACATAGCCACCAAGTACACAAAGCTGCCAGCACAGCCTAGCCAACCTCCGCTCATGCTAAATTAGTGGCCTATTTTCTTCTGTCTCAAATGGAGGGGGGATTAAAAGGGGGGCAAATTTCAGCTATCCTGCTGTGGTGTGTCCCCCGCTCAACATCTCTCCGGAAGAACTGCACTGTCTGTTCTCCAACGGAAGAGGGAGTGCTTATGATGCTAAGTGAGTTTAAGCTCCTGACCTTTATCTGACATGCAGCATCCATCACACCATTTAATATTATCCGCTATTAGTAATAGAGGCAGGAGGAAAAGGAAGAAAAGGAGCTTTCTGAATATGAGGTCAGTAGGTTTAAGGAAGACAAAAGAGATCTGAGGATTTAATTATAAATAAGTTAATAACCAGCATCACCCATCTTTTATCTGAATTCCTATGGATTCTAGAGCAAGTCTTTAATTCGGTTTAAGCATTTATTGCACAGCCAAAATGACTGCTGAGATTATCAGGTTAGCACTGCCAGAATATATAGCTTCATTCTTTTCAGTGTTTGTTCAGAAGGGTTCTGCAGGTGGTATAGAGTTCGTTAACTTCCAGGTGGCACTCTCCCAGAATTACTTCTGATCTCCAGATAACAGAGATCAGTGTCCCTGGAAGTTTTGGAGGGCATGCTTATACACTGAAAGCCAGACTAGTTTCCAGTTCTCATTCGCCTATGTGCCTGTACTTGATAGTCTGAGATTCTGGCATCATCAAAACCTGTTGGTTTCCCTGGACTATATTCAACTCAGGCTGTGATCCTGATGAATAAAGAAGTGGGCAGTTGCTTGCCAGGGAGAAAAACTTTTCACAGATCTTTTTGTCAGAAAGGAAGTGCTAAGATACATACATGCCAAAAGTTCCTGCAGCTTAAGAGAATGAAAAAATGTCCAATTGCCACAGCTATTCATCACATGTTCCTTTCCTTGGCCAGACTGCTCTATCTAAGAATAGCTTTTTGTCAAGGAGAAAGCAAGCAAATACTTCCCAAATGAGATTTGCTGCATTTCAGATAACTCCAACAAGGAAATCAATTGTTTCTCCCTTCCCCACTTCAAGAGAAAACCAAGATGGTAAGATGGGTGGGGTGGAGAGAAAGGGACATTTTTTTTAGTCCCAAGAATTGTCTGTGAAAGCTGTGAGGTAGTGCAGATTTTTATTTATGTTTTCCTGCTACATCAAGTCCAGTTCCAAGCATATCTCCAAAGAAGATATTTTTGCAATCAAAAATCATTCAAGTTATAATACTATTTTGGGATGTCTGCAGGGACTGCTAGCAGTATCAAACAGTGAGCTCACATTGAAGTACTGGGTATCATATACGGAGCCCTTCATGGCCTTGCCCCTCATATGTGACCCTCAAACTGTCTCTAACCTTATGCTCCACTGTGTCAACTTTGCTCACTTGAGCCAGCCTGCAAAAGGGCAAAATGAACAACTCCCCGCATATTTGCCATCTTCGCTGTGGCCCCCACCGAGGGGTATCGTCTGTTGAGTAGTTCAGGAAGACTCTTGCTCTCCTATCTTCCCACAAACTATTTATGCTGATTCCACACATATTGGATAATACATTTTCAATACACTTTAAAAGTGGATTTACCTAGTCAATAATAGATATTGGAAATGCCATAAAACACTAGGCACATTCTATCACCAATGATAAGAGTCGTCAAAAGGCACAACAATTTTGGAGGGAAATGAGGAAATTTCAAGAATTTAGAGAATTCATTGAAGAAAGCTATAGGGAAAATTTTTGGATATTTTTCTGCTGTGGCAAGAATTATATGGGCTAAAAATGAAAATATCTACAATTTACAAATGGCAATGTAAAGTTATGGAATTTGTTAGTGCTGCTAAATTAATTATCTTGAAGAAAATTAGATCTCAGATTTTGACACAGAGTGGAGGTTATGGAAGATGTCTGTTGAATAAAGGTTCAAAATAAAAATATGACTACAAGTATTTGATAAGGCCTTTAGAATAAGGTATTATTATATATTATTATGATGCAATAAAAGAAGGACTTAAGAACTACTCTGTAAGGTATACTAGAAATCATTTGTGAATTATATTACCTTCTTTTGTCTTTTTTCCTTTCTCCTCTTCTTTCCGTCTTTTTATATTTGTAGTCCTTGACTCATTAACCTGTAACTCTAACATAACTCTGTTCTGTATAAATAATTTTAAGAGAATTTTCCTGTTTTGCACAGGAAAATCCAGCTGTAGAAACACATTAAAAATGCATTATGCAACATTTGCAGAATGAATATATGCAAAACTGAATTAATCAAGAGAGTTTTCCTAACTAGAAAATAAGGCAGCACTGCCCAAAATGGCTCATAAAGTTAGTTATTATTAGGGACTATGGACTATACTGCTATGTATAGTTTGCCACAAGTTTGGATCCTACTATGTACATTGTGCTTAATTTACAGTTTCATGCTAACAATTTACCTTATTTCAGTTCTGTTTTTATCTTTATGGTTGGTTTCACAACCCAAATTCTATGTCATTGTTTCCTGAATGTCCCATTCGGTTGATTGTATTGACTGGCTTTGTGTAATCTACCTAGAGTCCCAGTGAGAAAGATTATACACAATGTAAACAAAATTAATAAGAGAAATTTCTGAAACCATGAAATATTTCAAGATATGATTGCATGAAAACTACCATCTGGTGGTGTGGCTAAAGATGTCGTCCTGAGAGGGTGGCAGGGCATCTGCTCTGCTATCTCTGAAGCCTGACAGGGGTCAATTGTGCAAGCAATTGGCAGAAAAGAGGAGGGGTACACAAACCCCACATCTCCAATAGGAATGATGGATCAATAACAGTGGCTGATGACAGCTTTAAACAAGGTGGAAAACCAACAGCAGAAGAGAAATCTGAAATTCATATCTTCAAGGAGATCCAAGATGCCAAGGAAGAAGTCTTTAACAGGAATGATGGATCAATAACAGTGGCTGATGACAGCTCTAAACAAGGTGGAAAACCAACAGTAGAAGAGAAATCTGAAATTCTGGAGACGGAAAATGGGATGCCGGAGTTCTGCAGCCCAGATAAGGACACCCTTTTTAAAAAGACATACAGCCATCTCAAAGCAACAGTGTACAAAAATCAATCAAAAGAAATATGGATCTGCAGTGAAAGTAACCGATTTAAAGGAGCTCTATGGGGAAAAAATTGTATTGATACTGGAGTCCAGGAGGTGCAACGGCCTCAAGATTTATCGATGCATATTCTGCGGGAAAGAGTACAACTGCACTTTCTACGCCAAAGGCCAATGGGACAGAATATAAGTCTACGGGAACGACAAGATGTAGCAAGCCTCGAGATGAGACCCCCTTAAGAAGACCTTCTATTTTTATGAAAAAGGGGAAGCAGTGTCTCTTTCTCTCTTGTTTCTTGTTTCTTTTCCTTTGTAGGCATATAGGTAATATAATCATTAGTGTTGGAAATATAAAATGGGGTTCTCCCCCCTTATTTTTTTCTTTCTTCTATTAGTGTATTGTTCTAGGGCCAAAGCCTACACTGACCTGTAGAAAATGTTTAATGTTAAGCTTTCAACTTAAATCTGAAAATATACCTGTCAGGATGGCTCTTAGAATGGGTCAAGTATAAATTGTTTTGTAGATGTATCAGAATTAAGGATAAGGAGAAGCTATAGAAGACTGAAAGCTTATAGTGTTCTATGTTTAATGTTAAGCATTTAATCTAAACCTGGAAATCTTATTATTCTCTGTATTAACAACATATACTGTATCCTACATTGCTATTTTTATGAAAAAGGGGAAGCAGTGCCTTTTTTCTCTCTTGTTTCTTTTCCTTAGTAGGCATATAGGTAATATAATCGTTAGTGTTGGAAATATAAAATGGGGCTTTCCCCCCTTATTTTTTTTTATTGGTGTATTGTTATAGGGCCAAAGCTCATATTGATCTCTAGAAAATGCAAAGCTCTCAACTTATACCTGTCAGGATGGCTCTTAGAATGGGTCAAGTATAAATGGTTTTGTAGATGTATCTGTATTAAGGATAAGGAGAAATTATGAAATCCTTCTGTAATTTTTTTTCTTTGTACATCTTTAAGGCAAAGCCCTACTTTCCTCTCCCTTCATCAGGGTATTGATACAGGGCCAAAACTCATACTGTTCTATAAGAAATGTTTAATGTTAAGCATCTAACTTAAACTTAGAAATATCTGCCAGGATAGCTCTTAGATTGTATCAAGCAGTTAACGTGAGGTCTACGATCTCTCAAGTAAGTTGATTAATAATAACTTTTCTTTTGTATATCTAAACAGGCCTTTTTTTTTAATGTAGTGGAAATGTGGATGGCTCTTAGACTCATGGCTCTTAGAGTTTTGGGCAAAAGTTTATATCACTGTGGAGTCAATGTGGGGTCGTATATTTTCAAATGATGATTATATTTTATTTACTGCTTTTTGTATCAATAACTCGTGTTGCATCCTATATTTCTATCTTTATGAAAATAAAAAAATCATTACAATAAAAAAAGAAAACTACCATCTGGTGATATATCTGGTGATATATGACAGACAATATTTACAGATACTATTTGTCAAGTAGTAACTGAATTTTTAAAAAATAATTCTAGCAAACAAAGTTACAAAGTTACAAGGAAGGCTATTCCAGTTTCAATTTGGTCTTGACAAGATTCATCTGCACAGATAAATGGGTCTAGAACTCTTCACCAACACACATAAAACGGTAGTATGAATGAGATATTTTAGAGCTACCACAGTATTATATTATTGCTGCTAAATATTTTTGTATTGAAACTATCTGCTAGTATCAAGAAAAGGCACAGTTCATTGAAAATATGAACATTTCATAAAACCATATTTATTACTGTATATACTCGCGTATCTGCTGACCCGCATATAAGCCGAGGCACTTAATTTTGCCACAAAATCTGGGCAAACATATTGACTCGCATATAAGATGAGGGTGGAAAATGCAGCAGGCTACTGGTAAATTTACAGGATGGTCTAAGTGCTTAATCCATGCCCCATCATCACAGGCTTTCCCATCCAGCCTCCCTCCCAACAAATACAGAAAAGTCAAGAGGATGAATAGCTGCTGGTTTTTGTATCCGGCTTTTCACTAACCAAAGGAGTCTCAAAGAGGCTTACAATTGCCTCCCCTTCATCTCTTGATGCCAGACACCCTGAAAGAGCGCTGACAGAACTGCTCTGTGAGAACAGCTATGACAGGAGAACCAAACAGTGCCTCCGAGGCCAGCAAACCAGAGCAGAACAACAGTACCCAAAGTTGGCAACCTACTACAACAAATACAACAGCTACCATAATGGGAGAATAGGCAGCTCTAACAACAACTGCCGTGCCCCCCCCCCAAAACAAAACACTGAAATAAAGAACTGTAAAACTGAAAATTGAAAGAAAGAATTATAAAAACCAACTTTTAAAAGAAACACAACCCCAAGAAGAAAAGGCAAACAATGCTACCCCTTAGATAAAAGAAGAAACACTGAAAAAAAACAGTAAATCCCAAAGCACTCCCAAAACCCATCCCACCCCACCCCCAGAAACCAAAAGAATAGTTTGGAAGAAGTGATTAGGAAAAGAATGGGGAAAAATATCAGAATCCCTCAGTCAAACCATTGATGTCCTACAAGCTCCCAGAGTAAGCTTTCAAGATATATGCAGAAGGCAATGGTTAGCTGGGGTCAACTAGCTCACTTGCAAAGAGCTCAGGTTGTAAATGCAATGCTGCCACTAGCTGGCTGGGGGCAAGCTGTTAATCGATTACCCGTGTATAAGCTGAGGAGGTCTTTTAAGTGCTAAAATCTGTGCTGGAAAACTCGGCTAAAAACTGTGCTGGAAAACCGTATATATGCGAGTATATATGGTAGTTTATTTTATAGTACACAAAAGCAATGGATTTCAACAAACAAGAAAGAGAAAGGAGTACATAGCCTTTAGCACTGTGAGGAATAAAATTCCAGTCTATGTTGACAGTAAGATGCAGCATTATAAATAAGCAGTGAGCTTCTGTCCTGAGCCATCATCTAAGGGCTTGATCCATCTCTCAGATATTAAGGCAGGCATCTGGTAATATCTGCCACACTGCTGGCACTGTAACTGATTTAAATGGTACAGAGAGATCCGTGTGCACTGACTGGAAAGCAAAAAAGTCCACAAGCAGCTATTTTCTTTTAATGCACACAGCAAATGTTTTTACTATTAACTCACATTGATCAATAACAACCACAAAATCATGCCAAGAAACCAATTAATAAAATTGTAGCACTAAAAGCGATCCAACTTTTTTACATATTTATTAATAATCTAGATGAGGGGGTGGAGGGACTACTCATCAAGTTTGCAAATGACACCAAATTGGGAGGACTGGAAAATACTCCGGAAGATAGAGACAGGGGCTTTCCGCACTCCTTCAAAATCGCACAATGGTTGCCAATTGAAATCACTACAGTTTTGCCATTATGCACAACGTCGTTGACAATCTGCCACACACCTGAAACCGATCCGCAAAAAGCGGATTTCAGGGAAATCCCCAAAAGTGGATTCACCCTCCGGAAAGCGCTACACTCCTGCAATCAATCTGCAACACTAGCGGGAAAGTTCTGTGCATTACCATTGTTGTGCCTCCCCCTGGCTCTCTCCTCTGATCTTCCGGCGAAGCGATCGCCATTTTTTTTTCTCCGAGCAAGCGGAGATCAATGCACCGGCAAGCCTTCGTTTACCCAGTGAGGCTTCCCCGGCTGTAGTCCCTCCCCAGAGCTCTTTACAGTCACTAAGCACAAACAACAGAGAAGCCCGTTTGCTGATGTATTTTCCCTTTATTTTTTACACTGTTTTCGGCCAAAAATCAGGCCCGTGAGGGGGGAGGGATTTTTTTTTTCACTTGGGGGGAGCGTGGCAACGATGAAACGACAGCTCAAACACACCTGCAAGCTGGATGGGTCTCTCCGTTGCAACAAATCAACACAGATTCGTTGCAACGGGTGTGTTTTTTTTTTAACTTTCTTAAAGGGAAAGGGGCTGTTTGGGAGCATGCTAACGGCCGCCCATTGGCTGCTTGACAGCCAGAGGCGGGACGAGCTTGGCAATAGCGCTTCCTTTCTAGCGATTTTTGCCGAGACCGGAACCCTGTGGGAAACGATACAAAACGCAACTGGATTCCACTACAAAGGCAGGTATGCATAATGACGAATTCCACTATTTTAAATGGCGATTTTTCATTCAGCAAACAATTTGCTACAAGGATCCCGGTGCGGAAAGCCCCACAGAGTTCAACGAGATCTGAACACAATGGAAAAATGGGCAAATGAGAACAAGATGCAATTTAATAAAGATAAGTATAAAGTTCTGCATCTGGGTCAGAAAAATGAAAAGCATGCCTACTGGATGGGGGATACACTTCTAGGTAACTGTGTGTGAACGAGACCTTGGGGTACTTGTGGATTGTAAACTAAACATGAGCAGGCAGTGTGATGCAGTGGTAAAAAAGGCAAATGCCATTTTGGGCTGAATCAACAGGGGCATTACATCAGAATCACAAGATGTCATAGTCCTATTGTATACGGCACTGGTCAGACCACACCTGTGTGCAGTTCTGGAGGCCTCACTTCAAAAAGGACGTAGTTAAAATTGAAAGGGTACAGAGGAGAGCGACGAAGATGATCTGGGGCCAAGGGACCAAGCCCTATGAAGATAGGTTGAGGGACTTGGGAATGTTCAGCCTGGAGAAAAGGAGGTTGAGAGGGGACATGAGAGCCCTCTTTAAATATTTGAAAGGTTGTCACTTGGAGGAGGGCAGGATGCTGTTTCCGTTGGGTGCAGAGGAGAGGACACGCAGTAATGGATTTAAACTACAAGTACAACGATATAGGCTATATATCAGGGGGGGAAATTCAGTCAGAACAGTTCAGCAGTGGAGTAGGCTGCCTAAGGAGGTGGTGAGCTCCCCCTCACTGGTAGTCTTCAAGCAAAGGTTGGATACACACTTTTCTTGGATGCTTTAGGCTGATCCTGCATTGAGCAGGGGGTTGGACTAGATGGCCTGTATGGCCCCTTCCAACTCTATGATTCTATGATTCTATGATTCTATGAAGTGCATCTTATAGACCAAACTCTTGTTTTGAGTAATTCTGATCCACGCCACACCTTCAAAGGAAGGAATTCCATACATTTCTCAGAGAATTTATTCCTGTGGTAATTATTTTTTTAAATTCTGATGGCTTTTTACTATTAAGATTTACTTTAAAATTACTTGTATGTATTTTCTAACCATTGCTTCTTGCCCTATGAAACTGTTAGTCAAAACTGAAAAGAATCGAGCAATGCTGACAAAAAAATTTCACCACTCAAGCTCCCAAAGAACCGAGTCCAGCTGGAGCACCTTTCCTTTACGCTCAAATAACCACATAACCTGTTTGTTTTCAGAGTAGCTGGCAAAGAGTAACTTTTAAGGATATCCACTCTTTGGTGGTTCAGTTCCTAATTGCTTGCTAGGTTCTGTGATGGGGGGCATTTGGAGATGAAGATGAGTATGTTTTATGATTATACAGATTTGTTCTACCTAGGAAAACGGCCTGAGGCAGAATAAAAACTAAAATAATATAAAGTATAACATTGTAAACCATTATAAAGTAACCAGAGTATAAAAAGTTTGTCAAACATCTTAAAATGAATACCAGATTCCAGACCAAACAATATTACAGAAATCTTGATAAAAGATCAACACTGTAATTAAAAGCTCGAGAAAACAGAAGCAGATCATAACTAGCAGGTTGGATATTATGGGAAAAAATCATTCTTCAGGAACTGTGACCTCAAGAAATGTAGGGTTTTAAATGTAGTTACTGTGTTACTGAAATTCCTAAAAACACTGAAATATGGATGATGCTTGAGAAGACAATTCTTGATGAATAAAGACAACCATTTGTGAACCAGTGTTAAGCAAGCATTAGTAATCTGTATTGGCTGATGACCTTGTGAGGAGATTTCTACATCTTCTCTGAATTACTAATTATATGTGGATATTTGGTAAAATTCTGCTTAGTGAATTGTCTGCTTTCTGTGACAGAAGAAAACTGGTTATTCATAGAAATTCTAAAGGCAGAGCATGAGATAGTACAATGAAATAACAAGCAGAATAGAATAATTTCATGTATTTTGCACCCATAGTGACACTACGTACAAGAGAGAAAAGGAAGAACACAATTTATTTTATTTGGGTCACCAGTGAGAAAGCTTACTGCAGCCCTAAATGCAGTGGGTGCTAGCAGGACAAATGTGTGGGGGGGAGGCAGCTCTGCCAAGGTGCAGAGTGGCCCCTCTTGCCCTCGTCCACCTCTCCCTCCCAAGTTGGAGGGGTGAGCGCATGTCACCCTTGAAGCTGGCGGGGCGGAGGCCTGCTGCCACCACTACCTCATCCCGACCTGTCAGGCAGCATGGCCATGGCCATGAACTCCTCCCTGCTAACACTGGCAGCTCCTCACAGGACCAGGTACTGCCACTGTCAACCCCGCACTGCAGCCATTGACGCGGCCTCTGCTCTGCTCTCAGCATCACTGCTTCCTCCTCTCAGTGGTCTCTGGTGCGGCCGCCTTCTCAGTGGCACTGCCCCCAGCTCCTCCTGCCTGCCCCCACCGCCGTCCGGGGGAAAGGCAGGGCGCTGCAGGTGCATCGGCCATGGCAGCTAGGCTTGTATGGGGGCAAGGGCTGTGGATACACTCATGGCTGGCTAGGGAGGGCAGATTCTCCCGGGGATGGCCCAATCAGGGTGCAGCCAGCTTCACTGGCCATGACCTAATAGGCCCACGGAGTGTGTCCAGCTGGCAAGAAACCAAGCCCAGACACTCTCCAGGCCCTGGACATGCTCCATCCACTGGCCCTTTCCCAATTATTATAGAGCCACTAATGGTTAGGATGTGTTCTATTTCTGTGCTTTTTCAGGCTCACTAAGCAAATCCAGGAAATTGTTTTGTAGTGCACAACTTCTTACTACTGCAGATTTATATTCCATTATTTTTGTTGTTGTTTCGTCCGAAGTCGTGTCCGACCCATCGCGACCCCATGGACAATGATCCTCCAGGCCTTCCTGTCCTCTACCATTCCCCGGAGTCCATTTAAGTTTGCACTGACTGCTTCAGTGACTCCATCCAGCCACCTCATTCTCTGTCGTCCCCTTGTTCTTTTGCCCTCAATCGTTCCCAGCATTAGGCTCTTCTCCAAGGAGTCCTTCCTTCTCATGAGGTGGCCAAAGTATTTGAGTTTCAATATTCCATTATACACACATACAAAAAAAATCAAATAACAAATAACTTTAATCTGAAGAATTTTAAGTCCATTTGAATGGGAGTTTTTGAATATTCCATTATACACACATACAAAAACTCCCATTCAAATGGCTTTAACATTCTTCAGAATAATGTTATTTCATATAGGATTACATTAAGATTGCCTTGCTAAAACTACAATGCAAGAAATAAGGGGAGTAGGAACAAGGGTTTTTGACATTATGCTTATCCACAATGTTACTTCAGGTACAAAATCTGAAATGGCATAAGTGCATCAGGGCAACACTCCAGAATTCACCCCAACTTCTATGATTATACCATTGAGTTTGGAGTGACTCCTAGAGTGTTGAGCTGATATAACAATGTTACTTTGGTTTTGTGTTGGAAATGATGTCACATTTCTGTGCAGTGCTGATTTCTCCGCAGCTACACTGTGAAGTGGCAGCAGGAAACAGGGTCCAGACAGAAGTAGAAAGAAACTTGGCCTCCCTGCATCACATTCTTTCATTGGCATGTGTCCATTTTTCATTGTCCATTTTTCATTGTCCACATTGAAACCAGTCAACCACCACTCCACCACCATTTGATACAATTCTAATATTAAAAAGAAGAGCTGGGTTTTTGTACTCAAAGGAGTCTCAATCACCTACCCTTCCTCTCCCCACAATAGACACCCTGAGAGATAGATTAAGCTGAGAGAGCTCTGAGAGAACTGTGACTGACCCAAGGTCACTCAGCTGGCTGCATGTGGAGGGATGGGGACTCAAACCTGGTTCTCCAGATTAGAGAACCATTTTCTTAACCACTGCACCATGCTGGCACTCAATAACCTGAAGTTGTTCGAAACAGCAAGCCCAAATCAAAGGTAGATATAGTGGATAAGGGCAAAAAGAAAGTTCATTATGCATGTAGTAAGCAGAACAATCCTAAAAACACTTTCCTAGAAGCAAGCCCCATTTAATAGCTTGGAGCAGGATTCTGAGCAGACCCACTTAGGATGCACTGGATGAGTTCAAATCCCCTGGGCCGGATGGAATGCACCCGAGAGTACTCAAAGAACTTTCCATAGAACTTGCACAGCCCTTGTCCATCATCTTCAGGATCTCTTTAAGGACTGGAGATGTCCCGGAGGACTGGAAGAGAGCAAACGTTATTCCAATCTTCAAAAAAGGGAGGAAGGATGACCTGGGAAACTACAGACCAGTGAGTCTGACCTCTGTTGTGGGGAAGATAATTGAGCAAATATTAAAGGGAGTGATCTGCAAACATCTGGAGGACAATTTGGTGATCCAAGGAAGTCAGCATGGATTTGTCTCCAACAGGTCCTGTCAGACCAACCTGGTTTCCTTTTTTGACCAAGTAACAGTTTGCTGGATCGTGGAAATTCGGTTTATCTCGTTTACTTGGATTTTAGTAAAGCTTTTGACAAGGTTCCCCATGATGTTCTGATGGATAAGTTGAAGGACTGCAATCTGGATTTTCAGATAGTTAGGTGGATAGGGAATTGGTTAGAAAACCGCACTCAAAGGATTGTTGTCAATGGTGTTTCATCAGACTGGAGAGAGGTAAGTAGCGGGGTACCTCAGGGCTCGGTGCCCGGCCCAGTTCTTTTTAACATATTTATTAATGATCTAGATAAGGGGGTGGAGGGATTACTCATCAAGTTTGCAGATGACACCAAATTGGGAGGACTGGCAAATACTCCGGAAGTTAGAGACAGAGTTCAATGAGATCTGAACACAATGGAAAAATGGGCAAATGAAAACAAGATGCAATTTAATAAAGATAAGTATAAAGTTCTGCATCTGGGTCAGAAAAATGAAAAGCATGCCTACTGGATGGGGGATACGCTTCTAGGTAACACTGTGTGTGAACGAGACCTTGGCGTACTTGTGGATTGTAAACTAAACATGAGCAGGCAGTGTGATGCAGCGGTAAAAAAGGCAAATGCCATTTTGGGGCTGTATCAACAGGGGCATTACATCAAAATCAAAAGATGTCATAGTCCCATTGTATACGGCACTGGTCAGACCACACCTGTGTGCAGTTCTGGAGGCCTCACTTCAAGTAGGACGTAGTTAAAATTGAAAGGGTGCAGAGGAGAGCGACGAAGATGATCTGGGGCCAAGGGACCAAGCCCTATGAAGATAGGTTGAGGGACTTGGGAATGTTCAGCCTGGAGAAAAGGAGGTTGAGAGGGGACATGATAGCCCTCTTTAAGTATTTGAAAGGTTGTCACATGGAGGAGGGCAGGATGCTGTTTCTGTTGCCTGCAGAGGAGAGGGTTTAAACTACAAGTACAACAATATAGGCTAGATATCAGGAAAAAAAATTTCACAGTCAGAGTAGTTCAGCAGTGGAATAGGCTGCCTAAGGAGGTGGTGAGCCCCCCTCACTGGCAGTCTTCAAGCAAAGGTTGGATACACACTTTTCTTGGATGCTTTAGGATGCTTTGGGCTGATCCCACGTTGAGCAGGGGGTTGGACTAGATGGCCTGTATGGCCCCTTCCAATTCTATGATTCTATGAGTCTATGATGGTACTGTTAGTGACAGTAGAAAGACTGTGAAGAACATTAAAAAGATCAATCAGTAGGTCTTTGCGTTAGTGGTTGCTAGTGTCCAAGCATATATTGCCCTCATGTTTAATGAAACCTTACTCATATCAATAGGAACTTTTTACTGACTGAGCAGATTTTCTAGCACCCTAGTAGACAGTTAATTTGCATTCACGTGTTATCAGTTGTGCACCAATGGACTGGAAATTAATAAACAATGAATGAGCAAATTGCAGATTCCTTACATTATTTAAAGTATTACTAAAAATTTAAATTACACAGCTCTCTGGAGAAGCTGATATCAATTTTAGTTTTAAAAAGAACTTCGCATTTAATTTAAAAATGTGAAAAACCTTTTAATATCAAGTGTTGTGCTATGGCTGTTTCAAACAGAGCACATAGTGACAGGCTTTGTGTGTCTGCTAGAACGACAGTCTCTTCTCTGCCAAAATTTGGGCTTGTGATTTCAAATTGAAAGAAGGCATGAAGTACCCTGAAAATGAAAAAGGGAAAAAACAAGAAAAAGTTCAGTAGAGTGCCTCCCAATATGCTTGGCACTAGAGATGCCAGTCTCCACGCAGGACCTGTGGATCCGTAGGAATTTCAGCATATCTCCAGACAACAGATATCGGTTCCCCTAGAGAAAATGGATGGTCTGTGGCACTTACTCCACTCCATTTCCACATAGAGGCGGACAATATGCACTGCCTCCTGCTTGCAAACGCGCAATTGTAAACCACGTGTTTGGCTGCTTCCTGACGGGAGACCTCTGACGTTATCCTGCCATCTCGCCATGGCTTTTCTCTTCCCGATGTGGTAGCAAAGAAGATGGAAGTGTGGATAACCCACAGGTCCTCCCAATTCCTTGGGTTGTCAATCAATGCAAGCCACCAATCCCCTCACTGTGGTGGTTTTGGGGGACTCAAACCTCCTACCCCCCCCCCAAGTCCTGATTTTTTAAAAATACACTTCTCCGTTGCTATGAGATCATGCCACAATAATAAAACATTTTTTCAAGATTTTTTTTTGGGGGGGAATTCTTTGTATAATGGTCTCAATTTATATTCAGGTAGATTTCTGATAGGCCGGCCATGGTAATTGGTCCCCGCTGATTGTGTGTTCACAATAAAGATTAAATATACAGAACACAGAGGCCATGCAAATAGGGAGAGGCCTGCTTCATCAGATGCCCCCCCCCCTTCCCTGTTCATGCTGTACCAACAGAAAACACAAAAATTAATGTGTTTTAGTTAGGGTTGCTGCCTGCTCCCAATATTACTGTGCACAGTTACTGTGAAGTGAACAAAACAGTACATTTTATTTCCACTGACACACAGGCACATAGCTTTGCGGCCCCAGAGCAACACAGACTGTGCCATTTTCTTTAAATTTAGCAATCCAGAAAGGGTGGGCAAAATGCTAGTGAGACTGTTGCATGTTTCTTCTTTCATTGTCATACGAAAACAGCATTAAAACCCATGAACAATGAGGGGCTAGGCAGGGGCAAATTCCTTGTGGGGAAATGATCTGAAGTCCCTGTCCTTCCCAGGCTCCATGCCCAAATCTCCAGAAGTTCCCCAACCTGGATCATTTTGAAAGAATTTAAATGGAACTTTAATAATATGGTCAAACGTTCTTTCAACAAAGAGATTGACTATGTCATCATGAAGAGCACAGGAACTTTGTTGGACATTTGCAGAAGTTGTCTTCTTTGGTTTATTCATTGCTCTTATATTAGAGTTGCCAACATCCAAGGTGTGACTGGATTGTTCCTGAGATTACCACTGATCTTCAGGTGACAGATCTGTTTGCCTAAATGAAATGGCTACTCTGGAAAGTGGACTCTATGGCATTATTTACCAATGAACTCTCTCCCCTCCCAAAACCCTGCTCTCATCGGGCTCCACCCCATGCCTCAATCTCCAGATGTGGTGAACTGCCTCAAATTGAGTTGGCTGAAGTTAAAAACAGGAAAGACAGATGTCCCCTGGTTGGGTTGGTATGCAGAGAGGCAACTGACACTCCTCCCAGCTTTTGATGTGGCCCAACCTATACCAGTGTCTTCCATCAAGAGCCTGGGCATGATTCTGGATACCTCTCTTTCAATTGAATGTCGCATTTTTCACCTATGCCAGGCATAACAGCTTGCACCTTACTGCTATGCACAGAATCTAGCTAGGGTAATTCATGCAACTGTCACCTCTAGATTAGACTTCTGCAACTCACTCTACACTGGACTTTCCTTCAGACTGATATGGAAACTCCAACTGGTTCAGAATGCAGCAGCACTGGCCCTCATAGGGACCTAGTAGAAGGCGCACATGACTCCAGTGTTTGCCCATCTGCATTGGCTCCATATTGGAAACCAGATCATGTTCAAGATATTGGTACTAACCTTCAAAGCTCTAAACAGGCTGGGATCACTGTATCTATTGGACTACCCTTTCCACTACATCCCCCAAGGTCATTAAGATAATTGGGCCAAAACTTGCTGAAGATGTCCAGCCCAAAGGAGGTGACATTAGCCTGGGCCAGGGCCTTTTCGGCTTTGGTACTGGCCTGGTAGTATACTCTGCCAGGAAAGATCAGGGCTTTGTGGGACTTCAACCAGTTCTGCAGGGCCTGCAAGACAGAGTTGTTCTACCAGGCATATGGTCAGGGACCTGACTAACCAGTTTGGTGAGAGCCAGTTTGGTGTAGGGGTTCGGAGTGCGGACTTCTAATCTGGCATGCCGGGTTCGATTCTGCGCTCTCCCACATGCAGCCAGCTGGGTGACCTTGAGCTCATCACAGCACTGATAAAACTGTTCTGACCAAGCAGTGATATCAGCGCTCTCTCAGCCTCACCCACCCCACAGGGTATCTGTTGTGGGGAGAGGAAAGGGAAGGCGACTGTAAGCCGCTTTGAGCCTCCTCTGGGTAGGGAAAAGCGGCATATAAAAAGCCAACTCTTCTTCTTCTTCTTCTTCTTCTTCTTCTTCTTCTTCTTCTTCTTCTTCTTCTTCTTCTTCTTCTTCTTCTAACCTCCAAGAAATGCTAGCCTCACTGCCATTATCTGAGAGTGGATTGAAAAACATGTCCCCTCTCAACCTCCTTTTCTCCAGGCTGAACATTCCCAAGTCCCTCAACCTATCTTCATAGGGCTTGGTCCCTTGTTGTTTACATCTTGTTGTTAACATTTCTACCACTTAAATTCTTTCCAGTGACTTAGTATACAGTATAAAAGACTGAATAATTCTAAAGCTACCCAAGAACAGCAATTTTGCCTTTTTGTCCTGAAGAGGGTGAACCCCTCAGCAAGCTAAATCATACTTATCTCAAGTTCTAATACAGAACCTAATCCTAAAGATAAGGAAGATTGGGATCAGGGACATATGGGAGGAATAGATGCTGCAAAATCCACTTAATCACTTGACTGATGCAGTAAGCTCCCTGGTTTGCTACACTGATGTACTTCCCATGGCTGGTTTACATGGCAGGAAAAATATTTCGACTAGCCAAGAGCAAAGGGAGGATATGTATATATATATGTACATATACACACTGCAGCATAAGATGAGTTTTGGTAGCAGCTATGTAGAAAAATTGTGTGGAAATTCAAAATGGCAAAGACTCATTTTTTTCTGCCAGAAGACATGAAAAAGAAACATTAAAATGTTACATCTGCTTTGTTAACATTGGGAGACTCTGCAGATACTCTGTGTTATATACAGAATTGCTGTTACTCTCAGAATAAAATTATCTACATAAAAATGTTTATCATCATGCAGATAAAAAATGTATTCTTAGCCAAGAATACTCCGCAAGACACATATATCCTAATTCAGAAATTTCAACAAATACAACAGAGCCAAATTTTAAAAATATGGGAAATATTACTTGAGGAAATGATATGGTCTATATTAGGTTGACAAGTAGTGCAGTACCTAGCAACAGATGGGAGGGTTGTAGGTGGGAAATGGAAGAGAGGTACAACATTACCTTCTGTGTTAAACCTGGACATTTTTATAGAACTGAGATAGAAATGTGGCAACGTTCATGGTAGAGCTACATATCAACTTCTATAAAAAGTTTCCATATATCTAAAAATTAGTCTGTGTGCATTTCTTCATCTATATGGCATATGTTTAAACCCTGATAAGGCTGTAAGGTCGTCCAGTTTCCAGCAATTTCTAGAGCTACCCTATGTCATTTCTGGATTTTTATCAGAAGTGACACAGCCACCACATGTGCCATTGGATTTTCAACATTTTCCTTCCATTGCCACTTGGAAAGTCAGTGGGCAACAGGATCTAGGGGTGGGGAATGCCCTTCCTCACTGGGGGCCTAGCAGCCCTAATTCCATAGAAGCTCAGACAACTGACAACTGAGAGCACGTGGAGAGAGCTACTGGGGAGAGTTGCTGCTGACCAGGTGAGGCTATTGTGCTGCCTGGGTGAGGTGATTGCTGGGTAATTGTTGGGAGGCTTAAAAAGGGCTGCTCCTCACCAGAGGCAAAGCTCAGACAACTGAGAGCACGTGGAGAGAGCTACTGGGGAGAGTTGCTGCTGACCAGGTGAGGCTATTGTGCTGCCTGGGTGAGGTGATTGCTGGGTAATTGTTGGGAGGCTTAAAAAGGGCTGCTCCTCACCAGAGGCAGAGCTCAGACAACTGAGAGCACGTGGAGAGAGCTACTGGGGAGAGTTGCTGCTGACCAGTACTTGCACTGCCTAGACATTACAATGGACCTCCAGGACACTCATCCCATCATCTGCAGTGAGTGTGACATGATTGCCTTCCTCCCAGAAGACAAGATGGACTACAGCTGCCCCAAGTGTAAGCTGGTAAAACTTTTGGAGGAAAAGATTAGGGGATTAGAAAACAAAATTATTACTCTGACCCAAAGCAAGAAAGGGGAGGAGTTCGTAGTCCAGAGCTCTGCAACATGGAATAAAGAGAATAAAGAGAATACAACCAGTCCTGAAGAGGACAAGGAGATTGACCACAATAGGGAGCCTCTGCAGGCAGTTCGGAAAAAGACTGAACGGCGAAGGGCGAGACAGTTCTCGGGGCCTTTGGAGCTCCAGAATAGATTTCAGGCCCTTGCAGAGGAGGTGCAAGGGTCAACAAGGGAAGAGGTCCCAAAACAAACTCTAAGACAAAGGGAAGAGGCCACGGGGACAGAAGGAAATGGAGTTGAGAAGAAAAAAAAAAGGAGAGTACTGGTAATTGGAGACTCCCTGCTAAGAGGAATGGATCGCCACGTGGCTGGGCCCGACCCCCTAACCCGAGAGGTGTGTTGCTTGCCAGGGGCAAAAATTAAAGATGTTTCAGAAAGGCTGCCCAAACTCCTCAAATCTACGGATCGCTACCCATTTGTGATGGTCCATGTGGGAACGAATGACATGTCCCTGAATACCATCGCTCCTATTAAAAAAGACTATCAAGATCTGGGGAGGAAGCTCAAGCAAATGGGGGCACAAGTGGTATTCTCTTCAATCTTGCCTGTCAAGGGAAGAGGAATGCGTCGGGAGAGGAAGATAATGGAGGTGAATCACTGGCTGCGTAGTTGGTGCCGGCAGGAGAGATTTGGTTTCTGGGACCATGGGATAGGCTTTCTTGAGGAAGGCCTACTAGCACCTGATGGACTGCACTTATCAAAACTGGGGAAGAATGTGTTTGGCAGGAACCTGGGGAGATTCATCAGGAGAGCTTTAAACTAAAGCCACTAGGGGAAGGAGACGATCAACATAGGGAGTGTATGGAAGGAGAACTATCGGAGGCAGCCCAACCGGCAAGGCCAGCTCATAGGGAACCAAAAGTAAAAGGATTCAGATGTCTTTATACTAACGCCCGAAGCATGGGCAATAAAAAGGAAGAGCTGGAACTTCTCATGCTGATGGAAAGGTATGATCTAGTAGGCATCACAGAAACTTGGTGGAATGATTCTCATGACTGGAATGTAATGGTGGATGGATATGAACTGTTCAGAAAAAACAGAATAGATCGAAGAGGTGGAGGAGTGGCACTGTATGTGAGAAAAGGGCTTACCTGTCAGGAAATTCTAGTGAAGGAGAGCATATCTACAGTGGAAAGCACCTGGGTGAAAATAAGCGAGGGGAAAACAAACAGTGTGGTGGTTGGTGTCTGCTACCGACCGCCTGACCAACGAGAGGATGTGGATGCTGCACTTTGTGAGCAGCTTGAGAAAATATCCAAACGGCAGGACCTTGTCATCATGGGTGACTTCAATTTCCCAGATGTGTGCTGGGAAACAAACTCTGCGAAGCGTCCTCAGTCATGCAAGTTTCTGACCTGCCTGGCTGACAATTTCATTTATCAAATGATAGATGAACCCACAAGAGGTTCAGCCATACTGGACTTAATACTGACCAACAGGCAAGAGTTGGTGGATGAGGTGAAGGAGGTGGGGACCCTAGGGGGAAGTGACCATGTCCTCATAGAATTCCTTTTGAGATGGGGAGCCAAGGAAGCTTGTAGCCAGACGCGGATGTTGGATTTTCGTAGGGCAAACTTTAATAAACTCAGAGACATGATGAGTGTCATACCATGGACGAGAATGCTGGAAGGGAAGGGAGCATGTGAAGGGTGGGCGCTACTCAAACAAGAGCTATTGCATGCTCAATCAATGACTATTCCAGAAAGACGAAAACACTGCAGGAGCTCTAAGAAGCCTATTTGGATGAACAGAGAACTTCAAGAGGAACTAAGAAAGAAAAGGAAAATGTTCAGGAAATGGAGGGAAGGACAGAGCTCTAAAGAAGAGTACCTACAGGTTACTAGGCACTGTAGATCAATAATCAGAAAGGCCAAAGCTGAGAGTGAGCTAAGATTGGCCAGGGAAGCCCATTGTAACAAGAAAAGATTTTTCAGTTACGTGAGGAGCAAACGTAAAGTAAAGGAGGCAATAGGCCCGCTGTTGGGTGCGGATGGACAAACTCTAACGAAAGATGCAGAGAAAGCAGAAAGGCTTAGTGCCTATTTTACATCTGTTTTTTCCCACAGGTCTAAGTGTTTAGGCACATCTAGAGATGACTGTAGCCAAAGGATAGTGTCTGGGTGGCAGGTTAACATGGATAGAGAGGTGGTCGAGAGGCATTTAGCTGCACTGGATGAGTTCAAATCCCCTGGTCCAGATGAAATGCACCCGAGAGTACTCAAAGAACTTTCCAGAGAACTTGCACAGCCCTTGTCCATCATCTTCGGAACCTCTTTAAGGACTGGAGATGTCCCGGAGGACTGGAAAAGAGCAAACGTTATTCCGATCTTCAAAAAAGGGAGGAAGGATGACCCGGGAAACTACAGACCAGTGAGTCTGACCTCTGTTGTGGGGAAGATAATGGAGCAGATATTAAAGGGAGCGATCTGCAAACATCTGGAGGACAATTTGGTGATCCAAGGAAGTCAGCATGGATTTGTCTCCAACAGGTCCTGCCAGACCAACCTAGTTTCCTTTTTTGACCAAGTAACAGGTTTGCTGGATCGGGGAAATTCGGTTGATGTCATTTACTTGGATTTTAGTAAAGCTTTTGACAAGGTTCCCCATGATGTTCTGATGGATAAGTTGAAGGACTGCAATCTGGATTTTCAGATCGTTAGGTGGATAGGGAATTGGTTAGAGAACCGCACTCAAAGAGTTGTTGTCAATGGTGTTTCATCAGACTGGAGAGAGGTGAGTAGCGGGGTACCTCAGGGTTCGGTGCTCGGCCCGGTACTTTTTAACATATTTATTAATGATCTAGATGAGGGGGTGGAGGGACTACTCATCAAGTTTGCAGATGACACCAAATTGGGAGGACTGGCAAATACTCCGGAAGATAGAGACAGAGTTCAACGAGATCTGAACACAATGGAAAAATGGGCAAATGAGAACAAGATGCAATTTAATAAAGATAAGTGTAAAGTTCTGCATCTGGGTCAGAAAAATGAAAAGCATGCCTACTGGATGGGGGATACGCTTCTAGGTAGCACTGTGTGTGAACGAGACCTTGGGGTACTTGTGGATTGTAAACTAAACATGAGCAGGCAGTGTGATGCAGCGGTAAAAAAGGCAAATGCCATTTTGGGCTGTATCAACAGAGGCATCACATCAAAATCACAAGATGTCATAGTCCCATTGTATACGGCACTGGTCAGACCACACCTGGAGTACTGTGTGCAGTTCTGGAGGCCTCACTTCAAGAAGGACATCGATAAAATTGAAAGGGTACAGAGGAGAGCGACGAAGATGATCTGGGGCCAAGGGACCAAGCCCTATGAAGATAGGTTGAGGGACTTGGGAATGTTCAGCCTGGAGAAAAGGAGGTTGAGAGGGGACATGATAGCCCTCTTTAAGTATTTGAAAGGTTGTCACTTGGAGGAGGGCAGGATGCTGTTTCTGCTGGCTGCAGAGGAAAGGACACGCAGTAATGGGTTTAAACTTCAAGTACAACGATATAGGCTAGATATCAGGAAAAAGTTTTTCTCAGTCAGAGTCGTTCAGCAGTGGAATAGGCTGCCTAAGGAGGTGGTGAGTGCCCCCTCACTGGAAGTCTTCAAGCAAAGGTTGGATACACACTTTTCTTGGATGCTTTAGGATGCTTAGGGCTAATCCTGCGTTGAGCAGGGGGTTGGACTAGATGGCCTGTATGGCCCCTTCCAACTCTATGATTCTATGATTCTATGATTCTATGATTCTATGAACATGATGATACAGTATTATATACAGAACGCTTTAGTGCCAAGACATTGATTTACTTTGTGACTGTAATAAATGAGGGGCTAATGTTCGCTATTATGTTTTAATTTTCATTACATTACTGACTAGGAGATTTAATTTTCATACTGTGCAGAGGACATACAAATAATGAAAGCCCTCCAGTACTTTATTGTTTGATGGCAGTTTAAAATCAAGAACATAAATTTCCTGTGCAGATGAGGATCCTCCTTAGGTGCAGCTCTATATATGGAAATTAATGAATTTATCTACCTTTCCAATAAATTTGAAGTTATTATTAGATTATTTATGAATGGTATACTGAAAAACATAATTTATTGTATTACTTGCCCATATGGATTATTGTATATTGGAATCTCTACAAATCCGTTAAAAGTAAGAATCATGGAGCATTTATGGCGTACAAAAAACACCAGGAAAAATGCCCCTTATGGAATGCAAAAATGACACTGAGGATCTATAATTTTTTGAACTTGAGATGATATCATCTATGGCACATTAGCGAAACAGCATCACTTGAAGGTTATTACAAAGGGAGGCCCATTAAATACCACTGCAGCACTTAAAAAAAAACTTTTTTTGGGGGGGGGGAGTGTATTCAGGACCTTGGCAAGACACTGACTTTGGCTCCTGGGGTGCCTCCACTGAACAACAGAACCTATGGTCTGATAGATATTGAAATGATATTATGTGTAATGGTTAAGGACATTTGATTAGGTTTTCTCTGGTTTGTTCCCATATATGATTACTATGTTATGTAGTATAAATTTTTCAGCATTCTATAACAACTTAAAAGAACGTATGAGATTTATTGGAAATCAGGTATGCACTATAAGATACATATACATTAAAATGTCTTTATTTATCATAAATGTGTTGGTTGTTAGCTGTATAAGATTAGATGAAAATTCTGTTTGCATATATTTTATTAAAGGAGAGGGCTACTGAGGAAAGTGGCTGAATTCTGATTCTTCCTGTTTCGCTCTTGAAGTTTAACAATAAAGAAGAATTTTGAAACATCCATAGCCAGCCACATCAGCTTTGTTTCACTTTGGTGAACCTCCAGGAAGGAGCTTGAGATCACCTGGAATTAATAACTGCTCTCCAGGGAAAGAGATCAGTATCCTCTAAAGCAGCGGTGTGCAACCTTTTTCAGGTTGTGGACCGCTGCCAATGGGTGGGGGGAGAGAGTGACCTGGGCCCGGCACATGTATGGCAGCCCTGCGTAAACGAGCTTGCACAGACCTGCCGCGCATGCATGTTTGCGCCCGACGGGGCCGCAAACATGTGCGCGGCAGTTTTCCGCATGCGTGTTTGCACCCAGCAGGGGCACAAACGTGCATGTGAGCATGCGTGAAACTGCCACGCATGTTTGTGGCCCCACCAGGTGCAAACGCGCATGTGTGACAGTCCACGCAAGCGTGTTTGCGCCGCTGGCAGACCGGAGATTGGGGACCACTGCTCTAAAGTAGGGTTTCTCAACTATGGTTTTGTGAAACCCTGGGGTTTCTTGATGGCCCTGGAAGTGTCTCCTGAATGGGTGAAGGTTAATTATTTTTATATATTGAGGTCTATAGTAGTTGAACTCTGAATTGGGACATTTGTGTGAATGGATATAGAATCATAAAATTATAGAGTTGGAAGGGACCTCATGGGTCATCTAGACCAACCCCCTGTACTACGCAGGACATTCACATTCCAATCACGCATCTACTGTAACCTGCCACCCCTTTGCCTTCACAGAATCAGCCTCTCCGTCAGATGGCTATCTAGCCTCTGTTTAAAAATGTCCAAAGATGGAGAACCTCCCACCTCCCGAGGAAGCCTGTTCCACTGAGAAACCACTCTAACTGTCAGGAACTTCTTCCGGATGTTCAAACGGAATTTCTTTTGATTTAATTTCATCTCATTGGTTCTGGTACGTCCCTCCGGGGCAACTCTGCTCCATCCTCTATATGGCAGTCTTTTAAATACTTGAAGATGCTTATCAAATCCCCTCTCAGTCGT
Organism: Paroedura picta; assembly: GCF_049243985.1. Taxonomy (NCBI): domain Eukaryota; kingdom Metazoa; phylum Chordata; class Lepidosauria; order Squamata; family Gekkonidae; genus Paroedura; species Paroedura picta. The sequence goes on along the minus strand of NC_135369.1, from coordinate 93,673,897 downwards.
CTCCTCTCTAAGCTAAACAGACCAAGCTCCCCCAACCTTTCTTCATACGGCTTGGTCTCCAAACCCCTCACTATCTTTGTTGCCCTCTTCTGGACATGTTTCAGTTTGTCAACATCCCTCTTCAACTGGGGTGCCCAAAACTGGACACAGTACTCCAAGTGAGGCTGAACCAGAGCAGAGTAAAGCGGTATCATCACCTCCAGTGATCTGGACACAATACTCGTTTGATACAGCCCAAAATCCCATTTGCCTTTTTAGCCACCAAGTCACACTGTTGATTTATGTTCAATGTATGGTCTACTAAGACTCCTAGATCCTTTTCACACATGCTACTGCCAAGACAAGTCTCCCCCATCTTATACTGGTATATTTGTTTTTTTCTACCTAAATGCAGAACTTTACATTTGTCCCTATTGAACTTCATTTTATTCAGTTTAGCCCACTTCTTGAGCCTATCAAGATCATCCTGTAATCTGATTCTGTCTTCTGTTGTGTTTGCTACCCCTTATGGACTTCATTTCATACCATCAGACAAACAGACAGCATTTACATCCAAAAAATTCTTCATAGTGTATATAACAAAGCATAACTCAGAAGCACTATAAAAATTTGGGGGTGGGGCAGGGGCAACTTTCTTCCTTTAAAATGTTCAGTTTCTCTTGGATGAAGACAAAAGGATTTTAAATATATTTATTTCTGATTCATTTAAAATTTTGTCTTCTTGTTCTTGAAAATAAGATGTCAGGCTGTCTTCTAAAACAAGAGAAACAAAGGAACTGAAGACAAATAAATTTTTGTTTTAAAGATAGCAGAGGTTCAGAAAATAATCTTATATTCTAATAGAGAAGTTGAGATATCTTTAGATATTTAAATCCAGGCATTGGAGCTGTAATCCATTCCTCTGTGTGTGCTTGAATTTATGCATTCAAGAAACAATCTGAAGGCACATGCTTTTTTTTGGTCAAATCTTCTTAGAAATCTGTCCTGTGTTTATGTAAGACAAGATACATTGAATATAGTTAGTTTATTCTTAGCTTAGGCCAGGGGTAGTCAAACTGCGGCCCTCCAGATGTCCATGGACTACAATTCCCAGGAGCCCCCTGCCAGCATTCGCTGGCAGGGGGCTCCTGGGAATTGTAGTCCATGGACATCTGGAGGGCTGCAGTTTGACTACCCCGGCTTAGGCCTTTATTAGCCTAGCTCACTGAGCACAGCCAGCCTACTCAAAGGAGTCTTGGAACCTGAAAAGAGCTCCTCAAAGGCCCGTGAACCAAAATCAGTTGAGAATGGCTGGTCTAGAGTTCAGTTAAAATTCTGGGGGATCTCCAGGTTCCATCTGGAGGTTGGCAACCCTAGGTCTGGCAGCACCCTCTGAGTGACTTGATACCACCTCACCTGCATCACTCAACTAGGCCTGGCTGCCTGCTACTCTTCAACAGCAGCCACCTTTGAAAGCCAGTACAGTGTAGCAGTTAGAGCAGTTAGCAGGTCGTTATGCAGATAAAAAGGAGGAGAGAAGAATGTAAGCTGCTTTGGTCTGGAATGTGGAGAAACATTGTAGCTTTTCTCGATAGAGATTGCAGGGGAGGAGGATAGAGACGGAAAGCTGAAGACAGAGGAGCAGATATAGGTAGGTGGACTACTGAGTGGGAAACATATAGGGTTGCCAACTCTAGGTTGAGAAATTCCCTGAAACCTGGGGAGAGTGGGGTTTGAGGAGGGGAGGGACATCTGCTATAGAGTCCACTTCTTCAGCATTCTGTGAGCCCATTCAAGGAGATGGAAGAAAACATGCTTTTTATATAGAAGCTCACAGATCAGTCTCTGGTATCTCCAATTAACACCTCTCAAGTAGCATGCCAGGAAATACGTCTGCTAAAGATATACTGCCAGTCAAAGTAGGTAATATTGGCTAGTTTGGACAATGGTCTCTGACATTCCAAATTTCCTTACCTGATTCCTTAACTTTGAGTTTACTAAGGGTTCTGAGATTCCACATATATATAAGTTGATACATGCTTCCATACTTCCTGTTATTCCACTTTCTAGCATGTTGTCAGTGAAGAGGAAGTGTGTGCCATTTCCAAACAGGCACATATTCCTCACTCAAGTTCAAATTCAAAACCTATAAAAGGTAGTGTCTGTGCAAAAAAATGAGTAATAATATGTACATAGACTATACATTCCTCCATAATATGCTCAAGAAGAAATAATTTGCACCAACAATAAATGCCAATGGCCTAGAATTATTTCTTGCATATCACATATCTGATTTCCCTTTTGCACCACTGGTTCTGTTAGATCCAGTGACTAATCAGCTAGTAGATGTTGAGTAATTCTCTCCTTAGGGCCAAGGAAATGTATAAAGCCCAACTCTTGGCAATCCCATGGCACAGCTGTCGCCATGATCCACAATCCCCCACTGCCTCCTTCAGCTGTGCAATGTTCTGGCTGGTGTCCACCCTGATTGTGTCCAACCACGGTGGCCCTCTGTTGGCCTGGTTTCCTTTTTCCACTGACCAATCCTAGTATAATTGCTTTCTCCATTGAGATAAATGATATAATCAAAGTAAGTGAGCCAAGGTTCATGATTTTGTCTACCAATAATATGTGCTACAGCATTTCCTTGTTTGTGACTTTTGCTATCCATGGAAACCACAGAGGCCTTCTCCAACACCAGAATGCAAATGAATCGATTCTTCTCTTGTCCAGTTTTTTCATTGTCCAAATTTCACAGCTCCAAGTGGCTATTTGATAAATGATAGATCTAACTAATCTACGTTTGGTAGTAAGGCTTATGTCCTTGCTATTCCGTATTCAGTTCAAGCGCATAATTGCTTGACGTTTTATTTCCATACTGCAATTGCCACTCACATTAATTTGTGATCCAAGAAAAATGTATTCTTGAATGCATTCCATCTCGTCACCATCAATTGTTATTGTGACATATTTGTTTTTTGCAGTGCTCATTATTTTTGTGTTTCTTAATATTTAAGAAAAGGCTAAATTTCTTACTTAGATCACTGACCTTCGTAATCAGCAGTTCAAGACCTTCATTTGTTTCTGATGGGAGGGGAGTGTCATCAGCATATCGATGATTATTTATATTCCTTCCTCCAATCTTAATTCCAGTGTTTGATTCTTTGACTTCAATCTCTCTCATAATGATCTCAGCATATAAATTAAACAGGAAGGGGGAAAGAATACAACATTTCTCTATTTTGAATCAGTCAGTGTCACAAAGTGGTGTACATACAATGGCTTCTTGGTTTGTGTAGAATGACTACATCAGTTTGATCAAATGCACTGGCACCCCCAAATTTTGCAGATCTTCCCACAATTTGTTATGATCCACACAATCAAAAGCTTCCTTGCAGTCAATAAAGCAGATGTAGACATCCTTCTGATATGACTGTTCCAAAATCCAGCTATGTGATCACGAGTGCCATGCCTCCATCAAAAGCCATCTTGAACATCTGGTAATTATCTCTCAATGGTTGTTGCTATGCGTTGTTGTATGATTTTGAGCAGGATGTTACTAGCATGAGAAATGAGCGCTATTGTACAGTAATTGGAAAAGATTTTTGGGTCACCCTTTTTTGGTAGTGGGATGAAAACAGCTTGTTCCACTTCTCTGGCCAGTTATTAGTTTCCCAGATTTTCTGGCACCAAGCTGTAATGGTTTTGACTGGTATACCACAGTACCACAGGTATGATGTCAATGCCTGGGGCTTTGTTGTTTGGCAATTGACTCAAGGCTCATTCAATTTTCTCCTCAAGAATGGCCAGTTCAAGTTCTATTTCATTTTCATTTTGAAGACAGCAAACTTCCATTCTGCATTCGTACAGTTTCTCTGTATTCCCACCACCTGTTCTTGATGCTCTGTTGGTCAGTCAGTTCCTTCCCTTGTTTATCTTTGATAATGCTTTTGCAAGTAGCAAATGGCATTTAGAATATCTTTACTTGTGCAAAAATATTTCTCATGTGTCCGTTTTTGTAATCTTCTAACTGCTTGCATTTCTGATTCCAGTAAGCTATACTATCTATGTTTGCTGCCCTTTGAAAACATGCATTTAATTTTCTTGCTGCTTCCTATATATACCTGAGCATGCCACTCCCAAGCCTGGGTAAATGGGAAGGGTTAAGGAAAGTAACCTACCTTTTGCCAAGTAAATCCTATGCTACAGCAACCAAACGATTTACAGTAATGGAATAAATATATTTGTTGTCTAAACAATGGAGTGTAATATGTGACACTGAGTCAGACTCCAATTGGCAAAATTTACATAACCTATTCTCCATCAGTATATATCCCTTACTGAATAAGAACCACTGTGATGGCCTTGGGGAGGGGGGAGATAATCTCCCAGAAGCCCACCCAAACTTACAAACTCTGTGAAATTTTGCCAAAGGGTTTATGAGATACTGAGATACAAAATATCCCACTAACCATGGGAATTGTCTGTGGCACTTTTGCTTATTTAAGCTGTTAGACAGTAAGAATCCAAATTCTCACTGGTTTAAAAACAATGACATTTCCTTGGATGTGCAGATTTACAATTTTTCCTTTTGATCTAAGCATAACAGTGATTTCATTGAGCAGCTGCCAATTCTGTTACTCCATACTTTTGAAAGAAACAAAGAGGCATGTGGAGGGTAAAAGAATGGAATTCATTGAGCTTGGTAAATTTCACAAACTGTGTCTAGAAAGGAGTTTATTTAGCCCTTACAAAAATATTGGAGCTCCTCCAAAACCCAGCATCTCCTGTCTTGCTACCAAGCAGAGTCTAAGTTCTGCTTGGTAGGTTTGCTTTCCCTGGGAACAAATCGGCATTTATTTTATGGTCCCAAGGAAACTATGGCTATAGAAGTTTTGACTAGCCTAGAAGGGATTGCACACAGTCTCTTTATGGTTTCCCAAATATATGAAATTAACTGAGATGGAAAAATTATGGACCTTAACAATGGATGCCTACTCTTCAAATTGAGCACCCCCGTCCAATATCCAGTGTAAATAGCCTGGTGCTGGAAGAGGAAAATAGACTGAGGGCCAAAGAGCTGCACTTAACAATTGCTTAGTGCAAGCTGCTGGTATAGTAGCAAGTGTGGCAGATTTGAAATATGTCTTACCACATAAAGTTATATATGTGAAACATATGCAAAATGGTCAACAAGGGCCACCAAAAAACTTCAAAGGGAGGTTCCAGTGTGAAACTTTTGAATCAGGATGTATTACTATGAGACCAACATGTATTGTCATTGATTTGCTGGGACACAGCAGGGTTTTTTTTTTGGGGGGGGGGATATCAGAAGCCTGCTCCCAGTTGATCTCTGGGTGGAAAAAAACACCCAGTTACTCATGCATCTTGATTCCAACTAGCCCTTCCGCACAATTAACCCCACACACATACTTATCTTTAAACCCCTCCCCCCGCTCCGGAGGAGCGGGAGGAATAAAAGAGTAAGGGCATGTGGGGAGGAGTTAGGGTGGGCCCTGTCCGGGATAAAAACTCGGGGGGGGCAATCAGGAGCTGCGAAGCGGCTCCTGATTGGGCCCCCCGAGTGTCCATCCAAGGCCAAGCGGCCAATGGGGAGCCGCGCAAAGCGCGGCTCCCCATTGGCCGCTTGCCCGAGCCTCGCTTGCCCTGGCTGGGGAGTCACCAGACAGACAGAAGACGCTGCCTGCCCGGTGAGTCCTCCAGCCGCCCTCCTCCCACTAGAAGCAGAAGCCTCCCCCGCCCACCGCCGCCATTTTCCGGCTTCTGCCGGACCCGGGCGCTCCTCTGCAGCAGCGGAGGAGCGCCCGGGTCCGGCAGAAGCCTCCCCCGCCCACCGCCGCCTTTCTCCGGCTTCTGCCAGACCCGGCAACCTCCAAAGGCTCCTGGCTGGGGCGGGGGGGGGGCTCGCCGGGAGCGCTGACATGGCCCCCTCCACCACCTGAGCTGACCGGCAACCTCCAAAGGCTCCTGGCTGGGGCGGGGGGGGGGGGCTCGCTGGGAGCGCTGACATGGCCCCGTCCACCACCTGAGCTGACCGGCAACCTCCAAAGGCTCCTGGCTGGGGTGGGGGGGCTCACCGGGACCGCTGACATGGCCCCGCCCACCACCTGAGCTGACCGGCAACCTCCAAAGGCTCCTGGCTGGGGCGGGGGGGGGGCTCGCCGGGACCGCTGACATGGCCCCGCCCACCACCTGAGCTGACTGGCAACCTCCAAAGGCTACTGGCTGGGGCGGGGGGCTCGCCAGGAACGCTGACATGGCCCCGCCCACCACCTGAGCTGCCTCCACACCATTTCTCAACTCACATTGCTCACGGCAAGGGCTCTTAGCTAACAGCATTCCTGCCTCATGAAAAGGGAGACAGTTCTCTGCATCTCTGTTACTATCTCTGAGAATGTGTGCAGGAGAGAGAGACAGAGAGACAGACAGAGTCACAGACAGGTAGCGAGAGAGAACAAGAGAGAGAGACAGACTGACAGACAGACACAGAGAGAAAGACCCCTTTCTGAGCTGCCTACTGAGCTGCCCGCAAACTCCACAGCATGTCTCAATTTACATTGCTCACAGCCAGGGCTCTTGGTCAGAGTCAGACCAAGAGACACAGAGAGAGGAAAACCCCTTTCTGAGCTGCCAGCTGAGCTTCCCAGCAAACTCCTTCAGTCCCTGGCTGGGCCAGGAGGGGGGGGCAGCCCTGCACTGGCCTCGCCCCCCAACTGAGCTACCCGGAAAACTCCACAGCGTTTCTCAATTCCCATTGCAAACGCCAACGGCTCTTAGCTAACAGCAGTCCTCCCTCATGAAAAGGAAGACCGATCTGTCCATCTCTGTGAGTATGTCCCTGAATGCCTGCAAGAGAGAGAGACAGAGACAGACAGACTCACAGACAGGCAGAGAGAGAACGAGAGAGAGCAAGAGAGAGAGACACACTGACACACAGAGAGAAAGACCCCTTTCTGAGCTGCCAACTGTGCTACCCCACAAACTCCACAGCATGTCTCAATTTACATTGCTAATGCCCAGGCCTCTTAGCTCACATAATTCCTGCCTAATGCAAAGGGACATAGTTCTGCAAAACAATACCTCTGTGCATCTCTGTTACTGTGTCTGTGCATGGGTGCAATAGAGAGACAGAGACAGACTCACAGACAGCCAGAGAGAGAGAGAGAGAGAGAGAGAGAGAGAGAGAGAGAGAGAGAGAGAGAGAGAGAGAGAGAGAGAGAGAGAATATAATCAGCATCCTGTGCCACCTTTAAGACCAACAGATCTTTATTCAGGCCGTAAGCTTTCGAGTGTAAGCACTCTTTGTCAGAGACAGACAAAGAGAGAGATACACACGCACACACAAACAGAAAGAGAGAGAGAGACACTGAGTGAGTGGGTGGCTGGGTGGATTTCACATCCCACCACAACCGTGCCTGACACTTGCACAAATCTTAACCTTTTTTTCTTACTACCACAGACTACGTTGCCTTCTCTCCTCCTTCCTTCATCCTTCTGCAGTACTGTCTCAGTGCCATTCTTGCTCAGTCCCATTCCGTACTCACTCCTCGATAGCCTCCTGCCCAACACACTTTTCATACTCTACACCTATTCTCTTATGCCCCCCTTAACTCCCCACATCAAGACAACCCCACCACCCTCCAACTCAGCCTCTTCACAAGATAGCCATACACTACCTTTTTACACCACCACTTTAATCCCTCCTTAACAAAACACTACTGCACATTCCCACCAACTATATCTTCACTTTCCTGAACCTCTCCCATCCACTCTGCCCAAACACCTACAATACCACTTGCACCAACACCCAGCCACCAACAGCACTCTCAAATCTACACTTTCTAGCGCCCGTTGTATTTAAACATACAACGGGCTTTAAATCTAGTATGTAATAATTGAGGAAATAGTGTTTCACAGTGTCTGAAGAAATGTGCTTGTGTACAAAAGCTTGTACCTTGAATAAAACTCCACTGTTCTTAAAGGTGTCACTAGACCCAAACTTTGTTCTGCTGCTTCAGACCAACATGGCTACCTAGCCCAAATCTGTCTTCATGGGAGAATATTTGCTCTTGGGAAGTTGTAAAGTACAGAAATGGCATAGTAAAAAGTGGAAATCCTGCCATGAGAATTATTTCAAGTGTGAGCCTCACTCAGATGAGCATGTCTTGAATTTTAGTAGGTGGCCCAGTGTTTTCTTACATACACGATAGCATATTTTTAGTGCTGTGAAATTGGGCTTTGATTTATAGATCATAACTGGTTTGATCTACATAGTATAGCCAAAAGGGAAACTTACTACTGCACATATTGAGGGATCGCCATAAAAGTGTTGCAGGGACTATAAAACATCTAATCAAACGTATAATTCTGGTCATGGAAAACAAAGATTTTTCATTCAACCAAATCTCAATGAAACTTTTCCAGGGTGGAAAAAATCCATTTAGCACTGGTATATGGTAAGCAGTGGGGAGAGGACAGAGGAGGCAATCAAACTTTTTCATGTCCACGTTGTTCCAGGCAGCTTTTTACATCCTGAAATGTTTTTGTAATACTAGATTCACTTCTGAAAGCATGTGTGGTGGGATAGAGATGTAGATGGTTGCAGTGAGTTTGACGATGAGAATCAGCATCCTTCCTCTTTTCATTGTTTGGTTCCAAAATCTCCCTCGTCTGATGCAGCTTTTTCTTTAAAGGGAGAAGATCTCAAAGTGAATCATTACGCAAATTTAACCAGTGACGCACCTAACCTATTTGGCATCCAGGGCAGTGAATATTATAACACTCCCTCCCCTTTTTTTGGCTTATGGCAACCCCAAAGTGTTGTCAAGGCAAGAGACGTTAGGAGGTGGTTTGCCATTGTCTGCCTCTGCATCAGCCATGCTGAGCTTCTGAGATCTGATGAGATCAGGCTAGGCTAAAGTTATCCAGGTCAGGACCCCCATTATATCAAAATTATTGTCAGCAAAGATCATGACATAAAATGAATAATTATAATGGCCTGAAAATAGATTCATGTGAGTAGCTATGTCAGTCTGAAGCAGCAGAAAAAAGTTTCACCTTAAAGGTGACACTGGACACAAACTTTGCTTCAATACACAAAACAAACAACAACCCCCTGGCAGACAGTAAACAATTTCTTTTACCCAAATTTGTATATACAATCAGGTCAGTTAAAAAGAAAAATCAAATTTCAAAATGCTATTCCATCATGAGAGCCGGGTGTGGTGTAGTACTTAAAGTGTTGGACTAGGCTATACGAGGTCCAGATTCAGTCCCCACTGGTGCCATGGAAGTTTGCTGGGTGAACTTGAACCAGTCACATTATTCTCAGTCTAGCCCTAAGGATAGCCTTAGGATTTGGGCAAATGAGAACAAGATGCAATTTAATAAAGATAAGTGTAAAGTTCTGCATCTGGGTCAGAAAAATGAAAAGCATGCCTACTGGATGGGGGATACACTTCTAGGTAAAACTGTGTGTCAACGAGACCTTGGGGTACTTGTGGATTGTAAACTAAACATGAGCAGGCAGTGTGATGCAGCGGTAAAAAAGGCAAATGCCATTTTGGGCTGTATCAACAGAGGCATCACATCAAAATCACAAGATGTCATAGTCCCATTGTATACGGCACTGGTCAGACCACACCTGGAGTACTGTGTGCAGTTCTGGAGGCCTCACTTCAAGAAGGACGTAGATAAAATTGAAAGGGTACAGCGGAGCGCAATGAAGATGATCTGGGGCCAAGGGACCAAGCCCTATGAAGATAGGTTGAGAGACTTGGGAATGTTCAGCCTGGAGAAAAGGAGGTTGAGAGGGGACATGATAGCCCTCTTTAAGTATTTGAAAGGTTGTCACTTGGAGGAGGGCAGAATGCTGTTTCTATTGGCTGCAGAGGAAAGGACGCGCAGTAATGGGTTTAAACTACAACGATATAGGCAAGATATCAGGAAAAAAAAATTCACAGTCAGAATAGTCCATTCTGCTGTATGAAGACAACAAAAGCTGTATTCATTTTTCCAAGTGGGAGGACCAATGGAAACCAATGAAACACATTGACATGAAGTATCACCTATTGAAGAAGAGGAAGAAGAAGAGTTGGTTTTTATATGCCACTTCTCTCTACCTGAAGGAGTCTCAAAGCAGCTTACATTTGCCTTCCCTTCCCTCTCCCCACAACAGACACCCTATGAGGTAGGTGAGGCTGAGAGAGCCCTGATATCACTGCTCGGTCAGAACAGCTTTGAAAGTTCTGTGGAAAGCACAAGGTCACCCAGCTGGTTGCCTATCGGGGAGCACAGAATCAAACCCAGCTCACCAAATTGGAAGTCCACACTCCTAACCACAACACCAAGCTGGCTCTTGAGAAAGATGCAAAAGGCTGGAACCATTGAAGTGAGTTACTGCGCATCAGAAAAAATGATAGTGGACCTGATGATGAAGCCACTTCCACAACCCAGATTCAGACAACTCAGAAGTCAAATGAACATTGTTTACTAAGTCAAGGAGCCATCAAGAGGGAGTGTTGGAAATAGCTCTTTGTGCGATGTCTCCTGACTTGAGACTCGAACAGGAACTCTCTTCACCATAGAGTTAGTGAAATAGACAGGAACACTGACCATTCACCTTTAATCTCATTGACCTGTCCCTAGAGGGTAATATCCTGTTTCCTGAGTCCTCCTTCTCTTCTCCTCCATTCCTCAAGCTTGCAACATGATGGAGCAGAGATGCTTCAATCATCTCTCTCCGTTCAGCTATTTAGCTTAGAATAGGAATCTTTTTTTTACCTCTAAATGTGTAGAATTAAGTTTGCTAATAAATAGTTACTATATTAGTTAAGTACTACCTTGCGTTTGTTGTTTTCTGACTGCATATACTCAGCACGCCATGCTTACCAACCATACTAAGGCATTCTGCTAACTTTCAGGATATTAAGACTATCACATATCCCAGGTCCTCTCTGGCCATTGGATAGGGATGATGGGATAGGATTGCCAGATCTGAGTTGGAGAAACTCTTGAAGATCTCAGGATGGAGCCTGGGGAGGACAGAGACCTTGGTGGCGTACAATGCCATACAGCCCATCCTCCTAAGCATCCAGTTTCTTCAAGGGAATAGATTTCTGAAATCTGGAGATAAGATGAATTTCTGGGGGATCTCCAGGTCCTAATCAGTGAAGAGATTGCTCAACACAGCCTCACAGTTTAGAGGTTTATGTTTGACTTAAAGCAGTTAAATGGACTTTTAGTTGCCAAGTGCCTGCTTTAAGTACTGCCCCCTCACCAGTGGGAATAATTCTGTAACACTGGGGCACAGCACCCTTCCCAGCACAGGTATCTCTGGATCAAGCGCAGCATGCTGAGAAAAGCAGAAATACAATGATAAAACTACTCCCATTAAGATTTCATGATGATCATCTTGTGGACTCAGGCATTTTGCCATGTAATCTTCTAATTGAGATATATTTTGCCATTAGAGGAAAAGGAAGATAAGCATGTTGTGGGTCTCCTGTCTTCCCTTTAGAGAAGCATTTAAAAAATTATTTCACTACCAATCTTGGCTTCAAAAGAATGAACTACTGAGCTAACTAGCCAAAATCAAGGCACTTTATGCTCTGTTTAAATTTCAGAGGAATATCACACTTCGAAAAATTATTTGGAAATGCCATGGAGTTCAATCAGGCCTATTTTACATTAATTAGAGTGAGTTCCATATTGGATTTTTCTCCTTAATTTAATAAGCATATAACCAAATGACTCTTTATTTTGTGCTAAAGTTCTTAGTCATTTGCATAATCTGCCATGAAGTAAGAAAGTCATCGTAGTGTTGTGGATAAAAGGTGTTTAATTGAAGGCTGTATATTATAATAAATGAATATTGTATATTTCCTCCATTTACAGTTCAATGCAAAAAAGTAAACAAGTAAAACAAGTAAAAAAAAATTGGCATGGTTTTTGTAATCTACCTGCCAAATTAGCCCTTCAAAAATACTTTCCCTCATAGCTACCATTAGAATTCAAATATTTTTTTAACCAAAGTATATGGAACAGTAGATAATGAACAAATTATATGAATGTGTTTATGAGAAAAAAGATTCAGCAACTGTAAAGTTCAAACATGTTTACTGTGCTATTATGGACATATGGATTGAAGGCCTACATCTAACCAATATTTTAGACTAAAGGACAACAAGTCTTTCAGACTAAATGAAAACATACAATATGAGTACTGGATTTGGGATAACAGAGATGATATTTTTCATTACTTCATGAATTGAACACAGATTGGGGTGCATGTGTGTGTGTGTGGAGGGGGGGAGAAATCTTAAATCAATGGAAGTTAATTAGTACTCTACGTAAACTCAAGAGAAACAGATGACAGAAATATGGATACCACTGGGAAAATTTTTGAAGTGGAAACATTTCTGAGTTTTAGGGGAAGCTAGATTTTATGGGATCAATAAACATATGAGGAATGAAGGTAGGCAGCAGAAAGGAATGGAATTTAAAGAACAAAAAGATCACCAAAAGTTGCAAAAACATCATACACAAAAGGACTTTTTAAAAATTCCAAGTCACTGAGAATCTATTTGAGCAGAGCTATTCAATATATGCCCCAAAATTACAATTAAATACTTATACAGCAGTTATCTGTTTGTGATGTGTGTTTATTGCTATGATGACTAACGGCTGAAGGGAAAATGCTCATTTTAAAAAAGGAATGCAAGAAAAGTTTCTTAGACACAAATAAATAGTTCCATCAAAAAAGATTTCCCTCCCTCCTAAGGAATTATTTAAATGGCTATAACTCTAACTCATTTATCTCCAGGCATCCCTCAGAATAGACTATGTATATACCTTTGTGACTTTCTGCATTGCTGCCAAATATTAATTGAAACAATTAACTGTAGGGAATGTGTGGTTGTGAAAATATTAGTATCGCATAATCCTTTCCAGTTAAAAGGTCCTTACTGGATTATTGTGGGAAAGCTCTAGAGTTCTAATTACCTATGGAAGTCCCCAAAGGTTACTGCTGAACATGGTAATTAGACGGTTGTAATAAAAGGTGTTAGCGGGGGACAAAGGATTTATACTAAGTACTGCAGCATTTGCATGGCTATTTACTGTGCAAAATAGCAGAACTTAATGGAATTTGATGAAGCTCTGTGGTGACAGTTGGAAGGAAAATAAATTAATAGTTCTTTTTAAAAATCCTAAACAACAATAACAACTAAAAAAACCCTTTTAACTTTGATTGCATGGCAGGGGATAATCCATTTCAACCCTGGTCAAGGCTGTTCCTTAAGTATTAGTGAAATCTACTAGCAAGGACTGATCCTGAACAATCCACATTCCTTTTAATTGGTTGGTACAAGAACAGAATATTCCACATTGCGTTCTGTGTAAATCATCACTTTCACCTGAGTAGCTACAGTGATTCCAATTGCTAAACAGTAAAATAACACACAAGACTGAAATATTCTGTTAATCTGTTGCAGATAAACCCTGCATAACCATGCACAATGGATGAAATCAATTAATTTTCATCCTGATAGTGTTGCATATGTCTTATTACATCCACATAACTCTGTTTTCAGTGCTAACACAAAACCTACTGCAAGTTAGAATCATAGAATAATAGAATCATAGAATCATAGAGTTGGAAGGGGCCATACAGGCCATCTAGTCCAACCCCCTGCTCAACGCAGGATTAGCCCTAAGCATCCTAAAGCATCCAAGAAAAGTGTGTATCCAACCTTTGCTTGAAGACTTCCAGTGAGGGGGAGCTCACCACCAAGTTCTACTGCACCAAACTGTGATCCTCCTAAAAAGCTTAACAAAATTAAAATCAAGTCTTGTTCTTAATTCATAGGGCTGCCAGCTCTGGGTAGGGAAGGCAGGGTTTGAGGAGGGCCTGGGGAAGGCAGGGTTTGAGGAGGGACCTCTACAGTAGTGGTCCCCAACCACCGGGCCGCGGCCCGGTGCCGGGCCGCAAAGGCCCTGGCACTGGGCCACGGCTCCCTCTCCCCGCCCCCCCCCACAGTAAAAGACTTCCCAGGCTGCAAGCTTGTGGCCCGGCAAGCTTCTTACTGGGGGGGGGAGAGGGAAGCAGGGAAGCACACGCACATCGCGCATGCGCGGCCGAAATCGTGCATGTGCAGCACTTTTGCACATGTGCGCGTGCTTGAAAGGCATGAATGGCATGCACGGCTGGGCAATCGCCCTCCCTGCTGCTGCCGGTCCCCAGCCTGAAAAAGGTTGGGGACCACTGCTCTACAGGGTACAATGCCATAAAGTCCATCTTATAAAGTAGTCATTTTCTCCAGAGGAACTGATCTCTGGCATCTGGAGATCAGTCATTATATTGGGAGACTACCACGCCTCACCTGGAGGATGGCAACCATATTAATTCACCAGGATTCTTCTCCTACCTCCAATTAATTCTATTCAATAAACAAAAGCTTTTTACCCAAACTGCCAGATATGCTCAACACGAAGGTTTATCACTGGTCATTTGAAACTCATTTTAGAACTTCCATGATCCCCCCACTCAATAAAATCCTACAAGATGATTTTTACATGTTAAGATGAAATGGAATAAAGAATAGCAGGCATTTTTACAATAAAAGTTATTATTATAAAGTTATTATGACAGTGTAACATCATGTAATGATTTTGCTTGTATATGAAAATGGTACCTCAATTTTTATATTCTTGGGCTAGAGAGGATTTTTGGAGTTCTAGGCCTACTGGTAGACATCTTGATGGCACCTGGGTTTTGGCCACTGTGTGTCAAAGAGTGTTGGATTGGATGGGCCATTGTCCTAATTCAACGTCGCTTCTCTTGTTCTTATGTTCTTAGATAAATACATATATGTGCAGAAAACTACAACAGTTCATGTGTATATGACTAGTAACCCTTTTGCCTTTCCTTCTTGAAATTATTAATTCAGCAGACACTCAGTGTGAAAGACACTGTCAATTTCTTTTCTTCTTAAACAAAAATGAATCACCTCTGGGAGCTTTAATCAAATGGTCTTGAAGTTGATCAATGACAGAGCAGATGAGTTCCTGAAATGGGGCGGGGGATAATTTCCCTGGGAAACTATCTCTTACAAAGATTTAGATGGTGCACTAATAGCTAAATATCATCTGGTTGTCTATTCTGGAATTCATATCAAAGTCCCAACATGTGATATAAGGTATCATGATTACAAAAAATCAACATAAATCTAAGGGGCTCATTCTTTTCACTTCCCTTGTGAACTTAACTGAGTATGCACAAAACTACACCTTCCAAGCCTCTGTTGATGTTGACAGATGAGCCATTTTTAAAAAAATAAATCAATTTTAAACCCTCAAGCCAACTGCTAGGTAGCTCTCTAGATGTATTGTGGAGTCAAATTAGAGATCAGCAAATGCTACGTTTTATAAAATTCTCGAAGATAGAATCATAGAATCATAGAGTTGGAAGGGGCCATACAGGCCATCTAGTCCAACCCCCTGCTCAACGCAGGATTAGCCCTAAGCATCCTAAAGCATCCAAGAAAAGTGTGTATCCAACCTTTGCCTGAAGACTTTCAGTGAGGGGGAGCTCACCACCTCCTTAGGCAGCCTATTCCACTGCTGAACTACTCTGACTGTGAAAAAATTTTTCCTGATATCTAGCCTATATCGTTGTACTTGAAGTTTAAACCCATTACTGCGTGTCCTCTCCTCTGCAGCCAACAGAAACAGCATCCTGCCCTCCTCCAAGTGATAACCTTTCAAATACTTAAAGAGGGCTATCATGTCCCCTCTCAACCTCCTTTTCTCCTGGCTGAACATTCCCAAGTCCCTCAACCTATCTTCATAGGGCTTGGTCCCTTGGCCCCAGATCATCCTCGTTGCTCTCCTCTGTACCCTTTCAATTTTATCTACGTCCTTCTTGAAGTTAGGCCTCCAGAACTGCACACAGTACTCCAAGTGTGGTCTGACCAGTGCCGTATACAATGGGACTATGACATCTCCAGTCCTTAAAGAGGTTCCGAAGATGATGGACAAGGGCTGTGCAAGTTCTCTGGAAAGTTCTTTGAGTACTCTCGGGTGCATTTCATCCGGACCAGGGGATTTGAACTCATCCAGTGCAGCTAAATGCCTCTCGACAACCTCTCTATCAATGTTAACCTGCCACCCAGACACTGTCCTTTGGCTATGGCCATCTCTAGATGTACCTAAACACTTTGACCTGTGGGAAAAAACAGATGTAAAATAGGCACTAAGCCTTTCTGCTTTCTCTGCATCTTCTGTTAGAGTTTGTCCATCCGCACCCAACAGTGGGCCTATTGCCTCCTTTACTTTACGTTTCCTCCTCACATAACTGAAAAATCTTTTCTTGTTACAATGGGCTTCCCTGGCCAATCACTCTCAGCTTTGGCCTTTCTTATGATTGATCTACAGTGCCTAGTAACCTGTAGGTACTCTTCTTTAGAGCTCTGTCCTTCCCTCCATTTCCTGAACATTTTCCTTTTCTTTCTTAGTTCCTCTTGAAGTTCTCTGTTCATCCAAATAGGCTTCTTAGAGCTCCTGCAGTGTTTTCGTCATTCTGGGATAGTCATTGATTGAGCATTCAATAGCTCTTGTTTGAGTAGCGCCCACCCTTCACATGCTCCCTTCCCTTCCAGCATTCTCGTCCATGGTATGACACTCATCATGTCTCTGAGTTTATTAAAGTTTGCCTACGAAAATCCAACATCGGCGTCTGGCTACAAGCTTCCTTGGCTCCCCATCTCAAAAGGAATTCTATGAGGACATGGTCACTTCCCCCTAGGGTCCCCACCTCCTAAATAATAAAAAACATTTGTGGTTAGAATATTGTTACTGGGACCACACTCAGACAATAATCCACAGTAATATGCTCAGTCTGGATCACAAATGATTATGAAGAATGTCATCAGACTTCTCTCTACAGAATCCTTTTGACTGTTTACATTCTGGAACTATTAATATGTAGTAAAGCACCCTAAGAACATGATGCGTTAACAGTTAATGGGGAAAAAAGAGTACACTTTCCTTGACTAAACCTTTCATCTTAAAAATTGTTTCCAGACTCCCTGCAGCATAAAGGCATTTGCACAAAAAGAAAATAATTCATCTTCAGTTTAAAGGTTTGCATGATGACCCCTCCCCCCAAAAGTTCTCACTAGTATTCATCTAAAAAAAGACACTAAAATATGAAAATGGGGTATGTGTGTGGATCACTTAAACAGAGTTGTTTATATGTTGAGTCTGTAACAAACTTAGTCATTCTTTTCTTTGCTACATGTAGTAAATAATTTCAACTGTTTTCATAGAAATTTTGATGCCCCACAAATGTACATGAGTCAATGTTTTATTTTTACACTTTTAGTTCTACATCAATTAAAAAAAGACTGTTATCTCAAAGTGATGAAGGTAGAATGGTCTGGAACTTCTTTAAAACACCCATTGCTGCCTTGCAATCCAAGTGTTAGATACGGAGTTAGTTCAGGGCATTACAGATTTAACAAGTCTTCAGAGTCAAATGAACTGCATTCAGAATGTATTTGATAGTAATAAAACCTACTAGACAAATCTTACCATTTTAACAGGTTGGTATATCATGGGAACTCTACAGAAGTAATATATCCTGATTTTAGCAAAGTGTTTCACGAAGTATTCTATATTTTATTTCACAAACTAGTTAAAGGTGAGATAGATGATAGCACCATCAAGTCAATTCACAGATCATTGGATAACCATAATCAAAAGGTTATCTATCATACTTAAGGGAAATTTTGAATGGGGGCTATCTCTTGGGCCTAATACTGAACTTTTTTTGGTGCTGACTTGGATAAGAGATACAGAGAATCCTCATCAAACCTGCAGATGATAAAAAACATGGGAGGATAGGGTTAGAAGTCAAAAATGCAATTCAAAATTATCTTGATAGTTTGGAAGCTCAGCCAAAGCAAACAAAATGAAATTCAGCACAGACAAATGCATAATTCTGCATTTCAGCAAAAAGAACAAAAGGTATAGGCTGGAAGTTCGCTGGTTTCCATATGGCTGGTTTCCCTGCAGCCCCCACCTTCAAGCCAATGGGTTTTTTTTGCAGACCACCTGTCATACGTATTGTTACAATGGTCAAGTGATAAGTTATTTTACTTACATTTTTCATTAAAAATAAATGTGACCAATAGTAAGACCAGGATGGCTTCCCAAGGGAAATGGCTGCAGGAAAATCCAAATTTTTCCGCTCACAGAGCAGCCATCCAGGCTTTACTGCAATCTTTCTTCTCAAAATTTCAGAGCACAGCAGGATCGAGAAAGATCAGAGAAAACCCAGGGGAGCCCTAGATTACATAAATGTGTCATTATACTTTGGGGAATCAGGGACACCCCACCTGCCCACACACACACACACACACACACACACACACACACACACACAGAGTTCTAAACAGAATTGACTCTGAGGCAGATAAGCCATGTGAAAATGGCCCATTTCTCACATTCACGCATTGCACAGACACATGTATGGATTGATAAAAACTTGTAAAAAAGCAACGTCAGTGTGATTGGCATCTTGCAAATCCTTCTGATGGAAAAGCAGGGCACCCCTCTTTCAACTAAGAACACGATACAAAAGGCCATACAGCCATAAGTATGATCATATAAAGACTGCATTTTTTGTAGTGTGTATAGGCATTCGTAACAGATGTGAGAAAGATGTAAATAAACTGGAAAAAACCCTGAAAGTTGTGGTAAAGACCTCTTTATGTAGATACATTGAGAATTCTTTTTCTGGTTAAACTGGAATACAGGAGTTGGAATAAGAGCAGAACAATCACACTGAACAATACAAGAATAGAATGGAGGAACCCTGTTCAGCCCCAACTTCTGCATCTTAAATATCTCTGAATTCATGATGGGGGATGACAGCAATCCTCAGATCTCATACTTCTACAAGATTAACTAATCTTGGCAGAGAAGTGGTAAATCCAATAAAGCTGCAGCTTCGTCCATCTACACAGAAGCCTTTCGAAAGTAATAGATGTCCAGAGGTGGTATGTCATTGCCTGCCTCTGCACAGCAGCCCTGGACTTCTTTGGTGGTCTCCCATCGAGAGCCATTCCTGCTTAGCTATTGAGGCCTGATGAGGTCAGGCTAGCCTCAGCCATCTCAACTCAGCTGTTACCTGTCACTGCAAGCCATTAAATCTTTTTAAACACTCTATTCTGAAGAGAACAGCAGTTTTATTGAAGAAGTCTTCATCTATTCTGGGGTAGAGGAGAGAAGGCTATTACAGAAAAATTACTAATAGAATTTCTTCCATATACTGTAGTTCTGATCAATGTAAAAGTTTTGAGTTTATTTTAAACCAGCAGTTGATTAACAAGAACAACAGCTTAACAACAGAGGCCACATTTCCTAAGGACAGATGAGTGTTTGTATATTGACTTCCTGCAACATGTGAAAAGAAAACTGATTCCCTTAGTATTACTTAAATATGCCTAACGCTTTCCCATACTGGCTAAAGACAGGACATAACTGGCTGGAAGTATTATTAAACAACACATTCATACCTTGGGGAAATTTCTTTTCATTAGTACAGACTGGAAGTGCTAATTGAGTTTTATCCCCTAATAATGGATAAAGCTAATAAGTCTGGAAAGGTTGCTGATTCCAAACAGCTGTAAATTGGACAAGAAGTTATTTTCCTACCTGCCAAGCTTATACACAAATACCTTAGAAAGTCAATACTGAAATGTCTGTGCTTTCAACTAAATTAATGGAGTCATCAATAAGTCAGTCATAACTGTCATTGTGCTGGGGGATCTGACAAATAACCATAACTTGAATACAATAACTGCTAGAATAAGTCACTGGGGTATCTATGGGACTGGATTTTATATTCTGTGTCTACAATAGGAAATTTGGACAAAATGGACTGCAGGGTCTCTCAGTGAGAAATGCAGCTGCTGGCTTACCAGCAGACCGCAATTAATGACGCGGATGGATCCAGCTGCAAGGAAAGGGTGCCACCGGGCTCTTGCCCCCCTTTCTTCCTTCCCTTCCCCCCCCCCCCGTGCGCTGAAAGGGGCCAGGCTCACCTGGCCATGGGGAAGGAGGAGGAGGCGAGGCCGGAGCCTTCTTAGCTGGGAGCCTGCTCTGGAGATGCCCCTTGGTCTCATGCCTCCCAGAGCGCCAACTGCTCTGATTGCTTTGGTTGCCTTGGGAGGAGCTTTGGAGCTTTCTGGATCTCCTGTTCCGGGCTCTGCCTCATTTCCCCGGCTTGGCTGGAGCTGTGTGTGTGGTGCTTTCAGGACCTGCTGCCTTCTGCTGATTGGCTCTGCAGCCTACGGGGGATTTGCTTTTTGGCTCCACCTCACCTCCCCTGATCAGCTGGGACAGCATGCATGGCGCTTTGTCCAGATCACCCCTCTCTCGCCACATGTGTTGGTGCCTTCCTCCACTACTGTGAGTTTCTATTGCTGGATGGCTCCCTCAAAGAGGCAGTGGGCCAAGGAGCCCAGAATTTGCAATGTGGCACAGCCAGCAGGGCAGGGGTTGGATGACCCCTCCTGGGTTAAGGTGACCATGCTACTCAGGGGGTGGTCTGGTATGTGCTGCCTTCAAAAACTTTAGCATCTTTCTGGAATGGGTGACTAAGGACAGGTGTCGCTCTCTGCACATCACTCACAACCTCAACAATTTTTTTCTTCACGGGTACTGCTGGGTCCTCAGTCTGGTGACAGGTTGGCCATTTTTCAGGAGATGGCAGCTGAGTTTGGTGTCTCTCTGGCATGGGAGGAGTGGCCTGATGTTTGCCTGCTGTACTTAGGGATAAAGCTTGACTCAGTTTCCAGACTTTCCAGGCTCCCAGGGGAGAAGGTTCAGGTGTTGTTAGATAGAATCATAAAATCATAGAGTTGGAAGGGGCCATACAGGCCATCCCCCCTTCAAGGATCGCTGCCTTGTTGTGGCAAGGGGGCTTGCGTAGTTCAGTGAAGCTATGAGCTATGCCGTGCAGGGCCACCCAAGACGGACAGGTCATAGCTGAGAGCTCTGACAAAAGGTGATCCACTGGAGAAGGAAATGGCAAACCACTCCAGTATCTTTGCCATGAAAACTCTATGGACAGTTCCAATAGGCGTAACGATATGACGCTGGAAGATGAGCCCCTCAGGTCGGAAGGTGTCCAATATGCTACTGGGGATGAGCAGACGGCTAGTACGAGTAGCGCCAGAATGAATGAAGCGGCTGGGCCAAAGCCGAAAGGACGCTCAGTTGTGGAAGTAACTGGTGGCGAAAAGACAGTCCGATGCTGTAAAGATTTTTATTCCATAGGAACCTGGAACGTCAGATCCATGAATCAAGGCAAGCTGGACGTGGTTAAACAAGAAATGACAAGACTGAACATCGACATTTTAGGAATCAGTGAACTAAAATGGACAGGAATGGGTGAATTTAATTCAGATGACCATCAGGTATACTACTGTGGACAAGAATCTCGCAGAAGAAATGGAGTAGCCTTCATAATCAATAAGAGAGTAGGAAAAGCAGTCTTGGGATACAATCCCCAAAATGACAGAATGATGTCAGTTCGAATCCAAGGCAAACCTTTCAACATCACAGTGATCCAGGTCTACGCCCCAACCACTGCTGCTGAAGAGGATGAAGTTGATCAGTTCTATGAAGCCCTACAACACCTTCTAGAAGCAACGCCCAAAAATGATGTGCTTATCATCATGGGGGATTGGAATGCTAAAGTAGGAAGCCAAAAGATAACCGGGATAACAGGCAAGTTTGGCCTTGGAGTACAAAATGAAGCAGGGCACAGGTTGGTAGAATTTTGTCAAGAGAATACAATGGTCATAGCAAACACTCTTTTCCAGCAACCCAAGAGACGACTCTACACATGGACATCACCAGACGGTCAACACAGAAATCAGATTGACTATGTGCTCTGCAGCCAAAGATGGAAAAGTTCTATCCAGTCAATAAAAACAAGACCAGGAGCTGATTGTGGTTCAGATCATGAGCTTCTTGTTGCAAAATTTAGGCTTAAATTGAAGAAAGTAGGGAAAAGCACTAGGCCACTCAGGTATGAACTAAATCATATCCCCGACGAATACACAGTGGAGGTGACAAATAGATTTAAGGAATTAGATCTGATAGACAGAGTGCCTGAAGAACTATGGACAGAGGTTCGCAACATTGTACAAGAGGTAGCAACTAAAACCATCCCAAAGAAAAAAAAATGCAAGAAATCAAAATGGCTGTCTGAGGAAGCTTTACAAATAGCTAAGGAGAGAAGGGAAGTGAAAGGCAAGGGAGAAAGAGAAAGATACACCCAAATGAATGCAGAATTCCAGAGAAAAGCTAGAAGAGATAAGAATGCCTTCTTAAATGAACAGTGCAAACAAATAGAAGAAAACAATAGAATGGGGAGGACCAGAGATCTTTTCAAGAAAATTGGAGATATGAAGAGAACGTTTCATGCAAAGATGGGTATGATAAGGGACCAAAATGGTAGGGACCTCACAGAAGCAGAAGAGATTAAACAAAGGTGGCAAAATTATATAGAAGAACTATACAAGAGCCAGCTGAACATCCCTGATGACCACAATGGGGTAGTTACTGACCTGGAGCCAGACATCCTGGAATGTGAAGTCAAATGGGCCTTAGGAAGTCTGAGTAACAATAAAGCTAGTGGTGGTGACAGCATTCCAGTTGAACTATTCAAAATCTTAAAGGACGATGCAGTAAAAGTGCTACACTCAATATGCCAGCAAATTTGGAAAACTCAACAATGGCCACAGGATTGGAAAAGGTCAGTTTACATTCCAATCCCAAAGAAGGGCAATGCCAAAGAATGTTTAAACTACCGCACCATTGCACTGATTTCTCATGCTAGCAAAGTTATGCTCAAAATCCTACAAGCTAGGCTCCAGCAATATGTGGACCGAGAACTTCCAGAAGTACAGGCAGGATTTCGAAGAGGCAGAGGAACTAGAGATCAAATTGCCAACATACGCTGGATCATGGAGAAAGCTAGGGAGTACCAGAAGAACATCTACTTCTGCTTCATTGACTATGCTAAAGCCTTTGATTGTGTGGAACACAACAAATTGTGGCAAGTTCTTAAAGAGATGGGAATACCAGAGCATCTTATTTGTCTCTTGAGAAATTTATATGCAGGTCAAGAAGCAACAGTGAGAACTGAACATGGAATCACTGACTGGTTCAAAATTGAGAAATGAGTTCGGCAAGGCTGTATACTGTCGCCTTGCCTATTTAACTTGTATGCAGAGCATATCATGAGAAATGCGGGATTAGAGGAGTCACAAATTGGGTTCAAGATTGCAGGGAGAAATATCAACAACCTCAGATATGCAGATGATACCACTCTAATGGCAGAAAGTGAAGAGGAACTAAAGAGCCTGTTGATGCGGGTGAAGGAGGAGAGTGCAAAAGTTGGCTTGAAACTCAACATCAAGAAAACAAAGATCATGGCATCCGGCCCTCTCAATTCCTGGCAAATAGAAGGGGAAGAAATGGAGATAGTGACAGATTTTATTTTCCTGGGCTCCAAGATCACTGCAGATGGGGACTGCAGCAAGGAAATTAAAAGACGCTTGCTCCTGGGGAGGAAAGCTATGGCAAATCTAGACAGCATCCTAAAAAGCAGAGACCTCACCCTGCCAACAAAAGTGTGTTTAGTCAAGGCTATCGTCTTCCCAGTTGCAATGTATGGCTGCGAAAGTTGGACCATAAGGAAGGACGAGCGTCAAAGAATTGAGGCTTTTGAACTCTGGTGCTGGAGAAGACTCTTGCAAGTCCCTTGGACTGCAAGGCGAACAAACCGGTCAGTCCTAGAGGAGATCAGCCCTGACTGCTCTTTAGAAGGCCAGATCCTGAAGATGAAACTCAAATATTTTGGCCACCTCATGAGAAGGAAGGACTCCCTGGAGAAGAGCCTAATGCTGGGAGCGATCGAGGGCAAAAGAAGAAGGGGACGACAGAGAATGAGGTGGATGGATGGAGTCACTGAAGCAGTAGGTGCAAACTTAAATGGACTCCAGGGAATGGTAGAGGACAGGAAGGCCTGGAGGATCATTGTCCATGGGGTCACGATTGGTCGGACACGACTTCGCACATAACAAATACAGGCCATCTAGTCCAACCGCCTGCTCAACGCCCTGATCTCATAAAGGGGTTGTTGGCGTGCAAAAAATGCACCCTTCAGGACATGCAGATAATGCTGGGTCACCTGAACTTTGCCTGCAAGGCTGTCACCCTGGTGTGGGCTTTCTGTTCCTGCATGGTGCACTCCTTGGCAGGAGCGGGGGGCCTCCCACCATCAAATTCGGCTTATGTGGGGTGTGAAGACCAATCCGAGGGTTTGGCAGGACTTTCTCTAGGGGTTCAGTGGGGTGGCCATGTAGCAATCTCCATTGTCTTTGGTGAATGAACTGCAGGTATACTCAGATGCAGCAGGGAGCCTAGGTTTCACTGCGTTCTATGGTAACAGCTGGTGTGCTAAAGGTTGGCCCCCCATGGGGCTGTGAGATATCGGGTAGCCCTGCTCAGTAAGGGGTGGATCCTAGTTTCCGGAGACCACACCTGCGTGCCGGGCTCAGATGATATCGGGAGCCTCTGTAAGAGGCTGGGTGCATGCTGAGCAGCAGCTCCTTTATGGTGGAGGAGCTGCCTTGCTGTGTGATGATGGTGGTTTAGTCTGTTCCTTGGTGATAGACCTCCCCCTCCTGAGCTCCTGTCCCACATCTGCTCTCATCACTCCTTTCTTTGGCAACGTTCTCTTCCTTGTGGTGGTGTGACTCCTCATTTCCTTCCCGCTCTCTCTTTCTTTACTTGCTCTCCATTCTCCTCCTCCACTCCATTTGCATGCTCTCTCCACCACACCAGGCCTATTCCCTGGCTCCCTTTTATGCTTCTCTGTCAATATAGGTCCTCACCCTCCCTCTAAGGTTACTTGGACCCCAGTCCCCACTCAGCATCTTGGCCATGCCTGCCATGCCCCGGCTCTCTGCCAGGCTGCCAGCCAGACCGAGTGCAGCTCACCTGTGGATGCTCTACCAGGACTGGAAGGTCCACAGGGATTGGACTGCCCTGTCAAGTGAACACGGAGCTTCCTCTTTATCCTGCAGTGGGGATGTTCCTGGCAGTGAGGTGTTCTTTCTGTGCTGTGCTGGCTGGGTTTGCTGTGAGGTCTCTGGCCACTTGGTGGTCTGCCACAATGGATTCCCTCCAGTAGAGTGAGAGGTCTTGTGGCCTGTCTCGGTGGGGTGTTGAAGTCTGAAATCCCACCTGGGAGGCCTGGAAAGGCCATGGTACTTGGGAGGCCCAGACACAAATTATGTGATCAAAGTTTAAGAGTTTTTATTTACAGATCATTGCCTCAGGAGAGCAATCGGGTTCAATTTGGTCCAGACCTGATTGATTTGTTCCTGCAGTCCATGGTATTTTCAACAATCTTCAGGTTCATAATTCAAAGGTATCTATCTTCTTTCCCTCACACTTCCTTAGGGTTCAGCTTTCACAGCCATTCATTACTTACCATTGCTTTGACAATTTTGATCTTCAACATTTTTCCCAAGTTTGTAGAAGCCTTTCTTCCTAGGATTAGCCTTCTCTTCACTTCAATCATTGTGTACTCTGGATCCCAATAATAAAAAAAATTACCCACCATTTCTAGCCCTTCTCCATCAACCGGTGAAGTCTAATTCATCTGTGGAGGACCTTCCCCATTATGTTTTGGCTTGTCCCGTGTACCCAGGTGCGAATTCCTTGCCAAGTTATTACCGAACTCGTACCCTGTTTCTGATTCTGACAAAATCACCTATCTGTTATCAGATGTCGACCCCTATATTTCATATAGGGTGGCACTTTTCACTCTGGCTGCCAGGAAGATCTGAGCCAAAGCATTTTTACAGGAGTCTCCACTTGATACACCATTTTTTTTTCTTACTGTAACTCAGTAGCCCATGTTTACAATTTTATGTACACAATATTGGAGAAATATTGTTTTATTTGTATTTGTACCATATTGTTTTAATTATGCTTTATAATGGCCTTTGTCTATATACAATAAACGTTTTCATATCGTATTGTATTGTAACAAGTTTTCTCATAGTGCAATCCCATGAACACTTCCTTGGAAGTAAGCCCCCTCCTCCATGAGTAGACCTGAACAGGATCCTCAGTAAACCTGCTTAGGTTGCTTTACCTTGCTACATGTGCTAATAGGTATCTAAACTGCTATAATAGGGGAGGTATATAATCTGATATCACACTGTTTCAAAATCTTTTAATTGGATCTTTTCTAAGCCTTGACACAGCTGTGTTTTGTCAGGTACTATATCACATTATAAATCAGAATTTATTATGTCTGTATGGAGAAACTTCAAAGGGTGGATAATACCTCATTATAACTCAGGATTTTATATGCTTAGAGGGTAATACAAATGACTTTCTTTGCAGAGAAAAACTGACCATTTCCAATGAAGGAATATATGAATGACTATTGTGGATTCCAGTAAACCACCATTAGAAAAGCGATCATTAATACAGCTATCATATCCCATTTCATTTCTAACAACCATGATCTCTTTCTATCTTCAACGGTGCTTCTGAAATCTGACTGCTCAGATAAGTAATAGCCATTTTCATTAACCTAATGTAAATTCCTATTAACTCATATTGTAAAGGGTTCTCCTGTTTGTCTATGTTCTCACATGGTGAAGTATTGCCTAAGACTTCAATCTGTACTTAAACTGATCAAGCCAGATTACACTGTACCAGACCATTGATCGATCAAACTCACTACCCTCTACTTCAACTAAAGGTATGGTATAGGTACTCTATTTTTGAGCCACTCCAACCTTCTGCATCACACAGAAATGCTCCCTATTGCACTATGGTTTCAGAAACCCCACACCAAGTGTTTTGTCCACGAGTCTTTTTACACAGTCCCAGTTCAAATGAATCCCTCCCATCTACACTGAATTCAATTTCCATTTTGATTTTGGGTGCTTTAAATTTTCCCTCTGCAACATGTATGACTGATCCAGAATGACCCAACATTTACCCCATGATATCCAGAAGTGGATATAATCCTCAATATTTGAAAACCCGGCATCAGGAAGTCTGCAGATTTTTGCTTTTTTCTAATTACCTCCCTTCTCCATGCCTCACAGCAAAGCAGTCTTCCCTGATTGGCCAGAACCAGATTTCCTGGTTCCCGATTGCAAGCCTTGTCTTAAAGTGACAAGAAATAAATAAACTCACCACAATGGAATGACAAATATCAAATTAATTATACAAGTAGAACAGGTATACAGATATTCTTACAATTAGAAAAGGTATACAAAAGGTATACAATTAACAATCTTCTATTTTCTTTATAAATGAACAGTAACTCCCACTTTGTGGCTACTCTCAACGGGACCCAGGAGCTCTGCCTGTTTCGCAACAGCTTCTGCCGGGGAACAAACAGCTGACCAAAATTTTCTTTTAATAGGAAGTGTATTATAATTTGTGTAGAAGAAGGAATACAAGTCCTTTGTTGATTGTCAGAGCCAAAAAAAGGTCATAAGAAGGCTTTACTCTTCAGTCCAAAAAGGTTGAAGCATGGGCTACCAAATAAGACATCATGTCTCTCAAGTGCCCTTATTTGGTAGCCCATGCTTAAACCTTTTTTGGCTGAAGAGTAAAGCCTTATGACCTGTTTTTGGCTCTGGGTCCTGTTGGGAGTACTGTTGCAGGCAAAGTGGGTTCACATATTATAATCCAAATAAAGCAAAATATTTTCTGTTTTAGTATATAACTGAAATACATGACACTGACATATCCTTGTACAACATGTGGCCATAAGCTGAATAGTATCCACACTTATTGTGCAGCTCCAAGTGCTTGATTAACCCCTGCTTAGATCTCAAAAAAAGGAGAGATGGGGAGGGAGTTGTCAAACACCTAGTGGTTTATCAAATCCTGACACACAAATGTTAAAAGTGCATTCTTAGAGGAAAACACTTAAAAGGTAAATTGGAGGGGAACAAAAAAACCATCTGTAAAGTAGACAGTGGAGACAGCCATGTGAACATGAATAATAGATGCCATATTCTTCAAAGAAAAAAATATATTGGTAATACATGACCTCCAAAACATTTCTACATCCGACTCTAAAAGGGCGGAAAAGGCTGGGGCAGCGTCAGTATAGATGTGGGGCTGATCCCTGTGTCCACATGACGTTACTGCCATTCTGGCCCCTCCAGGGCCTACCGCATATTGGGCCCTCATTTGTCACGCACTAAGGAAACAGGGACCAACGGGGCCTGTCTTGTGACAGGCGCATGTGGATGGAATGGAGGCTGGGAGGGAGCACAAAAATGCCCCAGTCAACATCATGGCACTTTGTGGTGCCATGGGGAGGACCAGGGCTTTTTAGAAAATTTTCAGGAAGATGAGAAGCCAGCTTGGTGCAGTGGTTAGGAACACCGATTTCTAACCTGGCGAGCCAGGTTTGATTCTCCACTCTTCCACATGCAGCCACCTGGGTGACCTTGGGCTCACCACAACACTGATAAAGCTATTCTGACTGAGCAGTAATATCAGGGCTCTCTCAGTATTCAGAACTTCTAGCTCCTGAAGCAATACAGAGCACACACAACCATATGTGAGAGCTAGAAACAGAGCACAGGTGGTATTCATCTCAGGTAGATGTCAGTATACACAAAGGAACCAATTTCACACTAGGAATTTGCCCCTGGACATCCTCTCATTGCTTGAGGGTTTTAGTGCTGCTTCCACATGATGTTGGCAGCAACCCATGGCTATGAAGGAGGTGGTGTGAGTTTTTGTCAGATTTGCTACACGTTGCTGGAAATCGCAAAATTACAATTTGCCACTTCTTGTTGCACTACAATCTGGGGCACAAACAAGAGCAAGCCTGTCTGGAGGGAGAAACTCGTGACAGTCCTGGTAGTGTTTTGTCCACCCTCATACCCGCCTTCCCCTCTCCATTTTCGGATCAAAACCTTTTTTTTTTCTAATGGCATGGCCTGCAATGTTGCAGGACTGCAAAGCAATGTGCCCTCGGTATAAATAAAAATGTTCCCTTCATTGTGCATGGTCATGTCAGGATCGGGCATTTAAAACACATTCCTGTTTGGTTTTTGGTGGTGGTGTATGAATGGGGGAAATGGAGGGCATGGGATAAAGTAGCCCTCTCCCTATTAACTTGGCATCCATTCTCTGTGTTTTAAATTGTTATTGTGAACACACAATCATCGAGGTGCAGTTACCATTGCCAACCTATCACAAATATACCTGAACATAAAGAGAGACCATTATACAAAAAAATCTGAAAAAGATATCTAAGGAAATGTTTTACTTTTGTGGCATTTCCCCATAGCAACGTGGAAGTGTATTTAAAAAAAATAGGGGGCTCAGGGGGGGATGGAAGTTTGAGTCCCCAAAACAACCACTGCAAAGGGATTGGTGGCTTGCATTGATTGACAACCTAAGGAGCAGGGGGGATAAGTTTGGGTTGTCTGTGTTTTTAGATTCTCTGCCCCCTCGTCAGGAGGCTAAAAGCCATGATGAGGCAGCGGGGAAAAGTGCGAGCAGTCTCCCATTAGGAAGTGTGGAATTGTGCAGTTTCCAAACATGCGTTTGCAAGCAGGAGGTGGTGTGCGTTTTACACCTCTGTGCGGAATCAGTCAGTAATTCAGACAGATAATAGAGCTGGTTATCAGAAGCCAGAATTTAACATAGTCCATAAATTGTAGAAGAGCTGTCTAAGCAAGCCCAGGTCAGTTTTCCAAAAACAAATGCATTACAGCAGTAGCAAGTCTCAGGGAACATGTTGAAGCGACACTGGAGGACTCCACTCATGCTTTTATATACTTTGAGCCCTTGGTCATGCCCATGACTGCTGCTTCATATCTCCTCTGTTGACACTTCTCCATAAGTGAATTCTGGTGCTGCGACAAGACTGTAAATCCCCTCTTAACCTGCACCAACCAATGTTGGTGGGGTCTTGTGGACCTAGGGATCCTAGACAAGGCAGAACAGCTGGCTGACCTTGAGCTGTAAGCTCCAGGCGGGGAAATGAAACATGAGCCTTATAGCCTCTTAACTGTGATTCCTCATGTGACTGCTCACCTACAGCTGGCTGGTAGGTTCAAGGAATAGAATCCAGTTGTTCTTCATCAGAGGGCTGTATCCAGGTCTTGGCTGTTCCATGACAGGCAGTAGCATGATGTATCTCAGCTGAAGAGAAGCAGCACTGCCCACTGATGTCCAGAAGAAAGGTCATTGTGGTAGGAAGAGGATAGTTTGGTTAAAGCATCACTCACCCTTCTGTTCTGATATTGGTGGAGAGTGGGTAGAGGGCACATAGCAGGTGGGAAATAAACTAGTGCAAAATGGTTAATTATTTTATTCTAGTCCATTGGTACCTCCCCTCCTTTTTTCACTATCTTAAAACCAACAGAAACTAACTATACTGCACATTTTGCAGGTACAATTTTGAGATGTTTTCCCATTAATACCTACTGTGTAATTCTTTACAATTACAGGCATTCCCTGTTGCCCCAAAGTACAATTTAGGGAGCATGTAGGTAAGTGAATTTGTTCTTCACCGTGAAAATTGAGTGAGTTGCTATGACAGTGCCCTAGGTTAACTATGCCTTCAGGTTTAATGGGTTGAATTCAACCAGGCAGGGACCATGGGACCTGCATGGTTGAAAGTCATCTGGGATGGGAACTGTATTAAGAAGGGGATGGCCAGCATCAATTGAAAACACTGACTGGATCCAGCCCTATGGTTGCTGGACAGATTCTTTTTAAGATCATTCTGCACAGCAGCCTTGGAACAGCAGTTTGTGTGCACTAGCATTCCTCTCCATGTCATGTTGGCAGTATGGACAAAAGTGCCTGCACTTCATGGCAACCTGCTAAAAGGATTCTGTGCTGTAGGACAATATTCAAACCTGGATAAGCCTACTTGAAATTTTTTGAAAGGGCTCATAATTTCTTATAACATCCATTACCTGGATTTGATGCCGAATGTAGAGCATAAACTATAACTGGACCCTGCTGAACTGAAACTGGGTTCAAATAAAAGGATGAGATTGTGAGAGTTAAGAAGAAATTGCTTCTAGAGACTTCCTAATGCCCACCCAACTCTCATCATTAAAAAAAAGCCTATTAAGTAAATTGGGCAGCTGGTTCACCATTGTGTATTTAGCATATGGATACGCATTTGTGGATTTTTTTTTTAATTAGGATTTATTTTTGTTCCGTTTTAGAGGCATGGTTGAACCATTAGCTTTTATTTTTGAAATATTTAAGTTCATGTTTCTCAAGGTTGTGATACTAACTGTAATTGGTTAAAGGCTCTAAAACTGAAGGGGCTGGCAGGAGACATTTCCATGGACCCGGAAATATTTCATTCCTCATGGAACATAGGCTCCAATATACTACCTCCAAAAGATTCCCAGCCAGTATTCTAAGAACCCCATTTCTTCTCCTTAGATTATACCACTATTATAAAACTGTCACAGGGTGTTTACTTCACACAAGTGGCATATTTTTAATTCAGAGGTTTGGTTTACAGCCTCTGGTTTGTTCTTCAGTTTGAGTGTACCTCAGGTCCATGCTTCTTACAATTACCTCTCTTGCTCCCCTTTGCTTTCTCTCTTTTTAAAACGTTGCTTAATTAAATTTTCTAGGGCTGGAAAATGCCTCCAAATATGATAGCAAACACATGCTACTTATACAGTTCTTCTTAGGAAAGAAATAATTAGATACTGTTACTGTTTTCCCAGAAGGCTGGAATGGCTCCAGGCAGTTAAATATATAATTAGGCAGGGTGCTCCCCCCTCCCTCAACACTTTTTATTTACCTTGGAGTCTCATTCTACTCTCTCTGGCAAATGCTGTGTCCCTGATAGTTCATTACTAAATACACCTCCTTAATTCTCATCCCCACTTCAGCATGATATTACTTGGAGCAATGAATCATGAAAAACGAAATCTGACTGAGCCAGCCACTCTAGTTAACTGACAACCTGATCTCCCTTTGTCTCTACCACTCCATTTGTCAACATTTATAAGCACAGCAAAAATCAAACAATGAAAGGTTACTTATTTGTATTGCATTACTTTATGTTCTAGCTAATTGCAAATTTCATTGATTACTTGCTGCATGAGTAAGGGCAGCTTTGGAGGAAGGATGCACATTCACTGGCTAGAGCACTAAGTGCTTCGGTTTCTTGCTTCTAAAGTGTCTTGATAGTTACTATGATAGTCCTTGGTCTGATCAAGCAAAGCAATTCTGTTATATTACTATTCTACTATATTGCACAAAGGAGGATTCATGCAGGAGGTATCTCCGCAGTCCTAGGTCACCTTTGGACATTTGAGAGGAAGCATAGTCAGCTTTGTAGGTTTTCCTACCCATCCTTCTCATTGTTTGCAGCATTATGGGTGTGTCAAGTTGGGTGTTCTGTACATGGCCATGGAGCATGAAGTGATATGCCCAGCTCACGTAGCAGCAAAGACTATATAATAGACTACACCTATATGGAAACCTGCATCTTGCCATCCCCCAGCACTCCCCCAGAAGGCAGGCTGGGATGGGTACATCAGCTGTCAGGTGGGTAAGCTGATGCCTGATTTGTTGCTCTATGCTGTGTCAAAGCTCTAACAGCTGGTGTAACCAATAAAGTGGCAGTCATTTCAATCCAGAAAACTGTCTTGCATTCATGGGAGTATGGGTGGACACCTAACTGTCACCTCATCCTTTAGGCCCTTGGACTCCAAGTGATCCTAGTTTAGCAAGGCAATCATATTGCCTTTCTACTGTATTGTACAAAGGAATATTCATGCAGGAGATAAGTTCCCCCATGAGAGCACCCTTTGGACCTTTGAGTGGAAGTATAAAAGTGGAGTGTAAGACATTTACATATCCCTTCACTGGTGCATCTTATAGTGTCCAAATCCACTTTCAGCCAGTCCCTCAACAGAAAGGAATACATTAAAGCTGTCTCCCAAGTATTAAAAGTGCAATGACATATTCTCCAGGAATATTTGTTAGTTACAAATATAATTCTGTCTAGGTCAATGTCCTAAATTGAACAAGATATATTATTAGCCCACCATGTGAATTCTTCTACATCCACTCATCAAGGATATGGGAGAGCCCCAAACCATAAGACACAGAATCCTTTATCAGAAAAGCTATTAGCATAGATGCTTTGGAGCCTGTTATACCATCAAATCTCTACCAAATGTTTCTTTCCCAGATGTTGATGGCATTCTTCATACTATTTAACAATATAATAAAAAACTGTAATCTTGTAGACTCATATTTAATAAGGTCATTTAGGGACCCCAGGTCTCCTACTACAATGAGATATCTCCTGCCCTTCACTCACTCAGCCCAGTATAGCTCAGTGTGATGGTGGGGGTGGGAATGAGTGTAAAACTCAAAGTCATGCTGGATGACACAATATCACTTCTGGCATATAACTAGAAGTGCTATCACTGTGTTGACACTTGAGGATTCCTCTTGCATTCCATGCTTTTACACTGACAGGAGCTCCCCTGCCTTGCACCCTTATTTGTTGTTGTTAGGTGAGACGTTGTGTCCGATCCATAGCGACCCCATGGACAATGATCCTCCAGGCCTTCCTGTCCTCTACCATTCCCCAGAGTCCATTTAAGTTTGCACCTACTGCTTCAGTGACTCCATCCAGCCACCTCATTCTCTGTCGTCCCCTTCTTCTTTTGCCCTCACTCACTCACTCCCAGCATTAGGCTCTTCTCCAGGGAGTCCTTCCTTCTCATGAGGTGGCCAAAGTATTTGAGTTTCATCTTCAGGATCTGGCCTTCTAAGGAGCAGGCAGGGCTGATCTCCTCTAGGACTGACCAGTTTGTTCGCCTTGCAGTCCAAGGGACTTGCAAGAGTCTTCTCCAGCACCAGAGTTCAAAAGCCTCAATTCTTTGACGCTCGGCCTTCCTTATGGGTCCCACTTTCACAGCCATACATTGCAACTGGGAAGACCATAGCCTTGACTAGACACACTTTTGTTGGCAGGGTAATGTTTCTGCTTTTTAGGACGCTGTCTAGATTTGCCATAGCTTTCCTCCCCAGGAGCAAGCGTCTTTTAATTTCTTTGCTGCAGTCCCCATCTGCAGTGATCTTGGAGCCCAGGAAAATAAAATCTGTCACTACCTCCATTTCTTCCCCATCTATTTGCCAGGAATTGAGAGGGCCGGATGCCATGATCTTCGTTTTCTTAATGTTGATGCACTTTTATGCATACACATAATTAGAAACAGCAGCAGAAAAATTGCCATGAAAAACAATGCCATGAAGTTCTCCCTGGTTACATGATATGTCCATCTACAGATGTGTTCATCTCTCACTTTTGATTGGATGTTAAAACAGAATATCATGAGCAGATAAAGTTCCATGCAGAGATCCCATAAGTGCATTACCTGAGAACATATAATGAGAGTAAAAGTTCTTGAGATAACATGACTGGAAAGGGTCTCTCTATGAGAATCCTGTCTTCTACTGCTGGGCCAGATGGATTGATGGTTTGATTCAGTATAAGGTGGTTTCTTAAGCATTTCCCATCCTCTTATCTGGACAGTGCTTGAACTAGAAACCTAAAATTGGCAGTCCTCGCCAGTCTCTTCCAGGTAAACTAACTAACTTTGTTTCTTGCAGGTGGAAATAAATTAGAGATAATGGTAAAAAAAATCCTTTACTGATATCCACCTACTTTCTTCAGCAGTTTTGCAGATTTGCTGCATCAAGAATAAATTGGATTCAAGCATTGTAATAAGAACTTACATCAATAAATTATAACAGATTGGTGATTAGTGGTATTATTTATATGCAATATTTTTGTACCTCTTATAATGCAGCTGTCTGCTTCACAGGGATTAATTATTTTCATAATTTTGTCTAAGTAGTAATATAGAAAATGTCAAAAAGAAAATTAGATTTTTACTTTCTAGATACAGAAATTTAATTAAAGCCAACTCATAGTTGAAGGGGAGCATCCTTCATTGAATCTGTGATGTGGCAAGGATGCCATGCGAGAGACCAAAGCTCAAAAATTGAATTCAGGAATATTAATGATGAACCTTTCAAGCCTATGCATACAGCACAATCAGTCCCTGATGTTTGTCTACAGGAACAAACTGTGAGTAATGACTTTGCCAACTGAAGACTATTAATGTTCAAAGAGGTGCTCAGATTGGAATCAACCCGTGCTGGGCAACTTTGACCAAAGATTAGAGGTCTCTTAGCTCACTTGCTCAGGAAAAGAAAAATAAACAAGCAGCCTCATGCTCCCCCCCCCCCCCCCGCCTGCTTGCTTTGGCTGTAGAGTCAGGAGAGAACAGCAGGAAATAAGCCCCTCTTCAGCCTTGAGCTCCTTCAGTGCCGGCTGAAGCTTCGCAACCACCGCTCCTCTCCCCACTCTTAGTATCCCCAATCAAGCAGGAAGGAGACAGCAGCCACACAATTAAGTGTCGAACGCAGACTGTTTCAATTGGGGGGGGGGGAGAAAGGTTTGAATTCAGATTGATGTGAATTCATCAGGATTGACTGTCACTCTTCCTGGGTTAACAGCTACCTGAAGCTACTGAAGAACCACTGCTTAGTCTTCAGCAGGCTCCTGTGTGGTAAATCCTTGACTCTTAAGGCTTGGCTCCAATCTTGGTCCTTCCCTCACCTCTCTTTCCTTGCCAAGGTGCTTGACTAGACACACCAGTGGTGGTTTGTTCTCTCTTGCCACGGGTTGTTCAGTTTTGGGCACCACAAATAAAGAAAGATGTAGAACAACTAGAGCATGTCCAGAGGAGGGCCACAAAGATGGTGAGGAGTTTGGAGACCAAGTCATATGAAGAAAGGTTGAGGGGGCTTGGTCTGTTTAGCCTGGACAGGTGATATAACCATTTTCAAATATCTGAAGGGCTGTCATATAGAAGATGGAGCAGAGTTGTTTTCTGTTGCCCAGGGGGTCAGACCAGAACTAATGGGTTGAAATTAATTCAAAAGAATTTTTGGCTAAACATCCAGAAGAAGTTCCTTAACAGTTACATTGGTTCCTCAGTGGATCAGGCTTCCTTGGGAGGTATTGAATTCTTCTTCTTTGGCAGTTTTTAAGCAGAGGCTAGATAGTCATCTGACACAAATGCTGATTTTATGAATGTAGACAGATTATGAGTGGGTGGGCAGGAAGGGATGCGTCAGTGTTTGTCTCTTCTGGCACTTCCTTGCATACCCAGGAAATTGCTAATGGCTGCTGTGGAATAATTGGTGAATTTCCTCTACGCCAGGCTGTATTTTGGAGATTTTTGATTTCATTTGGTTATGAAATTGGGGTCACTGTGGGTAGGCAGGTAGTTTTGAGTTCCTGCATTGTGCAGGGGGTTGGACTAGATCAGTGATTCCCAAAGTGGGCGCTACCGCCCCCTGGTGGGTGCTGCAGTGATCCAGGGGGGCGGTGATGGGCCACAGGTGCATTTGGGGACGATGAATAACTATTAAAAATTAAAAAAAATAATTTCCAGGGGGCTGAGTAATATTTTTTCTGGAAAGGGAGCGGTAGGCCAGATAAATCTGGGAACCACTGGACTAGATGTAGGTCCCTTCCAACTCTATGATTCTATGATTCAATGAAGATGAAAGAGACTTAAAAAAAAAGAAAGCTCAGAATTCAGAGAACCTCATTACAACATCATTACAACAGTATATCAGTACATCAATTATTTAGTACCTTTAAACAAATTTTAAAAATCAAACTGCTTGTCTTCAGGAGTGAGGAGAGGGGTAGCTTTATGATTTATTTATTTATTACATTTTTAAGCTGCTGCACATGAATAAAAACAATACCCTAAAAACTTCTCATTCCCCCCCCCCTCAGATTGCTGATATGACTCCAGAACAATGATGTACCCGCTTGCTGGCGATGCTGGAGGAGGGGCATCTGACCCTCCTCTACCCACCCAGCCTCAACCAGAGGCCTGGAGGAAAAGATCTGTTTTGTAGGCCTTGTGGAACTTACTCAGTTCTGGCAGGGCCCTTCGCTCTTCCAGTCATCAAAACATGAACTGGAGGTAAATGGGAGTGGGCAGGATAAAAAACCCAAGAGAAACATACACAGTAAAAAAAGAAAAAAGACAAGTAAATACAAGTTTTCAGAAAGAAAGATTGAAACAGGACAAACGTCACCCAGGAAGAAAATAAAAGCCGACATGAAAACTGAAAGCACAAAAATGCATGTTTGCATCTTCCTGTGCAAAATGCAATGACACCCCTTTCCAGGTTTGTATTAGAAGGGATGTTAATGCACTGCAGTGACGCTGATTCCCACCCCTCCTTCTCTCCTCTCCACTGCCCTAACAGGAGGTGGCAGGAGACTAACTGCTGAGAATGAGGTCTCCCACTGGAGCAGGAGCCCTATTGTGGAAGTATCTGCATAATCAGGGTACACTGACAGAAAATGTGCTGCTTAGGTTCCCAAATCTCTGCTTTGGGTATTCCTGGACATTCTGATAAAATTGTATATATATTTTTTTACTACTGCTGAAATGTGCTTATCAATATTGACTAAAGTGAATAAATATTACCCAGATATAAAGCGAAGGCTTGTATGTTGTGGGAAGACATGTGGGTTCTGCCAGTCCATGTATCCCCCCCCTGCATCTCTCCAGAAAGGCATAGTTTGAAAAGTGGGTGATTTGCGACTTGTTGTCTCTGCTTGATTGCCTGCTGCTAGCAAAAGATAGGAAATGCTAACACAATGATATCATGTTACACACAACTACACAGCGAGTTGTTGGTCATTATCTTTCATGTGCCTCCCTCTAATGGGGCCATAATAAAAATAATAGATACCTCCAAAACATTACTGGCAAAAAATAAATGAAACAAAATCTTGCTTTACATAAAAAAACATCACATTTTCAGTGTCCTTTTTAGCTCAGCTGTAAACAAGATGATAGCCACAAATAAAAGTTCTTTTATTTTTCAAAATGCTCAAAACCCACTTGTTTTACTTTTCTCATCACTGCAACCAAATGTAGAGGATCACTGCAATTAAATGAACAAAATAAAATCAAGGAAATGAAGTTGCTATTTTGGGAGAATATGCTCATTAATAACACTTTCTCTGTAAGCCCTTTCCTTGGGCTTTTATGTTTCTCACAATGTCCATGATTGAACATGACTTAAATAAAACAATGCAACAAAATCGCTCTATGTCATTAAAACTTTTAAAAAAATATTCATTAACACAAATTGGGGAGTTTGGTAATTTAAGATTATTTTCAGCGTGGCCTAGTGTTCTTATATCTGTAGTGAAAAAGTGATAATATATTTCAGCAACTGAAAATTAGCTCTTTCCTCATGCAAAAGCATTCTCATACTCAGGAGAATATAAACCTTGGTAGGTAAATGACTGGGACCTCAAGTCCTAGTGAGTGAAAGCTCTTTTACAAATGAGCATGTACAACAGATCTCAACAGCTTGTCGATCCACCAGCTGAGGCACAACACGTAGGAATGCCTTGCAGCCTCACACCCTTGCAGTTCTGGGCAGGCAGCAAAAAAAGGAGGCATATCAAACCCCTGGTGGGCCTCCATACCCAGACAGTGTTCAGCTTGGTGGGTTTTTACTGTGGGCACACCAATTAAAAATGTATGTTAAAACCCCATACCACACAGAAAACAAGTGCTAGGAAAAGAGTTCTACTACAAATATCCTCATTACTGCGCCAGACCTTCCCCTTCACCTTCCTAGGTTTTTGAACAGCATCAATATACACAAAAATATTAGATCAACTATCAAAGGAGAGGGTCCCCCCTCCCCCATTTTTTTCTGTAGCAAAAGTTCTATTCTTTAAAGTGCGCCCCAGGCTCTTAGGTTTGCTTATTGATTACTAACTTACTGCAGTGGATACTTTCTTTCTTACACTACAAAGGTACCTCTTCAGCATGCACAGAAACCAAAGTCCGACTTGCCCTCAAACAGCAGGGGTAGTCACTGTTTTGCTTAAGGCGGCGGTCCCCAACCTTTTTATCACCGGGCACCGGTCAACGCTTGACAATGTTACTGAGGACCGGGGGGGGTAGTCTTTTGCCGAGGTATGTCGCCTCTGCCGCCTGAGCCCCTGCTCTACTTGCTTTCCTGCCGGTGCCCCTGTCTTCCTGCCACCTGCTGGGGGGCCCTGCCAGCAGCAGGTGTGCAGTGCCATGCTGAGGGGGGGGCAGCCATGGCGTCCGCTGGAGAGCACTCTGCTGGCAGCAGAGTGGCAGGGCAGCCCCTGAGGTAGCAGCCGAGGAGGAGGACGAGGAGGAGCCACAGCCCGGTACCGACTGAACCATGGACCGGCACCGGTCTCCGGACCGGGGGTTGGGGACCACTGGCTTAAGGAACTTACATACCTATGTTTATAACAGCCATTTTCATAGCTGCATAGCACATGGCAACCAACTGACTGGAACTACCTTCGTCTTACTGTCATTTCTCACAGGATAATTCTCCTTTCCTATGAGAAATGTGTGTCTGTTCTGTAATGCATTATATGCCTATGTCTGTTTTGTTACCAAAGTACCAGGATACAGCCATCCATCCTATTTTCCTGTTGCATGCAAATACACTTTCTCTACACAGAAAATATATTCATGTGAAAGACTGTGATGTACAATGAGCAGTTTTTAATTTATGGTTCCTTAACTATTTCCCAGCAGTATTCTTACCTATTTCTGAAAATTCTTCTTTTG
Organism: Paroedura picta; assembly: GCF_049243985.1. Taxonomy (NCBI): domain Eukaryota; kingdom Metazoa; phylum Chordata; class Lepidosauria; order Squamata; family Gekkonidae; genus Paroedura; species Paroedura picta. The sequence goes on along the minus strand of NC_135369.1, from coordinate 93,634,064 downwards.
GGGAGAAATTCTAGTAAGGCCAGAGGTAACCCAAATTATGTATTTTTCTGTGATAATAGTTATTTTTTCAGATACGATAGCGTTTTACAACCCACACTGGAAGGATTTCCTCTCACCAGGTCTCTTTAAAATATACCACAAAATATGATTAACCCTTTAGAAATAAATGGATACAAAACCATTGTTGCAAAAACAGAACACAGTGTAAAAGCCTGCATTCATTGGCCCAACCATTCTTTTCTTGGCATTACTACTCTGCAATGTTTATATTCCCTTGTGAGCAGTAATCCCATATTTTCATTTTTTTTACATGAAGCAGGAGGGCTCACGTTAAAATATGCTGTATAATTTTCTACACTGCGTATTTCTGAGTTGAAATTTCAGTACCCTTCCTAGTAGCTAAATAACTGCAAATGTGCTTTCATGCATATGCAAGCCTCACTCCCTCTAAGCACCTTATTAATTATTTCAAAGATATTTAGAGGTCAGCACTCTCAGAGATTTCTGTGCATAAAGCCTCATTAGTTCAAGATACCACACAGAGAGGAAAATATAATTGTTACCTTTAAACAAAGGAAAATATGATATTTTCTTTAAATTTAATAGCTCATACAATACACTCAGTTTCTATTTGAAAACTCTCAATATCAGCTAGGGATTGTATCAAATTTCAAAAGCTCACTGGTTCAGTCAGAATCTCCCAGTACTGATTTAGTTTCTCCCTGTTGCAAACTGAATTATAAGCTTATTCTAAAACCATTTCCTGTTTCCTTGTACCATATTGTATGAATGTCAATGCTATTTGGGTGTTAACAAATCAGCCTTATATATAATATACCTTATCCATTGTTCCTCTTAATATTTGTGAAACCAGCCGGGAGATGGAGTGTGTTCAGGGTGTCCAAGTTGGAATAGGGCCAATCAGGATGCCCGTACTCTAATTGGCCCGGCCCCTACAACTCCTGCCCCCCCTCACCAGCTGCTTGCCCCTCGACTCATACACACTGCAAACACAGGAGGACAAATGCCACCACACTCCAGCCTGCCCAGCACTCTGCAGGACTCTGCAAGGTGACAAGTAGAGAGGGGGGAATGGCCGCTGCCTCCCCCTGCTCCCAAAGCCCCGAGGCTGCCTCTGTGCCATCACACAGGGCTCTGAAGAGGGCCAGAGACAGAGCGGGGAATGGCCGATTCCTTCCCCCTCCCAAATGTCCCGCAGCCACCTGCACACTATTTGCACTGCCGCCATTGCTTGGGGGGGGGTCTAGAGCCCATTGTATTTGGCATACAAGGAGCTTATCTGCTAGTATATAAATAATTATAAAAAGCATGTAGTGGGAAAGAACCTTAAGGGCAATCAACCCTTTGCTCACTGCAGGTAATCTGAAGTTCACATGTCACCATCATGGGGCTTCCAGCCTTTGTCTGAAGACTTCCAAAGAACTAAGCCCCATGAGTTTGCCTTCTGAAGCATCACAGAACAAGCCTTATTTTACATGACAACCACAATGAGTCTATGTCGCATACACATTTTGTTTTTTAAAAAGTGTGAAAGAAACAAATGATTAATTAAGAGTAGATGGGTGGACTGAAACCATCATGAATTAACAAAAGAGCAAGTTTGTCCACTGCTAGTGTCCACAGGCATAATAGGTCTGGATCATATTCCTGACATACAACAGTCTGATAAGCTATTTAAGAAGGTTAATATTCTAGCACATCCTGCTACCTATTGAGAAATGGAATGAAAGGACATTACCAATGTAACTTATTTTCTGAAAGAATTCAATATTTGCTGCATCTAACCCATTTTTTATTCTCTCAAGAAAGGATGCCCAACCGTACAGGCTCTTTGGGTGATCAGCACTGCACTCATCCCAGTGGTAATTAGGAGAGATAACCATGCCAGGCAGGAAAGCTATTTTAAATTCCTGTTACAGTACTTTTCCTATTACTACTGGAAGATAGGCCAATGAAGTTAACAACTTATTTGACTCTAGAGAAGAGATGTGGAGGTCATTCCTTTTTTTCTTTTTTCTTTTTTTGCCTGCAGTTTATAGCTATCATCATTTAACACTCGATGTTGATGAAATACTAATGTGAAAAAATGTATGCATATGCTTGTAACAGAAAAGCCCTTTAGTACCAAGCCCTAATGCTGCACAGGCAGCGCAGAGCTGGAAGGCTTTTTCCAAAATCAATTGACAGTTCATCAAAAGAAGCCAATGCTAAGACAAATCATAATTCCATGAATTCATTTGAAACGAGTGATGGAAAGATATTTGTTTTTAAGCCAGTAATTTCTTTTCCCATTCTGAGCCAAGCAATATGAAAGCAAATGCTAAATGACTTACCCACACAAGGCAGGGAGTAGCCAAGGACAGGATCATGGACAAACTGGCGATCATTCAACATAGTCACACAGTATAAATGAAAGCAGTCCAAGCAAATGACGTGGCGATGTATGCACTGAAATACCAACACTGGACTCCTGGGGGGGGGGGAATGAACAATGGAGATACAAGTTACCTTTAGTTAGTATGCCACGATTGTTTCATTTAAATCAATGCTATATGGCAAGTCCATGGATTACAGAAGTCCATGGATGACAATTCCCATGAGCCCCTGCCAGCATTCGACTCATGGGAATTGTAGTCCATGGGCATCTGAAGGGCCGCAGTTTGACTACCCCTGCTATATGGTGTGTTTCATACACAATGTTTTAGACATGGAAGAAAAAGAAGAGTTGTTTTTTATACCTTGTTTTTCAGTGCTCGGAGGAGTCTCAAAGCGGCTTACAGTCGCCTTCCCATTCCTCTCCCCACAACAGACACCCTGTGAGGGAGGTGAGGCTGAGAGAGCCCTGATATTCCTGCTTGGTCAGAACAGCTTTATCAGTGCTGTGGTGAGCCCAAGGTCACCCAGCTGGCTGCATGTCAAGGAGTGGGGAATCAAACCCGGCTCGCCAGATTAGAAGCCGCTGTTCTTAACCACTACACCACACATAGGATGCCACAGTAACTGCCTGGGCTGCTTAAATTCTCATGATAGGGATGTTTTGAATTTTTCAGTGAACAAGTTTGACACACAAACTGAAATCATTCAGTGCTAGTAATCAAGCTGTGAGCCTCTCAGGGATACATTTGGAGCACATGAAGCCACTTGAATTTCTGCTGAAGATGCCTGAAGTTGTCTGATGATCAGAAGTTAGCCCATAACTGATTGGGAGATTCACTGGTACTGGTTCTGCCCACACTTGGACAGGGATCAAAGTAATGCTTCTGAGCTCCCCATTGCAAAAGAGTGAGGAGAAAGATTTTATTTCTCTTCCTTTCTACTGCAGTCCAAGCCAGCAGCTTGGAATGGGAAGAAGAGAAGGAGCAGCACAATCCCAAAAATAATACTACATAATCTGTTAATATGTACCCAACTGCTGTCCAGTAGCAACTGACCAATGGCAGTCTGAGAAAGGGGCTATCAAGGCCGCTTTGAGCCTCCTTCGGGTAGGGAAAAGCGGCATATAAGAACCAACTCTTCTTCTTCTTCTACAGGCCATCTATTCCAACCCCCTGCTCAACGCAGGATTAGCCCTAAGCATCCTAAAGCATCCAAGAAAAGTGTGTATCCAACCTTTGCTTGAAGACTGCCAGTGAGGGGGAGCTCACCACCTCCTTAGGAAGCCTATTCCACTGCTGAACTACTCTGACTGTGAAAAACTTTTTCCTGATATCTAGCCTATATCGTTGTACTTGATGTTTAAACCCATTACTGCATGTCCTCTCCTCTGCAGTCAGCAGAAACAGCATCCTGCCCTCCTCCAAGTGACAACCTTTCAAATACTTAAAGAAGGGCTATCATGTCCCCTCTCAACCTCCTTTTCTCCAGGCTGAACATTCCCAAGTCCCTCAACCTATCTTCATAGGGCTTGGTCCCTTGGCCCCAGATCATCTTCGTCGCTCTCCTCTGTACCCTTTCAATTTTATCGACGTCCTTCTTGAAGTGAGGCCTCCAGAACTGCACACAGTACTCCAGGTGTGGTCTGACCAGTGCTGTATACAATGGGACTATGACATCTTGTGATTTTGATGTGATGCCCCTGTTGATACATCCCAAAATGGCATTTGCCTTTTTTACCGCTGCATCACACTGCCTGCTCATGTTTAGTTTACAATCCACAAGTACCCCAAGGTCTCGTTTACACACAGTGCTACCTAGAAGCGTATCCCCCATCCAGTAGGCATGCTTTTCATTTTTCTGACCCAGATGCAGTCCCTCCACCCCCTCATCTAGATCATTAATAAATATGTTAAGAAGTACCGGGCCGAGCACCGAGCCCTGAGGTACCCCGCTACTCACCTCTCTCCAGTCTGATGAAACACCATTGACAACAACTCTTTGAGTGCGGTTCTCTAACCAATTCCCTATCCACCTGACTATCTGAAAATCCAGATTGCAGTCCTTCAACTTATCCATCAGAACATCATGGGGAACCTTGTCAAAAGCTTTACTAAAATCTAAGTAAACGACATCAACCGAATTTCCCCGATCCAGCAAACTGTTACTTGGTCAAAAAAGGAAACTAGGTTGGTCTGGCAGGACCTGTTGGAGACAAATCCATCAGTATTCCTTTGTTATTGTTGTTAGGTGCCAGACCCACCGAGAATGGATCTCGCCTGCATTTCAATAAAAGTGTGCATAGGACATATGTTGTCCCTATGAAAATTAACGTATGAAACATACTTTATACCGCATCAGACCACTAGTTGATTAAGATTACTACTATGACTGGCAGCGTGACTCTCCAAGTCCTAAGTAGATCTTTCATATCGCTCAACACCTCATCCTTTTAACTGGAGATGCCACAGATTGAATCTCCGACTGAATGCTAAGTAGATGCTCTACCCCCAAGTCGCATCCATCACTTTTAGTGGGATGCAAAGCAGCACTGCATTGTTCTCATTGTCATAAAGTAAAATTGCTAGCATTCTCATAAGTGCCATTGTGAATTTTTCTTCCTTCTTATTATGAGACTTATCAGCTTTTCAAAAGTGTGCCCAAGTATAAACTGTTTGTATGTCACTTTATAAATTAAGATCCTTATTACATTTGCAAATAAATCCCACTTATATCAGATGTCTATTGTCTTCTGTAAAGGCAAATGTTCTATACACACCTAAGAATTCCCCATTCTAGTTGTAAGGCTTTCCTATACCACAGAAGCCCCTGCATTAACACAAGAGATTTAATGTAGGATTTCTTGCAAACTGTAAAGTTTCAAATTGTGTTATTCAAAAACATCAATACTTTCATAGGGGCTACCAACTTCCTATTACAAACTTTATCCCTAATAATGTCTGCAAGTCTTTAAAGAAATGTTTTAAAATCTGCCACTTGAGCCTTTGCAAATTATTTAAAATCTTCTATCTAATCTCAAAATACTAGGTTGGAAAAAAAGAGAAAAGAGACAAGCCTTTGACTGTAGGAGGAATATAAATGACACATGTAAAGGATATTCTGATTACTGCACATACTATATATGAATGCATAATCTTCTTCCAAAATATGCAGTTAAAGCCTTCTACGCTGCACACGTCAAGGTAGTATGTTGGTAGCATTAAAATATAATCTCAGTGTTTTAAGAGATTTTGATGAATAAAGCAGCTTAGAAACCGAATTAAATAAAACCTCCCCATTACTAATCCTTATTAGTTGACCACTTGCTGTTCTGAATATAATAAAATTATTTCTAAAAAGAGACAGGCATCAGCGGGTCTCATCTGACCTTAATTATGCTTACTCCCAAAAAGGCCAGGACAGCCATATAAAAGTTTGTGGGAAATTGTGTTATGCAGGGGTTCCATTACATTTCCCCCACTCTCTCTCTCTCTCTATTCAAAAAAAGCGCTTCAAACCTGTAATCATTCATTCACTTAACATTTTCTCTTTACTCACAGTTGGCAAAAAGTGATAAATTCTTGATTGTAAGAATGTTATCAGCAGAGCTCCAGCCCTTCTGATCTTGGCCTGGTTCCTCTGACTGGCAGCAGACCCCAGCCCAATCCTGGAGTGAGCCCGCTCCTCCCCATACAGCCCAACAAACAGCTGATCCCTGGGGAGGCTTTTCTTTGTAGATCAGCTGTTTGTTGGGCTTTGGGGGGGGGGTTACACAACCTGTAAGATTCCAACATGCAAATTCACAATGTTTTTTCTTATTTTTGATAAGCCACATCAGTCATAAACAAGCAGGAAAAAAGAAAAAGTAACCACATAAGAGACTTTTTTAAAAAATTCAGTTTTGTAATGTGTGATTGTCCTCATACCCAGGATTTTCTCTTCAAGCATAGCTAGCAAATCATGGCTTAATTTGATTGTACACTAAGCTCCAAAATCTGAATTGCAATGTTCTAGGATAGGAAATGGGAAGCAATAATAAAGCAAACAGCAAGTGTAAGCAAGCACACAAAGCATTTCTTCAATGGGTAAAGAGATGCAATCAGAATACACTAAGATTATCTTATTCCGAAAAGCAAAAAAGGGGACACGTTTCCTGACTGACTACTTGTGATCATTATGGCAAGTGATCACTATGCAAAATCTCATTTTAAACTCCCCTACTATTTAAGGTGGGATAATTGCTACAACCCCCCAATCCCTCCAAACCACAGTTTCATCAGTGTTTTTTAACACAAGAATCCAAAAGAGGTCAAACATTTAAAAAGAGGACACCTGGTAACCCAAGAACAGCAGAAAGGATTTTAAGAGCTTAAGGTGGCACTTCCGGTAATCTTATGATCAGCACCTCTTTTTTCAGAAAATAAATTCTGCATCTTAATCTTTGTATGAAACCACATTAGACACATGGTTTGTATCAGAGTAAAACTGGAGGTAGAAGTGGAATTTTTGTCTAGGACCCATGTCAGTAGTGTTGGTTCTGCCTAGTGGCCAGGCTAGCCATGCTACACTGCAAACCTAAAGGCTCGTTTCTATGAATAAACCAAATTGAGTAGACCCGAGTAGGATTCTGAGCAGGCCTATTTAGGATTGCAAAATCCAGAAGCTATCACTTATAGCTGTTCACTGATCCCTGGCAGTGCGGAGCTACCACTTTACCTTGGCAAACAAAACTGAGAGTCACAATTTAGCCAAGGAGTGCTCCACATTTTACCAGGCCAGACGTTGGAAAGCAAAATAAAAGAAGCTAGGATAGGAAGTATTATTTATTCTGTACATTCTCTCCCCCACCCCTCCAGCTGAGAAACAGCAAAGCACTGATAATGCTACTCAGATATGCTGCTACAGAATCCTGCCTAAATGGAGAAAGATATGAAGACTGATCTTGTTTAGATAAGAGCCCCACTGGGAAATAAATTGTTTGAGTATATCTCAGAATCTTTTGACAGGTGTTATTAATGTATTGAGAGTCAGTTTAGTGGCCAGGAATGTGAGACACTTTTTTTAGCATAAGGAATTATTTGCAGGAATACAATACAGGATTGAAAGATACATCTTTCACTGCCTATTTGTGAAAACCTTGAACTAGCTCTCCCCCCCCCCCCATTAGTTCTTTCCCCTCCAGTTCTAAGGGTGGAAAAGAACAAGCAATCTAAGGTTAAACCGAATGCCACAGCTATCAGGCCTTTCATTTAAAATAAGCAAGCTGACATCACTGTTTTGAAACACTTACACTTCTGATACATCTAAAGCCTGTGGATATTTGTAAAGCCTGTGGATATTTATAAAGAACAAAAATAGTGGCCAGATCTGTGTAAATCCATGGGGTCATCTGTAGGTGACAATTGGATTTTTCTTACCTTTTTATGAAATAACCAAATAATAATAAGAAAAGGAATATGTCTATATGCCTGACTGTCATGGATTACATTTAGTGAGGCAGAAATAGGCACATAGAGCTTGTTGCTGTGGAATAAATAAATAAATGCACTGCTGCTTATCCTTCACTCAAGAGGGCTGTATTTATTACCAAATACCCAGGAGCCTCCCATTAACGTATTTTTATTGGTTTTAGCAATCTTCTTCTAGCTTCAAAAGCTTTCTAAATAAGCACCATAAAATCATTTTCAATTTTGGATGGATCTCTATACTGGCCCAAGACAATTTTATCTGTTAACAGCCATAGGAGGTTACTCAGCATATTCCCAGATGAGATGAACCACCGGAAATAGATCCGAACATGAACAAATATATCCAAACTTTGGAAAAAACAAACAAGCTAAATTCACGTGCATAAACCTGACATTGCATTTAGTACTGTTAAGCCATATTTAGGAGCATTACATGGAGGGCTCACTCTCCCATGTGTTCCATAGAGAAGCAGAGCGAGGAGGATAATGGAAGTCAAAGTTCATCTTATTTTCATTACACTAACTTAAGATATCCAAGGTTACCATTTATCCATCCCCATTTCCTGCTTTATCTCTTCATCACAATTCCTTCATTGTGAAGGAACAACCTCAGAGATGGCTGTCACGTGAACTTCCTGTGGCTCTTCAATAGAACAAGCCAATGGGCTGAATCCTATGGTTGCTAGCAGAACTCTCACAAAATTGCATTTTTGTGCCTCTCCCTTCCACAATACCCCTCCCACTAAAGTACTCAGCTCTGGAACTTCTGCCCCTTCCCCCAGCACATTCCTTCACACAGTCTCTCAATATATAAGAAAAAAGACCACATTATAATAGCATAGTATATTTGTATTTTACATTGGCACCTGACCTAGCCAGGGTGATCCATGCAGCAGTAATCCCCTGGTTAGACTTCTGTAACTCATTCTATGCAGGGCTTCCCTTAAGAGTGGCCTGGAGATGCCAAATGGTTCAACATGTAGCAGCGTGGGTACTTATGGGAACCCAATGGAGGGCATTGGCTTCATATTGGAGACAGGATCATATTCAAGAAGAAGATGAGTTTGTTTTTATATCCCACTTTTCTCTACCAGAAGGAGTCTCAAAGCAGCTTATAATCCCCTTCCCTTCCTCTCCCCACAGCCAGGCTCCCTGTGGGGTAGGGGGGACTGAGAGAACTCTGATGTTACTGATCTGTCAGAGCAGCACTATCAAGGCTCAAAGTCACCCAACTGGCTGCATGTGGAAGAGTGGGGAATCAAACCTGGCTCACCAGATTAGAAGCCACTGCTCTTAACCATCTTGAGCTAGTGGTTAGGAGTGGGGACTTCTAAACTGGCGAAACAGGTTTGATTCCACGCTCCCTCACGTGCAACCAGCTGGGTGACCTTGGACTCGCCACAGCACTGATAAAGCTGTTCTGACTGAGCAGCAATATCAGGACTCTCTCGCAATTTCACATAACTCACACGATGTCTGTTGTGAGGAGAGGAAGAGAAGGCAACTGTAAACCGCTTTGAGATTCCTTCTTCACCAAGCTGGCTCTAGGTTTTGGTATTAACCTTTAAAGCCCAAAATGGTGTGGAACTGGCATATCTGCAGGACCATCTTTCCCATTACATCCCCCCAAAGGCCCCTGGCCTCAAAGAGGTGAAACTGGCCTCAACGGGGGTCAGGGCTTTTCTGGCCCTGGCCTTGGCCCCGGCCTGATGGAATGCTCTACCAACTGTGATCAGGGCCCTGGGGGACTAATCAGTACTTCTTTCCCTTGAGGTGCTAGCTTTCCACATATAGAGGGCTTTTACTAGAAAGATCATTCAAAAATATGAATTTCCAAACTGCACTCTGAAGTTTTACAGTCCTATGAATAAATACAATGTTCTCTTTCTAAATGTTCTAAATATGTATTCTAATATTTCACAGGAATCTAAAGTTAATTGTTCAAAATGATATCCAGATTTCATGCAGAGGGAGATGGGAAATGATATGTACAATGTTTCTTTATTGTTCGTTACTGTCCTAAGGTAAAAGGCTCAGATTACATACTTCAGAATAATCCTGTCCTGGGACTACTTCAGAGGAAACAAGCCAAAGAACACATTCTAAATCCATGTCATGTGAACTACACAATTCTAAAATTGTTATACAGTAATATTTCTAAAAATAGCATTTGTAATTTTTAAAAACATGTTTGCCCTCTTACTGTCTTGACACATCATCATAAATTGAAAAGGCTAAACTGCTGTAAGGTAACCTACATTTGCTTGCAGTGCTCTTTTCAAAGGGGGAAAAATGCTATCATGTTTATGCACAGCTGTTCGGAAAATGCATGGAACTATTGCCAGTACTGAACTAAAATTATATATGACCTAGCTTTTTCATTCATGTGTCTACAGTTACAAAATACAGGTCAATGGGTTGACAATATGCAAAGGAAGGCAGCAAAGAGAGAGAATGTCAGAAGTTATAGCCTCACCCTTAGATGACAAGCTGTGTCTGTAAAAATTCCACCATGAACTAATAAAGTACAGCGTCTCTGTCTTCCTTTGCTTATGGGTCACTATCACAGCCTGGAGAATGCAGGCAGGGCTTTTTCTATGGATGAGGCCCAATCCCAAAGCTATGGAAGATCTCATTTAGCAGACTGACACAAGTGTTGAAAAGCACAGGAGAAGACAAGGAGCTTTTGGGGAGTCTACAGCATGGTGTAGTGTCAGCACGGTACACTGGTTAGACTGTCAGTCTAGAATCTAGGAGAACCAGATCCAAAATCTCTGCTCTACCATGGAAGCTTGCCAGTCACACACTCTCATCTTAACCTATCTCACAAGATTGTTATGAGAATAAAAGGAAGGAGAGGAGAATAACGGAAGCCACCTTGGGTTCCTGTTGGGGAGAAAGATGAAGCATAAATGAAGTAAACAGACTCCAGCTTATTGACTCAGAATCCTTGATGGACATACTCCAGGAATGACTGGATAGGAAGCATTGAAACTATTAAAGGGCATTTTCTTTAATCTTAAAACTCTTCTCTAAATGCTTAGAACAACATAATTGACAGTATCACACTTTGCCGGAATAGACAAGTGCTTTCCTCTTTATCTGCATGATGGACACACAGGCATCTCATATGCAGACAGAGCTGAAGGGAGAAAACCCTTCTCAGCACAGTGCCTTGCGATGAGGAAACAGCTGATCTTCTCACAGTAAGTTGATCTATATAATCAACCCCCATCTACCAAAACAATAGCGGGCAAGGACCGCCACAAGATGATAATGAGAACCACTCGTGTAATATTGTTTTCTATTCCTGTTACAATCATTGTCATGAGCATGAATTATTATTATACAGCTTTCTTTTCTTGTTACCGTCTTTGTCACAAGTACAAGGTACAGAATATTAATGCCTCTCATAATACCCTTTTAGATTTTGTAACTTGTTGATTCAGTTCATCTCCTTATAGACTCCCAATGCAGCATTCAAAGAATATACAGAAGGGTGCCCAGCCAGAGAAGCAATTTAAAACATCAGCATAATACCACCTCTATAAATAAAGAGTGATTCATACTTCTGACAACATGCTGAAGGCTCCAAAGACTCCTATTGGTTGAACCTCTCCTCCCCCAGGACCAATAGCACCCCCCCTCTTCCCTTCAGGCCTGCTGTGGAGCCTCTAATACCCACCGACTGAAGCGAGGGAGGCATTTCTGAGAGCAATGCAGGGGAGTCTGAGGGCATGTGTGTGCTTTCTTTTTGAGAGGAGAAAGCTTTCCCCTTCTGCCTAACCGCTGGCTGTCAGGGAGGCCACATAAAAGCCTCTTCTCACTCAAAATACTGCTGTGGCCAGCCTCACTGCTTGAGAGAAGATGCAACCAAGCAATGCATGTCTCATCCCTGCAACTGTCTGAAAATTTGAGGCCTACCGCGCAAGGTTGTTGTGCAGATGAAAACTGGATGCTGTTGCAGAAATTCTTTTATATCCTGTTTCATGTGCACAACAACCCTGGACCTCAAGTGTTTCATTTCCACAACGAACTGCATGGGAAGCATTAAATGTTTCTTCTGCACAACAACCCTCTACACCAGGGGTAGTCAAACTGCGGCCCTCCAGATGTCCATGGACTACAATTTCCAGAAGCCCCTGCCAGCATTCGCTGGCAGGGGCTCATGGGAACTGTAGTCCATGGACATCTGGAGGGCCGCAGTTTGACTACCCCTGCTCTACACCCTGCAAAGCAACCATTTCTGCCTGGGGAGCTAATCTTTATAATCTGGAGATGAGCTGTAATTCCAAGAACTATCTAGGCCCCACCTGGAAGTTGGCTACCCCTGGGTTAGAAATATTGTTTGAGGTTTGGAGGTGGGAGTTCAAAATGGTACAAAGCCTCAGACCATTTCTGCACAGAGGGCTAAAACACAAGTGGCCTCCTGCTTGCAAACGCGGGATGGTAAACCTCGCAATTGCAGCCCTGCATTTTTCCTCTGCTGCATCATGGCTCTTTGCTTCCTGATGAGGCTGCAAGGGAAAGCAAAATGAACTTCTCCCTCCACTCCTTGGCTTGTCAATCACAACAAGCCACCAATCACAGCACAGCAGTTATCTCGTGGACTGCAACTTTCTCCCCAACCCCTAAAATTATTTTAAGGCAATTCTGCATTGCTATGGAGTAATGCCACAATACAGATGCATTTTTAATTTTAAAAATCCATACTGCCATGCTGCTATGGAGAAACACCAGAATGATACACCATTACCCCCTCCCCTTTTGGGATTCGTCTTCTTTTGGACTTTATTTCTGTCTGGGTGGATTCCTGAGATACTGAACATGGTCCATGGAGCCCCAAAACACAGTTTGTGTACATGGTTGGCTTAAAAACATAGTGCTCAGACCCCTGTATGATTCGAAGGATGCTAGGTCACTCGTCACCCCTACCTTTTCCTACTCATTTTCCACCTCCAGAAACAGAAACGGGGTTGTGTTTGCCTGCACGAGTTGTGAGGAAGCTGGACATGTTCCCTGGAGCCCCAAAAGACATTTTGTGTTAATGGTTGGCTTTTATAAAAAGCACTATGATTGGGAGAAGGATGCTTGATCACACCCACCTTCTCAGCTCATTTCCCATCTGCAGAAAACAAAAATGGGGCTGTTTTTGCCTGGCTAATCCCAGAAAGACCATGGACACTTTAAAGAAGATTTTATTTTACTTTTGAAAATATAAGTTTGCTGTTGCACTGCAACGCGGACCGCACCATTAAAAAATTTATTTGGAATAGGAAATGGAGACGGGAGGGAGGGTGTGAGGGTGGGACAATGCTGTAGAGACTATTACGCCTTTCCGTCTCCATAGGGGCTTACCCCTAGTTGCTCACTGATGGTACGCAGCGCTGGCTGCTTCGGGCGTGAACAGCACCTCTGGCAGCCAAAGTGCCCAACCCTAGTAGCCAGCTTCCAAGTGAGGCACTAAACTCACAGCAAACCATGACCTAGTGCCCATTGCATTACAGAATGCAATGGGCTTTACTGCTAATTCTTCCATTAAAAATAGGCTTGGTGAACCTTGGTGTCTTGTAATGCAATCCAAGGTTTTGGCTCTGAGAGTTCTTCTTTATTTTAAACTAGTAAAAAAGCCCATTGTATCCTAAATACAATGGGCGCTAGGAGGCTGGGGAAGAGTAAAAGATCGCTTACTCGTTGCGGCGTCCTCTTGCTGGTGGCCACTTTCTGCAGAGAGGCTTGAGCGGCGGCGGAGGCGGCGGCGGCTTGATGGTGGAGGCGGAGGCGGTGGCGGCTTGAGCGGTGGCGGAGGCGAAGGCGGCGGTTTGACGCAGGGCCACCCGCCCAGGCCCCCCCGCCCCCCCAAGGCTCTCCCAAGCCTTCTCTCGGCCGGTGGAGCGGCCTCACGGCATCGTAGACGCCACGAAGCTGCTCCGCCGGCCAAGAGAAGGCGGCCAGGCCCACCCGCCCAGGCCCACCCGCCCCCGAAGCTCTCCCAAGCCTTCTCTCGGCCAGCGGAGCAGCCGAGAGAAGGCGGCGAGGCCCACCCGCCCAGGCCCACCCACCCCCCAAGGCTCTCCCAAGCCTTCTCTCGGCCGGCGGAGCAGCCTCGCGGCGTCTATGACGCCGCAAGTCCGCTCCGGCGGCCAGGAGAAGGCGGCGCGGCCGACCGCTCACCTGTGGCTGTGCGGGTGAAGCAGGCAATGGGGAGCCGCGCGAACCATTGCCTGCTTCGGGCGGGATGGACACTTGGAGGGGCCAATCAGGAGCCGCTTTGCGGCTCCTGATTGGCCCCTCCGAGTTTTTATCCCGGACCGGTCCCGCCCTAACTCCTCCCCACTACCCCTTACTCTTTTATTCAGTCCGTGGCGCCCGCGGCGCCACGGGCTGTGTACAGATTATAATGTAAGCCCAAGAAGGACCCTTATCTTCCTCATCACTCCCTCCCAAAATCATCTGGCAGTAGGATATACGTCTTTGCCTTCCTTTGGATATTTGAAAGGTTACAACAGAAATAGAACTAGGGCAAACACCAGAATAAGAAGAAACATAATGACACTCAGAAATTAAAAAAAAAAATCCTATGGTATTTATGACATTACTTCAAGACTTGACTTCCTTCCTCTGTCCTTCCCTCCATGGTCCTGGGATTACCATCTGAAGTTTCGTATCCCTACTCTCCAGCCATTTTATAAATTATAAAAAAAAAGATTCCTTATGGAAAACTCACTCACTGTAATAAATTGGTCTTGTATGGAATTTGTCTTTGGATGGAATATGCCCCAATTTATTTCAGTTTAGGGTGACTTAAAACACTGCAGTCCCTTTTAAATGTTAATTCATTCATTTTAATGAATATTTCCTTGACCGCAAATTATAACATTTGGTTCTTGGCATTTCCATTTGTTTTAAAATCTCTAAAGCATGAGGTGCAACAACAGTTCATTACACTTAATTATATTTACACTGATGACATGCATATTTCTTAGTAGTTTGATTTGCAAAAAAAAATGTTTGTAATTATCACCTTTAAAATATTTCTAAAATTATTTTCTAAGGGATATGAACCAATTTCATTCTCTCAAATAAATCAACCACATTTTATTTTTAATTTACAGCTGCTCTTGAAGGGATTACTGTGTCCTCTTTGGATGGGGTAAGTTTTCCTAACATCCTCGTGGTGTTCTTGGATCCAGTTCTTCTTTGTTTGCTTTGGTGTATCCATAACTGTTATTGGCACTTGTCTTTTATTGCGTTACTATGTGTGTGTTTTCATTTTAAAGTTGCCAGGTCCTCCCTGTCAGCCATTGAGGTCTGACTCTACATGTTTTTATTGAATTAAACAGTTCCACAGAATCTGTAAGACTGAGCTGTTTTGCTAGGTCTAGGGTAGACCAATCCCTCTAAGCACTGACTAGCACCCCCTCAGCAAGATTTTAATTGAACTTATAATCAACTAGCTTCAAAGCCCATTCCTAAGAACGGGCATTGAAAGGGTCCCCTCCCCTGGCCCCTTGCCAGGCAGCTTAAGGTGGCCTTGGGCAGCAGCTCACAGCCAGATCAAATGGGGCGGGTGGGGGCTGGGCAGCTCGTTAGCAGTGCCAGGACAGAGCTCCTTAGCAGGCAGCTAGTCAGCTCCTTAGCAGTCCTTAACGAGCAGTCAGCAGGCTGGGAGGCCCTCTACCACGATCCTTTGCCCAGGGCCCTCTCCCCTTACCTTCAGTTGGCTCCAGGCACTGAGGTGTCTGGGAGCTGCAGGGGCAGGGCCAATCAGGGCAAAGCCGGCTGCACCCTGATTGGCCCTATTCCAACTTGGACAGCCAGACACATCCCACCCCATAGACTGTTTCATAAATATATAGAGGAACAACAATGGATAGAGGAACAACAATGGATAAGGATGTTTTAACTTATTTGAAATTATTTTTACCTTTGATGTTATCTACTATGAGCCAACATGGGAAGGGTAGGATATAAGAAAAAATGACCAAAACAACTACCACTACCACTACCACTACCACTACCTCTTCTTCTTCTTCTTCTTCTTTTTCTTCTTCTTCTTCTTCTTCTTCTTCTTCTTCTTCTTCTTTGATGATATCCTAATGGTTAATGAAGCCTGTGTAGTGTCTGGTTCTGAATTTTTAACTGGAAATAGTGGCAAAAGTATCATAAGAAGTTTTTTTTTTTTACTACCTGATGGAGTCTCAAAACAGCTTATAATCACCCCCTTCCACCACGCAACAGATACCCTGTAAGATAGATGAGGTAGAGAAAGCTCTGAGAGAACTGTGACTGGCCCAAGGTCACCCAGCTGGCTGCATGTGGAGTAGTGGGAAATCAAACTCGATTCTCCAGATTAGAGGCCACTGTTCTTAACCACGACACCATGCAGCAGAACCCATTCAAATGTTGAACTGAGATCATGGATTCACTCTCTTCCATTTGTTTTGATACATTTACTTTGTTTATAGCCTGCCTTTCTCCCAGGGAGGACCCTAAGTGGCTTATATCATTCTCCTCTCCGTTTTATCCTCACAAAATCCTGTGAGGTACATTAGGCAGAGAGTGTATGTCTGACCCAAAGTCACCCCATGAGTGTCTGTGGCAGAATGAGGATTTGAATCTGAGTCTTCCAGATCCTAGTTTGATTAGGATCTAGTCATTACATCACACTGGGTCTCATGAGGAAAGGACCTTGTACTGAAAGCTGGTTACAGATAGCGATGCACTCAGACATGAGATTTATCGGATTAGAAGCAGAACTACTAGTATTCAGGACACATTGCAAGTGCAAATGACAGGTCAGATGCCGACATTCCCTCCAATTCTGCCAAACATGTTCTTGTTAAAGTCAAACGTGAAGTGACAAAAGTGTAGAAATATCTGTATCCCATACTCTGCAAATAAAACAGCTCAAAATCGTTCTAGATTTATCAGCTGACAGAGGGAGGGGAAATTCCTCTGCTGAGATCCCCTAATCTTTATATTCTCAATTAGAGATTACATGAAATGTTTTGTAATACAAAGAGGAAAGTGCAACAATTTACAAAACACAAATCCCTTATTTCATATTTGCATCATTCTCAAGATTCCATTATCCCTACATTTAATACCTGTATTGCAGCAGCTGCACTAGCTTCTGGTTAAATTTCATATCTGATTCAAGGTTTTGGTTTTAACCTTCAAGAACTTACACCAGTGGTCCCCAACCCGCGGGCCACGGCCCAGTGCCGGGATGCGAAGGCCTTGGCGCCGGGCCGTGGCTCCTTCTTCCCTCCCCCCCCCCCCGAAGCGAGAAGCTCGCCAGGCTGCAAGCAAATCGGCCGCCAAAGCAGCCGATTAGCTCGCAGCCCAGCAAGCTTCTTGTTTCGGGAGGGGAGGGAAGAGAAGCTTGCCGAGCCGCAAGCTAATCGGCCGCTAAAGCGGCCGAATTGCTGGCAGCCCGGAGGGGCCGGGAGGGGGAGCCACATGGCAGCGGCGCAAACGTTGCCTAGGAAGGGTGTCCGGATGGGGACGGAGGGTGCCAAAGCGGAGTAGCACCGCGCTCTTCGTTCGCCGCCTTCCTGCCCGCCCGCCTGCCATCCACCGCGAGAGGGAGTAAAGGGGTGTGGAAGAGGAAGCGGGGCGCTCCGGATACATGCGAATTGAGCCCCGCCGCCGCCTTGGAGGTGGCCCGGCTGACATGCGGCGAGGCTGGTGACGTTGCCCAGAGTGTGTAGCCCGGAGGCGGGATCGGTGCTCCAGCGTGTCTGTGTGTGTGTGGAGGGAAGTCGGGTCGGGGCACGGGGGAGCGCCTTCGATGCAGGAAGAGACGCGTGCAGCTGGAGCAGGACGCCCAGCGGCTCTCCCCGCCTTCTCCCCCAAGGCTGTATCTTGGCGCGGCGGCGGCGGCCGTTGTGTGCCCTGGCAGGAAACCGGCTTCCTCTCCTGCTACAGGCCAAGGAGAGCCGGGCAGCCGCGCCGTGGCGAGAGCATCATCATCTCTCTGCCGGGCGCAAACGCACGTGCGCAGCAGTCCGCACACGAGCGTTTGCGCCGGGGCTGCCGCATGTGCACGGGCCCCTGGGCCGCCCTCTCCCCACACTCCGGAGCAGCGGTCCGCAGCAGCGGAAAGTTTGCAGACCGCTGACTTACACGATATGGGCCCTGCATACCTGAGGGACTACCTTTCTGAATACATGCCCCAGAGAGCATTGCAATCTAGTAAAACCAATCATCCCGAGGCCTAAAGAAACACATCTGTCTTCGACCAGAGCCAGGGTCATCTCAGTCCTGGCTTCTGCCTGGTGGAATGAGCTCCCCAGGGAGATCAAGGCCTGATGGAACTTACCAGATTCCACAGGCCCTGCAAGACAGAGCTCTTCTGCCAGGCCTATGGTTGAGGCCAGTTAGGAAGCTACATCACTAAAGTTCCCGGACTCCCTCCCCCCTCCCTTTCCCTCCTCAGCCAACACTACAGCTGCCTATTTAATCTCAGTGACGACTGTCATGGTGGTTGTAGTTTTATTGTTTCTTGTTTTAAAGTGCATTGCTCTGTTTTTACTGTTAATTCAATATATTGTTTTATTACTCTGTTATATAATATGCTGTTTACCGCCCTGATCTGGTAAATCAAAGAGGGGCAGTATAAAAATCAAGCAATAAATAAATAAAGATCAATAAAAATACTTGTTCAATAAATAAAGATCAATGTTCATTACTTATCCAAGCACTTAAATAGTACATTCTTTCATTCCATATGCACTTTTCTGCAACTGGTAATGAAATGATCAATGTTTCAGCAAGCATTTCTGCAGTAATTGGGGTAGAATCTCACATGATACTGAATAAAGTTCCAATTGACCTTCTTTCCTGCTTAAAAAAAGAAATGAAAATAACAAGCCCCTCAACCATTTGCTGTTCTTAGCAAAATGTCCCTGGTCACCTTGTCTTACCAAAATTATAGACTGCATTGAGCAGAAGTTATTAGACATTATTTTTATAAAGACAAAAATCAAATTTTTTGGCAAAACAAGATCATGACAAAACTGGTTATGTGGAAAATGTGTTGTCTTTTGGTCAATGCTGGTCAACCCACAGCTTGAAATAGCAGCAACATGTACAGATCAATAGTGTACTTGTTTTTACTTGTTCCCCTTCCAAATTTTATGAAAGAGAAGAACTTAACAAAATGTATGAACAGCAACAAAAGTGAAAAGGGAAGGAAACAGGAACTAAACAGCATCTACTGGGCCCCCGAACCTCCCTCCCTTGAACTCATATGATGGATCTGAATAACCATGGGTCTGTTGCATTATTTACTCTGTTAGAATAGAATGTTACTTTCTTTCTTTGTTGTTGTTGTTGTTGTCATTGTTACTTTTCACTTGTTATAATCACTGAGTTTGATTTATTGTTCTTGTTTACATTCTATGTGACCCGCCCTGAGCCTTAGTGGAGGGCGATATATAAATCGAATGATTAATAAATAAAATTAATAAAATAAATACATAAACATTAAAAATTATAAATTAAACAATTTATACATAAACAACCTTGTAGAAAGACTCTCTGGACCACAATTTGTTTCTCCTACATTAAAGGTAAAGGTATCCCCTGTGCAAACACCAGGTCATGTCTGACCCTTGGGGTGATGCCCTCTATCATTTTCATGGCAGACTCAATACCGGGTGGTTTGCCAGTGCCTTCCCCAGTCATTACCGTTTTACCCCCCAGGAAGCTGGGCACTCATTTTACCGACCTCAGAAGGATGGAAGGCTGAGTCAACCTTGAGCTGGCTGCTGGGATTGAACTCCCAACCTCATGGACAGAGCTTCAAACAGCATGTCTGCTGCTTTACCACTCTGCGCCACAAGAGGCTCTTTCTCCTACATTAGGAGGTCAAAAATATCTATTTTACTTTATGTGGGTGACATGGCCCTAATTTCCATCACAAAAATTGGGATGCAAAGACTGCTACAACAACTTGGGGCTTATTGTAAAGAAGAAATGAACTAAGATAAGTAATGGTCTGTTTAAAAAGGGCCAAAAAATTCTCTTGGAGCATATCTGGAAATTCAGTTAGCCAGTGCAATTCATTTAAATATCTGGGTATCACATTTAGTGAGAGCCTGAATTGGAAACTTCATCTGGACACCATTAGAGCCGCTGCAACATGCTTGGTGGGCAGTATTCTGAAGTTTTATTATATATAACTAGAAATATAGCCCATTGCAGTTCGAAATGCAATGGGCGCTAGCAGTGAGAGTGGGTATGGGGGGGGGGACTACCTGCAGTCTTTCGGCGGCGGCGAGCGTCTGGCGAGCGGCTGCATGTCTTGCTGTAGTCCTGGGGTTGCGGCGGAGGCAGGCTGACGCAGCGAGAGGCGCTTTGCGGGTTTTGCTGTTCTCAACCGGGCTCCGGAAGGGATGAACGGGGGGCGCTGGCTGTTTCCTGTCTTGCCTTTTGGCGAGCGGCTGCATTCCTTGGTCTTGAGGCGGCGGCAGCCTGACGCAGTGAGAGGCGCAAAGCGCCTCTCGCCGCATCAGGCCGCCGGGCAGGGAGCCCCTGGCAGCCGCGCTCCCTCGGGTGGCGGCCTGATGCGCCAAGAGGCGCAAAGCGCCTCTCGCCGCGTCAGGCCGGGAGCAACTGTGAGCCGCGCTATGCGCGGCTCGCAGTTGCTGGGGCTGGGAATCAGAGGGACCAATCGGCAGGCGATTGTCTGTCATGAGGAAGGGTCCAATCTGGACCCTTCCTCATCCCGGACACATCCTGCCCCAGAACCCCTTACTGTTTTATTTAGTCCGTGGCGCCGTGGCGCCACGGGCGGTTTACAGATAATGAGGATTCCTCATTGATCCAGCCCTCAAATTATACAAATGCAAGGTTATCCCCCATCTATTGTATGGAGTAGAGGTCTGGGGATGGAAGGAAAACATACCTAGGCTAGAATCTGTTCAAAATACATTCTTAAGGAGAACTCTAACCCTACCTAGGGCAGAATTGATGAGGGCAGAAAGAGGTCAACCTTCTCTTAGTGCCCAAGTAAATTTTGCAATTCTAAAATTATGGAAAAACCTGAGGTTAGCCAACTTAAACAAATCAGTCCTTTAATATAATGTTATTTAAGGATCCAGCACGGCATAGCCTTATTAATAGCCTTCTTGCACGCTACTCCATCCCCGATGACCTCCTAAATCCTTCAGCTAATAACTCACCTTAGAGACTGGATCTTCAAAAGTGATGCCCAGTTAGATAGAATGCAAATTTTGAAAATTAAGTCAGCAACATGGTTCAAGTGGTTTAAATATGACCACCGTAGATCCTCTTATCTAATTAAGATTACTAACCATAATCTCAGAGCAGCTTTTACATCACTTCGATTTGAAACGATGCCCACAGAGGTATTGGCGGGCTGTTTTAGCTGTATGCAAAAAAAACAGCATTTTTGTATTTGTGGTGCACAAGCTCTGGAAGATTTACCCAACTACATATTTGACTGCTTACTTTACGCTCAACCCAGGGCCAAATTCCTCAATGAGATCTTAAGGGACTTTAACTTTCCCTCTGTTGCTAAAAAGACAATCTATTTCTTATCTAACCAGGTTGATAATGTAACATATACAACCGCTCTATTTGCTTTGGCTGCAAGGAAAATAAGGGCCAACGTTACAACCAGTAAGACAGGCTCTTAATACTCTTGTACTCTGTAGTCATGTATGCTGTTTCAGTTCTTTGGGCTTAAATTTTATATTTTTATAGTTCCTCTTAATCTATTTTACTTTGTAAATTTGTATTTTAAATTTTGTAAAGTCCTATGGCTATATACAAATAAATGTATCTATCTATCCATTAAACATTATATGAATGTATGTCAGGAAGAGAAGAAGACTATAATGCCTCCAAAAGTACAGAGAATTTTAGAGCATCTTAGACTTACAAAGCTCCACTGACAGAACATACTGGACTGGTGATTTCATCCCCTTACACTTTTTATATGGGTTCCATAATCCTGGGAAATAAACTTTGCTAGAACTGGCATGAACTGCTGGGCCACAGTAAAATGGGGAAGATCCTCAAGTGTCAGCATCTCCTACTGGCAGATCACTGGATCCAACTTGCAAAGAGTTGGCCTGCCCTTCTGTGTTATGCAGACCCATCTATCCATTAGCAGTTGGTAGAATATCCATCCATGCCATAGTCTATTCTTTTCTCTACTTTTCTAACGCTTCACATATAGGTACTAACCAATGTACAAAGAGGAATTCAGAAAACAAGAGAGGCAAATACAGTCCATCCAAAAGCAAACAAAAGCAAAGAAACACTTTAAAAAGTAGAGTCACTATCAGGATGAGACTGTTGGGTGGTTATCCTCACATAAGATTTCTTTTTTTAAAATAGGCACTTGTGACTTGACCGTTTTCACTTCAAGAATGAGGGGTTTGGTTTGGATTGAATGAAAGCCGTTTTCTTAAAAAAAACAATCACTGTGGCTAGATGTACGCCACATTTTTTGCTTCAGTAATGCAAACTTTACCCCTTGATCAATGCAACTAATCCCAGTCACAATTCCCTCAATGCAGCGTGAACTGTTCGAGGTTTCTGTTGTCCATAAAAAGATGGCCATGATGTATGGCTTGTGGGCTGTTAAACCTGAATAAAGTGAATAAAAATCTAGAGGAAGGGAAGTGTTCATATAAAAGATTCCCTTTTCATTTCTTTGAGGTAAAGGCAGGCTACAAAAAACAACAATGTAGTGGCCTACATTGTACAATAAAATCAACAGCATAAATGCAGATGTTCAGCATGTCACCTGGGGCCACAAATCCATGCCTTCACAGGTAAGGTAACCTCCAAGAATCAGGAGACACACATGCCAGCAAGAGGAGATGTATAGAATCCAGAACAAGAAGCTGGGTAAGGGGACTTTAAAACTGCACAGAAACTGAAAGACTCAAGCTGTCCCCCTCCCCCCCACACACACAATTCTTCACTGACACAACACCTGACAATGATTGTTGTTTTCAGCCTGAAAATGCCTTACTCTTTCTAAGTAATATAATAGTATCCGGACTAAATTGCTGGTTTTGTGTTTAATTTTGTTTTTAGAGGACATAAGTATGGTGCCATATTTGTCAAGAACCTAAAAAGGTCAACACAAGGGAAATGAACTTAAGTCTATACAGGGTGGAGCACAATTTTTAAAATATAGTACCGGCATGTATTAATCAATTTAAAAACCCAAGGCTTTTAGCATAGCTGAAATAAAATCAATACATACATACAAACATACATACATACATACTAATGCCTTCACTGACTAGACTCATTTCAGTGTTACCAGCTTTAACTATGATCAGGCATCAAATAAAACCAGCAGACGTAAAATATCCAATAAATACAATAATTGTTGAAGCCTGTTGGCTCCTTTACATAAAAAGATACATTCAGGACACTATGGACCTATAATCAATTCCGTGGACCAGAAGGCCAGATAAAACTATTTGAGGCCTCTAATATTTCAAGAGCCTCTTGTGGCGCAGGGTGGTAAGGCACCAGAAATGCTGTCTGAAGCTGCCTGCCCGTGAGGCTGGGAGTTCGATCCCAACAGCCGGCTCAAGGTTGACTCAGCCTTCCATCCTTCCGAGGTCGGTAAAATGAGTGCCCAGCTTGCTGGGGGGTAAACGGTAATGACTGGGGAAGGCACTGGCAAACCACCCCGTATTGAGTCTGCCATGAAAACGCTAGAGGGTGTCACCCCAAGAGTCAGACATGACCCAGTGCTTGCACAGGGGATACCTTTACCTTTAATATTTCAAAAACAGGCCCTGGCCAAGGCAAGCACTTTCAGTGTCCAGTAAGTGTCTTGTAATAAGGAGCCAATCTTAATTGTGCCAAATGTCTGTGTCATATGTGCCCTGAAAAGGAGGTAAGAACATGCAAAGGGTAATACAAAAATGCACAGACCCATGTATGTGCCAGTGCAGAACTGCAGCCTGAAAGACCCGTCTGAAGTTACCACAACAGATGCCACATCCATCCTCAAACTGAATAATGTCAGCATCAGATCAATGAGCAGCTATCCATTTATCTAGGAACACTACAGCTAAACACACTATGAGTGACCCACCCCAGAGGTTCCAGCTGCCTATCCTTGGGGAGCCACTAACTGAATGCCAACAGAGCATTCTCTTCACAGTGAACACTGTTATGTTGCTTCTGAGAAGCGCAACATAGAATCTCACCCAGGGGTTTTTCAAACCTGCTGCTCAGACCTTTAAGCCATTCCCTTCAACTTACTAAAGCATTCCTCTTTTCATGTTTGCTCTACTTATTTATACAGACACCTTTCATAGTAAAAGGTCATTCACTTTACGAGCCAGAGATATTTCAAAGGCAGAAAGCCTATCTGTGATTGTCAGGGCTGACATTCCCGTTTTGAGAAAAGAAAACACCTTCAGATAACATCAACAGGGTGAGCATGCTGTGGTGCAATTAAAAAGTCCTCTCCATTTCTGGAATTTAACAACGAGATTGTTATACTTTTGGCTGAAGGAATTGGTATTTAAATTCATTATGTACACCACCTAACAATAGGGTCAGAATTGTAATCAATGTATCAGGTTGCACTGTGCAGGATTCCCAAGATATTTTCAGCTAAAGGATAGAGAGGCTTAACCCTAGGGAGGAAGACTAATGTATTACTGAGGATTGGAGTCACTATTTTGAATATTGAAAGCCAGGCTGCTTTTGCTTGTTTACACACAGGGTCGTGCAACCAACAATAATTTCAGCAAACAGAAAGCGACAGCATCCTTTCCTTCCCATGAGGCGAAAAAGCTTGCAGGGCTCCTTTGTGCCCTTGTTTAATCTGTGACACTGCAATTAGAATTCGTCACTCTAGGAGCTACATCTGATGTTACAGCCTGAAGCACAGCTGAACCAAAATAAACAATCTGCTCCATTCTGCTTAGACTAATACGACAGTGATGTAGGCTCAAGCACAACGGAAATTGCAAAATGGGATGCTATACAAAGCTCTCCCTCACTCTCTCTTTCTCTCTCTCTCTCTCTCTCTCTCTCTCTCTCATACACACACACACAGAGAGAGAGAGAGAGAGAGAGAGAGAGAGAGAGAGAGAGTTATTAAAATACAAGAACTAAAACAACCACTTAAAACCATTTCAGAACCAGTTAGGCAATTTAGGCTGCAATCCTAAACACACTTGCTAGAAAGTAATTCCCACTAGGCTTGCCCCCTCACTAGGGGGTAGCTGGAGATCTGGGATTTTAACTGATCTGCAGAGGTGACATGGATCAGTTCCCCTGGTCAAACTTGCAGCTTTGGAAGGCAGACTCTTGGCATTATACCCTTCTGAAGTCCCTCCTCTCCCCAAACCCTGCCATCCCCCAACTCCACCCACTCAAATCTCCAGGAATTTTCCAGCTGACAGCTGGCAAGTATAATCCCCCCTGAGCAAGGACTGCACACCAGTCCAATACACCTGTTCTTTTACTTTGACTTCTTCTTAGTCAACCACTATGATGCTTTCTTCAGTGCACAGGCATAACCTGAAGGGGGTGGTGGAGGTTCATCATCTTATAAATGACTGTGTTTATGAGCTGAATGTTTCCTAACTCATCAAGGCTGGTACTACTACTACTACTACTACTACTACTACTACTACTACTACTACTACTACTACTACTACTACTACTACTATTACATTTATTCCCCGCTGCAATCAGCAAGCTGCCTCACAGTGGTTTACATGATAAAACCCCACATAAAATATAACAATTATAATACCCTTCTTACATAGAACTAACATTTCCATTTTCATCTCCATACCTTAAGCGAGAGATGCAGTGGAACATCAGGAACCATTTGTTTGATCATACCCCCGCAGGGCGCTTTACTCTGCAGTTACTAATCTGTTGGTGATCTCTGGCCCAGAGATCTGGGCTAGGGCCTTTTCAGTCCTGGCCCCAACCTGATGGAATGAGCTCCCAAGAGTGCTGAGGGCCCTGATGGAGCTGGCAAAATTCTGCAGGGCCTGTAAAATGGAGCTCTTCTGCCAGGTCTATGGTTGAGGCTGGGTCCATAAGATCAATGGGCCCCCTCAGACTTTGCTATTACATCTAGTGCACCCCCTGTTAGAAGACTGCGGGAGGAAGGAGGGATCTTGCCGTCTTGGGAAATGCTGTTTTAGGATGGAGCTTTTATGGGAAATTTATTCTTTGCAACCTACCTTGAGTCCAAGGAGGAAGGCAGGATATAAATTTAATAATAAAAATTGAAAGAAATAAAAGAAAGTGCCCATATCGGGGTGCAAAGGGAGCAAGAGTTTCCATTTGAGTTGGATACTTTGGCGTCCGAAGCGGCTGCCTGCACCCAAAGGAGCCAGTGCCGTGGCACGCAGAGCTCTGCACATGCGTGTGTGTGCCAGTGCCTCCCCTTCCTCCCCGCGCCTTGGCGCTGGCTGCTTTGGGCGCGAGCGGCCATTTCGGACGCCAAAGCACCCAACCCTAGTTTCTATTGAAACACCTCAAGATTCAGCAATATAACTTAGCATTATGTTACAAATTCTGTTTCAAAATACAGTAGACAATCACTATTCCTATGCTTGTTCTCCCCTTCAGTGAATATTCTGGATCATGGGAATTTAAACCACTGAAGCAGTAACAGTGACATTCTACATTATATGCTACTTGGGCCACCCAACCTAAGCTTACTCCCACCGCCCTGCCAGTGTCATAAAGTGTAATGTGAAAGAAGGCAATTTATTATTTATTTGATTATTTTGTATGCCACGGTCCCCTGAGGCTCAGGGCCATTCACATCGAACAGAAAAAACATGGAACTTTGTATGTATAGCATATAATTACCTAACTCTACATAACACATAAATGGACTGCAACAATAATACCAATAACACTGGCAACATTCTATTCAGATAACAGTTCAACAGGTCTCTCTTTTAAGAAGATTCAACAACTTCTCATCTGCTTCTGTCCCCTTTTCCTCAGCCTTATTCAGAAGAGCATGACACCAAGCATTGAAACATTTCCTGGAAAACGGCTAATATCAATTTGCTATTGTTTTGCTTTGCTTTTCTTTTTTTACCCCAGGCTGCCACACTTCTCTGCTTCTATCATTCTGACAGCCAGAAGCTAGAGATTTTAATTTTGTCCCCTGTGTTTCAGACTGACTGTGTATCAACACCAGACAAGCAGGATGGAGCTCTGAACTGTCAGTTTAACTTTATCATGGGACCAGAGGAGAGGACAAGATGCCCGTATGACTCTTAAGTCACTAAGGTTTTTTTATTATAATAACTTTCCTTTTTCTCCCTTGTGACATTTTAACAAAAGGTGTCAGTCTTGGAATACCCTTGATTTCAGAGTCAAGCAAAGGACTGTTTCTCACCCCAGGTTTAAAACCACACACATAAGTGCTCAAGAGTCACACCTCTGGAGAAAGACAGCATGAAATACTATTGTCAGAATTGCAACATTCAAGGTTCTTTTGGAATGAATATAGCAGCAGGGAAAAACTGGGGAATAATCAGGGCTGCTGTCCATTTCATGCATTGTTTTGTCTCACATAGATTAAAGTTTGGTGGCAGAAGCAAATGGTGTATCCAGTGCTACATAAATGGCAGTGCAAATGTATATCCTTTCAACACTTGCATGAGGAAATAGCTACTTGTTTAAGCTAAAGTTACTACCAGATTTCTCAAGTTTGCTGGTCTGATCTAAATAATCTAATTTTTATTTATAGCCTACATTTCCTCCAAGGAGGTTTTGTCTTCCTTCATTTTGCTCTCACAGCTGCCTTACATAGTAAATTGGGGATGCCAGTCCACAGGTTGGATCTGTGATCTCTGTCACCTAGAGATGAGGTTTTATAGCTCATCTCCAGGTGACACAGGTCTGTTCCCCTGGAGAAAATGACTGCTGCCTCCATAGCATTATACACCACTTCATCCCCCTTGCTCCAAATCCTATCCAGTCCTTGCTCCCCCCCCCCCAAGTCTCCAGGTATTTCCCAATCCAGAGCTGCCAACCTAATAGGTTGAGCTGAGGAAATGTGACAGACATAAAGTTAAGGAGCGCACCGTAGACGAGTCTTATTTATTTCAGTCCGACACCCTAACTATATAACACTCTCTTCTACAAACATACTTTTTATGTAGTTTTGGGTTTGTTTGTGCTGAATTTTGTAGGGAAAATTTACATGTTTTCGGCGGCTTTTCAACGTTAATAAGTAAGTATTACACATAAGACACAGATCACAATTCTCTTAGCAGTTGGCACCTGTTCAGAAAGCACCAGCTGACCAATTGGATCATCAGTTCCTCACCAGCTGGCCAGTTCATATTGACAGCTTTACATCTTAACCACACAAAGGGCCAATTAGAAATGACACATCATTTCACAACACAATGCAAGTTTAAATACCAAAATTCTGAACAGAAGTCAGTTTGGATTGCTAGCTTCTATCAGACCGTTTATGCACTGGGAAATTCACTGTCCCACCCCCCTGTCAGGAGCACAGATCGGAGGTGGATGACGTGCACCAGGCCAAATGCTCCCCCATGTGGGTGCAGGAAAAGGTGGGGCAACCTGCCACGACTAAAACTCCAGCCTGCAGCCCGGCATTAAACCTCCAGTGCGTAAACGGTCTCAGTCTTGATATCAGGAAACTGAGATATAGACTTTCATCCCAAGCATAGAGCAACTGCAAAGGAGCTGGATTTTTTTTTAATTAACCAAAATAGTCATGATGCTCCATAATATCCCTTGTGCAGATGCAGATTTTCTTCATTACTTTAATGAGCATGAGAAATCTGTATCTTTAGAACTTTGATTTTACTCAACATTTTACAAGGAAATGCACCTCCGTTTTCCAGTATTATACTGAATAGTTCCCATTTTTTTTAATTTTTCCTGGCAGTACAATGGAATTTCGAAATAATAATCAGAAACATTCATTTATACCTCTAGGTGGGGCTAATGTCCACAAGTCATCTTACTATTTTCTTTAATCGCTTAATCAAGGATAGAAATTAATGGTTACTTTTCCCCATCAGCTATATAACTCTTGCTTCTTGCTATGAAACTATCATCTAGTTTTCAGGAAATTCAATTATTCTTTGTCCTTTCTTTTCATGACATGCAACCAAAAAGTTCAAAAAATATTATTAAGAAATTACTGCTCAAGAACAATTATCGGGGGGAGGGGCAATTGATAATGTATGAGAAAATTTACAGGAAACTTAGATAATGTCTCCCAAAAACCCTAATTTCTCACAATTATTTTACTGCTGATCTCATTGAAAATGTCATTATTATAATCTTCGAGATGCCTACCTTCACAACAGTCAGTTGGGCAGTGAGTAACAGTGAGCCATTTTGCTCTTACTTTGAAATTATAGCTCAGGGACTAGGAAATCTTGCACAAGACCACCAACTAAATCTGTGGATGACCTTTGCAAAATGTCACTCCTTCAACATATAAGATATAAGCATATTTCTACAAGCCCCATAGATAAGGAAAAGGTTTTGAAATCTCTCCCACTGATGTAAAATACAGAAAGAATCAATATAATTGTGGGTCAAAACTCCAATTTCAAAGAATGCATATAAATGCTTTATAGCACTCATATAGGCTTACACGCATTAAAGCTGCATATAAATATATAAGGTAAAATATTTGATTAATAAATTTATATTATTCTGTAGCAATATTAGTAAGTGAAATATCCTATTCAAAATTTAAAACGTGGATTTCCAGTTTCCATTGTGCTGGGGTGATTAGGACCAGCAATTTGGCTAAATTTCCAAAGAACTAATTATTTACCTGTGTTGTTTAATCAAAAACATACTCTCCATTAAAACTCCCCCTCTCATGACTATAATATGATATTTATTCCATAGGGGCAATTAATGTTGCATTTATTTTTATTTATTTCTAGGACACTGCTCCTGGGCCTGTTCGTTTATGGTGGCTTACAACACATAGTTCACAGTGAAACAATAAAAACTTCTCAACCCCCCAACCTCCCTATACCCATGTCAGTCCTTACCACCCCAGCCTGAGTTCTACCCCCCCCCATTGCCATCTCTCCAGAGGCATTGTCTCAGTTAGGCACTTGGAGGAGGGGCAAGTTGTTCTCCCTTCTGCCTGGCCTCAACCAAATACCTGGAAGAAGAGCTGCATCTTGCAGGCCCTCCAAAACTTTGATAGTTCCATCAGAGCCCTCAGCTCTCCTGAGAGCTCATTTCACCAGGCTGGGGGCCAAGTGAACATCTCATGGACCAGGGATCTCCAGCCCCTTAGCATTCATAGAATACAAGGCCCTGTGTGGGGCATAGGGAGTTAAGTAGACCCTCAGGTACACTGGGCCCAGAAAGCAAATGGCCTTAAAGGTGGGACAGCCCTCCTGGCCCTGACCTGGTGGAATGAGCTCCTGGAAGAGATGAGGGCCCTGCAAGAGCTTTCTGAGTTCCATAGGGTCTGTAAGACTAAGCTCTTCCACCGGGTCTTTGGTTGAGGTCAGGGCATGGGAGATTGGATGGGACCCTCTAGGGTCATTGGCAGCAGACTGTTGGCACCCATAGATTGTCCTTGAGGCGCAGAGATAGAGTTGTCTGATTTGGGAGGGCGGGGGATAAGTTATTTGCTGCCGGGATATTATGCTTTTAACGGGGGATTAATGGTTTTTATGTATTTTATGTGGGGTATTATATTATGTAACCCGCCGCAAGAAAGCTTGGTTGATAGTGGCGGGCAATAAATCCAATCATCATCATCATCATCATCATCATCATCATCATCATCATCATCATCATCATCATCATCACTTCATGGAACTTAATATTTGTGCAGAGTCACAGTGCGTGGAGCATGTCCGGCTTCCATTTGTTCCAGAGCTAGGCCAGGATGCTGTGATGTCAGCAGGGAAGAGGAGGCTGGAGAGCTACAGGAGATAGGGAAGGAAACAGCTGAGTGAAACTGGCATGAGAAGCCTTATACAAGAGTAGCCATGGGGAGGGGGAACAGCCTCACTGGTTAACATAGAGGCCGCAGACCTTGAAGGCACATAGAAGCCTCAGACCTTGAAGGCAGGCCCATGGCATGTTTAGGGGGCAGTACTGCAGCAGGCCCATTATGCACTGAAGTCCTGTGGAAATCTCAATATCTGAGATCCAAAGAACAGAAAGTGAGCTTTGGATTTGTTTCTCAACATCAGTTTGTCTGCCACATAGAGCATTCTTTGAACAGAGACAGGTACAAAAGCTAGATTCAAGTGGGTAGCCGTGTTGGTCTGAAGTAGCACAACAAAATCAGAGTCCAGTGGCACTTTTAAGACCAACAAAGATTTATTCAAGGTGTGAGCTTTCGAGTGCAAGCACTCTTCCTCAGACAAAAGCTGTCTGTAATATGGCAGAAAGGTCTCGGATTCCATAGAAATAGACCAAACATGCTCATTGCAGCTCTTTACGTTCTAGTCACTGACTTGGCAAAGTTACCAATGTTCGACCCATCTGTATTATTAGCTTCCTTGCCTCTGCACGCTCTTTGTTACAGACCTGTATTTGGCTTTTTTGCTCTTTCCTTTATAGTTATTTTATTTACAGTAAGGACAGAAAATGTTTCAATTACTCCCCCCCAAAGAAATTGTGTTAAATTGCACACATCATTATGCAAAGTTAATGTATAATGGACTTGCCTGCATGATCCCATATCTGATTGAAAAAGTCAAGGGGGATAAAAAGAGAAATGCTGTAACAATGTAGATAATCAAAGAGAAGGAGTAGACAGAATAATTATAGATGACTGGATAACACTCCAGATGGCAGTTTGGACATTACAGTTAATAAGCAGGTGGCTTCAGGGGACTAGCATATTCTCACATTATAACAGCAACTGGAAACCAGCAGCTGAAGCATCTGAATATCCAGGGAGCAACCTACATGAAGCAATCAAAGCCATGCTCAATTTCCAGAAACTCAACAGTTCTACAGGTGTTGAAGCTCATTCCTCTCAGTAAAAATACTGAATATTTCACTTGAAGTTATCAAGAGCCACAGATAAGGATTCCTAACTTAAATCATGTTAAATATACACAGATGGAAATATTACATTGCTTACGTGCTACCTGCAAAACATCAAATCATTTTAGAAGATGAATTGAAAGCAGAAAATTTGGGACCACTTTTTTAAAAAAAAGAAATAGACTAAATCATGTGGTGGGGGAATCATACTTTTTAAAAAGCACTGCAAAGCAGTTTTTATGAGAATCTGAAAATACCTCATGCAACAGAAAAGGTGTTTAAATGACTTCTAAGTTCACCTACTTGTTAAGAATATATTTTCATTAAATAAGCGTTTTCTAAATCTGTGGGCACATTTGAAAAAGAGTAGTCATGAAAAAGTAAGCCAGACAGAATACCTAACTATGTTTAAGACTGTCCTTCTGGTAATAATCCATGGGACAAATGAAATGAAAAAGTTGAGGAATGTGTGCCTATCACCCTGCAATGAGCTCTTCAGATGAGCCAGGCGATCTTCCCAAATTACAACTGATCTCCAGACTATAGAGATCGGTTCCTCTGAAGAAAGTGGTTGTTTTGGACTTTGTCCTCTGAGGTCACTCCCCTACTCAAGATTCACCTTCCCTAAATTTCCCAAAAAAATCCCAACTGGCAGCTGGCAACCCTATGTAGAACATGAACCATTTTAAGACAGGAGAATACAAAACTGAATTAACATTGCATGTTAAGAAACCAGATGCTATTTGGAATAATCTCCAACAGAGTAATAGCTTAATTACCCTAATTTCTTATGCACAAGTAATTGGACCAGTTGGACAATCAGGATCAACTTTAGGCTTGCCAACTCAGAAATGAAAGAGCACACAGGAGAGGAGGCAGGTTAGGGGAGGAAAGAGAAATCAGAGGGATATAATATCAGAGTCCTCTAAAGCAGTGGTCCACAACCTTTTTTAGGCTGCGGACCGGTGGGTGGGGGAGGGTTATCCGGCGGCCGCGCATGTGCGGCAGGTCCGCGCATGCACGTTTGCACCATGCGCAGCCACAAATGTGCATGCACGGCAGTTCAACCAAACACACATGCACAGACCTGCCGCACATGCATGCATGCATGAAACTGCTGAGCATGCATGCATGCGCAAAACTGCCACGCATGTGTGATTGCAGCCGCACATGGCACAAACGCACATGCACGGATCTGCCGCACATGCACATTTACGCTGGCGGCCATGCTTCCCTCTCCCCCCTCCCGCAAAAAGAAACTTGCCGGGCTGCAAGCTAATCGGCTACTTTGGCGGCCGATTTGCTTGCAGCCTGGGAAGTTTCTCATTGTGGGGGGGGGCGGGGAGAGGGAGCCGCGGCCTGGTGGCTGGGGACCACTGCTCTAAAGCAACCATTTTCAGCAGAGGAACTGATATCTTACCTGGAGATCATTTGTAATTCTGAAAGATCTCCAGACCAAATCTGGATTCTGGCAACCCTAAACTTGACTTCTTGTCTTGCTACTCTATCATCATCATCTAACATGGAAGTGGCTTGCCTCTATAACAAACATGAGAACAGTAAACTCAGGCTCCTAACAGGGGTGGGGGAGTAGAAATATTCATTTATATTGTCTGGGGTGGACTATCTAGCTATACAGGAAAAAAAGGAAAAGGGGACAAAATTAACAAATGGACTGAAAAAGACCAAATTTGCACCAGAAGTAAATAGTATTAAAAACTGCAAAGCATAATTCAAAGTAGCCCTTGCTAAAGTAGGGCCCATTCCGCACACTTAGGATAATGCACTTTCAATGTACATTGAAAGTGCATTATCTATTGTGTGCAGATTAGGCCTAGGTCTTCGGGAGTTTAGAGAATCCTAAATAGGGAGATTTTGAAGGTCGGTACTTCAAATTGTCCCCCTATGCCACAATTCCTTAGGGCCCCCTAGTATGGACCTTACTTTTAAACTGGAGTAAGTATAAAATTCATTTTGGTTAGAGGTCACTAAAAGACAGTGTTAGGGTGGCAAAATGGCTTGAGAAACTGTGGTGAAGAAACACATAGCTTTGGCATGCATTAAAAACTAGGCCAGGGAAAAATCAAACCAGAATGCTCATATTTGCTGTGCAAAGTTTCAGGGAGAGTCTGTGTCCCCCAGAGAACATTAAGATGTAGCCAGCAAAATCTGTTTAGGATCCTTTGCTCCAAAGGGCTCAAACTGGCCTCAACCAGTGCCAGGGCTATTTCAGCCCTGCTCCAGCCTGGTGAAATGCTCCGCCAACTGAGATCAGAGCCCTGAGGTCAGAGCCTCATTCAAAGCCACAGGGCTTGTAAGATGGAGCTGTTCTGCCAGGCCTATGGTTGAGGACAAAAACTGTCTTATCTATTGGCCTCCCTGTCAGAACCCTCTGGCCAACTTTAATGGACCATCTTTATCAGCCCCCTCTTTCTCTCTGTTCAGTATCTGTTTAAATGTTATACTTTAATGTATGAATTTATAATTTATACTATGTTATATATTTTATTCTACTGAAAACAGTCCTGAGTCTCACACGATAGGGTGGTTAATAATAATAAAAATCTCTTGCATTTTGTCATTCTTACCCGCAAAACTACAGGTTTTTGAAAGGACGAGGGAGAGAAATCCTTCCCTAACATGCCTTGTTTCAGCACAAATTCTCCATTTTCTGGAATTATGCAGATTAACTCTAAATTCATTCCAATCTATGTCCAAAAGATTTTGCACAAACAAGAATATCTCTGTAATGCTTAAACCAGCTCAGGCATCACAAGGGCTTGCTTGCGTGTGCCCAGGCATTTGCTGTTGTTTTCTAAACTCACTGTGACTCCACCTTCACGGAAGGATTTCCTGCTGCAGTTCAGAGTCTGCTAAACCAAAAGGGCAGCAAGCACCACTTCCAATATCCTTTATTCTCTCAAGGAAGAAAGGAAATAGCAAAAACATCACAAGAAGAAGCAACCAATGAATAATGTATGCTGATTCCCTTGCTCAAAAAGCCTCTTCACTTTCTATTTAAATGTCTGTTTTAGTTTGTCTAGGACATTGTTAAAAGGCGGGGGGCGGGTATTGGGAATTTGTTTTTAAAGAAAGCAAACTCTGCTACAGGGAATATAGTCAGGCAAACAATTTCAAACTAACACACATTTAAAAAAATACAAATGTGTCCTCCCATCTGAAATTTAGGCACAAAGCTGAGGGAAATTGTATTGCTGCTTTTCTAGTATTTATGGGTCAAACAATCAGAAACAAATTCTTTGACTTCAGTCCTGTTTTGTATCCCCGCGGCTGTAATATGAATTCACCAAAATCAATACAGGTTGATTGTATTTAATTTTGGATTGCACTTTCTAGCCATTGAATCACTATCCAAATAAGAATATTGTAGCTTGTTCCAGCCAGAGTCAAGCACTTGATTTCAACGTAAGAAAATTCAGCATTTTGACTGCTTAACTCTCCTCCTGGTGAAATAAATGAGACTTCAAAGTGCTGAACTCTATCTAGACCATGCCCCCTCCATTTTATTACTTTGGGAATGCATTGAGTCACAGCTAATTGCGTCATTCAAGACTTGTTTCTGAACCCTCCAGTTGCTCTTTGCTCTCTGGGCAAATCACTCACTGAATTCTGTAGGAGCATGTCATTGTGTTGCACTTGCTCTGTATTCTATGGTACCCAGATCTTGGCTGTTAAAATACTCCCCAAGCATGAGTTCTGCAGTTTTGAATATGTTCATACACAGGAAAAAGAATAAGGAGGAAAGTTCAGTGCTATCCTAAGCAGAGTTAAAGGTAAAGGTATCCCCTGTGCAAGCACTGAGTCATGTCTGACCCTTGGGGTGACGCCTTCTAGCGTTTTCTTGGCAGACTCAGTACAAGGTGGTTTGCCATTCCCTTCCCCTTCCCCAGTCATTACCGTTTTACCCCCCATCAAGCATTTTACCGACCTTGAAAGGATGGAAGGCTGAGTCAACCTTGAACCGGCTGCTGGGATTGAACTCCCAGCCTCATGGGCAGAGCTTCAGACAGCATTCCTGCTGCCTTACCACTCTGCGCCACAAGAGCAGAGTTACACAGTCTCAAAACAATATGATTTGGGATAATGACAAAAATACTTTGTTTGTTTTATGGGATTGGAGGTATATACGAGTAACTGTTGGAAAGTTATGCACTTGGTTTTTGCAAATAGGACAATTTTTGGTTGCTCTTATTGAAAGTGGCAGCATTTTTTTCTACAGTTAATTAAAGAATTTGTTGTGCAACCAGTAAAAATAGTCTTGCAAAAATAATAATAATAATGACAGGACACAATGCAGCATTGTTCAAGCATTACAGCCTTTCACTCTTCAGAGTGGCTAAGGACAACTCACTAATGAAAAAGGAGGCTGTTGATTTTAGCCGAGTCCCTAGTGGACCACAATACAAACCATGGAGTTCTGTGCAATTAGTCGTTTATTCAGCAGAGACCGACATTTGGAAAAGCACAATTCTTCAGTGTTAGGGAAGAAAAGTGTTAGGGAAGAAAAAATGTCAGGCTTCTAGTGATTTTTTATTACATGAATACATAAAATGGTATGGCTGGTCCTCAATCTCCCAAATCACCCACCCCTATTCATGAACTCCCAAATTACTAAGAATTAATTCTGTTACAGCCCCACCTACATTTTAGACCACCAGCTGCCGTTCTGCTATTAAATGTACACTGGACTAATGCATACATGAATCAACAGTTGACACAGAAACATATGAGAACTCTGTGTCTGAACACCATTAATTCAATAATCTTTCATTTAGCCTATATCTTATCCCTAAGCGGTAGCTAGATGTTTTTGTCTAAAGGGGGTGCTTAGAAAGAACTCAACACTTTCACCACTGGAGGAAATGCCTATTGGTAGCTGCTAATGTACAAACTGAAGGTATAATAGAAGCTGTCCTAACCTACATGAACTGGAATGAAGGCATGTTAAGAACAAGAGAGAGGCTTGGGGGGGGGGGGAGAGAAGGGGAGTCTGTCCTGATTAATAATCAGTCAAATTTAAATGAAATAAAGTGGTGGATTTTCACATTTGGATGGACAATTTTAATCCACTTTGGGGGTCATCTGGGCTGAAGCCAGGGAAAAGAAGTCTTTCTTCCCAGGTCCCCTCTAAATTCTCATCTTCCAACTTAAGAGGCTTTCTGCCAACTTAAATAGCTCTCCTACTAGAGGAAGAATAATTTAAGTTGGAGGAAGGGTGCTTGGAATACAGAAGTAAAGATTCTTCATCACTGCTAGGCTTTTTCCCCTGTACAATACTTCTGGACCCAGACCTTATGGCTGTTGATAAATAACAAAGGAGAAGGCAGTTATTCTGGATTAATGTACCACAAAAATATCTAATTTTCTGTATGTACCACAAGAAACTGTTACAGTCTCCTGTCCATCCTCCACATACAGAAGATGGTAATTCTTACCACTAGCACTCAGGACCACTACTATACGCTTTTATTCCTTAATTTAGAACATAATGGAACAGAAGGGACCATCACAATCGTCTGAGTAAAAACTCTTCTACTAGAATTTACTTTGAACAAGGAAGCATCAGGGTGTGGTCCCAAAACCTTACTTGAGTGGTCCATATTGGAACATAACTGGTAAGAAAGGGCACCTTTTAACATATGCAGTGTATCCATAACTACTGAATAACCACATCCAGTCCCATTCTAAGGTTATTAGAACGGAAGGCATGCTCGGTCACAACAGTTTTGTTCATTGGAACAGAGTCTTCTGCAAGTGCCAACCTACGAATGGACAAAATGAACAACTGCCCATACACATGTCTTCTCTGTTGCAGCTTCCACCTCATGGAATGGCCTGCCTGAGGAGGTCAGGAAGGGTCCCATCCTCCCAGCTTCCTGCAAACTGTGCAAAACTGAATTGTTCAGGGACTTTCCTAAGTTTACAATAGATTTGCACTGCACTAAAAGTTTCACAAAGTTATTTGGATAAATTATTAGGGATTATGATCTATACTAATGTGTATCGTTGGCTGATTCTAGGATCCCAATGTGCTTTGATTTGGTTCTGCTTTTAGACTTCAGATTGGTTCACCAACCTAACTCCTATTGCATTGTTCAGTGAATGTCTCATCCTATCAATTGTATTGATTTACCCTGTGCTATTTGCAGACTATAGATAGCATAAATAAAATAAATTAGAAAAATGATTTCCTGACCAGACAGTGTCTTTGCACTTCTTATTTAAGAAATTTATCTCTGGGCTGACAGAAAGGATAATTTTTTTTAAACATGCTTGGGGACTACCTTACAAATTCTCCACCTTGCTAAGTCAACTTTTTTTTTTATGAGACAATGCACCCCATGAGGTGCAGCACTGAAGCAGTTCTGACCAAATTATCTGTGTTCAGGGAGATGCTGCCACAAAACCTCCAAAGCAGACTGGATGGTATGCAACAGCAGCAGGTCATTGGTAACTGGTAAGTTGCTCTCCCTCATCTGCATGGTCATAGCAGCTGGAGGGCCCATGTGGGAAACATCTGCTGCTATAGTCTCCAAAAGAGCCCCAATGTACTGACTAGGACAGATTATGCACGGGGCTAGAAATCCAGGATGGTGGCAGCAGGGCAGCCCCGATTATGCACCCTGCTGCTGCCATCCCAGAATCTTCCATGTTCCCTGGGATGCTGTGTGTGCCAGCAGGAGCTGGGTCGGGCCAGCCCCATACATAAGCGGAGCTGGTGGGAGAGCAGCATGCCGCTCCACACCATTGTGCAGTGGGGGCCCCATTCCCCCCACTCCCCCCCCACTCACCTTCTCACAGTTGCTGCCTCCAGGCAGCAAGTCGGGCTTTCCACCCCTGGCATTGTGTGCGTGCATATACGTGCACCCGTGCCACGCCGGGACAGCCTGCATACTCCGGGGGATTCCTCCCCCATGAGTACATGGGAAGCGCCAGGGCACCCTACCCCAGTGCAATGCCTGTGCATGGCTGCTGCCATGCATAATGGGTCTAGGTGATGCAGTTTTGTACTCCAATGTGGCAGTTCGAGCCAGACTTGGCTGTGTACCGGCCAACCCAGTAGACAATGCTGTGCACCACAGTCAATGACACCACTGCAAGGCCTAAGAGGGGCAAACAGTAGAACATAGATCAGGCATCAGACCATGGCATCAGAGACTGCCAGCAGCCCAATGCCATTTGTTGTGAGACATGAATGGCAGCCCCAGTACAGAAGGACTGCATCCCTAACTGTCCTGCATTGAGTTCCAAGTGGTGGAGGCAAAACCTGAAAGCAGCAGAAAACTGGAAACATGAAAGACAAGTGTCATTCATATGTATAAACAATGTTGCATGAACATCCAGACAAACCACCAGGTAGGCATTCATTCTGTGCACAGGGCAGGGCCAATGGCACCTCTACAGATGATAAGATGACACATGGCCCCCTGCCCACTTTGGTCAGTCTTGGACCTATACAACCTTACCCCTTCAGAGGTCTGCATGTTCTCCTTGGCCAGGGATGCCCTCCACAATGTCTGACAGCAGGGTAACTAGAAACTTACAACTTCACAAGGCCCCACAGAAGGCCAAGGTAAATGCTGCTGGGAACAGAATCTCCTAAAATAATAAAGAAGAAACATCCTTACATAAAAAAAAGTATTTCAAAGCAGCTGTGTGGGATGCTAATTTCAATAGAGAAGTGGTACTACAAAAAGGGATGTTTAACACTTTTTACTTTATTTTATTTATTTGACTTACTACCTGCCAGTCCTGGACCTGCCAGCTCATGGCGGTTCACAACAAAGGGATAAAACACAATAAAATCACCCAACAACAGTTAGGAAACCCCAACCCTCCCTTGACAGCCCCATTCAACCCAACCAAATATCTCAATTCCGTGCCATGAGGTATTCTGGTGTCTGTTCAGGATATGATGGGTCAATGTTCCAGCATATGATAGTTTGGAGGGGCCAGATAGATCTTTCATACCCTGGCCGCAACCAAATGTCTGGTAGAAGAGTTCCATCTTGCAGGCCCTGCAGAACTGTGCCCACTCCTACAGGGATCTATCGGGAGCTTGTTCCACCAAGTAGGGGCCAAGACCGAAAAGGCCCTTGCATTGGTTGAGGCCAGGCGCACTACACATGGGCCAGTAATCATCAACCTGTTAGTATTTGCAGAGCAAAGAGCTCTGCGAGGGGCATATAGAATGCTGGACCCAGACAGTGAATGTGTAATTTCCCAAATCTAAATTACCCTGCCCTTTCCAAACTGCTGTTAGCTCCTGGCCCCGGGTATAGGGAAGATTACAGAACTGGGCAGCTCATGTTTTTGGAAGTATATATAGGGAAGGAAAATATATTCCTTGAACTTGCTTCCTTTTCATTGGGTAAGATGCAGTTTTTGTATATTTATTTATTTATATTTTATGTTGTTAATAATGTGCTTTTATCACCCTAGTT
This sequence comes from Paroedura picta, assembly GCF_049243985.1. Classification (NCBI taxonomy): domain Eukaryota; kingdom Metazoa; phylum Chordata; class Lepidosauria; order Squamata; family Gekkonidae; genus Paroedura; species Paroedura picta. The sequence goes on along the minus strand of NC_135369.1, from coordinate 93,593,698 downwards.
GCTTATCACAACCAGCAGGCTGCTTGCACTTGATTGTAGCTGATCCCTCTTGAAACAGTAAACTATTTATCAACAACTGACTTAAAGCTAACAGGACCGGCAATGGTGCAAAGTTGTAAAGACAAGCTGGGAACTCTAAACTCTTTACAATGTTTATTAAGGTCTGAATGATGCCAAGAAATGCATTATTTATCAGCTTAGCACTTGATTAGGTGTTAAATAGCTGTCACAAGAGATTTCAGCAGTAACTGGGTTGACTTCCAGCAACTGTCACTTTATAGTGTGACTAGGATAGGACTGTGGGGAAAAGTCTCGCCACAGCATGGCTGGTGTTGCCTCACAGGGCAGGGAAGCTGGTAACGTGCAGGTGTGGACCTCAGACTAATACTGTCATTCCTTTAAGGGGACATGTGGAGGAGCTGGCTGTCTCCCTCAGAATATAAAGCCTGAACAACTAGGACATGGCAGAAAGGAGTAGGTGACAGGGAGAGATGCAGCAAGACAAGAGAGAAGCCCAAGAAAAATTAGTGGGCACCAGAATCTTTGTCCTTCACCTAGGGATACTTCATTCCACAAAACTGTGTGTTGGTAATAACAGGAATGTTATACTCGAGCAAGGAAAGTCATGTACACGAGCTGTCAAATTTTGCAAGACAGAGGCTTATGAAAACAATAGTCATGTTTTAAAAACGGCTGAAACAAATTCTTTTGAAAATAAGGAAGGGATTATTTTTAGTAACTATATTCCTTTCTCACACGTATCAACACATTTCCCAACATTACAGTCTTTAAACCGCAGCAGCACACCACATTTCACAATTTCTGTTATCACAGCATGTTCTTATCTCTATGTATACACAATAGTGACCCCACTGCAGGAGGGTAGGTGACATGGTTTAGCCCGTTCTTTTCAGACCTTGGAAGCTAAGCTGGGCTGGTACTTGGATGAAAGACTACCAAGGACAACTGTGCAGAGGAAGGCAATGGCAAACCACCTCTGCTTCACTGTTGACTTGAAAGCCTCTTTCTGGAAGTCACCATAAGTCCTGATGGCACATACAAAAGTGGATAGGCACCCTGTTGACATTTTTCTTTGGAGCCCTCATTTCCAAGGCAAGGAATTGCTCCTAGTGTTCAGCTTTCTATATGTTGAGATGTGAACCCTATATTACTTGCAAACAAACAGAAGTGGGAGCAGGAAGCTGCTCCTTGTGAAGAGACAAGCAGTGCCCTGCTACCACAGTGTGGCTTGCCGAGGAGCTAGGAGTCCTTGAGACTTCCATTGAGCACTAAGCAAGCTCAGCCACTGTCTAAGCTAGTGGTCCCCAACCTTCTTGTAGTTGGGGACCGCCTCTGAGGGTGGGAGAGAGCCGGCGGTCCGGCCGCCGCAGCTGCATGTAAACGCGCACGCACAGTTGTCGCACATGCGTGTTTTCGCCACTAGGTGGCGCTAACGCACATGCACAGAGCTGCCGCACGTGCGCGTTTTCGCCAGATATTTTCACAAAAGCGTTTTAGAGAAGATTATGGGTAAGAAGCCTGCCCATAAAGAACACTAGAAAATAACAAGGTTGCCCTAATTCAATTCTGGAAATAAATATAATAAAGAACAAGTTATCTAACCTTCAAATATAAATGAAGCAATCAGGAATTATTCATAGCCTCAGTGAAGCTCTATTTTATATCCCTGTGCAATGGAAAGGATAATAGGCCAGATGCAATGGAGAGATTTTTGAAGAAAAGATTGGGAACACACTTTTGAGCCAGTCTTTTCACTTGAGGTGCATGCAGATATAGCCCTGATAGGATGCTGATGAAACCACTGCAACAAAAAACAAAACAATCCTCCCCCTGAACTACAGGAGATGAAAATGGACTATTGAATGCTTACTGTGTAGAAGCTTTCTTCTCTGAGGAAAGGAAGACATCTTAGAGGATGATTCACACCATCCACTCAGGAAGGCAAGAACAACTTTCCCCCCTCCTTTCTGTCTCTGCTGTGGGAATCACACACCCTTCAGTTCTAGCAATTCCAAAAGCAATTAAGATAATTTATAGTCTGCAACTGGATAGAACAGGAAATGTATAACATTAACAAAACAAAAAAAAACCCCTAAGAACAGCTAAGTGTAAATCAGTTAAGACAGGGTGGAATCCTGCAGCTAATTGGTTGATTACTTGTCCAACTGACGATGACTTATGGGGGACAGGACGTTCTCCTTTCCTCAGAGGAGAAGAACCCTTCACAGAAAGTATCCAGTGGTCCATTATTCCCCCTCTAAGGCTGAGAACATCTTGCTAGGATTTTCCATAGCAGTTTGCTCATGTCAGGGGTGGATCATCACTCTCTGTGTCTAGCATATGTTGAAGTAATCTTCTGCCACAAGCAGCATCAGACTCATTGTAGGTGTTATAAAGGTAAAGGTATACCCTGTGCAAGCAACGAGTCATGTCTGACCTTTGGGGTGACGCCCTCCAGCGTTTTCATGGCAGACTCAATACAGGGTGGCTTTGCCAGTGCCTTCCCCAGTCATTACCATTTTATCCCCCCAGCAAGCTGGGTACTCATTTTACTGACCTCGGAAGGATGGAAGGCTGAGTCAATCTTGAGCCGGCTGCTGGGATCCAACTCCCAACCTCATGGTCAGAAAGCTTCAGACAGCATTTCTGCCGCTTACCACTCTGTGCCACAAGAGGCTCTCGTAGGTGTTATAGTGCCTTATAATTGTAGAAGTGGATGACCATGTTGACACCTTGCATAATTCTTCCACCATGGTGTGTCAACCAAATATTGCACAAGTTGCCACATTCCTCACTGCATGAGTTGCGATTCCCTGGGACATGTCCAGCTTGCGGTGCTTATATGCTTTGATTACCCTTGGTAACCCTGCATATGGCTGACTTAAACATTTTATTTATTTTCCATTTGTTTGCCTCCTTTCCCCAGTGAGCTCAGGATGGCTCACAACAGTTATGGATTACATAAAGTCACATAAAATCAATAAAATAATGTTTTTAAAATTGTGAAAATTAAAAGCAAGTTTCAAGCTTTCAAACAGGCCACCTCTCGAAGGAAGTCTAGAAGTGACTGGAAATGTGTTAAGCACATCAGCTCCCTTTCTCCTACACCAATGTGCAAATGTTTTCCCCATAATGTCATGATCAATTGCCTCCTAGAGGTTGGGACAATATCTGTGATGTTTGTGCAGTAACCTAGTTGGAGGATGTTATCCCATTTAATTTCTCTGAGGTCAAGTTCAGCTACTCTGCTCCCTGTTGTAGTACGCCCACAGCAAATCGGAGTCTAGTGGATGTTGACATTTGAAGTAGGGCTGAGAACCATGGATAATGAGGCCAAAATGGAAGCCACTTCTGCCTGTTCTTCCTTGATTTTTCAGATAAGTTTCGGTAGTATTGGAGCCAACTGAGTTATTTTGGTTACAAAAAGGAGAAGGGTTAGATGGATGGCTTAAAGTTGCAGCACATTTCTTGCTCAACCAACTATGTACTGATTCTTCATCCAGTGTTACTTCCCATCTGGATAGCTTGGCATCTGTGAATATCTGTTTTACTTCTGGGATATAATATCTCTTGCCCTGTAGAAGAATGGACATTCCTGTCCACCAAGGAAGACTGGACTTTTAGTGGAATGTGGATTGCTAAATCTTCCTTCCTTAAGACCTGAGCTTGGGAAGGTCTCAAAAACTGTTGCATATGCCTAGAATGAATTCTCCTCAACTATATCATGTGTATGCTTAAAATTAACAGGCCCATCAATGCTGTGAAGGTCATTAGCAATGAGGATCTGCTCTTTATTATTGATGAAGACATTTTCCTAACTTTCTTGCCAGTGAGAAAAAGGCAGTTGGTCAATGAGTACACCTAGGTATCCCAAATTCTGTGCCAATTCTACAAAGCTCTTAGAAATGTCCACAAGGAATCCATGGGCTTATAAGCACTGGATGACTTTCTCTGTGCTCTCCCTGTCTTGTTTTGTGAACTGGACCTGAGTGGCAGGTTGTCCAGTGAAGGATGTGATCTCTTTGTTCTTTCTACTATATACATGGAGGGATCAGCAATTTTGAGAAAATCCATGGGGCTATAGAGAGGCTGAAGGGCAGAGCTCTGAAATGAAGATGTATTTTTTTTCCAAAACATAAATGCAGAAATTTCTGGTGACCTTGAAAGATCAGTCTATCCATCCAGTTTTCTGTTTGTAATGACTTAGTGACTGACTAAAGTGTTTCCATTCAGAAATGCCTGTTTCATGAATCTGGTGAGGTGTTTCAGATCAAGAATTGCTCTTCAGCACTCATTCTTTTTTGGGACAGTAAACAAAACAGATTACACTCCATTGTCCCTTTATGAGTGAGGGACAGGCTCTATGGCTTGAATGTTGAAAAGACGTTTGATTGCTTTGATGGCTCAGAGCCAGTTTTGTGGGCTCTCATAGGCAGGAGACATTATGAATCACTCCAGTGGGTATCTATGGATCACTCCAGTGGGTATCTGTTGAATTCTATGGTGTATTTGTTGGTGACTATTCCCACTGCCCAACTGTTGGCATGGAAATTGATCCAGATATACCTGAAGTCTCTTCGATATCAGCTGGCTTTCAAGGCCAAGGCAGCCCTATAAGGGTTCTTGCCTGCTGAATCTGAGGAGTCCCTGCCAGGTCAATTAACAACAAAGCCTCTACCCTGCAAACCTACTTAGCAGAGCATAGAGTACACCCATTTAGTTTGTGAGAGGGATAACAACAGGATCTCCACCTATGTATTCTAGGGTTTGTCCCTTAGAAATGCACACAGAGACCAATTTGAAATAAAATGAATGTTTTAAATCGAAACACAAATTTAAAATAAAGCCAACACACTTGCACACAAATTAAGCTAAGCATTCTCACAAGAGAAAAGAGATGAGATGGCGTGAAAGGAGAGTATAAGAGGGAAAATAAAATGATAACTACCTTAATGACATGCAGAAATCCACAGAGAACCAGCCAGCATTTTGGGAAAAGTTGAAAAGCTCAAAAGAGCAAGTGGTGCAAGCAGGATATCCCAGGAACACACATAGATTTTAAGGAAAACAAGCCCACAACAGAGTGGGGTGTGCTGAAAATCACAGAGAACACACATTCACAGAAAGGTTCTGCCATATGGCTTAAATAGCCAGATCTGCATCTTGAGGATAAGATTGGTTTCTGTACCCCCTAAAGCGATGTACTTGATCAAATTGTATATGTATAATAAAGAAACCTAGGAAGTAGGTGATATTCTTGTCTGGTGTGGAAAAACATTGGGTGAGGGTTTGTAGGCTCCCAATTTATTTCTGGGCACAATTCAAGGTGATGGGGATGACCTTTAAAGCCTGTGGTTTGGAACCAACATACTTGAAGGACTGCCTGTTCCTTTATGAACCCATTCAGCCACTATGGTCATCTTCAGGTACCTCCTTCAGGTCCTGCTTCAGGTGATTCTACCTTCTAAGATTAGGTGAGTGGGAGAGGGTCTTCAATCATGGCATCAAAAGTCTGGTATCCTCTCCCTGGATGAATTTGTCTGTTCCCTTCTGTTGCCAGTTTTTTGCTAGCAGGTTGTTTGGTTTGGAGTCTCCTCAGTGGCTCCCACCTTCCTGACCAATGTTTCAGTTGCTGCTTTATGTCCTAGTGTATATACTACCTCTGCTTTTAGTTGTTTGAATGATGTGTGATGATGGTTGATTTTAACAGTTGTAACTTGTGATTTTATTATGTATGCTTTAAGTTTAAGTTTTAATTTGTTAGCTGCTCTTGGTGAGGACAGAAAGACATGACACAAATTTTGTATAATAAAAGTTTTCTGCTAGATAAAATGATAATGATGCTTTGTGCACAAAAGTTCCCAGGTTCAGCCTCTGGCAACTCCAATGATATTGGGTATTATGGCTAGGGAAGATCCTAGTAGAAAATATAGAGCTAGATGATCCACCACCACAATATAATGCAGATTCTATGTTCAAAAGAATGGAAGTTCTGCATGTTCCCCATATTCCTAAACTGGTATGAGCCTCCCAGTGACAGTGCTCAACAACCATTCATTCTAAAGACATGAATCATTTGCAATTAAAATTGTGCACAATGCACAGATAATTTTACAACAAAACAATTAAAAGTCAAGCACTAAATACTATCAATTAATACAAATTAATATAAATTATTATAATATATATTACAATAATTAGTATAATATATTAGTATAATATAATAAATTAATATAAATATAAATATGAAGAAATAAAAATTCATGAGATTTATAAATATGGAATTAACATGGGACTTCAACTCTATACTAAAGTAATATAACAAAAATCTTATTTTGTAAATGCTCTATATAATGTTAAAGATGAGAAATTTTAATATCTCTGATTGTTTCCATCAACATATATAATAAGAGATCTAATCAATAAAATCCGTAAAGTTTCTGTGCTGCTTTGAAAATATGAAAGGACCATTTATGTTGAAAATGAAATTACTACGATGAGAGTATTCAGTCATGAAAGAAGACAACTGCATGCAAAGCAGGATGTATTTTGAAAGATATTTTGAATCAAATATTCCTGTTTTCATTTGTCCCATGTGAAAAATGACCCTGAGTAATAATTTTCATTTTTCTGACTCACTCTGATTTGTCCCATTAAAATTAACACATCATTCAAAATTATTTTTGTATCTATTGCATATAAATGGTGTAAAACAGTTCAAAAAGGCATAAAGGAAACAAAAGAAATATCAGCAAAAACATCAACAAGATGAAGGGAAACTGATGGTGACAGCATACAAAATGCAGCAGGGTGGGAATTAAAATGGCAACATTCACTTGTCCCTAAAGCAAAAATGTTTCCATGTATATTTTTCAGAATGCTCTACGGTGAAAAAAAAAAGAATGAAACTAGTTTTGAGATTACATTATCAGAAAAAGGAGATTACATTATCAGAAAAGTCCCTGAGAGAGTAAAACATCAATCAACATAGCGTATATTGAGACCACAAGTAGAAAATGATTTGCTTGCAATTATTCTATTTATTCCTGCGATCTGTGACTCAGATGACAACTTTATCTGCAAAGGATAGTCTCTTTTCATGTCAGGAATGTAACACCAAGGAAGTATAATTTACATAAATAGTAAAGTAGCACTGAATGAAAAATGCAAAAAGAAAAGTTGCAGCAGACATTGTCTATTGAGTTTGTAGTCTCTGATTGTCTCTGTTATTGAATGATAAAATGTGTGAAAGGAATACTCACACAGGGACTTGGGCTAACTCCTACACTTATTAGGCAAGCTGAGAGAGAACAAACAAGAAGTAGAAATCCAATTTAAATTAACAGTGGGAAAATATGAAAAAAACACTCTTATTTTAAGATCACTACTTTTTATGTACACAGTTGCCTGTTCACATTACAAAATAAAATATGCAGACATCGGTCAATAGCTAGTAGAAATCCCCTACACTTTTAGTAGATTAATCAGTGGTCCCCAGTTTTAGACACTGAAGACACATTTTAATCAGTGAGCAGAAAGTTTAGATAACACTTACTTATTTTTGAGGCTATTCTCTGTTTTAGTGTGTGTGCATGTGTTAAATGCTGGGAAGTTTCTTCTAGCTTTTGGTGACTCGATAAATTAATAACCTCACAAACAGCCTTTCTCAGATCTTGTCAAGTGAGGGTCATGGGTTGCAAAGTGAGGGTCTATGCATCTCATTTTGCTGCTGCCTTCAACTTTTTTGAGCATTATTGACTTTCCTAGTGAATCTTGGCTACTTATAATGTTACCAAAGTATGATAGCACCACTTAGGTCATTTCAGCTTCTAGAGAGAGTTTTAATTTGCTCTAGAACCCACTTATTGGTCTCCAACACTACATTTCAAATGCATCAACTTTCTTCCTGTCAGCTTTTTTTATTGCCTGACTTTCACACCCATACACAGTAATGGGAAATATTATGATATGAACTATTATTATTATTATAGTTTGGATTAACAGCAACAAAAACTCTCATACTTTGGTTACATAATATGTGCAAATGATGGATTAGAAAAAGTGATTATGCTTGGTAAGATTGAAGGAAACAGAAGAAGAGGTAGATGAAGAACAAGATGCATGGATAGAATCATGCATGCATAGAATAATGACTGCAGTCAGAGTTGGATGTTAGGCCTTTGTTCAGAAAGTCACCATGAGCTGCAAATGACAGAACATAACAGCAAGAAAACTGACCCCTTTGGCCCACTGGAAACCCTCTGGTTTACTATATTCCATCCTAACAGTAGACTCTTGCCCAGAGTATAAGTTGCACATCAAAACAATTAGATGATATGGTACACCCATTTCTTTTTAAACCAATCATAGCTTTTCATGATTTACACAGTCAAAAGCTTTACTGTAATCTATGAAACACAAGCTGATCTTCTGAAATTTTCCTGTATGTGCCAATCTAACCAAGCAAAAACAAAAAGATTGAATTTTTAAAATGATGGGCTATAGGTGATACTGCTGTTCTTTCAATATCCCACCAAGATTAGATTTTGGTCAAATGAAGTATTATTTAATTCTAATTGGTTAAAAGGCAGAAGAAAAGTCAACTGGAAATTATTTTAAAACTACATGTGAAATCCTCAACTATAAGCAAGGGATCCTGCAAAGACCTTTGAGGTACGTACATTTCCTCCCCCAAAATTTCTTCTTTCCCTTCCCTGAAAGCTCTCATACTCTCTCCCTTTGAACACCAGCAAGTAGCCAGGCCTGGCTGAGTCATGCTTTAGGATGCTTAGGGCTGATCCTGCGTTGAGCAGGGGGTTGGACTAGATGGCCTGTATGGCCCCTTCCAACTCTATGATTCTATGATTCTATGAAAAGGTAAAGGTAAAGGTATCCCCTGTGCAAGCACCGAGTCATGTCTGACCCTTGGGGTGACGCCCTTCATGGGAAACTTAATATGGGGTGGCTTGCCAGTACCTTCCTCAGTCATTACCGTTTTATCCCCCCAGCAAGCTGGGTACTCATTTTACCGACCTTGGAAGGATGGAAGGCTGAGTCAACCTTGAGCCGGCTGCTGGGATTGAACTCCCAACCTCATGGACAGACAGCTTCAGACCGCATTTCTGCCGCTTACCACTCTGCGCCACAAGAGGCTCTCATGCAAGTTACAAGGTAGCAAATTACTGGGTAGTTGCTCTTAGGCCAACCCTCAATAAGTATAAAAGACAAAAAGTAAATAATCCTGAAATCAATGGTACTTTGGTTTCAAACCAGTGGTGATTATTTCCATTTTGTGTACTTTTTTGTGAACAAATCTGTAAAAGGTGCTTAATTAAATAAACATTATTGTATGCCTTGACTTCATTTATAAAAATGAATGGCTGCTACTTTATGTGTTATCAATTTGCATTGTGTTTATCATCCAATGCCCTAAACATCCATTAATGTCAAGATTCTTGCATCCTCAAAATACATATCTGCAGTCCCAATGAAATTATCAGGGATAGCAGGTATCCAGAGTTCAGGAGGAGAGAGCAGGGGAGTCTAAATTCAGCTGGCTTGCTATTTTAGGCCCTGTCTTGCTCCCTACTGGGGACCCAGGGCACTTTTCATCATTCTCTTCTCTGTTTCATTTTATCCTCATAACAACCCTGAGAGGTAGAGAGAGAGTGAGTGACTGAGGTTGAGAGAGGGACTGGCCCATCACCAATCAAGCTGCCATTCTAGAGTGCCAATTCAAGCTGGAATTTTCTAGACCCTAGTCCAACATACTAATCACTACAGTTCCCTGTTTTCTGGCTATAGCTCTACATGCTCAATCTCAGCAGATAGATCCATCAGAATACACTTATTTCGGAGTACCAGTTCCTCATCCAGCATGGGGAACACCCATTAACCTGCTTCTATGCACAGATGTCAGCAAGGTGGATTAGGCAGCTTGGATATTGTTATGTTTTGGTGAATATAGCATTCAGAAATGTGCCTCTAAATCCTGAGTACGGCGATTAAAATAAAAATTACAGCAATCTGAAACCAGACTCTCTCTCTCTCTCAAATGTTCTTTGAATTCATATGGAATCCATTGAAGCAAAATTCTATTTGTGATTCATAGTGTATTATCATTATACAATACAAAAAACAAAAAACAAAATATAGACCCAAATATAAATGATACAGCATTAGTGCCCAATTGTAAAGAAGAAAATATATTTAGCAGCACATAACAATATACTCCTTGTGATCATCAAACAAAGAAAATGATGTCAGGACTCTCACTGGTTTAGCTTTTAATAGGTTGGCACATTGCATTTGATATTGCGCTGTCATTACGGTGAGCTGTTTAAAACTGTCCAGCACTTTCATATACCGTAAATGACACGCTAGGTGAGTCCATAAATAATTATGTGGTAGCTAATTGGGCCAAAGTCATATTTCTATATTTCTGCAATACTCTGTGTGCTACTTAAACTGTGCCAAGTTGGCTATGGTGAAAATTAAATGATTTAAATTAACCTTCTGGAAATACTGTCCTATCAAGTCTCAAGGTCAGCCCGTTCCCTTGCAAAGCATACATAATCAAGTCCCCTATTGCCTCAGTGGCATATGATTTGGGAGAGAAACAGAATCCACATCTGCATTTTCATGCCACTGTGGGGTTGTTGTGCAGGTGTATAAACAGATACTTGTACATTTGCATTTGCAGTTTCAAGATTCCAATGGGTGGGGGAAGGGTGTTAAGTGTAGGTTGTTTTGAGTGAAATCTCCTAAAACAGCTAGGAGTTGGATATATTTTCTGTAAAGCTGGAACACAGTTTGCAGCAATGCAGAAATGTACTAAGTAAACAGATAAATAGCAGTCTGTTGTGATACAATCCTGTTGCGAATGTAGTGTCCAAATCAGATCAGATATGAGATGTTATATCCAAAAAGTGCTTAGCAGAATGATCACAACAGGCTGTGGAGAATTTCACCTCCTCCTGTTGGCCAGAACCTGATATGCTCCAGACCACCGAAATGAGTTCTATAGATCTACACATGGAGGGAATGGTGGTAGAAGAATATTGCTTCAATCCCCCCGAAGAAGAGTTGGCTCTTATATGCTGCTTTTCTCTACCCAAAGGAGTCTCAAAACATTTGCTTTCCCTTTTCTCTCTCCACAACAGACACCCTGTGAGGTGGGTGAGGCTGAGAGAGCCATGATATCACTGCTCGATCAGAACAGCTTTATCAGTGCTTGGCCCAAGGTCACTCAGCTGGCTGCATGTGGAGGAGTGCGGAATCAAACCTGGCTCACCAGATTGGAAGTCCGCACTCCTAACCACTACACCAAACTGGCTGTTGTAGCTTAAAAAGAGAAGGCTTTCAAATGAGCTTTAGTGCATGTCCTGTCAGATTCATCCTACATCTTTATCTTCTTTTGCTCTAGCCATCTCTCCTGTCTTTTCATCATCTGTAGCCCATCAGTTAATCCTAGGGGCTGCCTGGGTTCTTTGATATGAGAGAGAACACCATCATGTCAATTCTGTGGGTTAATTCCCCATTCCAGAGGTCAACCAGGGCATCAAAAGGATTGCCAACCATATCAGCAGGAAAATCCCCCCAGTGCTGCATGGAAGCTTACCGGATCCACCAAGTTACTTGTATATAAGTCAGAAATAAGTAATTAGTTCAAAATATCAAATTCTCATGCCAGTCCATAACACTATGCACTTGAAATGTGCAGTCCATGTTAAAGTTGGGTATAAAATATGATACCCTCTCATTGGGCATGAAGGTATGAAATATTTTTATTCCCTTCCTGATATTTTTTATTCTCTTCCTCATTTTATAGCCTTAGTTTTCCAGAGCTATTCCCATTACATTCTGTGTAACAAATAATTCCTGGAGAATCAGATAATCATATTAGGCTGAGAGATGCTTTTGCAATGCCAAACCCAGAAAAAAGAATGATACAAAAAAGGCTTCTTCTTTTACTTGTCTAATTTTTGATGGTGCAAGTGCATGAACAGGAATATTAAGTCCTGACCCTACAATGTAAAAAGAACAATGTCCACATGACATATGCAACAGAGAACATCAGTTATTTTAGCTTAAAAAGTACTGGAGAACCCATGACTCTACTCCTCCCTCAAACTCCCCAAAACTGACACCGTGTGGCAATTATAGTTCTTTCATGCTACCTGCCAATAGAATACACTAGCTCTGAGATGATGGAGATTTGTTTTTGTAGAAAAGTTATTGAATTCATTCTGCTCATGCTGGTCACCAACAAGTAGGATAACTTGGAAGAGGCTGTAGCCATATCCCTGGTCTGGATTTACAGGATCTTTTTGCTTCCCAGCTCTTTAGTGTTGATGACTGATTGATATCAATAGCAATTGCCTCTTAAATATCCAGATTAAGGTGAGTGGAAGTAATCAGCATCATTCCCCCTAGCCAACCCCTTTCCCCCAAGAATCCTTTCAATGATGATGTACCTTTCACTGCCAAAAATGGAGAAGGGGTTTCAGAAGGACTCTCAAAGCAGCTTACAATCGATTTCCATTCCTCCCCCCACAATAGACACCCTGTGAGGCAGGTGGAGTTGAGGGGGCTCTGAGAGAATTCTGACCGGGCCAAGGTCACCCGGCTGGCTGTATGTTGAGGAGTGGGAAATCAATCCCAGTGCTCCAGATCAGTGGTCCCCAACCCATGGGCTGCGGCCCAGCGCCGGGCCGTAGCTCCTTTTTCCCTCCCCCCCCCAAGCGAGAAGCTCGCCAGGCCGCGAGCAAATCGGCCACCAAAGCGGCCGATTAGCTTGCGGCCCGGCAAGCTTCTTGTTTCGGGAGGGAAGGGAAGAGAAGCTTGCCGAGCCACCAGCTAATTGGCCGCTTTAGCGTCCGATTTGCTGGCAGCCCGGAGAGGCCGGGAGGGGGAGCCGCAGCTTCCGGCATGACAGCGGCGCAAATGCGCATGCGCGGACTGCCGGGTACGCGCGTTTGCGCCCCTGCCGGGAGCAAACACATGTGCGCGGCAGTCTGCGCATGCATGTTTGCGTTGGGGCTGCCGCGCGTGCGCGGGCCCCCGGGCCGCCCTCTCCCCCCACTCCGGAGCGGCGGTCCGCAGCGGGCAAAAGCTTGCAGACCGCTGCTCCAGATGATAGGCTGCTGCTCTTAACTATTACACCATGGTGACTCTCTTTTAAGAAACATGTTCTCTAATGTCATTTTAACAGCTCGTGAATTTCATGGGGCTCCACATGTGTACAGCTGATGAAATAGTTTCAGTGTCTGATGAGACATGTCCTTGTACAAACTGTACCATCTCTTTCTCAACATACACAATTGTGAGATAATTTTTAGCAATTAATGAAAATAACTGACCTGCACCTTTGCAAAATAAACTCTCTTCTTTCCTTAACAACATTACAAGAATTTCACCAATATTTAATACACGGCAGTCACGCTGAAATGCGACAGAAAATAAACAATTCATGAGAATGAGTCAAGATTTCACAAAAAAGTAATTGCACCAGCTCTGGTTTTCTTAGTTTTGCTATTTGCCAATGTAATCAGCTACAAGGATGATTAAAAACAATCATTCATCAGGCAGCCAGACAAAGAAGATCTAATGATGCTTTGTTTGTCTGCTCAGATAATGCCAGGAATTTTTCTTTTCTTTTTTTATTTTAATAATCAGTCATGAAATAATTATGTCTTCTCTTGCAAAATATCTTCAGGTATAGGAAACGGTCAAATTGTCATAGGAAATTATTGCACTGGGCCCAATCTGAGAAGTGCTGCTCCGAGACAAGCCACTAGAAGTGAAGAACAATTGCTTGCAGGGAGTTAGTATTGGGCATTGTATGTCCAATACTATGGTATGGTATGTCAAGAAGCCTAGCTTATCAGAGTCTAGATATCTAGAAGAAGAAGAGCTGGTTTTTATACCCCATAAAGTTTACAAGACAAGAGACTAATAGTGTGGTTTGCCATTTCTTGGCTCTGTGTAACAACCTTGGATGTCCTGGGTGGTCTCCCATACAAATACTAATCATGGCCAATCCTGCTTAGATTCCAAGATCTAATGAAATCAGGATAGCCTGGACCACACTGCATAAGGGCATAGGACAACAAAGCAACCATTTTCTGGCAGACTAGAGTTAGACAAGTACTAGCACTACTAAGTTTTCCTTGCCTGGAAAATAATTCCCTTCTATTTCATCAGACCCAACAAACCTATGGGTAAGTTGCAGTGTATTAGCAGAACATTGTGGAGGGGGGGGGAGGGTTTACAGATCACAAACAGACTGTACTGTACGTTGGGCTTCGTATGGGAAACTCACCAGTACAAAGGACCTTTCTCAAAAGTTATAAGCTAGCAGCCCAGATTCACTGTCTATCAAATCCTGTTTTACAGACAATCCAACTTTGCAGTCATCACTGAAAACATTGTCACAAATATGAATGTACAAACCCTAGTATTTTTCAGGTTTGGGTATGTAGAACCCCCCCCCCATTGGTATTTCACCCAAATTGCTATTTAAATTCAGAGTATATTCCGAAAATATGATTTTTTTTTAGGCTCACAGGCATTTAAAGGGACCAATATCTATTTAATTGTTTGCCAAACAACTGATCCTATGGAAAGAAAACGATCCCTGGGAGGACTGTTATGAAGACAAAGTCAATGGCCCCGATCCACTGCCCTGTGATTAGTCCCAATGGAAGTAGTAGGGCTGGATTCAGCTGTAATTGACTCGGTTCTATTAGCTTCAATGAGACATACAATTAAATTTTGTTGAATCATGGGCAACGTTTTTAGTAATTCCTCATGGACAAACATTACAACCCCCATTAGCTGTCTAATATGTGCTCAAGAGGAAAGGGAAAAGAAAACAACAACATACAGCACAATTTGGCCATACCTTGGGAAGCCTAAATCCCATATATAACTCTGTCTTTATAAAAAGAGAGAGAAATGCAGGATGCTTGAAACTAAGGTATAAAAGCTCAATAATGCACCTTGTGGCAGACTGCACTACAGGGAGAAATTTGTTTCTGACTTATCATTTTTATCCTAGAGAGTATAACTACCAATGCAGTTATTATTCATATGAAGTGTCATGGTAGTAGCTCTCAGGGACAGATTCTGGACTGCACTAACATTCACCTAGGGCTGTAATATTTAGTGACTGATTATTGCTTGGCCGACTAAAGACTAAGAAGAATGGCTTCTCACCCTTTTGTGCAAAGCAAGAAATCATCTAAGACGAATGTTGCCAGCTCTGGCTAAAGCATTGAGCCTCTTGTAGGTGAGGATTAGGGCCAGTACATTACAGCCTCCCCATGCACCAACCCATGTGAAAAATCTCCCCTACATTTTGACTGCAAGCTAACAAATATAAAATTAAAACAGATGAGGTAGCCACATGCAGCTCTAGGTCTGCCTCCGTAGATCTGTACAGAGAAAATGAAACATGGTTACATCATTGGTGCTCTGTTTGTTTTTCCCCAGCAAACGTCTCATTTAAGCACTGCAGTTAAAAACCAAACAAAGGAAGGGGGTATAATAGTGTATATTAAATTTATGTCCTAATTATTCTTGGGTTTTTGCTTTAGTTCCAGCTTTTATGCTATTATCACTAGTTATTAAAACACTGTGGCACACCAATCCTAAACACATTTACATAGAAATAAGAACTGCTGATTTCAGTGGATCCTTATTTTAAGTCAGCTTACTGAATATTTCATTATGAGGTTTGTTAAAGCATTATTTTTGGCTTTGGAAAACTATTCCATCTGTTCCTAATAGATCACTAGTCTGAAGTTTCCCTTTCCAAACTCTCTTACCATGGTTTAGAAATCACTTTGGACAGCTGCACACCACAGTGCCAGCCACTGTAAATATGGACACATTGAGATTCTTCTACACAACAAGCTAGCCATGGTCAGTCAGCAGCTCACCATGACCATCTGGTGATTTCCTTCATGCCACTATGATAGGGAGGATCTTATTTATTCTATGTATTTCTAATTCTGCCCTGAGGAATGCTTACAGTCATTTGCATTGTGCAACACATATCTGTAAGACTGCCAGGCCCAGCCTGGCAAACAGAGGGAGGCTAGATTGGTGGGACACGGGGGCACTTATCAATGATGGTATAACATCACTTTCAGGAAAACCCAATGGTGTTGCTAGAGCTCACTAGAGAAGAAGAGTTGGTTTCTATACCCTACCTTTCACTGCCCAAAGTAATCTCAAAGTGGCTTACAATTGCCTTCCCTTCCTCTCCCCACAACCAGCACCCTGTGAGGCAGGTGGGGCTGAGAGAGTTCTGTAAGAACAGTTCTGAGAGAACGGTGATTAGGCCAAGGTCAACCAGCAGGCAACATGTAGAGTAGTGGGAAATCAAACTCTGGCTTTCAGATTAGAGGCAGCCACTCTTAATCGCTACACTAAGCTGGTTCTCAAGGTTTTCCTGAAAATGACATTACACCATCACTCACAACAACCAACAAATCTCCATCCCACCTGGGCTCCCACTAGTTTTCCCTGGAGGTGACACCAGTCCTCTCTAGGAATTGGCAGATACTCTATTGTTTTACCATAACATTTCTGGCCATTCCTAGAGGTGCCTGATGTCACTTCTTGGGTCCCAGAAGTTACATTAGCCTGTTGCTCGTGGTGATTTTTAAAAAGCTTTCTTTCACCAGCTGCTGGAATGACAAGGGGTAAGGTAGGGGTAGAAGCAGGAGAATTCCCCCCTCCCAGGAAGAAGAAGAAGAAGAAGAAGAAGAAGAAGAAGAAGAAGAAGAAGAAGAAGAAGAAGAAGAAGAAGAGTTGGTTCTTATATGCCGCTTTTCCCTACCCGAAGGAGGCTCAAAGCGGCTTACAGTCGCCTTCCCATTCCTCTCCCCACAACAGACACCCTGTGGGGTGGGTGAGGCTGAGAGAGCCCTGATATCACTGCTCGGTCAGAGCAGTTTTATCAGCGCTGTGGCGAGCCCAAGGTCACCCAGCTGGCTGCATGTGGGGGAGCGCAGAATTGAACCTGGCATGCCAGATTAGAAGTCCACACTCCTAACCACTACACCAAACTGGGTCTCATCCTTACCAACCACAGTTGGTCCTATACATTATACCCCTATATCATGATATTTTTTTATTTTTGGTGATGGGAATAGAGCCAAGCACAGCATGCAGGTCAGACAGACACTCAGATTTCTCCAATCAATCCTGGAAACAAAAGCAGGCATACTACTTTAGTATTCCTATGTCTGATCTTGTTAATCAAAGCCATCTTGCACTGGTGGTAGCCAAGTCCCTAGGAACATACACCAGCTCTTTCTCCTAAGGAATGAATGACTTGGACCTGCCATTTGCAGCAGCGCAGCTTCCCTCCCTCCTGCTTTCCATGGTAGCCTCCAATTCCACCCACCCACGCACAAAATTCAGCTTTGGGAGGATGGGGCAGGAAATCTGCCTTGGAAGGAGGTATCTGGTAAAAACCTTGTATGCATGCAAATTTCAGGCAACATTAAACCCAGTCTCTCTGACTGCTTCCACACAAGGGATTTGGATGGTGTCACTGCCTGTTGGGGATCGGGGCTAATTCCCACTTCCAGACAGAAGCAGGCCTGGTCAGGGGTAGTCCTACACCTGGTGTGACTCAGGTCCTAGTTTGGCTCACAGCAAAGGAACACAGATAAAACTGCTTTCCCTTTTTTGCCCTGGGCTCCAACGTGGCATATGTTGTGCCTAGGCCATGTGTCTGCAGGAAGACTGGGCTGTCTTCAGTCATGGCATTGCTCCTACCCTTCCCCCCCCCCCCAAGCTTCATGTCATCTGCCCTTGCAACTCTTTAAAAAAAGAACAAGTCCAATTGCGTTAAAATGCGATTCCAAAGTAATGAAATAGCAGCCCCCTCCCCACACACATTTGCTTTTCTTGGTTTTAGTGAGATCTGGGACGGGCTGCATGTGCATGGGGGGTGGGAATGATGCAATAAAACAGGCCATTTAAAAAATCCCCTTGTTTGTGTTGCAATGGTTTATTATTGCAGAAGGGGTTGCGCTCAAATGGTGCTGGAATGTGATTGGGGAGTTCTCGTCATGTCATAATGAGTGACAATCTAAGCAAATGGCAGTTTTTACTTCCTGTCCTTCAGCTACCTTGTGCGGCTGGAAAAATCCAAGGCAGACAGCTGGAAGGGGGCCAAATGTTACTCTGTGAGGTCATGGGAAGAATCAGGGCAAAGACCCCTGAATGCTTTGGGCTGATCCTGCATTGAGCAGGGGGTTGGACTAGATGGCCTGTATGGCCCCTTCCAACTCTATGATTCTAACAACAACAACAACAAAAAACAGGTGGCAGTGTGGCTTTGCAACCTCTGTGACTCTCTCTCCACAATGAAGCAGAAACTATAACACCAATGTGAGCAGTTGCCCCATATTTATGGTCACTTTGAATTAAAAGAAGAAAGTATAAACAAAGGTTGTGAGTTTCCCCCCAGAATTATACAAGGTCTATTATTCTTTATGAGGGGACTAAGGACTCCCCAGATTTGAAGAGAATTGGACCAAGGGTCTCATTTTACAGGCCCCTGAACAAAATACCTCCAGCCATCCCACTTGCAGAGCTGTAAACAGGGAAGGACCCCATCCCAACAGGAGGAAAGGAAGGAGAAGGAGGTAGACAGACTTGCAGCTCTTCTGGGCTCTGCACCTGGTTTGCACTGGCTGGGAACTGCCCTCCCTGGGCCAAGTAAGACTCATGCCAGCTGAGAGTGACCTTTTGTGCACCAAACAACACTTTCCTGACTGGGTATGACTGGAAGGGAGAATCACATTTAATGGTTAGTGGTTCATGTTTATCCCTGAAAAGAACATTTATTGAAGTATATATGGATGCTTTAAGCTGATCCTGCATTAAGCAGGGGGTTGGACTAGATGGCCTGTATGGCGCGCTACCCACCCTAGCAGGCGTGCAACTTACAATCATGCCACAAGCTAGGAATCTGGGTGTGACCACTGATGCCTCCCTGACTAAGGAGGCACAGGTCAAAAGAGTAGCGGGTCAGGCATTCTTCCAACTTCGCCAGGCTCGGCTACTAGCACCCTACCTGCCCCCTGACCACTTGGCCACAGTGATCCATGCGACTGCCATCTCCAGAATAGATTTCTGAGAGCCAGTTTGGTGTAGTGGTTAGGAGTGTGGACTTCTAATCTGCCATTCCGGGTTCGATTCTGCGCTCCCCCACATGCAACCAGCTGGGAGACCTTGGGCTCGCCACGGCACTGATAAAGCTGTTCTGACCGGGCAGTGATATCAGGGCTCTCTCAGCCTCACCCACCCCACAGGGTGTCTGTTGTGGGGAGAGGAATGGGAAGGCGACTGTAAGCCGCTTTGAGCCTCCTTCGGGTAGGGAAAATGCAGCTGCTAGGGTCCTCACTGGCACATTTTGGAGGGCCTACATCCAGCCTGTGTTGAGGCAGCTGCACTGGTTGCCAATTGCTGCCCGGATCCAGTTCAAGGTTTTGGTTCTAACTAAGGCCATATGTGGGTTGGGACCCACATACCTGAGGAACCGCCTACCGCCCTATGCCCCCCGCAGGGCTTTACGCTCTACGGTGAGAATCTATTGGTCGTCCCCGGCCCTAAGGAAGCAAGCCTAGCCTTGACCAGGGCCAGGGCCTTTTCGGTCCTGGCCCCTATATGGTGGAATGAGCTCCTGGGTGAGCTGTGGGCCCTGAGGGATTTGCCAACTTTCTGAAGGGAATGTAAAACGGAGCTCTTCCACCAGGTCTATGGTTGAGGCTAGGGACAGCGGATTAGGGACATTGCTCCCCCTGTGGGAGTTCAAAGTGTACATTGCTCCCTTCCATCTTCTTATCTCCATCTCATACTGATAGTGATGGGAGACGGGGCTTTTGCTGTCATGTTGGTAGTTTTAATGTTTTAATGGGAATTTTAATGGGGTTGAGATTGATGTGACCCACCTCGAGCCTATTGGGAGAGGCAGGAAATAAATCCAATAATAATAATAATAATAATAATAATAATTAGTGGTAGTGGTGGTAGTAGTAGTATTCTATGTAATAAAGTACAAGTCAGGGTGTTTTTAAAAAAATAAAAATCTAACCAAATCTGTGCTGGATTTCTCAGATTCTCACTGAAGTTTTATTTGAAAGAAATATTAAAGGCACCAGTATACAGTTAAAAACACTTGCTACACATGCTACACATGTGGACTGCTTTAGAAAAAAAATTAATAAGTTGGGATAAAAATACTACCAGACCATGTTCTCGACCATGAACTTGTACCATCGATATCAATGTATATATGTAAACATGTAACTAGTGCCACAGAGTCTATGGTGTTTTCTACATGGAGCTGAATTTGTGTTACCCCACTGTTGCAAAACCAGCATGGACAATATAATGGCAACAGGACTTTCATACGTCAAGGTCCTTATAGTTCTCCTCTAATTCCCCAGTGGGAAACAACAGGATATTTTGTTTTCTAAATCAGCAATGAAATATAATTGTCATAATGTAGCAACCTGTATATTAGATTCTCTAAATTCTCGGCATTCTCTCTATCTTAAAAAAGTATATATCCCCTTCCATTGTAGCAATATGGGTTTTTCCTTATATCTTTGTAGGAAAAGGGGCTAGTTATTATTTTTAATGAAAGCTGGGAATTCAGAGAATCGGATACACAGATTATGTGACAATATTGGATCGCTGATTAAAACACACACATACACCCTTGCTGCCATGTGAGCAGAACTGGGAACACCTGAATTTACCACCTTCAAAGCAGCCACCCAGGATTTTCTGTGATATTTCCCCAAATTTGCATCAAAGTAGGTTCAGGAAAGATCAGGGAAACACAGGAAGTGAACTTATGCACCATGATGCTCAGAGGAATTGGGAGGGACTCCAGCAGCACTAAGTCCAGATAAATAACTCATATGGAAACTGCCTAGGAGAAAGCACTTCATCACTGGTACACATTCTGTACTGATGAATGTTGATATAAAGATGGGCCTGTGAAGAGGGTCTATTTCATGCTACTGTCTATGAGAAGCCTTGGGCTTGCAGTGGGCTACCTTCAAATCAATACAAATAAAAGTGTTACTTTGTTGCTTCTTCCACGCTATGGTCCTAAATGGGGCATGTAGAAGAAGCATTTGGGGCTGCAGAAATAAGAGGGAGATGGAAAAATCCTACTGTATGGATAAAAACCCTTCCTCCCAAGAAAATGTTTTACTGGATTCAAACGATATAATCCTCCCAAATGCTGAGAACATTCTCATTCCTGTACTTCCCCCAGATTTCTAATAAGATGTGAATATGTGGTAAAATTCACCTCAGAGTTTGGCTGGATGATATAGAACAGATGCTTACCAACAGCTTAGTTATCCACACACACACAAATCACTGCTGGCAAAATGGAACAAGTAATTCCACAGGGCAGAAAGAGTAATTCCACAGGTTGCTTTCTTAAGTGGTCACTGATTAACTCTAGCAATGTGTCTACTTGCCATTCTCTTTGGAGGCTCCTTTAGCTATGTTTAGCCAATAGACATGCAACAGTGATTTTTTTTTTAATACTGGGATGAGAGAATCTAAGAGCAAAGTGTTGGCAGATGGTTTTATATGTGGACTGTATTTAGAATGGGAAAAGAGAGTAATTCTTCCAAAGCTTTTTATAATAATACACAGAAAGCTGATTTGGCTTCCTTTAATCTATTATAATCCTGCCCTTTTCCATATAACTAAGCTTTCATTACTATCTAATATTGCTATAAAGAATACAGAATAAGTAAAATAGTATTTTTTTTCCAGTACCATCTAATCTTCACAAAGTGATCTTTCAAGTTGCACAGCATTTTTCTTCAATTATGGCATTGCTGTGTCCTGAAGTTAACCAGGGCTCACAGAACTTAACTCCCTAATTCAACTGTTGTTGCTGGGTTTCTGGAATTCTTGCCATTTTTAACAGCATACAGTATTCCAATTCACATTGCAGTGGTAGATGCAGGTAGGAATCTATCCTTTCAAATTTTTCGACACATGTACTGAATCTTGCCATTTCTAGATGACTGGTATCTTTAAGCATCATCCATCATTTTATGAGGCGGACTTGATACATATTACAGGGGAGACACACTGTGCTATTTGATGGAAAGTACCACTTCTTTCTTCTTGCTTTTCATTGCTTCAATATAAATATCACTTGAATGGAAAGCCTGTCTGCTGGCAGGCTTTTGAAAGCATAACTTTCATCACTATTATTAACATAAAGACTGAAATGAAAAAGATTACAGAATGAATTACTTGTGTGCTTAAGCAGCCTTCAAGCAGATTGGCAAAACTCAAAACATCTCTAGCTTTCCTTCATGGCGAAACATAAATTCAACAAACATCCCCTTCAAGGAGACATTTTGATTAAGGGGACCAGGTTCCACCTGTCCATCAGATACTCTGTCCACTCTTTTATCTCCTTCTGTGGTGATCTCCTTTTCAAACTCCTAAGAGCCTTCTGTGTGGGAAATTACTGATGAATAAGATACTGGACTTCAGGCCTGTCTGGAAACTAAACCCCAAGACCTGCATTTACTCCCAGACACCTAACAGAAAACTGCTGTTATTCTGAGGGGAAGATCTGTAACTACTCTGTGCTGAAGCTCCTTATGCATGACAATGTGGGAAATGACTATGTAATAGCATACACCACCTATTCAATGCTATAATTAAGTTCTAAATAATAAAATCTTAATGTTTATCCACACAATAGTAGACATAGTATAGAAACATGATCAAAGAAAAGGTAGCTAATTCTTCATGCCGAGAAACAGACTTTTATTGAGGTTTGATAGAACACTTTCAATCTAGATGTAATGAAAGAGGCCTGTGGCTATTTCAGACAAACACACAGTCAGGATGGACAAACCATTAAGGATATTGGGAACATTCCCGCAGCAATGGTCCTTGTCTGCAGTGCAAATGCAGGCTGACTGGTTCTCCCTCCCTCCCTCTATGCTCTGAGGGGGGGGGGGTGGAACATGAAGAAGGTGGGCACCCTACCTGGCCCAGGAATGCTATACTAACCCACTCATGGAAAAAGGTCAGGCCTGGCCATATCACATGCAGAGGAGGGTGGCCAGCCAGGCTGCATACTGTTCAGGCAGGAGGGCATCTGGCCTGGCCAAAACATATTGCATATTCCAACATATGGGAGATAATTTCTCTTCTTGGTTCTATTTGCAATGTATTTTTGATGTGGAAACATCTACTGGTGCGGCCCCTCAAATGGAAGTCTACGGACATGATGTACATAGTCCCACCCCCAGGGACTGCGGCAGTAGATGGAGAGCGGGTGGCCTCGAAAAACAAGCAGCAGCGGTGGCTGGCAAGGCTCAGCGCTGAGCCCCATTCGCCGCACTGCTGCTGCTTGTCCTCCAAGGCTGCCTGCACCTTTAGGAGAGCGTGGGTGGCCTCAGAGGATGAGTGGTAGCAGCGAACGGGGCTCAGCTCTAGGTCTTGCCACCCACCTCCGCTGCTTATCCTCCGAAGCCATCCTCACCCTCAGGAGAGCGCAGGCAGCCTAGAAGAACAAGAAGGAGCTGTAAATGGGGCTTGGCTCTTAGCCTCACCAGCCACTGTGGCCACTCGCCCTCTGAGGCCACCTCTGCCTTCAGGAGAGCAGCGAGCCTCAGAAACAAGAAGCGGCGGATGGCTAGGCTCAAAGCCGAGCCCCGTTTGCCGCCCTGCTGCCACCTGTCCTCCAAATCTGCTTGTACTCCAAGGCCACCCCCATCCTCAGCAGAGCACGGGCAGCCTTGAAGAGCAAGTGCCGGCAGGGGACAAATAAAGTAAATAAATGTTTGAACATTTGCTTTGGCATCTCTTTAAAGAGCGCTACTTGTGTATGTCTCACAAGGTAGCAATGGCATAAAAGTATTTTCCTATGATTAAACCAGAAGCCACATATTCACTTCTATGCTACCACAACAACAAAACATCATCTCAAGCCCTGGTGATGTTAGGGATTGAAGACAAAAGCATATAGTCCATTACTTGTTCCTCCTTTAATAGGATGCAGAGCCAATCTCCCTGTTCAGGCTAATCCAAGTGTACATTCACATGAAATAAAATCTCACTTTGTAAATCTAGAAGTACCCAGATAAGAGAGTAAGGTGTGATCCTGGTGTGATCCTCAGAAACAGTGGGCTGCCTAGGTAGAGATGCCAGACAAACACTCTGTTGCTATTCTTTCCGATCTTGCACTGTCAAAATTTCACAGCAGTTTTAATTTCCATGTCATAAAATGGGGCAATTTTAAAGTTGAAATAGATGTCACCTTTGCCTTCTTGCAGGATTCCCCGCATGCCTGGCCTACAGCTCATTTCTGGGTCACACTCTTGAGCATGATTGGGAGACCTAACAGAGGATGAGCTGATCAAAAGCAAGGAGAAAAGACAAGACAGAGGGAAAGAGAGAGGAGCATTTTCACCTCTTGCTATTTTCCCTTACCTGAAATCTGACACCAAATCTTCATAGTGTGCAGTTCCATGTTAATAATAAGCAAAGCACTAGTGGATTATTTTTAAATGGCTTGACTCTTTTAAAAAAATACTGAGGAGATTTCATTGCTCTATAACCCTCAGAAAGCACAGAATTGCTGGAGAAAGGGAAAAAGGCGGCAGCTGATCCAGAGGCACATAAATCCAGGCACAGCAAGTAAAAATATTGCATTTGCTTTGCCATTTCCCCTTTGTTGACGACATCACAACTGTGCTCATGGAAACCCTGAGGGACTACTCAGACTATTTCAGCTGTTCAAAGGAATGATACAAAAGTCACATTTTTTTCTTCATTGAAAAGCAGTTTGTTTGTGCTAGAAGTATTTGAAGCAAAGGGAGAAGGAGGATACATTTCCAGCTCCTCTTGACTCCCATCTCTCTCCTACCATTCAGTGCTCAGCTTCTGAAAATCAACCACAAGGAACTATTTTAAGTCACAAGGACATGAGTAGATCAAGATACCTAGAAAATCCTCTTACAATGCTGGAAGAAAATACTACTAGCTTAGTTTTTTTAAATGGGAGGAAAAATCATTCTTATTTGAAACGCTCCACTGTACATTAAATGACAGAGCATGTACATCACCATTGAGCATGCAAACCAGCGCTCAGGTTCCATGCATGCAAGAGAACTGTCACAAGGGCACAAAATTCCTGAGTGTTTTCTCCATTGACTTTGAGCTGTTCCATTAAACTACAGTCCTAATCCCTGCATAAGAATGCTCTCCTGAACATTTCAGTTTTGCACATTCTGCAAAATAACAGATGTCTGAAAGATCTGCCTAAGGACATCTTCCACACTTCTATCATTTAGTAGAAACACAGTGAGCGAAGTCAGAATTGTCAGAAAATTATAGCATTTACCAGAATGTAGAATTCCCAGCAGTAAAGCCAGGGAGCAGTTTGCCTCATCCCACTGGGTTTCAAAATAGAAGACTTGGGTTCTATACCCCACTTTTCACTACCCAAGGGACTTGCAAAGCAGCTTAATTGCCTTTCCTTCCTCTCCCCACAACAGTGTGAAGTCACTAGGGCTGAGAAAGATCTGAGAGAACTGTGGGCCATTTCGCACAGAGCTCAAAGTTGCTATTTGGTTGCCGTTTGTGAAAGCGCTACTTCAAGTAGCGAAATGTAACTAGCCGTGCCCGTAACGCACAGCTGCGGTTTTTGCGGAATTTGGCACTTTCACTTCTCGCCACTTTCGTAACCCACAGGCTTCCGGTTCTCCGTCTTATCGCTACAAAGGAGGTCCCTTTTTAGCGCTTCTGGCCTCCCGTGCCCGTCAATCAAACTGCAGGCACACCTTTGACCTCGACCCTAAAGCCGAACTTGTCGGGGTTCCCTTTTTTTTTTAAAAAACCCAGGAAACCCCGTAGCAACGCGTTATCGTCCAATCATTGGCGCCCTTGGAACGTGTTTTCTATTGTTTTCTAGGAACCAGATGCATTGACATGTTTGATTGGTTAATCCCCGCCCACAGTACACGCCCACAGGTTACCTGCTTATATGCACCTGGGCAGACACGCGGTCGGCCTCACTCTTTTGTTTGCGTAGCCTACTGCCCGCAGCACAGGTCAACGTTGCAATGGAGAGGCTTATTTTTCAATTGCTGGCTTACATGCTCGCGGTGGTCCAGCGCATGAATACCGCCTTGTCGCGTCGGACGTATGCTATCGCGGAGTACCGAGAACGGGTGGCCGGAACGCTGACCAGCAGCAGAAGACGTTCTGTAAGGGTAACCATGGCGGCCAAGAAACGCTGGCAAGCTCTGGCAGAGGTCCGGTTCCCCCCCCGGTTCTGGGTGGACGAACGATCCTCTGACTGGTGGGAGAATTTTGTGTGGACTCGCTGGGATGATGACCACTGGATTGCCAACTTCAGGATGTCGAGGGGGACATTTTTTGAACTCGTGGAGGCTCTACGTGGACGCATGGAGAGGCAAGTCACTGGCATGCGGCGCCCCGTTCCAGTTGAAAAAAGGGTGGCTGCCGCATTGTGGTACTTGGCCACCCCTCAGTACTTCCGGACAGTAGCCCAGCAATTCGGACTCGGAGTCACTACGGTTGGCGATATCCTTAAGGAGTTCTGCCTCGCCATGGAGGCGGAATTGTTCAGCAAAGTCGTGTGCCTCGGAGACCGGCTTGGAGCGGTGAGTGTCATTCCATCCCCTTTGCCCTTTAAATTTTTTTTCTTGTTTGACAGGTCAGCAACGAAGACGCGATACACCCCACGCTGACATGCCATGGCTTATATTCTTTTCTTTCCCTTATTCCAGAGTATGGACGGGTTTGCCAGGCTTGGATTCCCGCATTGTTTTGCGGCCGTCGATGGAAGCCACATCCCTATCCGTGCCCCCGGGGGAAGCATAAAAGAGTACGGGAACAGGAAGGACTTTTGCTCTGTTCTCCTGCAAGGAACAGTGGACTTCTCCGGCCGGTTTATCGATGCCGAGGTGGGGTGGAGTGGCAGGAGGCATGATGCCCTTGTTTTCAGGGAATCCAACCTCAGGAAAGCCATGGACGAAGGGGTCTTTGTTCCAGGAAACCCCACCGCCACCATTGAGGGCGTGCGTGTGCCGGCGTTGGTCCTCGGGGACGGAGCCTACCCATTACGACGCTGGCTCATGACTCCCTACAAGCGGCCAAGGACGGACGTGCAGAGCCACTACAACCTCAGTCACTCCCGGGCAAGGAATGTAGTGGAGCGTGCCTTTGGACGTTTGAAGTCACGGTTCCGTTGTTTAATGTCACGACTCCATGTACATATTGACAATGTGACTCCGCTGATAATCGCATGTGTGATTTTGCACAACATATGCGAGGACAAGGGACATAACATCCCCTTCCCTGAGGACGAACCTGAACCTGTAGTCCTTCAGGATACACAGGACATCCCTGAAGCAAGGAGAAAAAGGATATATGCTGAGGGGTGCAAGGTTCGGGACGCCATAGCCACCCACATCTACAGAAACAGGAGGCGTGTTTAATTGTTTTTCCTACTCTGTTGTTGAATAAAGTTTTGTGTTCTTTGTTTAACCTTGTCTTGTGCGGTTTGTGTACTTTGCCAGCAAAAAAACGGGGATTCTCTGGTCCAAAAGCACTTTGACAGCCCTAAATGCTAACTCCCCACTGAAATTGACAAACACAATACGGAAGCGCTGAATGGGGAAAGTTCGGGGAGGCGGGTAGCCAGGAAGTATTGGCGACCCCTGTCAAACCGGAGGATCAATCCACTCATGTTCCAAGGAATAATTTTATTGGTGGGCAGCTTTGATACATTTAAAAAACGGGGTGGTCGATCGGAGCAACGCACGTTCGTTCCCTAACCGTCATTCCGAAGATGCCGAAGCCACGGAAGGGCTCCTTCTGGCAGCGCGCCGAGGCTGAGGCACTTCTGGAGCTGGTGCTACAATCAAAAAGTGTTGGCCGCCTAATGGCCAGCACCCATTGCCACACCAAGGGTGCCTACCTGGTGTTGGCTTCAAAGCTGAGGGAGAGGGGCTATGTCCGGACCTGGGAGCAGGTCCGGACAAAATTCAAGCGCCTTAAGCTGGACTTCCTAAACAGTCTGGAACAGTGGGGGGGGATCCCGCAGCCAAGTGGGAGGACGGTCTTCCACGACCAGATGGTGAAAATATGGGAGAAGGCTGGGAAGCCCCCCCTGGACATGAGGAGGCATATGGGTGAGTGCTGCCCTCGTTGTGTTTTGCCCTTAAACATGCATGGAATGACTAGCTGCCTCTTTCCCCTACTGTCCCCAATGAAATTCGAGAAAGTATTTAGATGCTGTCAACCCCCTCAGACTTAGCCAGCCAGTACTGTAGAACCACTTTGGTTATGCGCTTAGACTCTAACTGTGGTGTGTCCACCAGCTGTGTTTCATCTCTGTTTTGTGTGCTTTTAATTATGATTTGTCTTTTTCTTTGCCCAGCCACACAATCACCATCCAAGCTGGCAACAGCACCTGAGCGTGAGGAGGGGGAGGAAGAGGGACCTTCCACCTCGGGACAGGCTGCAGGTGAGAGTTTTATGTCTGTGAGGGAGACCCATGTGTGTGTACCCACACGGAGCCATATGGGAGCCTGATGTGATGCTTCCTTTTGGAGTGTGATCAAATTCTTTGTTTGATTTCTATAGCTGAAACTGTGGAGGCAAGGCTGCGTGCCATGGAGGCCAGAGTTACTTCCCTGGAGGCTCAAGTGGCGGAGCTGAAAGGGGAGATTGAGCAGCACAGGCAACAGAGGGAGGCGGAAGAGCGTAGGTTATGTTCCCCACTGCCCAACTCTTCTCACACTGTGGCTAAGGCCACTTAAAAGTGTATGCATGTAAACTAAAGAAATTTGAAAATATGTGTGGTACTAATGTGTACTTTTTCTCCCTCCCCACAGTTAAGAAGAAGGAGGACGAAGAGCTCTTCCGGCGCAAAGTTAGGGGGACCGTGGGACGGCTGTGCAGGAGAGTTAGGGCGATGGAAGGGGCTGGGGAGGGGAGCGGTGGGACCTGAGTTTTGTTTCCTGTTTGTGTTTTGGGGTAGGGGTTGGGGGGGGGGGGCTCCAAGTTTCATTCCCCAATGTTTTTCCCCTGTTAAATGTATACTTTTGTTAAAAAAAATTGGTTTTCCAGGGGGGTGGGGGGTGGTGGTGCTGGTGGGGCTCCAAGTTTCATTCCCTAATGTTTTTCCCCTGTTAAAATGTTTTTTAAAATAAAATGTTATTGCAAATTTTATAACAAGACTCCAGTGTGACTTCTTAAACTCGCACATATTTAACCCCACACCACACTCCTAAAACTCCTTGAACTAACACCCCTCCAACCTCCAACCCACACAGCAGTACCACAATATACACAATCACTAGAGAGGCCGCTTTCAGCCTTGCAGATTCTACAGTAGGGTACACAGAGACAGAGTCAAAAATATAAACTTTATTCAACAAACAACAAAACACAGATAACATGAAATAGAAAAAGTGGGCAAAACTAGGAGGGGGAGTACTTGTCTGCTGGTTTTATTTTTCTCTTTCCGAGAATAGTCCTCCTTCTTGTTTGGGTGGAGGCATTCTGAGAGGGAGTCGGTGGGGTGGGTGCTGGAAGTGGTGGTGTTGGTGTGGGTGGTGGTGGGGGGGCGATTTGTGGAGGGTAGGCCCTTTCCATGACCGCTACAGCCCTCTCCATGAGTCTCCTTATCAGACGCACCTCCTCCACGCCTTCGCGTAGGATTTGGTTTGTCTCTCTAAGGACTGCCCTCAATTTTCTCCCCTCCTGGGCAATGAGTGTGAGCATGGCTTGGTCAGCGGCCGCGGCACGCCGTGACTCCTCATAGCAGTGCTCAAGGAGCCTCTCTCCCACGCTTGTCAAGACGGAGACGCGCCTCAGCCTGCCGCGTTCCCTCGTAAGCCTCTCCTCTGCTGGGAGCGCACCTCTAGGTGGTGGGCTGCCTGGAGCCAGGGGTGGTTCCTCCTCCTCATCTGAAAGAACCTCTGTTGGCAAAAAATGAGAAACAAAACTGTTAGTAACATCCAAAAAGTCAAAACACACCATGGTGGACATGGTGTTCTTTTTTGTCCCCGTGTTTTCCTGCCAAGAATTTAAACAATCCCCGGCGAGCACATGGCTATTGTTTGTTTGCCCATGGTGTGCTTTTACTTTTGCCTACTTGCACAGCAGGACTCTCAACAATTAAAAGGGAGCACATGGTTAGTGCCTAGCGACATTGTCCTGCAGCTATGGCTCGAAAGGAACAGGTCATGCACGCTCACCATCTTGAATCTGTATCCGCCTGCGCCGGGCAGGAGGTCCAAGCACCCTAGGCTGTTCCTCCTCCTGTGTTCCGGGTATGAAATCTGCAAAAAAAGGAAAAAAAACAGATCTAGGACCAAAGGGTGGCAAAGCCAGCTTCAAAGCCTACACCAGCAACGCAGAGGGACTCTCTTCTTTCTCTTAGCAGTGCTGCTGCCCTGCACAAACAGAAAAGCACAAAGCAGTTAAAACAGCCCCCCCCCCTATTTTTACTAATACCTACCAATGTTAGTTGATGCCCCCGAATCACTATCCACGTCAGGTGCTGCTGGAGACTCTAGGGGCCCCGTCCCTGGCAACTGTGTCTCTGTGGACAAGAGCAGAAAATAGTGAAAAACGAGCAAGCATACACCATGAACCACAAAGCAAGCTCCCAAAGTTGTGAGCCAAAGTACTGCAGAAGGCCTATGGGCGAGGCATGCTGCAAATATTTTGGGGCTGTTGGTTAAACATGACCGTTTCAAATACTAACCACATCAAGCACTCCACAGCCAACCATCTTAATAAATCTTTTAAAAATTAAAATTAAATTATAAAATTAAAACCGTTTCAAATAGTAACCACAGCAAGCACTCCACAGCCTACCTTCTTTTAAAATCTTTTAAAAATTAAATTATAAAATTATAAAATTAAAACCGTTTCAAATAGTAACCACAGCAAGCACTCCACAGCCTACCTTCTTTTAAAATCTTTTAAAAATTAAATTATAAAATTATAAAATTAAAACCGTTTCAAATAGTAACCACAGCAAGCTCTCCACAGCCTACCGTATTATGCGTTGCAACGAACACACGAGAAAACGATGCCCAAACGTCAGAACACACATTTGCTTAAAAGGAAATATAAAATAAAAAGAAAATCACTTACCGGAGGCAAGGGGCGTTTGCTCAGGAGCCTCCTCTGGCTCCCCAGGAACGATGGCGATCAGGTCCAGCGTTACCGATTCCGCGGCTCGTTGCTGGACGGGGGGTGGAGGGCGAAAGCTGGAGGAGGTTCCCTCGCCGGGATCCTCCTCAGCGGGTGGTTCCTCGACCGGGGCAGCCGGCTTCCGAACCACCTTAAGGCTCCGGCCGACGCGCTTCGGCCTGCCGGATCCTTCCCCGTCCCCGTACAGCTGGCGCTGCTCCTCGAAGTAGGGGCAGGTCACCTTTTCGTTGCCGGAACCCTTGTTATGGTTCACGGCTCTCATGTACTCTGCCCTCATTGTCTTGGTCTTCGACCGGCATTCAAGGCCGGTCCTGTTGTGGCCCAGGGCGCGCATCTTAATAGCCACTTGTTCAAAAACCTCCCTATTCCTGTGGGAGGACTGGAACGCGTCCTGGATTTTCTCCTCCGAGAAAATCCCGATCAGGTCCCTGATCTCCGCGTCCCTCCAAGTTGGGCCACGGCCGGTTGCAGGGACGGACGAGGCTTGAGAAGACGATTCCATGTTGCTTTTGCTAGTAGCTGAGCAAAATGGTGGTGGGAGGTGCAGGGTGCAACGGATCATATACCTTCCCGCACACAAAGACAAAGGGACTAGCCGGCTCCTGATTGGTGGAGGGCAGCAGGGGACACGCACATTGGCCACATCAGGTCACATGTCACGTTCAAAACTCCTCGCGCGGGAACAGGATCTGCTCCTAATGGCCAGATTGGCGCCCTTGTTGTTTGACTTAACGCATGCGCGTATTCGTTTACACGCGAGAAGAGCAGTTTGAACATGCAGCGGGAGCCATTTTAGGAAAATGTCCGCCATTACACAAACGCATGCCGGTGTTCAACCGAGAGCAAGTGCGGCAGTACTCGGCAGTTCCCCAATAATATTCACCAGCCACAGCATAAATCAACCAAACATGACATGTAACTGGCGTACGTTCGTTGGCACGCTCAGAGGAATGTTTTTTAAAATGAACGGGGGACGGCGACTCCGCTTGCCGGAGGTCTAGCCGCCAATGGAAGGGGTTGTCCGCACCCAAGCACAAGCACGCACCGGGAACCACACAAAGACCCACTACACATAAGCCGCCCCTCATGATATCACCTCGAATCATGTCTATTGAACCCCTGTAAGCTAAGCAGGAGACTGCGAGCGGCGACCGTTCGTTGGCACGCTCAGAGGAAAATTTTTTAAAATGAACGGGGGACGGCAACTCCGCTTGCCGGAGGTCTAGCCGCCAATGGAAGGGGTTGTCCGCACCCAAGCACAAGCACGCACTGGGAACCACACAAAGACCCACTACACATAAGCCGCCCCTCATGAAATCACCACGAATCACGTCTATTGAACCCCTCTAAGCTAAGCAGGAGACTGCGAGCGGCGAATGTTCGTTGGCACGCTCAGAGGAAAATTTTTTAAAATGCTCCCTGTACGTTGACTCCGCTAGGACTGGCCGATGGTAGACGGGGTTTTAAGCTTTGGGCAAATTTTGGGAACGTGACGGTGTGTGCCACTGTGCTTGTGAAAAACTCTTGTGGTGTCCGGGCAGAATTTCCGAAAGTGATCGTGCTTGAAAGCCAGTCGCTGTCCCGTTGCCTCGTAGATCCCCGCTCGCTCGGAGAAAAAAAAAATGGCGAACAGTTCGCCGGAAGTTTGGAGGACAGGCTCGGGAGGAGGGACTTTGAAGAACCCGCAACAATGGTAACGCACAGGTCTTTAGCGCTACTGTTGCAGATTGGTTGCAGGAGTGTATCGCTATCCGGAGGGTGAATCCAGTTTTCTGGATTCCCCTAGAAGCGCTACAACGAAGCGCTTTTTGCGGGTCGGTTTCAGGATTGTTGCAGATTGTTTACGACGTCGTGCGTTATGGCAAATTAGTAGCGTTTTCAATCAGCAACCATTGTGCTATTTTTAAGCCGTGGGAAATGCCCCTGTGACTAGCCCAACGTCACCCAGCTGGCTGCATGTAAAGGAGTGTGGAATCAAATACGCTGCTCTTAACCATTGAACCGTGCTGGCTCTCAAGAAGCCACAAAGAACTCTGGGGTGTCTGAAAGAGAAGTAGCTAATAGGATGGTGCAATTGTCTGATCTATATTGTAGCCACACGTTCCCCCAGCAAGCTTTTGCTTGTGGCTGCTAACCCTCTAGCTCTCCCTTTATTCATCATGAAATTAGCCAGGCACTGCTGAGGCCAAACAGGAGCTTTTGGAGTTCTCCAAATTATGGGGGCATCTTCCCCCCCCCCACTGGCTGCATGATGTCATGGTGAAGGTTAGTTAAATAGGCCAGCTAGTTGACTTTGAAGGCCATAACTAGTTTGGCAGGGATTTGGCGGAATGATCAGGATAGGTAGGGATAATCAGTAAGACCTCTAAAGTGGTGGAATACAACACTAATTGTCCAGTGGGTATGGCTGTGAAGGACAGGCTAGGGGGTTCAGCAGCACCTTTCTGAACCTGGGCACTTCTCAGTACATAGTGTACAGGTGATGATAACAAAGCCGGCAGAAGATGCTGGAAGTGTTTGGAGTCAGGCAGCACTTGTGCACACTCTAAATAATGCATTTTTAATCATAGAATCATAGAAACATAGAGTTGGAAGGGGCCATACAGGCCATCTAGTCCAACCCCCTGCTCAATGCAGGATTAGCCCTAGCATCCTAAAGCATCCAAGAAAAGTGTGTATCCAACCTTTGCTTGAAGACTGCCAGTGAGGGGGGGCTTACCACCTCCTTAGGCAGCCTATTCCACTGCTGAACTACTCTGACTGTGAAAATTTTTTTCCTGAGATCTAGCCTATATCGTTGTACTTGTAGTTTAAACCCATTACTGCACGTCCTTTCCTCTGCAGCCAACGGGAACAGCTTCCTGCCCTCCTTCAAATGACAGCCTTTCAAATACTTAAAGAGGGCTATCATGTCCCCTCTCAACCTCCTTTTCTCCAGGCTGAACATTCCCAAGTCCCTCAACCGATCTTCATAGGGCTTGGTCCCTTGGCCCCAGATCACCCTCATCGCTCTCCTCTGTACCCTTTCAATTTTATCTACGTCCTTCTTGAAGTGAGGCCTCCAGAACTGCACACAGTACTCCAGGGGTGGTCTGACCAGTGCCGTATACAATGGGACTATGACATCTTGTGATTTGGATATGATGCCCCTGTTGATACAGCCCAAAATCGCATTCACCTTTTTTACCGCTGCATCACACTGCCTGTTCATGTTTAGTTTACAATTCACAAGTACCCCAAGGTCTCGTTCACACAGTGTTACCTAGAAGCGTATCCCCCAGCAAGTAGGCATGTTTTTCATTTTTCTGACGCAGATGCAGAACTTTATACCTAT
Organism: Paroedura picta; assembly: GCF_049243985.1. Classification (NCBI taxonomy): domain Eukaryota; kingdom Metazoa; phylum Chordata; class Lepidosauria; order Squamata; family Gekkonidae; genus Paroedura; species Paroedura picta. The sequence continues at coordinate 93,559,047 of NC_135369.1, read as the reverse complement.
CTTTATTAAATTGCATCTTGTTCTCATTTGCCCATTTTTCCATTGTGTTCAGATCTCGTTGAACTCTGTCTCTATCTTCTGGAGTATTTGCCAGTCTTCCCAATTTGGTGTCATCTGCAAACTTGATTAGTCCCTCCACCCCCTCATCTAGATCATTAATCAATATGTTAAAAAGTACCGGGCCGAGCCCTGAGCCCTGAGGTACCCACTACTCACCTCCCTCCAGTCTGATGAAACACCATTGACAACAACTCTTTGAGTGCAGTTCTCTAACCAATTCCCTATCCACCTAACAATCTGAAAATCCAGATTGAAGTCCTTCAATTTATCCCTCAGAACATCATGGGGAACCTTATCAAAAGCTTTACTAAAATCCAAGTAAACGACATCAACCGAATTTCCACGATCCAGCAAACCTGTCACTTGGTCAAAAAAGGAAACCAGGTTGGTCTGACAGGACCTGCTGGAGACAAATCCATGCTGACTTCCTTGGATCACCAAATTGTCCTCCAGATGTTTGCAGATCACTCCCTTTAATGTCTGCTCCATTATATTACCCACAACAGAGGTCAGACTCACTGGTCTGTAGTTTCCCGGGTCATCTTTCCTCCCTTTTTTGAAGATCAGAATAACATTTGCTCTCTTCCAGTCCTCCGGGACATCTCCGGTCCTTAAAGAGGTCCCGAAGATGATGGACAAGGGTTCTGCAAGTTTTCTGGAAAGTTCTTTGAGCACTCTCAGGTGCATTTCATCCGGCCCAGGGGATTTGAATTCATCCAGTGCAGCTAAATGCCTCTCAACAACCTCTCTGCCCATGTCAACCTGCCACCCAGACACTATCTCTTGGCTACTGCCATCTCTAGATGTGCCTAAACCCTTTGACCTGTGGGGAAAAAAGATGTAAAATAGGCGCTGAGCCTTTCTGCTTTCTCTGCATCCTCCGTTAGAGCTTGTCCATCCACAACCAACAGTGGGCCTATTGCCTCCTTTACTTTACGTTTGCTCCTCACATAACTGAAAAATCTTTTCTTGTTACAGTGGGCTTCCCTGGCCAATCTTCTTGTTACAGTGGGCTTCCCTGGCCAATCACTCTCCGCTTTGGCCTTTCTGATGATTGATCTACAGTCCCTAGTAACCTGTAGGTACTCTTCTTTAGAGCTCTGTCCTTCCCTCCATTTCCTGAACATTTCCCTTTTCTTTCTTAGTTCCTCTTGAAGTTCTCTGTTCATCCAAATAGGCTTCTTAGAGCTCCTGTAGTGTTTTCGTCTTTCTGGGATAGTCATTGATTGAGCATGCAATAGCTCTTGTTTGAGTTGTGTCCACCCTTCACATGCTCCCTTCCCTTCCAGCATTCTCGTCCATGGTATGACACTCATCATGTCTCTGAGTTTATTAAAGTTTGCCCTACGAAAATCCAACATCCGCGTCTGGCTACAAGCTTCCTTGGCTCCCCATCTCAAAAGGAATTCTATGAGGACATGGTCACTTCCCCCTAGGGTCCCCACCTCCTTCACCTCATCCACTAACTCTTGCCTGTTGGTCAGTATTAAGTCCAGTATGGCTGAACCTCTTGTGGGTTCATCTACCATTTGATAAATGAAATTGTCAGCCAGGCAGGTCAGAAAGTTGCATGACTGAGGACGCTTTGTAGAGTTTGTTTCCCAGTACACATCTGGGAAATTGAAGTCACCCATGATGACAAGGTCCTGCCTCTTGGATATTTTCCCAAGCTGCTCACAAAGTGCAGCATCCACATCCTCTTGTTGGTCAGGCGGTCGGTAGCGGACACCAATCACCACACTGTTTGTTTTCCCTGCGCTTATTTTCACCCAGATGCTTTCCACTGTAGATATACTCTCCTTCACTAGAATTTCCTGAAAGGTAAGCCCTTTCCTCACATACAGTGCCACTCTGCCACCTCTTCGATCTATTCTGTTTTTTCTGAACAGTTCATATCCATCCACCATTACATTCCAGTCATGAGAATCATTCCACCAAGTTTCTGTGATGTCTACTAGATCATACCTTTCCATCAGCATGAGAGGTTCCAGCTCTTCCTTCTTATTGCCCATGCTTCGTGCGTTAGTATAAAGGCATCTGAATCCTTTTAGTTTTGGTTCCCTATGAGCTGGCCTTCCTGGTTGGGCTGCCCCCGATCAGTCTCCTTCCTTACACTCCCTATGTTGAACATCTCCTTCCCCTTGTGGCTTCAGTTTAAAGCTCTCCTGATGAATCTCCCCAGGTTCCTGCCAAACACATTCTTCCCCAGCTTCGATAAGTGCAGTCCATCAGGTGCTAGTAGGCCTTCCTCAAGAAAGCCTATCCCATGGTCCCAGAAACCAAATATCTCCTGCCGGCACCAACTACGCAGCCAGTGATTCACCTCCATTATCTTCCTCTCCCGACGCATTCCTCTTCCCTTGACATGCAAGATTGAAGAAAATACCACTTGTGCCCCCATTTGCTTGAGCTTCCTCCCTAGATCTTGATAGTCTGATTTAATAGGAGCGATGGTATTCATGGACATGTCATTCATACCCACATGGACCATCACAAATGGGTAGAAATCCGTAGATTTGAGGAGTTTGGGCAGCCCTTCTGAAATGTCTTTAATTTTTGCCCCTGGCAAGCAACACACCTCTCGGGTTAGGGGGTCGGGACCAGCCACATGGTGATCCATTCCTCTTAGCAGGGAGTCTCCAATTACCAGTACTCTCCTTTTTCTTTTCTTCTCAACACCATTTCCTTCTATCCCCGTGGCCTCTCCACTTTGTCTTAGACTTTGTTTTGGGACCTCTTCCCTCGTTGACACTTGCACCTCCTCTGCAAGGGCCTGAAATATATTTTGCAGCTCCAAAGGCCCCGATAACTGTCTCACTCTACGCCGTTGAGTCTTTTTCCTAACTGACTGCAGAGGTAAATCCATGCTGACTTCCTTGGATCACCAAATTGTCCACTTGGAATGTGTACAACTGGATTGTACAGTGTGAAATGGCAAAATCCACTTGCAGAAGGTTGCTGAAGTGGATTGAAATTGCATTATTTAACATGTGTAAAATGCCTAGCACAGCTCACCATTGAAATAAACTCGTCAAACCCCAGCTGTCGTCTCGTGTCTTTATTGAATGATGCCTGGAGCAGATATCAAGAAAAGCCTTCAGTAGATGACAGAATTTGACTCTTGTTTTCCTGTTTTATAAACAGAAGTTGAGCTACTTCTGGCATCACATGAAGACATCAGCATCATAATTGGACACAGCAACACCTAATCCACAGTTTCTAGCCTACTCTGTGCAAACTATTATTTAAGGGTTGATTCCAGGGGCTCCAGAATAAAACTAGGTTTCGAACCACTCATCAGTGTCCTGTAACAAGAGCCAAATCATTTAACAGTGTTGTCAGGAATAAAATGGGAGTAAAGTTCTTGCTTAGCAAAGCTGGCCAGGGGTGGGGGTATAAATAGTGGCATTCAAACTGCTAATCACATAACATGCCGAGACATGGAACAAGCAAAAAATGCATACTCCATAAGTAACTCCTGCTGGGAAATGGACTTCATGTAAATCAGACTGCATGTAAATCCCACAGACAGACTAAGCATAATAAATCATGAGAACAATCTAGAGTTCCTGTGTGAGGGTCAACAGAACATCAGCATCAAAAGGAAGCTGCTGAATTATGATGCATCTTTGGCATGCATTTTTACCCTTCAGAAAACTGCATTTTCAGCAGTGTTTGTGCATTCATTTGCATGTAATATTTGCTCAATGTAGTCTGCCAGTCACTGGGGCCTTGCTCACCTAGGGACAGGGGGAGGGAAGGAGTTAAAACTGGCCTAATCTGCTTCATTGCCTCTTGTGGTGCAGACTGGTAAGGCAGCGACATGCTGTCTGAAGCTGTCTGTCCATGAGGTTGGGCGTTCAATCCCAGCAGCCGGCTCAAGGTTGACTCAGCCTTCCATCCTTCCGAGGTCGGTAAAATGAGTACCCAGCTTGCTGGGGGGTAAACGGTAATGACTGGGGAAGGCACTGGCAAACCACCCCGTATTGAGTCTGCCATGAAAACGCTAGAGGGCGTCACCCCAAGGGTCAGACATGACTCGGTGCTTGCACAGGGGATACCTTTACCTTTACCTTTAATCTGCTTCACTGCAAAGTGAAGAGGCATGGAATCTCCATGTGTAGGATAGATGGAAAGTCATCTAAGGCAGAAAGTTGGATGCAAGAAGGCTGACCAGTTCTGACAACTGGGAAGACACCCCACTGCAGAGCCAAAGCACAGACCAGTGGTCCCAGAAACATGGAGCCAAGGACCTGGGATAATGACAGAGAACTGGACCTGCTTTTCATGGAAGCACACCAGTCCTTTGATCCCGCTATATCTGCCAAGACTTCCTTCCCTAACAACATCTGTCAAATACCCCATAGAATAGCTAGAAGAGATAAGAATGCCTTCTTAAATGAATAGTGCAAACAAATAGAAGAAAACATTAGAATGGGGAGGACCAGAGATCTGTTCAAGAAAATTGGAGATAAGAGAACATTTTATGCAAAGATGGGCATGATAAAGGACCACAGAAGCAGAAGAGATTTTTAAAAGGTGGCAAAATTATACAGTAATACAAGAGTGAGGTTAACATCCCTGATAACCACAATAGGGTAGTCACTGACCTGGAGCCAGACATCCTGGAATGTTAAGTCAAATGGGCCATAAGAAGTCTGAGCATCCATAAAGCTAGTGGAGGTGACAACATTCCAGCTGAACTATTCAAAATCTTAAAAGACGATGCAGTAAAAGTGCTACACTCAATATGCCAGCAAATTTGGAAAACTCAACAGTGGCCATAGGATTGGAAAAGGTCAGTTTACATTCCAATTCCAAAGAAAGGAATGCCAAAGAATATTCAAACTACCACACCATTGCACTCATTTCTTGTGCTAGCAATGCTCAAAATCCTATTAGCTAGGCTCCAGCAATATGTGGACCGAGAACTTCCAGAAGTACAGGCAGGATTTCAAAGAGGCAGAGGAACTAGAGATCAAATTGCCAACATACGCTGGATCATGAAGAAAGCTAGGGAGTTCCAGAAAAACATCTACTTCAGCTTCATTGACTATGCTAAAGCCTTTGATTGTGTGGAAGACAACAAATTATGGCAAGTTCTTCAAGAGATGGAAATACCAGAGCATCATATCTGTCTCTTGAGATACCTATATGCCAGTCAAGAAGCAGCAGTGAGAACCGGGCATGGAATCACTGATTGGTTCAAAATTGAGAAAGGAGTTTGGCAAGGCTGTATACTGTCTCTTTGCCTGTTTAACTTGTATGCGGAGCACATCATGAGAAAGGCAAGTTTAGATGAGTCACAAATTGGGATCGAGATTTCAGGGAGAAATATCAACAACCTCAGATATGCAGATGATGCCACTCTAATGACAGAAAGTGAAGAGGAACTATAGAGCCTGTTGATGCGGGTGAAGGAGGAGAGTGCAAAAGTTGGCTTGAAACTCAACATCAAGAAACCGAAGATCATGGCATCCGGCCCTCTCAATTCCTGGCAAATAGATGGGGAAGAAATGGAGGTAGTGACAGATTTTATTTTCCTGGGCTCCAAGATCACTGCAGATGGGGACTGCAGCAAATAAATTAAAAGACGCTTGCTCCTGGAGTGGAAAGCTATGGCAAATCTAGACAGCAACCTATAAAGCAGAGACATCACCCTGCCAACAAAAGTGCGTCTAGTCAAGGCTATGGTTTTCCCAGTGGCAATGTACAGCTGTGAAATTTGGACCATAAAGAAGACCATAAATCAAAGAATTGAGGCTTTTTGAACTCTGGTGCTGGCTTTTGAACTCTGGTGCCAGACTGCAAAGCGAACAAACCGGTCAGTCCTAGAGGAGATCAGCCCTGACTGCTCCTTAGAAGGCCAGATCCTGAAGATGAAACTCAAATACTTTGGCCACCTCATGAGAAGGAAGGACTCCATGGAGAAGAGCCTAATGCTGGGAGCGATCGAGAGCAAAAGAAGAAGGGGACGACAGAGAATGAGGTGGCTGGATGGGGTCACTGATGCAGTAGGTGCAAACTTAAATGGACTCCAGGGAATGGTAGAGGACAGGAAGGCCTGGAGGATCATTGTCCATGGGGTCATGATGGGTCCGACATGACTTCGCACCTAACAACAACAACCATATAGAAAGGTGGGGTTTTGAAGAAGCATGCATAACATTCAGGTCCATTCTGCACCCAATAAATATAGGGAAATATTCACCTTATGCAGATGCCATATTTTTGGCATTTTGCATGACATCACCAACAAGCAGCAAGCAGCAAACCAGTAGCTACATCCACCATTTTAAAGTGCTAGCTGGGGAATCGCATAAAGTGGATTTACCCAACTAAAAAGCACCAGCTAGAGAAGAGCAACCAGCAAGCCACAAACTAAAGAAATATGTGGAGCCAAAGTAGCGCTATCTCCGCCTCCAATATCCCACCCTTGCACCCACCTCCCTCTCCTTTCTTTTGGGAACATACTGCCCGGAGCAACAAATAGGCAGTAAATCATGCAGGCACACACACACACAGTTAAAACACATAGAATTCCTCTCTAAAGGCCCCCTCCCCCAAATCGGGAACGAGTCTAATTTTTAAAAGATTCCAGGCTCGTGATTCTATAAGGGGTGGCATTATAAAAAGCACTACGCGTCTGTGATTAGACGCATAGATGTTTCAATGGAGACATTTTACTTAAAAATATAGCTGTCATTGCGGGCTCTTTAAAACATGGAAAACAGTGATTGGTTGCCTGACAGGCGGAGGAGAGTCATGTGTAAAGCACGTTTCTTTCTTCTGCCATTTCAAGCAGGCATGTGTAGTGCTAAGAAGAGTGAGAAGGTGGCAGGTAATAGCAAGAGAGCCAGAAGGTGAGGAATGGCCGGAGGCATTTTTTAGAGTTATGCCATTTCTCTGGCATAATGCTATTTTTTCAGAGTGTGGAACTGCCCTCACATTCAGGAAATTTGGAGCATATATGTGTATTTATTGTGTTCTATTAAGTTATCAAGCACCTATTGCATGCATATTGGTGTAGAGTCCTTTTCACTTGGATGAGAGTCTGCTAACAAAAACCATGCATACTAATGTCTCTGTCAAACTGTGTGCTATGTATCTTTTAATGATAGGAAATCAATAACAGCAAAGCCATGGGAAGTGGGTTGAAGACAACAGCACAGAGTGAGTGACAATGATGCATCCATTACACACACACAAACACCCCAGGTGTAGTAGCCTAGCCTGGTGAAGGTAGAAAAACACTTGCTGGGCTACTTTTGTGACTTGAGCCTCCATTGTCAAGGAGGCATCAAAAATCACCCCCAGGTGCAGTGGTAAGTTGCACCCCGTCTAGCATAGGCAAGCACGCTTCCTGCTCTGGCCCTTTCCTACCCACCCAGAGGACCTCTTTTTTCAGATGGGTAAATGAGATTACAAATATCTCAACTGGATCACATCTGTGTCCTCCAGTGAAATCTGTGTCAAGTATAGCACCATGCAGATCAGGTTTGTGCCTATGTAGTACCAGCTTGTGCTAGAGTCTGGCCATTGCAGTTTGTGGCTGCTTTTGTGCAGTTTAAGAATCATTTAATATAAAAGAGAATCGGCAGTGACTCCTGTGGTAATTATCAGGTTATTATAAAATTGTGTTGGTCTTAAAGGTGCCATTGAACTCAGACTTGTTTCTGCTGTTTCCAACCAACAGAGCTACCCACCAGAATCTTGAGCCTTTTCTGCACCAGGGTTTTCTAGTAGGTTACTGTGTGTTCCTGCGTAGTTATTTTTTTTCTTCATTCTGCATTCCACCCTGCTCCCTAAGTGAATGTCCCTGAGGAATATTTGGTTTTGCTCTGTGCTAATTTTCTACCCTCCTGGATTCAGCATGCATTATGTATGCTGTTTTTCTCGGGTTTAAAAGAGCAGATATACTACAATTCTTCCTATTTATTCATCCCACAATCAAAGTGTTCTCATGCAGAAATGTTGTTCATTATTATACTGACTGATAGACTTGCAAGGCATAGAATTGCTGATAGTTCACTTGATAAGCCAGATGCACTTTTAATGTGACCAATACCAGATAAATTGCCTAGATTACATTGCCTGGTTTTTGTAACACAGTCACTGACATTTATTTGAGAAGTGACCACAAAAGAGGGGGTTTGTGGGGGTTTGTGAAGCCCTGAGGTTTCTTGATGGCCCCAGAAGGGTTTCTCAACTGAGTTGAGTTGTTTATTTTTTACAATATTTTAATTAAAATATTAATTGGGTGATATGACCATGTATAGTTAGGAGATGGAAAGGGGAGGGGTCCCAGTCATAAATATCTTTGCTGGTCAAGGCCCGTCATATGTGGTGGCAACTGAAGTCCAGAAAGGTACCTACTCTCATTTTAACTTAACTGCACTGGGAGTGACAGGGGGCAACAGAACAGAAGATGCCTGCCCCAGCAGAGTAGGCCAGATTACTCACAACAATACAATAGCTAAGGAACAATAATGCCTGTTGTGGCTGTCACACTACAAATTAATGTGAATATTGGCCTACAGAAAGCAATCGATGGCAACAGTTCTGCAGTATATTTTGGCTTAATCAATTATTTCCTCTGGAGCTTTATATGCCCTTAATCTCTGCCACAGAGAGCAGAGCAACAGCTGCTAACAGCAACTACAGCATTTCATTGTTCGCATCTCATTCTTTACTGAAGCTTCCACATTTAGCATGCCTTCCTGTCTGTAACTCTGGAAACCTGCAGATTGAACCTGTTATTCAATTTAGTAGCAACATTCACAGAACAGTAATATGTTTTCAAGCCAGCTGTTCTTTTAAAAATTTCCCCCTTTTAATCATTGAATGTTCTGTGGTAACCTCATCTGTTCCCAGCTGAGACAGCCTTAGATCTTTTACCATACTGGCTGTATCTTTTAACATTTTTTACCTTCTTGTTGGAAAAATATATAAAAGGAATCAACTGATTGACACAAATATATAATTGTTTTTTTTTAAACATGTGTATGCAGTACAGCGCAAAAACATATCTAAAAACTGCCCTAATTCTTCCTTGGGTATTCATTCTTTGCTAAATTCTGAATGTATAATTCTATCAAACCAAATAGATTTTTTTAAAATCATATGATTCAAGCATATACGTTTGGTAATACATGGGCACATTTGAAAAATTAAGAATCTCATTATTGTATTTATTCACTAAGTGGTATAAAAACATTAATCTTGGATGTGTCAGTTTTTAAAACACAGATAGCTCGGGACCTTTAGGTAATTCTTAGCAGGAGCTACAAAAGGATTCATCAGGTAGTCATAACAAATACAAGATCTCAAATAGCTAAAATAGACCCAATGGACAGACCTGGTCAGAAGGTAAGTTTTGGATTAGCTGCATCTGACCTCGAGACCATGCCAGCTCCTGCCTATCTACTTGTTATCAGGAGCTATTCTTATTTGTAGATTACACCACCAGAATGCTCTTTTCTCTTGCATCTCTGATAGTATATTTCAGACTATATATACACACACATTTCCTTGTGTCAGATCCAACTCCTTGCTAAAACAATAGTTAGGCTTTACCATGAAGTTCCAGCCACAAAAATCTCGGAGAATTTTAGGCTGCCAGAGTTTCAAAAGGCCCAGAAGTCCTGGCAAACTACAATTCTGAGTTACCTTGTAGCAAATATTTCTTTGGCTGTTCCTTTTGGGCTAGGGCTTTAGTGCTTAATAAAAGTGCATGAATAGATGAATATAATCTTTAAATGCACAATATGAGGCATTTGTTTTTATTTTCAAACCTCTTTGAATGACATAATGTCGCCAACACAGATGGTAAATAAGTGTCACTTTGTACATTCCAAGGAAAAGGGTGAGAGAATAAGTGGAGACTGTTTTCATTTCTCTTTTCACACTTCTGGATTTCCCCTGAGACAAGCAGGCTTCAATAGAACTCTCCTTACAGACACCTTTTCTAGTTCACCTGACAATGGTTCTTTGGACTGTCCAAAGGGGTTCTCAGAATAATATTTGGTACCAGTCTTGCAGCTAGCCTTTAATGAAGTCCCTTACTGTAAGCTCCTAAAGCAGCTGCCGAGAAGACAACATGCTGCTACGGACCTGTCAGTGGCTGCTGTTATTCTTGCAGTTTCTCATTCATTTCAAATGAAAAGATCTCAGTGCATTGCCCCATTCTATTATGCATTTGAACTCTTGAAACAAAATCTCTCACACACAAAAACACACTGAATAAATGGCAAAAATATTTTTAAGAACACAAAAAGCACAATTTAAAATATAAAAAGCAACACAAGTATACTACTTTTGGGTTGGGGGCTGAAAAGATATACTTTAAAAAAATGCTTGCTGCCTGAGGGGAAAAAGCTATTTCTGTCCTAATAATTCCTTTCCATTTCTCTTCTTTTAGACTGTCATCTGGCATCTCAGCAGACGCCTGCCACCTGCAAGGGCAGGCAAAGTCAGACATCTCAACTCATTCATGATTGCAAAGCTTCTTATGCGGTCTAGAAGGCACATGTTTCTATTCACATTTTTCACATATATAAACACATGAGTGTCAGAAACAGCAAAGCTATAAAGAAGAGGTGGGGAAGAACTTCCTAAAATTATGCCTTTCCCTATCCTGTATACATACAATTATAGAAGATAGAATAACATCTTTAAACAGCAGCAAATGAAAACAGGGATTTATTCCTCACTAAAGGTTCAGTCAGGAAGGTGCCTCTTGTTGGATGGCTGCCATGCCCAGGATTAGATTGCACCTTCAGGGGATGCTCCATGCCAAGTGCAGTTGTTATTCTCTGGTTGCAAAATAGCACATATTCAAACTTTGCAGTACAGTCAGTGATCTACTTTAGATGCACAATCACCTCCATCAATGTCAGAAAATTATAACATCCTTGAACTCAAGGGTGCCAAATACGCATGCACATGAACACAAAACTCACTGAGCTCTTGAGCAAAAGGGTTTTGAATTTCATTTGGCACAGGAAGTCAGATGCTTCAAATGCCATCAGTTATTTATAATGCATATTCCTATTTTTGTGTCCTCAGTATTTTAAAATGGGTGGAATTATTAGAAACTGTTATTTTAAAAATATGAAACACATTATGTATCTCCCAAACTAACCTTTAGGTTTTATTTTAGCCAGAACAGATAATCATGATTACACCTTAAAAAAAAATCAGATAGTCTGATTTAGAAAACTCATTTTGAAATAATCCTTTTAAAAATAATCTTTTAAAAAATGAAATCTAGATTCACTATAAGCGAACAGATGAACAAAGCAACTACCTTATACTAAACTATTATTGATTCAGTATTGTTTGATCTAGGGTATGGAGCAGTGGAGTAATTTTTATTTCTATATTTTTAGAGCAATGGGAAACTGGTGTTAAAATGTGTTACGGAATACTCTAATTTAATCTCCTCGCTCCCTGACACTATAAACTAAATGAGATGAAGAAGAAGAAGAGTTGGTTTTTATATTCTTCTTTTCTCTACATTAAGGCATCTCAAAGCAGTTTACAATCCCATTATCTTCCTCTGCTCACAAGTAGGTGGCGGTGAGAGCATAGAGACCAGATTTTAACATTGGTAACGCGGGACACCATTGACCGGGGGGGGGGGGTCTTGATTAAAAATTTGGTCTATATGGAGCAACAAAAAGCTTCATAGAATGCATAGAACACAAAAATAGTATTGTAATATATATATTTTTATTTCAACATAAGTACAATTTGCCAGGTGCCCACAGATGTCCCTCCAAAAGTGGGACAAGCTGGTCACCTTACTGGCCCAAGATCACACAGCTGGTTGCATTTGGAGAAGCAGGGAATCAAATCTAGTGCTCCAAATTAGAGTTTGTCACTTTCAACCACTACACTATGCTGTTCTTTACATCTCTTGGGAGATAACAGGAAGTGTTTTTCAACCAAGTTTGCCATGATCCCTTTTTTGCTTCCTTGGACTACAGTTGCTGGCAGGGGCTCATGGGAACTGTAGTCCATGGACATCTGGAGGGCTGCAGTTTGACTACCCGTGGTCTAACTTATTCTGTTCTTCCATTATTAGCACATCATCAGCTACAGGTTCAGCTTCAAACCCTTCAAGACTTGTATCAGGATGTTTTGAAATCCCTCAAAGTCAGGACTGATGCTAAGGGTATTCTGAGCCAGTATTCACAAAAGATGTAGCAAACAATATGAAATACTATCTTTTCATCCATCTTAATATGTCAGAGTCCAATTGTTTATATCAAAGTAGGAAGACGAACCTAGATTTTTGATGTATCTGGTAATGAATCTTCAATACTAGAAAATCGAAAGTGGCTTTTTTCAGAGCTTTGAGGACTTTAGATCTATCAACACTCTAAATTTTCCTTTCTCTGATCATTATCAAACAGTTCATTCAATCTGTACATTTTACTATTGCTTCTGTAAGCAGCTTAATAAAGTGATAGTGCCAGAGGTTCTTTCTTCTTTGGGGTTGTAACAGACAGTTAATGGTTAATGTTTTAACCTGGTTGGACAATCTTGAATGACGGGGATTCAAATGGAATTCTACAGTTGAAAGTGACAGTTAAAAATGACAGTTGAGAGTAGTGTGAGAACAGTGGAGAGTTAAGCAGAGAGAGAATCAAGGAAGATCCTCAATTAGGGAAGTGGGACAAGTAGCCTTTCCCTGAAAGAAATAGCCTTTAGTAAAGGGGAATGATCCCTATTAAATGGTTAAGAAAGGAAATGAGAACATGTATGACTGTTCTTGTCTTTACAAAATTAAGTGTTTCTGAGCAAATAAGTTTGTGCTTGTTTATTTTAACAGTGTTTGTCAAAAGACCACTCTCCATAGTTTTAAAGGCCTGCCTGTAAACAAAACAGCTACTGGATTATGACAAACTATTTTTTAGATTTTTTTTTAATTTACTTCATTTCAGTTGCTCATTTTCCTTCTAAGTTATAAACCTGATACCTACCTGGCCATTTCCCCTCAAAAGTGAAATAAAATAGTTTCATTAGTAGACAAAAGCCAAAAAAGGATTTTAGTTAGTTTCTCAGTTCCTTAGGCTGGGTAAGCATATATCCATCTACATTAAAATAACTGAGAGAGACAGACAGTAAAACAAATACACAATAAAAGGGACTGCCCAGCCAAAGAAACAGAAAAAGGTAATTTGGGAAGCAGAGAAACCATATAGGGGTGAACTTATCCAGTTTCATACTGAAGTCAATTTCAAAAACTCAATGTGGCTAACTACAGTATATCTGTCAGTTATTTATGAGTTGTCTCTTCTGTCATTTCCTATTGCTTCAGTTATTTCACTATCTACTTTAAAAATACTCTGAAATCAGGATCACAAGGTACCCCAAATAAGAGTCTGATAAAGGTCATGATTTCAGAGTATTTTTAGAGTCTTATTGGGGGTACCTCATGATCCTGAGGAAGCTTTACAAATAACTAAGGAGAGAAGGGAAGTGAAAGGCAAGGGAGAAAGAGAAAGATACAGCCAACTGAATGCAGAATTCCAGAGAAAATCTAGAAGAGATAAGAATGCCTTCTTAAATGAACAGTGGAAACAAATAGAAGAAAACAATAGAATGGGGAGGATCAGAGATCTTTTCAAGAAAATTGGACATATGAAGAGAACGTTTCATGCAAAGATGGATATGATAAAGGACCAAAATGGTAGGGAACTCACAGAATCAGAAGAGATTTTAAAAAACGTGGCAAAATTATACAGAAGAACAAGAGCAAGCTTAACACCCCTGATAACCACGATGGGGCAGTTACTGACCTGGAGCCAGACATCCTGGAATGTGAAGTCAAATGGGCCTTAGGAAGTCTGAGCAACAATAAAGCTAGGGATGGTGACAGCATTCCAGTTGAACTATTCAAAATCTTAAAAGATAATGCAGTAAAAGTGCTACACTCCATATGCCAGCAAATTTGGTAAACTCAACAATGGGCACAGGATTGGAAAATGTCAGTTTACATTCCAATCCCAAAGAAGGGCAATGCCAAAGAATGTTCAAACTATCACACCATTGCACTCATTTCTCATGCTAGCAAAGTTATGCTCAAAATCCTACAAGCTAGGCTCCAGCAATATGTGGACCGAGAACTTCCAAAGGACAGGCAGGATTTCAAAGAGGCAGAGGAACTAGAGATCAAATCGCCAACATAGGCTGGATCATGAAGAAAGCTAGGAAGTTCCAGAAAAACATCTATTTCTGCTTCATTGACTATGCTAAAGCCTTTGATTGTGTGGAGCACAAAAAATTGTGGCAAGTTCTTAAAGAGATGAGAATGCCAGAGCATCTTATTTGTCTCTTGAGAAACCGATATGCAGGTCAAAAAGCGACAGTGAGAACTGCATAGAATCACTGATTGGTTCAAAATAGAGAAAGGAGTTTGGCAAGGCTGTATACTGTCGCTTTGCCTATTTAACTTGTATGCGGAGCACATCATGAGAAAAGCAGGGTTAGAGGAGTCACAAATTGGGATCAACATTGCAGGGAGAAATATCAACAACCTCAGATATGCAGATGATACCACTCTAATGGCAGAAAGTGAAGAGGATCTAAAGAGCCTGTTGATGCAGGTGAAGGAGGAGAGTGCAAAAGTTGGCTTGAAACTCAACATCAAGAAAACGAAGATCATGGCATCCGGCCCTCTCAATTCCTGGCAAATAGATGGGGGGAAAATGGAGATAGTGACAGATTTTATTTTCCTGGGTTCCAAGATCACTGCAGATGGGGACTCCAGCAAAGAAATTAAAAGACTCTTGCTCCTGGGGAGGAAAGCTATGGCAAATTTAGACAGCATCCTAAAAAGCAGAGACATCACCCTGCCAACAAAAATGCGTTTAGTCAAGGCTATGGTATTCCCAGTTGCAATGTATGGCTGCGAAAGTTGGACCATAAGGAAGGCCGAGCGTCAAAGAATTGAGGTTTTTGAACACTGGTGCTGAAGAAGACTCTTGTGAGCCCCTTGGACTGCAAGGCGAACAAACTGGTCAGTCCTAGAGGAGATCAGCCCTGCCTGCTCCTTAGAAGGCCAGATCCTGAAGATGAAACTCAGATACTTTGGCCACCTCATGAGAAGGAAGGACTCCCTGGAGAAGAGCCTAATGCTGGGAGCGATCGAGGGCAAAAGAAGAAGGGGACGACAGAGAATGAGGTGGTTGGATGGGGTCACTGATGCAGTAGGTGCAAACTTAAATGGACTCCAGGGAATGGTAGAGGACAGGAAGGCCTGGAGGATCATTGTCCATGGGGTCGCAATGGGTCGGACATGACCTCGCACCTAACAACAACAAATGATCCTGCAGAGGTACCATTTCTTGGCAATCTACACCTATGAATTACAGTTTATTTTTAAAGTTACCTATTTTCAGTTAGCTGACTCCTCAGCAACCACTCTTGTACTAATGTGTCTCCATATACTATCTAGTCTTATCAATATTTATTATCTCCAAAATGGCACCTGGCTGCTAACATCTATAGATCAGCATAGTACATAGTAAAAGGATCTTTCTACTGCTTGATCCATGATGAAACTCATATATTTTCAGCCATTTCATCCCGTCCAGGGTTGCAGGGAGCATCAAAACAGACAATTACTATATCTAAATTATAACATACTTAGAGGCCTTCTGCTTAAAATGTTTCACTTATGTCTGTTCCCTGTTTCCAGTCAAGTAATGAAATGCAGGATAGATTGGGAAGTCTTTCTTCAATGTAACGTCCAAGTTTTGAGTAAAGGTTTTACTGAATTGCCTAAGTTACAGCCTGCCTACCTTGACAAATGAAGTGGCCGTAGCCTTTTTGGTGTAGTGGTTAGGAGAGCCAGTTTGGTGTAGTGGTTAGGAGTGTGGACTTCTAATCTGGCATGTCAGGTTCAATTCTGCACACCCCCACATGTAGCCAGCTGGGTGACCCTGGGCTCGCCACAGCACTGATAAAGCTGTTCTTACCGAGCAGTGATATCAGGGCTTTCTCAGGCCTCTTATGCATGGTGGCAGCTACTGCGTGCTGTTACCATCCCATTGCGCTGGGCCAGGATGCCCCGCCATTCCTGATGTATGCATGGGTGCGGGGCATGCTGGGCTGCCCTGGCATAGTGCACGCGTGCTGAACGCTGGAGCCAGAAGGTAAGCCAGCGCGGTGGGGGTGGGGAGGTTTGGACGACCCGGGGAGGGAGTGGGGGGCCAGGCCCCCTCCACAAGCCCAGGGGCGCACATTGTAACTACAGGGACACCGTAGGGTCGGGGCTGGACGGGCCGACAAGCCTGGAACTGGCAATTATGCACAGTGCCGGCCCGCCGCAGCCCTGGCTTACCCAGGAAGCTACAGAAGATCTGGCGGCAGCAGTGAGCGTTATCGGTGATTTTAACCGAAGCGCTCCTGCCGCCAGTGCGGGTATTCTGGCCCGTGCATAAGAGGCCATAGGCTCACCTCCCACACAGGGTATCTGTTGTGGGAAGAGGAAAAGGAAAGCGACTGTAAACCACTTTGAACCTCCTTTGGGTAGAGAAAAGGGGCATAAAAAAAGGTAAAGGTATCCCTTGTGCAAGCACCGAGTCATGTCTGACCCTTGGGGTGACGCCCTCCAGCGTTTTCATGGCAGACTCAATACGGGGTGATTTGCCAGTGCCTAAGAACCAATTTATATTCCCACCAGACATGGTGGGAATACTGGGTGTTTTTTCTGCCATGTTTAGATTGCTTTAAAGTCTTTTAATGGGTATTTTAATGTGGACAAAGACTATTGTTATCCACCACGAGCCTACGGGGATTGGTGGGAAATATAATAGTAATAATAGTAACAGTAACAGTAACAGTAACAGTAACAGTAACAGTAACAGTAACAGTAACAATAACAATAACAATAACAATAACAATAACAATAACAATAACAATAACAATAACAATAACAATAACAATAACAATAACAATAACAATAATAATAATAATAAACTCTTCTTCTTCTTTAACAAGCCATACGAAAAGACTACTCAGCTCCACCAAATGATACTGGTCATGTTGTTACATGGATCACATTACTAGAAAGAGCAGCTATTCAGCTGCAAATCCGATTAATAAGAACAAAACTAATATCTGCATATAATACAAAATATAAAATAAAATCGCTGTATTAATTCTCATCAATGCATCACACTTTCTGCTTTGGATGCATAGAAAAACCAGCTATTCTACAGAAACATGTTGGAACAACCATGATAATAGGGTAAGCAGCCAAGCCTAACATGGCACATTAACTGGTGAATCAGAGCATGTATTGCAGCCACATGAGGTTTGTTTTCAGAATATTATTTTGTTTCCCATTAAGATAGCAATCATCTTTGCCTTCATTTCAAGAGGACATCTCCTTCAGTGGGAAGAAAAACTTTTAAAATATAGCAGTCTTTTACATGCTGCCATTTGTTACTATTATGTTTCTACAGATTTTAATATAAATCATATCTCTGCTATTACCACATTAGGGCAGCATAATACCAATGCTCTAAAAAGATCTTACATTCAGTTTGCAAACATTTATTTGAAAGATTTTTACACCAACATTTGGCATATTGCTCCCAAGATGTCTCATGAGATAAAATAATAGAAACAACATAAAACTTACACAAAATAATCCTCATGACTGCAGCTTAAAAATATCATATACACTGTCCAATAAAATCCTGCAAATAAGAAAACTAGTGGATCAAAACCATCAAAACATATGCCAACAGATCACTATTCAGTCAAGGAATAGGATGAACCTTCCAAAGAATTACCAAGGGTATCTTCACGGAGAACGTATCATAGTAATCTAAAATAGATAAGATCAGAATATGAATAATTCTGCCAAATAAGTCCTGTCCCTTATAGACAATGGATAGTGCATCAACTGGGCCAAATTTGGCTGGTCAATCCATAATCACAGAATTGATCAATGCCCTTAAAACCTAGGCATTATCTTTCAGGCAGGCTCATTTAAAAGCTACTTTGATGTCTGTCTGCTGAACAACTGGCGCTATCCTGAAGTTTTTCTACTCCAGAGGCGGATAACTTGTGGTACCAGCCATTAAGGCCTTTTTAGGCAAGGTAATTCCCCAGCTATTTATGGGGTAGAGATTTGGGAGTGGAATCAAGACTCAGTTGGATATTATCCAAAACACCATTATCAGGAAAATCTGAGAACATCCCCAGGGCACTCCAGCAGTACATTTAAGAACCGAGATGGGACTCCCTTCAGTCTCTATGAGGATCCTTCTAAGGCTCCTGGGTTTTTATACCAAACTGATGATAAATGCATCTGAAGCCCAGCTGGCTAAATCTAGACACCAGTTCTACTCAAAGGAGAACTATTGGATCAAGGTTATGAACCCAGTCTTGCAACTGTATGCTTTACCCGCTTTAGAGGTTGTTAAAGCCTGGGACCTCAAAACAATCTGTAAATGGGTAACTGAAAAGGAGGCAAACCATAGCATCTACTTAAATAAAAACTCCAGGTTTTCTATATAGTACCCTCACCATAAGATGGCCAAATCTCTCTCAAGGTACCTAGCAGATCTCTCCGATCCCCCATTAAGAAGAGCACTTAGTTACAACTGCCTGTTTCCAACAATGCCCCCTTCCTATTTACAGGGCAGATTATTAGGGCAGCATTCCTCCCCATGTGCCTTCTTTCATACTGAAGATTTCCCCCACTACCTCTTTTTCTGTCTACTATATGAAACTATTTGCACTACATTATTTCAGGTCATACCTCATTCCAATGGAACAGTAAGAGATTGTATTAGTTTTTTACTGGCAGATACAAATCCATTCATAACATTTAAGGTCACCTCTTTTATGTTATTATCGATTAAGTTAAGGAACTGATTTGTACAAGCCAATCTTTAAACCAGGAATGTTGTATTTATTACTATTAAGCCAACTCTGTATTTTAAAATTATTTTTAAATTGCTCCTAATGTTGTTTTAGTTCATTTATTATAAGATGCTAAGGCCAGTGGCCACAACAGTAAATAAATTACTTACTAACTAATGCTGGATTAAGGTATGGATGCGACACAGAGGATAAATTAGACTTCACATAGACAAATGCTCTAAAAGCACCTCAGGCTGTGAAATCTGCTCTTTCAGAAAGAGTGAAATTCTATCCAAACAAATCAACTCCCAGACCCTGGTCAAAAGGATATTATTGATGAACTAGTAGTAAAAAAAAAATGCAATGGGCTCTAGACAGCCCATGCTCCCTTTCAATACTCCCCCCCCCACTTTGCAGATGGGAGGCAGTATTTAAAGGGACCGGGGGCTGCATAACAGCTGATCATCAGCTGTTACATGGCTTGTGCTCTCTTTAAATACTTCCCACCTTTGCAGACAAAGCTTTGCCTGTGAAGGTGGGGTGCATGCCTATTGAATGTTCCAAAGCCTCCTGGTGTGGGCAGGGCTCTGCCTGGAAGCTTTGGAATGCTTATAGATTTGACTTCTAATTTGACTGGACATAGTCAAATTTCTAGTGAATGCTTGGAAAATATTTTAAATCACATTAACTAACAATCAAAATATATACCTCAATTCAGAACAGGAAATGAAAGGTCAGGATTAAAAATTCGGTCTATATGGAGCAACAAAAAGTTTCATAGAATGCATAGAACGCAATAATAATGTAATATATATATATTTTAATTTCAACATAAGTACAATTTGCCAGGTACCCCCAGATGTCCCTCCAAAAGTGGGACAATCTGGTCACCTTAGTGGAGAATCAAACCTGGCTCACCAGATTAGAAGTCCGCATTCCTAAATACTACACCAAACTGGCCCTCTCTATATATGCCTATGGGGTCTGAACTTGATTACACTGAGAAAGAGACCTTGAGATCATAGTATCTAGAATAACGAAAATACTGACTTAGTGTGCTGCAGGAGTGAAAAAAGGCAAACATGGTGCTGGGATTTAAAGGGACTGAAAATAAAACTGTCAATATTATAATGTCCTTTTATCGATCTATGGAATGGCTTCCTTTGGAATACTGTACGGAGCTTGGGTCATCATATCCCTACTCCAAAAAAAGAAATACACAAACTGGACAACATACAATAAACAGCAATCCGTTGTTGGAGCACTTTTCCTGTCAGGATGAGCTAAAGAGAACAGGATTTTCAATTTAGAAAATAAGATGACCAAGGAGACATGATAATAAAGATATATAAAACTACTACGAGCAAAGCCCACTTAAAATAAATTGGCTTTGGCAGAAAAGCACTCGAGCCGCAGAGGTGTGGTGTGGGGCAGAAAGGGCCGTTGCCAAACCACAGATGGGGAGGCAGGCCTTCAGGGGGAAAGCAGGGATGGGAAGGCACCCCTCACTGGGTGAGGTCCCCGTGAACTAGCAGGTGGGGCGGGAAGGGCTGTCACTGCACCGGCTGCGTGGCAAGAGCCCTTCCCCAGCCACTTGCCAGCTCCCGAAGACTGCGGCCACTGCGGGGTCACTTCTTCTTGCCACTTCCCCCACAAACGCAAGAGGCTTTATCATGGCCTGGGGGGAGGGGAAGCGAGCTGCTGCCGGGCTGCTCCATGGGAGTGGGCGAGTGAGGCAGGTGGGGCGGCCAGGGCTGTCACGATATTCGGGGGAATCGGGGATGGGAAGCGACTGCGCGGTGGATGCGGTCCTCGGGAACTGCCAGGTGGGCAGGGAAGGGCTCTTGCGGTGCGGATGATGTGTTGAGAGCCAGTGGGATCCCAAACGGGGTGGGAAAGGGCCCTCCCGGCAGTGGCGAGGGCCATCAAGAGGTGGCAGTAATGGCGGAAAGGGCCATGTCAGCGGCTGGGAGGTGGGGAGAGGCTTCCGCATCCAAAGCAGCATCGGAGAGGCCTCCTGTCCAGCGGAGGCACACCTCAGGAACTGGTGGTGCTCTGTGGCTGGCTGTCAGCATGGAGGCGCAGGGAAGGGAGTGAGCCGTCCAAGCACACTCCTCGGCGGCATGGAACGTTCTAGGCCAGAGGCTGGGCGAGCGGCTGGCGCTCGCCTGATGCAGGCGGGTTCTCCAGGGACCGGCCCATTGGCCTCTGGAGAGCAAGATCTAGCTGGAGAGGACCCAGACACCATCCGGACAGGCCTGGACACCACCTGGACAGAGGCCGCCCAGATGGCTCTTTCACAAATATAAGGAGAACTAATGGTATGGATACTTAGAACAGAAAGAGTGGACAGAGATAATGTTTTCTCCATCTCATAAAATACTACCTTTCACAGGCACCCATTGGTGTTGATTCAGGACTTAAAAGAAAGTACTTCTCAGGAGGTTATTGTGGAATTCACTCCCTTGTGATTTACTGCTGTTTCTTTGATTAATTTTAATGACAAAAAAGGTCCGAAGTGTATTGTACCTTAAAGGGATTTTTCACCAGTAATGGACCTGTTTTCAGACTCTGAAAATGATTAGTTTTAATGTCTGAGGCTATGAGTTTTCTCTCTTAACTTATCATATAACTCCATAATAACATATGCAGTATTTTTGAAGTGGAACACATCTTCTGATGTGTCCCCCAGAATGGAAATGGGTACAGACCTGATTTGGGTACAGACCTGAAATGGGTACAGACCCACCTCAAGGAGCATGCCAGAAGAGGTAGGGAGGCAGCCAGAAGAGGCACCTGAGCTGTGCTTCTTCAACCTGCCAGCCCAATATGGCTGGCAGGGAATGAGGTGAGGTTGGCACCCATGGCAATATTGCCTGGCCTACCTGAGAGGAAGGCAGGCAGAGGCTGGTAAGTGGCTGCAGCACCATGACAGCCATCGAGGGAGCCCTGCTCAGTTCAGCTTGTCCTTGCATGCTCTCTAAACAGTGCCCTCTTCACACCACCTTATATGGCCAGGAGGCCAGTCTGATCCGGCTCTGCCCTGCGTAGTGCCACCACCGCTCTGCCGCACCACCAGAAAGGGTAGCTACTCAACAAGTGCCATCCAGGATCCCATGAGGTGGCAGCAGAATGGAGTAGTGTTCACAGAGGGCACAGGCCTCCACAGGGGTGGGGTCGCTAGGAGAGCCACGCACCCAGGAATCCTGCATGGATTTGGGTGGCCAACTCTGGGTTAGGGTGTTCCTGGAGATTTGAGGAGGCAGGGGTTAGGGAGTGACCCTGACTGGGTCCAGTGCCCTAGAAGCCATCCCTCCACAGTGGCTGTTTTCTCTGAGGTTGTCATGTGGAGAGAAGTCCAGGTCACTCTTGGAGGTTGGCACTCCACCAACAGGGAGAAACCCTTTTCATTGTTTGGCTGACAGGGAGGTCTTGAACAATGGGAAGCATCTCCAAACACAGCCTTCCTGCCACCTCCTTCCCTAGAATCTCTGCATGTGAGGGAAAATCACATTTCTGTCTGACCCCCACCCCTCTGCAAGCAGAAATCTGTCCAGGAGCTGAGGTGTCAGTGCTGTCAGCAGAGGCCCAAAGGAAGGAGAGGGGAGGGGGGAAGGAGTCTGTGTATCAAGTATGTGTGTATGTCTGAGAGAGAGGGAGGAGGAGGGACCAGCGAAGAAGTCGGGGAAGCAAGAAGGGAGGGGAAGTCAAGGGGAGGAGTCCCTGTGTGTGCATCTCTCTATGAGAGATAGGGAGGGGACCAAATACCTGTGCTGCATACCTGTGAGAGTCAGATTGTCACTACTTTGGTTTGGGCGTATGGCTTTTAAGATGTTGGACCAGCAATCAGGCCCTGCACCCGACTGCACCAGCCACTGCCAGCACTGCCCATGTTCCCCAGCTCCCTTGTTTTGGCAGTGGATGGCCAGGCCTAGTGGTGAGCCCCACTCGCCGCACCACCTCTGTTACCTTTCTGACCTTGGGACTGGCTGTCTTGTCTTGGTGGCAGCAGTGGCACAAGTGGAGCTCAGTGCTGGGCCTTGTCAACCACCACCACCCATATTCTGAAGGCAGCCTCAGCACTGGCTCCTTCATCTTGGTGGCGGCAGTGCAGAAAGAGGGGTCAGCAGCAGGACTTGCTGGCCACCACTGCCACGACCACTGCTGCTTCCACCTCTGTCACTGCCAGCCATCTTCTGAGGCCCTCTCTTTCCCCAGCCCTGGCTCCTCCTCACATGTACTGGCGATCTCCCTGGGGCAGGACAACGGATGTCATGTCTGTGATCATTTCTGTTACAGGGAATGCACCAGTAGATATGTTTCCACATCAGTACATTTATGGTTGAAGGGTTTTGTTCTGCTTGGTCTGTCACAATTTGTGTAGGTTTGAGATAAAATACTTACATTTTAAGAAGATTCATGACCAACAGTGGGCTCAAACCAGTTTAGGCATCCTTTTACATTGATATATAACAGATTCTTACATATATTAAATATTTGGACTGCTTTTCATCTGGGTGTTGTTTTAATATAGCTGCTTCTGTATGCAAGGCTGAATTTTCTCTAGCAACACCATCAGAACAGCTACTGAACTAGCTTACAAGGAAGCACCTCTCATCAACTTGTGAAAAATTCTACCATCCAGTTCGACATTATCAATAGTCTTTGTAACAAAGAACAACAGCAATCTTAATTTTGGTACTGTGTCATGATACACAGGAAGGGAAATAAAATTAAACTGCAAAATGACCTATCAAATTTGCTTGGCAGGTGCTAATTCACTTTGATCTATCCCTTCACCATAATAATTTCATGATGGCAGGGGAACCATACATATTTATAAATGTGGGAGCAGGCGGCTGTTCTGTTTGTAATTTACGGCAACAAAGAATTCATTTAGATTACCATACTTGAAGTCCCAAGGTGACTCTGTAGTGGTTACAGGCCCCCTACTGTGCAGGATACCTAACATAATAAAGAACAAAGCAAAAACAAGCCTACATTGAGGCAGGGGCTCTTGGGTAATCAATTCAGGTATTTACAGCTGAAACAATAGCGCTGTGCAAATCAGCATCATTACTACAATTTGCTGATGGGAACTCCAGGGAATTGAGCAAGTGTCTGCCTGCAAAGCAGCTGATTAATCCAAGTTACTTATGTTTGGTTTAAGCATTATTGTTTCAATCATAATTAACAATAAATGAGTGCTGGAAAACGAGGGTAGTCAAACCCCATCAACAGGCTTGCACATAGGCTGTACAGCTCCACCTTCTACTCTGACCATTACATGTGTTTAAAAATGAAAACAAATAACATCCTCGACACTTGGGGATGCTTGGGCAAGCTCATTCACCATGCAGTGCATTCCATTCTGCATCACACTAGCCATGCCTGACTTGTGTTTTCTCCCTAATCAGAGACAGCCTTACATGAGTTCAGAGGAAGCTCAAGAACCATCTAAGGTGACCAGGAATTTCTAAAAGGTAAACACTCAATTTTTCAAGCTAAACAGATACTTGCATAAAGAAATACACACATACACAAAACTCCTTTCACATCCCTTCTCATGCATGAAATGTTTGCTAGTCTCAGAGGACATGGAATGCAAAGTAGTAGTAGTAGTAGTAGTAGTAGTAGCAGCAGCAGCAGCAGCAATATAGGCAATAACCTCCATATTAGATTAAAACTCCTTTCACATCCCTTCTCATGCATGAAATGTGTGCTAGTCTCAGATGACATGGAATGCAAAGTAGTAGTAGTACTAGTAGTAGTAGTAGTAGTAGCAGCAGCAGCAGCAGCAGCAGCAGCAATATAGGCAATAACCTCCATATTAATGTCTAAAAATTCAAAGTATTCCCTAGTGTTCATGCAGAGGTCTACTGACTGGAAAGGGCCTCTTCCTGATCCTCATTTCAATCCACTTGTCAGATATGAAATATAGATTCCATGTTTAATTCTAATTGCTAGTAGATTGTGCTCTATCAGATGCTTCATTAAATTAAGATCCATCTTGGTGTAGTGGTTAGGAGTGTGGACTTCTAATTTGGTGAGCCAGGTTTGATTCCACGCTCCCCCACATGCAGCCAGCTGGGTGACCTTGGCTCGCCATAGCACTGATAAAGCTGTTCTGACTGAGCAGTAATATGAAGGCTCTCTCAGCCTCACCTTCCTTACAGGTGTCTGTTGTGGGGAGAGGAAAGGGAAGGCAAATGTAACCAAGCTGAAAATTAATAAAAAGTAAGTTGGGAGTAAGGAAAAGGTCTGAGAATGTCAGTAATACTTTATAAGTATTATTTTTTAGGGAAGATATCACAGGGTAGTTTTTCTTTTGTGTAAATATGGGAAAATTTAGGTCAAATGTCAGGGCCTTTACGCACGGGGATCTTTGTTGCAAATTGTTTGTGGAATGAAAAATCGCCATTTAAAATAGTGGAATTCGTCGTTATGCATACCTGCCTTTGTAGTGGAATCAGTTGCGTTTTTTAGCTTTTCCCACAGGCTTCCGGTCTCGGCAGAAATCGCTAGAAAGGAAGCGCTATTGCCAAGCTCCTCCCGCCCCTGGCCGTCAAGCAGCCAATGGGCAGCCGTTAGCATGCTCCCAAACAGCCCCTTTCCCTTTAAGAAAGGTTTTTTTTAAAAAAAAACAGACCCATAGCAACGAATCTAGGTAGATTCGTTGCAACGGAGAGACCCATCCAGCTGCCTAATGTGAGCTGTCGTTTGATTGTATGATCGTTGGCACGCTGCCTCGAGTGATAAAAAAAAAATCCCCCCCCTCTCACGGGCCTGATTTTCGGCTGAATTAATGTGTAAAAAATAAAGGGACTTTATTTCAGCAAACGGGCTTTTATGTGGTTTGTGCTTAGTGACTAAAGGTGAAGGACTGAAGCCAGGGAAGCCTCTAAACAGAAAGAGGCTCGCTGGTGCGTTTATCCCCGCTCGCTCGGAGAAAAAAAAATGGCGATCGCTTCGCCGGAAGTTTGGAGGACAGGCTCAGGAGGAGGGACTTTGAAGAACCCGCAACAATGGTAACGCACAGGTCTTTAGCGCTAGTGTTGCAGATTGGTTGCAGGAGTGTATCGCTATCCGGAGGGTGAATCCACTTTTCTGGATTCCCCTAAAAGCGCTACAACGAAGCACTTTTTGCTGATTGGTTTCAGGAGTGTTGCAGATTGTCTGCGACGTCGTGCGTTAAGGCAAATTAGTAGCGTTTTCAATTAGCAACCATTGTGCTATTTTGAAGCCGTGCGAAATGGCCCTCAGGCTTCCCATCACTGTAGCCCTGGAACAGACTGTTGCATTCTGACATGGCACAGCTAATGTATTGGAACCTTTTTGTGTAAGCTAAGCCTCTCTATAACACCACACTCCCACAAGTATTGTGAGATTAGGGGGAGCAACACAGAAACAGTCATGGATGATGGAGAGGATGAGCATGGCAAAAGAGCCGCAACCATGTCAATATATTATGCAGAATAGAAAGGAAGGTCAAAGAGAGGTAAAGAAAGCAGAGAAGGGCCACAGACTCTATGATGTCATCAGCTCTACAAAGGAGGGGGTAGGGATGTACCTGGCAGAGTTCTGCTTTTCATCATCAATGGTAATCTCCTGCTCAGTCAATCCTTGCATGCAACTAACAGGTTTGCTAACCTTGAGTTTTCAATAGAGCTTTATTTCATTTAAAGGACATTTGCTGTAGACTCCCTGTCTGTTCAGTGCTGGGTTTGAACCCCAAAGATCCAGAGCCTTGTTACAGGATCTGATCAGCCCTGAGGTACAAGGTCAAGGGGCCACTGATGCAATATTGTACCTAACTATGATGGTTTGCATGACAAATCTGAGAGCTTTTCCGAACATCTTAAAAAATAGTGTTACACCAGCGTAATGGCATAGCACTAAAAATAATCGTACTTCTGGCCATTCATCACCTTCTGCCTATCTCAATTCCATCTGCCGCCTTTTCACGCTCCTTGCATTCTGTAGGGCTACTTGAAATGGCGGGAGAGAGCAACACGCTTTACACATGACTCTCTTCTGCCTGTCAATCAAGCCAGGCAACCAATCCCCTTTCTCAACCTTTTAAAGGGCCCACAATGCCTGCTAATTTCTTTAAAAAAAAATTCAAACCTTCTCTGTTGAAACACTTATGCATCTAATCACAGATGCATAGAGCTTTTTGAATGCAACCCATTATGGACTCACATGTCTTGATACTGAAAATAAAATTGTTTTTGATTTTGGGCGGGGGACTTTAGAGAGGCATGCTTTGAGTATTTTGGGGAACATTTTTTTTTTTTTGCTTTTCCTGCATGCTTGTTGCTCTAGGCCAGGGGTAGTCAAACTGCGGCCATCCAGATGTCCACGGACTACAATTCCCATGAGCCCCTGCCAGAGTTTGCTGGCAGGGGCTCATGGGAATTGTAGTTCGTGGACATCTGGAGGGCCACAGTTTGACCACCCCTGCTCTAGGCAGTTTGCTTAAAAAAAAATTCCCCGGGAGAAGGGAGAGGAAGGTGGGTGCGACGGCAGGACACTTGAAGCGGAGATAGTGCTTCTTTGCCTCCATACAGTTCTTTAGCATGTGACCTGCTGGTTGCTCTCCTCTAGCTAGCGCTTTTTAGCTTGGGGAATCCACTTTATGTGATTCCCCAGCTAGTGCTTTAAAATGGAGGATGTTGCTAACGGTTTGCTGCTTAGATGCTGGATGTTGGTGACATCATGCAAAATGCCAAAAATGTAGTGTCGTCAGCAAGTAAGCATTTCACTATATTTATGGGGTGCAGAAAGGCCCCAAGACTGGAAATGACTACTGATGGGAAGGGAGAATAAATTTTTTCTATTAATGAACTCCTAGATCCAACTCTGAAACTGATAGCCAATTCTAATTAAGAGAAACCAGCGTGGTGCAACATGTTCTGTTGTAGATACAAATGACTGTCACAGCATGCTTTCCATTATAAACCCAAACCTAGCATATATTAAAATCTTCTTTACTATTTCAAAGGGTGAGATAAAGAAACAAATTACCCCCAGAATGAAAGCACCCTTAGGAAGGCTATTTATATAGGTTCCCATGGTCAAAGTTGGTACCATTGCGGTATCTAACCATGGATAAAAGGGGACTTTACACTGAACAGGTAACAGGAGGTAATGAGTAAACCTACAGACTTCTTCTAATGTCTTAACAATGGTTAACAGTGCATCGGCATCATGTCTGCACTTGCCCTCAGCACGACTGTCAACCTTGAATACTTATTACAATAAGAGATCTAACCTTGACTTTTTTGTATTGACCTAATGATGTCAGCTCCCATTATTAGGGCTAGTAAAACAATTTATACATCTCTCTCCTGTGAGAAGCACTGGGGGAAAATTCACAAACAATATAAAAAGATGGTGTGAAAAAATTCTAGATAAGCTTGAATCAAAATCCTTTTTTTTTTTTTGTTCTCTGATGGCCACGCTACACATCTTTCTTGAATCAGAAACTAACAACTGCTTTTCAAATGAGGCTCCCTCCCCACTCCCTGAAAAAAAGAAAGAAAAAGATTCTTAGAAGCACAGTCTGAAATCTCCTGGTGTGCTGGGAAGCAAGAGTGCCTTGAAGACAAGGTAGAAGATAGATTATTTGCATGCAGTGTGAAAGTTACAATACACTGATTTGCAAGCTGTTGAAAAAACATGAAGGAATTAATTTCACTCTGCTGTTTGTCTCTGCTTGTTTCCCAGCATTACATTCAACACAAGCTCCATTTGAAAGCAAAGTGAATAGGAAGAGAAGGTATGAAATCCTTTGGTATTCCATTATTGGTGGCACAATGTCAGAAAAAATGAAAAATAGTCAAAAATTAACACTGACAGCTGAAATTTACCAGGAAAAAGTAAGCAAATTTTGTCTGCACTTGAAATTACATCTAAAGGTAACTAGCACAGGCCAATGGATTGGTTTTTTTTTACATTTGGATCAGAATTCCAAGGGATGGTATATGGATGAAAGGGACCATTTCCACGTCAGGAATCTGCCCCTGGACAGCCTTTGAATGTTGTTGGGTTTTAGAGGTTCCTCCACATGATGTTGCCTGCATCTTGAGGCTGTCACGGAGCTGGGGTGAGTTTTGTCCATTTTAAAATCACGATTAGGAGAATAACCAAAACTTTTAGCAACCCTAAATTTCATGTCCCATCAGTGAGCAACCAGGGGCAAGCTTGTATGGAGAGGGAAAGGCATGATAGTTTCTACAACATTGTCCCGCCCTCACACCCACCCTCCCCTCTCCATTTCCTGCTCCAAGTAATTTTTTTAATGGTGCGGTACACATTGCAGCACAATTGCAACCTACATTGTCAAAGATAAAATAAAATCTTCTTAAAGTCCACAGTCTTTCTGGGATCAGGCAGGCAAAACACAGCCCCTTTTTTGTTTTCTGGAGGTGGGGAATGAGCTGGGAAAGGGTTTGTGTAACCAAGCAGCCTTCTCCCAGTCATATAGGGGTCTGTATACTTTGTTTTAAGCCAACCATTAACACAAAACGCCTTTTTGGGGTCCAGGGACCATCTCAGAAATCCACCCAGACAAAAATAAAGTCCAAAAAAATATGAATCTCAAAAGGGGGGGGGAGATGCTGTATTGTTCTGGCATTTCTCCCTAGCAATGTGGCAGTGTTGATTTTTATTTAAAATGCATCTGTGTTGTGGCATTACTACATAGCAATGTGGAAGTGCCTTTTTTAAAATATATATATAATTTTGGAGCTTGGGGGGGATAAAGTTTCAGTCTACGACAGAACTGCTGTGCTGTGATTGGTGGCTTGCTGTGACTGACAAGCCAAGAAGCAGACGGAGAAGTTCATTTTGCTTTCCCTTGCAGCCTCATCAGGAGGCAAAAAGCTGCAATGGAGTAGAGGGAAAATGTGAATCATAGAATCATAGAGTTGGAAGGGGCCATACAGGCCATCTAGTCCAACCCCCTGCTCAACGCAGGATTAGCCCTAAGCATCCTAAAGCATCCAGGAAAAGGGTGTATCCTACCTTTGTTTGAAGACTGCCAGTGAGGGGGAGCTAACCACCTCTTTAGGCAGCCTATTCCACTGCTGAACTACGCTGACTGTGAAAATTTTTTTCCTGATATCTAGCCTATATTGTTGTACTTGAAGTTTAAACCCGTTACTGTGTGTCCTCTCCTCTGTGTCCCCTCTCAAACTCCTTTTCTCCAGGCTGAACACTCCAGGCTCAACCTCCTTTTCTCCAGGCTCAACCTATCTTCATAGGGCTCGGTCCCTTGCCCCAGATCATCTTCGTTGCTCTCCTTTGTACCCTTTCAATTTTATCTACGTCCTTCTTGAAGTGAGGCCTCCAGAACTGCACACAGTACTCCAGATATGGTCTGACCAGTGCTGTATACAATGGGACTATGACATCTTGTGATTTTGATGTGATGCCCCTGTTGATAAAGCCCAAAATGGCATTCACCTTTTTTACTGCTGCATCACACTGCCTGCTCATGTTTAGTTTACAATCCACAAGTACCCCAAGGTCTCGTTCACACACAGTGTTAC
The DNA here is from genome assembly GCF_049243985.1 of Paroedura picta. NCBI lineage: Eukaryota > Metazoa > Chordata > Lepidosauria > Squamata > Gekkonidae > Paroedura > Paroedura picta. Next base: position 93,528,541 of record NC_135369.1, on the reverse strand, counting down.
CTAGAAGCGTATCCCCCATCCAGTAGGCATGCTTTTCATTTTTCTGACCCAGATGCAGAACTTTACACTTATCTTTATTAAATTGCATCTTGTTCTCATTTGCCCATTTTTCCATTGTGCTCAGATCTCATTGAACTCTGTCTCTATCTTCCGGAGTATTTGCCAGTCCTCCCAATTTGGTGTCATCTACAAACTTGATGAGTAGTCCCTTTACCCCCTCATCTAGATCATTAATAAATATGTTAAAAAAGTACCGGACCGAGCACCGAGCCCTGAGGTACCCCGCTACTCACCTCTCTCCAGTCTGATGAAACACCATTGACAACAACTCTGAGTGCGGTTCTCTAACCAATTCCCTATCCACCTAACTATCTGAAAATCTATATTGCAGTCCTTCAATTTATCCATCAGAACATCATGGGGAACCTTATCCAAAGCTTTACTAAAATCCAAGTAAACCACATCAACTGAATTTCCATGATCCGGCAAACCTGTTACTTGGTCAAAAAAGGAAACCAGGTTGGTCTGACAGGACCTGTTGGAGACAAATCCATGCTGACTTCCTTGGATCACCAAATTGTCCTCCAGATGGTTGCAGATCGCTCCTTTTAATATCTGCTCCATTATCTTCTCCACAACAGAGGTCAGACTCACTGGTCTGTAGTTTCCTGGGTCATCCTTCCTCCCTTTTTTGAAGATCGGAATAACATTTGCTCTCTTCCAGTCCTCCGGGACATCTCCAGTCCTTAAAGAGGTCCTGAAGGTGATGGACAAGGGTTCTGCAAGTTCTACGGAAAGTTCTTTGAGCACTCTTGGGTGCATTTCATCCGGCCCAGGGGATTTGAACTCATCCAGTGTAGCTAAATGCCTCTCGACAAGCTCTCTGTCCATGTCAACCTGCCACCCAGATACTATCCCTTGGTTACTGCCATCTCTAGATGTGCCTAAACCCTTTGACCTGTGGGAAAAAAACAGATGTAAAATAGGTGCTGAGCATTTCTGCTTTCTCTGCATCCTCCATTAGAATTTGTCCATCCGCACCCAACAGTGGGTCTATTGCTTCCTTTACTTTACGTTTGCTCCTCACATAACTAAAAAATCTTTTCCTTTTACAGTGGGCTTCCCTAGCCAACTCTCAGCTTTGGCCTTTCTGATGATTGTCCAAGTCCTCTCCTCTAGACACTGCTTTCTGGTGATTATGTTACTACAACCCCACAAACATTTAGGAAAGCCACCTTCAGGGTTAGCATCCTGCCCCGCAGTATTCGCATGGTGGTCCCTTGGCCTGCAACAGTCAAACTGCAGCCCCAGCCCACTTCAGGGGCAGTGCCTTGTCTCACAGCATTTCCACAGGTTACAGGGCAGCCTCTGGTGGCTTCAGGGCCCCCGCCTCTGCCTCTGCTGACTTTGCTTGTACCTCAAACTCCTCTGCTGGTGGCCTCCCCACATCTTCTGGTGCACTCCCAGGGGCGGGACTATGGATGTCATGTCCATATTCATTTCGGTCCCAGTAGATGTATCAGAAGATGACTTCCACATCAAAAATAGCTTCTTTTTAAAAGAATTCAGGCAGAAGGAATTTGGACTCCTTGATCACTGGTGAACTTTAAAGGAACAGGTTTCTGCATCCCTAGGTTTAACTCCATCTAGTCCAGTACTTTGTCCTTAGCAATAGTCAGCATGATCACTTTTCCCCTGCACTCTGGGGAAAGAATGTGATGTGCTTACAATTCTGTTTGTCTCCAGCATCTTGCAATCAAAGGAACACAGAAGAACTAGCCACTATGGCTGCTTGATAGACCTCAATAAATATGTTGGACCATTTAGGAAGTTATCACTTTAGAAAATTGATTTACAAATCAAACATTTTGAGAAAATAATTTAGGGGAAAGAAAGAAGTAGGTCATAATTTATAAAATCATGATCAAGAGTCCTTTGACCCCTTAAAGAGAATTTGGAATTGCCAAATGAAATTAATTGGTAGTAGCTTGAGGACAAGCTTTCACACAATACATAAATGAACTGTAGTAATCTGTTATCATCAATTGAACGTCTAAAACTCTGAGAAGCGCAAGACTGATATTCTGGGTTAGCTATTAGTGGTGGAAATTAACAACTATGTTTTGTTTGGAGAAAACTGAAGGATAGATTTAGAATGCTATTCATTTGACTAGAATTTCTGCCAGACAAACTTTTCAAATGAGCAGTGAGGCTGTTCAGTGAAGTTCACGCAAACAATGTGATGGAAAGAAGATAGGAACTTCTACGGCACCAAAAAGAAAATTATACAGTGAGGGAAGTCTTTCTACGAACTCCTCTAAAGACCAGAAATGAGATTATTTAATATTTACATCACTCTTGCCAGCTGATATATGAGCCAGTTGTTGTCAAAAGTTGTTATATATAGAATCAAATGTAGCCCCAAGAGCATGTTAGCTACCATCAAATTTTTATACGATGAGCCAGATTCATGTGAGTATGAAGTGCATTCATATCAACTCAGATGAAACACAGAAAGCCTTTAAATAAAAGATGGTATTGGATTCTCAGCTACATTCCTAACATTTGGTGCCTTCTGACTCACATTGTTAACACCACTTTCGAGGGCTAAGTGAATGGTCTGGGAGCATCTGAGGCTGCAGCACTGCAGAAGCTAAACAGATGTGTTCTTGAATGGGAGACAATTGGGAGTCCTAAGTAAGAGCAGAATAAAAATACTATACATCCCCAGAAAGAATCAAGAGTTTAAAAGGGAGGGATGCAAAGCACTAAAACAGGATCTAAAGTGACACCAACCAACATGGTAAAGATATATGGAAGATGAACAAAGAGGGGCTGAAAAGATGAGCAGGTAGGAAGCTATAGGAAATGGGAGCTGACAAATTAAGCCTAACCCTAAGGACCCAGGTTCATATATGCTATTTTCTCTTCCAGTAATTCAACCTTGGAGAAGATTTTGTGCATACTACACAGTATTTGACTCTTGTTTAATCTTGGCATAATACTGGCATAATACTGGTCCAAGATATTTCATAAGTATGTGGGTAACACCAAAAAGGCACTAGACTCTGTAGAAGCATCCTTCTGGAGTGGTGACATATGACCTTTACCACTCTGGTGCCCTCACAGCAAGGTGGAAGTGAAGAAGAAGAAGAAGAAGAAGAAGAAGAAGAAGAAGAAGAAGAAGAAGAAGAAGAAGAAGAAGAAGAAGAGTTGGTTCTTATGTGCCGCTTTTCTGTACCCGAAGGAGGATCAAAGCGGCTTAGAGTTGCCTTCCCTATCCTCTCCCCACAACAGACAACCTGTGAGGGAGGTGAGGCTGAGAGAGCCCTGATATCACTGCTCAGTCAGAACAGTTTTATCAGTGCCGTGGCGAGCCCAAGGTCACCCAGCTGGTTGCATGTGGTGGAGTGCAGAATCGAACCTGGCATGCCAGATTAGAAGTCCGCACTCCTAACCACTACACCAAACTGGCTCTCTGAAGAGAAGTGCCTACTCCTGCCAGCATGGAAGAGTTACCTAGTATTCTTAAATTAGCAACTGAGCTAGAGTTTCCAGAACCCCTGTGAAGGTGGGGCACCCTATTTCCAGGATCTATCCCCCCAGCCATTGATTGGCTGGCTGGCAGGTGGAGGACTTACTAGTGGGAAGAGGGCCATGTTTTCAGGATCACACAAGAAATGATGTCATCATGCCAGCAACTTCAAAAAGATTGGACCAGGGGTCCAATTCTAGGGGCTCCCAAAGAGTGTGGCCCATCCTACCTTCAGTGAGCTATGTTCATGGCAGCTGTTGTCTTTTGTGATCTGGAGAGCTGGGTTTGAATCCCCACCAGCGTTTGATGTATCGCCAGCTGGGTAACTTTGTCAATATCAGAATAGAGAGTCTATTTGTTCTCATCACTTTGGGAGCCCCTAGAATTGGACCCCCAATCCAATCTTTTGGAAACCTAGGAGAGAATAAGAGAAGAGGACCCTGAAGCTAGCCTGAAAGTTGGACACCTCTAACTCAAATCCCCACCCCAGGCCACAGGAAAGGTGGAAACCTGAAAATCCCCATTAAAGTCAACGGCACCATTTAATGGCCAAATGTCTCCAATGCAGTTGGGCCAAGGACAGATCCAAATTAGCTGATTCAAACATTCTGAATTAGCAGATTCGGTCTGAATAGGGTTCTTCTAAACCTGAAAGGTTCCAAATTTCTTTGGGGGGTGCACATGTCTATTTCTGTCTGTATACACACTCATTCATGAGGTAATGTCCTGCTTTCTTCTTTCTTACTATGGGAACCTTATGGGAGAGGGGGAGTTTAGAAATATAATAATAAGAAGAACAACAACAATAGTAATCCATTATAATATGCTAAACCATTATCATGAACAAATCTGTTCTCTGCAAATGGGTACAAGGAATCAAAAGGGGTATAACCATAAAAGAGAAATGAAATTTCAAAGCTTTCAAACAGAGAAAAGTTATTAAGGGGTTGGCCTGGGACCAAAACCTTTTGGGTTTATTGTTGTTGTTAGGTGTGAAGTGGTGTCCGATCCATTGCGACCCCATGGACAATGATCCTCCAGGCCTTCCTGTCTTCTACCATTCCCCGGAGTCCATTTAAGTTTGCACCTACTGCTTCAGAGACTCCATCCAGCCACCTCATTCTCTGTCGTCCCATTCTTCTTTTGCCCTCAATTGCTCCCAGTGTTAGGCTCTTCTCCAGGGAGTCCTTCCTTCTCATGAGGTGGCCAAAGTATTTGAGTTTCATCTTCAGGATCTGGCCGTCTAAGGAGCAGTCAGGGCTGATCTCCTCTAGGACTGATCAGTTTGTTCATATTGCAGTCCAAGGGTTCGCCTTGCAAGTCCAAGACTTGCAAGAGTCTTCTCCAGAACCAGAGTTCAAAAGCCTCAATTCTTTGACGCTCGGCCTTCCTTATGGTCCAACTATCACAGCCATACATTGCAGCTGGGAAGACCATAGCCTTAACTAGACGCACTTTTGTTGGCAGGGTGATGTCTCTGCTTTTTAGGATGCTGTCTAGATTTGCCATAGCTTTCCTCCCCAGGAGCAAGTGTCTTTTAATTTCTTTGCTGGAGTCCCCATCTGAAGTGATCTTGGAGCCCAGGAAAATAAAATCTGTCACTTCTTCCATTTCTTCCCCATCTATTTGCCAGGAATTGAGGGGACCAGATGCCATAATCTTTGTTTTCTTGATGTTGAGTTTCAAGCCAAATTTTGCACTCTCCTCCTTCACCCTCATCAACAGGCTCTTTAGTTCCTCTTCACTTTCTGTCATTAGAATGGTATCATCAGCATATCTGAGGTTGTTGATATTTCTCCCTGCAATCTTGATCCCAATTTGCGACTCATCTAACCCCACCTTTCTCATGATGTGTTCCGCATACAAGTTAATAAGCAAGGCAACAATATACAGCCTTGCCAAACTCCTATCTCAATTTTGAACCAATCAGTGATTCCATGCCCGGTTCTCACTGTTGCTTCTTGACCTGCATATAGGTTTCTCAAGAGACTGATAAGATGCTCTGGTATTCCCATGTCTTTAAGAACTTGCCACAATTTGTTGTGCTCCACACAATCAAAGGCTTTAGCATAGTCAATGAAGCAGAAGTAGATGTTTTTCTGGAATTCCCTAGCTTTCTCCATGATCCAGCATATGTTGGCAATCTGATCTCTAGTTCCTCTGCCTCTTTGAAATCCTGTGTGTACTTCTGGAAGTTCACAGTCCACATACTGCAGGAGCCTAGCTTGTAGGATTTTGAGCATAAATTTGCTAGCATGAGAAATGAGTGCAATGGTGCGGTAGTTTGAACATTCTTTGGCATTTCCTTTCTTTGGGATTGGAATGTAAACTGACCTTTTCCAATCCTGTGGCCATTGTTGAGTTTTCCAAATATGCTGGCATATTGAGTGTAGCACTTTTACTGCATTATCTTTTAAGATTTTGAATAGTTCAACTGGAATAGTTCAACCCTTTTGGGTTAGGCAGAGACAATTTTATTTTCACAAGCTTTTTGTTGAGTTATTCACAATGTTTTAGCTTTTTTTTTAAAAAAAATGTTTTCCCTGTTACTTGAACTGCAGGTTTTAATCTAGAGGTTTGCGTTTTGTAATTTTAAAAAAATTCTTTTTATTGCCACTTTTATAAAAAGACCTACAATTTTTTTGTTTATATGTTTTTGCTTTTTTTTGTTTATTGCTTGTTCTTATTTCTAGAATGCACTTGTGATATTAGCTTGTGATATTAGCTACCTTCAAAGTAATTTTATGCAGTATGTGTAAATAATAAACTGGTTTTAACAAAGCACAACTCTGCTTATAGTGATGCAATGGGAAGTAAGCTAGTGATGTAAGGAGAACGTCCATTTTCATTAAGCAATTGGTACAATTTCCATTGCACAAGTTCATAGGTGGGATCAGTTTTTGGAAAGCATTTCTCGCACATTCCAGCTTATGTGTAATTTTATCAACGGCTTATTATTTTTGGTACAGTTTAAATTCAGGACTTTCACAAGGCAAATATATACCACTTTTTTCTACCAGTTTTCTATTACTTCAGTGAAGCTTGTATACAGCTTCCTATCAGGCAATCAAAGCAGGGAAGCTTTAGAAGATTTGGTTTGTTTCTTTTACATTGCAAGTGATTGGTTTGGGCAGATGGGCTAATAAAAGTCCTGCATTTAATAACTGTTCTGGACTTATTTACAAGGCTGATTATGAGTAACTCCATATACTTGCACCAGAGAAAATCCTAATGTTATAGAGGTTAATCGGAATCAAGTGGTTTGACAGTCACAGTATTAACTTGTCAGAAGCATGATGCAAGTCTGTTGAAGCAAATTCAACAAATGCCAATATGTTATTGTTCCACAAAAAATTGTACAGCTCATTCACCCTACTCAAAGCAGGTGATTCTTTATACATATCTCTTGGTACATTTATCCTCCAGTGCAGTTAATAAAGAAGCACTTGGCAGTGGAGTAACACTGGCTGGATCCTATAAAGCAACAGCTGAAGGCACTGGAAGAGATAGATGCTTGAGACAGGTAGGATAAAAAGCAAAGCAACATGGGGGGCTGCAATGATGAGAAAAAGGAGCACGGAGAAGAATTTTCCCCTTCTGCCTTTTGCACCAGCAGAGCCTCTAGGACCAGAGGAAGGCTTGTTGTGCATATGTTCTCTAGGAATTCCTGAACCAGGGCATGCAGTGGAAGCACCATGACCATATGTGTCAATACACCAGCATGTAGAAGCTAGCTAAATAGCTGCCATCATCTGGAATTGTCTCACTGATGTCATTCATCCAGAACACATGAAGAATCTTGACTGCAGGAAGTGACAATAGCACAAAAATCAATAGATGGTTAGTGCCTAAGTATGGAGATAAAGCCAGTTTAGCAAGAGAAAAGGACAACAAACAATATGATGAACACTCTTATTTATATTTCCCTAATGCTTATTTATACCCTACTAATGCTCTTTGATGGAGCCAATTTCCCTTTGGCCTGCAAATTCAATAACTCCTGAACACAAGCAGGATGACATGAATACTGGCCGTTAAAGCTTCCTATCTGGTCACCATGCAACATCATTCTCAATGGAACACTCAGATCAATGGCAAAGAAACTTTCAAAGTATTCCTGGCCTCCGCTAACTCACCTGTCAATCAGGTAAATATGAAATATATATAACAGTCCTTGTGGAAACAATACAAGAACTTAACATTAACCCCAAAAGTATTCATACTATGGTTGATTATTTCTAATACAGTCCTCTAAAATTTAAATAACTACTTCCTTTGCTGACTGGCATTTCATGAATTATTTATTTAATCCCTTCTTGAAAAGCAAATCCCCCCAAAACATTTCACTAGTTATGAAACAGCTTCTTAATAGTCAATATGTATATGCAGGCATGTAAAGTATGGGAGACCTGCAAAACCATACTTTTAGAACTCGATGGGAAATTATGCCTTTTCCTAGAAGGTATTATTAAAGGCATTCAGAAATCAGCAGTTGAGAAATGTTTCATAAGACTAGGCCACCTGGCTGCAAATAAAGATTGGCTCATCAGCATGCAACAGTTCCCGCCCCGGTTCCTTTTTCATTTATTGAAAACATGTTGCATTAAAAAGGAGTAACGTTGTCAATCAAAATCTCAAATGAACTGGAGCGCTGAAGTGCTGAGATAGGAGGAAAATATGATTACAGACCATAAAGTACATTCAATCAGGAATTGACTGGAACAACAGATCTAGTTATCTTATCAAGAATTAACATTAGCAGTAGATAGATAACCTTCCATTTTCACTGAATGCTTTTGGGTGGCATGGGTGGGGAGGGGGTTCTAATCCATTTGGGTAGCTGTGAATGCAGAGCCAGTGGTGACACTGTGGCACTGTGTTTAAGTAGAACAATCCATAGCAAACAAATGCAGTCTGTGAGTATACAGAGCATCCCATGCACAGACATGTGGAGTAACTCTTCCTTCTTTTCATGTGCTTGTCACAAGGGAGCTGTGCCAGCCTGGTTTCATTGCTCCTTAGTAGAACAACATGCCCGACATTCTTTTAGACTGAAAACACATCCATTCGTTGGTGTGCCTTTCCTTGCATAACCGGTTCATCTAATTCCTACTCTCTAGCAGCTAGGTGACTGGAGTTCAAGCATTCCACAGCATTGACAACAACAGATCTTTCTATCAACAGCCCCTTTACAGTGGCACTCCCCTTCTAATATATTAATTAGTTCAGTATTGTATGGCAGAGTTACACAGATGAAGCATTTCATAATGTAAAAGCCAAGTAGGGTCAACTGTTATGCAGACAACTGAAAAATCCAAGGAAGGTAGGGTGACACATACTTGTTTGGGTTTACATAATTCTGCTGCTCTTAATTAATTAACCCTCTTAATTAATCTTTTTTTGGGGGGATATCAGGAAAGGTGTCAAGAAACTGGCTTTGTCTAGCTATTTCCTGCCATTTGCAAAAAAATAAGGTATAAATGGATACCGACAGAGGGGTAAGTGAGCTCGTGGGTCTAGGAATTTCAAGGCCATAGATCCAGAGGGAGTTTTGTATTCACATTCCATCTCATTAGCACAAGGAATATTGGGCATGAGAAATTTGGTTCACTGTATATATGGTACATGCAGAAGTACAAGGTCACATCTTAGCGGCACATCTGAACAGTATCACGCAAGACCATTCTAGTTTAGACATACCTTCCTAACTTCCTTCCCCTCAGGCCTTCCTTCCTTCTGGCCATTCTTTTGACTGTAGGTTGTGGCCAGAACACCAGATTCGTGGTTTTGGGATTTAGAGTTATATCTGGACCTTCATTCTGATCAGTATTCTAGGATAGTTCTTTAGTTTCATTATTTTCTCACCTGTTTTGCACTATATTTGTATATTTTTGCACATTTCTTTTAATAATATCTTATTATTTGGGTTTGGGGCTTCAACCTAAATCCTTTACTTTGGCTTATTATGACTACAGCTACCAAATTGCTTCTGGAACTCAATTTGCAAGTGTTTGACCTTGCAAGGCTGACATCTTGGTTAAAATCTGGAAAGGCTTGGTCCCTTGATCTCTCAGCTGAGGGTCAGGTTAGAGGGGCTGGTGGTGGCTTGTTACCCTGGACAGTGAGGATTCACTTGCCAATACTGTGCAGTTTACTTGACCTTTACTCAAAGCCTTCTTGACGGACAAGAGGGCTATGGTCCAAGGAAACCAAATGACAAAGGATCATACTTACATAATTAGAATCCAACTATCAATTAATGACTTCTTCTTATCAAAGCCTTATGAACAACATTGGATGCTGGACTAGAACCATACAAGATGCAGGATGGAAAGAGGTAGATATTTGGTAGGAAATGAAGCCAGTGCAGTATACAGTGCAGTGTAGTAGACTTGGTCTGAGGACCCAAGGATTCATATCTGCATTCCACCAATGGTTCTGAGTCTCCTATGGGTCATAGGGTTGTTAGGTTAAAATAGCTGAATACTAACAATGTATACTGTGAGGAAGGTGGGATAACATATTTATTACTATTATTATTGATAGCCTTCATTCTTTCTGCATGGTTCATCTATACATGAATATGCTCTATTTGCATTTCTGTTGACAGTGTTTATGGCATGTTGAACAGCCAAGTACTATCCAAGGGAATGAAGCCATTCCGATCTTCACAAAAGGGAGGAAGGATGACCTTGGAAACTACAGACCAGGCAATCTGACCTCTGTTGTTGGGAAGATAATGCAGCAGATATTAAAGGGAGCAATCTGCAAACATCTGGAGGACAATTTGGTGATCCAGGGAAGTCAGCATGGATTTGTCTCCGTCAGACCAACCTGGTTTCCTTCTTTGACCAAGTAACAGGTTTGCTGGATCGTGGAAATACGGTTGATGTTGTTAACTTGGATTTTAGTAAAGCTTTTGATAAGGTTCCTCATGATGTTCTGATGGATAAATTGAAGGACTGCAATCTGGATTTTCAGATAGTTAGGTGGATATGGAATTGGCTAGAGGACCGCACTCAAAGAGTTGTTGTCAATGGTGTTTCATCAGACTGGAGGGAAGTGAGTAGCAGGGTACCTCAGGGCTCAGTGCTCGGCCCGGTACTTTTTAACATATTTATTAATGATCTAGATGAGGGGATGGAGGGACTGCTCATTAAGTTTGCAGATGACACCAAATTGGGAGGACTGGCAAATACTCCAGAAGATAGAGACAGAGTTCAACGAGATTTGAACACAATGGAAAAATGGGCAAATGAGAACAAGATGCAATTTAATAAAGATAAGTGTAAAGTTCTATATCTGGGTCAGAAAAATGAAAAGCATGCTTACTGGATGGGGGATATGCTTCTAGGTAAAACTGTGTGTGAATGAGACCTTGGGATACTTGTGGATTGTAAGCTAAACATGAGCAGGCAACAGTAAAAAAGGTGAATGTCATTTTGGGCTGTATCAACACAGCAAAATCACAGGATATCATAGTCCCATTGTATATGGCACTGGTCAGATCACACCTGGAGTACTGTGTGCAATTCTGGAGGCCTCACTTCAAGAAGAACTTGGATAAAATTGAAAGGGTACAGAGGAGAGTGACGAGGATGATATGGGGCCAAGGGACCAAGCCCTATGAAGATAGGTTGAGGAACTTGGGAATGTTCAGCCTGGAGAAGAGGAGGTTGAGAGGGGACATAATAGCCCTCTTTAGGTATTTGAAAGGTTGTCACTTAGAAGAGGGCAGGATGCTGTTTCCGTTGGCTGCAGAGGAAAGGATGCGCAGTAATGGGTTTAAACTACAAGTACGATATAGGCTAGATATCAGGGGGGAAATATTCATAGTCAGAGTAGTTCAGCAGTGGAATAGGCTGCCTAAGGAGGAGGTGAGCTCCCCCTCACTGGCAGTGTTCAAACAAAGGTTGGATACACACTTTTCTTGGATTCTTTTGGATGCTTTGGGCTGATCCTGCGTTGAGCAGGGGGTTGGACTAGATGGCCTGTATGGCCCCTTCCAACCCTATGATTCTATGATTCATTCAAGAAACCCACAATGTACAGAAGCCAAGCCAAGCAATAGTCTATCATGCTTGCATCTAGCTACTGGGGAGATGGTCCACTTCTGGAAACATCTTTTTTTTTTATTGTTATGAATGTCTTCAACCAATTTTTGTCTGAAAAGTGGAATATAAACAATATTTGTATGTACATCCATGGATCTTACTATAAGAACAGCTTATGTCCCTGTTGCATGAGCCTGTTTGCTTTTGTCTACCCTACTATCATTCAGTCGTCTAAGGCAAAAATATTCGGTTCACCCATGCCTCTTGATAACACCATTGTTATGGGACATACAAACCTGGTGGGAAAATATACTAGTGAAAAATCAAATAAGGTACCAGAACAGAGCAAAACAAATCTCTTTTATATTCATAGCAAATAGTGGAAACTCATTTAAAATTGTAATTTTCCTTGGCTTTTTCTGTCCTCACATTTTCTGCCCTTGCTTTTAATAAGAAAGCTTTTTTACTAAGTTTCTTAGAAACACAGATGGGACAATCTTCAAAAGGGCTTCTAAATATTATACTTGCTTTCTTCATGAGCTTAATCAGATTTTTAAGAACTCTGGTAATGAAATAAGAAAGGTTTCTTACATTTGTTTTTCTTTTAACAAGAAAACAACAATATATATCAGACAAGGGTCGGGAACATGCAGGCCCAGCATTCTGGTTCTTGAATAGCTTCTGCAAATCTCAGACTTCCAAAGAAGCATTTCATTTGTTATGACATGCTGTAACAATGCATTTGAAGCCCCAAGCAAATACTCAATTTTCAGGTATAGCCAGTTCCTATGTTGTTTCAAAGGAACAAAAGCTGCAGTAAAAGGAATAAAAGTTCAGTGTAGTATTATAGTCTCAGATGCTAGTTCACATCCCAAATGACCTCGGGCCAATGACTCTCTCTTACAGAACCTACCTAATAGTGTTGGTATGAAGGTATTTTTTAAAAGTATGATGTCATGGTAGGGATGTCAGACTCCTGGTGGGTTCTGAGGATCCCCCAGAAATACTTTGGAGAGCAGATTCCATGGCAATGTACTCTACACAGGTCCGTTTCCTCCCCAGGCTCCAACTCCAAATCTCCATGAGTTTTTCTACCTGTATCTGGCAACTCTACATCCCCCATCTCCTGCTGGTGGTCAAGAGGGACCTAGACATCCTCTGTCATGGGCTCTTTGTATGAAGAGAAGGACAAAAACATGCTAGTCAGCTAGCTTCCAAAGAAGTTACTACAGTTCATGAAACAATCGAATTACTTAGTCAGTATTTCTGTCTATTGCTAACATAGTAAAATATTCAAAATACAAGGATCAAATCATCAACTTGTTTGGTTTATGTAGGCATACAGCTAGGCAAGCAGAGGGAGGGTGTCCTTTGAAGCACTATCATTTTCTCATGTTCATTCTTTAGTATGTGTCCTCCAGAGTAGCGGTCCCCAACCTTCTTGTAGTCGGGGTCCACCTCCGAGGGTGGGAGAGAGCCGGCAGCCTGGCCACAGCAGCTGCAGATAAACGCGCACGCGCAGTTGCTGCGCATGCGCGTTTTCACCACTAGGTGGCGCTAACGTGCATGCGCAGAACAGTCGCACATGTGCGTTTTTGCCAGCAGGGGGCGCAAACACGCATGTGCGGTGGCTCCGCGCGTGCGCTTTTGCGTCGCTGCCGTGCCAGCAGCCGCGCCTGCCTCTTCCCTCTACCGGGCCGCAGACCGGGGGTTGAAGACTCCTGCTCCAGAGCATCAGTTCTCCCCAGGAGATCTGATCTCTCTAGTCTGGAGATAAGTTGTAATTCCAAGAGCTCTCCAAAGGTTGGTACCTAGAGGCTGTCAATCCAATCAAGCCACCGTGACAAGTTCAAATACTACAGTCTAAACTGTGATAAATATGAAGTTCAGACTGAATTGAAAGCAAAGAAATAAGCAAAAGTGAATATTTGATTACTCACATTCTGTGTGTTCAGGTGTAGGAAGAGATGACAAACCACACAAAAGTCATCTGCCACACATCATACTGCTAACAGAGAAAACTCATAATCTATTCATAGGCCTGCAAGTGGACTCTACAATGTGCTTTGATGGACTCAGTAACGTTCTGTCACTATAGTTTCAATCTACTTCAAGCCCCTCCCCCCTTCTCCAAAAATAAGGGACTGGGAGTCTAACAGTCAGGGGCAGAAGCCACTGAGGAAGACAAAAAGGCCATTTTTGTTTGCTTTTATGATTCTACAACGATATAGGCTAGATATCAGGAAAAAAATTTTCACAGTCAGAGTAGTTCAGCAGTGGAATAGGCTGCCTAAGGAGGTGGTGAGCTCCCCCTCACTGGCAGTCTTCAAGTGAACGAGACCTTGGGGCACTTGTGGATTGTAAACTAAACATGAGCAGGCAGTGTGATGCAGCGGTAAAAAAGGCAAATGCCATTTTGGGCTGTATCAACAGAGGCATCACATCAAAATCACAAGATGTCATAGTCCCATTGTATACGGCACTGGTCAGACCACACCTGGAGTACTGTGTGCAGTTCTGGAGGCCTCACTTCAAGAAGGACGTAGATAAAATTGAAAGGGTACAGAGGAGAGCGACGAAGATGATCTGGGGCCAAGGGACCAAGCCCTATGAAGATAGGTTGAGGGACTTGGGAATGTTCAGCCTGGAGAAAAGGAGGTTGAGAGGGGACATGATAGCCCTCTTTAAGTATTTGAAAGGTTGTCACTTGGAGGAGGGCAGGATGCTGTTTCTGTGGCTGCAGAGGAGAGGACACGCAGTAATGGGTTTAAACTTCAAGTACAACGATATAGGCTAGATATCAGGAAAAAGTTTTTCACAGTCAGAGTAGTTCAGCAGTGGAATAGGCTGCCTAAGGAGGTGGTGAGCTCCCCCTCACTGGCAGTCTTCAAGCAAAGGTTGGATGCACACTTTTCTTGGATGCTTTAGGATGCTTAGGGCTAATCCTGCGTTGAGCAGGGGGTTGGACTAGATGGCCTGTATGGCCCCTTCCAACTCTATGATTCTATGATTCTATGATTCTATGATTCTAAGCAAAGGCTGGATACACACTTTTCTTGGATGCTTTAGGATGCTTAGGGCTGATCCTGCGTTGAGCAGGAGGTTGGACTAGATGGCCTGTATGGCCCCTTCCAACTCTATGATTCTATGATTCTATGATTCTAGGGTCATAAGGGCAGCATAGAGATATTTAAATAAACAAATTTGCCAAAGAATTCACTGGGTTGCTAAACAGAAGGTAAAAACACTAACCTCTGGAACTTTATACAAGGAATACACTGGCAAAGCCATTTATTGTCTTGGGTTTCAATAAAAAGATAAAGATGTATCTCTTCTCTGTTAACCAGACTGCTCTAACATATATCCAACTGGTACTGGTATGCCAAAAGTGGAACACCTGCTTCATCTTTCAAGATTTCAGCAGGACAGGTCTACTGTTCCGACAATGGTTGAACTGTGCAATGAAGATGTTTCCTTTGTAACAGACCTGGTATTAACCATCATCAAAGTTCATTAGAGATAGCCAACTTGGTTATTTAACAAAGCTGAATATATAAACAGACTGTGCTGAAACATATCACAATGAGATGACATAACATTTCTCTTTGTGGTGTTTGATCTGAAATGGCACATTTGTGAACTAGGCCATATATGGGGAAGTTACCCAATAAGCCATAGAATCCAATGCCATGGTCTCAGGCAGGACCTTCCATTTTGTGGGTAGTAGACAGGTAATCCTGTCTTGCACAAAAAGGGTTCTCTCTTCCAAACCTACACACATATATTGCGGCAAGGTTAGAGCCCAATTCTTCTACCACCACAGGACTTATTCCTGTTTCATTTTGTTTCCTGCCACCTTTCCATGGAAGGAGAGAGGTTTGTCATCAGGGTCAGCATAGGTATGTAGACAAAGATCAAGGAAGCTAAATAAAACAGTCCCTTTTTCAGAATTCTTTTGCTTTCCTGGTTACATTTCATACACAGTTAGTGTTGCCACTGATGGATTTATAAAAGATGGATAAATGACAAGTGGCTATTACAAGTGTAAAATGTTGCAGGCATGAGCAACATTTTGATGAATCACTGAGCATGAATCAGGGTGTGCATCTGAACTAACTTTAATAATTTAATGGCTAGTATAACAGTCATAATCTGGCATTTATTGAGACAACTTTCAATTATTTACAACAAGGTTTCAGAGAGCAGTTTAATTCTCTGGAAAGACAGGCCAACCCTTGCCTTAAACTGTGTCAGTGCAATGAAAGGGAAGCATTACAGCAGCAGAAGCAATGCATAAGCACTGGCAAGAGGGAGATGCCACTGTAGAGTCTTTTAACACCAAGGAAACCATTCACACAAGACTATTATGAGGCATGAATTTATTACTTACTTACAGTATTTGCTGGCGTATAAGACTACTTTTGCCCTACATGCCTCCAAGTGGGGGGGGTCGTCCTATATGCCGGGTGCACTTCAGTTCGGATAGACATAGCTGCCCATAGTGGCCCATAGTACTGTAATGTAATGTAACAAACTCTATATTTTGAGTGGAAATGTTGGGGGGTCGTCTTATACGCTGGTAAAGACGGTACTTATATTTCTATACCACCCTCCCTTGAGGGCTTTTTGTCTTCCTCAGTGGCTTCTCCCCCTGACTGTTAGGCTCCCAGTCCCTTCCGTCTGTCCAACAACAGCCGTGCTTGGCTCTTTAAAAGTTAGCAGTGCATTGCAAGGGTGCTTGCACTTATTATTGTTAGGGTGGGGCACAGAGATGTATGGCCCCCATTCAGATGCAAGGACTTGGCAATGACCTTCAATGCCATACAGTAGTCTGGACCCAGAGACCACCTCTCTGCCTACACCCCCTAAAGACCCCTATGCTCTGCCATGTCCAACTGGCTGGTGATTCCTGGCCCCAAAGAAGCACATCTGACCTCCACCTGATAGAATGAGCTCTCTGAAGAGATCAGGACCCTGCCTGAATGTCTACAGTTCAGCAGGGCCTGCAAAAGGGACTTCCTCTGCCAGGCATTTGGTTGAGGCTGACTGATTCAACAGTATCTGCTGGGCCACCCTGAAACCCCTCCTTGTAATCTGAATTCAAATTGACTACCTACAGGATCAGGGTTACAAATTAATGTGGTTAATGCTGTCATTATGAAATGTTGTAATTCTTGTTGGCTTCAGTTCTGGTATCCACTGTTATCATCGTTCTGATGTTATACTATGAATTTACACTGTAATATCCCTGTGTTTTGTGTAAACCTCTCCAAAGATTGCTTGGGCTGTGCGGAAAGGCGGTTTGACTCCCCCCTCCCCTGCAGAGCCAACTGGCTGTAAGCAGGAGGAGTGAAAAGGAAATATTAGATGGCTGCTGGCTATTTAAACTTACAAAATGGGATACACAGTGTATAACAATTATAGACAAAAACAAAATCTACTATGTAAAGACAAGTCAATAAGAATTGGTACAATGTGAAGAAAAATATTATCCAGTGTTTTGAAAGTACAAACAATTCACAGCAATACAATTCACAGCAATTCACAGCAATACTACAAAGATACTATGAAGCTGTAGGAATGCCACTGCAAACTTGGTTGTCATTTTGCATTTATTGTATTTCTGAATCTATGTTATAATTGTTAGGATCCACTGAGGAAGCATTCATGAGCGAAATGCAGGAGTTACCGGTTCTTCATTTGGATTTGGAATTTCCAGTGGCATCCCTAAAGCTTCTTAATATCTTTGTAGTATTTCTATGACTTATTTGTGCTTTCAAAGCACTGGATAAAGCTTTTCTTCATATTGTACCAAGTTTTATTGTGTTTTCTTTACATAGTGGATTTTATTTTTTTGTACGGCTATTTAAACTTAACAGCTGATCTGTGGAACAGCCAAGATGTTCAGTTTAAATGGTCGACAGCTATTTCAGAGCTCCCACTCGCTTCCTCCACCTTCCAAAGGGAGGGAAACAAAAAGGATTGGGGTAATGGCTTGGAGACATTCCAGCCAGCTTTCATACAATCACATGAATTGAAACGCTAATCAATTCAAGTTTCAGTGACTTTGGCCATGCTTTGCATGGGAAACTTGTGGTTCGGCTTAGGAGATTTAAAAAAGAAAAGAAAAGAAAACAGAACAACCTGCAGCACATTTTCCTGTTCCTCTATAGCATTCTTTTCATTACAAGTAGAGAAAGTGATTATGAGTGAGAGAGAAAAGGAACCCTATGTGAAAACCTAAGCTAAATTAAAAACAAATTAGTGTTTCAGGATTGCTAATTAAAATCTAAACAAATATGATAGATAACTACTATTCATTTAATCTGTATTGTACTTAGACAATGAACTCAACTAAGAAAAAAGGTAAGAAAAAAAGAAACTGAGAAAACATCAGGACTTAACTAATTAAATTTAAAATCTTGCATAGGAGATATTGAATAGTTACTGTATATTGTGTTCTGGGGTTTAGTCCAAACTGAACTAGAAGGAGGGCAAAATCACTATTTAAACTGGATCAGCGATAAGGATTCATCAAAAGTAAAAGTTCTCACCTCATAAATTTAGTTTTCTACTCCCTCACCGCACTATTCTATACGACAGGATCATAAATATAACTTTACCTATGTTGACTTGTCAAGATGAAAAAATGCATATGTTATGCAGAATACCTAATTGCATCCAAATCTTCTCATATTAAAAGTACTGAAATGCTTTTTTAATGTGAAAACCTTAAATCATTTCATCATTAGCTCTTGAAACTATGATTTGACTGGCATTCCTGAATATCTATTCAACTGTCCACCTGGAGAGCCCTCTTTTCTTTGGAAAAGTTCAATGCTGTGCAGGTAGGGGTCCTGCATGGCCTTAAAGGGGCTACCAGACTCAATTTGTTTTTATCTTACATCCTTTTTGTTTCAGAATTGTCTACAAACCTAGGGAATCCCCCAAATTTGGAGCTTCTAGCCCCAAGCCCTAGACAATGCCCCAAGCTTTGTCAACCCAGGCCTAAGAACCCCTGCATCAAAGGAAACCTGACTGCAATGTGAAGGATGGCCCCAATGTTCCTTTGGTGATAAGCTTCCAGGACTGGGACATATGCTATCATATACTTTGACATATTTTACCAAACACCTGGATACAGTAATAACATTCTTACTATGGCTGCATTCACACTTCAATGGATATTGCACGACTGTTTCACTAGCATAATAATTTGCAAGTGGTTTGGTTTGTCTGCACAGGATAACCCAGGTGCAAATGATAGCTATAGAGTCTATAGCTATAGACTTGTTGTTGTTAGGTGCAAAGTTATGTCCGACCCATCGCGACCCCATGGACAATGATCCTCCAGGCCTTCCTGTCCTCTACCATTCCCCGGAGTCCATTTAAGTTTGCACCCACTGCTTCAGTGACTCCATCCAACCACCTCATTCTCTGTCGTCCCCTTCTTCTTTTGCCCTCAATTGCTCCCAGCATTAGGCTCTTCTCCTTCCTTCTCATGAGGTGGCCAAAGTATTTGAGTTTCATCTTCAGGATCTGGCCTTCTAAGGAGCAGTCCAGGCTGATCTCTTCTAGGACTGACCGGTTTGTTCGCCTTGCAGTCCAAGGGACTCACAAAAGTCTTCTCCAGCACCAGAGTTCAAAAGTCTCAATTCTTGGACGCTTGGCCTTCCTTATGGTCCAACTATCACAGCCATACATTGCAGCTGGGAAGACCATAGCCTTGACTAGACACACTTTTGTTGGCAGGGTGATGTCTCTGCTTTTTAGGATGCTGTCTAGATTTGCCATAGCTTTCCTCCCTAGGAGCAAGCATCTTTTAATTTCTTTGCTGCAGTCCCCATCTTGGAGCCCAGGAAAATAAAATCTGTCACTACCTCCATTTCTTCCCCATCTATATGCCAGGAACTGAGAGGGCTGGATGCCATGCTCTCAGTAGCTGTAGACTTACAACAGCACAGCCCACATTGCACCATGATGCCAGATCAACAAGCTGTGAGAGATTGAGAGGCCTCACATGGAATAGTTTATTTGTAGGGGTTCATGATAGGGTTGCCAACCTCCAGGTGGTGTCCAGAAGTCTCCTGCTATTACAACTGATCTCCAGGTGACAAGAGATTAGTTCACCTGGAGAAAATCACTGCTTTGGAAAGTGGAATCTAAGGTATTATATCCCACTGAAGTCTCTCACCTCCCCAAATTCTGTCCTCCTCGGGCTCCATCCCCAAAAGCTCCAGGTATTTATCAACCCTCAACTGGCAACTCTAGTTCATGGACACTTCAATTGCAGAAGCATAACCCAGAAATGGTGCTGATATTGTCTATTCTCACTGCAAGCGCATGCTGGCCAGCTTTACAATGATAATATTTCTTGAAGACAGGGTGCAGTCTGAATTGCTCTCTGCAAACTTCCCTAATTGTCTGGCACTGTTTCCTGCCAGATGCTTGGTGATATTGTTGCATAGGACACAGATAATATGCCTTAAGGGAAGAAATAAAGTTTGCCATGTGGTTTTTCTTCTAACAAAAGAGGAACAGCAGGAAAAATCAGAGGAGACCATTAGAAAAACGAGAATGCACCTGAGTCTCAGGAAAACAGTTTGATACTTAGAAGCTGATTTCATTCTCAGGCCTATATCTGAAGAGATAATTATTAATAAGACACCCTAATGGGTGCAAAACCTACCCCACTTTGATATCAGCATTCACTAAGGTTTGTTTGAGATAATTAGAGACAGTATTAAGAACAACCACCAGTCAAACAATTGTCTTTTGGCGTCTCAAAGACTGCTGAATTTATTGTGGCATAAAGCCATGGGTCATGTTATCATTTACTGCAGAGTGCCATGAGATTCCTTGTTGTACTGGGTACTGGGGGGGGAAATCCACTAGAATTTTTTAAAACTTTTGCTATAATACACGTCAGAGAACACCTGGAAAATGCGAATCTGGAGTATTAGTTGAGCTAGATAGAATCATAGAATCATAGAGTTGGAAGGGGCCATACAGGCCATCTAGTCCAACCCCCTGCTCAATGCAGGATCAGCCCTAAGCATCCTAAAGTATCCAAGAAAAGTGTGTATCCAATCTTTGCTTGAAGACTGCCACTGAGGGGGAGCTCACCACCTCCTTAGGCAGCCTATTCCACTGCTGGACTACTCTGACTGTGAAATTTTTTTCCTATTATCTAGCATATATTGTTTTACTTGTAGTTTAAACCCATTACTGCGCATCCTCTCCTCTGCAGCCAACGGAAACAGCATCCTGCCCTCCTCCAAGTGGCAACCTTTCAAATACTTAAAGAGGGCTATCATGTCCCCTCTCAACCTCCTTTTCTCCAGGCTGAACATTCCCGAGTCCCTCAACCTATCTTCATAGGGCTTGGTCCCTAGATCATCTGATTCCCCCTGCCAAAATGCACCAGAGAATTTAGACCCTATTTTGCCCTCACCTGTCCATATTATTTCAATGTGGTGAAAAACTGTAAGGATTTTGGCAGCTGAAATGCTCTCTTGAAGCACCTTTGGACTCCTGGTTCAGAAGAAGAGATATCAATCTCTTCCACAGGCATTTCATGAGCCAGTTTGGTGTAGTGGTTAGGAGTGCGGACTTCTAATCTGGCATGCCAGGTTCGATTCTGCACTCCCCCACATGCAACCAGCTGGGTGACCTTGGGCTCGTCACGGCACTGATAAAACTGTTCTGACCGAGCAGTAATATCAGGGCTCTCTCAGCCTCACCCACCCCACAGGGTGTCTGTTGTGGGGAGAGGAATGGGAAGGCGACTGTGAGCCGCTTTGAGCCTCCTTCGGGTAGGGAAAAGCGGCATATAAGAACCAACTCTTCTTCTTCTTCTTCTTCTTCTGATAATGTCCTATATAACCAAGGCAGCCAGGGGTACAGAAAGGAGCATGGCTAAAATATTTTATGGTGGCATGTTGTTGTTAGGTGCGAAGTCGTGCCCAACTCATAGGGACCCCATGGACAATGATCCTCCAGGCCTTCCTGTCCATGGTGGCATATAAACATACATACATACACATGCAGATAGTGGCAGTTTGATTCTAAAAACATTATTACAAGTAAATTTCCCTTTCCATATAAATAAGGGCTAACTCACTAACAAGACACATCATTATTTTATTGATAGCAGTTTGAACCAACACAGCTCAAGTATAATCCAGTTGGTGCCATCAAGGAGCTGTCATAACCAGTTTGGTCCCAGGAAAAGCAATGATACAATAGATAGGTTTAAGGACTCAAATCCTTGCTTGTGAATGGTCCCAATAGCCAACAACAGGATTATTTAACAAACAAACCAACAAAAACCAGTCTGCAGCCTATTATCACTTAAGATCCTTCACAATACCTGACAAATAATCTTGGTTTCCAAATCTGTGGCAACATGGTCATGTCCTTCCCAATGAAAGCTGATGCCATTACAACACACAGCACGCTCAGCATACTTCGTCCATGGATTTTTTTCTTTTTTTAAAAACACTGAAATTCAGTGCAATAATGTATCTTGGAGGGTCAATAACTGCACTAGTGAGGAGACAGGAGTATAACTCAGTGTCTGCCACTGATGCTGAACCTATTTGTAAGTATCAGCAGAGCAACTCAAGTGAACATTTTTCCCTCTCACTACTGTCACCTTGATACAATGGTATTACCCGTTTATTCTACTCCATGGTTTATAGAGAAATAAAATAGCAAACACTCTCATCTATAACAGAAATTGACACGCAAAAGAAGCTCAGGCCTTGAACAGGTTTTTAACCCTCCTTGGTTCCCCAGGCATATCATGTATCCATATTGGTTGAAACTGAGGGGGGGGGGATTGGTTTAAGGATCTGGAGTTAGTGCATTACTCTTAAAATATTTTTTAAACTCTGAAAGCAATGAATAGCAGCCATCAAACTTATAGATTTTGTGGTATTTCTAATATGTTGTTGTGCAGTAAGCTTTAATAGACTATCATAAAAATATCTACTGAAGAACTGAACAGGCACGCCTGACACTTCCCGCAGTAACACATATTCTGCTACTTTCTGGCATTATTCACTTATTCCATAAAATAAAGATCAACATTAAAAGAATCACAGTCCAGTTCTAGAGCTATTAACTCAGTGAGGAAGTATCAGTGCGTATAATATGAATGCTTGGGTAAATAACAGTGAAGTCCTAAGCAGACTCAGTGTTACAATACCAAATGACGTAAATGGGTTTAGGAAAGCAGGACTCTGCTTAGAACTGCATTGTAAGATGGGCCCTTCAGTTCATGCCCACGTATGTTTGCTCACAAGAAAGTCCCAGGAAATTCAATGGTATTTACTTCTGTATTATAAACTTGTATATATTTTACTATTGTGACCTGCTTTAAGCAGGTTGAAAGAAGGTTAGAGTTAGGGCTATTTAAGTAAATGCATGTAAAATATTCAATTTTAATTACTTAATTCCTTTTATTACTACAGTTTCAAACATTGCAGCTTTGGTCTACAGTAAATTACAATTTTATTTAAAAATTCAGAATGTTTCTGGCTTCTTACATCAAGCTACTTAAGACACTTTGTTCTTAAAAAGTCTCAATTAAACTATGCTAACTTCTCTTATCCAGGGTGCGTAGTGGTTTGTTTCGTAAACTTCCTACCTACTACACAATAAATGCAGTGGTGGCCGAGGTCTGTCTAAATCCCATACTCCATGCGAAACCATTTCCTTCACCCCTAAGTTTCTACCTGCTACATAACCAACCTCTGTCCATACCAGACATAATTGCTCATCTAAACTTCTGATGTTGCTCTTAAGGTTCCCTGTCCCCACTGGGCATGTTTTGGAAACAGAATGCTGAAGCAGATAGAGACATCTGAGTTTCACAGAAGACTATTATAACATGATTAATGTCAGTGGGGCAACATACAGAAAGTGCCCCCCAAACTTCCAGATTATGAACAAAGGCAGATTATGAACTCCCAGCGGGAAGGGAAGGAGTAGGAACTGCTGCTCCCCTTGCTGAGCTGTGGGACCCAGGGAGTGGGTGATGGGGGGGGGGAGAAAGAGAGAAGGGAATGAGTGTACATGAGACTGAAAAAATGTGAGAAAAGTTAATGAGTGTGATAGGCATTATGGGACATATCCTTGGTCACTCTGGAAAAAGGGATGCTCCCTTTATGTTCTTATATAAAGAACCTATGGCCCCAAACAATATAGAATGGGGGGGGGGGAGCAGTCAGAAAGAAAGCATGCTTTATGGAATACATAATTAACAGAACTGAATTCATTGCCAGAAGGTATGTATCAGACCATTAAAAAAAACCCTGTCCATTTTCATTGTTCACTTTTCTATGATTTTATTGCATTTGTTGTCATTGTTATAGCTTGGAATTATATTATCTACCCTGAATCCTTGGAGAAAGGCAGAATATAAATGTTTTCATAAATATAACAGCAGATGATCCTTCCAGTTACCTCAGAGCTATGGGAACTGTTGTTACACATTTGTGCCACTTCGGTAACATTAGTAGTTCTCAATCACATGAGATGGTCCCTTCCCACATCAGTGTAACCTATACCAGGAGCCTAGGAATTGCTAGTGCATGCAGGAACTACGATGAGAATGTATATGCAACCTGGGGCTTCTGCTATTATTCAAGCAGCATAAGGAGGTCATGTCAGCTGAAGTAATGTCTCTAAGGTTCATATTTCAGTGGATATACTGAATTGAAATTATTAAGCTTCCTATATTTCCTTTAATTGTTAACCCTTTTGCCTTGCTAATGGACAATCATGCTAATTATTATGAGACATGATTGTCTGCTCCTTTTTCATCTATCCAGAACATGATTTCTTCATCTCCCAATATACTAAACATTATGGTTCCATTCAGTACTGAAGGCTGTTAACCAAGCAATAACCTAATCAGCACCCTACGCACTTAATCAACCCATTTGCTATTTGTTGGTCACCAAGATTATAAGGACATTTTGTCAGAAGCCAGGTACTGATAGCATTATCTCTTCTAGATATAACAAATGATTAAGTCAGCTTAAAAAAAAAGTAAAATGTCTTAATAGAAAGTACGTTAGTCTCCTTTCATATTCTTTGTAACTTTGTTGCATCATTCTTGGCTTCCTATTAAGCTCACTTCACTTGCAACAGAAAATCAAATTTATATAGCATTTTTATGCAACATTGTTCCAGTGTAAATCCAATGGGCTTAGAGGAGAGTAATTCTGCATAGTGTTATGGCTTAAAGCTAAATTTTTGGAAATGAAACATTTCAAAGCAAGCCAAATCACATAAATCCCGGTGAAGAGGGTGGTCAATAGGATGATCATGTACAACTGCAAATCTGTCTATGCACAGGTTGCCAGCATCCAGGTAGGGTTGGAAATCTTCTGGAATGTCAAGTAATCTCTACATGACAGATGAGTCCCCCTGGATAAAACGGCTGCTTTGGATGGGAACTCTATCAGATTATACCCTGCTGAGGTCTTTCCAATCTCTAAACTCAGCATTCCTTGGGTTCCACCTCCAGATCTCTAAGAATTTCACAGCCTGGAGCTGGCAACCCTAAATGCTGTACAATTCTCCCTGTAAAACAGCCATTCTCAGCAGAAGCCATATGCCCCCCCCCCAGGGGGGAGTCTGACACATTCGAAGGAGGCCACAGACTGAAAAATGTAATAAGGGGAACCCAAAGGGTTTATGGGGGCCCTAGTAACTGAACTGATGAAATACCCTTGTCACATATGACAACCTTTGTCAAGGGAAATAAAAAGAAATAATGTAATCTGTTCCTTTGTGTGTGCTTGAATTAATGAATTCAAGAATGCCCTAAAAGTGTCATGGCCAAAACCAGGTTGAGAATGGCTGCTCTGAAGCAACTAGTTCCTTCAAAGAAGTTGATCTCTGTGAGCATGGATATCAGGCTTAATTCTGGGAGCTATCTAGTACCCACCTGGAGGGTGACAACCTAGGTACCAACAAGACAGATTTGAACTATACTTTCTCCCAAGGGAGGGAAGAGGTTCTACATAATGTGTTGGGATGCCAGTTTAGTATCTGGAGTGGGGACAAACTGGAAGGGGAAGGATAGAAGAACACATACTAGCCTGTTCCAAATGTACAACCTGTCTCCATCCCCCTTCTGTTAAACATACAACATAGATCAAATTGGAGCCTGAATATCAGGTCCACTTTCCAATTCATGACATATAGCTGACCAGTGTACAGCCAGCTAAATTATGATGGGCTACAGAAAGTAGGGTGAGAGCCCCTTTGCTGATCTGATTCTGGGCACAATTGTCCAGGGTCTTCTGCTCACTCCCTCTCTCCTTCTGGCCACAGTAATTGCTTCATCTTAAGGATGTGAGCAAATCTGTTTGGTTCCAGGACAGTCTCAATTTTGTCTAACTGAACATTCACAGCTGGTTTTGGAAGCTTTAACGTCTTTCTCAAACCTGCTAAGCAAAGTCTCCCCAGGGACAAAAATGGAGCTATCAGAGTTCTGCAAGTCCTGCAAAAGGGAATTCTTCCACCAGGTCTTTGGGTGAGGTCAGAGCCAGGAACAATGGGGGACCCTCCTCAGGCTACGCGGTAACATCCAGCGTACCCCACCATGTGGGGTGGACTGCTGCAGGGATGGGGGGAGGGATTATACTGCCAATCTTGTTTTATCCTCTTTTTAGCTATATTCTATTGTTCTGTTATGGGATGAGGTTGTTATCATGTTTTTATGGGGGGAGGTTATATTGTACCCCACCATGATTCTCTGGAGAGTGGCAGGCTAAAATCTAATAAATAAATACATATAAATAAACAATTGATTGAATGTCTTCATATGAAACTAGAATAAGTCAAACATCACCTGTCCAAGGTAATGATTACTCTTCCTTCTGGGAACAAACAACCCAAAGGGTAAAGAATGGACAGCAAGGTCACAGAACACTGTCCATTCTTCCCATGGCAACCATCTGCATCTTCCTAAGAAGTTGCTTTACACTTTGGGAGCTAATATTTTACATAGTAGAAAAGTGCAGACATAGTAGCATATAAATACTATAGTTCAGTTCCATGTTGAACAGGTAGAGATACCTTGAGAGAACCAAATCAAGCTGTTTCTTTTTTTCTCTCCATTAATACATGTCGTTCTCAGTTGGCATTCTGGTACGACTGTCCATTACTTTACCACATTCAAAGACCAATTGTACAGACTGGGGGGGGGGGGATTCCACTTCACTGCAAACCAGCTTGGTTAATTACGTGACACAACAATCTTTCTGTAGTCATATGTGTACCAGTAAACAAAAGTTTGGTACTCTATTCAGAAAGCATCTTTGTCTTTCCACTTCCCCTGTCTCTTTGGCACCAGAATAATTTTACTTCTTAAGCCACTGAGGGCCAAAGCCTCTTCTCACAGATGTGTTACAGTCCTCTTGTCAGCATACTGAGAAGATGCCTCCCAGGGACATTTTCTTAGCTTTCCACATTTCCCTTAGAATTCTCCTATCAAACTGCTGACATTCTTCACTCCTTACAGACTCAAAAGGTAACACAATTCACAGCCTGAAATTATACAGAGTTATGAAAAACCTTTTTATATATTTTAGCCTTGAAGTCCTTGAGATTTCATTTCTAGTTAAAGGCAGAGGTTCTTATAAGTCAGTGTAAAGTAAGGATTCCTGGGTTGAGAAAAGATAGAAAAGAAACTCCCTTGATTATTTATAAATTTCTCGTGGGAGATTTTGTAAAAAAAGAAGCCCTTTCTGCTTTCTCTGCCAGGTTCAGGCTTATGAAAGCTGGAATTGTTCTTTTTTTTAAATGCAAACTTGATCAAACAGACCCCCCCCTTTCTAATATCCTCAACTACCCAGGGAATTCTTCCTTTCTGGTAAATAATGACAGATATATCTTTCATACTTGTGCATTTGTTAGAATATTAAGAATAGTGCCTTGAGGAATTGTACCTGAAAGAAAATGTGAGGCACTTCACTCTGCCCATATTATTTTTATGCAGCTTAACACTGTTGTGATTTTAGAATCTGATTTACATGGGCCGGGGAGCATGGGGCTATACCTAATCCTTTGGATGTTTTTTGTTCATTGTTGCCGTTTTCAGTGGATAACAGTTAGCAAAAAGATTCTTCTTTCAGATCTATACAACTTCAGTGTTTGTTTTAGAATCCTGCTGTTTTGTTGAACCTATTTGGAGCTTCTTTAAATATCAGCCCATCACCTTGAACATATTACAACAGAAAATGTATGTGTGTATTTACAGTTGCCTGTTCTCAGTTTCCTTGTTGAAGCAGCTAAGCAGGATGCACTGGAAAAAAAATTACACTTCACGGTATTCTGACTCTGGTTTTAGCACAAGGGCAACAGCTTTTGCCTCAGCACAATTTCCTCAGCAGTAAGAAACTACAAGAAAAAAAATCAGATTGAATGTCCACTAGTGCAAGCAAATTATATACTTAATTCAAATATAAAACCTGGTAACATATTTGCATTCTCCTTTTGAGCTGTGCCTTTGCAGAATATCATTAGTGCTTTGAACAGGGTGCCTTGATGTTCACATTTACCTTGATTCCTTCCCATATCCTCCAGGAGATTACAAACCTGAGTCTAGCAATCCCACCCCCAACCCTACCAGTGGCTGGGGTGGGGGTGAGGGGGGGGGGTGACCTGACAATCCTGTTTGTTGTACTGGCAATATAAACTCCAATACACATTGCTACCCTCTTAACTAACTTTTCTGCACAAGTTTTTTCTTTCTTTCTTCTCACCATCTTCTTTATCATGGGGGCTATTTGTTACTGAACACTCATCCACAATTATATTTTATTAATTTATGTGTATGCTACTTTTTAAATAAAGTAATAATCAAGTTGGGTAACAAATGTGAAACATATTATTATACCACAGACATGAAAACAAAGCTATTAATCAACAAAACAATAACACCTCACAAGTTTGTCCTCTTTACAGGCCAGCCAGAAGACGGGGCTACGAAAGCAGAGATGGCAACATCTTCCCAAGCAAAAAGCAGCACCTCTGGGTGATGGCTCCCTCCTTTTAAAGACAGTCCTGGGATGAGGCTGAGCAAGTGGAAAACCTCAGGTGAAATGGAAAGGCTAAGATGATCTAGAACATTTCCATCAGTATTCCCAGGGTATGAGTGTTCCTGCTCTTGCCTGCTTTTCCCCATGCATCATTTAAAAGCTACTCTGAATATTTTGTCTAAGAAAAATTAAACATCAGCAAAGTATTAAAGATTAGTTCAAGTGACGTCTACCCCCTCTGTCCCGACTCATCTTGTCCCCAAACCTTGCCTACAGTCTCTCTGTCTCATTCACACAACCTCAAATCAGCTTGTATTGCATGGAGAACAGGGAACATTTCTAAGACAGCTGTCCTAGAGATCTTAGATTTTAATACTGCCAACCTCTAGGAAGGACCTGGAGATCTTCAGGAATTGCCGTTGATCCCCAGATGATAGTTATTATTTCCCCTGGAGAAAACAGCTGCTGTGAATGGTGGATTCTATGGCATTACATTCATGCTGCTTTCTCTCCCGTCCTCCCCAGGGTCTGCTCCCAAATCTCCAGGAATTCCCTAACCCAGAGTTGGCAATTTTACTCCTATGCACACTTACTTGAGATAATAAACCTCACTGAACTCAGTGAGTTGCATTCTACAGAATACAATTGTGAGTGCAAAATCAGGCTTGGTAATCCAGGTAAATTAAGTTGGAGTACAGAATTATCATTCTGCATACAGGCATTCTGAAAGTAAAATTGGAATGTAGAAAATAATAATGCAAGGGCTTTCAGCTGAGGGCAAGAATTCAAAGCAGTAGTTTTTCTTGTGGAAACATGTCTGCAACCCCTAAGGCAGCATGGCTTGTCCCAAGAGTATACCAAATATTTTCAGTACTTTGTTCCCAGCAGCTGGGTGACACTCCAGACCTAGGGATGGCAAAAGCTATTGAAGTGATTCAGCATAATGCACCTGAAAGATGAATTGTAAAAGAGACAGGTGACAGTTTTATAACCCCCAAATATCTGTGAAGTGATGGACATCCCAGTATTCTTTTCAAAGATGACTTATCTTTTAACCTATCAGAAAGGCTCATTTTCTACAGCAAAAGACTGTCAGCAGACAGTCAAGGGAGCATCAGCAGTACTGAGAATCAGTTTAGTGGACTCTATTGTGTTGCACCCATAATGGTGAAAAGAACATCTCTTTATCATCAAATTGTGTGTGTGTGTGTGTGTGTGTGTGTGTACATATAAACACAGACACCCAGCAATCCTAGCTGTTGTCTAGACACAGAGTCCCCTAATACATTTATTGCTAGTCCCCCTTGATCTCTTCTGAAAACATTGTTTTATTCAACACAAAGTTCAATCTTGTAAAATGCAGGCCAGGTGACACTGAGCTACTATAAATATTTATAGGGAATTATATGGCATGTTATCAGTTGGAAGGTGTCACCCAGACCTCTTTCCCCCATACACTGCTGTTGATGCAGTAGAAAGAGTATGAAGGAAATCCTCAGGGTCATTACATCCAGCAATAATGCATGCTTGACACCAAATGCTACATTACACTTTTTCTTAATAGAAAGTTGGAAAATGTTTGAAGAAAAAGGAAAAAGCAGAAGAGACAGCAGAGGAAACATTTTATGTTTGGGGACTGGAGATGGCCTTCATATTACAACAGGAGGCTTCATTCTACATAATATTCTGCCCTCGCATCACCACTGTTCAGAAGCACTGAGGCAAAACCCCCAACCTCATTTTGAGTTGGCCTTCACGGATGTCACAGAGCACCTCTGATTTCTGATGGGATTTAGCACATTTGCTCTCTTATTCTCCTGTGGTGCTCACAGTTCTTGCTCACTTATGCCCACATTGCTGAGCTGCCACTGCCAAGCAGATTAAACGGTAGGGTACAGAAAGGTAGCTGAAAACTGTGAGAACAAAGGAGAAGAAGGAATATAGTGCAAAGGAATGGCAGCAGTGTGTGTGTGGGGGGGGAGGTAAATAACACCCAAATTATAAGAGTGTTTAACCATTTCTTTTTTTTTAATAAGCTGCTCTCTTGCACTTCATATGTTATTTTTGAAGCAAATATCAAAAATAGAGAATATGAGGTATATGTTATACAGATTCCATAAAAGCCTATGTGTGGAAATAGATGAGACTTTGGTAATCATGTATCTTTATTGAAGCCAAATCTATCAGCTTCATCATGCATGAAAAGTTGCTACCTGGGACTCTCTCTCTATGTAATCACTTACAGAATCATCGCAAAAGGTGAACTTCAACATGCTTAAAAATGGGCAGAACTTTGTTTTTCCATTTGTACTTTTTGTGTAATAAGTCTCTATGCCACTAAGAATATGTTCAGCTATATCTAATTATCGTAATTTGTCTGACATTCATAGTAATCTCATTTATAGTGTTCATGCAAATACTCGGCATCTAAATAGGGTTATATCTTACCACTGTTCCACTGAAGGAAGAGAGAGGATAGGCATTGGTGCCCAATTTCTTTCTCACTGCTGTCACCTGACGCACATAGGGTTGTCAAACTCTAGGTGGCACCGGGGAATAGTAAAGGACAGGAAGGCCTGGAGGATCATTGTCCATGGGGTCGTGATGGGTCGGACACGACTTCACAACTAACAACAACAACAAGGTGGCACCTGGAGATCTTCAGGCAACTGAGGTCAACCCAGCTTTCAAAAATGGCTGCTCTGAAGGTTGGAGGCCATGGCATTATATCATGCTGAGGTCTCTTTCCTCCCATTCTCTCCCTCCCCCAATCTCCAGGTATTTCCCACCTTAGAGTTGGAAAGCCATGACCACACTGTCATTTTTGGGTCAGAGTGCCCCTAGAAATTCATTTTAACAGGTCATAAGGTAAATCCCTTATACTTTATGATGTTCAAAGAACATCACTGTAGATTAGTCGATCTTCAAGTAGCAAATATAAGCAAAAGAGCTGCTTTTTGTACTCCACTTTTTACTACGCCAATGAGTCTCAAAATGGCTTACAACTGCCTACCCTTTGTCTCCCCACAACACCTACTCTGAGGTAGCTTGGGTTGAGAAACCTTGGAAATAACTTTGACTGGCCCAAGTTCACCCAGCATATGGAGGAGTGGGGAAACAAATCTGGTTATCTGGATTACAGGACACTGCTCTTAACCACAACACCAAGCTGGCTCTCGAAGCTAGAATCCTAAGAACAGCTTCCTTGGAGTAAGCCCGTTGAATATAATGGAACCTAAGTCTGAGTTGATCTTCCTAGGATTACTTCCATTGCACAATGACTTCTGCTAAAACAAACAAACTAATCACATTTTGGGAAGCATGAATAATAAAACAAAAAAATACTGATTAAAAAAAAAGATTCAAATACCACTCTCCACACAAAGGTCTCTCTGTATTGGCAAGACAATGTGTTTGCCATCCTTTCAAGTGACTTACCGAACATCTGTACAGGTTATACACGAGATGCACCGGCTATTTGTTGTAATGAGGTTCAATGCCACAGATGTCTCACTGTCAGAGGTTGGGTGTGCTGCACATTTAAAGTAGAATTCCTGCAGTATTAAAGGAGATAAAAGGAAGATTATGTACCTCCATTTCATGTCCTCTCTTTATCTTAGTCTAAGTGAAGTTTGAGGCAGGAGATAAATCACTACTGCCAGAAAAAGAGAGAGTATTCATTAGGGATGTTTTAGAAAGAATGCCTCACAGTATCTTTCTACAAGCTTTCTACAAGGTATATATTTTGCTCACTAGACATCTTAAGGAAGTATATTAGTTTGCTTAGATTCTTTGCTGTTTGGGGGAGAACAAAAATTATACAGAAAGACAAAAACTGGTCATTCTGGACCTGCAAGGAATGTTCCATGACTGGAAATTTCATTCTACATGTGGTTTTCCCAGCACATACAAAGAAAGCTGATATTGGTATGGCACATTTGCTTGTATCCATGTGCTCATTGAAACAGAGCCTTGGAAAAGCCTGTTAAGGCCATACCAAGGCTATCCAAATCCAGGCTAAGTTCACGCTCCATGCGGTCTGGAGGATGGGTGCTGACAAATACAAATTCGATGTTTTTTAAAAATATATGTTTTCATCTTTACCTGATGATAACAATATATTTGAAAATATGTTTATATTAAGACCCATCTGTCACTTTGACGATTGTTATGGAGGGACATGCCCCATACATTTAACATTTAAATCCTGGAAGCAGTGATCCACTTTTCTTAGCAAAATGCACAGGGCAATCTGTGCATTTTGCTAAGAAAAGTGGATCTAATGGTGCACACATGTGTCAAGCAATTGAGGAACAGAGTCCCAAGATATACAGTTCTTTCAAGTACATTACTTTGTGAGTAAAAAGGCACATCACTGATATAAACAGCAAAACTATCTTTAAACTCAGGGTCAAGGTGCCATGGTATAATCTTATAATGAAACAGAGAGAATAGAACTAAATCGTGCAAACATCAAGTGAAATGTTGCATGTCAAGAGGTCAAGAGACAAGAAATTTGTATGACCATTTTAGAAGTACAGTAAATAGGGGGAAAACAACATTTCTTTCCCAGGAGATGATGTTGAAATGACCAAAGGAACAGGGCAACAGAATGAAATACAGATAAAAGTGTGCCCCTTGAGAGCTTCGGTGCAGAATAATACAAAGTACAAAACAACTCATAGCGCTGTAAACCCAGCGGAAGTGTCTACCTCTATAGTGAACAGAACCTATAAATATCCCAATAACCAAAAACGGAGCAGAGACAGAACACAGGGTGCTGTGTGTTGCACGCAATAAGAATACAACTTTCTTGATGAGAGGCCTTGTGTTTTGTTTTCTGGGGGATCTACTTTCCAGTCTCCTTGCTGCTTGTCAACAGCCAAATAATTTACACTTACTGGAAATGCAGCTGTGGGGTGTAATTTGATCCTATTCATGCAAATCGGGCATTTGCAAAATTTGTCAAACCTATAAATAGCAAGAGAACAATGTAAGAAAATCTCATCAGCAACTTTTGTTCTTGATAGCATGCATGCCACACTGGCAGCTCTCTTTGTCCTATTTGAATAACAAACAAGTGGGAGCCAGATGAGAGGATTGTAGGAAATCTGGGACTTGGTTATGAGCCCTGCCTTGCCCGCTTGACAGGACAAAGCACTTAGATGAAAATGCCAGAGTAGAAAGTAGCCCTTAGGTGCATGTATGTCTCTTTTTCAATTTCAGACCCAATGTCAACATTGGGTAGATATCACCAAGTTAAATATCCAATATTAACTTCTAAGATCTTTGTACAAGGGAGGGTGCTTGAAAACCCACCTCTTCACACATACTATTGTTTTATACTCTCCTGGATTCTGCCAATTACTAAACACTTTTGCCAGGCACCAGAAAGCTGCTCTTCTTTCATATACAGACCATGCCCCCTTGTCTGGGCAAATTGCTACTTGTTCATCCCCTTTCCACTCAGAACACATCTCATCATTTTCTGTATTGAATGTGGACAGGATGCACTACCCGGTCGGCTGGAGAGGAAAATCAGGTTTGTTTTTGAAAGTATGCTTCAATGACTTGCATTGAATATTCTTAATCTGTATGCAGTTATTACAATCTGCACACCAAACACTGGGAGCTGAATTTAATTCCAATATGTAAAATACAAAGTGAAGGCCCATGAGGGATAGTAGAAGAGGGGTAAGGCCCAGAATAAATTGTTAGGAAATTTCCATAGCAAAAAAACAAACAAAAACAGAACTCTGCTGATATCTGAGGATAGATTAATTGCAACCTACTAACCTAACTGTGAAACTCAACATTCTAGCAGTACTGTACCATTACCCAGACTGGTAAAGTTTGAGTTAGATAAGATGGAACCTGTCCACACAACCAAGGTTCATACAAT
This sequence comes from Paroedura picta, assembly GCF_049243985.1. Taxonomy (NCBI): domain Eukaryota; kingdom Metazoa; phylum Chordata; class Lepidosauria; order Squamata; family Gekkonidae; genus Paroedura; species Paroedura picta. The sequence goes on along the minus strand of NC_135369.1, from coordinate 93,493,987 downwards.
GTAAGGTGGTCATTTTATCTGCCCCATCCTCCTGTACATTGGAGGGGGGAAAGAACTGGAGAGGGGGGGAAAGAACTGGAGAGGCTATTAGGGATAGAATTTGTGTTCTCTTGTTAATAGCAGGGGTTAGATCTCAGGCCTTCTCTATGGTAGCACACATTTTTTGGAATATCCTTCCTATATAAGAGTGCTGGGGCAACACCCTTGCATGTTTTAGACATCTAGCTGAGCATTTTATTTTTGAGATTGCAAACTTTCCTACAGAATCACCAAGGGTCAGACACAACTGAACGGATGACATCATCATCATCACATAGTTCGATGTTTTAGGGATTATTTTGCCTTTATCTTGCCATTTAAAAGTACTACTGCATACATTTTGATGCCTTTCATGAAAGATTCTAGGCTGTGATTTTGGTACTTTAAATATTTAGGATTAATTTCCATTACACCTGTGGGACTTTCTTCTAAGGAGAAGTACATGGACAAAAACTACCTACTACTTAGCTCCTGCAACCACCCTTGGGTCAGGCCTCATGGCTCTTTGCTGAGGCTGGCTCTGAAAAGCTGTCAGACAGGTAGTGAGAGGCACTTGGGGCAGCAGCAGTGACAGAAGGGATGCTTACTGGTCAGGGGTCATTGGACCACTATTCTAGTGTAGCATCATACAGGACACAACAAGGTGGAAGATCTTATATAGCACTACACCATGCTATAGATGAGAAGTGTCCTGACAAACAGCACTGGCCCCCTTGGGAAAAAGACCAAACTGCTGAAGTTTCGGATCCCTGAGCCAGCTTGGTGTAGTGGTTAGGAGTGTGGACTTCTAATCTGGTGAGCTGGGTTTGATTCCGCGCTCCCCCACATGCAACCAGCTGGGTGACCTTGGGCTCGCCACAGCACTGATAAAGCTGGTCTGACCGAGCAGTAATATGAGGGCTCTCTCAGCCTCACCTACCTCACAGGGTGCCTGTTATGGGGAGATGAAAGGGAAGGTTAATGTAAGCTACTTTGAGACTCTTTCAGGTAATGCAGCATATAAAATCCAACTCTTCTTCTTCGGATCATGCAAGCAAAGAAAATGCCAAGACAGCCCATGATTGAGCCTCCCCATCTTCACCCTAAAAACCACTGCTGTGCTCTGAACACATTTTGCTTGCTTATCTTGCCCCATTATGCTATAAGCAGCATTTGCTTTCACTGCAAGAGCCCACCAAATTAATCATAAAGTCAACTCCCTGTTTTATTATCTAAGACAATTTTGCCCTTACTTTTAATGGGTTCTTTTATGGGTTGAGTACACCCATGTAATTGAAGATTGGCACAGGGAAGTATTTCATATATGCTCTTCTAAGAATTGCACAATTTGGTCCTCTTAAAAACAATTTTGTGAGTTTGTAATTTTCATTTCCCACCATACCTGTCTTTGTGGTTATAATTTGAAATCTGAAAATATATAGCATTGTCATTCTTGTACATTACTGCTTGCCATCAACAAAGCATAATAATGTGAAAATGCATCTGCTCCAGCAGAACTATGCTTATACTTTGAATCCTTTCTTATAATGGGCACAAGGGCTTTCATTAACTCAGTGTTAATTGAAGATCAGAAACTTAAACAAAAATCCTTTTGTTCTTGAAAAGGACTGTCAGGGTCTGGGGTCTAAACTCCCTGTCAGGGTCTGGGGTCTCTAAGATGAGACCAGCAAGACAGGGCCATACACTAATGGTAAGTATGGGGGGGAGGCATGGAGCCAACCCCAGACACTCCCTAAACCTTTACCTTATCCTTCCTTTCTTCTCAGATTTTGCTAAGTTTCACTCAATTGTATCTTGGATCAAACCAGGAGGACTGAGATTATGCTGTAAACTTGATAGTTTCTCAATTAATTTTTAGACAATAAAGTATTCAACCATTCATGTGAAATACAGAATAACCATTGGGACTGAAATAAGAGATGATACCACATAATGTGGATTCTCCTCAAGCTCAAAACAGTTGAGGTTACACTTCCCCCCCTGCCCCAGCCTACCATAAATTATCATACTAGTGGGGAAACATATGGATCAAGTGAGGAAGCATCAACAAAAAGTTGTACTGCACTGTACAACTGATTAGGAAAGGATTCTGTCCTTTGACCAAGCTGTATCTCAGCAATAACGTGCATACTCTGCATGCAGATCATCCCAAGTTCAGTCCCCAGTAACTTCACGTAAAGGGTCCCAGATAGCAGATGCTGAGCAAGATCTTTCTCTGTGTGAGATTTTGCAGACAATGTTCCCTCTAAGCTCTAAGGAAGCCCTGCTTAGCAGCCATCTGGAGCCATGGAGGGTCTTGTACTGCCCATTGCAAATTTTAAGAATACACCAGCTATATTCTGCTCAGGATGTGAACTGCTGTGCTCAGTAGGTTAAAAAAAATAGAGCGAACATTACTTGCAGGGCTGCCATATGTCAAAAGGCATGATGCTGAACTAGACAGGTTAATGGTAACACTCAGTATAGTACAATTGCAGATGTTCATGGGTTTGTACAGTTAATGAGTGAGGCAAATCAAGAAAAGGCTGATGCCTATATTAGTAACTATTCAGATTAGTGCGTCTATGTCAGTATGAAACTGAAAACCTTCAGGCTCTTGCAATAGACTGTAGCTAGATGGCTGGAGGAGTGGGAATCAAAAAATCCCAGTTCTTACTACAGTTCTTTGCACCATATGCTGTTTATCTCATTTTCCTGGTTGCTTTCTACCTCCCAGCATGACAATTCCTGCACTCATTCCATACACATTGGATAATGCAATGAACTTTAGGTTAGATTTTCCTGTTTTGCATAGGAAAATCTGGCTGCAAAAGTACATTTAAAGTGCCTTATCAAATGTGTGTTGAATGTGTCATGGCCCTTTTTCTTAGTAACCACAGAACTGTAATATCACTAATCAAACTGAATTACACAAAGAACCAACAATGAAGATGCCTTGCTCACTTCTCATGTTGAATTCTGCTGGTTTCTACTGCTCTTCCCTCCTGTATCTTCTCTTTCTTTCTCCCTGCCATAAATTACCACCCATAGGCATTTTGCCATTTGAAAACTTGAGATTCAGTACAAGGTTATGTCTTGCTTTTGATTAAAGTAGTCATTCGTCACTGAGGCTGCTGATACTGTCCTTACTGCTTTCCCCATCACTATGCTGGTACACAAGTGCTGATCCAATGAGAATCTTTAACATATTTGGCTAAAGACAAACAATACAACCCCATCAATACTTGACCCACAACTGAGTTGCTTTAAAAAAAAAAAGCCCAGTTAAAGGACTAAAGGAAAATACTAGACTTAGCTAAACTGTGCCCCCTTCTATAGAGTGGCCAGGTGAGGCTTCCACACAGAGACTCTGAAGCTGGCATGCTGACGTCAGAGGAGGAATGCTTCCTTCCATCACAGAAGTCCTCTTCTTCTTGCGTTGGCTTGAAATGGGAAAATGTTGGAAGCCCCACCATTCATGTTAAGAAAGCGCCCCAACAAATTAGGTTTGCAAATAGTTTTTCATCATGGAAAATATCATCGCTCATCTCTACTGGAGATGGAACATGTCATTTTTTTTTAAATAGCTGTATTGTACAAAGCTGTTGCTTTATCATGACACACAATGACAGCAAATCCCTAGAATTGACATTGAAGTCCTGATCAGTTTCTACACTGTTTGAAGAACAGATCAAGATGGGTAGCCATGTTAGTCTGTCTGCAGCACAGCAAGAGTCCAGGAGCATATAACAATCAACAAAATTCATGGCAGGAGATGAGCTTTCATGAATCTGATGAACTGAGCAGTTACTCATGAAGGCTCATACCCTGCTCTCTCTCTCTCTCTCTCTCTCTCTCTCTCTCTCTCTCTCTGTGTGTGTGTGTGTGTGTATGCACAATAGATATACTGACCTGTCTATTTAATAGAGGGGCAGGTGATACAGCTCCCAGAATTTGATAAAAAGGTTGGGCGTGATCTTGGACATTTAATTAACAATGGAGGCCGAACTCATAAAGAAAGGTATTTTTTCCATCTGTGCCAATTGAGGCAGCTTGCCCCATACCTCTCAGAGTCAGATCTAGCTAGTGTGACCCACGTGATGGGCATGTGTAGACTAGACTTCTGCAACTTACTATATGCAGGGCTGCCCTTGAGACTGCTCCGGAAACTACAACTGGTCCAAAATGCAGCTCCATGAGTCCTGGAGGGGATCAGTATGGAGCACATATAACACTAGTGCTTGCTCAGCTGCACTGGCTCCAGACTGGAAACCAAATCAGGCTCAAGGTGCTGGTTCTAGCATTTAAAGCCCTAAATAGTCTGGGACCAGTGCATCTGTGGGACTGTCTTTTCCTTTATATTAGCCCAAGAGTACTGAGATCCTCAGAACAACATCTGCTAAGGGTCATTGGCCTGAAAAATATGAAGTTAGACTCAACCAGAACATTTTCAGCCCTGGCCCCAGCCTGGTGGAATGAAATCACAGAAGACATCAGGCCCTGTAGGGCCCAAACCAGTGCCACAGGGCCTGCAAAATGGAGCCATTCCACCGGGCTAATGGTCGAGGCCAGAAATAACATCTACCATATAAGTCTGGCCTCACCACTAGGGGAGGAAAGGAGACAGAAATGCTGCAGATTAGCTCCGGCCACAACTGCCCCCATTGGAATTTTAGTAGGGACATAAACTATGATGTTTTAAAATTTTAACTTTTATATTTATTTTTAAGTTGTTATCCACCCTGAATGTTGGAAGGGCAGGATAGAAATTAAATTGATGATGCTGATGTATGATAATTTGTTACTTTTTAATTATTAATTCTAATCGTTCTCGGCTGATGCATGCCATGGAGGGGAGGGGAGGGGAGGCATGGGCGCTGGTGTGCCAAGTTATACACTGGCACCTGCACCTCCCTCTCGAGCGGCACAGCGCTGGCTGCGTCGGTCTGGAACGACCGATTCGGATGCCGCCGCACACAACCCTTCTACCTACCATAGAGCAACCAGCAGAGGGAAGGAATGGAGGTTCAAACATGCTAAAGGCACCTGCGTCATCCTGCCCTCACACTCACCTCCCTCTCCCTTGTTCCCGGGGATGGGAATGTCTTTTTATAAATGGCTAACATCCTGGAGCAACAACTGGAGGAACAATTAGGTGGACAAGCGTGCAGGCAAAGCCAAAAATAATTTTTCATAAAAGTTGTAACACAAAGCATGCCTCTCTAAAGTCCCCCCAAAAACCAGGAATGAGATTAAATTTTTAAAGTATCAAGACTCGTGATTCTATAAAGGGTGGCATTCAGATGCATGTGTATTTATACAGAGATGTATAAATTACATTGTGGGACTTTTAAAGCATGGAGAAAGGGGATTGGTTGCCTGGATTGATTGACAGGTGGAAGAGAGTCACATATAAAGCACGTTGCTCTCTTCCGCCATTTCCAGTAGCAGTTGTGGAGGGTGAGAAGAAAAGGCAGCAGTCAAGAGCGAGACAGCAAAAAGGTAAGGAGTAGGGTTGTGCGCATCAGCCCCCGAAGTGGCCGTTCCAGCCCAAAGCAGCCAGAGCCGTGGGGGGGGGGGGGAAGGCACCGGTTTCCCAGTTCCATGAAAGCCACATTCCAAACACCCACCAAACACTTTGCAAACCATACGCACATATTTCTTTCTTATTCAATTAAGAATTTCCACATTTTCGGGTAATCTTGGCTGTACAGATTTTAGGTCAGGCAACACAACAGATATCTGAATTTGGGAGGAAATGTCAGTCATAAGCCACTGGGAAAGAGAGGGGGAAAGCAACGAGTCAGATTTGCTGGAATATTACATAACAGGCTGAGGAAGAGTGCTTGCACTCAAAAGCTCATGCCTTGAATAAATCTTTGTTCTTGGTCTTAAACATGCCACTGGACTCTGATTTTGTTTTGTTGGATAACAGACTGTGTAAGTATTGCTGTTCATGGTGTTGGTCTTTGAGTTTACTCAAAATATTTCCAGGCTCCTATGAAATACTCAACAATACTATCAACAAAAAGATTTTTTTTTAAAGAAAAGTCTGAGTGTCTCCAATATCCGCTTTCTAGCTATACACTGACTGATTCAACCCAATGCCCTTTTCATAATGCCTCTGGCTACAAGTAAGAAAGGCCTGCTATTCATGATAAAAGCTCTTTGGGATCTTTCTTTCTCTCCTTTGCCACTTCTTCATCTAGGCTGTCCCATTACAATATACTTGGTCTCAGTTATCAACTCTGACCTTTGAGAGAGAGAGAGAGAGAGAGAGAGAGAGAGAGAGAGAGAGAGAGAGAGAGAGAGAGAGATGGAGGGGGGAGGGATTAAAACATTTTTGAATGCGGTGGTAGGACAATGGAGAAAGCTTACAATTCTGTGTGTAATTTTTCTAGACTTCAGTTTCCCAAAGCTGTTATGAAAATTGCAAGCACTATGCATTCAGCATGGACTAAAATTAGGGCTGGCTGAATGGAATGATCCAAGCTGAAAAAATACAACCAGTTGGCTGGTACAAAACTGTAATCTTTATGGTAATTTATTTTGTAGACTAGAAATTAAGCCCGCTGTATAGAAAATACAGTGGACACTATTGGGCAGTGAGTGGGTACAGGAGGCTCCCCCCTTGCCCCCCCTGGGATGGATGGAGCTAGGAAGGCAGGCAGCCAGGTATAGAGAAAGGGAGAAAGAGAGAGAGAGAGAGAGAGAGAAAGTGAGAGAGAGGCAGAGAAGGGGAGATAGGAGAGTTAGCATAGGGAGGAAGAATGGAAGAAAGAAAGGCAGAAGAGAAAAGGATGGATGGGAGCGAGAAACGAGAATAATGGGTGTGTGGATGGATGGATGGATGGGTAGAAGAAAGAAAGGGAGGAAGGGAGAGAGGAAGGGAGAGAGAGAGAAAGAGGCAAAGAGAGAGAGGCAGAAAGGAGAGAGAGAAATGGAAGGAGGGAGGGAGGGAGGCAGGCAGGCAGGCAGGGAGGCAGGCAGGCAGGTGGAATGGAAGGGGACGGGGCAGGGGTGGAAGGAAGGGGGAAGGGGCTGCTGAGCGGGTGTTGGGGGGCGAGTAGTGAGGGGGAAGAGTTAAGGGAAGAAAAGGGTGTGTGGCTGGGTGTTTGGGGGCGGGGAAGCAGCAGCAGAGCACGGGGGCGAGTTGGGGGGGTGGGGAAGCGTGCGGGGTCGAGAGGGGTGGGTGGGTGTTTGGGGCAGAGACGTGGCGGCGGAGTGTGGGGGCGAGTGTTGGGGGTGGCGGGGGGAGGTTGGGGGGTCGAGAGGAGTGGCTGCCTACCTGCGTCGTCGTTGCCTCCCGCGGTGGTCTGTTGTTTGGGAGCAGTGCCGAGTCCCATGACTGGCTAATGGGTGCCTGCAGGTGTTCAGGGAAGGCAAAGGGAGAGGGCCGTCATGTCAGTGAAGCACTGGGGCTGTCCCTTTGTCGGGGCCGAGGGCTGGTGGGGCCAGGTGGCTGCCAGGTGGCCGCGGGTCTTCGAGCCGGGAAAGGGACAGCGCCGCAGTGTCAGTGATTTGGCGGGGCTGTCCATTTGCCGGAGCCAAAGGGCTGCGGGGTGGGCTGCGGGGCTGCGGGGCTGCGGGACTTTGGGACCGGGAAAGGGGGCTGTCCCTTTGCTGGGGCCGAAGGCTCCCAGCCCCGGGCGGCTGGCAGGAGGCGGTGGGGTGGCGGGGCGGGCAAAGGGACAGGGCCGCCACATCGGTGACGCGGCTGTCCCATTGGGGGGGCAAAGCCCCCCTTCCACCTCTAACAGGCTGGGCCGGCGGACGTTGGGGGGGTCGGTGGGTTGGGAGGCCTTCATGACTCCTGACTTGTCAGGCCAGGGCGCTCTGGCTTTGGAATGACAAGCGGAGGGCTCAATCGGCAGGAGCAAAGCACGGACAGGGCCCACCCCAAGGACCGTTAGCATTTTATTTATACCGCTCCCGCAGAGCGGTTACAGATATTGCTTTCATATCTTCACCATGCAAACATAAACCAAAACGGGTTCCAGATAAACATTTTGCTTTATGTTTGCATGGTAAAGATATGAAAGCAACATCTACAAAATAAATTACCATAAAGATTACAGTTTTGTACCAGCCAAATGGTTGAATTTTTTCAGTTTGGACTAAAATTAGTACTGGCTCAAAAGAAGCCATTTGGGTCCCTTATAAGAGATATCCCTGAAGTGAACAGAAGGCTGTCATTTCTCAGCATGTTTTATATTAGCGATTCTATGTTCACTCCTTAGTTCATTCAATTAAAGGATCTTTGATAGTGAGCTCTGTGTGTGTGAAGAAACAAAAATAAACAAAGCTCTGCCTGGTACTCACCTGTTAGTCTGAATAAACACTACTTTGCTAACAGGGCTATGATAAGAAATACTGTAAGGCAGCTTCATATGTTTAGATTCACCCATGCTCACAAAGTCAGGTTTTGAACCTCAAGTCTGTGGCACTTTCAAGGGCACTGACTTCAAAGGACAGACTTGCTGGAAGTTATTGGAAAAGTCAGGGAAGAAAGGGGAAGATAGCGGAGATTGAAATATCCAAGCTGCAATACTGAGGTAAAAATTGGAGGGGTAGCTAGATGCCTGAGGGAGAAGTTTAAGGGGAAGGTGTAAAAACAAACAAATATATAAGCAAACAAAGGCATGGATTTGTCTCCAACAGGTCCTGTCAGGCCAACCTGGTGTCCTTTTTTGACCAAGTGACAGGTTTGCTGGATCGTGGAAATTCGGCTGATGTCGTTTACTTGGATTTTAGTAAAACTTTTTATAAGGTTCCCCATGATGTTCTGATGGATAAATTGAAGGACTGCAATCTGAATTTTCAGATAGTTAGGTGGATAGGGAATTGGTTAGAGAACCGCACTCAGAGTTCTTGTCAATGGTGTTTCATCAGACTGGAGGGAGTTGAGTAGCGGGGTACCTCAGGGCTTGGGGCTCGGCCCAGTACTTTTTAACATATTTATTAATGATCTAGATGAGGGGGTGGAGGGATTACTCATCAAGTTTGCAGATGACAACAAAATGGGAGGAATGGCAAATACCCCGGAAGATAGAGACAGAGTTCAACGAGATCTGAACACAATGGAAAAATGGGCAAATGAGAACAAGATGCAATTTAATAAAGGTAAGTTTAAAGTTCTGCATCTGGGTCAGAAAAATGAAAAGCATGCCTACTGGATAGGGGATACGCTTCTAGGTGACACTGTGTGTGAACGAGACCTTGGGGTACTTGTGGATTGTAAGCTGAACATGAGCAGGCAGTATGATGCACTTCAAGAAGGACGTAGATAAAATTGAAGGGGTACAGAGGAGATCAACGAGGATGATGCAGAGGAAAGGACACGCAGTCCTTTCACGCAGGGTTTAAACTACATGCAGTCCTTTCACGCAGCGTTTAAACTACAAGGACAACGATATAGGCTTGATATTAGGGGGAAAATTTCACAGTCAGAGTAGTTCAGCAGTGGAATAGGCTGCCTAAGGAGGTGGTGAGCTCCCCCTCACTGGCAGTCTTCAAACAAAGGTTGGATATAGACTTTTCTTGGATGCTTTAGGATGCTTCGGGCTGATCCTGCGTTGAGCAGGGGGTTGGACTAGATGGGCTGTATGGCCCCTTCCAACTCTGTTTCTTCTTCTTCTTCTATGTTTTTAATATATTGAATCAGTGCACTTCGTTTAATAAAGATTTGTAAAGATTAATATTATTGCTGCAGCCCAACCTTTGGGTTCCTGATGTTCTGTTCAGGTTGGGTTTTTGTTTCCTTTTTTGATTTTGCAATATTGAAAATAAACCAGGGGGCTGGCTCTGGCCCATCCTTGTCACACTATCAGAAAACATTGTCGTCTTTTTTAACAACTTTTACTTTTACATTGCAACTCTAAGCCAGAAAAGGAGGTTGAGAAGGGACATGATAGCCCTCTTTAAGTATTTGAAAGGTTGTCATTTGGAGGAGGGCAGGATGCTGTTTCTGTTGGCTGCAGAGGAGAGGACGCGCAGTAGTGGGTTTAAACTACAAGTACAACTATATAGGCTAGATATCAGGGGGAAAAATTTCACAGTCAGAGTAGTTCAGCAGTGGAATAGGCTGCCTAAGGAGGTGGTGAGCTCCCCCTCACTAGCAGTCTTCAAACAAAGGTTGGATACACACTTTTCTTGGATGCTTTAGGATGCTTTGGGCTGATCCTGCGTTGAGCAGGGGGTTGGACTAGATGGCCTGTATGGCCCAACTCTGTGTTTCTATGATTCTATGTTTCTAATACATAGAATCCAGTATCTCTTTGATGAGTGTTCTTAGGGTTCAACAGTTAAAAAGGTTCATCTGCTTGCAATCTTTATTGGTTAATTGGTTTAACAAATCCCAGTATTAAGTTTAATGAGATTTGCACACTCATACTAGAGGGAATGGCTTTCAGCCCACTTTCAGTTTTATGTATTTGGATAATGTGTTCTTCTGTTCACAACAGAGATGCTACATCATCATACCATATAAAAATGTGATTGTCCTTCTGATAACATGTTGAACATTCAAAAGCCTCCAATAGTGAGAGGGCACTCATCTCCTGAGAACCAATCACAGGTCTACCCCTCCCCCCCAATGCCACTTCTGGGCACTTGACAGGATGGGGAATAGCCGACAGAACTTAAGTGGGTAAGGTTGATGAGCTTGATGTGTCCAAAGTGGTAATGGAAGTTTGGAGGTATCAACAGCTTGGCTCCAGCTCTCCATATCCCCACCGAGCCTGCAGTGGTGATGGTGTCAATGGCAGCCTCAGAACCACATGCCCCCTGGGGAGAAGCTTCTTTCCTGGAGCCTGCTGGCAGCCACTTGGAACAACAGTATTTCCAGGAAAGGGAAAGGAAGAGGCAGGAAGCACCGGAGAGACAACCAACTTTGCCGCCACTGTAATCATGGCCAGGGTCGGGTGTGGGGGCAGTGTCCCCTCACACGCAGGGATGCGAGGAGGAGGTGGAGGTGCTGTGGATGAGGATAGGATGGTGTGTGATGTGCAGATGGAAGATAACCCCCTCTCCACATGGGAGGCAAAGCTGCATCTGCATGCACAGCACTGACCCTAGGAGCCCAGCTCACTTCCTAGGCTTCCCTGATCCACAGGAGACCTCCTGCCCTTCACTTTGCTACTATTTGCATTATAAAATTTAGATATTAGGTGATACAAATTGGGGTATTATTTGGAGGAGTTAGCCTTTAGGTGCTATGCAGTTCCCAGTGAATAAAGACTGCTTTGTTTCATTGTGACTCTTGTAAGTCAAGAGGGAAATAGTTTATATGGAAAACCGTGCATGTAATCCATGGATGTTTCTTGAAGTAGTTAGATCTGTCGTTATCTCCAGAGACCAGATGTTATAACTTCTATCTTGTGTAATTAATATTCAATTTGTAAAAATGTTACTAATTAATTTTTCATTCTTAAATGTATATTTGTTCTGATTAGAATGTGGTGCAAAATATTAATAGAAAGTTAATTATTGTTTTTTGTAAGGCAGCCAATAGATGTATATGTTCACTTTCTATTTATTTATTCATTCATGTAATTTATATATTTTTTCTCTTTAAGAAAAAGCATAGTGTTATGGTTAATAGCCTCATTATTGCAAATGGGAATGACAGTTCCTCTACAAAATAATGCCAGATTTCTGATTTAAAACTTGGCTGCAATCCTGAAGGACATTAACTCAGTGTAGCCCAGGTGACTCTATAGGGTTGCTGGTTCTCTTCTATAGGTTTGCTGGCTTGATGTACAATAGGTACTGGTTGAAAGATATTTTCCCCAAAAGTAATATAGTTTGATTTCTGAGCCCAATATGAAGTTCAGTGCCACCGTTCTCCTAATGATACCATGGTGAAACCATCTTGTTTGGGATACCCTTTGTGTATGCCAGCTGCAACTTCAGAATGGTCTATTGCTTCTGTTTAAACTTTTAAGTATATTTTTGTGTGCTGATTTATTGATAATTGGGGCTGTCTTGTGATTTAAAAAAATGTTTGTAAATCAGCTTGAGCAAATAAGAAAAGCATTGCATGGATATTTTAAATCAATCAAGCCAGTAGTGTGGTTGGAGGTCTCCCAATCCATCCACTGTGAATCCCTTCATTACCCTGTCTCTTTTCCTCAAATATAACTGGTAGCTGCAGCAGCAGCGGTATGACCTTGCAATAAGGAAACCATTAGGAGGGGCTTTCATAGACCTTTGATGCTGTTGTGTCAGGACCCAAGGAAGTTCTAGTTCCAAACTTGCCCCTGGAATTAAGGATGCGATCATTAGGTTATGAACCTCCTGGAGATTTTGAGGGTGGAGGGCTGGAGAGGGTGGAGTTTGGGGAGGTGAAGGACTACAGCAAGGTATAATACCACAGAGTCCACCTTCCAAAACAGCCATTTTTTCTAGAGGAAGTGATCTCTGTAGCCTGGGGATCATTAAGAATTCTGGGAAATCTCAAGCCACTAACTTTGTTACCATTGATAATCCCCTAAAACATTCCTTCTAGTACCCTTCTAGTACAGAAGTGATATGATCATGCAGAATATGGTAGGGAAATATAGTTGTGTACATGCCCACCTGCTCTCTCTTTTTTCATTGTTCAGGAAAATGTGCATCGTAAAATATGAAATGATGATAGACATCCCGACTGTGGGATGGAGGGTTGATACACCACGGGGAAAATGTACATGCAATTGGATTTAATCAAGTCAGTACTTTTGTGGGACGTTGCTTTTTTAAAGTACAGAAGTGCTTGTTTTCACAGGCAAAAAACAACAACAACAACATTCCCAGAGAATCTTTATGCAATCTTATGTCCCATCTCATTGCAGTATTCCTCCCACTTTTGGCAGGCAGTATTTAATCAATCAATGCACATGTATAATGTTGAAGAGAGGGAAAGATATAAATATGTTCAGGAACTGAAAAGTGCAGAAAACCATGACTTGGATCGCACAGATAAATCATAGCTGATGGACATATTTTTCGAGCAGAGTATGAATTCCTTTTCTCTCCCATCCTATTACAGCCCCAAATGCTCCCCAAAACACTGTTTTGTGGGGAGGGGCGGGGAATGCTGGTAAACAGGATGAGATGGTCAGAGGTCTGCATCAGGAGGGTGGAATTAGTAACCCCTCCATTATTTCAGTGGAAATATTAGGTGAGACCCATCCCCATATATGTACAATGCATATATAGCTATCTGAACATATAAATAAAATTGTAAGAGGGTTCTGGGAAGAGTTGGGATTCATCACCTACCTATCAGTTTATCTGTCCCAGCCGTCCCATCCCTGACTGGCTGTCCAACAAACGGCCCATCCGGAGGGATGTCCCACCCCTGGCTGCATCCCCCTCTAACTTCTTCTATCTGGAAGAAGTACCAGCCCAGTAAGCGAGAGCTGGGAGGGAGGGCAGAGTGCATGGGACTGGGGGCCTAGTGGGGGTGGGGGAAGGAGAGATCCCCCACCCGCACTTACCCCCACCCCAAGTAGAACTTGGGGCCTTGGCAGTGCTGTCAGAGGGGAGAGGGTGAACCAGTCCCTACCAACTCTCACGCCACCCTAAGCAACTCTTGGTGGTGAGTGTGGAGAAAAGGGGTCCCCACCAGTGCTCCCCCCACCCTGAAAAGGCCCACCCAGGCCTGAAGAGGCCTTGGCAGACATTTTTGGGGCAGGGGTAATGGAGTTCCGGCCAGCACCCCCTCCACTTCCAAAAAGGCCCACCGAGGTCTCTCCAGCTTCTGATTGGCTGTTAGCTAGCTGGCTTCCCCATGGGATCCAGTGGATTCAAACAGACTAGCCACAGCTTGCTTGGTCAGCTCATAGCAGGATCCTCCAGGGATATCCAATCCAGGGATCCTCCAGGGATCCTTAGGATATCCAATCATCTGCAGATGTTGGTGATGTATTGTGCTGTATATATGGGGGGGTATATTGTGGGATTTTTCAGTGAAGTCTTGGTGCTACTTGTATCACATGTCTTCACCAATAAAGAGCTTGCAGCAATTCCAATGTCTGTGCTCCTGAACCCATGGATTGAAAAAGCACCTGAATATGGAGTTTCTATTTCATCATCAAAGTTTATAAATGGGCCTTTTCTAAACAACTTTTTCTAATCGTCCTGTTTAAAAGGGGGACTTTAGAAACAAGACCAGATATTTTGTTAAAAAACAACAACAAAAAAAAACACCAAAACTGAGTTCCTTGCTATATGATACCTACTGCTACTTCACCACAACTACCCCACATAGGATGTATGAAGAAGACATTGACCTTTGAGTGACAGGAGGCCTTTAGAATCATAGAATCATAGAGTTGGAAGGGGCCATACAGGCCATCTAGTCCAACGCAGTATCAGCCCTAAGCATCCTAAAGAATCCAAGAAAAGTGTGTATCCAACCTTTGCTTGAAGACTGCCAGTGAGGGGGAACTCACCACCTCCTTAGGCAGCCTATTCCACTGCTGAACTACTCTGACTGTGAAATTTTTTTTCCTGATCTCTAGCCTATATCGTTGTACTTGTAGTTTAAACCCATTACTGCGTGTCCTTTCCTCTGCAGCCAACGGGTACAGCATCCTGCCCTCCTCCAAGTGACAACCTTTCAAATACTTAAAGAGGGCTATCATGTCCCCTCTCAACCTCCTTTTCTCCAGGCTGAACATTCCCAAGTCCCTCAACCTATCTTTATAGGGCTTGGTTCCTTGGCCCCAGATCATCCTCATTGCTCTCCGCTGTACCCTTTCAATTTTATCTACGTCCTTCTTGAAGTGAGTCCTCCAGAACTGCACACAGTACTCCGGGTGTGGTCTGACCAGTGCCGTATACAATGGGATTATGGCATCTTGTGATTTTGATGTGATGCCCCTGTTGATACAGCCCAAAATGGCATTTGCCTTTTTTACCGCTGCATCACACTGCCTTCTCATGTTTAGCTTACAATCAACAAGTACCACAAGGTCTCGTTCACACACAGTCTTATCTAGAAGCGTATCTCCCATCCAGTAGGCATTTTTCTGACCCAAATGCAGAACTTTAAACATCTTTATTAAGTTGCATCTTGTTCTCATTTGCCCATTTTTCCATTGTGTTCAGATCTCGTTGAATGCTGTCTCTATCTTCTGGAGTATTTGCCAGTCATCCCAATTTGGTGTCATCTACAAACTTGATGAGTAGTCCCTCCACCCCCTCATCTAGTCTAGATCATTAATAAATATGTTAAAAAGTACCAGACCGAGCACCGAGCCCTGAGGTACCCCGCTACTCACCTCCCTCCAGTCTGATGAAACACCATTGACAACAACTCTTTGAGTGCGGTTCTCTAACCAATTCCCTATCCACCTAACTATCTGAAAATCCATATTGCAGTCCTTCAAGTTATCCATCAGAACGTCATGGAGAACCTTATCAAAAGCTTTACTTAAATCCAAGTAAACAACATAAACTGTATTTCCAGCAAACCTGTTACTTGATCAAAAAAGTAAACCACGTTGGTCTGACAGGACCTGTTGGAGACAAATCCATGCTGACTTCCTTGGATCACCAAATTGTCCTCCAGATGTTTGCAGATCGCTCCCTTTAATATCTGCTCCATTATCTTACCCACAACTCACTGGTCTGTAGTTACCCAGATCATCCTTCCTCCCTTTTTTGAAGATGGGAATAACGTTTGCTGTCTTCTAATCCTCCGGAACATCTCCAGTCCTTAAAGAGGTCCCGAAGATGATGGACAAGGGTTCTGCAAGTTCTCCAGAAAGTTCTTTGAGCACTCTTGGGTGCATTTCATCCGGCCCAGGGGATTTGAACTCATCCAGTGCAGCTAAATGCCTCTCGACAACCTCTCTATCCATGTTAACCTGCCACCCAGACACTATCCTTTGGCTACAGCCATCTCTAGATGTGCCTAAACCCTTTGACATGGGGAAAAAAACAGATGTAAAATAGGCACTCAGCTTTTCTGCTTTCTCTGCATCCTCCATTAGAGTTTGTCAATCTGCACCCAACAGTGGGTGCCTCCTTTACGTTTGCTCCTCACATAACTGCAAAATCTTTTCTTGTTACAGTGGGCTTACCTAGCCAATCTTAGCTCACTCTCAGCATTGGCCTTTGTGATGATTGATCTACAGTACCTAGTAACCTGTAGTTACACTTCTTTAGAGCTCTGTCCTTCCCTCCATTTCCTGAACATTTCCCTTTTCTTTCTTAGTTCCTCCCATCCAAATAGGCTTCTTAGAGCTCCTGTAGTGTTTTCGTCTTTCTGGGATAGTCATTGATTGAGCATGCAATAGCTCTTGTTTGAGTAGCACCCACCCTTCACATGCTCCCTTCCCTTCCAGCATTCTCGTCCATGGTATGACACTCATCATGTCTCTGAGTTTATTAAAGTTTGCCCTACGAAAATCCAACATCTGTGTCTGGCTACAAGCTTCCTTGCCTCCCCATCTCAAAAGGTATTCTATGAGGACATGGTCACTTCCCCCTAGGGTCCCCACCTCCTTCACCTCATCCACTAACTCTTGCCTGTTGGTCAGTATTAAGTCCAGTATGGCTGAACCTCTTGTGGGTTCATCTACCATTTGATAAATGAAATTATCAGCCAGGCAGGTCAGAAAGTTGCATGACTGAGGACGCTTTGTAGAGTTTGTTTCCCAGCACACATCTGGGAAATTGAAGTCACCCATGATGACAAGGTCCTGCCTCTTGGATATTTTCCCAAGCTGCTCACAAAGTGCAGCATCCACATCCTCTTGTTGGTCAGGCAGTCGGTAGCAGACACCAATCACCACACTGTTTGTTTTCCCTGCGCTTATTTTCACCCAGATGCTTTCCACTGTAGATATACTCTCCTTCACTAGAATTTCCTGAAAGGTAAGCCCTTTCCTCACATACAGTGCCACTCTTCCACCTCTTCGATCTATTCTGTTTTTTCTGAACAGTTCATATCCATCCACCATTACATTCCAGTCATGAGAATCATTCCACCAAGTTTCTGTGATGCCTACTAGATCATACCTTTCCATCAGCATGAACAGTTCCAGCTCTTCTTATTGCCCATGCTTCAGGGGTTCTATAAAGGCATCTGAATCCTTTTGCTTTTGGTTCCCTATGAGCTGGCCTTCCTGGTTGGGCTGCCCCCAATCGGTCTCCTTCCTTACACTCCCTAAGTTGAACGTCTCCTTCCCCTTGTGGCTTAAGTTTAAAGCTCTCCTGATGATATAGTAAAATAACACATGTCTAACTGCACAAGACAGAATAGACCAACGCGTTTTGACCCCGAGGGGTCTTCCTTAGTGGTCAAATTGTTGTGAGGAATGCCCTTTTGCAGCAGATTAAAATATAAAGGCTTGTTGGATGGCAAAGAAAAATCTAATAGGTGTTGCTCCAACTAGTCTTTCAAAAGTATCTGATTTGGAGCCCCCCTTCTAAAATATGTACTATCTGAGGCCACCACTCACAGCTTTTGCCTAGCTCTACATCAAGAGTGCATTCCCATGCGTGCCAGAAAAATTACAAAACTTTTGATCTTGTACAAGCTGGCAGTCACTGGCAGTCTTCAAGCAAAGGTTGGATACACACTTTTCTTGGATGCTTTAGGATGCTTTGGGCTGATCCTGTGTTGAGCAGGGGGTTGGACTAGATGGCCTCTTTCAACTCTATGATTCTAAGCTACTGAAAAATCTATCTCTATCATCTTATGGTGAATTTCAATGCTAATATACAGTTATTATGTATATCTATCTATCCTTCAAATTAGACTCCCAACTGTTAAAAAATTTATTAAGTGTTTACTGTAGAGAATCTTCCGCTAACTACAGGCCTAATTTCAACAAACAATCAGATCTGCATTATTTGGCCCAGGTTAAGACACCGAAGGGCCTTAATGAAAAATGGAACATTTCAGAAAGGTGAATCATCTGGCTATAATTCATCTCATTGCTATTCAAATTACAAATGTTTGCGTGCATGTTTCTTCCCCCTTAAATACATTAACCAAGTACTTAAGACAAAGCTATTTACCAATTGTTTATATAGTTACAGAATTACACAGGGATTAGTAACATAAATGAATGGCTCTATGTAACTGGAATTAAAAACATAAATGAACAGATTGACATAACTACAGGATTAATAACATAAATGAACGTTATCTACATAACAACGTATGTTCATATGATGGTATTTCTCCTTGAACTTCATGTAAAGAGAGTCAGGAAAAGAAATAACCATTCTTACAAATTCAATCAATTTAGATTCTTTCTTTGATTTCAAATCACTCACAGAAGGAGGTTAAAAACCAACATGATGGTCATTAAAAGGGACAAGGAACACTTCCTGGACTGCAGTTGGGGGCAGCTTTTGAGAGTGCACCATGGCAAACGCTTGGCAACTCTTTGGCTCCTGTTCTCACAGTGTTAGACAGATGGCTGAAAAAAATACATTGACTGGCTAAGGAGTCATTGGGTCTGAGACAACAAGTTATGCAGGGGCTGGTGTATCTGATGATTATTTATTGAAAAATCTGGATCCCACTTATTGGTCACAGCAGACTTTAGTAGCTTAAAGGTAAAGGTAAAGGTATCCCCTGTGCAAGCACCGAGTCATGTCTGACCCTTGGGGTGACGCCCTCCAGCGTTTTCATGGCAGACTCAATACGGGGTGGTTTGCCAGTGCCTTCCCCAGTCATTACCGTTTACCCTACAGCAAGCTGGGTACTCATTTTACCGACCTCGGAAGGATGGAAGGCTGAGTCAACCTTGAGCCGGCTGCTGGGATTGAACTCCCAACCTCATGGGCAAAGCTTTCAGGCGGCTGCCTTACCACTCTGCGCCACAAGAGGCTCTTTAGTAGCTTACAGAGTAACAAATTTAAAATGAACATCAGCTATAAAAATCCATAATATGCAATCACTTGAAACATTACCATTTACCCCCCAGCAAGCTGGGTACTCATTTTACCGACCTCGGAAGAATGGAAGGCTGAGTCAACCTTGAACTCCCAGCCTCATGGGCAGAGCTTTCAGACAACATTTCTGATGCCTTGCCACTCTGCGCCACAAGAGGCTCTGAATTTAAACTAGATGGCCTCAATTTAAAAACCAGGCAACTGTTTTAATACTAGTTGACTATCACAAGGAATGCTTCAAAGGCCACCACACAAGCACATATAAAATAATCTAGCCAGAAGTCACCAATTCATGTCTAACTTAGGTCAGGGTCAGAAAAGGTCACTGTTGGTATCTTAGGTTGCTAAAGGGACTCTTGGCCAAAGCTGCTCTGTTGGTCTGTGATGAGGTGGGAACTATTTTTACAATTATATAGTACAGTCCAATAATCTAGCCTCTTTTAATGGTCACCATTTGTATTAAAGAAAATAGGAAGCAAGAGCCACTGTGCATGAGTATCAACAATAATATTTAGATTGTGATCCAATTTATGAATTTGTACAAACAGAAGGCAGTTCCATAACCAAATTTAAATATGTATAACGCTACATACAATTTTTAGAAAAAAGGAGTAGAATTCTTATTTAGAAAAAAAAGTATGTAGCTTTACACATATTGGAATGTGATTATTGAATTACAAATTCATTAACGATACAAACAGTGGCTCTAGCCTCATTTTTTTCTGTTCTATGTACCGTGCATCCCTTTTTTATTCTCTCTCAATTTGCGTTAGGCATTTTTATTATTGCAAAAACCCAAATTCCCAAAAAAATTGAGGTTCAGCAAAATTCAAAGCAGCATGGTCAACACATCTTATTATTAAGGCTGTTACTTGAGGAGATATTCTGCATTGGAGGCAAGAGGTCCTCACTGAGGGAACACCTCCCCCAAACATTACAGGCTGTTTTTCAAGGCTGCACTGTCAGCAACTTATTGTCTAACTGTAACTGTCAATTAATCACCCACGTGAAGTTAATATGTCTCTATAGCCCATGAAACAAAGGTATAAGCTAACATACGCATATATGTGCATACTTATACATGTGATTTGTTAACTGGATTAATCATACATTTAAACTAAGACAGTATCAATGGGGGGGGCAGGGCAGCATGTCTAAAAGAGTCTGGCTGCATCTTGTGGGGTGGTCAGACAAAAGGAAAGAGTGAAACAATTGTTCTCTGGACTGCACATATATTACTTTATGGAGCAATAAGAGAAATAAAGAACTCTTCAGAAACATTCCAGCAACTCATTGCGGCAGGGTGATTTAGCATTCACCAAGACAAACAACCAATTTCTAGTTTGCTGTGGAAAACTACTCTCTGAAAGTGGTCACAGTCCTCCCAGCCTCAAAGCTCCACTTACTGGGACCACTCACAATGTCATTAAAATCAACTTATATAACAGTATTCATATACTATGCATGAGTGTATGAAAAGTCAAACATCTTGTCAAAGCTCTAAAATTAAAAGGAACAGTTCAAAATTGCCATTTCAAAATTTACTAGCATTTTACATCAGATGATTTATATTTTATGAAAGACAAAATTGATTTTTCTATTAGATCATGAAATGAATAAAAAAATTCAGATTCTATAAAAAGTTTTGTTTAATGGAAAACTGATGTACTTATCCAAGTTCCCATATTTCTTGAAGTATAACCAGAAGTTAACAGAAGTCAAGATTCCTTGCAGAATATTTCCTTTATACAAATATCACTAAGGCCCTAATCCTGAAAGCATCAACACAACCAACAGTTCTGTGGAGAAATGTACTATTTAAAATTTACATGATTTAATACTGGGACTACTTGCTGTTCAAAAGCATAGAGTCAAAATGGTAAATATAGCAGGCCACTTAGGCTTTAGCGGGAATTTCTTTGAAGCTGTACAACTTATTGCTGTGTAGAAACTCACAGTATCAGCTTCTTGTGTAATTGCTTGAGATTTTTTTTTCTGTCACACACACCAAGATTCTCTTGCAGAAACAAAATCCTTCATCCTGAAATCTTTGGCTGTTATTGAATGAGACAGCAGTCTTGAGAAAATCACAGCTAACCTTTCAAGTTGCTTGATTCTTTATTTTTTGAAAGACAAGTGTTATTCAGTTTTCATTGTAAATAATAGCCTAGTGTGAAAATTCAATGAGGGGAGAGCAGCAGCAAATGCACACACTTATATGTTCAGACCCTGCTCAGAACAAATAATATTTTCATGCAACAACATGAAGAGTGCACACAAAACAAAACAGGCCTTCTCTCTGAAAGTCATGGCTACCAATGTTGTGAACAAAACTCCTACTTTAGGTAACCTGCAAGCCAAACATCACTATTTACCAAAACGAACAAACAAACCTCTCATGAGGCAATTAAAAGCTGAAGTATCAAAACATAAAAAGGCATTTCTGAAAATCTCCCATCTCCCAAAGAGAATAAATCTGAACATGAAAAAACCCTCCCCAAAGAAGGTGCCACTGTTTACATAAAGAGATGTAAAATTGCAGATGATCCCTAGTGTTAAATCTTTCTGTCAAAATCCCTTGGTGATGCAGAACATGTTGCACTGGTAAAAGGTTAGGGGTTCTGGCCTATTGCTACTATTTATTGTAAGTAGACTAGGGTGTAGTCTGCATCGGGCTTTTTACCCAGTCCCAGTTCAAATGAAACCCTCCCGTTTATACTGAATTTGATTTGCATTTTGAGTTTGGGCGCTTTAAATTTCCCCTCCACAACATACATGATTGATTCATGGTGACCCTACCTTTCCCCCACAATATCCTGGAGTGGATATAAGCCTCGATATTTCAAAAACCGTCATGAGTAAATGTGCAACTCTCTGCTTTTCATGATTAAATTGCTACCTTGTGCCTCATGCCTCCAACACCGTAGCCAAAGCAGTCTTCCCTGACTGGCCAGGGCGTCAGTTCAAAGTCATCCTGGTTCCCGGTTGCAATGCTTGTCTTAAAGTGACTGCGCTCCAGAAGTCCTAACTTCTCTCAGCTGAGATTTGTCTCTTGGTTCTTCCCCCTCCACTGTTGTCTCCAATCCCCTTCCCCCTCCCCCTCGTTCAAGAAAAGAAAGAGGTTTCTGCTGTGCTTGGCTCCCCCCCTACTGAGCTTCCCCAATCGAGTGCTAATAAAGTCCATGTTTTATTTCAACTCCGTTTCAAATTCCTGTAGTGATTGAATCATAGAGATGGAAGGGTCCAGCATCATCTAGTCCAATCCCCTGTACAATGCAGGAACTCACAACTACCTGCCTACCCAAAGTGACCCCAATTTCATGCCCAAGTGATCCACCCCACCAAAAATCTCCAGAATCCAGCCTGGCCTGGAGGAAATTCACCTATCATCCCATAGCAGCAATTAACAATTTCCTGGGTATGCAAGGAAGGGCCACAAGAGACAAACACTGGCACATCCCTTCCTACCAAGGGATATATGCTTGTGTGTGTGTGTGTATGTGTATATATATATATATATATATATATATATATATGTGTGTGTGTGTGTGTGTGTGTGTGTATGTGTATGTGTATGTGTATGTGTATGTGTATATGTATATGTATTACAATACTATTTTTGTGTTCTATGCATTCTATGAAACTTTTTGTTGATCCATATAGACCAAATTTTTGATCAAGAACCGCCCCGGTCAATGGTGTCCTGTTTTACCAATGTTAAAATCTGGTCACCTTATCATATCACCTCTTAGTTTACTTATCTCCAGGGGAAACAGACCAACTCCCTCAACTGTTTCTCATACGACTTGGTCTCCAAACCCTTTACCATCTTTGTAGCCCTTCTCTGGACACACTCTAGTTTCTCTACATATTTCTTCATTTGTGGTGTCCAAACAGCACTGAATGTCCCAGTTCAATGATGATAATTTACAATATGTAATCTGCCTTGACTCTTGGCATGAAAGACAGACTATAAATAACCTCATTGTCATCGTCATCATCAACAAATGAATGCCCATCTCAGTCTCCTCTGTGACTGGATCCACCAGAAAATGAGCCTTATCATAAAGCTATCTGGACACAGCCACCTTACATCTCACATAGACGCAAACACATTTTTACTTTTCCTACTTTTTCTTCTCAACTGCCTAAATAAATTCAGACCCCCCCCCCCCAATTCCGATCCTGGCCCAAGCGGACTGAAGCATTTTGATATCAAGCCATTTCAATGTATAAAAGTAATTTTGTTTCCTCACAGATGAGAAAAGTATGACATACATAAAGTAAATGGATACATTTCAGCCCTGCATACAATCAAAACTAGGGTTGCGCGATTTGGCCGCTTCGGCGGCTGTTCCCGCCGGGCGCAGTCAGAACCGCGCCGTGGGGGGGGGAGGGCGGTGCCAGCAGCGGCGTGACAGTGGGCGCAACCACGCAGGCGTGGAATTCTGCTGTCACGCCGCTGCCGGCACCGCCCTCCCCCCCGCAGCGTGGCGCTGGCTGCACCCGGCGGGAACCGCCGCCAAAGCGGCCGAATCACACAACCATAATTAAAACTATTGGTTAGTGGTGACTAGGAATGGGCATGAACTGGAAAATCTGGTTCAAGTCAGGGTCCAAGGTATTTCTGAACTGAACCCCAAACTCAAGCAACCCAGAATCCCAGAATGAACTAACTGGGTTTGCAACAGTCTGTTTCACTTCTCCCCCTTCTAAGGGAAATGGGGTGCCAAAATAGCTGCCAACCTTTAGCCTCACAGTGGCAGGTACCCCCCCCCCCCCACCTGGTAAAGCTGAAATGGTCACCAGTCATTTTACGGATCCATTTCATTCTTTCTCATTTTCAAGTGGGAGGGATCAAAACTGATTTCTGAAATGGCATGCCTGTCTGCTGTGAGGGCAAAATGGCTGGTAACTATTTAAAACCTCCATTTTGATTTCTTCCATTTTAAAGGCCAGAAGGAAAATGTGGAGTTTACATGGCCTGAACCTTGAAACCAGCTGGACAAAAAGTGCCATAAATATTTGGGGCAGGAACCTCCTGTCAACCTGGGTTTTGAGAGGGACACACTAACCAGTCAAATTCATGATGGTTTTAAGATCATGAATCAGTTTGTGCCCATCTCTAGTGCTAACACATAACAAGTTTCCAGTCTGGCAGTTCTTAACATGTTGCTCATGCCTTTAAGAAAAGTTGAGGAAACCATAATATAATTAAACCAGTTCTGCCAGGTGAGACAATTTATATACCCTCAACTTTGATCATCATGTAGAAATTAACAGGCTGCATCACAAAGCACAACTCTTTAACATACACAGAGCAGCTAGTAAGGTTTATGGTTCTTTTCCCTTTCTGTAGGATTTTTAATGAATGCACGTAAATTGAAACTGTGCACCATCAAATGTGACTGTGTTTCCCTAACATACCATGATGTGTGGTTTTAGAACTCCCAGAGCATTCATTCACACAGGGTGCCTCAAAAGCCCAAGAAAGACCTGTTACATGTAAACTGTACCATTGATCAGGAGATTAATTGCAGACTGGCAAAACAGGCCATCCAGGCTTCGAAAGCAGCTGTTACAGGCCACTGACATGATCGACTGCAGATAACAGGCCACCCAGAGTCTATTTTTCCTCACTATGAATTTCACACTATCTCAGAGTACTCCAAGGAACCGCTGAGGCATATTGACACTGGAAACACTCCAATGCACTTCCAAGCATCCTTTCAGACTTCTCAGCCATTGCTTTAAGTGATCTCAATGACAATGTAGGGTTATGGTGGTGTGTTTTTTTATTTCCTATAAAGGTTATTAGGCCCTTATTTATCAAGTGATCTGAATCCAGGCACTTAACTGGCAGCACTTCTAGTGACATCCCCAAAATTATGTGTTTTTTTTAAGAGTCAGAATTCTAGAGTGAATATACAATGTAAAACAGAGTGATGCAAGACAGAGTTTGCTGAAATGCCTTTAAATCAAAGACATCTAAGAGCTGACTCCAGGCTTATTGCACACATGAGAGCTCTTCTCCTGCACCTAGATAAGGAATAGTATCCAGAGCACATTTGGATAATAATGGAGTTCATATGAGCCTAGAGTTCCAGAATGTTACATTTTCTGACTTATCTAAACCCTGTGTCTAGTATTTTCCCACTGAGGCAGGATAAATCTCTTAGCTCTGTATATTCTCTAGTGCGTCACGGTGGGCTGATGAGTCCCCCGCGGCTGAATTACTTCAGAGTGATTCTCAGCAAGGTCATGGTTTTGTCTCTTTGCTCACCTTTTGAAAAGCTTGATTCTATAAGAGTCTCTTGATGATCCTTTCATGCTGATCACAACTTGGATAAGTAAAAGAGACTGCTTAATTGCCTGCCTCTTTTTAAAACAAAAATGAGATACAGAACATTCATTCATTTTCACAATCAAGAAGACACTCTCTAACATAAAGGTGCCTTTTTAAAACATTCCATTAAAAGTTCTAGAGATTTAAAATTAGAACAGAGTTATTTTTCCCCAGCAAAAAAAAACATGTATATAACAAATACTGAATTGTAGAGAAGTGTGTGTGTGTGTGTGTGTGTATATATATATATATATATATATATATATATATATATATATATATATATATATATATATCTCTGTAAACCGCCCGTGGCGCCGCGGGCGCCACGGACTAAATAAGACAGTAAGGGGTTCTGGGGCGGGATGTGTCCGGGATGAGGAAGGGTCCAGATTGGACCCTTCCTCATGACAGACAATCAGAGGGACCAATCGGCAGGCGCTGATTCCCGCCGCCAGCAACTGCGAGCCGCGCGCAGCGCGGCTCGCAGTTGCTCCTTTGTCGCTGGCCTGAAGCTGCGTCAGGCCAGGGGAAGGCTCCAGAGAGCCTCGGGTGGGGTGGGGTGGGGTGGGGTGGGCGGCCGGCCTTCTCCTGGCTGCCGGAGCGGCTTCGCAGCGTCGTAGACGCTGCGAAGCCGATCCGGCAGGCAGGGGAGGGCTTCAGAGAGCATCGGGTGGGGTGGGGTGGGGTGGGGTGGGGTGGGGGGGCGGCGGGCCCTCTCCTGGCTGCTGGAGCGGCTTCGCAGCCAGGGGAGGGCTTCAGAGAGCATCGGGTGGGGTGGGGTGGGGTGGGGTGGGGGGGCGGGCGGCCCTCTCCTGGTTGCTGGAGCCCACCGTCCCGCCCACCCCTCACCTTCTGCAGGCTTCTGCCCGGCCGGGCACTGCCTCGCTGCGGCGAGGGAGCGCCCGGCACGCCAGAAGCCCGTCCCGCCCACCCCTCACCTTCTCCAGGCTTCTGCCCGGCCGGGCGCTGCCTCGCTGCGGCGAGGGAGCGCCCGGCACGCCAGAAGCCCGTCCCGCCCACCCCTCACCTTCTCCAGGCTTCTGCCCGGCCGGGCGCTGCCTCGCTGCGGCGAGGGAGCGCCCGGCACGCCAGAAGCCCGTCCCGCCCACCCCTCACCTTCTCCAGGCTTCTGCCCGGCCGGGCGCTGCCTATAATTTCATCAGGACTTAGCCCCAAATGAGTATGCAGATTTTCAGCAGCAACCAATGTTAAATATTAGGTAAAGGTAAAGGTATCCCCTGTGCAAGCACCGAGTCATGTCTGACCCTTGGGGTGACGCCCTCTAGCGTTTTCATGGCAGACTCAATACGGGGTGGTTTGCCAGTGCCTTCCCCAGTCATGACCGTTTACCCCCCAGCAGCAAGCTGGGTACTCATTTTACCGACCTCGGAAGGATGGAAGGCTGAGTCAACCTTGAGCCGGCTGCTGGGATCGAACTCCCAACCTCATGAGCAAAGCTTTCAGGCGGCTGCCTTACCACTCTGCGCCACAAGAGGCTCTGATGTTAAATATTACCACTACGCAAATACAGTAGAACTGTGAGTCAGCTCAAACCTGGAGTAAAAATGAGCAGAAAAATAGTCACTCCGTATGCTGTTTGTGTTGAATTTATAAGCCTGGAGATTTGAGGAAGTAGAATATGATGTGAACAGGAAAACACATGAAGCATGCAAGAGAATAGTGGAAAGTGCTGTCAAGTCACAGGCAACCTAAGTTTACTCTGTAGGGCTTTCAAGGCAAGAGATGAGCAGATGTCGTTATTTTGCCTTTGGCTACCTCTACATACCCTGAACATTCTTGGTGGCAACCCGTCCAAGTCTTAATGAGGGCCAGTCTGACAAGATCAGGTTAGCCTGGGCCACCCAGGTCAGGGCACACAAGAAAATAATTAATTGTTAAAGTGTTAAGAGACGCATTTCTCTAAAGTTCTGTAACTCAAGGTCCCAAAATTGCTGAAAGCTGGCAAAACTCATCTGCTTTCAACTACGAGAAGCAATACTGTTCTTGTTGCTGCACATTTCACAGTGCTGGTGGCTCCTAGACAGTGTTTTACTCTGGGCACTATTCGAAGTCAAAGGGCTTAATCCAAAGATCGCCTTCTGCACATACAGGGAACTTCAGTTCATGGAAGGACACCTATGACGTACTTCTTAGAGCAGCTGGCCATAAATAAAGTCTAAAAATATTATATTCAATAACCCCACACAAATTATAACCACCACAAAGAACTAACCACAGAACAACAACAGCATATTTATGTTATTG
Organism: Paroedura picta; assembly: GCF_049243985.1. Lineage (NCBI taxonomy): Eukaryota > Metazoa > Chordata > Lepidosauria > Squamata > Gekkonidae > Paroedura > Paroedura picta. The sequence goes on along the minus strand of NC_135369.1, from coordinate 93,466,452 downwards.
ATCCTTGCAGTTGTACTTCATGTGTACAACTGCATGTGTACTTCATGTGTACAACTGCATGTGTACTTCATGTGTACAACTGCATGTGTTATTACTACACAGGAAATACCTTCCTCCTATTTAGCAAACCTTTAGGGGTATTTCCGCTCATTGGTAAAAATAGCGTTATGCTGGCCGAATGGCGTAGCACTAAATATTATCTCACCTCCCCACCCCTCCTCACCTTTTTGTCTCGCTCCTGTCTGCCACCTTTTCATGCTTCTCACCCTCCACAACTAATCCCCTTTCTCGATGCTTTAAAGGTCCTGCGATGCCTGCTATTTTTTAAAATCATATTTATCTGTTTAAACATCTATGTGCTTTTTAAACACCGCCCCTTATGGAAACATGAGTATTGAAAATTAATCTTGTTCCTGATTTTTTGGGGGGGATTTGGGGGTGGGGGCTTTAGAGAGGCATGCTTTGTGTTACAACTTTGAGAAAAAAAATATTTCTGGCATCGCCTGCATGCTTGTCCACCTATTCGTTGCTCCATTTTTAAAAAGACATTCCTATCCCCGGGAACAAGGAACAGAGAGGTGGGTATGAAGGTAGGACAAGGCAGGCACTTTTAGCACATTTGAGCCTCCATACCTTTCCTCTACTGGTTGCATGCCATTTGCTCTCCCTTTTGTTAGGTGTAAAGTTGTGTCTGAACCATCGCGACCCCATGGACAATGATCCTCCAGGCCTTCCTGTCCTCTACCATTCCCCGGAGTCCATTTAAGTTTGCACCTACTGCTTCAGTGACTCCATCCAGCCACCTCATTCTCTGTCGTCCCCTTCTTCTTTTGCCCTCAGTCGCTCCCAGCATTAGGCTCTTCTCCAGGGAGTCCTTCCTTCTCATGAGGTGGTCAAAGTATTTGAGTTTCATCTTCAGGATCTGGCCTTCTAAGGAGCAGTCAGGGCTGATCTCCTCTAGGACTGACCGGTTTGTTCGTCTTGCAGTCCAAGGGACTCGCAAGAGTCTTCTCCAGCACCAGAGTTCAAAAGCCTCAATTCTTTGACGCTCGGCCTTCCTTATGGTCCAACTTTCACAGCCATACATTGCAACTAGGAATACTATAGCCTTGACTAAACACACTTATGTTGGCAGGGTGATGTCTCTGCTTTTTAGGATGCTGTCTAGATTTGCCATAGCTTTCCTCCCCAGGTGCAAGCGTCTTTTAATTTCTTTGCTGCAGTCCCCATCTGCAGTAATCCTCCTCTCCCTTAGCTAGATTTAAATACCTAGTGAATCCACTTTATGTAACACCCCAACTAGTGCTTTAAAATGTAGCTGGCCAGTTACTGCCCAGATGCTGGATGTTAGCAACATCATATGGAGGGACCAGAATATTTAGGGTAGGCATTTCACCACATTTAACTGGTGCGGAAATCCCTTAAGTATTAGCAAAAACTAATTAGGGAAGTTACCAGATAGATTTATATTGGCAGCAATTTTCAAAAGGTCGGTGCCTGTTCCATTTTGGTCTGGGGTTTACTGAAAGTACCTGAAAAGTAAGATAAGGATCTAAGGAGAGCCACAAATCATTAGCATCACAGGAAATTTCCAGAAAACTGGAGTATTCCAAAAATCTACTGATGCTGCATGAGAACTTAAATAGTTCTGTCCTGAATTAATGAAGATAACTGCTGTTCCATCAGTGTTTGCTCTGGCAGGGCTGCAATTCCTTCTGTCCCTACTGATGTCCCTCAGGATGTAGAAAAACACCCTCCTTGTTGTTGACAGTTCTCAAGATTTAATGAGAGATGAAGGAAGCGTTATCTCCTCAGAAGCAGTACCTGGAGGAGTTTTAATCTGTTAGGATTCTTTGTTGAGTGTCTTATGTTGAGTGGCTACCTACTGACATGTTACTGGTTGCTGAACTCCCATTTTAAGGGGAAAACTAGATGAGACAGTGTCCATGGGTCTGACTGTGAATGACACTGCCATTTTAAAGTGATTTAAACCTGCCTCAAGGGCTCAGATCTTGATTGGGTCCACAGCAAGGTACTTGTTTCTCTCTTGCATCTTTTCAAGTGCTGAAACACCCATTAATGCACACATTAGAGTTATTGTTTGGGCACTTGAAAAATCATATGGGGGTTAACAAGAGTGCATCAGCCTGCCACACTGTGAGCCTCATAAGCATTAGACTCCTCTCCAGGCTAAACAGATCAAGCTCCCCCAACTTTTCCTCATACGTCTTGGTCTCCAAACCCCTCACCATCTTTCTTGCCCTCCTCTGGACACGCTCCAGTTTGTATATCCTTCTTCAACTGTGGTGCCTAAAACTAAACACGGTACTCAAAGTGAGGCCAAACCAGAGCAGAGTAAAGCGGTACCATCACCTCCCGTGATCTGGACACGATACTCCGTTTGATACAGCCAAAAATCCCATTTGCCTTTTTAGCCACCGAGTCACACTGCTGACTCATGTTCAATGTATGGTCTACTAAGACTCCTAGATCCTTTTCGCACATGCGACTACCAAGACAAGTCTCCCCCACCCTATACTGGTGTATAAGGTTTTTCCTACCTAAATGTAGAAGTTTACATTTGTTCCTATTAAATTTCATTTTCTTTAATTTAGCCCACTTCTCAAGCCTATCAAGATCATCCTGTATTCAGATTCTGTCTTCTGTTGTGTTTGCTGCTGCTCCCAGTACCCCCTATAATCGCTCATCCGAATCATTTATAAATATGTTGAACAACTCAAGCCCCAGGACAGATCCCTGGGGCACTCCAGTTGTCACTCTTCTCCAAGAGGATGCTGTACCATTTACAAGTATGCTTTATTTCATTCATTCATTCATTCATTCATTCATTCATTCATTCATTCATTCATTCATTCAATAAAGAGACTAAAGGAAAGTGAAATACCTAAATATCAAAAAGACTAAGATCATGACAACTACTGGCAGTAGCACCAAAGTCATGATTGACAGTGAGAACATTGAATGTATTGATGATTTTATCTTTCTTGGCTCTATTATCAATCAAAGTGGTGGATGCAGCCGTGAAACGGCAAATAACACTGGGCAGGAACGCAATGTTAGGCATGAACTAAATATGGAAGAGTAAAGATATCAGCCTTAATACAAAATGCTAGCTAGTCAACGTTGTTGTCTTTCCCATTGCAAGCTATGGATGTGAAAGCTATGAATGCGAAAGCAGTGTCCAAACAAGCTATGGACACTGAAGAAGGAAGAAAGGAGAATAGATGCTTTCGAATTATGGTGTTGGAGACGAATGCTGCCAATACCATGGACAGCCAAAGTTCACAGAATCACAGAATCATAGAGTTGGAAGGGCCCATACAGGCCATCTAGTCCAAGCCCCTGCTCAATGTAGGATCAGCCCAAAGCATCCTAAAGCAATGCAGGATCAGCCCAAAGCATCCTAAAGCAATACTTACATAAAACTCAAGTTACCAACAAGATAGTTTTAGAGAGGAGCAAACCAACTATGTCATTAGAAGGCAAGATATTATGGCTAAAGCTCACTTACTTAGGACACATCATGCGATCAAACTCGCTAGAAAAATCATTAATGCTTGGCATGGTCAGTGGCAAAAGGAAACGTGGTCGCCAAAGGGTCCGCTGGCTTGACACGATCAAAGCCAATGCAGGGATGACCATGAACCAACTAAAAGAAGCAGTCAGAGACAGGGGCACAGCCGAGAGTCAGACATGACTGAACGGATAACATCATCACCATCATCATCATTATTGCCTGCCACTCCCCGAAGGTTCGCGGTGGGTTATAGTCATTTGATAAAACTCCAATAAAATCCCCTTAAAAGCAGACATAAAATCAGAATACTTACATAAAACTCAAGACACAGGGGCAAACTCACCCCAGCTCTAGCAATATCCAAATATCATCTTAGAGGGGGAGGGAGGAAGAGGTTTTACGACTTGTCAACCAGTTATCGATCCACCTGACAGAATTAGGATCCATACCACATTTTACCAACTTGTCAACAAAAATATCATGTGAAACCTTATCAAAAACTTTACTGAAATCCAGATAAACTATGTTCACAGTATTCCCCTGATCCAACAAGAAAAAAGAGATAAGGTTGGTCTGACATGACTTGTTCTTGAGAAACCCATGCTAAGTCTTAGAAATCACAGCCCTCTGTTCCAGCTGCTCAAGGACCAACTGTTTGATGATTTGTTCCAAAATTTTATGCTTACTTGGCTAATTGCCATTCCATCAACAGTTATTGAGGGCCACTATGCAGGTATTTCCTAGATATTGAGACTTTGGAACATATTTTGCTGTTCTGTTGTTTTGGGGAGGATTTCTGGAAAAATATTTGGCTGGGAGTTTTTATCTTATAAATGTTATCTTTCTTCACAGAGTCTGATTCAGATGTTACTATTAGACACAATTTTTTTGTTGGTGGCAATTAAATGTAAAGGGGATAATATAGGGTTGTTTCAGTGTGATGCTGCTTGTGGTCAGCACTATCATTAAAGTAAGCAAGCAAGCAAGCATAGCCATATTAGAAGCATAAGTTGCCTTGCCTCAAGTTTATTTAAAGGTATGTCCTGATAATTCAGAACTGTAGGCAGAATCATCTTACCTGTTACACAGATGTAAAAGTATTCTCAAGGCAAGGAACAGATTATTATTTATTTATTTGATTTATTAACTGCCCCTCTCTGCAGCCAGGCTCAGGGCAGTATATAACAGATATTTCTGCAACAGAGTTAAAATCAGAGTATAAAAACTGTAACTAGTAACAATAAAAACCCCATCCCAAAGATCCATCTCATTATATCTGTGTGTCCTGGCTTCAGCCATATGCCTGGGGGAATAGTGAAATTTTGCAGGCCCTGCAGAACTGTGATAGAAATTTTGCAGGCCCTGCAGAACTCTGCCAGAGCCCACATCACTGTCGGCAGCATATTCCACCAGGCTGGGGCCAGGACTGAAAGGGCCTTGGTCCTGGTCAAGGCCAGTTGCACTTCTTTAGGTCTAAGGACTCCCAGCATGTTTGCATGCGTAGATCTTAGGGTTTGGATGGGGCATATTGAGAGATGTGATCCCTTAGGTAATTACACTCCACCACCACAGCAACTGTACAGCCTTCAACCGACAGGCAAACAGATGGATGTTCTGTTCTTGGGTGATCATGGCTGTCAAAAATGTTCACCAAGAAGTTTGCAGCATCCTTATAGAAAGGTCATCCAGGAATTTGAGATTTGAAATGTTACTTACATGTCAGATTTATCAGGTGCAGTGGTTCCTCTGAGATAAACATGCCATACTACTAACTGAAATAAGCTTTTAAACTTCACTAAAGTTATACAAGTCCTCATTTAGCCCATGAAACATTTCTGAGAGGATCTAAGTGCATTGTTTCTCATTTTCATTCACTTTAAAAATTTTCTGAGTGAGTCTTTATCCACAGGGGACACTCCACAAAGCACTTATCTTGTGTAAAGGCCATTAATTTCAACAACTTATGAGCAGCAGCCACAGTATTTATAGCAGGAGTGCAAAATCTGAGTTTTCTGGTAACTTATTCTGTAGAAATGGTTAAGAATATCAGGTATCACTGTGGTTCATGTCAAACATTAAAATGGTTCCTATTAAGGGTGTGTGAAACCCTCCTTGGATTTTTAATGAAGTGATTTGCATATGATTAAGTTGCTGGAATGATAAATGCTCTAATTAAGATTGAAAGGCTGCAGCAGGCAACAGTGGAAGATTTAGGAGTGGGGACTGACAAGCCAATGTCACACTGGTGCACTCACTGTTGAAAGCCAAAAGTAATGTCATGGGACTCCTTAGTATCTGCAATAACTCTATGGTAAAACAGTGTTTGCAAATCATAGAGCTTTCTGTGATGCCACATCCGGTTTTCACCATAAGTGTGATTCCATTCCAAATTCCATTTTTGCATATTCTAATAACAATTAATGAGGAAGGCAGATTACTAGCATCCACTTATAAAAAACCTACAGATCGAAATACAGTTTTACATTATGATAGCTTCTACCCCCTCCATTTAAAAAACAATTTACCTTATGGACAATTCCTTAGGCATAAATGGATCAATAATAAAACTACTACTTGTGAACAGGCATGCAACAGTCTAGAAAATGCTTTAAAAGACAGAGGCTACCCAGAGTTGGTTATAAAAGAAGCACGTAGACAGGCGGCAGAACAAAATAGAAATGATTTATTAAAATACCAGAGGAGAGATTCAGTGAAAAAACTAGTGTGCTCCTTTGAGTTTTCAGGGCATGCCAAGGATATCCAAAGGATTTTGTTTAAACACTGGCATCTAGTTTCAGATTTACAAGGTTGTAAGAATGGTTTAATGATTGCATGGAAACATGGGAGGAATATTGGTGAGTTGACCAGTAAGAGCTATGAGCCGGGTAATGAATTTTTAAGTCAGTTGCCAAATGGCTACTACCCATGCGGCTCTTGCGCAGCTTGTAAATGTCTGTTACCCATTAAAGAATTGACACAACCTGATATTGGGCTTACCATTAAGATTAACGCCTTTATTAATTGTTTAACAAAAAATACAGTATACTGTATTCAGTCTCCCTGCAGTATGAAATATATAGGCATTAGTGAGAGACCACTTAAAACAAGATTTCTGGAACATCAAAGCCGCGTGAGACATCGGGTTCAAGAGGCTCCGTTAACTGCCCACTGTCTCGAATTTAAACATGAAGCTGAGGACCTCCGATTCTATGGAATAGAGAAAATTTCACCAGGAAGACATCAAAGGCTGGATGTGAGGAAGAAATTGCTGCAAAGGGAATGCTATTACATATTCAACTTAAAGACAATGCAACCCTATGGGTTAAATATGGACTTTGATTTATCCTGCTATTTGTAAAGACACGTCCTAAAATTTGTTAAATTTGTAACATTGGAACATATATGTATTCAGATTATAACATGTAGATAGATCATCAGGTGATTGATGGGATGAGAATTGGTGACTCATGTCTCTTTAAGTTGCACAGCAAGGTGTTGCTGACTCAGATGCTAAGCAAAATAAATGAACACAGATGAAGTAGATAATTTAAGACCAAGAGCTTACAGCCTTGACTCTCCATTATACAAAAGCATTTGCCTTATTATATTTTCAAACATTAACAAGGACGGTAAGATATGAATGTGTAGGCTTTTGGCATTATAAGACTTGCTCTAACAGTTACTTTTATGTTATAGATAGCACTCTCAGTGAATATATTTAATTCAACCATGTGGGGGTATGAATATTTTTGTACATTTTCAATTATTATTTGTTATTTGTTATGTGTTATACTAATAAGGAGATTTGTTTATTTAGGACTCATTGCCACTGACGAAAGCCAGACTGAAAATGGAAAACAAATGAATCTAGAGACCGTTTTGGCAGAGTCAAAGTCTAAATAAGTGTGATAAAAGACTTTTTATCTTCTTATATTTAATTAAGCCACTGGACAGATTCTGTCTGTCCTTTGTTATAATTTTGGAATCGTCCACTTTTTTCGTGCAGCACTTGGAGTTTTAGTTGTGGCAGGTTGCCCCACTTCTTCCTGCACCCACATGGACCCATTATGCACGGGGGTTTTAGCGCACATTCGGGGTGGAATGGCGGCGACTAAAATCACCGATAATGCACGGTGCCAGCTGCAACCGGCCGCAGCTTCGGTGCATGCCGCCGAAAAAGCCGCGTCAGTGAAACGCGGAAGAAAGCGCAGCTTCCGGGTGACCGGGGCGCAACCAGAAGCGGTGCCCGGATCGCCGCGTGCATAATCGGTTACTCTGGGTTTTGCCACCGTCGCGCCCCGCCCCGTACATAACCGGTATGCATCGCGTCTTCCCCCTCCGCGTTTTCCATGTGACCCGAAATCGCCGTTTCGGCGGCCGTGCATAATGGGACATGGGGGAGCATTTGGCCTGGTGCACCTCATCCGCCCCCAATTTGTGCTCCTGCTGGGCAGTGAAGTTCCCAGTGCATAAACAGTGTAAGTTCTACAGCACTACCTAGAAAAGTTATCGACAGACTTTTGTGCTGTAGGAAACTCACTGTTGGAACCTGGAACAAGGGGATGTTCACCTGTTTTAGAGAGCTATCCAGCTTTAAATTGCTTGCTGTATGTAGTATACTGCAGTAGCCATGGTGCAACCCAAACAAAAGCTAAACTCAGAGTAGGTGTGGGCTGTAAAGACAGATTTATAGCAGTTGATGTGTTCTTTATAACACTGAAATATGATTCACGTTGTTCTTGCCTAAAATTAAGGTAGAATTCCAACTAAAAAAATGTTCTTCAGTAGTAGAAGCTTCTAAGGTTATGAATTCCTAATTATGATGATTACAAGAATCCTACAATTACATTAGTTTCCTTAATTTTAGCAGCCTTAATTACATCCTCCCATATTCCCCTTTGACACCCACCTCCCCAATTTGGGTTGCTGTTTACATTGTGTTTTAATCAGCTGGGACTCATAATCATAGTGCTCAAAAATCATCCAAAGGCAATAGCACAAACATGTTTGAAGATTCACTACTAATGTTCCTTGTTTAGTGTTACTATTTCCCCCCCTAAAAATGTATATAATTTTCCTACTTCAATTCTATATTTACTTCAGCTGTGTATTCAGTTATGCAGTGATTAGCATAATCTGCACCTTATTTGAACATAACATGCTTCCACTTTGACCTTTTCCGCACAGATACTGCAAAACCATGATGCTGCCTGGTTTTCAATCTGTGACCAAATGCCACAAAGTTTCCTGCTTCCTCACTGGAGTATCTGTCTCGGATCTCCTCCAGTCTTGTCCCAGATTTCTGCTTCCTGACAATTCAGCCGGTGGACCAGAAGTCAGGACCTCCTGGTTGTATTTTTTTCCTCCTGTTTTGGCTTGTCAATCAATATCACATGGCAGGAACCCCCAATCACCTTCCAGCATGAAATCTGAGCACCCACCCCTTCCCACCCACCCGCTTCCAAGGTTGAAATTAATCTTGTTCCTTTATTGAATAAAAGGCTGGAATTGCATTGCTGACAGGGATAACATCCTCTTTCACACTGATTCCATCAAAACTATCTCTGAAGAATCAATGTTCATGCAGAAAATAGCCATCCATTCTGAGTTGCTCGGGGATGTAGTGGCATGCAGCATGAGGAGGTTGTAGAAATAAAGGGGAAATGACAGAGATTTCTTCAGTCTTACATAAGATCTTGCTTCTCTCAGAGAAACTGGGAAGAGTTTAATCCTGCAATTTCCACTGCAGCCCCCCCCCCCAATACTATTCTGTTTCAGAGGATGCCTTCTCCTTAGGAGTAGATTTTCAGGGGTTTGAGGAGGCTGTGGGGGAGAGGGGATTTGTTCAGTCCATTTCCCCAAATCATTCTGAACATGTACCGTGAACAGTTAATTATCAATAGAAAGAAATGCCCCCATCTACCGTGCACCTTACTCAAAGCAGATCAAAATAGTTATCATCACAATAATCAGTTAAAATCTTGTAGGATAAAGGTACAGTATGATCAGGAGATTACAGCAATTGGATTTTGGTTACCAGAACCTAGTAAAGATATTCCCACAACTGAGACATACACAGATATATCTATAATCCTAGATTAAATGTATGATCATCATGTTAAATAATCCAGGATTATCTTGAAGCAGGTATACCTAGGGAAATCTAAAATGCTACAGGCCAAAGAAAATGCAGGTAGACTAAATGGTTACATGCTTCTAAATTAATACTATGGAGCTGTATAAAGAAGCAAAGTACTTTGAAGTTATACAAATCTTTTTGGAAATCAAATGCAGGTCTCCAACTTTTTGTTCTAAATCCCACCAATGATCATGGAAAATTTTGAGATCATTTGTTCCAATGTTCTATCCAAATTCATTTTGCCAGCATTAACAATGCATGGGGCCACAACACACTTTAAATTCAATCACAAAGTAGTCACTTTTGGCACAGAGATGAAATACTGAAGTTAGATTTCTAGTGGGGTCTTTGGTAAAGCATTGGTTGTTCTCAGTCTTCTGTCACAGAAATAGCTCCTGAGTTAAGATATATATTTCTGGAATTAAACCATCATTCCTAACTACATGTTGCTTGGAACTCCACTTAGCTCGTGGCAGGATGGGCAGACTCTTTCAGTCAAACATGTCAGATTTTTTTTTAATGGGATAGGGACATTCCACAATGTGGAAAATTTTGGGGTCTGGCTTGGATAATTGTTAAAATACTGTTACCATCCAACATGGCTTCAAATGTTAGATCATAGTACATAGTGACATGTTTATTTTGGCCCTCAGTACATAGCAAAAGTTGTTGTCTTGTGTGTTATTTTTATCTTGTTTTATCTTGATAGATTGGTTTGTGTGTGCATGTTCCCAACACGCTCATTTTTAAAGGTGTGTTGAGACTGAGAAGATAAGGTAGGATATAAATAGGGATGTCAGGTGGGGATGGGAGTCTTCTGCTTTCAGACCTCCCTCCCAAAGGGAGGAATGCTGGAAGAATACAATCCACCTACATGACCCAGAAGTCACTCTATTAATTAATGCATGTTGCATTAATTTCCAGCATTCCTCTCTGCTCCTGGTAACTGTACCTGCAAAACCCCACCGGCTACTCTGAAGGACCTGGCAACCCTAGATTAAAAAATTAGAATGATACCAAAAATCAGCTCAAAGTTAGATACACTTAAGCTCCTGTAGACAGAGTTCAGTGAAATTAATGGGCATGCCTAGTTCTGTTCAACCATAGCCATACTACAGTACAATATTATTATATTAGGGCTTGCTAGGGGGTACAAATCTATAAGGTGATGTTCCAAGTAATACATGTTATACATAAAGCTGTCTAATGTGGAGCCTACATTTAACAATATTATTCAAATATCACCACTCAGTATTGCTCAGCTGTTATTCAAAGTGCATTCTCATGTGACAAGCAGGGAAAAAAGTATTCCTTTTCCTGCTTAACACATGCACTTTGAAGAAGACTTTGAATAATATTTTTAAATGTGGGCTCCTTATTAGACAGCTTTATATACAGCATGGATTAGTTGGAGCAACAGCTTATAGATTTTTTACTGACTGGTAAGCCATAATGTTATATTATTTTACAGTATCCATGCATTTTAAACTATTTGCCCACTGAGGACGGCCCTTAGGGGTCAAAACGTATCTGGTCTTCATTCCTCATGTTTCATGTGTTACGATTGATGGTATTACACAGTATGTAATTGATATTTTATCAGTGTTTTTAACTTTTATTATGTGCACCTAATTATAGTACATATTTGTATTTTAAGCTAAAACTGTTTTTGCACCTCAACCTTTAGGTCTCTAACTTGTCTTGTCAGGTTGGGTTTTTGTTTCCCTTTTTGGTTATTTACATAATACATAAAGCTTGGCAAAATGACATACATCCAGCATGTTTTTCAAAGACAGCTTTGCTATTTGCTCAAACACTCCACTGACAAGAAGGTACAAACATATCTCAAGTAGAGATGTGTGAAATCCCCAGTAAATGTTGCTGGTCTAACTGATGCACTTACAGCCTCCGTCAAAATTCCTTACTCTCCCCAGACAGACACATCTAAATTCACCTCATATTTCACTTGAGGCAACTAATGATGGCTATTTTAATTAGTAAATGACAATCTGAAGCAGCAGCTTTTGTGTAAAAAAAAAGCTGCTGATGTGCTGAAAGAACCATCTGTAGTATTTATAAGTTCAAACAGACATTTATCTTATTTTAAAGGTCATTTTCTTACCACACTATTGATGTGTATGCACATTCTGATGCAGCGCTTAGATTTTATGAGACTACACACCCAAACGTGACAATTTAGATTTCCACTTCAGTAGATTTCACTTCACTGTCATTTCTAAAACATTGATGTTCTATTGTTCCAAGTGGTTGACCTTCATCAATCACAATTCTATTAAAATATACAACACAAGACAACTTAATCCTGGTATTTAATTTTTCTAAGTGACTCATGCTGCTTTTTGATAGTCATGACATTTTGACAGACACTTACAGCTACTTCCCCGTTACAGTTTTGGGACTGGCAAACACCAGTTATTCTGTCTGGAATCAGGACATCTTCCCAGCATGATGGACCCTGTTAAAAAGACAAAACAAGAACAAAGGGCATTAAAAAAATAATAATTGGGAGTAATCTTCAGGTTTTTTCTTCTGGAACTTTTCTGGAGATGCAGCAAACAAAAATAAGGAGAAACACTGCTGCTTTAAAAAAGGACAAACAGAAAGCATAAACCCTGATATACATACCGGTGAAATGAATGCCGAACGTGCAACAAAATATATGTTAAAAGTATCAAATATATAAACCTATTACCATAGTATATCATGTATAATATTCATATGTAAATGTGAAATACATTCATGTCAAAGTAATTCCAGTTCTGGAGAGGGGGATTAGTTTTTCACAGTACTTTAAGGTCCCATAGCCATTGTGGGGATGGGAGCCATTCCACTCCCTCAAAACCCTATCCTTCATGTCTAGAACTGCTACATTTCTCTGGACATTCAGCTGCACCTCCAATATGTTCAGTCATCACCTCAGAAGCAGAGGGAAAGGGTTAATTCAGAAGGGTTTTTTTTGTTTGTTTGTTTGCTTTGCTTCACTCAGCTCGAGTAACATGTTGTACAAAACAATTTTCCCCAAAATAAACTGTGGCTGACAGCACTCAAAGTCTCTCTACCTTGCCCCATGGAGAGTCCCAGACAACCTACACTCTGACTAACAGTGCCTCTCTCAGGTCACCACAACCTCATCTGTAACATAGGAGTTGGGACTCATCCCCCACATGATTGGCCATCCATCCAATGAATGGCCAATCAGGTAGGCTGTCCCGCCCCTGGCAACCTCCCCTCCAACTTCTTCAAGCAGGAAGAAGTGCCAGCCTGCTGATCTGGCCTGATTGTAGGTGAGCCAGCCAGCAAGCCGGAGCTGGGAGGGAGGAAGGCCCTGGGATGCAGGTTGGTTCCTGCCATAGTGCAGCCCTGTCATGGCCTTGCTAGGCCTTGGCAGAGCTGGCCCAGATTGGGGTAGGAAACCAAGAATGCCCTGCCAGAGCCCCCATCCCTGCCCTGAGCAGCCCTGTCAAAGCTAGGCTTGTGTGCTTTGGCCGCTGAAGTGGCTGTTCATGCTCAAAGTGGTCAGCTCTGCTCCTGTGTATGTGTACTGACTGGTGTGCCGGCACCAGACCTCCCACCCACAACACAGCGCAAGCCACTTTGGGCATGAATGGCTGCTTTGACGGCCGAAGCGCAGAAGCCTAGTCGCAGCCTTGCAAGTCCTCAGCAAAAGGGACTGGGTCAGGGGTTGGGAGAGAGGCTAGAGCCCGTTGTATTTTTGGTACAATGGGCTTGTCTACTAGTTATTAATAATAAAATTGACCTTCCATCGCCTATCACATGCAAACTTCAGGCTAGATTAGCTGCCTTTGTTAGTCCTATACAGTAATTGTAGCAGAATATGAAGCTGAGATTCAGAACTAAATAAACAAAAAAGAATACATTTCAGCCCAATAATTCAACTATTTTGGACTACTACAACACAAAAAGAGAGACAGAAATCAATTCTGCCTCCAATAATTCCTCACTCAATTTATTATTCATAATGAAGTGGTGGACTGAGGAAGCAGACTACTGGATTGTTTGACATAGATAGTTTATATCTTTGAATGTTCCGCATTAAAAACAAACACACACACACAAACAATACCTTCTTGACTGCAACACAATAGAAAATCAGGAAGAATGGTTTAGTGTAATCCTCTTCCTGATGTGCTTGCTATTACATGCCAAGACTGACCCAGTTTGGGGACAATTGAAAAGCACAGTCCTCCACAACTGGTTGATAGTGATACAATCAAGAATTCTTCTATACAATGTGGAAATTTTGGACTGCCAAAGCTCTTTGTAGAATTCTAGAAGATATTTGGCTAGGAATCAAAATTTCCAGTCTTTTATCTTCCTCCTCATGATTCCTTATAGCCCCCCCCCCATTTCTCCATCTAATTGCACCCCCCTCCCCAAGGTGAATATTTCACATGTAATTATTTTGTCCTTCTCTAAGTTTTAAGGGAAATCTATCAACCTGTAATCAGCCAATCAGTAGTACTACTGAAATCCACTACACGTTACATGGCTTACAATTATTAGCTTACATTAATCAAAGCATTGCTTGAAAAGAAAATCCTTCCTGATTACAACCTAAAAAGGCCACCGCTTTTGCAGTGCATTTACCTGCCTACTGGGGTTTGATACAGTTCATAATGAAAAGGTCATCCTTTTGTCATTCAAGGAAACTGGAACAATTAAAAACTGCAATGATATTTTTTTTGAGTTTTTAAAAAGTTTAAGAGAGTTCTAATGAAAAAGATCAGTGCTCCTATCAAGTGATACTTTGTGGTCACATCTGAGTGACTCATTTTCCTTCCAAGTTTACAAACATCTTAGCAAGTGAATGAATTTCTATAACCATCTGGACTGTTCGATACCAGAAATTTCTTCTAGTCCTTTGTCAGATTCAGCTATATTGTTGGTCCCAAAAGTGAATATTAACTCTGCAAAAAGTATGTCCAAGAAAAAAAGAACTATGCAACACCATTTCTCCCCTTTTCTTCCGCTCTGTTATCTAAACTCTCCTTTCTCTGTGAAATATTTGGTTTAACTATCATAATTACTGAACTAAACAAAACCCAAGTATTCCCTCTTCTGTCTTTTCTCCACAATCCAATGGATTGTATCAATCCATGTCATATGTCATTTCCAGAGTTTGCAGGATAAAAAGCATGAGAGGACAGTAATATGAGCTGCTTTGGTCCCCACTGTGAAGAAAGGTGGGGTATATATGAAACAAATATAGGAAGCCATTAAATGGTAGGATGGTGAATGGCTGAGAAGAAGATAATGAGGCAGGGAAAGGGAGAGAGGATTTGGGGGTTGTCAAAGGGAGGAGGGAAAAGATGAAATAGTGTGGGAGATACAGGGGGGAATGTGGTGGCACCTCACAAGTCCTTGAGGGTTCTCCATTATGCAAGTGGTCACATAACTGGTCCACAATTCTCCTAGGTAAAGGTTTTGGGATGGGGAATGAAAGCTTAAGACCGCGGGGCACATAAAGGTAATGTTGGAATGCAATCAACTGGTTACTGCAAACTGCAAGGGCCTATTCATGTGTTCAGCAGAAACACCAAATGGATGCAGAATAAGAACTGCAGTTATTGCCGAAAGGCATGCCTGGATTTGTTGCTGATGAACCATCAGAGGCTTTTGTTTCAGATGGGAATGCCCATTTCCTCCAGGAATATGAAGAGAAGGAAAGGGTTTTTTCCCCCAGTCAGTCTGTCTTTGTCTGTATGTGTTAGAAACAGTCTCTGGCTGTCTCCTCCATCTTGTAGCAGCTTGCTACATTGTTGTTGCTCTGTAACTTGCTTAAGTTTGTGGAGCCCTGATTGGCAAGGCTGGCCAATCAGTGAGCATGATATATTAGTGTATCAAGTAAACTTAATTTCTTAAGCCTATTTTTTCCTGAGCCTTATTCACATGATACTTCAAGGATCAAAGGTAATGAATGTTCTGTGCCTTCACAAGGTGTGCTACGAGTGGAACAGTATGCATTGGAGAAAAGTGCAACCCTCCTTCCTATGTTTTGGGTGACTTTTGCCAATGCTTCCAGGCAGGTTTGTAACATTTTGGCAAGAAGTTATTTGGGGCCACAGTCAGATTCACAACAGATTTTGGTAGCAGAGGGTAGGATCTGGTGCGGTCATCTATTCCTCCCCCCAAACACCATAAAACAAATATTATTTGGTTTTGATTTTGTTTTTTACGACAAGTAGGTTATCTGTTGGATGTGAAGTATGCAGGGTTGCCAGCTAGGGGTTATGAAATTCCTGGATGTTTGGAGAGTGAAGCTTGGGGAAGGGTGTGGTTTGAGAAGCAGAGGGACCTCAGAGGGCCATATATACTCTACCCTGCAAAACAGCCATTTGCTGGGGGGGGGGGTGTGAATGGAAGTTACCTAGAATTACAACTGATATCCAGATGACAGAGATCCATTCACCTGGAGAAAATGGCTGATTTGGAGGGTAGACTCTATGGCTTTATTTCCTTTCTCTACTGACGTTATTTCCTTTCCCATCCTTGCCTTACAAAGGCTCCACTCCAAATCTCCAGGAATTTCCCAAGCTGGAGCTGGCAACCAGTAAAGAGCTAAGCTCTAGTTGAGAGATTGATTGTGATTCCAGAAGATCTCAAGGCCACACCTGGAGGTTGGCAACTCTACAAGGATGGAATGAAACTGGAAATGAGGAAAGAGTATGGTGCGAGCTATCAGGAAAGGGAAAAGAGGAAATAGTAAAAGAGCAAATGAGATGCTTCTTTGTGGATTTTTGCTTGTTTAACAAAATTATAGAGGTTGCTATAACTTGCAGGTCTCTTGAACAGCTTCAAACTTTCCCCTTCTTTTTTTCTTTTGTCTTTTAATGAATCTTCTCATTAATATGATTTTTTCTTATTAAGTTCAATACAATCTTGTTGGCTTTTCAGGCCAATTTTCCACTAATGTATTTATTTAGAGCTTTTCTAATCTTGATTTTTTTCCCACAGTGGGGGTTTAAAATGGCTTACAAAATAAGCCAATAAAATTTAAACAACAATTTTGAATGAACATTTAATAATTTAAAATAATATAGCTTATTTTTAAAAAACAGGAACAGTGTACACTGAACTGATGTCCACCAAGTGGCCCATCATGGTCATAGGCTAAGAGTCACAGGCCAAAAGCGGAGCTTTTAGCTTTTGCCCTTCAGCTCATGCCAAAAGCTTCTTACCATGCCCAAGTTTTAAAGTACATGCAACAGGAGGGAGAGATAAGTTTAGGCTTGGGACTTAGATAGCTGGCAAACACAAACCCATAATCTCACCACCCTGCTGAAAGGCTATGACCAGGCTTTAAGTTCCTGAAATACACACACACACACACACATATTCCTGAAACATATTGTTCTGGCCTTCTCCCCTCGATATTTTGTATCACTTTCACAGATGTAAATGCAAACCTGGCTGCTTCTTATTATTTGAAAGTGGAGTCAAGTGGAGGCTTCCTGCTCGTTTGTGCATACTTCCTCCTGCTTTCCTCCTCAACAGACAGAATTATTTTAGACAACAGTTAGGTAGAAATCTCTGTCTGATCTTTCCACACAAAGTTTCTCTCCACAATAAAACTGTTTTATTCTTTAAGCAGCCTGGTGGTGAAAACCTCTTTGTAAATTAGATTCTGCCAACACCATCAACATATATCCCCTCCACGTAGCTGCAGTGGCCACTGAAATGAAACGGAAGATGTGACAATTAACCTAATAGAGTTTTTGAACTTGGTGGTGGTTGTTCAAAAAGAGTAATGACATTCTTTCTGTTTCTAATACAAGTTACATTTTCTTGCTAGATGTAAGAATATGTGTTATATCCATCAAGCATTACAATAATGGCCCTTGAGGATCATAGTTTGTTGGGAAAATGGGATCATTAGTTGGTAAGAATGAAGAAAGATCACTTAGCAAATGTGAACAGATTGAGGGGTGATTTTAAAAGGTAAAATACTAATAATCTTGTTGAAGTCTTTGTAATGAAAGAGCTATCTTATCAAATAATCAAGACAATCAACAGCATTAGAAGCCATTGTGGGCATTTATTTGAGAAAAGGAGGTTCTTCTCAGCCTTAAGTGACTCCCCACCACCAACTGCTTCCT
The DNA here is from genome assembly GCF_049243985.1 of Paroedura picta. Taxonomy (NCBI): domain Eukaryota; kingdom Metazoa; phylum Chordata; class Lepidosauria; order Squamata; family Gekkonidae; genus Paroedura; species Paroedura picta. The sequence goes on along the minus strand of NC_135369.1, from coordinate 93,448,637 downwards.
TTATTCTCCTACAAGCTAATACTGTCCTCAAGAATATGTTGGTTCATATTGCTCAAAAAGGATAAAATTGAAAAAAGAGCATACCCTAACACAGTGGTCCCCAGCCTTTTTATCACCGGGGACCGGTCAACGCTTGACAATTTTACTGAGGCCCTGGGAGGGTAGTCTTTTGCTGAGGGAACCTCGCTGCTGCCTGAGCCTCTGCTCCACTTGCTTTCCTGCCAGCGCTCCTGACTTTCCGCCGCCTGCTGGAGGGCGCTGCCAGCAGCAGCTGTGCAGTGCCACACCGAGGGGGAGCCCCAGCCATGGCGGCTGTTGGAGAGCACCAAAGGTGAGCCGGTGGCAGAGTGACAGGGCAGCCCCCGAGGCAGCAGCCAGGGAAGAGGACGAGGAGGAGCTGCGACCCAGTACCTGATCTACGGACCGGTACTGGTCTCCAGACTGGGGGTTGGGGACCACTGCCCTAACAGATAAAGTGGAGGGGGAGGGGGGTTAATACAGTAAATTAGAGTGTTCCTGAACTAGTGCATTAGGATACCAGGTTTCTAGGATGCAAAATTAGCTGTGGGAAGATTGCCACATTTTTAATTCCAGAAATTCATTCACTCCCCCCACCTTTGCTATTTACTAAGGTGCAAATACACATTGGCAAAACATTTTTTAAAAAGCAAACATTGTATACATTCATAATAATCTGTATACAATTGAGAACTAAAACAAAAACACAACTGTGGACAATGGCTAGAGCAGTGGTCCTCAACCTGGGTGTCAGGACCCCTTTCGGGGTCGAACGACCCTTTCACAGGGGTTGCGGCAGGGCAAGCAGCTTGGCCAGGGGCAGGCACCATCCACACAACAGCCTTGTGGGGTAGATCAAGATAGAGCATTCATCTGTCTGGAGCAGCAGAAAAGAGTGTGATCGGCATGGTGGGACAAGAGGCAGAATTGAACTGAGAAACCTCGGGGGGGGGAACAATTTATATACAATCATGAACAATGGATCTTCACACCATTGGTCAGTATCGGTTTAATTTCTGTGAAAGAACACTTTCATAATTTTATGGTTGGGGTCTCCACAACATCAGGAACTGTATTAAAGGGTCGCGGCATTAGGAAGGTTGACAACCACTGGCCTAGAGCAGGGGTAGTCAACCTGTGGTACTCCAGATGTCAATGGACTACAATTCCCATGAGCCCCTGCCAGGGAATTGAAGTCCATGGACATCTGGAGGACCACAGGTTGACTACCCCTGGCCTAAGGCATTGGCTCTTCTTTGGAAATCATACCAAGTAATTCACAACTCCAAAATCTAGGGAGAACTTTGAAAGAGAAGTTCTGAAGATAAACATCAGTGAGCAAAAAGGCTGTACAGAGGAGCTATGTGAACATAATACTATTTCTGGTTGTAGCATGTTTGGATTCTTCCCCTGACTGGCTTTACACACTCATTCAGTTGAAGAGTGCTTATTCCTTGCCTTCTATTATCTCTCCCTCCCCCTCCCCATTAATGTTTGTTCATTAGTTGGGTCATTTGCTCAACATTTTAATGATTAGTGTGTCTCGGGGAGACATTAGAAGGCACATAGATACATTTTAATTATATTCAATATTGTTCACTGGGGAAGAACACTGGACAGGAAAAACACAAAGTATTACAACAATCGCAAGCTTCCTAAATAGTTCAAATGATTTGATATATCACTGACTTCTGGTCCTGACCTCTGTTTCCAATCTTTCTCTGATTTTTCAGGTCAGCCACTCAGCCTAACTGCTGCATTCAATTAACGTGTCAGTTTGTCACTTTTTTCCCCAGTGCATGTCTTGCATACCATTTCTAGAGGTGACTGAAATAAACCAGTTAAAATATAACTAACTTCCAACAGTGGCTCCAAAATCCCTTGGGGGATGTGTGTGAAGGAAGTCCCAGTGAGGGATGTGATCCTGCAGCAGGTGGCACCTTGCTCCCTCACTAGTCAGGAGTCAAATGGACCGAGTACCCCCATGATTCCTGCTGGAGTTGTGAAGGTTGCTTGCAACATTGTTGCCCCACTCTAGCAATACGCTTTGGGAGCCACTGCTGTTATCTTCTTGTAGTCTTTTTGTGGGTGTGGCTTACGAAGTGGGTATCTTCATGCGGGTGGGGAAAGAGATCCCAACAAGGTAAATGCCTACCATTGTGTGCAAGGATTTCTGCATACTCATCTGTGAAACAGATTTATGGTGGGTTAGGAGAGGGGGGAAAGAATAGCAATAATAAAATAAGTTTTAAGTTCAAGTTTGACAGAGAGTAAAATGCAGAGTGAAATGGTTCAATTAAATTTTTTCTTATACCTTTAACATTTGGCACATTCTTTGATACTTGTTTTATTACTTATCTGGAATTGTACTTTCTCCCTTAACTTAAATATCAGAGCTAGACCCTCAAAAGTGTCTTTCACACTGGCTAAAAAATCCACTTGCATTACTCAACGTTAATACTTTTCCCCTTGTGTTCAGACAATTTGTAAACATGCCAAGGCTGTCTCATTTCTTCCCTGTTCCTAATAAATTCACCTCCCCTCATTTTTTTCAAAGCAAAATATATTTACAACAAATCCTCTGCTCATTATGACAATGATGTTTTCCACATTGGCAACTTCCTTCACAACCCACCCGCCAAAACCTGCCGAGAAAGGGTGGCTGGGTTTGAATAGCTGAAACATTTCAGCAATAGGTGGTGACTGCATTGAAATCAGAGGTCATACTCATTGCGGTGCACCTTCCTCTTTCTCTTCCTCGTAAGTGTGTGTCTTTGTCCAGTCTCATCAGTCTGGTCTCCTCTCTCTGCCTCTCTCTCCAGGCTGAGAAAGTCATGATCATGCCCCCCTCTTGCTTTGCATGAGAGTAGACATACTACTGAAGCCAACAGTCTCATATAAAAGCCACCAGAGCATATCTTGACCCTTTCCACCTTTCTCCCCAATTGCAAAAAAAACCCTTGTACTTTTTGTTATATTGTTTTACTGTTATTAAAACATCAGGGGCCAAGTGGGGCCAAGATTATCTTTTGTGCTGCAGAGATGCTGTTTGGGAACCTACTGCACTTTATGCAAGAGCAAATGGAACTACTCTCCTGTTAGGAAGGCAGAGTAAACAAGAGTACTGAAATGCTCAAAGGCTTCAGCCCAGATCAGAGAGGAATCGATATGGGGAGTCTCAACTGATCCCATCAATAGCACAACCATCATAAGTGGCACACCATCTGTGAAAATACCAAAGGCGGCTGCTGTCTGAAAACACCCCAAAAGTAGAATTTTTTAAAGTCTTAACAGGAAAGCAACATTTATAGAAACATTTCTATATTTGATAAAGAAGATTCCCTTTCCCAGCACAGAAATACAAAATGCAGGAGAAATGATTTAGACAGAGGACCACATTTCCCCCCTAAGATACTCTTTATTGTCTTGGATATGTTGAGGGCTTGAAGTATAAAACATTTCATTTCTGCATTTAAAAGACCTGCATTTGTTCTCACAAAATCTGTGTTTGGTGTCAGTGGATGTGACTTCAGTTCTGCTGTGGGATACCAGTTAGCCAATTGTTACCTATTGTTAGGAGACCATAGAAAGCATCATCATATGATGTTACTGAATCAGAAAGTTTTAGCTTGGAATTTAGGTTCAAATGAAGCTAGTTAGGAAGGTCTGATTAAAATTTTGATGTCTTAGTCAATTGAGAGGACTTAGGGATGAAGACACAATCCCCACCCTCTACCTCCACCCCTTAAACATAACTACATAAGCTGTCATAGTGCACACATATCAAGGATTGGTTCTCATGGAGCTCAGAAGGTGAGGTTGCTGCATGTATGCCATACATATCCATTCAATAATGTTTGTAAAGCTGAAGACACATGAGAAGGTGGCATGCAAGTATCCCTCTTGCCCAAGGTACATTTGGCTACAATCTGGGATCAAGCCTTTACAGCAACTACCCCATGCCTCTGTAAAAGTCATCTTAAAAGAAGTCAGAAAGACTTCTGTCCTTCCAACTGAAATGCTTTGGGACGGTCTGGCCAAAGAGTGGGGGGATACCCTGCTGGTGAGGGCAAAAGGTGTTTTGGGGTTTGATTCTAATATTAAAGTCTTCATGCATAAATATTATGTAAACATTTTATACAGACAAACAGGAAGACTCACAGAAAGTATTTCACTTTCCCCTCCCCTACTATTTCAGCTTTCCTAAAAGACACAATCACCTCTCCTCTTTTCCTGCTCCCTTCTCTCCTAGTGCTGCCAATCTGGAGATCTCTTGGAATCACAATAGAACTCCCAACAACAGAGATCAGCTCCCCCTTAGTGTTGTTAACTCCAGGTTTGGAAATTCCTGGAGATTTGGCTGTGTAGCCTTGGGAGCACAAAGTTTGGGGGTGTAAGCAATCTCAGTAGGATATAATGCCATAGAGTTCATCCTCCAAAGCAGTCATTTTCTCCAGGGGAATGGATCTCTGTAATCTTGAGATCAATTGTAATTCCAGGTGATCTCCAGCCCCACTTGGCAGTTGACAATCCTCATTTCCCTATCTCCTTCCCTCTCAACAGCCAACATCTTTATCTACCCCTCTGTCTTAAGGTTTCCTTCCCCTCCAACAGCTTTTATCTAGGAAAACTGTGGCCCAGTTGTTTGGTGCTAGTCATGGAGCCAGGCTCACTTTCATGGTAGGGAGCCTTCAAGAAGCTGTGGGGTAGTCAGTAGCTTATCTAGGGTAGATGATTCTTGTGTTTTTATGACACAAAAACCTTCCAGAAAATGGCACCAATAGGGAAATTTCTGTTATTCTTATCAAAAATAGCACTCTTATTATACCCATAAGATATTTTTTCCTGTTTCCATGCTGAATTGGATTCAGTATTCAAAAACTAGCTGTTTGTCCCTTTTCTTATACCAAACTATTATAGGAGACAAATTAGACTTCCAAATGGGGTGATTCATTTTTATGTATTCTTAACAGGTTTAATTTAGGAGAACCATCTGATTACTGTCATCTGTTCAAGCTCTCTTTCCTAAGAATAATCTTTCAGTGGCACAAATGGAGCTTTCAACTACCCAGATTAGAGTCAGCCAAAGACCTCATGATGTGTTGCTAACTGTTACGTGATAGGAAATCTCATTTCAATTCAGGGCATGGAAATGTATTTGAATAGCAACAGATATTATCATGTAAAGCTTCGTTTATTTCTCCATCTCTTATATCTTGATCATTATTAATCCAACTGGACTATGTATTAAATAGATAAGGACCACATTAGATTTCAAGTGAATGCTTCGTATCACCATATTAACATTATCACTTACTCACAAATACTCTTGCAATTTCTGTGGCAAACATATTGCTAGCACCCGAAATCACATTCTATAATGCTACGAGCTATTTTTTTTCAAGTAAGAGGCAAAAGAGAAAGATCATAAAATAGCAGAGACTTCTGTTACCCTGTTGGACAGGTTCTCATAACTGTCCTTGGATTCCCCCCCCCCCTCAAAACAAATTTTATTTTGTGCATCCATGTTAAAAATGGTTGGTATAGTTGCCACTTTAGCTGCCTTATGGATTTTCATTTCCTTTCTTTTGTTTTATTTACAGCAAAATGAGAATCACAGATGGGGACAGATTAAACTTCTAAGCCTGTCTCAAACTTGTTCACTGTGTTTTTAGAAAAATAAGTTTATCCACCAATCTCATTTATCTCTCTAAGAAAATAATGGCAGAGTGTATCTATTGTACATTCTTAAATTAGTATAATTATCCTAGGGATGCCAGCCCTAAAATGGTACCTGGGGATCACCCAGTTTTACAGCTCATTTTCAGGCAGCAGAGATCAGTTTCCTTGGGAAAAATGGCCGCTTGCAAGGTGGACTCAATGGCATTATACCCCAATGAAATACCTCCCCTCTGAAATTTGGCCTGCTGTAGGCTCCCCCCCCCCAACATGAGCTGACAACCCTAAACTATCCCCTCACAAGGATATCTGCAAATAGCACATTTGTGAGGGCATAATATCCAGTGGGTGGATATAGCCTAACAGGTACTATTGAATTTCTAATGACTAATTCAAGATGAACCCCCTTTCCCAATCATACCTGTTGCTAGCAGGAAAACCAAAACTAGAGAATCATTACAAGTCGTGACAGAATGATGACAGAACTAATGATGACAGATTGCCCCTCACCTTAACATGGAACTGGTTACACTTCTACAGTTTACTTGTCAACCAAGAAGTTGCTTAACCCTTCTACAAAATGAACAATAAACAAATCATTGTGGGTAACCCAGGTTATCCTGATCTCATTGGATCTTAGAAGTGCTGCATCAGCCATGGCTAACATTTGGATGGGAGACCACCAAGGAAGTCCAGGAAGCCTGTGTGAGTCAAAAGAAAAGAGAGAGGAAGGGAGGAAAGGACAAATAATTCTCGACACCTGGGTTGCCATCTAGAAATCCACACAGTACCATTAGCATGCCATTCAAACATCATTGTGTCAACATGTAATTTTATTGATGGCTCACCAGCGTACATTTATTGTGTGCTATCCTCCACTAGCCAGCTACTGGGAGTGGTGACAGCTGGAGGGGTTGATACAGAGCCATGTCGATCATACTCCCTCACACTGAAAAAAAGTAAATCTGGGAGCAAGCAAGTTATTTATATCTGGACACTAAGACACATGAAACATTTGCAAAATGTGTGGGGATCACTGGTTGGGATAGCTTGATCATTACTTTATAACAATCAACTAGAGTAAGCAGCTAACATTAAAGAATTTCTGAGCATGTGCCTACTGTTACAACACCACCCCGTATTAGAAAGTGACAGGTGAAGGTGACCCCTGTGATATTCAAAGGACAGATGCCAAAAGGCCAGTGGAAGAAGCACTATGCATCATATTTGGAGTCCACAAAGAGATCATTGACTAAGTTAAAATTATTTAGAATGAAAAGTGATATAACCTTTGGCAGTAAAATTAATCTGAAAGGCAAACACTTAGGATTAGCTAAGATAATTTTAGATTCCAGTCATAAGATATTGTTATAACAAAGGAGAAATATTACAGAAGGCTTGAAGGCATATTTAAGCCAAATATCTAGTACAAAAACACACTCCAAAACCTGCTGCCCTGTTCACACTGAGGTATCCAAGGCAGGCAAGGGTTATGTCAAGAAGAGACGTAGTAAGAACTATTGTAGGTGGTGATCCTATATCAACCTGATCTGAACTGAATTTATTTATAGGAGTGAGTGTCTGCAGCTGTAGTAGAGGCCTGTATCTAGGTCTCCAGATACCTCGTTCAGGGAGACCTTAGCAGCTAGCCGAGCACTCTGCCATCTCAACTGTGCTACTGCCCAAGCTTTGTATCTCCTCCCCTATAGACTCTTCAGTCAAAATAGCAGAGCCTGCAGAAGTTGTAGAGCCAGGGTTTCCTTCTGCTGCCTTCTGCCTGAAGCCATGCTATTCCAGAACGAATGGCATGGGAGCCTTTGCCAGGGATCATTTGCTGCTGTCAGAAGTGGTTATTTGTATTTCTGCCATGCATCAATGTGCCCTTGCACCCAGGTTTCTTCTTTAAATTCTTATTTTAATATCGAGTCTGCCATAAAAATGCTAGAGGGTGTCACCCCAAGGGTCAGACATGACCCAGTGCTTGCACAGGGGATACCTTTACCTTTACCTTTTTATAGACATAAAGCAGGTACAGATAAATTATTATGTCTTGAATGTACTAAGGGAAGCTGATATTTCCTTTGTTCCCCTCCCACCCAGCAGTCCTTTTTAACTCCAGGGAAGTTGGTTCTAGAGATTGTGGGATTCACTTGCAGTCACAAGGATCCAGAAAGGCTGAAAAATCACTCTTCCTACCTCTTCTATCCCACTGATACAAGTTTGCAAACTCTGTTATCTCAAAGTGAAATATATGCATATACCAACTACATTCCGAGCTCTCCTGACTCATTATAAAATCACTGACATTTTAAACCTTTTCACTATCTTTCAAAAGAAGAGCATGTGAATGTCACTGAAGTAGAAAATGAACCTTCTGGATAAAAAAAGCTCTTTTTTTAAAAGGTAGATAACTGTATGCAGAATCACATACAGATGATGTTATTGTACACACTTCAGGAAAGTCCCTGATATTATTAATGTTTGCCTTCTGCAAAGGGGCCCTGAGCCAAAATTCCATTTGGAAGTGATCCGAACTGCTATCCAGAGGCATTTGAGGATATGAACTAAAAGGTTTACCGCATGCCAATCTGGATAATTCTATTGCTTCTAATTCTAGCCAGCCTTATATTCTTATCTCTGCACTCCAGGCCTTCAGATACAGCCTATCACAGTAGCACCAATTCCCAAAGACCATGACCCTTGTGAGATTAAATCCCTCCAGATAGCCCAAATAAATGGCTCATAACTTGTTCTTGTCACTTTCACGAATGCCTTTGTACTGTGAAAGAAACCAGCAACGGTGTAAATATCCACAAATTATTAACTCCACTCACCAACCCTTAACATCTGCCAGTGATTCTGGCTGTGAATGTCACACATGTGTACAGGACTGGATTCCCCCCCCCCCATTATCATGCCTCCACCAATGTAGCAACTGATAGCTAGATATCTGTACAAATTTGCATGCTATACATTTGGAAGCGGTGATTCGTGGTTATGGATGAGTATCAGTTGGAAGGAACATATATAGAGCAACCAAAGAATGGCTCTTGCAAATCAAGCTATGTCACAGCACACTTCCACAGACAAGAATAGTTTGTGAGTGTCTGAAAAGAGATAAACTGAATTGAAACAGATCGATTGTGGCATTTATCTGGACACAGGACATTTCTAAGCATTTAAAGACCAAATTTCCAACCGGCTGTCAACTGTTCCTTTAAAACACAGAAAAGAGAAAGGCTAGTCCACAGAAGACAGCTACAGCTAAGAAATGGCATCTGGAAATCAAAACAACGATGTTGAAATGTGATAGAGAACCTGAAAAATTCTTTGTAAGAAGAAACTTTAAAAAAGACAACTCCCCCCCTCAAAAAAAATACATTAGAAGATATATATCATTGCCTTGCCTATTCTAATTTTACATTGAGAAGAATTTTGCAACCACACTTAAGGGGGGAAACCATTGGTCTGATTCAGCATAGGTGCTCAGATTAGCTTGGGGGGAGGGACATGCACAGAATCATGACATCATATCATGCATTCTTATCACTAGATGTCAACAGGAACAATCTACTTCCAGACTAAGGATTGATTTTAGGGATACTAACCTCCAGGTGGGACCTAAGGATCCCTTGGAATTACAGCTCATCTCCAGCGTACTGGAGGAAATGGCTGCTTTGGAGGACAGAATCTATGGCCCTGCATGCCGCTGAGTTCCCTGTCCTCTACCAGGCTCCATCCCCAAATCTCCAGGAGTTTCCCAACTTGGATCTAGCAACCCTACCCCATCACCCCACACTGGTGGCTAGAAGGTACCTGGCAATCCTAACCGATGCACAGAGCCATCATCACTTGGTAGCTCACTGCGGAATATATGAACTGCCTACAGAAAAACTGGCAGTGCCTATGTCAGTGTTTGATTGATGCTAGCTATTTCATATCTGATCACATGATGGCCTGTTCAGGTAAGTATTTATTTATTTTAAACATTTTGATGCTGCCTTCTGACCTGCTCATGGCTTACTGACCCTAAGAATAGTAAAATCTTCATGTGGCCAAGTGTCAAATTCCATACACTGTTAGTTCTACCTCTCCCACCTTATCTTTCATCCCGGCTCACTGTTCCTTTATTCTCCTCCTATACTTTGTAATAATTTCTATTACCACTTGTCCCTTCCTGATAGCTTCCTCAGTTTCTGCCACAATTTTCCATTCCACTGCTGTAAGTACTATGTCTCATGTTTCAAGGAGATCACCTGTGGCAAAAACAAATTATATTTATCCTGACAAAGAATGGCCTTCAAGCATTTGCCCAATAATCAAAAGTGAGAAAATGTAGCCAATCAACATAATGGAATCATGTCAACATGTTCCCACAAGATGCATTTATGCCACTAAAAGCTCCATGGCCTTCAATGGTACAGATGTTTTAAATTTACAAATGGTTCAATAATCATATCCAAAAATTACTGTTCAGATACAAAGGTTTTATTAAAATAAGTCAGAGAAGTCTCAATAGATAATTTCTACGTATTCTACGTAACAGTAGCAATACTAAATGGTAAACATACTACAATACAACCGCAGTTACACTGCATGAGTGGTTGTCCCATCCCTTGTCCCCCTGGTGTAGACAAAATTAGTAACATTCTTAGGTGCACCATTGTCCTGCAGATATATATAGAGAGAAACCAGTGTGCTGAAACTGCCACTGCCCGCCACCCACGGAGGAGCTGCACTTGTCCAGCCACCATACCCTGGATATACAACTGTCTTGAAGAATGAGGGTGCCACAACTCCGACATCTCTGCTGAAAGAAGAAGAAGAAGGACAGTGTCTCAAGGTCACTCAGTTAGGGGAGATAATTCCTTCTTAGCACAGGCAGAATCAAAGACCACTTTTTCACACAGGCATATGCCTTTCCCCCCTGTCCAACCACTTCCACTATTTGCTGACCAGCGGATAGGAGGCCCCTTGAGGGAGATTGTCAACCTCTCCTTAACATCTGGAGAGTTTCCCAAGGGGCTCAAGGAAGCAGTGGTACGCCCCTTACTGAAAAAGCCATCATTGGACCCGCGGAACCCCGCCAGTTACCGCCCAGTTTCGCATTTGGCGTTTCTGGGTAAGGTGATAGAGCGGGCCGCAGCGGACAAACTCCTAGGTTTCTTGGATGAAACTTCGGCCCTCGACCCATACCAGTCTGGCTTCCGCCCTGGCCACGGGGTGGAGACCGTGCTGGTCGCCCTCATGGATGATATCCGGCGCCAGCTGGATCGGGGCGGCTTCGCCATTCTCGTGCTTCTAGACCTGTTGGCCGCATTTGATGTGGTCGACCACGAGTTATTGGTACACCGCCTCGCCGGAGCTGGAATAAGGGGGACTGCGCTTCAGTGGCTGGTTTCCTTCCTCCAGAACCGGACGCAGAGGGTTGCGATGGGGGAGAGTATGTCGAGCCCTTGTGAGCTCCCTTGTGGGGTTCCGCAGGGGGCGATACTCTCTCCCACATTTTTTAACATCTATATGCGCCCTCTAGCCCAGCTGGTCCGGGGCTATGGGCTGGGTTGCCACCAATATGCGGATGACACCCAGCTCTACTTCCTAATGGACGGCCGGCCGGATTCCACCCCGGATACATTTGCCAGCTGTTTGGAAGCGGTAGCTGGATGGCTCAGGCAGAGTCGCCTGAAACTCAACCCCTCCAAGACGGAGGTCCTGTGGCTGGGCAGAAGAGGGCAGGACCAGGAAGCGCGCCTCCCATGCCTGAATGGGGTGCAATTAACACCTGCACCAGTTGCCAGGAATTTGGGAGTGACATTTGATGCCTCCCTCTCTATGGAGGCTCAGGTCACCACTGTAGCTCGGACGGCATTTTTCCATCTTCGCCAAGCCCGGCTACTAGCGCCCTACCTGTCCTCGGAACACCTGGCCACAGTGATCCATGCAACGGTCACTTCCAGATTAGACTTCTGTAACTCGCTCTACGCGGGCCTTCCCTTGTCTTTGACTCGGAAGTTACAGCTGGTCCAAAATGCAGCTGCCAGGGTCCTCACTAGAATACCTTTGAGGGCCCACATTCAGCCGGTGCTTCGTCATCTGCACTGGTTACCAGTCTGTTTCCGAATCAGATTCAAGGTATTGGTATTGACCTTTAAGGCTATACGCGGCCTGGGTCCCGTCTACCTGCGGGACCGCTTGGTTGCTTATGCCCCCCACAGGGCACTCCGCTCTGCGGGTATGAATTTACTGGTTGTCCCGGGCCCACGGGATGTTCGCCTGGCCTCGACCCGGACCAGGGCCTTTTCAGTCCTGGCCCCAACCTGGTGGAACGAGCTCCCCGAAGAGCTAAGGGCCCTGCAGGATCTACCAGCTTTCCGCAGGGCCTGTAAGACGGAGCTCTTCCGCCAGGCATATGGTTGAGGCCAGGGCAGCTCTCCCACTAATCCATCAGAGGATCCCCTCCAATATTGAGATCTCTAACACCGAGATCATGGTTAGATGTATTGTATTGGTGCCACCCTCTTCTGAACATTATTCTCTCCACCAGGCTGAACTAAGATCAGAATTGTGACCACCGCCGCTATATGTTATGTGATATGTTATATGTAACTTTTAATTGGGGTTTTTATGGGGATTTTACTGTGTTTTAACTATTTATGTTGTAAACCGCCCTGAGACCTATTGGGAGAAGGGCGGTCTAAAAATTAAATAATAATAATAATAATAATAATAATAATAATAATAATAATAATAATAATAATAATAATAATAATAATATTTGGTCCTCTTAAGCTCCTGAGAGAGAGCCTCTTGTGGCTCTCTCTCAAGAGAGAGCCTCTTGTGGTGCAGAGTGGTAAGGCAGCCGTCTGAAAGCTTTGCCCATGAGGCTGGGAGTTCAATCCCAGCAGCCGGCTCAAGGTTGACTCAGCCTTCCATCCTTCCGAGGTCGGTAAAATGAGTACCCAGCTTGCTGGGGGGTAAACGGTAATGACTGGGGAAGGCACTGGCAAACCACCCCGTATTGAGTCTGCCATGAAAACGTTGGCGGGCGTCACCCCAAGGGTCAGACATGACTCGGTGCTTGCACAGGGGATACCTTTACCTTTACCTTTAAGCTCCTGGTGGTGCAGACTCTCCCTCTCCAATGGTGGGGTCATAACATTGGTATTATATGGCTGTGATGACACATGTGTACTTCTCAGTAAATCCCATGTGACTACTTGGAGGTTAAAGGCAGCTTTGTGGTCTGGAAAGATGAAAAGATAATCAAGTACTCTCCCAGGTCTGGGTCTCATACTACCCTCATGTTTTCATTATGCTGTTTATGAGTTTTTTCCAGGACTGGCAGTCCTCTCTGTTAGGGCCGCTGCTTCCTGCTTCTCTGTCAGTATAACAAGTTGGAGACTCTTCAGGATTTTTGCCTTTCCCTCCAGTGCATGTGGTAGCAGTCTTGCATGTTTTCCTGCAGTGTATCTGTTCTAAATACATTGTCATATTCTATGGAATAGCTTGATTATGCATAGTTTCATTTATCAAATGGTAGATGAACCCACAAGAGGTTCAGCCATACTGGACTTAATACTGACCAACAGGCAAGAGTTGGTGGATGAGGTGAAGGAGGTGGGTACCCTAGGGGGAAGTGACCATGTCCTCATAGAATTCCTTTTGAGATGGGGAGCCAAGGAAGCTTGTAGCCAGACGCGGATATTGGATTTTTGTAGGGCAAACTTTAATAAACTCAGAGACATGATGAGTGTCATACCATGGACGAGAATGCTGGAAGGGAAGGGAGCATGTGAAGGGTGGGCGCTACTCAAACAAGAGCTATTGCATGCTCAATCAATGACTATCCCAGAAAGACGAAAACACTGCAGGAGCTCTAAGAAGCCTATTTGGATGAACAGAGAACTTCAAGAGGAACTAAGAAAGAAAAGGAAAATGTTCAGGAAATGGAGGGAAGGACAGAGCTCTAAAGAAGAGTACCTACAGGTTACTAGGCACTGTATATCAATCATCAGAAAGGCCAAAGCTGAGAGTGAGCTAAGATTGGCCAGGGAAGCCCATTGTAACAAGAAAAGATTTTTCAGTTATGTGAGGAGCAAACGTAAAGTAAAGGAGGCAATAGGCCCACTGTTGGGTGCGGATGGACAAACTCTAACGGAGTATGCAGAGAAAGCAGAAAGGCTTAGTGCCTATTTTACATCTGTTTTTTCCCACAGGTCAAAGTGTTTAGGCACATCTAGAGATGGTCATAGCCAAAGGATAGTGTCTGGGTGGCAGGTTAATATGGATAGACAGGTTGTCGAGAGGCATTTAGCTGCATTGGATGAGTTCAAATCCCCTGGTCCAGATGAAATGCACCCGAGAGTGCTCAAAGAACTTTCCAGAGAACTTGCAAAGCCTTTGTCCGTCATCTTCGGGACCTCTTTAAGGACCGGAGATGTCCCGGAGGACTGGAAGAGAGCAAACGTTATTCCGATCTTCAAAAAAGGGAGGAAGGATGACCTGGGAAACTACAGACCAGTGAGACTGACCTCTGTTATGGGGAAGATAATGGAGCAGATATTAAAGGGAGTGATCTGCAAACATCTGGAGGACAATTTGGTGATCCAAGGAAGTCAGCATGGATTTGTCTCCAACAGGTCCTGCCAGACCAACCTGGTTTCCTTTTTTGACCAAGTAACAGGTTTGCTGGATCGGCGAAATTCGGTTGATGTCGTTTACTTGGATTTTAGTAAAGCTTTTGACAAGGTTCCCCATGATGTTCTGATGGATAAGTTGAAGAACTGCAATCTGGATTTTCAGATAGTTAAGTGGATAGGGAATTGGTTAGTGAACCGCACTCAAAGAGTTGTTGTCAATGGTGTTTCATCAGACTGGAGAGAGGTGAGTAGCGGGGTACCTCAGGGCTCGGTGCTCAGCCTGGTACTTTTTAACATATTTATTAATGATCTAGGATAAGGGGGTGGAAGGACTACTCATCAAGTTTGCAGATGGCAGAAAATTGGGAGTACTGGCAAATACTCCGGAAGATAGAGACAGAGTTCAACGAGATCTGAACAAAATGGAAAAATGGGCAAATGAGAACAAGATTCAATTTAATAAAGATAAATCTAAAGTTCTGCATCTGGGTCAGAAAAATGAAAAGCATGCCTACTGGTTGGGGGATACGCTTCTAGGTAACACTGTGTGTGAACGAGACTTTGGGGTACTTGTGGATTGTAAACTAAACATGAGCAGGCAGTGTGATGCAGTGGTAAAAAAGGCAAATGCCATTTTGGGCTGTATCAACAGGGGCATCGCATCAAAATCACAAGATGTCATAGTCCCATTGTATACGGCACTGGTCAGACCACACCTGGAGTACTGTGTGCAGTTCTGGAGGCCTCCAAGAAGGACGTAGATAAAATGGAAAGGGTACAGAGGAGCGGGACGAGGATGATCTGGGACCAAGGGACCAAGCCCTATGAAGATAGGTTGAGGGACTTGGGAATGTTCAGCCTGGACAAAAGGAGGTTTAGAGGGGACATGATAGCCCTCTTTAAGTATTTGAAAGGTTGTCACTTGGAGGAGGGCAGGATGCTGTTTCTGTTGGCTGCAGAGGAGAGGACACGCAGTAATGGATTTAAACTTCAAGTACAACGATATAGGATAGATATCAGGAAAAAAATTTTCACAGTCAGAGTAGTTCAGCAGTGGAATAGGCTGCCTAAGGAGGTGGTGAGCTCCCCCTCACTGGCAGTCTTCAAGCAAAGGTTGGATACACACTTTTCTTGGATGCTTTAGGGTGCTTTGGGCTGATCCTGCGTAGAGTAGGGGGTTGGACTAGATGGCCTGTATGGCCCCTTCCAACTCTATGATTCTATGATATTGGAGAGAGTAGGTTATGGATAGTGGATTGTCCCATCTATGAGCAAAAAATTGGGTTTGATGACCTTTCCAGATGTTCTGTTGTGATGTGACAGTGGAAATCATTGGAATTCGTGGGATAGATTTCTATCAATGAGCAAAAACAAAGTAAAATTATGTTTCTGTTTTTACTAAGGGTGGTGGGGAGGATCACTGAACAGGGTGTATTCAGGAAGCATACCCCTATTCACACAAGAAAACTAAACAAGGGAAGTCAACAAGGACTCAAGCACAAGTAAACAAACAAAACCATTTTTTTTCCTGAAAGTTGAGGGGGAAAAACTTTTTTTCTAACTCCCTAGCTCCAAAGCAATGTTTGATTAACTTCCAATTTGAAAAAGAAAAAAAAAAGTATGAACAACAAAGGCATTCCTTTTCTGGTCTGAGAATAGACATCAGAAACACCAGGCTCAAAGGATTTTTCTTCTTTCCCCCTGAAAATGTTAGATGCTAGTCCAAAATCAATCTTGCAAAGGAAGCTGCATTTCTACCTTCTTATGTTATCAATCATGCTTCCCCCACATCCTCCTTTTAATTATTGCCTTCGATTCAGTTGGATGGCATCTTCTAGGCTAGCCAGCACAGTTGGATGGTGCCCACCAGTAGCTCATCTAGCCTGATCAGGTGTCTCTACCTTTGTGATAAGCCTCAGCTTTCTTTTTATGAAGTTTGTTTCTGATTCCAAAAACGAAAGGGAGGGGGGAATCCCACCTCTGAGACACTGGCAGCTCACTCTGAATTTTATTTCTTTCCTAGCCAAATACTTATTTTGTAGTACCAGAGAAAAAGAAGCAAGATTAATTTGTGAGAGATTAAAGAAACACAGCTATTTTTAGCACAAAGATAGCAGATTCTTGGTATTTTAAAGGCTATTAAATAAAAACCCATTTTTCCATTTTATATGCTTACTAAAAAAGGCCTTATATATGTTCTGATTTAATGTTAGGCAGATCATATCGCCTCTTGCAGACATAGTCCTGCCAATAGAAAGATGAGCAGAGTGTTTACTATGCACAAAATGTATTTCAGCATAATATTATTTATGTCTTGTCAATGTACTTATATGTCATAGCTTGAAACTATACAATAGTCTTTCCTATAAATAAAGAAAACTTTTAAATATCTGAAGACCAAATTCTAAATTAAGCTTTAAAAAAAATGCGACAAAACAGAATCATGCACAAAACCCATCAGGAAAGAAAACGAGATTCTGCAAAAACTGCAAAATACTGCACTATTTATTTGTTTGTTTGTTTATTCCTTATATTTATTACCCGCCACTCCTGAGACCGGCTCATGTTGGGTTACAATCAGTCCAAATAAAACCCAGTAAAACGCCAGTAAAACCCTCTGGACATAAAAAAATACCAAAAACAAAACTACAAACCAGAAAACCAGAATATAGCGGTATTCAGCTCCTGAACCCCTACTAACAACTAACTGTGGGCTGAGAAGAGGGAGCATAGATGATAGATGCTATATCACTACCCCTCTACGCACTGGGGAGCCCAACAGATCTCACAGCACTGGCCTCAACCATACACATTGCTGAAGAGCTCCGTTTTGCAGGCCCTGCAGAATGCCGAAAGCTCCCACAAGGCCCGCAGCTCCTCCAGGAGCTCATTCCACCATGAGGGGGCCAGTACCGAAAAGGCCCTGGCCCTGGTTAAGGCCAGACATGCCTCCCTGGGGCTGGGGACAACCAGCAAGTTGGTATCTGCAGAGCATAAAGCTCTTCAGGGGGCATAGGGCGAAAAGCGGTCTTTCAGATATGTGGGTGCCAGACTGCAAAGGGCCTTAAAGTTTCAGCCTCACTTGGAGTACTGTGATCAGTTTTGGG
The DNA here is from genome assembly GCF_049243985.1 of Paroedura picta. Taxonomy (NCBI): domain Eukaryota; kingdom Metazoa; phylum Chordata; class Lepidosauria; order Squamata; family Gekkonidae; genus Paroedura; species Paroedura picta. Next base: position 93,431,194 of record NC_135369.1, on the reverse strand, counting down.
CACCACAGTTGATGAGGGATGTAGACAAACTGGAGCATGTCCAGAGGACGGCAACAAAGAGGGTAAGGGGTTTGGAGACCAAGACGTATGAGGAAAGGTTGGGGGAGCTTGGTCTGTTTAGCCTGGAGAGGAGACAATTGAGAGGGGATCTGATAGCCATCTTTAGGTATTTAAAAGGCTGCCATATAGAGGATGGAGCAGAGTTGTTCTCTCTTGCCCCGGTGGGATTGATCAGATCCAATGGGATGAAATTAATTCAATCAATTTAAATTGTCTAAACTTCCAGAAGAAGTTCCTGACAGAGCAGTTTCTCAGTGGAACAGGCTTCCTCGGGTGGTGGTAGGTTCTCTATCTTTGGAAATTTTAAACAGAGGCTGGATAGATATCTGATGGACAGGCTGATTCTGTGAAGATTCAAGGGGGTGGCAAGTTACACTGACAGCGATAGGGTTGTGGGTATCCTGCATAGTGCAGGGGGTTGGACTGGATGACTCAGGATGTCCCTTCCAACTCTATGGTTCTATGAGGCAGTTGTGACTTGATGGCACCTTACCAGTGGTTTGCTTCAGAATGCTATAAGGTTTACACTTGACAAATAATAATTTGGTATAGAAATACTGCTGGAAGAACCTGCTGTAAATTATTACTGTTTTTGTCTCAAGCACTTGAGATGGTACAGATGGGTCGGTAACATAACTTCCCCCTCCAGGGCATAAATTAGCTGTGTGTAAAATACTTTGCACAAGTTAATACTATAGTCAACTGCTGCCATTTGGGGGGAAAAGATACAAAATAAAGAAGCTGTTTCAGTTCTGCAATAGTCCAAAATAAATGTAAGAACCAGCCTACAATTTTATATTAAGACTGATGAAGCAGCAAGGATTCAAACTGACTAAATGGACAAAGAATGGCACTGTTTATTTTAAATCCAGGACTTGCTCAGGACCAATTTTACTAATTAAAGGGAAATAAATGTTTTGCTAGTCTTCTCTGGGCAATGATGATGATGATGGTGATGTTACAACCAGGTTTTAAAAAACACTGAAAAAGATATGGAAATAATGGAAGAGTTTGTCAGTGATGTCTCCGGGATTCTTTTGTAAATGAGTCAACAGATGCTGACATTAATTCATAACAAAATGATTAAATAAAGCTTAAATGTAAGGGATCATTTCAGATATCTTAAACTTCTCTATATGGAACATCCCTATGGAAATCAAGGATAGGAGAGAACAGCTTTGTCCAGAGTTGGGGTTTCTAACTACGCACCATTGTATGGAAGGCTGACAGACCATGCCCCAGGATGAAACCCAGAGCAGCAAAACCCCAACCCATGCTGTGGGAGTGACCTAGGAGCCCACGCAGTAGCTGGGGTCAGCTGGGTAAGCCAAGGAGGGCATCTCCTGGGTGATGGAGGACACCAGAGGTGACTGCAAAGAGCCAGCTGGCAGGGAAGACCAAGGTGCAGCTGGCACCACAGCAAATCAAGCCCTCACCAAGTGGATGACTTATGGGGCCAAGGACTGGCCAGAGACCAGTATCAGGTAGCCAGTAAGACCTTGAGAAGAGGCAAAGGCAAGGATAGTTTGGCTGGGCCCAGCAAAGTCAGTGGTCACCCCACTTCCAGGGAATGAAAGTTGGGGAAGATCCTTTAGAAGGGCAGAGAGGAACAAGGACATAGTAACCTCCCTGGGCCCATGGAGGCTGAGCACAAAGCCCTTTAAAGCAATCCTGGGAGAGGGGCAGAATCCCAAACTGGCAGCCCACTGAGCTTGGAGTCCACCAGTCCTGTAGATACAGACCCCTGGGCAGAAAGGATGGGTAAGGATTGAGTTGTCCCACCCCCCGGGGGGGGGCTTTAAAAGGGGCACTCAGAGGCAGTAAGCCAGGTCCCACTTATGGTGACCAAAAAGAGACTTCTGGCAGAAGTGAACTGGGTGTTATGTTAACTCACCTCTTTGCCCTTTTTTGAGGGCAAACCCCACTAAAGAAAGGGAATGTAGGACTCCAGTCCAGTGCCAGAACCTGACAAGCTCATCAATTATCCACACATTCATGTTATTATTTGAAATACGAACAAGTGCAATGGCCCCTTTTTTCAGCTGTCACCTATAAGAATCTACCATAGGCTCCTACCTATAGAGTTATGCTGATTCATGCATTTGTTTTGTTTGTCTGTTTATTGTTTAGAAAATGCATGTACTGCTTCTCTAGGAAACATGTCCAAGGAGGCTTACAAAATAAAACATGACAAAACACAGTCAAACAGCATGAAAAAATGTTAAACTTGTGAAAGCAACAGGGTAAGACATTAAACAGATCAAAATAATCTTTAAAACATGTCTCAGACCAGAAATACACTTTTAAAATGTTTTCAAAAGTCAAATTCGTAATTGAAATACGGGTAAATATAAATGCTTTGAGCTGGTTCCTGTAATACTGAAGGGCAGGTACCAGCTTAGCCCCCAAGAGGAGGACATTTCACTGAAAAGCCATGGGTACAGAAAAGAGAGGTTACAGAGAGGATCTCACCTGATGGACTGTATCTGAACAGTTTTCAGAGGCAACCCCACATACAGCACATTTATATTAATTTACTCTGGATATGATCAAAATATATATCCCAGATCACACTTTTCAAGGAATGGCGATAGCTGCTGTTATCAGCTGAAGCTGATCACAAGTGCTGTGTCCAGGAGAGGCAACTGGAGCTACCAATCAAGCCAAGGTGAGAGTCAATGTAGTGTAGTGGTTAGAATGTCAGAGGAGGATCTGGGAGACCCAGGTATGAATCCCAACTCTGTATTCAAAGCTTGCTTGGCCAGTCACACATTCTCAGCCCAACTATTGCACAACATTGTGGTGAAGATAAAATGGAGAAGAAAGATATAAGTCACTTTGAGTTCCCACTGAAGAAAAAGGCAGGGTACAGATTAAGTACATGCATAACTAAAAAATCCAACAGCACCCCAAAACTATGGACATACTCCTTCATTACTTGCTGCATTAGGTCTGCCACCTGTCTCTATCTACTAAGCCTTGTAACCTTACAGATTAAAAACAAACAAACAACAGCAACAACAACAACAACAAACCTGTAATGGTGTGGATTCAAATTTTCTCGAAAAGCCTTCCTCCAAGTTAATGAGTCTTTCCCAAGAATACATTATTTTCCATGAGGAAACAGCCACATAAGTGAGAGGCCATCTGATTGGGCTGGAGAAAGACTTCACACTTTATTCAGAGGAGCAACAAGATAAGCTAAAGCCTTGTAAATGTCAGACATCTTGCTGTTCAAATTCAGTCCCTTTGGGGAAAGTTTTTTTTTTTTTAACTTACTTTAGAATACCTGTTCTCAACTTTCTTGGAGCAGCAACCCCAACTTCAGCAGTGGACAATCAGGCAGGCGGTGAGCGGCTATGTATTGCTGTCAGGGTACTTGGAGGTTTACTTCAGTATCATCTTCCTAATCACATTTGGAAAACGGTGCAACCCACTTCAGCGCTGATAGCATAAGAAATCATGTTAATCTATAAGCCTGCAACCAAACTTCAGAATAGAATCATAGAATCACAGAGTTGGAAGGGGCCATACAGGCCATCTAGTCCAACCCCCTGCTCAACGCAGGATTAGCCCTAAGCATCCTAAAGCATCCAAGAAAAGTGTGTATCCAACCTTTGCTTGAAGACTGCCAGTGAGGGGGAGCTCACCACCTCCTTAGGCAGCCTATTCCACTGCTGAACTACTCTGACTGTGAATTTTTTCCCCCTGATATCTAGCCTATATCGTTGTAGTTTAAACCCATTACTGTGCGTCCTTTCCTCTGCAGTCAATGGAAACAGAATCCTGCCCTCCTCCAAGTGACAACCTTTCAAATACTTAAAGAGGGCTATCATGTCCCCTCTAAACCTCCTTTTCTCCAGGGTGAACATTCCCAAGTCCCTCAACCTATCTTCATAGGGCTTGGTCCCTTGGTCCCAGATCATCCTCGTCCCTCTCCTCTGTACCCTTTCAATTTTATCTACGTCCTTCTTGGAGGCCTCCAGAACTGCACACAGTACTCCAGGTGTGTTCTGATCAGTGCTGTATACAATGGGACTATGACATCTTGTGATTTTGATGTGATGCCCCTGTTGATACAGCCCAAAATGGCATTTGCCTTTTTTACCACTGCATCACATTGCCTGCTCATGTTTAGCTTACAATCCACAAGTACCCCAAGGTCTCGTTCACACACAGTGTTACCTAAAGAGTGTCCCCCATCCAGTAGGCATGCTTTTCATTTTTCTGACCCAGATGCAGAACTTTACACTTATCTTTATTAAATTGCATCTTGTTCTCATTTGCCCATTTTTCCATTGTGTTGAACTCTGTCTCTATCTTCCGGAGTATCTGCCAGTCATCTGCAAACTTGATGAGTAGTCCTTCCACCCCCTCATCTAGATCATTAATAAATATATTAAAAAGTACTGCACTGAGCACCGAGCCCTGAGGTACCCCGCTAGTCACCCCCCTCCAGTCTGATGAAACAACACTGACAAAAACTCTTTGAGTGCGGTTCTCTAACCAATTTCCTATCCACCTAACTCTCTGAAAACCCAGATTGCAGTGCTTCAGTATATCCACCAGAACATCATAGGGAACCTTATCAAAGGCTTTACAAAAATCCAAGTAAACAACATCAACCGAACTTCCACGATCCAGCAAACCTGTTATTTGGTCAAAAAAGGAAACCAGGTTGGTCTGGCAGGACCTGTTGGAGACAAATCCATGCTGACTTCCTTGGATCACCAAATTGTCCTCCAGATGTTTGCAGATCGCTCCCTTTAATATGTGCTCCATTATCTTCCCCACAACAGAGGTCAGACTCACTGGTCTGTAGTTTCCCGGGTCATCCTTCCTCCCTTTTTTGATGATAGGAATAACGTTTGCTCTTTTCCAGTCCTCTGGGACATCTCCAGTCCTTAAAGAGGTCCCAAAGATGATGGACAAGGGTTCTGCAAGTTCTCTGGAAAGTTCTTTGAGCACTCTCATGTGTATTTCATCCGGCCCAGGGGATTTGAACTCATCGTGCAGCTAAATGCCTCTCGACAACCTCTCTGTCCATGTCAACCTGCCACCCAGACACTATCCCTTGGCTACTGCCATCTCTAGATGTGCCTAAACCCTTTGACCTGTGGGAAAAAAACAGATGTAAAATAGGCGCTTAGCCTTTCTGCTTTCTCTGCATCCTTTGTCCATCTGCACCCAACAGTGGGCCTATTGCCTCCTTTACCTTACTGGAATACTCCAATAAATGACAGAACAGATCTGAATCATCCCTTTGAACAGCATTGTCTTTGAAAGCCCTCAGCTAAAAGGAATGCAGAGACCTTACTGGGTACAAATCACATTGTAAGATACCTGTAAGGAGTACTTAAAAGGTCATCAAGCCTGATTATATTCAGCTCAACCCCATCAAATGCAGCCAAGTGTAAATTATTATTGAGCACGAATTATTCACAGCAGATATTTCACTACATGGTAATGTCTCCTTTGCCAGCTACTGAACATTATCATTTAAATTCATATTTCTCCAAAAAGTTGTGATTAAACTAGAAATGAAAAGAAAGCCTCACTTATTTGTGTAGCTTGTTTTGCACTCCACCCACTTGAAAGTGTAAATGTAACAACCCATCCTAGCAGAGCAAGTATCAGTTTCAGTAACCAGAACTCTTACAAGAATTATTCATGCCACCCACATTCAAGGAGCTTCAGTCTTCCATCTTTCACAAGTTTTTTGTTTTAATGGAACACAAACAAAAACATTGCAACCAGCTATTATTTACATCAGGGATCCCTAACCTTGCTGAGCCTGTGGGCACCTTTCGAATTCTGACACATCCATTTCTCAATGGCTACAGGATAAAGAATGATCCCAGACACTGCCTCATAACTGGCTACATAATTTATTTATTATATTTATATTTATAATGACACCACAGAAATCATATCAAGCCTTTTGTGTGAGCAATGAGCCAACATCACCCCGGTCGGACAGTTGGATCAGCTGAAGAACACAGTGAACAGGTTATTGCTAGGATGCTAAGCAACTGAGCAGATTTGGCTACAAGATGACACTACTGAGGGCTAATTAACTCAATCCAGAATTAGTGCAATAATTTTTAAATAGAACTCATTCAGATCAATCACTGTAAAATTGCTGAAGGGGCACTTTTGATACTGCTAGAAATGTTTAGGGGGGGAACTGAGTACTTTTGCTTTGGCACGGTGCAAAGATGTACAGATGTGTGCTTTGCATTCTTAATACTTGATGAGCATGACTTCCAGTGGGAATGAAAATTGCAAACTAGATCACCACATTTTTTTAATAACCAGTATGCAACTCCATTTCCAGTCTCTGCATCCCCAGCACTACATTTCTTTATTCTTCACAAGAGAACCAATTAAATATCTTTGTGCGTTCTTTAAAAGATAGCCAGTTCTAAGTACTTCTTTTCAGAATCTGAAGCTTTCGTGTGCAGGAAGGAGTGAAGAGTGTAATTTAGCATTATGCCAGAAATAAGTTAACCAGATTGGCTAAAGCTTATTAACCCCGCCGCCTACACACACACACACACACACACACACACACAGAGAGAGAGAGAGAGAGAGAAATCTATTTAATGAAGTACGCGAGGCAATTAAATTTCCCCTGGGCAAGTTCCTTCAGCCAACACTGCTGATTGTCATCAGCCATAGAAGTTTGTCAGTGGAAACAACTGGGCTCAGCACATTAATGATGCCTGCTTTGGTGCCCAGACCTTCTGCTCTTTGGTGCCAGATACAGATTTAAGCTCATCATGAGTTTCTGAATCTGACTCTTGGCAAGACAGAGGCGACTGGATGTTTGTTTTCCAAAGATAAGGATAAAATGTCCTTTCAGGAGAAAACAAGCTGGGAGATTTTGCTGCTTCCAGATCACTACACTTGCTGGTTCTATTTTTGGGGTTTTTTTTAAGCATAGAGAATATATCAGTTTCGGTGGGGAGAGGCACACATTAAAATGGAAATTTTATTTTAATAAGGTCACTATTCACAGACCAGGAGAGAAATTTGTCCAGAAGCATAAGAAAAGCAGAAAGTGTGTCTGTATTGGAGATGTGATTGCACATACTTGTTTCAACTGAAAAATTATGTATATATTGACAAAATTTATACCCTGCCTTTGTGCCCTCATCGGGCCCACCAAAGCAGCTAACAGATTAAAAATAAACATAATAAAAATGCATATTAAAAACCATTCAATGCATAGAAAAAATAGCTCTGTTTAAAATGTCATAAAACAATATGGTTAACAATAGTTTCTTGACTTGTCTGAAACTTTGTAATGAGTGGTCTTCTAATGTTTTCCATTTTTGGTTTTCTTTTTTTCTTGTTAAGAATAGAATTTAATTATCTCTTCCCTGAAAAATAACCTTCTAGTAAAGTGATCCAAGAAGTGATCCACTGGCAGCCTTCAAGCAAAGGTTGGATACACACTTTTCTTGGATGGTTTAGGATGCTTTGGGCTGATCCTGCGTAGAGCAGGGGGTTGGACTAGATGGCCTGTATGGCCCCTTCCAACTCTATGATTCTATGATTCTATGATTCTAAGAGAAAGTCTAGAAATGACATTGCTTGTCAGCTACAGCTTTCAAATAGAAAGAAAGAAAGAAAGAAAGAAAGAAAGAAAGAAAGAAAGAAAGAAAGAAAGAAAGAAAGAAAGAAAGAAAGAAAGACTACAGCCCATCCTGGATAATGATAACAGCATCTCACAGGTTTGTCTTTTTATAATCTATCTCATCAAAAAGCTACTAACAATCAAGAAAGCTACTATCAAGAACAGGCTACCAAACAAAGAACACATCCTACAGCTAACCCTGTTACAAAATGTGTCCAGATATTCCTTCAGAGAGATTCTAGCACCTAATAACATTAGCTGCAAGGGATCATTCACCAACCCAACTAAGTTGTTCTACTGTTTACAGAGAGAAAAACGTTATCAGCATGTATCTTGGCAATAGGTAAAGGTAAAGGTATCCCCTGTGCAAGCCCTCTAGCTTTTTCATGGCAGACTCAATACGGGGTGGTTTGCCAGTGCCTTCCCCAGTCATTACCGTTTACCCCCCAGCAAGCTGGGTACTCATTTTACCGACCTCGGAAGGATGGAAGGCTGAGTCAACCTTGAGCCGGCTGCTGGGATTGAACTCTAGTGGGCAGAGCTGCATGTCTGCTGCCTTACCACAAGAGGCTCTTGGCAATATACGGGCTCAAATCTTATATTTAAAATAACAATATTCAGGAATCAAGTAAATGACAAAAACTGTCAGTTAAAAATCTTCCTATAAAGAAACATTTTGGCTGTGTACTTCAAGGAAAGAAAGATGTACAAATATGAACTGAAGAAATATTGCTTTCATTTTGTATAAAAATTTAAGAGGGAATGTATACTCATTTTAAGAATTATCAGAAATGGAGACTCATTAAGTTCTGCTTCAGTTTTTACGAAGATCAAATATACTCCATTGTTTACTAGAGAATGGCAGATTTTCTTGATTGGATTTTTTACACCAAAATAATAGAGACTCTATTCTCCCTTCTGTTCTGAAAAAATTATGTAACACACTAATTAAAGGCAATAAAATTAATTAATACAATTAATTAAAAAAACAAGAAAAAAGCTGCTCAGATAGGTTTTCCACATGGGGAATTTGGTCCGGGCCAGCCCTCGCCCAGTTGAGGGCGAATGCCCGCTTTCCAGATGACATAGGTGCTATCCTGGGGCGGCATAACTCAGGCCCTCAGTTTTCCCTTCCTTGCTGTGGGCACTATTAGGCTCCTCCCCCAACTTCTCAGAAGGGACAAAATATGTCCTGGATGGTTCTGTGGGGATACCATGTTCTTAAAAATCAAAATTGGGAACCTCACCACCCTGGCTGCCTCATCTGGAGGCACAAATCCAGGGCGGACCAGGTCCGGTGGGGAAAATTGTCCCCTGTATGGAGTCTGGAAGAAGTGGGACAACCTGCTCAACACCCGGCAGCAACCCAGCAAAGTGCCACCAGTGCAGAAAAGATCAGAAAGACATAAAAGAAAAGACAGAAGGTCAAAGCAAACCAAATATTAAACCATATAAAACCACAAACAACAACAAAATCCCGAGCTGAAAATATATACAATAATCACTGCTTTGAGTTGTTACCATGATTTCCCAGGTGGTAAACTAAAAGAGTAAATAATGGTTTCCTCAACAGTAAACTCATTCTTCAGCATTATGAAAATCTGTGCTGTTTTTTGGCTGTGGATGCTGACCATCATCACTGTCAACAGGCATCTTGTTGCTTTCTCTTGATTTCCGAGGAAATGGCATTTCTCCATTTCAACGGGAGCCAAGAAGAGAGTGCTCCCAGCCAATCACCCTTAAAGAAAAGTCCCAGAGCAATGACTTAAGCCCCTTGTGGTTTGGAACACTTCTTCCCTGCCTAGGGGAAAGTGTTTCAAGTCTGCAGAGAAGTCTATTTTGGATTTAACACTCCCTCTCCTCCTGGAGGAGTTCCTTAAATAGTAGCAATAATTAAGCTCCCCCTACAATGGACATCCAGTGTGAAGACATGCCTCGCAGCAACTGGATGACAGATTTGTCATGCACCATCACAACCAAGCTCTTGTGTTTCTTTTTTTTTTTAAAAATCTGAACTATTTTCAAAGACTGCCATGGACCGTTTACACATTGGAGGTTTCATGCCGGGCTGCAGGCTGGAGTTGTAGTCATGGCAGGTTGCCCCATCTCTTCCTGTACCCACACGGGGGAGCATTTGTCCTCATCTGCCTCCAATTTGTGCTCCTGCACTGGTGCTGGGGCAGTGAAGTTTGCAGTGCATAAACGGTCATGGTGGGGCACGTGGAGGGACTGTTTTCTGTAAAGGAAGTTTCCTTTATGTTGTGAATGCAGACAACAAAGAAGAATACTTTCAACAGAAGGTTAAAAAAAAAAGATTGTCAGTTAGTCATAACATTGCAGAAAGAAACTGCATGCATACAGGATTGCTTTATAGTGTCAGTGGCTGGTGGTCTACTGCAAGGCCAACACCATTTCTGTCCCCTTATTGGTCACTGGAGAGCAGAGTGCTGGTGCCTAAAGGCACTTGTTTCAAGGGTTTGTAAGCTCAAATCTCTATGCCAATTCTGCTTGAAACTTAGGGATCTTATTACACAGAAGAATTTGTGCTGTGCAGATTTGGTGCCCTTATCTCTGCAAACAGCTGCACCAGTCCCTTAAATCAGTTTTCCCATTGAAAGCAGTGGTCCTGAACATGGATATTGTCCTACTTGAAGATTATATGATCCATCCAAATTATAAAAGCTTTCCCCCTTCAGTGCCCACTCCAAGAAATGCCTCTCCCAACCCACCTAGTGTGCTCGCCTTACAGACCCTCTCCCAGAGGGAAATGAAAGAGGAAAGGCTATCTAGCAGTAATCATGACTTAATCAGACCAGTCTGTTGGGACACACTCTCCAGCCAAGACCTGTCTGGTTGGGGTTTAGTGTTAATTAAGCAAGGCATCAGTCCCATTGTTGCAAGGAGCAGCAGCACACACACACAGCGAAATGACAATGATGTGTGAACTTTGAAATTTCCCTCCCCTCCAAGAAACTGTGCAACTTCCATAATCAATCCCAGGGCTAGGAATAGTGCTATTTCCTGGTAATGGGACAAAACATTAAGAAAAAAAGGGGGGAGATGACAGGTGAGCTCTGTTAAATTCCCAGCAATTAAATCACAACGTCAACAAATCCTGGAGTAAGTTAGGGAAGCTTTGAATGCCTCAGTTTCAGTCTACTCTAATTAATGCTGAAAAATTGGATCACTTTTAGGGTTGGCAGTACCTGACTGCATGTCTCTAATTATGAATTTTGCTATTCATAATATTTCACCCCAATACATGGCAAGCTTAGAGCCTTTAACATTTGATCCTGGGTTTGTATTGCCTCATATTACTGCAATGAACTCTACATGAGTCTGCCCTTGAAAAGCATTCAGAAATGTCATTTGGTGTCAATGCTACAGCTAGGATTTTGAAGAAGTGCACTGAAGAGATTATCTCAAAAGATTTGTCTGTACCCTGCAAATGTTGCCTTCCACCAAAAATGATGACCTTTTTGTTTTATTTCTTACTCCCTTAGTCAGAGATTCCCAAACAGGGGTTTGTGGACCCATGGGGGTCCATGGGAGCACCAGAAGAGATCTGTGGCTTTTCCCTTCCTTTGTAAATGGACTTGGACAGAACCTAGAAAACTGGCTGCCTCTAGCCAGAGGGCTTGGTTAGTAGGCCGTTGATGTAAAAATCAAAGGGGAGGGGAGAATTGGTTGTGGCATGGTATTGGGGGGGGGGCAGGCTGTCTTCTCAGCTCCTGCCCTTATTTCCAGACTACATGAGGCAAAGCCTAAAGTAGTAGTAAAGGTTGGGGGAGGGAGTGAAAGAAGGGTGAAGAGTGTGAATGGTTATGCCACTTCTGGGAGGGGGGGCATGGCAAGGAGGTATGGCCAGCTGACATCACTTCCGGGGGTCCTCTAAGTCTGAAAAGTCATTTCAGGGGCTTCTCCATGGTCAAAAGTTTGGAAAAGGCTGCCCTAAGTGATCTCTTCTTTCTGCCTTATTTTTAACTGCTGTTTTTATGTGTGTTAATTTAAATTGCATTCTATGTTTGTTTACTGTTTTATTCATGTACTAGGAATAGAGCCCGCTGTAAGCAGGGGGGGCGGCTCAGAGGGTGGGCGGCCTGTGAAGTGGCGGGGAGTGGCGGTGCCGGGCCGCGGCCTACCTGCGTCTGTAAGAGCCGGCAGGATTTCAGAGCGGGGGTGAGGCAGGCTGCGAGCTCCGAGGGCAGAAGGCCTCGTGGGAGCTCCGTGTAGGTCCTCCGGCGTGGGCGGGCGAGGTTCGGGGTGGGCGGGGTGGTCGTTGTTGTGGCGGAAGGCCTGGCCAGTGGCGGCCATTCCTTGGCGGCTGGGCGAGGGCCGTAGTGTTGGAAAGGAGCGGCACGCGTGAGCGCAGCGGGTGGCGGCAGTGGGCACTTCTGGCCGCGGGCGGTTTCGTGGTGGGGTGGCCAAGGGAGGCTGGGTGGCAGGCAGTGGTGGGGCGATCAGCAGGAAAAGGGAAGAAGATTGTGGCTTCCCTCATCACCAGTCTTACCCTCATCCATTCCCTTTTTTCAAACTTAACTGATGACAGAACAGCAGCAGCATTCCAGCCCATCCCATCAGGGCACTCTCTCAGAGAGGCAAGTGGGTAAAAGAAATCCTGGGAAATGTAGTTCTCCAGGGCTCTGAGCCCAATGGACCAGATGTCACAAAGGAGACACAGAAGGAGTCTAGTTGGTATGACTGCTCTGAAAAATGTAATGGGGGGAAGGTTGCATTTACTTTCATCCATTTTGTTTTATTTCTTAATATTTTTGTGTTACGGGGTCTTAGGTGTTCATGGCAATGTGCAGTAGTATTCTCTTTCTATTTGCTTTTTTGATTTTTTCCAACAATTCCAAAGATTTATGGATTTTTTCAAGGATCCTCAAGAGAAGATCATAAAAAAGCAAGTACAAACTGCTGGGAACTAAGGGAAATTTGTCAATTACCAGAGGCAATAGCTCATTTCCCTGTGGTGTTGAAGCACTTGAAAAGAAGGTGAAGAGGGAACTTGTGCCCTCAAAAAATGCAACAGGAGGGAGTGGCTGTGACTAAGTCAAAATACAAGGTGGTAAAACATAAATATAAAATGCCACTGATGGCATTTCCTAGATTGGGGGGGGGGGGCATTCAGGTGCTACTGCTTTAACTGCCACTTATAATTGCTGCTATTAGTAATACTAATTAGGGCTGTCAACTAATTAAAGATTTTTCCAGTTGATGAATCATCTGATTTTAATCCATCAAATTTAAATAAATTTGCACAGCTTTTTGTAGTCTTGGGATTTTATTGTCTTATTTTTTTCTTAATCAATCCAATTGTTCCTTTAAACTTGCCGAACAAATTTAGAGTTCAATGACACCTTTTAATACCAACAATGTTTTATTAAAGGTGTACGCATACATACTTCCTCAGAGAAAATGAAATGGAAATTTTCCAGTCACACATATTTCGCTAAAATCAGTAAAAAGAAATAAGGGCCTAGCACAAATAACAAGTTTATATTATTATACAATCTATTATTCAATTATGTTTTACTAAATAAGGAATAAAATGAAATGAAGAGGAGTCATAGCTTTTCCAGAGGATTGTTAGGAATGCAGATATAAGGGCTGACCCAAACTAAATTCCCTGTTGAGTCCCGGGGATTCCATTGTTTTAAAAGCCAGTTTGGTGTAGTGGTTAGGAATGCGGACTTCTAATCTGGCATGCCGGGTTCGATTTTGCACTCCCCCACATGCAGCCAGCTGGGTGACCTTGGGCTCGCCACGGCACTGATAAAACTGTTCTGACCGAGCAGTGATATTAGGGCTCTCTCAGCCTCACCCACCTCACAGGGTATCTGTTGTGGGGAGAGGAATGGGAAGGCGACTGTAAGCCGCTTTGAGCCTCCTTTGGGTAGGGAAAAGCGGCATATAAAAACCAACTCTTCTTCTTCTTCTTCTTCTTCTTCTTCTTGAGTGGTAGCATCTGCTGTAGCATATTTCACTTTCTTGTTGTCAGTGCCACCCTGAGCAGAGTTACACCCTTCTAAGCCAATTCATTTCATTGAAATTAGAAGGGTATAATTGCCTACCATGGCACAATTAGTGGAGGTGACTGCTGTCATTAAATAGAAATCTAGGGTTTTGGTAAAGCTACTTGTTCACTGTCACTGCGGATGCAGGGAGTAGTTTTTCCTTCTTCGTGAATCCCCTTTCAACATCCCTTGCTTTTGGGATGGCTTATCCACCTTCTTATCATGCAAAAAATCCAGTCTTAATATTCGTGAACACATTATTTCCCATAAACTGCAGCCTTATGCAACTAAAAATTAAATGCATAAGTAATATATTATTTAGTTTGCTAATGAAACTATAATTGGACAAGTGACAAAGCGACCATATTAGCTAAAATAACAAGTTAATGTAGCTTTCATAATAGCGTTTCCACTCATATTATCATGTTTCCAGTTTTCCCTGTCTTCTTTATTTAAATAGCTATCCTACATAATCTGGGAATAATTAAAAAATCTCCATAAGAGAAGACTTGCTCCTTCCAAATGAACAGCCTAATCAAATCCACCAATGTAATACCTTTCAAAATAGACATAAACAAGAGACAATTATCAGAGCAGAGGTTTCCAATAAAGTTACTGCAGACTAAAATCTGGCACTCACATTTAATAAATAAACAGCTTCGCCAAAGTATTTCTGAGTTGCGTTCTTTAAATTCTAGAAATTATTATGGAATCCATACATAAAAAGGAATGCATGTGTATTGTTCCATGCATAGCCTTTACTCCAGTTCCCAAACCAACTAGAGTTCTTTTTCTTCTTCTTTGAGTGGTAGAAGAAAGAGGAGGAATTGTACTTTGGATGCTTCCACAAGTTTAATTCAAATCTTTCCATGATCCATACCTTTTGAGTGGCCTAGTGGACACTCCAGTTTTCTTCATTCTGTAATTGAAAAATGTACTAACACACTGTGTTAGTTTTGCCAATTACCAGGAACCTCAACACCTAAGCGTGGTTATATCAAACCTGACCTATGTAGGGATTGCCTACGGCAGCAGGAAGGAGGGCGCTTTAGGACTCCCTGCTTCCCTTCCCACATTCTGAGGCCTTGCTTCTGTGTCTCTTGCTACCCAGTGCCTGGTTACCATGGGGACATTTTGCTGCCTTGTGTAGCACTAGGGGAGTAACTGTTTGCCATCTGACTCCTCTCCCCTTCCTCCTAGCACTGATTTTAAAATAATGTGTCCAAGATACTGGAGGTCTATATGGCACAGAGAACCATTACCAGGATGAAAATTTACAAAGTATTTCCCTGAAGTCTCCAGGAATTTCAGGCTAGTCTTGATTCCTCCAGATCTCTGTTCCCTGTGGAGGAAAGGGTGGACCCTCCCACTGTCTCTAGCTAGACCTCTTAATATTTCTTAAAGGACAGCTGAAGTGAGGCTAATAAGGCCATTGAACTGACCCACCCCTTCCTGCCTGATTTTAAAAACTTCACATGAAGTTCAGACTTCCACCCCAAAATGCATTTCTGCACACAGCATAACAGCCCTGAGGCGGCAGATTCTCCTTCCTTGGAAGATTTTAAGCAGAGGCTAGATAGCTACCTCACAGAAATACTGATTCTATGAATTTAGGCAGACAGTAAGTGGCTGGGCAGAAGGGACTGTGTCCATGCTTGGCATTTGTGAACCTTTCTTGCATTACCAGGGAAATGCCGATCACTGCTTTGGGGTCAGGAGTGAATTTCCTCCAGGCCAGACTTGACATGGATTTTTTTTTGAGGGGGGCATCATCTGCACATGGAATTTGGGTCACAGTGATAGGCAGGTAGTTATGAATTTCCTGCATTCTGGGGGGGGGGGGGGGTTGGACTAGATGACCCTGGAGGTCTCTTATAACTCTATGGTTCTATGAACTGCAGATATACAATAGACCAAATTAAAATACAGAAAAACATAGTATCAGAAAATTCTCCCACCCCACATCACTGAGTAACTATTGTTACTTTCAAATCCTCTGACTGATTGAAGCTGCCTAATTCAAAATTAATGTTTACATGATACTGTATCTTTGCCCTCTGAACCACATTCACTACGTGTCTGGCAATTTATTTACAGCTACACGGACTAGAAGCAATTCTACAAGGCCTCAGAAATGTTTGTTTCCATACCAGAGACCTTTTAACTGCAGAGGCAAGGGCTGAAACTGTTTCTTTGTACATGCACAGCATGTGTTCTACCTCACAATGGTGCCATATCTGACCATTTGCTGTTCTCTAGGTTATTACTATATAAGACAGGGCAGTCCCTTATCAACTATATTGTAATGAACTAAGGGATGTGGGGCAGCAATAAAATCTTTGATTTCCAGTTGCACAGCAGATGTGATTTCCTCTAGAATATAAAGAAGCAAATCATTACTAATGTCACTAGTTCTTCTGGGTGTGATACCGAATTAACTCAAATCATATCTAGGTCAATCCATAAAGTTTATATGGTTATAATACTCCATTTTCTAATATAATTTCTCTGAAGACTAATTTGATGTTATTTATAACAATTTACATATTGAATAGTACCAGTAATCCTTTAATATGTATGTTGGGTAGGATAATAACACAGAATCATAAAAGAATGTAATCCAAAATGTATTTCAGTTTTCTACTTCTGTTATCTGTAATTGTCTGTGATAGTGCTCAACTTGGCAAAAATATAATTAGAACAGAGTGAAGTATTTTGCAGTACAGGAAGTTACTTTATCCAGAATTTTCATGGTAAATATGCATTCAGACAGCACACAAGAAAGAGAATAAAATTAGACATTAAAATAATTAGCTACTCAACTCTTCATATTACCATACAATTGTATGTCATGGAAAAATATGAATCTGTACATGCTATTATATTGCATTAACTTCTTATACGCAGGGCATCTCCTGCTCATAACTCCCATAACGCCCACCGGTGGCAGAAGAAAAAATTAAAAAGCATTGTCACATTGTAAGATTTAGTTTATTAATCGGCCATTGGCCATTTCCAGCAAATTGACTGAACAGTACAAAAGTCAGTTAAAATTAAGACATCAAACTGATAAAATCACAGGGAGTAATAAAAGTAATAAAAGTAATAAAAAGTTACACAGATAAAAGGAGCCATAATGATTAGGGTTTTAATCCTAATTGCACAATTTGGACCTGATTTTCCTGGCTGCGAGAGCAAACAGTGCAACTCTGTTGGTAACGTAGGCATCGATATAAGACAATAAAAAGATCATATACTCAGTTTTTGAGAGGCCTGAGGTGGTAGTGAGTATTATTTTAATAAACTTGCCTCTTGGTTCACCATAGAGGGGGCAGTCCATTACATAGTGTGCGAGGTCCTCAATCACTCCCCTATCACGTTTGCAGATGCATTAAGATAGGGGGAGATGGGAGAACTGATCACTACGCACTGCTATGGGTAAGGATTGGAACCTTAAATGAGTAAATGCCATCCTGAGTGTTAAGGATGGCAGACTCTCCAGATATGAAGATCTGCAGTGAATTCTCTTGAAATGTTTAAAAAGAGGGACAGCTCTGGACCGAGCAATTATATCACCCTCCAGAACTGCATCCATTTGATAGATCCATTTCCGGAGCTCCTTTACTGAGCTTCCAGGCCTGATTAGATCATCTGGGATAGAGTAGTGTAAGATAATACTATTTATATACTCTAGATGGATTCTATCAGTAATAGAAGTAAGCTCTAGGTTTTGACTGCTGATGACTTCAGAATTCTTTCGTGTACATTTCAGCCAGTTTTTTCATGGTGATTAGTTTAACCCGTGCTTTTATGGATGGTAGTCTCAGTTCAGCCCTCATAAGAGCCACTGGAGATCCTTTAGGAAGAGCTAAAATCCTTCTCATAAAGAGGTTCTGAATTTTTTCTAGGTGGTTAATCACTTGCTCATTCCAGCCCCAAATCTCCGCACCATATAGTATGGAAGATATTACTTTGCAAATAGTTTAATAGCAGGGTCAATCAAGCAGCCTCCTTTTGAGAAAAAGAATTTGACAATAGCCCCCATTTCCTCAGTTAGAGCGCCTGAATTCCCTACCTGGACACCCCCCCCCCCAGGAAATGACTAGGAATTGCCGGAAATTCTATGGTAAAACCTGTCACTTCTGGGTTTTTACTGTAATAGAATCATAGAATCATAGAGTTGGAAGGGGCCATACAGGCCATCTAATCCAACCCCCTGCTCTACGCAAGATCAGCCCTAAGCATCCTAAAGCATCCAAGAAAAGTGTGCATCCAACCTTTGCTTGAAGACTGCCAGTGATGGGGAGCTCACAACCTTCTTAGGCAGCCTATTCCACTGCTGAATTACTCTGACTGTGAAAATTTTTTTCCTGATATCTAGCCTATATCGTTGTACTTGAAGTTTAAACCCATTACTGCGTGTCCTCTCCTCTGCAGCCAACAGAAACAGCATCCTGCCCTCCTCCAAGTAATCCTCCAAGTAATGGTGTAGGTGATGTTGAGGTCCCATTTCCCATGCACAACTCCCCCCTACACACACACATGCCAGTTACCAGGCACTGCCTGGCATCCATACTTATACCTGATCCTTCTTAAGAATACAAGTGTCACATTCGCTCTAGTTGGACACTCTAGTCCAACAAATGATTCCACTATGCAGTGTGCAGTTGGAGTTTTAGTAAGAAACTAGAAAATAAGCTCGCTGTAGAAAAATACAGCGGGCGCTAGCGGGCAGTGGGTGGGTGCGGAAAGGCCCCCCAGGCCCCTCCCACCCCTCAGAGGGAGGGAAGGAAGGCAGACAGGCATAGAGAAAGGGAGAAAGAGAGAGAGAGTGAGAGAGAGAAGGGGAGAAAGGAGAGTAAGCATAGTGAGAAAGAATGGCAGAAAGAAAGGCAGAAGAGAAATGGATGGATGGGAGGGAGAAAGGATATTAAGGGGTGGGTGGATGGATGAATAGAAGGAAGGGAGAAAGGCAGGAAAAAAGGCAGGAAGAAATTTTTAAACAGAGGCTAGATAGCCATCTGATGGAGAGGCTGATTCTGTGAAGTTTCAAGGGGGTGGCAGGTTACAGTAGATGAGCGATTGGGATGTGAGTGTCCTGCATAGTGCAGGGGGTTGGACTAGATCAGTGGTCCCCAACCCGCGGCCCGCGGCCCGGTGCCCGAAGCGGCCGATTAGCTTGCGGCCCGGCAAGCTTCTTGTTTCGGGGGGGGGGAAGAGAAGCTTGCCGAGCCGCAAGCTAATCGGCTGCTTTGGCGGCCGATTTGCTGGCGGCCCGGAGGGGCCGGGAGCGGGAGCTGCAGCCGCCGGCATGGCAGCGGCGCAAACGCGCATGCACGGACTGCCGTGCACGCGCGTTTGCGCCCCTGCTGGGTGCAAACGCACGTGCATGGCAGTCCACGCATGCGCGTTTGCGCTGGGGCTGCCGCGCATGCGCGGGTCCCCGGGCCGCCCTCTACCGCCACTCAGTTGCAGCGATCTGCGGCAACCGGAAGGTTGCGGACCACTGGACGAGATGACCCATGAGGTCCTTCCAACTCTATTATTCTATGATTCTAAGACAGAAAGAGACCATGCAAGAGGCAGAGATTCAGATAGATTTACTTATGGAAATACTGTGGGTAGATATAGTGTACCCAAATGAAAGCTTAACTCTGGGAGTTTGCTACTGCCTACCAGATCAAAGGTTAGAGTATTATTTTTTTTTAAGCAAAAGAATTAAGGAAAGTAGCTAGATGACACAGCTGTGGCATAACAGGGGATTTCAACTAACCACATATTGATTGGGTAAATATGTGTAAAAGTCAGGAAAAATATATTGGGTTTCTAAATACTCTCAATTACTGTGCCATGGAGCACATGGTCATAGAACCTTCTAGAGGGGGAGGCAAACCTGGACATGGTCCTAAGGAATGTTCAGGGCCTGGTGAGAGATGCAAATATGATAGCACCAGTTGGGGCCAGTGACCATGACGTTATTAAGATTAGCATTCATGTAAAGAAAAAGTTGCCCCAAAAGTCCAATAAAACCACATTTATCTTTAGAACGTCTCTCAAATGAGAGGGCTTTTCATGGGGGGGGGGGAGTGCTTGGGGGCAGCCTGCTCCTTCTTCTGCCACCTCAGCAGCTTTACCAAGGCCTGACAAGGCTCAGGATGGCAGGAGTGCAGGGGATCCCTCCCCCTGGAAGGTGCCCCCTCCCCCAATAGCCCACAGTCCTAGGACGTCCACCCTCCCTCTCAGCTCCTGCTTACCCTGCTGGAACTTCTTCCAAAGGGAAGAAGTTGGAGGGGGATGCGACAAGGCCAGGACATCCTTCCTGGCTGGCTGCTCATTGGATGGAAGGCCAATCAGGAATGAGCCAGCCAGGACAGCTGACCTGATCAGTGGTTAGGTGGTGAGTCCCAGCTCCTCTCAGCACTTTTTACCAGCTTTATTAATGGTTACAGATAAGTATCATGCCCTCATTTTAGTACTGCGATGAATATATTTATGTAGGCACATTGTTTTTTTATAATTTATTGTAAAGAAGGCTAGACATCCTGCTGGACTTGATAATGAAGTGAGATTTTGTTTTTAAAACATCAACTACACACACACACACACACACACAGTTTAAAAAGCCTTAGTCTCAAATTACTTTTGTTCTCCTTTTTAATATCTGTGTGCATTTTTTCAATAATATCATCCCCTAAAATGGCTTCTCAAATGTATAAATACTATGCTGCTTCCAAAATTCATTAATAACCTATTTAGTTAAGTACATTGGCTGATAATACTTATAAACATTTCAGTAAAAATCCTACATGATTAAAAATTGTGCCACTTGTATTTTTCCAAACCTTGTTTTAATGTAAATAGCTGTTTATATTTCCCCTAATTGATTCCAAGATGCCAGAACTAAGCTGCAAATAGAAATAGTAATAGTAATAGTAATGAGGCTCTACTCAGACACATGGTGGTTTACCTTAACTGGGGTTGGCTTAGAAAACCAGGATTCACAAAGAACTTGTCTCAGCAAATCCAGGTTTAAAAACCTTCACTTTTTCCCTGCCTCCCCATGAGGCACTCAGCTGGTAGCTAAGTCTGCTTCTTGGTACTCAACTGAGGGCAAAGCTTCAATACCTCTCTGAGTCCTTCAGTGTAGGTCAGTGGCAATGCTACAGTGGAGAAGATACACTCTATAATATAATAAGCAACCACGCAACCATGCTTGCCCCACCCAAGATGAACAGTTGCCTGGCTCACAGGTACACATACATATACATATGCACACGAACAAAGAAAATGATCTCAGGCTTCTGATTTCACTGAGACTTCCAGGCCTCAAGCTGAAGCCAAGACACACTTCCCAAGCATCCTTCCTCTGTTCCCTGCCACAAATACTGAATGCCTGTCCCTTGTAGATTTAAGACTACCCCCAACAGCACTCACGTGTTGGGGTGAATGACTCAGCATGCCTGAACACTGTGTGTATGCAGGGGGGGGGGGGGTTGCTGCATCACTCTATGTTATCTATTTGAATGGGATGTCTCTTTATCTTAACTGGGGAGCTGCCCCCCCTCTCTCTGCTTTTTGTTCTACCCCATTTGCTGCGTGGCTTTTCATGGCCTCATAGATCTGCACAATTCTCCCCTGTAGAAACTATGCCCTCATACTTCCACATACATGATGCCGGATTATGTGGCCACTTGTGATAGAGAAAGGACCTTTTAATTTAGGCTTCTATCTCCCCTTTCATGAGCCTCTTGTGGCGCAGAGTGGTAAGGCAGCCGTCTGAAAGCTTTACCCATGAGGCTGGGAGTTCAATCCCAGCACCCGGCTCAAGGTTGACTCAGCCTTCCATCCTTTCGAGGTCGGTAAAATGAGTACCCAGCTTGCTGGGGGGTAAACGGTAATGACTGGGGAAGGCACTGGCAAACCACCCTGTATTGAGTCTGCCATGAAAATGCTGGAGGGCGTCACCCCAAGGGTCAGACATGACTCGGTGCTTGCACAGGGGATACCTTTACCTTTATCTCCCCTTTAGACTGTAACCTGAATGTGGACTGAATCTACTGAATGAACTGAAGAAATGTCAGTTTGGGGGAGATTTTTTTTTTTTGCATGTAATATCACACATCTATGACTGGAAAAAAATCAGCTATATTAACCAAATATACTAATTCCACCTACCTTATCAGAATATTCACACATGGAGTCCCAAATTCAAAGGGAGTCCTGGAACTGCCTACTCTCACACACACCATCTGTTTCTACTCCATCAATAAACACACAGCTGATATGTTTTTTGGTTGCTCTGTAAGCAAATGACTAAGAGGAACAGCTATGAATGCCCACTTGAGTAGCTGAAAGTAAAAAGGGAGGGAGAGTTGGCTGAAGGGAACAATGGAGCACTGAGACTGTTTCCGCGCTAGGGATATTGTTTGGACTTACATTTTTAAGTGGTTGAGTTTTTTGTCTGTCTCCACACTGAAATTTGCCTCTTTGGGCGCAGACCTGAATTGCCCCCTCACTTGCCGTGCACTAAAGAAATCCCCAGAAAACCAGTTTTCACTTTTTAAAGTGGGGGCTAACTAGGCTAACTAGGGCAGAGTCTGCACTTACTTTGTTTATTCCATTGTGAATCCTGTTGAATTCAGATCGCTTTGAACTCTGGTCTTCCTCTCCCCCCTCCTCCCATTTGAAACAGGAAAGTCTTCTACACATGGTTAGGGAGACTCAGAAGGTGGGGGGGCTCTTTCTTTCTTTTCTTGAAGGGGGGGGAGAAGCCAAGCAGGGAGCCTCTTTCTTTTCTTGAAGGGGGGGGGAGAGGATCGAAAATGGCAGAGGGAGGGAGGAAAAATCCAGGACCGACTGAAGTTGAGAGAAGTTAGGGGCTTCTCTTTTAAGGCAAGCGTGTCACATGACCAGGTGTAGCCTATCAGAGGTACTCTACCACGGAGCTTTCTTTATTCAGCACTCTAAGATATAGCACAATAAAGGTAGTGTCACTCCGGATTAATCTTTCTTGCTGCAAAAGGAACATTTAAATCGCCCCAAATCCAAACAGAAATCGCATTCTGTGTAGAGGGCAGGGACTGAATCGATCTGGGCTTGGAATAAAAGCTCTGTGCAGTTTACACCCAGGTCTAATTCAGGGCTGCCAAATGCCAAAATGTGTGTAATCGGGTTTTTCCCCATGCCCGACATTTTGAGTTTTTGGGGAACACCCCTTTCCTTAGCAAGATCCCCCTCCTCCCATTAAAAAAACTGCCTTTTTTGCATCTCTGTTTTCATTGTGTTCCTTAATCCCACCACTGATCACCTCCCCACTTCCCTCCCAAAGTGTCTCAAATGTAATTTCTTTAAAACAAACGAAGTCACAACATTACCTTTAAACAGCCCCGCGGCGCGGTGCGGCGCGGACTGAATAACAGAGTAAGGGCTGTCTGGGAGGAGTTAGGGCGGGCCCTGTCCAGGATAAAAAACTCAGAGGGGCCAATCAGGAGCCGCAAAGCGGCTCCTGATTGGCCCCTCTGAGTGTCCATCCCGGCCCAAGCAGCCAATGGGGAGCCACGCAAATCGCGGCTCCTCATTGGCTGCTTCCCCCGTCCGAAGACTCACTGCGCAGACTGCACTCGCTGCCGACGCCGTGAGTCCTCCGGCCGAGGTACTCCTCCTCCTCCTTCTCCCTGGCCGCAGGGGCGGCCTCGCCTCGTCGTAGACGCAGCGAGCCTGCTCCTTCAGCTGGGAGAAGCGATAGCCATTGTCCTGGGTCCAGTGAGACCACTCCACCTTCTTCCGGCCGCTGGAGTGGCCTCGGACAGGAGAAACCACCGATCGCCGCCTCCTCATTCGCCCACATGGCGCCACCCACATTCCGGGGAGGGACCTTGCCGCCTCCCCCTGGCAGGGCGGGGTGGGTCGCGCCAGAAGCTGCTGCCCGGCCTGGCCCACCTCCTCCGTTACCGGCCGCCACTTCCGGCCACTGTGCTGCGCCTGCTCTCCTCCGCCCCACCAACTGCGCCCCACGCCCATTAACGGCTCGGGGGCGGCTGCGGCCAGCCTGCCCGCTTTCCCGCCATTGTGGACCAGCCGCCCCAGCACCCGTGGCTGCAGCATCGTCGCCGTCGCCGCCTCCAGCGGCAGCCTCTTCCTTCAGCCCTTGGCCCTGGCCAGCGCGGCTGCCAACAGGCCACCCCGACACCCGCAACCGCCAGCAACCCTACCTACACCGTCACCGCTGCCCAACCCGGACGAGCCTGCCACACCTTGCCATGAAGGGCCCACCGACCCGGTAAGCCTCCCCACCACACTGAGTGCCCCAGCTGTATTTATCCCACAGCGGGCTTATTTTCTAGTAATAGCATAACACCTCTGTGTCAGATTGCAACTCTGCTTTTTTAAAACTCAGAAAGAGCGTTGTAATACTGTCACCCTTTTCTGATGTTATAAGTCAGGGTTTTTAAAAAAAATCAATTCAGGACACTGGGGGAAAGAGGGAGGTGATCAGCAGTGCAGAATGAAGGAATTAAGGGGCACAATGAAAACAAAGGAGCAAGCAGGCACCATTTTGCAAAAAAACCACATTTTTTTACAAGGGGGAGGGAGCAAAGCATGATGGGGGGGGAGTAAAAGGAACTTTCTATTACTGTTTTGACTTCTGCCTTTAAACATGATGAGAAGTAAATCACCCTCTCTAGCTTCAGGCTAATTCAGAAACAAACCAGGCAAGGGATCTAACTGCAGCTTGATTTACAGACATCAGCAGAACAACACTGAACTCCAGGGGCTTTTTAAAAGTCCCTGTATATAATATGTGCTGAGTTCCTTCATGGGACTGCACTGACTCTGAAAAAGGGTGTCTTACCAAGAGCATCACACAGCTGCAAGCCCAAAACAGGTGATACAGGTTTGCAACACCAGCTCTATTATAGTCATTAACAAAGGTTAGGATCTTATCCAGTAACATGCCTTAAGTGTAGCCCTGACATTTAAAACTGTGCTTTTTTGGGCTTGCTCTTGTATCGCAAAAAGAACATAGGGATTCTGCTGACAGAGGTATGGTGATAATTTGATGTAAATGGCTATGCTTGCTGTTGTCTGATGGAAGATTTTCAGCAATCTTGCTTCCCTCCATCACAAGAAAAATTGTTGATTTCATGCAAGAGCAAATAAACTCAAGGAGGATACCCAGTAAGCTTCATGGCTGAGGAAGGATTTGAAATCTTATTCCCCCACACACACACTTCAAAGGTTAAGTTAGATATGATGGAGGTCATATCTGTTGGCAACCCCCCCCCCTCTCCAAGCTGTGCAGGCTTGAGTGGTGATTCCAGAACTCTACTACTACTACTACTACTACTACTACTACTACTACTACTACTACTACTACTACTACTATTCCAGAACTCTAGGCTTCACCTGAAGGTTGGCAACCTCAGTCAATGGGGTTTTACCAATCTTTACCAATCTTAAAATCTTGTCACCTTACTGATAACTGAACTATTGCACCATCAGCAACCCGCCAGACTAGTCAGTACAGGACACCCCATGGTGTCCTTGGTGGGCATACCTGAGGGGAGAGGTCACGTCAGGTCCCCCAGTGGCCCTGCATTACTTACTCAAGAAACACCGGGACAATCTGGACTGGGACTGTAGCACCAGGGGTGGAGGAGTCTTTTGCACAATGTTCATGAGCTGAAATGGCCCAGGGGCACTTTTTGCCCAATTGGGGGGCTGTACGTGCAGTATTCAGTACATGAGTTGCCCTACAAATACCAACACAATAAACTTTGCAATAACTTTACAATTCTATTCCCCAATATAAAAGCATCATCCAGGACTGTTCCATTATATTGCACTTTGAATCCCTTTATAAAAATGCCTTCCTTGTATCTTCCTAATTGAAAACAATAAAGGTCTCTTTAAGAGTCAATTGGCAATGAACATTATAGTAGAAATGGAAAACTGATGTTTTAATTTTACTTTATTAATAATCTTGTTTTTACACATTATATATTGCCAAGTTTGTATCCTTCAGCTATTCTATGAGCTGTTCCTTTTCAGCTGATGGTCTGAGTACATCCCTGTACCTCATTTTCCCTGCAAAGTATATTTCAACAGCCATCACTGACAGGAATGATTGATTGGCCACTGTCTACATGATACACCCCCTGGATTTCCCCAAGGCCCCTGAATAATCAATTCTTCCTGATTGCTGGTGTTCATTATATATAATGGTTATCCTGTGCCTTAAATTTTGTCTCATGGAAAGATTTTTGCCTGAAATTGAGACAGAAGTTGTTCTTACCACTGGAGAATGGCAGATCTTTTCACAAAAAAACTGCAATGTCATACTAAGGAATCTGAAAACATGTTTTTTTTTTACATACAGTTCTTTCTTGAATATCACCCCCATCACTATATCTCAGCATGCAGAATTTTTTATGAAGCTGTCACATTCAGAGATTATGAGGGGAAATGTGCCATAATACGGGGGAATATTATTATTAATTTTAAGGAACAGCCATTTATTTGGCATCAACTATGTGCACAGCATAATACACAACTGAAGACACAATTTCTATTACAAACTTAAAATGCAAGCATTATGCAAGAGGCAAAGGGGAGAGGAAAAGGGACCAATAGAGTAGTCATGAGAATGTGTTGAGGACAGGAGATAACTGGTGGGGAAGAAGTCAAAGTTCAGAGAATGAGTCCATGCATCTATAGAGAGATTTCAGGAATAGTTAACATCATTAACAATACCCATCTGGAGGAACACACATATTTTCTGGAGGGAGAGTATTCTTCATTCACAATCCAGCCCTACATGTTCTTTGTCTGCTTTATTTATACTCTGTTTTCTTCCCCAGTGGGACACTCCTTCCTTCCTTCCTTCCTTCCTTCCTTCCTTCCTTCCTTCCTTCCTTCCTTCCTTCCTTCCTTCCTTCCTTCCTTCCTTCCTTCCCTCCTTCCTTCCTTCCTTCCTTCTTTTTATCCTTTAGGACAGTGGTCCGCAACCTTTTACAGGCTGTGGACCAGCAGCAGCAGGGAGGGCAATTGCCCGGCTGTGCATGCCGTGCATAGCACATGTGTGCATGCGCGGCCCTGCTTCCCTCCCCCCCTCCCACAGTAAGAAGCTTGCCGGGCTGCAAGCTTGCAGCCTGGGAAGTTTCTTACTGCGGGGGGGTGGGCGGGGAGAGGGAGCCGTGGCCCGGTGGTTGGGGACCACCACTTTAGGACACATGAAGTGATTCAAGATCATGGTTATATGCTTTAATCCGGACTGGTATCCTCTAAAGCAGCTGTGGAACCTTGGGATTACACAAGAATTTCCCATGGTTTATGCAGTCTTTCCCAGAAGTTCAGATGGCTACAGATATCACTAGATTTTACTGGAGCCCACTTCCCTTATTGCTTTACAGGCCTAGTCTTTTTCTTCCCAAAGGAAATGGTAAATGATCAAATGATTGACTGGTTGCCACATCTCGCTTCTACACCCATTGCTTCTGGGGTCCCTCAAAGCCTGAAAATATTCCAGGGGTTCCTCTATAGTCAGAAGGTTGTAAAAGGCTGTTCTACTCTTGATGTTTTATTGGGGTGTTGGATTTAGGGAAAGGGTTTTATATTGGAGTAATTACTTTTTTGTAACCCGCCTTGAACTTTGGAGTACAGTCGGCTATCCTTATCCATGGTTCCTCTATATATTTGTGAAACAGCCTGGGGGGTGGCACATATTTGGCTGTCCAAGTTAGAATAGGGCCAATCAGGGTACAACCAGCATTGCTGGCTGCATCCCGATTGGACCTGCCCCTGCAGCTCCTGCCCTCCATCCCTGGACTCTAGCCTCTAAGAAGCACCTCAGTGCCTGGAGCCAGCAGCAGGTAAGGGGAGAGGGCCCTGAGAAAAGGGTCATGGTGGAGGGCCTGCTAAAGAGGGCTCCTGGCCTGCTAAGCAGGGCCTGCTAACAACAGCCTCCCAGCCTTCTGACTGCCTACTAAGGAGCTCTGTCCCAGGCCTCCTAGTGAGCTGGCCATCCCCCGCCCACCCCACTTGATCCAGCTGCAGGCTGCAACCCAAAGCTACCTTAAGCTGCCTGGTCAGGGGCCAGGGGAGGGGACCCTTTCAAGGCCCGTGCTTAGGAATGGGCTTTGAAGCTAGTAAAATGAATAATAAATAAAATAAATTTCTGTCACGCAATCTTAAGACTCTCACACAGATATTCTTAGAGATCTGATACCATTTGAGTAGGATGGTGCTTCTCTCATACCAATAAATAGTGCTTCCTAGGATTTTTGTAATTTGTTTAATGGAAGGGTTGACCAGAATGATGGTGACAATAATTTTAATTTCCATTTAAGAAGTCTATGGCATATGTGTCAATTCTCTTGATCTCTTTTTAATGCAAGGAAAATAATTGCCTAACCAACTCTTTATATTTTACTTTCTGCAGTGCTGCTGTTCATAAAACTAAATTACATTCTTCCCTCCGGGCATTTGTTTAGATCTAAGGTTACACAGTGAAAGGTTTGTTAAAGTAACACAACCAATTTTAATCTGGAGGTTCTACACTTATGCCTTCAGGCATCATTTTTCAGTAAAGGTCACAAAGGCTAGATAAAGAAACACAGTTCTGCTCATAGTGGTGAATCATTCCTCCATGCCTTTGGTTTCACCATATCATATTGGAATTAAATTATTTGACTTATTTGTTCCCTCAAAAAGTACAACACAGGCCTTTGAACATGCAGGCATTAAATCTTGTTGGAAAAGGACAAGAAGCCATATTGCTTCACCCTATCAAATGTAGTGTTCCTTAGAAACACACACACAAACACAGAATTACGGCAGATCACTGTGTGCAAACATACAACTCTTTCAACATCTGAATTCTCCCACTTCCTTCTATAACATCTGTCTTGGCAATATAAATGAAGGCTGATTTCAGGGATGCTCAGTGTGGTACAGAGAAGGAAAAAATCTGGCAACTGAAGGAATAAAAAATGGTATAGGGAGGGAAAAGACAGAGTTGGAAACAAAAAAACATTTGATTGCTCTGGTTTCTTTTCTGAAAGAAGAATGGCTTTAGGTTGGCTTTCTTGCCATCTTTAAACCGCAACACTTTTCTACTAGAATTAAAGTGACAACCATCACATTTATGAAAGGTGCCAAACAACCTGAAGCATTTCTGAAAGAATCCGTTTAAACAGCTGTTCCGAAAGAAAGCAATTTAGTCCACCACGCGGAGATGAAATATGTCATTTGAAATGTATTGCTACAAGAAGTTTATTTCCCCCCCCAAACTAAGAGGCTTTGCTCTACAACCAGGGGAAAAAAGAAACCAGTTACTGGGGGAAAGATAAATGCAAACTTGGGCTAATGAATCAAAACACCTTACTATGCCCTATCATGTGCTCATCACCCGCATATCATTCATTGCTTTACAAAGCTGCATCTCTCATTCAACTTTATGTTGTTGTTATGTGCGAAGTCGTGTCCGACCCATCGCGACCCCATGGACAATGATCCTCCAGGCCTTCCTGTCCTCTACCATTCCCCGGAGTCCATTTAAGTTTGCACCTACTGCTTCAGTGACTCCATCCAGCCACCTCATTCTCTGTCGTCCCCTTCTTCTTTTGCCCTCGATCGCTCCCAGCATTAGGCTCTTCTCCAGGGAGTCCTTCCTTCTCATGAGGTGGCCAAAGTATTTGAGTTTCATCTTCAGGATCTGGCCTTCTAAAGAGCAGTCAGGCCTGATCTCCTCTAGGACTGACCGGTTTGTTCGCCTTGCAGTCCAAGGGACTCGCAAGAGTCTTCTCCAGCACCAGAGTTCAAAAGCCTCAATTCTTTGACGCTCGGCCTTCCTTATGGTCCAACTCTCGCAGCCATACATTGCAACTGGGAATACCATAGCCTTGACTAAACGCACTTTTGTTGGCAGGGTGATGTCTCTGCTTTTTAGGATGCTGTCTAGATTTGCCATAGCTTTCCTCCCCAGGAGCAAGCGTCTTTTAATTTCTTTGCTGCAGTCCCCATCTGCAGTGATCTTGGAGCCCAGGAAAATAAAATCTGTCACTATCTCCATTTCTTCCCCTTCTATTTGCCAGGAATTGAGAGGGCCGGATGCCATGATCTTTGTTTTCTTGATGTTGAGTTTCAAGCCAACTTTGGCACTCTCCTCCTTCACCCGCATCAACAGGCTCTTTAGTTCCTCTTCACTTTCTGCCATTAGAGTGGTATCATCTGCATATCTGAGGTTGTTGATATTTCTCCCTGCAATCTTGATCCCAATTTGTGACTCCTCTAATCCCGCATTTCTCATGATGTGAGAAGCTAAGAAAGGTCAATCTTGTTAAGTGCTTAGATGAGACACAACCGAGAAGCTAGGGTTGCTACACAAAGGCCCATGCAATGGCAAACCACCTCTGTTCATCTTTTGCCTTGAGAACCTCTACAGGGTCATCATAATGTGGCTGCAACTTGACAAAAGTTTCCACAACCAGTGTATGAGAAAGGAATTTGTTTATAGGAGGCAGGATATGGGAAAGGTGGTCAGATAAGAAGGAAAGTACTAGCTCTTTCCTTTGCTTCAATGTTCCCAGAATGCAATTCTTAGGCCTGCTTCCTGCTGCTTCTCATACTTTTTCTTTCATCCTTCCTCCAACTAGCCACATAGCTAGGAAGCTTAACTATCTCTCTTTCTATCCAGCAAGTATTACTTCCCTAGAGTTGCCAATTCTAGCTTGGGAAATTAAGTAAATGTGCACAGGCTAACAAATCAACTTTTTTTTAACTCAAAAAAACTAGCCACAGCATCCCTAACAATTCCATCTGATGGCATTCTGTGCTGCATATTCAACTTGAGGAATTAACATTGTGTCTGGCAAGTTCACCAGTACTTCACTCCCATGAGCCTCACAAATATTATGCAAAATTACACACATTGAAATAATTGCAGGAACATTCTCAACCAGGACTTCTAGACTCCCAGAAATGCATCTCCAGCAAGCTTTAAGGTGGCCAAAAGCTCTCTCAACAACATTTCACACTCTGCTCAACTTGTAATTGTAGATCTTTTGCACTGTACCCCTTGGTGTGTAATAGGGTGTCATGAGCCACCTACGTATGGGATAAGCATCATCCACAATCATTGTTGGATTTCCAGGCACACAGACACCTGAGTCCATGGCATCACAGAGATGGGAGCTGTTTAAAACAAAAGCATCATTTGTCCTCCCAGTTCACCCTATCTCAATATCCATAAAGCACCCCATAAAGTACACTGTCTCCTGAAGCTCTGAGCATGAAAATGTCCAATTCCCAAAATTATTGATCCTTCCTCCAGGTGCAAGGATACCGACATGGCATCCATCTATGGCACCAACACAATGTGGGAAGCAGAGTCTTGCGAAGCCATCCATGATCTAGCATAGATTAGAACAAGACAAAGAAGATACAAATTAGAGATCCAGTCCATCATGATTGTGTTATTTCGCAAAACAAAAAGAAATGAAATAAAAGAAATTAAATAAAGCTTTCCAATCTTGCCACGCAGGCAGACAATCTTTTGAAACAATTCTGCATCCATCACTAAGCAGAACTTGAGAACAATGTCTCCAACCATAGAGACCCCGAGTCCAAATTGCTGCCCCACGTTCCAGTAATAGCTGCTGCCCACAAGGTACCAGATAGCTGTCCCAACATGTTTCTCCACAGGTACTGGTGATACATCCTCATCTGCTAGCTTTCCAACCTTGAACTTCTACAATCTCCATGAAGGTTCCTTGTGTCATCCTGAAGTTGCTCAGCCATGTCTCATCATTCCATGCTAGGAGGACATAGTTGTTCCACCAATCCTAGCTTCTTTTGTTGACCCAGAACCTGGGAGGAAACCGCACTCCAGCCACAGTGTGCCAGCCAATCCACAGGTCATTGCTGCTGACCAAAGTCACTGGTGGCCACATGCAACCGTTTTGCTGCCGATGAGTCCAAACAGTCCTGTTGCTGTCATTTTCTTTAAATGCTGCAGGTAAGCAGTACAAAGGTCTAGGGAGTTTTTCATGCTGAAAAGCAGGAGTTGAAGCATTGAATGAAATGGAGTCATCAGTTGTAATGCACGCTGTAACTCCAAAGCCATGGCCAACTAAAGAGAAGCAGAAACATGACCACAGAACAAAGAATCCCCACCATGGACTTCTCAATTTTGCGACAGACTGATCAATTGTTATTGTGCATGCACAAAGACAAAAAAGGGGGGGTGGGAATGACTTTCCTGCAGCTCTGGAAAGACTACAGTTCCAAGGTTAATGCGAAAGGAGGGAGGCAAAACCTATCCACGGTATTTGCCTTTAGAGACGACCCTAGCAAAACCAAATTGCTTCTCCAAAGATCAGCGTGAGGGAGATCCACAGACAACTACGGAATCACTCCTGGAGACTTAGAGGCAGAGCCTGGGGACAGATCTCAGTAGGGTATAATGCCATAGACTTCACCATTTAAATAAGCCATTTTCTCCAGGGAAACCAATCTCTGTCATTTGGAGATCAGCTGCAATTCCTTATCTCCAATTGATGTCATTTAGAGATCAGTTGTAATTCCAGATCTTTAATGGGTTCCACTTCACTACTTGCTAAATACTCACTTGCTAACTAATTTGGCATTACTTTAAATTTTTGATATAAAAAACTTATTTTTTTGTTTACAATATAGTTTAACAGAATGATTCCAAAAATGTATATCTGTTACTAGTGTAAACTATATGTACTCATTAATTCACATTCAAAGTGAAATATTCATGAGAGAAGAGTTAGTTTTTATATCCTGCTTTTCGCTACATTACCCAAAGGAATCCCAAAGTGGCTTAGAAATAACTTTCCCTTCCTCTCCATTCAACACACATTCAACAGACAACCTGTGAGGTAGGCGGGGCTGCTCTGTGAGAACAATTGTAAGAAAATTGTGACTAGTCCAAGGTTACCCAGCTGGCTGCTTGTGGAGAAACAAACACAGTTCTCCTGGTAAGAATCTGCTCCTCTAAACTAGCGATCCCCAACCTGTGGGCCGTGGACTACATGTGGTCCTTCGACTAATTGGAGGTGGGCCCCGAAGGATGCTTCTCCCACCTGGCCCTTTACTTCATCCCCCCCGGCCCTTTACAACACACTTCGGGTGTCATTGTCTCCCATCACTCCCAGATGGGACTATCTCGTTGCAGAGAAACAAGCTCACAGTTCCCAATGATTTGTCATTGTCATGAGTTAAAATTTCCATGAAAATAAAATGTTCCTTATGTTCATTGTTGTGGCATGTCTGTATCTTATTTTGAAGGGATGTTTAAACATTACCATAATGATCAGAGAGCGTTAGGGCAGTGGTTGAGAGTAGATTAGTAAACTACCCCCCACCGGACCTCAGTAAAAGGCGTTGAGTGGTCCCCGGTGAGTGATCCCCGGTGATAAAAAGGGGACCACTGCTCTAAACCACTACACCACCCTGGCTCTCAAATACAAGACTTTATCCCATCAGTTTATTGATTCCTGACGTGTTATGTTGAAAACGTTTCAAATACCAAATAGCAAGTAAGATCACTTGAACAAACACGGTAAAAAATCACACAGAACAAACAAAAGGTTGTTAGGGTTGCCAGGGCCTTCCTGGCAATCAGCAGGAAATCTGGGGATGACTTACTGAGAGCAGCAGCCCATCTGACATACAGCGACCCTGCCCACATGACCCAGAAATGATGCCATCACATCCAGGATATTAGGGTGATGCTGTGGTATGTGGGCAAAAAATGCTATGATAAATTTGGCATCTACCATAAAGTCTTTTGCCAAATATAAGAGCACCAATGTCCAACCTGCATGGTGGATGGATCTCCCTCACCTTCAGGGTAAATCCCGCCCCCCTGCCAGTCAGCTAATCAGCAGCAGGGATCTGGGGCCCCACCTCCACTGGGGTCTGCCTATCCTAGAAGGATTTCATTTAAAGGCCCCAAACTAGAGAGAAACATAAATCTATGTATTGAAAATGATATTATATTCCTGATCAGAATGGACTCATTTATTTTGTTAGGCTTTTACTTTTCAAATTCTGTTAATTGTTCTGTCCTTGTTCACTGGCTCCTCCATTAGACTGGAACCACTCTGCTGTTCAAGACTACTACTTCTCTCTTAAAAGTTTATTTAAAAAACATTTCTTTCCATCTGTCTTCATTTTAGTTCTTTAGCTTTGCACTGAATTTTTTTTGTCCTGGATACAAATGCACATAAATATGTATTTTTTTCATACAGACACATACCCTTCTTTTTGTCTTTTTGGGGTTGTAAGTGACCTTTTTTACAGGTCTATGTTTGCTTGTTATCGTTGTCAAACAGAATCCTGTTAGGTGCTGCAATAAAAATAATGACAAGCCTATTTATGCTTAACCAGCCATTTTTATTTTCACAGAAATTAATATTATGCAGCATCCAGACCAGAGAGACTGCAGGAAGTTATTTAGAATGTGGATGGTCATTAAGTGAGCAGGTGCACCATCACTTCATTCTTCAATACCAAAGGGCACCTTCCCAAAAGGGAAATTTCATGCTTAGTCAAACCTAGGAAACATATGATGTAAACATATGTCAGCTCTCTCCTTCTATGTATTTGCTGCAGGTTCCCCCTCCCCCCAGGTTTCCCAAAATAACTTTTAATTAAAGGTAAATGAATTTCAACAGAGGCCTCCCCTCCTTGACTCATAATTCTAGAA
Organism: Paroedura picta; assembly: GCF_049243985.1. Classification (NCBI taxonomy): domain Eukaryota; kingdom Metazoa; phylum Chordata; class Lepidosauria; order Squamata; family Gekkonidae; genus Paroedura; species Paroedura picta. Next base: position 93,396,735 of record NC_135369.1, on the reverse strand, counting down.
CAAATTTTTCAGGAACCTAGGAAATGTCTACATTACACAGTGGATATTTTTTGCTTAAGATGACCCCCTCTCAAGGGGAGAAAAACTATGGTGTTTCTAAGTTTTCTTCCTTAAAAAAGGAAGAAAAACTCCTTTTCAGATGTTCTTTGGCTGCAGAGAGAGACATGAAGATGTTAAGCCCTCAAAAACATTGTCCAAGACAGATTTTGTCAAGCATTATCTTGGTCCTATGGGAAGTATGCTGTCTACTGTCAGCCAAACACAAGCTCCCCAGCATAGTACTTGTGTGAATGATCTTTGATGTGACTGATCTAATCAAATGATAGAGAGCAGTAGTCCCCCTCCCAACACAAACTTATCGTCCACTTCCACTGTATTCATTATGAGAACAACTGCCTTAGAGTAGTGCAATGGTGGGCTAGCATTAAAATGGTGGGAAAGGGAGTATGGTCTTGCTGCCATTTCAACCAAATTGGATGCCTTAGAGTTGGGAATGGCTAAGCATCCTGCCAAAACTAGGCCCAAGAAGGGGAAATGACAGTTTGGTTTGATTTTGCAGCTCATCACCCTACTATATTCCCTCCTAGTAGCCCATGCTTGCACATCTGTGAAGGTAAGGATACATGTCATGGATCATCATGGGAAAGGGCGGTATAGAAATTAACACATAAATAAATCAGCTTTAATGGGGTCAGGATACCAAAAGGACAATGCCCAGAATGGCTTCTCTGAGTGTTACTGTATATTTCTTGTTCCTTCCCTTTCCTTATTCTTATTCAAAAGGCCTTTACATAGTACAATATTTACTCAAATGCAAGACTAGTTTTGCTCTGTGATATGCTATCAAAAACGTAAAAATGGGGATTGTTTAATATTCACTTACAAGTTACAGTTCTGTCCAATGATTTCTGTGTGTCTGCTTGTATAATCTTTCTACAGGAGTTCTTACATTGATGGTCATATTTCTCACAATTAAATATCTCAGCCATTTTCCCCAGAATATTTACGAGCAGCATGTTGAACTAATAAAGTACGGACAGGGGACAGGGAGAAAGGGTGGGTGAGATACTAGCCATTTTCAGTTTGCAGTGAAGAGACAAAACAGTAAGCTGAAGCACATCTTTGAAGAGACTCAAAATTATATGTTGTTATATGTATTCACAATTGCTGATTCTAATGTTGAACCACCATCACACAAAGCTTTTTTAAAAGTACACAAAAAGAAAAGTGCATGTGCAAGATGTGTATAAATTGCTACTACTCTCAAAATTCCCCCATTGTGAATTTCTCACTAAACTGGGATCTTCTAAATTTTCGCTGTATAGTCCTATGCAGTTATTCCCAGCTAAATTCACTGATTACAATGGATTGGAGTAAATCTGCATAAAATTACTTCTTTTTGAAATGAAATAGAAAAGAATTAATAATTCTCCATTCTTTGTTTCATTTTTTGAATTTTGTACAGAGTCCTCTGCATTTACAGTTTGTTGTACCTTTTTAATTCATAAGCATTTTCCTTCTTTATTCTATTAATTGACGCATGTACACTGAAAAAAAACAAACTACAAAAATCATTCTTGATATCATCATTTTAGAAATGCATCAACTTAAATAAAATTAATGCCTTGCCCAAAAATTGAGAAAGAAAGGAACAGACCACAAAGAACAAACTCCCAAAACAACACAGAAGCAGAATGAGCTACTGATCCCTAGTACAGATTTCTAAAAATCAACAGAATGACAAAGGCTGTAAAGTTGTGTCTGTGGCCTGCTTATGACATTACAATTGCAAACCTGATTGAAAAGCTAATCAAGAGATGGAAGCAAGCAAAGGAGGGAGAGAGAGAAAAAAGGAGCTACTGACGCTCGCCTTCAGGGAGAACTCAAACGGCGGCAGTCAAGGATCATAGGCAAGATATGATTTGATTTTTCCTGCAATTTCATGTGTACTCTCCCTACGAAGGCTCATTGATTTTTATTGTTTTGCTTTTTGTAAGGGTGATTTCACAAAATTATCCTCATTCTTCCCCAGTACTGTTGTTGTTCCTTGGTTGCGGCTTCCATTATTATTTTGTACAATACTGCAGAAGGCAAAGGAATGGTACTATAAATGTCTAAAAGAAGTATTAAAGAACGTCTTAAATGGTCTTAAAGAACTCACTGCCATCTAAAATAAGCCTGGACACTTGTCATGTGAAATGAAGGACAGGAAGTGACCATTCCAGGCTACAACATGATGGTTCAAGATGTGAATCAGCACTATGTACAAACATGCTTGATTATATTTATCTGAATAGCCCATTAATGAGACAGAAAACCCTTGATTTCCATAATGTCTTCCTTCTTTCCTCTTCCTCTAGCTAATATTAAATAGCTAAATATCAAGTGATATTATTAATGTTTCTCTAATAATGCATTTTTACTAGTAATGTATATTGGACTTCCTCTACTACCTAACATATCCCAGACCTTATGCAAATAAGAAAGTTTCCATATTGACTTCCAATCCATGATCACATTCCTTTCTCTTAGTGCTTACAAATTAGGGTTGTCAGATCTGGGTTGGGAAATAACTGGAGATTTTGGGGGGAGAGAGGCCTCAGGAGGGTTTAATATAATAGAGTCCACTCTCCAAAACAGCTTTTTTCTCCAGAGGAATTGATCTCTGTCATGTGAAGAACAATTGGAATAGTGGGAGATCTCCAGGTGCCATGTGGAGGTTGGCAACCCTGTTTCCCATGTACTCACAAGTGTTGAAAGTGGAAGCACAAAACAGCCATTTGGTTTTTCCTGTAAAGATCAGGAAAGAAGCCTTTCCTCTGAAGAACAGGTAGTCCAATGTATGAATAAGTCATGTGCTTTCCTTTTGTATGGCTGGGAAAATATATGAATTTCCTTTTTGAATGAAGGTAACCAATTCATTTCTTCAAATAAGACTTCTATTAGAATAAAACTGAATTGTTTCTTGTTTGTATAGAAGTTTTAAAATCACTTACAAAGCTTTGAAAGGTCTTTCCCCCCATCTATTCCAAAATATCTGCACATGTGTGTTACCATTAACTAATTTCCAATTAATGGCAACCCTGAGAAGTAACATTCTCCCAAAAGTCCTATTGGTAACAACCATTCTCAGGTCTTGTAAATTAAGAGGCATGGCTTCCTTTATTCAGTCAATATGTCTCATGTTGGGTCTTCCTCTTTTACTGCTGCCTTCAATTTTCCCAAGCATTATTGTCTTTTCCAGTGATTCTTGCCTTCTCATAGTGTAACCAAAGTACAATCGCCTCAGTTTAGCCATTTTAGCTTCTAGGAAGAGTTCAGGCTTGATTTAATCTAGAACCCACTTCTTTATCTTTTTGGCAGTCCATGATATCCATAAGAGCCTCCTCCAAAACCACATTTCAAAATAAACTATTTTTTTCCAGTCAGCTTTCTTCATTGTCTAACTTTCAAACATTAAAATTTGACTTTGGTTGCCAATGACACATCCTTACACATAAGGATCATAGGCAAGATATAAAGCCAACCATAGCTTTTAATGAAACACACATTCAAAATCTGTGTTGTAATCTATGAATCACAAGCTGATTTTCTTCTTAAATTCTCTTGTATTTTCCAGAAACCAATGTAAATTTGTAATATGATCTCTAGTTCTTCTTCCCTTTCTGAATCCAGCTTGAACATCTGGCACTTCTTGTTCCATATGAGCATAATTTTACATGCATGAAAAATGAATGTAATGGTCTGATAGTTGCTGCAGTGTTTGAAATTGGAATGTAAATTGTATGTGTCAAGTCTGTAAGCCATTGTTTTGTATCTAATTTTGAGGAAATAGAGTAAGAACATTGTTTTGCCAGCTAGAGGAATTCTGGGCTTCCCTCCCCTACTACAAGTGCTTAACCTGGACATGGTCAAAGGTCTGATGGTTTTAAGCCCATGGCTTGTGGTCTTGAGTGCACTGAACCAGTGAAAACAGGACCTGTCCAGGATGTTGACACATTACATTGTGTAAGTTTGTCTGTCTTTTGTTTTGAATCACCAGACAGGGAGAAAGACAAGGTACTAGAACTCAGGAGGTATTCAGTTACTTGGTACATGGCATCATGTCCACATATCCTCTTCTTTCCACCTGAACGTACCTTGGGTATTCTTTATCAAATGTGCAAAGGCATGTGACTATTTGACTCTTTTGCTATAGCTGCCATATGAAGCGTCCTTATAAGGAGTCAGAACATTAGTCTGCTCTGGCTGGCAGCAGCTCTCCAAGGTGTCTTGTTATGCCAGGAGAATAAGCATGAGTTATGTTTTCAGTAGGTGCTCAACAGAGCACATCTAAAACAAAGTAGAATTTTTCTAACCATGCATTACTGGTGTTATAGCCAGTGCCAGAAGATATGTATATTATGAAGAGGTTTTTACTAGTATGACATGTCTCTAAATGCAATTCGCAGCACTATCCTAGGTAGATTTATTGCTTCTAAACACCTTGAATTCAATGGATTGTAAGGATGTAAATCTGTTTAGGATTGCACTGTTTGATGACTAATATGATGCATTACGGAACAGTCCAAATTAAAATGAAACACAATTACAGATGCTGTCTATCTAGATGATGGATGCTCTTCACATTCCTGTTTCAAAAACAAGCCCCCTTCTTCCCCATCCAAATGTGTTTTGTGGCTTTTATGTTTTGTTTTACACTGTGATTATGACAGGGTCAGCAGTACTTTTTGTAGTCATGACCCAGAATATTTGAAGATTGCCTCAACACTGTACTCCTGTATAGGGTACGTAACAAAAGACATGGGAAAAGGACATACTTTTTAGTTGAACTCCCTCTGTGATCATGCTGGCAGCCCTGCAAACCCTTAGGTATTCAGGGGAAAGCTGCTTTAGAAGTGTACCCCCCCCAACTGTGAGAGTGAAAATTTTCAGCAGGGAGTGGCGGAATAGATTACCCCCGCCCCCTGGGAAAAACAATTCCTCCATCAAAAATCACCTGCAGGGGGGATTTTAAAAAATAATGTATGGCTTGCACTGGTCACAATTTATGTCTTCTTTTGTTTTTTTTTCAAAGCATGTTTTCACTCCTGAATCTACTTTGCTATGCTCTCAGGACAGTAAAACCTTAGTAGATCATCTTATACTATAAGTGTTTAATAAAATTCTCTGAAAGAGCAATATATTGCAATTAGTTACTCATTGACAAGTCTTTAAAGCCAACTTTTAATAACATGAGATATATCCATGAGACCAAGTGACAAAAACCAGAGCCAACCCTTACCTCAGTTGCATTTGCATAACTAATATAAATGGGTTTGGAAATCAACTTTTGTTATATCTCTGCCAAACTGGCTGTTAAAGTCTTATAAAATAATAATAAAGATATAGCCTATGCTTTCTCAACCCTGGGGTTTCTTGGTAGCTTTGGAAGAGTTTCCTGAATACGTGGGAGTTAATTAATATTTTATATATCGTAAAATGTTAAGCATTTATTGGGTGATATGACAATATATAATCATGTCAACCCATCCAAAATGGCCAGCAATGGGCCTGGAGGGGGTGGGAAGGGGAGAGGGTGGGCATGTACACAGCTATGCTTCCCAACAATATTATACATGATGGTGCTACTTCTGGGGTTTGTCAATGTCTGAAGCATATTTCAGGGGGTTTTCAACTGTATAAAAATTGAGAAAGGTTGACAATCAAGGGGCCAGAATTTCAATGAAATGTCTATAGGGAAGTGTACTAACATCTTTAAACGTCCTGCGGGCACCGCGGACTAAATAAAAGAGTAAGGGCTGGTGGGGAGGAGTTAGGGTGGGCTCTGTCCGGGATAAAAACTCGGAGGAGCGAATCAGGAGCCGCAAAGCGGCTCCTGATACGCTCCTCTGAGTGGCACTCCAGGGCCAAGTGTCCAATTGGGAGGTGCGCAAAGCGCGCCTCCCTATTGGACACTTAGCCCGTCTCCCGGACACCACGCCACTGATTCCACTCCTCCCAAGCTGCCATCCTCCACGGATGGCTGCCAGGGAGAAGCCTCACCCCACGCCGCTGGCCTCAGGGAACACTCCTTCCCCTCTACCCAGCGGCAGCCCTTCCCCACATTGCCCGCCAACACCAGCCGCGACCTTAAAACCCCGACCCTCAGCGTCCCTCTCCCCCTTCCCACCCCCCCAAACCCCCACTTCCCGCTCGCGCCACCCACGCCCTTCCCACGCCCACCCTGACCGTCCGCCGCCGCCCACCACCACCCACACTCTTCTACAACCCTGCCACACACACCCCAGTCACGGCTTGCTGCTTGCCTACCTCTCCGCCGCTTTCGCCGCTGCCGCTGCCGACAACAACCTGCTGAGAGTGCTCCCCAGCTTCGGCCCCTCTCGAAGACCTCCGCTGAACAAGAGGATGCCAGTGAGCCGCTCTGTGCCCACCGCCAACCCGATGGTGCGTGCGACGACCCCAAAATGGCCGCCACCAGAGACTGCGCGCTGCCAGGCCGCTCCAGCCCCCACCATGGTGCCGAACAAGTACTTGCTGCCGCCGCGCCGCTCCACCAACACATCGATGCTTCGCGGCCCTCGTAGATCCTCATCTCGCCGCGACCCCAAGCCAACCTAAGTCTCCCCCAACCCACGCCAAGCCCAGGAGCGGTAGCCACCACCCCCGCCAGCCATGCCCACATGACCACGTGCCTGCAGGCTCCGTCTCCCCATGCTGCCGCCCGCTGTCGACCCCCCATCCAATACCCCAGGGACGCCTTCCTCCTGTCAGGCCTTCCCTCCTACATGACCCCTAGTGCCCATTTTATTAAAAAAATAAAATGGGCTTTATTTCTAGTTGATAAATAAAAAGCTGTATTTTCCCCCCAAATAAGATAATAAACAACAGTTTCGAGTAGTAAAATAAAATGAATACCAGTGGAGACTGAGATCATGCAAAAAATAAGACTATTTATATAAATAAAGAATAAATTCTGATCATGATAAACGAATACAACAGAGGTTCTTAGAAGTCTTCTCTGTGTGAGGAAAGAAAGGATATGGGATAAAAGGTTTCTTTAGACCACAAGGGAAACTCATCTGGCAAGTTATATTTTGCATCACAAGATTAAAGATTACAGACATACCTCTTCAAGTGTCTTCCAGGCAGCCACTGATAAAGCATGGCCTAGGAAAAGCTTCATGAAGCACATACAATGAGACGTTAAGATTTTTAGAGACTCTTTATATATTTGATTTGTAAGCAGCCTTTCTTGAGGAGACTCAACATGAATTAAGAATTTGGGGCGGGGGAGGAGGAGGAGTCTCAAAGCAGCTTACATTTGCCTTCCCTTTCCTCTCTCCACAACAGACATCCTGTGAATTAGGTGAGGCTGAGAGAGCCCTGATATCACTGCTCGGTCTGAACAACTTTATCTGTGCTGTGGTGAGCCCATGGTCACCCAGCTGGCTGCATGTGGGGGAGCACAGAATCAAACCCAGCTCTCCAGATTAGAAGTCCACACTCCTAACCACTACACCAAGCTGGCTCTTAATTCAGTCAAACAGCATAAGGCATCCAACAAAAGATATAATAGGAGCAGAATTACAGAATCAGAAAACAGTGCCAACAGTGGTCCCCAACCTTTTTATCACCGGGATCCGGTCAATGCTTGACAATTTTACTGAGGCCTGGGGGGGGGCAGTCTTTTGCTGAGGGTCGTTGCTGCTGCCACCTGAGCCCCTCCTCCGCTTGCTTTCCCGCCAGCACCCCTGACTTCCCGCCACCCACTGGGGAGTGCTGCCAGCAGCAGCTGCATAGTGCCATGCCAAGGGGGAGCCCCAGCCATGGTGGCCACTGGATAGTACCAAAGGTGAGCCAGCGGCAGAGTGGAAGAGCAGCCCCCAAGGCAGCAGCCCGGAAGGAGGATGAGGAGGAGCCACGGCCGAGTATCAACTGATCCACAGACCGATACCGGTCTCCATACCGGGGGTTGGGGACAGCTGATCTAAGGTATGACATACCATAAACAATGCAGAAAAGGAGAAATCAGTGCAGTAAAAACAAGATGATACATACTATAAACATTGTGACCGACTACAATCCTGTGCCCTCCTGTTTTGCACACTCCAGTGAACAATAAAAATTTAGAAGCTTTCCTGGCCTCCTCAGCCAGGCTTTTCTACAAGGTGGAACTCACAATAAAAAATACACACAATCAGATAGTTGCCAATCATTTGCAGGGTGTCACCCTAAAATTTCTGTTGTGGCAGGTCACACAGGGGTAGGCAATCCGGCAGATGGGTCTAAGGCTAGTAAGAGCTTTTTAAGTTATAGACACTACTCACTGATCATAATGGAGTAAGTGCAAAATGGCTATGATATTCATGTTTCACCCAGCTCTACTTAGTAACTGACCTGCAGCATTGTGTTTCCAAGTTTCCATTAAAAGTAGACTCATGTAGAGCATAATTCAACAATCTAAGCTTAAAATTACTGTCAGCCAAGTCAAGACAGTGAGCCATCTTCTATGTAAGGCAGCTCAAGTAATGTGCTTCTCCAATAATACTACTAGGCCTAGGCTTCTGCTGCCCCCCTAGCTGTGGCCATGGCCAACCCCCGCAGGAAGTGACTGGAGGGGGGTAAGGGCCCTGCCCGGGGGGAGAAGGCTGCTGCTGCTACCGCCACCGCTTCCACAATGCTCGCTGTCCTGCCCCAGGCCAGGCTTGGGTACACGTCTTGCTCCCTTGGCTTGCCGCTTCTCTCCTTTCTCCCTACATTTAACCAGGGGGGGGGGGTTCCATGGCAGCCCTGCTGCAAAGCATGCGGGACTTGCTGGACGGAGTCGGGCAGGATGGGGGGACTTTGGACCCACGGGGGGAGGGATTCGCTTTCTTGCACAATATATTCTTAGTGCGCTTTAGTTATGGAATTCAGGCTCATGCCTAGACTTTAGTTCTTGCATTACTATATGAAACAAAAAGATAAACATTATTATACTAAGCAAAGCAGTTGCATATTAAAGATACTAAAATATAACCACCATCTGTTACCTTCTAAGTCAGCTTTCATTAAGGCCATCACCTCTTCATGAGTCACCACAGGGGGCTATCATTAACATTAGCTATGATTAATGAGAATGTTGCCAATTGCAATTATTCCACCCCAAAGCTTAGGGATATTTTGGCAGTTTCACATAGCCTAGCTACAACCTCCATTCTCTTAATAACCTCATTAAACCACTGTTTCAATTAAGTTTATGGCTGTAGTCATGAATCCAGTAATTCACAAGCAGTTTCACTGGTTAAAACTAGGAATGATTCAGCATAATACTAAAGGACTTTGCTAAGGAATGAAATTTCCCCCAATGGTCCCCAAGTAAATTCTTTGAATGTATCTGACTAAATTGCTTCATTCCAGCCCACAGTAATGTGGTAAATCCCACCACTTTCAAAGCCATTTCAGTATATGTAACTATTAGGGTTGCCACGTGTTTGTTTGGGAAATACCTGGAGACTCTGGAGGTACAGCTAGGAGTGGGTGTGATTTCGGGGGGGGGGGGGGAGGACCTCAGTGGAGAATGATGCTATGGAGTGTACCCTCCAAAGCAGCTATTTTCTCCTGGGGAACTGGCAAAGCCTACTGGGGAATTTTTTGCCCTTTCTGGGCCACCGTTGGGCAGGGAGGAGCAGGACCTTCCAGGACTGGCTCTTCCCTGTCCACATGGGTTTGCTGAGGGGCAGGCCCTGTTGGTCACTACAGGCTACGGGATTCTTCTGTATTCCCTTAGCTTGAGCCAACTGAGGGTCCGATCCACAGCAGCCCCAGGAGGGGGCCTGTCTAGCAGCTGTGTCATATGGAAGTGGGGATTAGCTCTGCTTCCATATGACTGCCCTCTTGGCCTTTTCCTCCTGTATGGAATCAACCCATGAGTACTTTGCGACTGCCTAGTTTGTTCATCAAACTGGAACATACCTTGCCATACGGAACACACCTTTTATTGTTCCCCCCCCAAAAAAAATCAATACTAACATTAATATAATTTTGAAATTCTCAAATATCACAAATTGATGAGGATAAACCGGAGGAAAAGAGAATGATTTAAGCTGTTTTGGGAAACTTTTGGAGTGATAGGGAATTAAACAAACAAACAAACAAATAAATAAACAAATAAATAAATAAATGCATGAATGAATGAATGAATGAGCGATCAGCAAATAAATAAATAAATAAATAAATAAATAAATAAATAAATAAATAAATAAATAAATAAATAAATATGTCAGCTATTTATTTATTGGATTTCTTACCTGCTGATATCAGCAAGCTGTCTTATGGCTGGTTACGACAATAACCCCCCCCACACAATAAAACAATTAAATTCCAACATTAAAACCCATTGTAAGTCGGTGATAAACTAGGAAAACCACGCCCACCCACTCAACAACCACCCATCCAGCGCCTCAGGGGGAAGCCTGCTGATCAGGCCAAAAATGAGGAGGGAGCCCTGTTCTTTATTGCTCTGACCTCAACCAAAGACCAGGTGGAAGAACTCTATCTTGCAGGTCCTGCTGAATCACGAAACCTTCTGGCAGGGCCCTCAGCCCTTCCAGGAGCCCATTCCACCAGGTCAAAGCCAGGATCAAAAAGGCCCTGGCCCGGGTTGAGGCCAAGCATACCTCCTGAGGGCCAGGGACCACCAGCAAATTTGTACTCATAGAGCACAAGGCCCTATAGGGAGCATAAGGTGATAAGCAATCCCTGGATATGTTTGTTACAGACCATGAAGAGCCTTGAAGGTTAAAAACAAAACCTCTAAATCGATCCGAGCCACAATTGGCAACCAATACAGTGGCCTCATCACAAGCTGGATATGGGCCCTCCAAGGTGTCCTACTGAGGATCCCAGCAGCTGCATTTTGAACCAGCTGCGATTTCTAGGTCAAGGACAAGGGAAGGCCAGCATACAGCGAGTTACAGAAATCAATCCTAGAGGTGACCATTGCATGGATCATAGTAGCTAGGTGCTCCAGGGACAGGTAGGGTACTAGTAGCTACTCTTTTTAAAAATCCTAATTCACTAAATAAAATGTGGTATAAAGTAATCATATAGGAATAGTTTAATCACAGCACACAATATGAAATCAAGCATCAAGGCATTTTGATAAGATTAGCAAAACTGCTCAATGGGCAGCACATATCCAAGGTCAGGAAACTTTTTTTAGGAGAGGAATTATAGAAATTTGCAAAATAAAAGAACTGTTCAATGCAATCCTAAGCATGTACACTCAAAGGTAAATCATATAAAGTACGTGTGCTTAGGATAGCAGCCACAATTTATCAGCAGAATTCCCCCAAAGGGAGAATGTGAAGTCAATTTGGAGCACCTTCTAAGAGGCAAAAGGACAAAAAATTTGGTGGGAAGCAAAAATAATTTTTAAACAGCTAGAAATATTTCCTGATGTTTTTAGTATCAGTAATATGGCTCATTGACCTAGATTTATTATAAATAACACACAGTCAATACGAGATCTGGCTATGAGATCAAAGCAAGGAGAAAGTCTTTGTATTAACAGTACAACCATGAACGTATCTCAGGGGATGTAATAAACTACAGATGTCTCATTCTATTACTGTGATATGATTAAAATGTTGACCTGTGCCCAGTGATAGCAGGATCTTTATTCATACAGACATTATCACATTTAATTTTCACATTTAATCTCTAGGAGTCACACTGGAAGAAAATGCCAATGGAACATCACAGTGTAATAAATTCATCATAAGCAGTAAGAAGTACATGCCAAATATCTTATTCTGCTGCCCTTTGCAATGACTTACCATACACATAAAACTGATCTTCTGGTGGGAGATGTAGAACCATCACTTCTTGCTTCCTCACACAGCACTCTTAATGTGAATGAGAATATTTACGTCATCTCTAAGAAGCAGATAAAACTAGTGGCGGAAAGTGCTGTCAAGTTGTGGCCAACTTATGATGATCCCCAAAAGAGTTTCAAGGCAAGAGCCAGCTTAGTGTAGTGGATAAGAGCAGTGGCCTCTAATTTGGAGAGCCAAGTTTGACTCCCTGCTCCTCCACGTGCAGCTAGCTGAGAGACTTTGGGCTAGTCCTGTTAGAGCTGTTCTCACAGGGCAAGTCTTCCAGTCCCACTGACCTCATGAGGTGTCTGTTGTGGGGAGAGGTAGGTAAGGTGATTGCAAGCCACTTTGAGATGCCATCTGTCAGTGAAAAGCAGGGTATAAAAACCAACTCTTCTTCTCCAACAGACAAATGGGGGTGGCTTGCTAACTGCCTGCCTCTACATAGCAATCCCAGACTTCCTTTGTGGCCTCCCACGCAATTCCTATCCAGGGCCAGCCCTTCTTAGCTTTGGAGATCTGACAAGATCAGGCTAACCTGGGGAAAATACGTACTTCCTTGTCCCTTTAAATGGCTTACTGCTGAGTAAGTTAAAGAAAGACTTTAAGGCTGAAATCACATGCATATTTAATAGAAGCCAGTGAATTCCCACTGAAATCAACAGGAGATAAGTGTACAGAGAACAAAAGCCCAAATCTTACTTCCACTGAGTAAAAGGACTTTCACTTTCTACTAACTAAGGCTAAATCTGCAACCTAAGGCATATGCGAGAATACAGCTTTAACATTTAATTGCCAACCTTTTACTAGCACATTAATTCAATAGATGTGGAGCCATATTCTCCTGGAGCAACACAAACAGAATCCAGAAGGCACAGTGCTTTGATCCATCCTTCTTTCTCCCAGCCAAGCTTTACTGTTCTCCCAGAAGAGGTTGAACAAACCCTGGCATGGGCACAGGGCCAGGGCCAGAGATATTTTTCTATGCTCCTTCTCCAATGTTTGTGGTAATTAACAGAAGAATGTGCAAAACAACTGGTTTGATTTGCATAATTAGCAAACAATGTGTATAATATGCAAATTAGGCTACATATTATTCCCCCAAGGGTAAATTCCTATGAGCTACTGTGAGAACCAGTTAAGGTTTTGTACATGTTGCTAATATTTGGGAGCAAACCCCCCCCCTGAAACTTTTTTTAGACTACTCTAAGAAAACTTGGGGGAATAGTGATATGAACCAGTCCACTTTTCACTACAAGGAAGTTTGCTTGGTACATGTGAACCATCCTGCAGTTTCTTCTGTGGACCAAGGAAACAATTTCCCTATCAATAAAATCAGAGTCCAGTAGAACCTTTAAGACCAACAAAGATTTAATCAGGGCGTTAGCTCTCCTGTGCAGCTAACACAGAGACACTTCAGCTCACCCTCCCACCTGCACACATAATTTCTTGGACTAAGCAGTAGAAGAGTGGGTAATATTTAACAAAAAACAAATCCCAGGAAAAAGTAATTTAGAACAAAATTTGAGTCCAGCAGCACCATTAAGACCAACGAAGTTTTATTCAAGGTGTAAGCTTTCGTGTGCATGCCTACTGTTTCCCGAAATGAGTGTCAGAAGACACGTCTTTGTGGGGAAGGGCTAGCAAGAGGTCGGTTAACTTAGCGTAGGATCAAAATCACCTATGTTTGAGAGGTAATTCTCTCCTTAAGAACTCGGGGCAAACAACAGATATTAAATAACAATAATAAATAGGCTTTATTGTAACAGAAAGCAAAATAAGAGATGTCAGATCAACATCTAACAGAGACACTAACAAGCTAACAAATTGTGAAATAAAGCATGGAAAGGAATAGAGTCTAGGGAGGTGGGTCAATGGAAGAGGTATTTACCAGTCTTGAAGAGGTGGAGACAGAGTCAGAATGACACAGCAACCAGCAATATGGAGAGCAATCTGGACGGCTCTGGGCTTCCATACTGGCAGCTTGGCTTGCCTGTTGGGGGATTGTCTGTGCTGGAAAACTGCAAGTACACAAGATGGGCTAGCCCGGGATCGAGCCAAAAGGGAGATAGGTCGCGATGGGTCCTAATGATGGGTTTTAGTTATTTAGAAGAAAATCCAGATGGGAAAAAATCCTTCCGAGCAGAATAGCAAGAAGGAGTCATATGTGTGAGACAGAGAGCTTGGGCAAGGAAGTCCTTGAACAAACAGGATCTGCTGGCCACACTGGAATAGGGGTGATGAGCGGAGTTAGAGCTGAAGTCGCAGCAGCTGTTCAGGTTCTACCCAGTGGCTTCTGTCAAGCTGCAGTGCATGGAAAATGGAAGTCTGGTCAGGCCTGCTTCTTGGCTGACAGCAGTGCATGGTGTCTGGCTTTGCTCAAGCTAGTGGTTCTCAACCTTCGGGTCCCAATCCCAAGATCCCCTTCCGCAGGGTCGCCAGGTTTGTGGCAATGGCGGTAGCAGGCAGTGGGCGGTGGTGGCCGGTGGTGATGGGCAGTGGTGGCGGGTAGCGGTGGCAGCTGGTGATGGCTGGGGCAGCGGAGCCATGGCACTGGCTGCCTCCATGCCACCTCCAGATTGTTGTGTGCCTGCGCGCACGCCACCCCCACACCTGTGTGCTGCTGCAGTTGGGGTTACGCTGTTACGGCGGTTGAGAACCGCTGGCTTAAGGATAGACAGAGGGTGGATGCCATGGATAGTTGGGCACTGTGTACCAGTCCAGCAATGTGGGGTTCCATCACACATAACAATACCTCTTCAGATACAGTGAAATGGAAGTCACTAGCCCATATAAATAGGTGAGTAGAAAATTAGTATACAAAATAATGAAGATGTTTATCAGATTCAAGGACCACATGGGAATAACAAGCTTAGTTTATGCAGTCACCATTTGTTTGGATTTAATTCTGAGAGGAAACATAGTGAGGCAAATAAATATATCAAAATTGGAGATTAATGTGTAAATGTACCTTTCTTAATTGTGGATGCTGGGAATAATTAACTGAGACTTCAAGGTTTTATTGCAAAGGAACCTCAGGAAAAGACTGAAAAGGGAAATTGTTTGATTATAAATTATTGCAACATTCGGAACAAAAACTAACCAACCAGAACTTAACAGGGAAATTAGTTTCTTATCTAACTGCACATGTTAATCTTATTCACTCCTTGCATCTGTATTCTTACCAAGAAGGGCCAATCATTCTCTTTATTCTATTGTATATTTGTATTGTATTTCTTATTTGGAATAATAGATTGGAATAGTAATTGTAATGTAATATAATGAGTATTAGAATGTAATCTGAAATGATAGACTGAAATATATTTCTCTGGTCTAGTGACAGAGGAGATACAACCCTGCACAACCAGTCCACCCCATCTTGAAGAAAAGGGTGCTGTTAGTTACCTTCATGCTTCAGAGAAGATCAATGGAATGTAACAACAGGGGCTCAGTCCTGGCTAGTTATTTGGAATAACAAGAATACCACCTCTGAATCTGTCTTGTCTTGAAAACCATATGAGGTCACCATAAGTCAGTTGGGGGGACCCTACTGAAATGGTTTTTGCCTAGAAAAATGAGTAATTATTGTGGGGCTTGAAAAACATTTTCTGCTGATACCTATAATACCCCGTTGATGGTAGAAAGCGGCATTAAGTCAAAGGTGACTTATGGCAACCCCACAGGATTTTCAAGGAAAGATATAATCAGAGGTGGTTTTTCATTGTCTTTGTGGGGCAACCCTGAATTTCCTTGGTAGCTTCCCATCCAAATAAGTAAACAGGGCTTCTGAGGATGTGGGAGGATTGGTTGGGGGAGGAGGAGAGTTGTTATGTGGCTGGCTGGTTCTTAGTAACTGTGAGTTTTAACGGGGGGGGGGGGTTAATGTTTTATGATTGTGGGTCTAATGCTCTATGATTGTAACCCACCATGAGACAGTTCCCCGACAGCAGCGGAAAACAAATTAAAAAAATTAAATAAGATTTGGCTACTTAGCCTGCTCAAAAGTAGAAATATCAATGTTCTCTATTAGTCTGAAAAGTAAACACTGCACTGAAGTACATGGGGAAAATATAGACCAAATTCTTTACAAAAATATTTGTAACGGATATTTTTGATGCAAATAATGCTGTGAATGCTAGCTAGGCATTTCAGAGCCACAATTCAGATACATTCCAATAATGCTGCTTCACTTTTTGGCTTTGCAAACAAAAGTCTCTAAAACCACATACCAGCACCTTCCTCAGACACTGTAAATATTTTTGTAGCATCCGACTACAGAAAAAAAAACCTCTTAGCTAAACCCTTGCATGAGAGACTACATAATACTCTTAAGGTACACTTCTATGCCTTGCCACTTCAGTTTGTGTACTTCAAAACCTGTTTTGAACCATTTGTAACACAATGTACCTGAACCAAATACTTTAAAAAGCTTCATAAACCCATAGTAAACACAACTCATCCTATCTTGATCAGATCATATGTTTGCCCATGCCTTTTCAAATGGCTCCCTCATAATAAACCCCCACTGATTTTGTTTACACAGTTTGTGGTCTCTGATCATTTATTTGACCTCCACATCTCAAGCATGCCTTAAGGCTTAAATGTAGAGTGCACTTGTTTGGGTAGGTGGCATTGTTTTGAACATAGCTACCATCCTCGGATGCAGAATTGTGGTTCCATGAAACGTTACTAATGCACTCAAAATGGATGGAAAGGGTGTACAATAGAAGGCCAGCTCACTTACCTCACATCCTAAAAGCCTTTTGTCCGTCTCAGGGAATCAGGAGAGAAAAATACAAGGTTGATTAACTTGTTTGGTGTAGTGGTTAGGAGTGCAGACTTCTAATCTGGCATGCCAAGTTCGATTCTGCGCTCCCCCACATGCAGCCAGCTGGGTGACCTTGGGCTCACGACGGCACTGATAAAACTGTTCTGACCGAGCAGTGATATCAGGGCTCTCTCAGCCTCACCCACCTCTCAGGGTCCCTGTTGTGGGGAGAGGAAAGGAAAGGTGACTTTAAGCCACTTTGAGCCTCCTTTGGGTACAGAAAAGCAGCATATAAGAACCAACTTTTCTTCTTCTTCTGTTCAGGCCTGAGCTACAAGTCAACTCTCTTTTAAAACCACTATAAGGCTGAGGTTGGACCAAGAGAATGATGGAGCTCAGAGTTCCTACTAATAAGCACCTATACATGGGCTTCATAAAACTCATGTGATGGCTATACAAGGGAGGAGAGAGGCAAAGCAGAAAATGCCCTACTATTACCCACCAGTAGCCTTGCGAGAAACTGAGGCTATAATTTCCTATTATTAAATGTATAGTGAAATAGAAGCCTAGGGACACCATGGAAACTAATAAAGTGTTTTCCAATACAGGTTCTTCTGAGTCAGACGTCAACTCACCAAATGCATGTGACTCACAAATGCTTATGCCACAATAAACTCTGTTAGTCTTTATGGTGCCATTGGACTTCTGGTTTTGCCTGCTGTTGGTTTTTCTCTTAATTATGTCACCATGACGACGGTAGTGTGCTGAAACTGGCAAACATTTACCTTTATTCCTCATTAATCAAAATCAGTACTTAAACTGTTAACAGCGCATATAGCATTTCCCTAATGACTATACTTTTAGACTACATACCTAGCTTTTTTTCGGGAGCCAAAATAACACTCAGAATCCA
This sequence comes from Paroedura picta, assembly GCF_049243985.1. Lineage (NCBI taxonomy): Eukaryota > Metazoa > Chordata > Lepidosauria > Squamata > Gekkonidae > Paroedura > Paroedura picta. Next base: position 93,379,193 of record NC_135369.1, on the reverse strand, counting down.
TCACAGCTAGCAGATAAACAGGCGGCATTAATGACATAGCTTCAGGGTGAAACAAGTGGGTTGGGGGAAGGAGAGAGAGAGAGAGAGAGAGAGAGAGAGAGAGAGAGAGAGATTGAGAGAGCCAAATAGCACCCTCTTCCTTTAAGTAGATGATAGAATTTTAAAACAATGCACTTCCAGTGCTAGCACAAACAGAACCCGGTAATGGGTAGAAATCATTTTAAACAGAGCAATGACCCAGAAAAGGATTACAGCACACACAGCCACCCCAGGCAGCTCCATAACCCAGTATGATATTTCCAAAGACAAATTCACTCAAATGGGGCTGTCAGCACAGAGAACTCGATGAAGGAGAGAGAACACAGTTGTGCATTATTACACACCTTCTGCTTATTGCGTTTAGTCATAGTGAGCCGCAGGTTCTGACAAACCTTACCCGGCAAAAAAACACTTCTCCTAACGATTCATTTGGGCACACACTTAGCAGGTTTTCAAAGTTAATAATGTAGAAAACAAGGACACTGGAGATGCCACTAAATTATACCAAAGTAGAAAGGGAATGTGTGTGCGTGCAAGTCTGTGTCAATCAACATACACACAATGGGTATGACTGACACAAAAGGACATGGATGATTGGTATTGCCTGGATCTATAAATCCCTTTGTGTATAAGAAGTGTGTGTGTGTGAGGAATGTGATCTTCAAAAAAAGTTCCAGAAAGGCACCTTCATTTGGAAACAAAAGTATTGGCCATCCCTGTCCTGGGGAAGAACAAGGTCCAATTCATACGCTCTGTTTCTTTGACTCTCCCAGAGGATGTTACAAATCTCAGTTTGGAGGAAACGGCTGGAGATAATCAGCAGACTTAGCCTGAGTTCTTGATAAACAAAATATGAGCTGACATCCATTGTACAGCAACACCAAGGGAAACAAACAACCTAAAACGAGGTGTTTAAAACAAAATACACTAAAAGCCATGAGACTGGTAACGTAAGAAACCACATAGCTGCTTCATACTGGAATTGAAATACAGGTATCTATATCTCCATAATGTAGAGCAGTGTTTTTCAACCTTTTGACCATGGAATACCCCTTAAAGTATTCTTCAAGCTTTGACAACCTCCAGAAATGATGTCAGCTGGACACATCCCTGTAAGTCATGTGACATCACCCAGACATCAACAGACCACTCCCACCAGGTCTCTTCCTTGACTTGACTTTCACACATTGCAAGAGATGCCAGCTGGGGGGGGGGGACCAGGTGCCATCAGGAGGCCCACCAGCAGGGCCAGAACTCCGGAAGCAATTCCCCAATGGCTGGTTTCTGGCACAGGGACTCTGGGGACTTATAATTCACCTGTCCTTCCCTGTGTGGTGTAAGGGCTCTTGATGGCCTTTGAGATTTGGCCACTGGTGGACTGGATGGGCCATTGGCCTGATCCAACATGGCACCTTTTTTGTTCTTCTGACTGGGGCAGAGATGGTCTTATTCTTGGTGCTTGGGGGGCAACAGTGGGAGGGCTTCTGGAATTCTGTCCCTGCTGGTTGACCTCTTAATGATCCCTGGGATTTGGTGACTGTGTGATCCATCATGGCCTCTCTCATGTTCTTATGGTTAGCTGGCAGCCCATCTAGTGAATAATCCCAGTCAGGAACAGGGCTGGCTTCTGCAAGGTTACACTGCAGGACAGTGAGCAGGAAGAAGCTGCAGTCGATATCTAGGCTTCTGGTGGAGGGAAAACACCTCATCCTGCCTAGAGAGGTCCAGCCCCCTTGCTCAGGCTTCGGCCACAGCCTTTTGAATCCATCTCAACCACCTTTTCCCTGAAGAAGAGCAAACAGCCAGCCCGGAGTGCAGGTATTGTTCTGTTCACGAAGCACAGAAGATCAGTTTGCACCTCTTTGAGATTGCCAGCCCCCCCCCCCGAGGTTGGCATCTCTAGCAATGTGTGAAAGTTAAATATAGGCAGGAGTAGTGGGGTGGGTCTAATAGGTGATCCAGGAAGAGGCCTGGGAACCCCAATTTCTGTAATGGGAAAGCGCCAGTGTGCATAGCATCATTAATAAAATAAATCACTAATAAAATAAAATGGTTATTAAATAAGTTAGTTTCGTTTTTGTGTATCCAATATGCTAAATAGCAAACAATTCATCTCGGCTGTCATAAAGCCCACTGTGGAAAGCAGCAGTTCTCAGGGTCAAAAATGGCTGCCAGTACAAAGGGAAACCTGGGAAGAAAGGAATCCTCATGCAGGCTGTGCATAGTCCTTGTACTAGATCCAGGTGTAGTAGAGCTCGGCTAGGGATGCCAGCCTCCAGGTGGGACCTGGGGATGCCCTGGATGCCACAGATCAGTTCCTCTGGAGGGTGGACTCTAGCATTGTGCCCCACACATGGTCAGGGGTGCTAGCCTCCAAGTGGGACAGAGAAATGCCCCTCCCGCAACTGGCTCTCTGCCTTCTTCCTTGCTATGGGGCATGCAGCTGGAAAGGAAGCAGGGGGAGGAGCTGTGAACTATTAAGAGCCAGCCTCCTCTCTCTCTCTCTCCCCCTCCCCCAGATACACTCCCCGCACAAACCCTGGATCCCTTTACTTCCAAAAGCTCACAGTTTTAGGCAGCAAAACAGAATCTCCCAATAGTGCTGCAATTAAAAAGGAACATCCTCCAAGAAGCATAAATACTAACAGGCAGGCTTGATGAGGACTGTGAGTGCGGGGAGGGGGGGGGGGAAGACAGTAAGAAGTTTAAGTGGAGAATAAATATGCATGTTCCACCTCCTCACAGCCGGGAAGACCATCAACAGACTAAACCACTCATGCTTGAGGGGAAGGGGGATCAAGGGAAATGGCCAATTCGCAAGCCTAGCTAAGCCAGCAGAGGAAATGCCAGGGACCCCCTTTCAACCCCCCCTGTACCCCTGGGGGGTCCATGGACCCTTGGTTGGGAAACACTACTCTACACTCTGAATGGCAGTAGTTTTGCAGGGTTTAAGGTAGGGGACTTCCTGGTCCTAATATACAAGATCTTTTAAAGTGAAGGTTTCAAGGATTGAACTTGGGGGCATACTTCACATAAGGCAGAGGGTGCCCCCATCAGACCTTCATCATTTTCTGTGGTAAGAACAGACCAGAGAATCTGGAGTTTTTTTCCCTCATCAATTTGAGTGAGACAATCCTCGGAATATTTAACCACAGTGATCCATGCAACGGTCACTTCCAGGTTAGACTTCTGTAACCTACTCTACCCGAGTATACCCTTGTCCTTGACCCGGAAATTACAACTGTTACAGCGTGCAGCTGTGAGGGTCCTCACTAGGACATCTTGCAGGGTCCATATCTAGCCTGTGCTGAAATAAGTGCACTGGCTGCTGGTTTACTTCTGGATCAAGTTCAAGGTTTTGGTTTTGACCTTAAAGGCTATAAGCGGCTTGGGTCCTGCCTCCCTGCAGGACTGCTTATCTGCTTATGCCCCCTGAATGAATGAATGAAAGGAAATAATGGAGATCAGATGGGGCCACCATTTTTGGTTGCCCCTAGAATTGGACCCCTTGGTACAATGTTTTTGCACCTTGGGAGTTCCTTTGAGGAGTGGTTCCCCTCAGCTATGTTGCTAGTTTGATGTCTCTACCTCAGCCCCCCCCCCCACCCCACAAGAGCCTGGAAAAGACAGAAAAAGGGAAACCCACAGAAACTCAAATGGTGCCATTGGTTCAATGTCACCAGATTGATTTGGACCTATCCACATTTTTATTCATCCAAATCACCTATAGTGTAGTTTTTATTCGGTGAGATTGATTTGGAAGTATCCAAATTAATTTCACTGAATCAAAACTACATTATAGGTGATTCAGACAAATAAAAATGATCCAATACTTCTTTTCCTTGCACCACTACTCCTTGACTATTGTGGACATTCCTTGCTTGGGGCATTCTAATATTAAACAACCCTCTTCCTACTTAATTCTCACCACTTCTTTAAGTCCACCCTCTCCTTCTAAGTCATGAATAAACGTTAACTCATAGCAACAGTACTAGGGAACTGTCAAGACCCTTCCGCAGACCAGCACTTACTTTTGAAGGACTGATATTTGGGAAGAGAGATGCAGATCCTTGCAAGGCTCACATACAAGCAAAATGGAGAGAACTACTCTTCCATTTCAGAGTGGATTACCAAGGCTGAAAGTTACCATCTGCCACCCATGACAATCCAGCAATTAAAATGCCCCCAACCACAATTAAAACAATCTAACAATATTAAAAACACATCAAAATGGCAGTATGGTACCCCCTCCCCCTAGCTCTGCTGTTCTGGCCGCCATTACTTACCACACTTCTCATGTGGCATTATCTGGTTGAGATTTTGCATAAGATAGCCTACGATAGGAAGTTTGGTTATTTTAGCTAAAGGAGTAGCGGCCATAATGTGGACTATGTCAAGCTATCAATATGTATTTGGACATTATTTGGAACGAAGCATGGTTCTTCCCAATGCCAATGTCTGTTTTCAGAAGTCCAATAAACAGAAACAATAAAACAGTATAGGGTTTAGCCCACAAATTGAACTGTCCTCACCAGAAGTTTACCCATAACACAAAACACATACGAGTACACAACAGAAGACACAGAAGCCTCTGTGCAATGAAGAGGATGCTAGAGAGCAGGACTGTGGTGCTGCAGGAAAGCTGCAGAAGCTGCTATGCACCTGTCAAAGTAAATTGAGCTAGGCCCTATGTAGGACTCCTCAGGGAGCCCAACAATTCCAGTACGGCAGTTTACCAGCCAGTATTCATAATGGTAGCTCCAGGGGGACTATGTAGGCTCAGACTGCTCTGAGGCATTTTTGATGTTTTTTTCAAGGTAGTCAATACTCCCAACAATATACTGGGAAACAGCTGGACTCACAAGATGCTTCCTAAAAATATTGTGTAGCCCTAAAGGGACAGCTTGAAATGAAGCAGCCCATAAATCCCAAATGTGCATCCGTGGAATAGTCTGGCACTATGGCACTGATTTTTTTCTTTTTAAAGAAGCAGTATATTTAGACATGTGACCCATGGATTTGGAAACAGAGACTTTTCATATCGTATGCAGATACAAACTCAGGCTCTTTACCTGGCAGGCACTCAAAGGAGAGCTGTAGTCTAGTTCTGGTTCCGGGTGAGCATTTCTGCAAAATGCACATGTTTGCAAGCACAAGGGTACAATGCAAAAAAATTGCATCTTTAGCAAAAATATATTAAAATATCTTAGTGATGAATTGCAATTGGTTGAAACAGTTATCAATTTTGATGCAGACTTAGAAGAGAAAAGTTGTGCATAAAGTACCAACTGGAGGTGGTGTAGGGATTTGTATGGCAGCACTGCCATGCCTAGCTAGCCTGCTATGGAATTTGTGTCCTGATCCCCTTCCTTTGCAGCATCCAGGTGGAGTCAACAATGGCCAAATACCTTTCTCCCTGGCTATGGTTGGGCAGGTAAGTCTTGTGGTAGGGTGGTTTACAACCACAGACTGACTGTGAAACTTCTGTAAGAGTTGGAGGCTGCAGGGGGTCAGAGATGCCCCCAACTGCTCAACAGCAGGTTGCTTCCTGCTTCCTCGAGAAGTGGGCTAAACTGAATAAAATGAAGTTCAATAGGGATAAATGTAAAGTTCTGCATTTAGGTAGGAAATACACCAATATAAGATGGGGGAGACTTGTTTTGGCAGTAGCATGTGCAAAAAGGATCTAGGAGTTTTAGTACAGTGGTCCCCAACCTTTCCGAGGTTGGGGACCGGCAGGGCATCAGGGCACGGCCCGCGGCCCGCGCGGGCCACGCCCACGCATCGGCTGCGCCCACGGGCCATGCCCGCGTATCGGGCCGCGCCCGCGCATCGGGCTGCGCCCCGTGTGCCACGCCCGTGTGCCGCGCCCACGCATCGGGCGCGCCCGCGCATCGGGCTGCGCCCCGTGTGCCACGCCCGTGTGCCGCGCCCACACATCGGGGCGCGCCCGCGCATCGGGGCGCGCCCGCGCATCGGGGCGCGCCCACACGGGCGCGGCCAGCCCTGATTCCCTCTCCCCGCCCTCCCGCAGTAAGAAGCTTCCCGGGCCGCAAGCTTGCGGCCTGGGAAGTTTTTTACTGCGGGGGGGGAGCCTCGGCCCGGCACCATGGCCTTCACGGCCCGGCACCGGGCTGCGGCCCGCAGGTTGGGGACCACTGTTTTAGTAGACCATACATTGAACATGAGTCAGCAGTGTGACTCAGTGGCTAAAAAGGGGAATGGGATTTTGGGCTGTATCAAATGGAGTATCGTGTCCAGATCATGAGAGGTGATGGTACCGCTTTACTCTGCTCTGGTTCGGCCTTACTTGGAGTACTGTGTTCAGTTTCGGGCACCCCATTTGAAGAGGGATGTTGAAAAACTGGAACGTGTCCAGAGGAGGGCAACAAAGATGGTGAGGGGTTTGGAGACCAAGACATATGAAGAAAGATTGGGGGAGCTTGGTCTGTTTAGCCTAGAGAGGAGACGACTGAGAGGGGATCTGATAACCATCTTCAAGTATTTAAAAGGCTGCCATTTATGTAGCAGAATTGTTCTCTCTTGCCCCAGAGGGATGGACCAGAATGAATGGGATGAAATTAATTCAAAAGAAATTCCATCTAAACATCCAGAAGAAGTTCCTGACAGTTAGAGTGGTTTCTCAGTGGGACAGGCTTCCTCGTGAGGTGGTGGGTTCTCCATCTTTGGAACAGAGGCTAGATAGCCACCTGATGGAGCGGCTGATTCTGTGAGGGAAAAGGGATGGCAGGTTACAGTAGATGAGCGATAGGGATGTGAGTGTCCTGCATAGTGCAAGGGGTTGGACTAGATGACCCATGAGGTTCCTTCCAATTCTATGATTCTATGATTCCTGGGCGAAGCTGCTATCTCTGGGACACTAGAGACAATTGCACCAAAAGAGGACAGGATGTAAGGTGTCTGCTGATGATCCTGGCTACAGGAGAAGGCCTTGGTTGTCACCCAGAAGCATAAACATGAGCAGCTCTGCCCAGATCTGCCACTTGTTGCACAATGCAGATAACAGCTGGATGAATGTGCACAATGCTATCCACTGATCCTGATGGGAGGGGAGGTACACTGAGACCCCTCCATAACTGGCTCTTCTCTGGAATCCTAAACAATCACCAAGACCTCATGGACATGCTGCCATTGCTGGATATGCCGAGGTTTGAACCTGGGGCCTTCTACATTCAAAGTAGATATCTTAACATTGAGTCACATCCATCTTTCCTGATGTTGTTCATTAAGCCTGAGCCATGATCCTTTTTGCTGCAGAATCCTTTGCTGCAGAATCCTTAAAAAGCTGACTAAGTTAGATCACCAGTATAATGAAATCCATTCTGCAAAATGAAGGGCTGAGGGACAGGGGTTTGCTGAAGGCCACCTAGTGAGCTCCATGAAAGAAGCAATATGTATTTTACAGCTCAGTCTCATACGAACTCACATACTGGCGTTTCAGAGAGGATTCGCTTTGAGCTCCTAAGTACAGTGGAGTTTTAACGTCTTCCCTCCTACTAATTTCTTCCCTCCTTTTGCCTGGGTTACAGGTGAATGCTATATTTTAGCCCTAATTGGATACAATAAAATGAGATGTCATATTGCCTGCTGGAGCAACTGTGTTCTCGGGCTTTGGAAGACTGTGCTGATACTTCTGTTATGATTATTGCATGAAAAACACATACAATCTACCTAAATATATGAGTAAACTTTTAAAAAAAAATAGAAGGATCTACATAAAGAATACTGCATACTGCCCTTATATATATTTTCATATTCACGGACTGCCAGTGAAGAGTTGGCAACACAAAATAACCAACACCACTGAGCAGCAACTAAGAAACACAGGCTGTGATGCCTTCAGATATTGTCGCACAATGGATTTCATCAGTCCTTGTCACGTATGGCATTGCAGTTTTGTTAGCAGTTCTGTACGTGTGTGACACCGGCCCATAATATGCCCAAAGCCTACCAGTATGATGTAGCCCTGCCTCCCACTCAGTTAGCACTTACCAATCTTGTACCGCTTCACCAACTTGGATGAAAAATAAAAATTTAAACACTGATAAAGGGGGCAGAGGTCTGTTCTTTTGACAAAAATCCCCAAGCCTTATAAATGAGTTAAGCAGATCATTTCGCAGTAGTAAACCTTCCCACCCTGCTAAATGAATGACTGTTGAAGGGACAGAAATATATATCCTACTCCCTGGGATCATCCGAAGAGCAGTGGTGGAGGGAGGGAGGTGGCAATGGAGGGAGATTGCCCACCCACTTCCATTGCTGCTGTCTCAACTGTAGTTTCAGTGGTTGGGGGAGGAATGGAGTAGTGAAGGCTTCTCCTCCTCCCCACCACAGCCTCAGCAGCAAGTTTCAGCAGCATCCGAGGTCCACCTGACCAGCCTGAACACTTCCTCTGAGGCTACCTCAGTGGCAGGAGGAGGTTCCTGAGCAAGCGTAGGCAACTGGTTGCTGTTTTGAGGATTTTCCCTCAAAACTATTAACATGCCACTTTTATACATGCTAAGGCTGATCACATCTGTATTTTTAAAAGGGATATCTGACTGAAATAAAAAAGCAAAATGTCTCCCTCACCCCCCCCCCCAAGTCTCCTGCATTTTAATAAAAATACACCATTTAAAATAAAATACATTACCAAATACCCTAGATAACATTATTTGTGGGCACCTACATTCATACTTAAGAACGCTCAGAAATGTATGACATTTATCACAACATATCGCTCTGAGGATATATATAATGCACACAGGCACTTTCTCAAGCATTGGGCTTTTAAGAGTTTGAAGAAATACTTGAATAGCTTAGTGTGATAGAATAGTGATGGAAGGTATTGAGCACTAATGGATTTGGCAAAACGGCAAATCAAATGAAATTTACAATTTTATCTTTCTGAATATTATGTGATGATTATTTGTGGTTCTATAGTCATCTATCTTTCAACATTTCCATTGTCAACCAGAATTTTGGATAAAGGACTTTAAACAGGCACCAAATATGATTTCAGTGAAGTTGGGATGGCTAAACTCAGATCTTTTTGAACAGTGTTACAAAACCCAGGCAGGCATTGATATAAGGGGACAGAAGAATAGCAATTTTAACTATTAAGCATGCATTATCCAGTGCAGATGAAAGTGGCTTATTTAGGCCTATTATGCACAGAGTGGAAGGTCCACATTTGGGGTGGAATGGCAGCGGCTAAAATCACCAATTATGCACGCTGCAGGTGGCAACCGGGCGCAGAGTCAACGTATGCCGCTGAAAAAGCCCCACTAGCAAGATGAGGAAGAAAGTGGAGCTTCCCGGGACCAGGGCACAAACAGAAGCGGCTCTGGAGGAGTTGCATGCATAATCGGATACTCTGGGTTTTGCCACCGTTGCGTTCCGCCCCGTGCGTAAGCGGTTTGCTTTGCTTCTTCCTCCTCTGCGTTCTCCATGCCGCCGTTTCAGCAGCCGTGCATAATAGGCCATAAAGGAACAAATACGGTGTAAATTAAATTAAAAATATCTGTTGAATTATTCTGAAGGATGCACTTTTGTTCAGGAGTGAAGCCCATTTGCCCCATTTCATGGTTACGCAACACTAAACCAAACAGAAATCAAAACACAAAACAACCATAAAATGATTCCAGAGCATAAAACAACCCTCACATAAAATAATGCTATACCTGTCTCATAAAACAATATATCCTTCATCCTAATACTTTTTAATGATAGCAAACATAATCCTAACTCCTGCTCATAATGTAAAATACTCTCCCTAATCCATAACATAAAATAACCCAAACTCTAAATCTAATCTGATCCTGTAACTTTGAACAACCCATTGAACAGTCCTGTAAACTAGCAGTCCCCAACCTTTCTTTTTTTTTTTTAATCCATAACTTAAAATAACCCAAACTCTAAATCTAATCTGATCCTGTAACTTTGAACAACCCATTGAACAGTCCTGTAAACTAGCAGTCCCCAACCTTTCTTTGGTCAGGGACTGCCTCCGGGGCGAGGGGAGAGCCGACAGCCCGGGCGCCGCACGGCAGCCGAGGGCAAACGCACACGCGCAGTTGCCGCACATGCTCGTTTTCGCCACCAGGGGGCGCTAGCACACATGTGCGGCAACTGCGCGTGCGTGTTTTCACCACCAGGGGGTGCAAACGCGCATGTGCGGCAACTGCGCGTGAGTGTTTTCACCACCAGGGGGTGCAAACGCGCACGTGCGGCAACTGCTTGTGCGCGTTTGCGGCGCCGGCGTGCCGAGCCTGCCTCTTCCCTGAGCTTCTTGCTGTGGTGGGGGAGGCAGGCGCGGTTGCCGGCGGCCTGGTACCGTGGCCTTTGCGGACTGGTACCGGGCCGCAGACCGGGGGTTGATGACCCCTGCTGTAAACCATAAAATTAAGTAATCCTAACATGTAACACTCAGAAACCTCAACCCAGAACACCAAATAACACTAATCTTAATCCATACCACAAATTGACAGTGCAAATCAGATATTTATTCAAATAAAATAAAATGAATACGGAGGAGGGGAGGAAGCAGCACAAAGCCTTCACAATTAAATGTCAACTGAAACTTGAGCAAACAAAACATTTTCAACTGGTCGTCAATTAAATTAAACTAGTCTTTAATTACATAAGTGTTCAGGAAGGGCGGGATGCCAAAATAAACATTTATTTTATTTATTAATAAATTGGCACCTGCCAATGTGCCCAGAAAAATGTGGCACTCTATTACCATTCCATTAAATCTAAGCAAAGGCATTGTTGTCTCTGCCCAGTGGGAACTGGGGATTTCAATGGCACTGGAATTGAGGAAAGCGACTCCTCAAGGGAATTCAGCTTGTGAGGTGCCATCTTAGACAATTCAGGGATTTTCAGCCAGGGCATGGCTCCTGGCTGGTTGTTTTTTTGTTTTTTTCTGTGTTTTTGGGGGAGGGATCAATGTTGGAACCTATGTTTTGTGTTACCACCTAACCCCTCCATGTGGACTTGTGTTTCTTTCATTATTAATTAGAATAATTACAAACATGGGGTGTGTTGTAATTATTGTAATTAAAATTAAAACTAACATTCCCCTCTACACATCCTGCAAAGAAAGTGTGTGTAGGGGGGACATGCCATACTTTGGTGTTTTGTTCTCTTACTTTTGTTTTTGCAGTCTACCAGTTTCACTTTTACCAGTCAGCCAACATTTTCTCAATAATGGCCTAAGCTGTGTTTCTTAAGTGGAAGGGAGAAAGAAAGCCAAGAGGCAGAGCACCAGTACTCCAGCAACATACTTTGAAACATTCCCTCAAGGTAGGATCTGAGCCGGCACAAAACAGTGCCTTGCAGCCCCAGTCCAGAAAGGTGATTTATCATAATCAATGGGATCAAAAGACTCCAAATGTTCCCGGAGAATTTTTATAATCCTATCCACATCCTCAGACTGAACAAGCTGAAAAGTATCCCACATGACTGGACAAACTGGCATCCAGAGACCATCAAATCCTGTTGTTGCTAAAGGAGAATCCGAGTCAGAATGGAGACTACAGATGTCAAGTTAACAGGTTGCTGGTGACCCATATTCTCCTTTATCTCCTTCTTGAAGATGGGAACAACATTTACCCACCTCCAATCTTCTGGCACATCACCTGTTCTCCAACAACTTACAGTTAGTTAGGTCTCTCTCTTTCTCCTCATTCTTTACAAATTTGTTTCTCCTCTTAATAAAACTATTTTATTATTTTCAGCAGCTTGGGGTTGCATACCTCTTGGCAAATTTAAACTCTACCAACACACTTTGTGGATGCATTGTTGCTAAGAAAGTATTGCTTATCTAATGAAGCTAACGGATAGGATCAGGAGAAATCAATGAAATAATATGTTCACACAGCACTTAATTTATTGTCAAGATTGGAAAACAGCAAATGTAATCCAGAATTTTTAAAAAGGATCCAGGGGGAATCAGGAAATTACAGGCCATTTGTTACAAGTAAATGAATAGGCACTCTTATTAAAGATAAAATCATCAAGAGCATGGAGGAACACAGATTGGTGAGAAGCAATCAGCATCGCTTTTTAAGTGGAAGTCTGCCTAACTAGTCTTTCAGTGTTTTTGAGAAGGTTAACAAGCATGTGGATAAGAGATCCTGTACATGTCATACATAAACATATCCCCAAGCCTTTCAAAAAGACGTTTATATCCCACCTTTCTGTCCAGTGAGAGACACCAAGGCAGCAAAGGAACCAAGACAGCTAAGGCACTATAAATGTATGACTAAGCTTAGCAGTCATGGGAGGATACATTCTCTTATGGATCAAAAAATAGTTAAAGAAAAGCCCAGAGCCTGAATAGTTGTACCATTCTTGCAAAAGAGGGAAGTGAGTGGTAGGTTCAGTACATGGACAGTGCTATTTAATTAGCTTTAAAATGTTCTGAAATGGGTAAATATTGAATAGCCAAATACATAGATGATACCAAATTATATAAAATTATGAAAACCAAGGCGGACTGTGAAGAATTCCAGGAGGATAAATAATTGTGCCTAAATAATAGGGCCGGGCCAGAGCTGGTGGATGTGATTTCCACAGCAAAAAACTCATGTTTTGCCACTTTCACCACGGAGACTTATGGATCCACTTGGCTTCTGGAATACTCTACAGGACCTGATGCCTCCTGGAGACTCACTGGTGGCCTTGGTGGAGGATTGGCAGTCCCACTTGATGGCCGCTATAGATGAGATCGCTCCTAAACATCCTCTCTGCCCTCGACTCAAATGGGCCCCTTGGTATACCGGGGTGCTCCGTGAGAAGAAAAGGAAAGTGAGACAACTAGAGCGAATGTGGCGGAAGACTCGTGACGAAGCTACAAGAACATCTTATCGCATGCTTATGAGGGCGTGATGTTCCTGGAAATGTTTCATAAACAGAACAGATGATGATGAAAAAGCATAACACAATACAAGACACTGCTCATCACCAGCGGAGTCAGCAGAACACTTTTCATGTTTACAGACCATTCTCTGTCAAGTTTGCTTCATGAGTGAGTGGCTTTGTGGGACAGCTGAATGGGTAGAATTGTGTGTGCAGCAAACAAACTGAAAGCCAGAATGAACACATCCTCATTACATGAGCCACTTGGAAAATGTGACATCTGAAATTACCTTCATTTAATTTCCCAGCTTGGTCCCAAAGGCCCTATTCACTTCCAGCAGTATTTTTAACATTATACATATAGTTATTTATTTACTAATTATCTCCTGTTTTGGAGTCTTCTATTAGCCTCCTATGAGTCCAAATATGGGAGTTCAAGGAATAGGGATCTTATTTGGCTTGAATATGAATATAAAGTACACCAGTCATCACTGGTTTGTGCTTGTCTTAAGGACAAGAGGACGTGAATTAGCTATGCTGCTTTTTAAATTTGGGACAATATTCAAGTGTAAAGGAAGCCAGTAAAACTATAGCATGTCAAATACCACCACAAAGAAAACAAAACAAACACCTCTTAGTTCTTGTTGCTTTTTAATTAAAGGCTGTGGAAAGATAGACTGATGTACAAATGCCATTTATACAGATACTATCCAGAAACATTGATGTGCAAAATCACTCCCATTCCTCCCACCATCTTCTGTAGCACCAGAGCAAACATTAATAAATAAGCAATAGAAGGAGCTAGAAAACAGAATCAGTTACTTCTGTTTTGCTGGGGTCTACCCGGTGAGATAGAGATGGAAAGGAAAGGTAGACTAACAGGAAGGGGTGAGGAAGGAGAGCAACGCACTTGATAGATTTTCTGTACCAGCTGATGAATGCAACTACCATCTGATGGTCTATGGATGGCTGGGAAAGATGACTGAACTGACATACAATTATACATCACTTGGAAGTTCATACCACATAAGCATATAGTGTGTTATAAAATAAACGTCAGTTATTGTTGGGAGTTTTTTTTTAACCTTTCTCCCTTTAGAAAGATGAAATCAATACTAACGACATTTTATTAATGTGTGAGTTCTACAGAACCTGAAAGGAAATTCTTTAGTTCCAGAGTAGATCCTTTCCACACAGTTCTCAACACAAATGTGCCAGACAAATAAAAGGCAGCACTTTCACGAGTGACTTTGGCACTGTCACTTTTTGGCAGCTGAGGAAAGCATATGCTCTGGACATGACACACTTGGTCTTGGGGGAGAAAATAGCACAGGAACAACCTTCAACAGATACACATTCGTGAGGAATTAACCACTTCTCTGAATGTCATCCAGTAGTTCACCTCCCAAGGTTGAAAAACTCTGCTAGCAACAGTAAACACAATCTAAACTGGGAAAACTGATGAGGACCATAGAACCTGCACCATTAAATCCACCTCTTGCCCACTTTTACAGTGAGATCCATGGAAGGGAAAATAAATACAAAAATTAATTCTCACATCCCACCCCAGAAAGCTAGCAAATTCCACTTCTAATCATCAGCCAAAATAAAGCTCTTTAAACAAACAGACACAACCAGTGCCCGTTGTTTTCTTTTTTTAAATCAAGTCATTAGTTCCATCATGAAATTAACATAAAACAGATTATGACTACATATGCCATAAACTCAAACTCTGTGTCAAAGTCAAAAATGGTCTTGTGGTAAATGTGAATTCTGCATATGAAGAGCTCATCCTTCAGTTGCAACAACTGACTGGCATGACATTGCCGAATATCAGAAAGGGAAGGGAATCACAAATGCAGACTTGGAAAGAAGGAACATAGTGGATACAGGCTGCTTCACCTGCGAAGATAGGATGGTGTTTTCAATCTGTTTCCATGGTTCATGCCTCATGCACCAAATCTGTGTGCCAGGTAAAGTTTCTCTCTGCATGTCATATCTAACCAATAAACAAGGTTTCCAGTTGTTTCCATCAGAAAGGATAGAGTGAATTGAGATGGCACCAGGCTCACCCACGGTAATTGGTGTAGACTAAGAGTGTGTCAGGGAGCTATCTACTCTACCCAATAACTTCCAAGTCTAGATATTTGTATTATTCCCCTCAATAAACTTTAGTACAGCTTTCATTTTATCTAAATTGTCAGTATTCCTTCTAGGCTTGTAGAGGTACTTTATTACTTTGTTAAAAGTCCCTTGATCAATAATTTTATCCCTATTTGGACTTATCTGGGATATTTTTATCCAATTTTTTGCCGAGGAGCTCAGTCTTACAGCCATTATATGGGTCACTGCCCACATTGGAGGCATTTCTTTAATCCAGGAATAGAACCTAATCAAACAGTTCCAGTGAGAGGCTGAGGAAAGCGGTACCTTCAAACCATTTAGTGCAGGATTTGGCCTTGAATTGGAAAGTATGCCATACTCACAATACAGGGTACACATGCCTTTGGCTATACAAGGTAATATGAAACGATTCAGCTTACTTAGGAAGAAGGGCAGGGTCACCAGAAGAGATCATATACAATTGGAGAAGTGTTAAGGGACAACCAATTTAATGTACTGGTCATAGTTTCAGACTAGGACACCGGAGTCCCAGGGTCACCTTCCCACTCAGTCATACATCATTGGGTAATCTTAGGCCAATTATTCTTTCTCAGCCTAACTTAATTCACACAGTTGCTTTGAAGACAAAGGGGGGGGGGGGAGATGCTTGCTACACTAAGTTCCTAATAGGACAAAAATGATTTTAAAAGATAGGGGGAAAGAGGCATTGAGCTAACATAATGAGTCAAGATAATTATTTCCAAGAATGATTAGAATGAGAGCCAGTTTGGTGTAGTGGTTAGGAGTGCAGACTTCTAATCTGGTATGCCGGGTTCGATTCTGCACTCCCCCACATGCAGCCAACTGGGTGACCTTGGGCTCGCCACGGCACTGATAAAACTGTTCTGACCAAGCAGTGATACCAGGGCTCTCTCATCCTCACCCACCTCACAGGGTGTCTGTTGTGGAGACAGGAAAGAGAAGGTAACTGTAAGCCGCTTTGAGCCTCCTTCGGGTAGAGAAAAGCGGCACATAAGAACCTTCTTCTTCTAAGAGGAATGGATCGCCACGTGGCTGGGCCTGACGCCCTAACCCGGGAGGTGTATTGCTTACCTAGGGCGAAAATTAAAGACATTTCAGAACGGCTGCCCAAACTCCTCAAATCTACGGATCGCTACCCATTTGTGATGGTCCATGTGGGAACAAATGACATGTCCCTGAATACCATCGCTCCTATTAAAAAAGACTATCAAGATCTGGGGAGGAAGCTCAAGCAAATGGAGGCACAAGTGGTATTATCTTCAATCTTGCCTGTCAAGGGAAGAGGAATGCGTCGGGAGAGGAAGATAATGGAGGTGAATCAGTGGCTGCGTAGTTGGTGCCGGCGGGAGAGATTTGGTTTCTGGGACCATAGGATAGGCTTTCTTGAGGAAGGCCTACTAGATGGACTGCGCTTATCGAAGCTGGGGAAGAATGTGTTTGGCAGGAACCTGGGGAGATTCATCAGGAGAGCTTTAAACTGAAGCCACAAGGGGAAGGAGACGATCAACATAGGGAGTGTAAGGAAGGAGAACGATCGGGGGCAGCCCAACCGGCAAGGCCAGCTCATAGGGAACCAGAAGCAAAGGGATTCAGATGCCTTTATACTAACGCCCGAAGCATGGGCAATAAGAAGGAAGAGCTGGAACCTCTCATGCTGATGGAAAGGTATGATCTAGTAGGCATCACAGAAACCTGGTGGAATGATTCTCATGACTGGAATGTAATGGTGGATGGATATGAACTGTTCAGAAAAAACAGAATAGATCGAAGAGGTGGAGGAGTGGCATTGTATGTGAGGAAAGGGCTTACCTGTCTGAAAATTCTAGTGAAGGAAAGTATATCTACAGTGAAAAGCATCTGGGTGAAAATAAGCGAGGAGAAAACAAACAGTGTGGTGGTTGGTGTCTGCTACTGAAGGCCTGACCAACGAGAGGATGTGGATACTGCACTTTGTGAGCAACTTGAGAAAATATCCAAGCAGCAGGACCTTGTCATCATGGGTGACTTCAATTTCCCAGATGTGTGCTGGGAAACAAACTCTGAGAAGCATCCTCAGTCATGCAACTTTCTGACCTGCCTGGCTGACAATTTCATTTATCAAATGGTAGATGAACCCACAAGAGCTTCAGCCATACTGGACTTAATACTGACCAACAGGCAAGAGTTGGTGGATGAGGTGAAGGAGGTGGGGACCCTAGGGGGAAGTGATCATGTCCTCATAGGATTCCTTTTGAGATGGGGAGGCAAGGAAGCTTGTAGCTAGACGCGGATGTTGGATTTTCGTAGGGCAAACTTTAATAAACTCAGAGACATGATGAGTGTCATACCATGGACGAGAAAGCTGGAAGGGAAGGGAGCATGTGAAGGGTGGGTGCTACTCAAACAAGAGCTATTGCATGCTCAATCAATGACTATCCCAGAAAGACGAAAACACTGCAGGAGCTCTAAGAAGCCTATTTGGATGAACAGAGAACTTCAAGAGGAACTAAGAAAGAAAAGGAAAATGTTCAGGAAATGGAGGGAATGAAGAGTACCTACAGGTTACTAGGCAATGTAGATCAATCATCAGAAAGGCCAAAGCTGAGAGTGAGCTAAGATTGGCCAGGGAAGCCCACTGTAACAAGAAAAGATTTTTCAGTTATATGAGGAGCAAACGTAAAGTAAAGAAGGCAATAGGCCAACTGTTGGGTGCAGATGGACATACTCTAAAGGAGAATGCAGAGAAAGCAGAAAGGCTTAGTGCCTATTTTATATCTGTTTTTTTCCCACAGGTCAAAGGGTTTAGGCACATCTAGAGATAGCAGTAGCCAAAGGATAGTGTCTGGGTGGCAGGTTAACATGGATAGAGAGGTTGTCGAGAGGCATTTAGCTGCACTGGATGAGTTCAAATCCCCTGGGCCAGATGAAATGCACCCGAGAGTGCTCAAAGAACTTTCCAGAGAATTTGCACAGCCCTTGTCCATCATCTTCGGGACCCCTTTAAGGACTGGAGATGCCCCGGAGGAGTGGAAGAGAGAAAACGTTATTCCAGTCTTCAAAAAAGGGAGGAAGGATGACCCGGGAAACTACAGACCAGTGAGTCTGACCTCTGTTGTGGGGAAGATAATGGAGCAGATATTAAAGGGAGCAATCTGCAAACATCTGGAGGACAATTTGGTGATCCAAGGAAGTCAGCATGGATTTGTCTCCAACAGGTCCTGTCAGACCAACCTAGTTTCTTTTTTTGACCAAGTAACAGGTTTACTGGATCGTGGAAATTTGGTTGATATTGTTTACTTGGATTTTAGTAAAGCTTTCGATAAGGTTCCCCATGATGTTCTGATGGATACGTTGAAGGACTGCAATCTGAATTTTCTGATACTTAGGTGGATAGGGCATTGGTTAAAGAACCGCACGCAAAGAGTTGTTGTCAATGGTGTTTCATCAGACTGGAGAGAGGTGAGTAGCAGGGTACCTCAGGGCTCGGTGCTCGGCCCAGTACTTTTTAACATATTTATTAATGATCTAGATGAGGGAGTGGAGGGACTACTCATCAAGTTTGCAGATGAAAGCAAATTGGGAGGACTGGCAAATACTCTGGAAGATAGAGACAGAGTTCAACGAGATCTGAACACAATGGAAAAATGGACAAATGAGAACAAGATGCAATTTAATAAAGATAAATGTAAAGTTCTGCATCTGGGTCAGAAAAATGAAAAGCATGCCTACTGGATGGGAGATACGCTTCTAGGTAACACTGTGTGTGAACGAGACCTTGGGGTACTTGTGGATTGTAAACTAAACATGAGCAGGCAGTGTGATGCAGCGGTAAAAAAGGCAAATGCCATTTGGGGCTGTATCAACAGTGGCATCACATCAAAATCACAAGATGTCATAGTCCCATTGTATACGGCACTGGTCAGACCACACTTGGAGTACTGTGTGCAGTTCTGGAGGCCTCACTTCAAGAAGGATGAAGATAAAATTGAAAGGGTACAGAGGAGAGCAACGAAGATGATCTGGGGCCAAGGGACCAAGCCCTATGAAGATAGGTTGAGGGACTTGGGAATGTTCAGCCTGGAGAAAAGGAGGTTGAGAGGGGACATGATAGCCCTCTTTAAGTATTTGAAAGGTTGTCACTTGGAGGAGAGCAGGATGCTGTTTCTGTTGGCTGCAGAGGAGAGGACACGCAGTAATGGCTTTAAACTATAAGTACAACGATATAGGCCAGATATCAGGAAAAAAAATTTCACAGAGTAGTCCAGCAGTGGAATAGGCTGCCTAAGGAGGTGGTGAACTCCCCCTCACTGGCAGTCTTCAAGCAAAAGTTGGATACACACTTTTCTTGGATGCTTTAGGATGCTTAGGGCTGATGCTGCGTTGAGCAGGGGGTTGGACTAGATGGCCTGTATGGCCCCTTCCAACTCTATGATTCTATGATTCTTCTTCTTCCTTCTTTCTTCTGCCAACATTAGGGGCTCCCTTGGTGTTTTGCAAAGGATTCTAGGGTAATGCTGATATTAATTCCTTTGTCTGTTCAAGGACTGGGGGGTGGGGCTCGTAGATTTGATTAAGAAGCCCATCATAAAGTCAGTGCTTTCCCCAACCTGATATATTCTTAGTATGCATTTTTTAGAGGTTAATTTTTTCCGTGCTAAATGTTGGCAACCATATGGTCAGACACAAAAAGCTGTGACTGTGAGACAGTTGCAGTCTCAACAGTCTGCACTTGAGAACGAGGATATGCATTCTGTTTTTAGGTCAAACTCAATCACCATAACGCTCTGTATAGTTTCATACAATATGTTCATTTGCGAAGTAAATTTGTTCATTTCTGATGCTTGACTGCTGTAACAATATTAAAGGAGCACAGTAAGATCTAGAGCTATTTAACGTTAACAAAAAATCACATTTTTCCTGCAGTGGGAAGACTGTCAGACCCAGGTTTCGACTCTGCCATGGGTGACGCTTGCTGGGTGACCTTCAGCCAGTTCAGAGTTATGTTTGGGTAGCTGAATTTTTCTGGGCCAGACCAAAGACCAGTCTAGGAGTATTCTTTTTTCCAGCAAAATCCAGCTGCATCAGTCCTACTCAACACCTTTGTATTATCTCCATGCAGTACCAGTTTATCCAAGTCGTACTTGTAGCACATACTATGGGCCCCACGGTTCAAGAGGCCCCGCCCCTGCCTTGCCAGCAAAACCCCTGAATTGAGTGACAGACAGCTTGCCAGAAAGTGCGCACCCAGAGAGCTTATGCACATACTTCTGGCGCTCTTCTGTTCCTCTGGATTTGACTGAGGCAAAGAGCCTCATTGCCTGGATTGTGAAGCTGAAGAGGAGGCGTTGGAGAGTGATTGTGCTGGAGAGATGGCGGCAGCAGCAGGGAGGAGTCAGCTGGCCAGATCTAGGGCAGTTTTTTCATTCCATCCTCTTAAACACTTTGAAGAAATTTGTTCATTGTAATGTTGCAGAAGGCTTTGCGGCCTTCTTTTGCAAGAAGTCATCCCCCCCCCCCAAACTTTAGGTGCTCCCCTCTTGCCTTAGCAACACCCAGAATTGCAAAACACACAAAACATCCATATTCCTAACGTGTATCCAAGCCAGGCCCCTGCAGAAACAGCTCCATCTTCCAAATACAAAGCATGGGGAGGGAGCCCTGCAGGAAAGCCTGGCTTCAGCTAAGAACACAGAAGAACCTCAGCGGTTCACTTTTGTAATTGGGGGAGAGGCAATAAATCTACATACTCTGCAAGAGCTGCAGAACACAACTTCTTTATTCCAACCCAACTCCAACTAACATAGGAACTGAAAGCTAAGGGAGGAAAAAAACAAATTTAGGGGGTAGAGTTTCCCTCCTAATCAGGTTTCATTCTTTGCTATCCATTTACTACATTCACACACACAAGAACAAAGTACAACAGGAGAAAAGGAGAGGATGCTCTGGTGGCCTCATGTGCTACATTTGATGGCCTTCTCCATAGCTTGCCAAGTGACAAGGCAACCCACCTCCAAAGAAACAGACTCACCTGCAAGAAAACCCTTGAAGGGAATGCCAGAGCCCCCCCCCCCCATCTAGAATAGCCACTGAAGGGCAAAGCTGAAGACTCTGTGTGTGTGTGTGTGTGTGTGTGTGTGTGTGTGTGGTGGGGGTGCTGTGGGGAACTTTGAGCTACTGCTGTCAGCTGAGGCAGGAGGGCACCCTCTGAACTGCAGTGATTAGCTGGCACATGTAAAAGGATCCCTGGGAGAGACGTTAATGCTCTGAAACTGGAATTACAGCCCACAAAGAGCATGACAGTCCCTGAGTGTACTCAAATTGAACAAAAAAGGGTTTGTTTTTTATGCTAAGGAAGTTTAGAGTTAAGTATAATGCTTGTAAATATTTTGAGCAAAGTGAAGGAATCAGTTGCTTCCAAAGTTCCAAACCATCCCCAGGAAGGGTGACCTGCTGTTACTTGTGCAGCACAAATAACAGTGCCAGTTGTGCGCTGCTAGGGCCCCACTGGTTCTGGTGCTATGGGCCTCGCAAATCTTTAAACTCGGTGTGTCTCCATGGTTCATATGTCATGGCTTTAAGACCATGCCTTTCCATCTATCTCCAGCCTCCTGGGTGGTCTATCAAATGTGAACTGCCTTTGTAAATTAGTTCAATCTAGTTAAAGGATACAGGGGAAAATTCCAAATTGTTTTTTAAACTTACGGCCTTAAATATTGATCAGTTGAAATAATGTTGATTCTAATGTTCCTGAGAAGATGTGGGTGTGAATTGTATTTCACTTTTTAGAACTGAGAGCGTTACAAAGCTGCTTTTAAGATAGATAGGAAATTGTCCCAGATTTTCTATTCCTTGTCTTCATTATCAACCAAAAGGGAGACTTCAGCCAAGAAATCAGAAGGAGACTAAGGCTGGGAAGGCAGCCATTAAGTAGCTAATAAAGATTCTTAAGTGTAAAGGATGTGTTTCTGGTGACAAAGATCAAGAAAATTCATACCTTCGTATTCCTATCTATATACATAAAGAGTGATTCATTTTTCTGACAACATTCTGAAGATTTCAAAGCAGCCGGTTTTGCCTGATGAGCTGATCTTTATAGTCCGGAGATGAACAGCAATTCAAGGAGATCTCCAGGCCCCACCTGAAGGTTGCTGTCCCTGGTCTGGAAATATTCCTTGAGGTTCGGAAGTGGGGCCTCAAATGCATGTAATACCTCCACAGCCACCTAACCAGCCACATAGCACCCCCTGACCTATTTCAGGTTAAGAAACCCCTGCAGAGTGGAGTTAAGGTTGCCAGATTAGTGTAGGCTCACCTTCTGGAATTCCACACTACCTAGCTGTTCATAAACCTGACAAGGATCAAGACTGCAGTGCACAGTGAGACCTTCTCTTAGGGTAAGGTGACCAGACCACTTTTGGAGGGACATCTAGGGGTACCTGGCAAATTGTACTTATGTTGAAATTAAATATATATATATATATATATATATATATATATATATATATATATATATATATATATATATATATATATATATATATATATATATATATTACAATACTATTTTTGGTTCTATGTGTTCTATGAAACTTTTTGTTGCTCTATATAGACCAAATTTTTAATTAAGAACCCCCCCCCCCCGGTCAATGGTGTCCTGCTTTACCAATGTTAAAATCTGGTCACCTTATCTTAGGGTTGCCAGCTTCCAACTGAGACACTAAACCCACACCAAACCATGAGCTAGCATCCTTTGCTTTACAGAACACAACAGGCTTTACTACTAGTTAGTATATAAGGGTGTCAAAGTTGGACAATGAAGAAAGCTGACAGGAAGAAAGTTGATTCCTTTTAAACATGAAACATTAGAGGAGAGTTTTACAGATACTGTGGACCACCAAAAAGACAAAGAAGTGGGCCCTAGATCAAGCCTGGACTCTCACTGGTAGCTGAAATAGCTAAACTTAGCATATTACACATTATGTGAATATAGTACTAACTGGAAAAAAAATAAAATGCTAAGAAAAATTGAAGTCCGAAGGAAGACTCAACATGAGACGGATTGCTTCAGTAAAGGAAGCCATGGCCCTCAGTTTGCAAGACCTGAGCAGGGCTGTTAATAACAGAACATTTTGGAAGTCATTAATTGTCATAAGTTTGAAGCAACTAGTCAGCACTTAACACACACAAAAGAACCTCAACAAGCTGCATACTAGTGCCTTGGCTATCTCTGTAGATAACTGAAATGATTATCTTCTCACAGGCCTTTTAACTAGCTTGGTACAGTAAATAGGGTACAAGAGGCCTAACACAATTACAACAACTAATTAATTGTGGCTGCATGTTAGAAATTATCAGGAGGTCAAAACCTACAAACAAATTAAAGCAAAGAGAACAACAAAAGCACTACATTGAAGCAGCTTTCATTTATTTATTGTTAATCCTTGCAGTCATGAATAGTTCATTATGTAGGACCTGATTTTAAAAAAATAACTGAAAGGAATAGATGTGTCTGGCACTAAAATACTAAAATTCCTTGCCACTCAAATAATTTTTGCATGGGAAATCATAAGAAAAATGTAGGTATGTGTCTCCTGGAAACTATACTAAGCAAGTGACAACCGACAGGGGTACCCCCTCCCCCCACTGCTGCTGGCCATTCCCCTAGCACTGCCATTACCAGTGCAGCTACCAGTCAGACATCCCACCATTGCTGCTACGGCCACAGGTCTGGCCACCTCCCATTGTTGCTGCTACTTCTGCTGGGCCTAGCTCCTTGTCCATTGTGGCTTCATCCTCCTCATCAGTGACAATGCCCCCATCAGGGTCTGGTTCCCTCACTGGCTGGGGGGTGGGCAGCAAGGGCTCCTATTCCCCCATCTGACTCTCTGGTTGCCAGTTTGGTGGGGAACTCTGGCAGCCAGCTCCACTGGCTTCAAGGGCCACAGTGCCAACTTCTCATCTACTGCTGTGCAGCAGGAGAAGTGGTTCTGTAGCTGTGTTGACAACAGTCTTTTATTTTGGGGGATTTAAGTTTGCAGGAACATTCATCCTCCCTCTTAATAGGTTATGCAAATTTACCACCGGAAAGCATCATTTTACTTGTAGATGAGGATCTGAAAACTACCTTAGCAGTTGCTAAATATTTAGCTGTGCTGAACATGCTTGCTTGATCTGCTCAAGACTTTTGAGTCAGAAGAACAGTAGAGTAAGGAAGTCTTCAAAGAAATCTAGTTTTGTGCTTGTGGTCCCAATCCACAGATTTAAGTATCCACAGTTGACTACTGACTATTAGAATATATTATATACAGAACTTCAGGACCAAACTAGATATAGCATCATCTATAGGTCCAATCTATGGACTTCACTGTCATTTTAAAGTGATTTTAAAATGCCATCATGGCCTGATTCAGCTTAGGCTCATAGAACCAGCAGTCTTCTTTATTTTTATTTATTGTGTTTATATACCGCCCTCCCCAAAGGCTCGGGGTGGTTTACATGAAGCTGAAACAATAGATAACTCCTAAAGTACCTTTCTTCCCTGCACCTCCTCTACCTTTTTAAATGCTGAAACAGCCACATTGCCTCCATAGCTGTTTGACACTTGAAAAGGAAGGAGGGCATGCATGGTTCAATACAGCAGGCCGTGGGCCCCCCTCAGGATTGAGGCCTCATGGCATTTTGAAGCCAGTTTAAGATGGCAGTGCTGCCACGTGTAATTTGAACACAGACCATCTAGATTTTACCAAGATTTTGCTTTTTTACTATGCTTAAAACCAGGATGAAAATGGGGAGTGAAAATTACCCTGGAGCAAATAGCTGAGTGGCCCCTCCTGTAGTACAAAACCCCACTTCAGTGGGGTTAACAATCAAGTTAAGTCAACCACACTACCATCCCATAAACAGAAAACAATGCAGCAAGAGATAACTGCTGAACAGACCCAAGCAGCCATGGCTGATGAAGGTATGGGGCCAAAGAAATCCCTTAGACTTGGGCAAGCCTAGGAAGCAGGAACCAGTGGGAAGAACGAAGCTAGGGTTGCACAGAACTGGGTCTTGCAAGTATGGAAAGTTGCAGTTTTATTGTGATTTTTGCCCCTAGTACTCTTTATGGGATTATTGTTCAGGAGGCACGTCTCTATCCCTTTCAGGAGAGCTGAAAGCAAGTATTTTCACTGCCCTGAAAAGATGTGCAATGTCCAAACCCTGATAATTGTTCCCCACAAGCCCATTCAGAAATGTGCTGTCTCCTCACTTCCCCTGCAACCCCAAGCAGGAGGTTTGTAATCAATTTTGTTTAGAAGCATAGAATCACAGAATCACAGTTGGAAGGGGCCATACAGGCCATCTAGTCCAACCCCCTGCTCAATGCCTAAAGCATCCTTGATAAATTCTGTCCAGCTGCTAGTTGAAGACTGCCAATTAGATTGAAAGGAAATAAACAGGAAGCCATTTACATTCATTTGGACAAATATTAAATAAATATGATTTTGTGTCTCCTCACGTTATTTATTCAATTTCTATAAAGTTTCTCCTTGCAAGGGGACTTAGGGCAGTTTCCAATGAATAATAGTGTAGATAAACTAATACTCCTCCCCCATCTTCTTAATTCCCCTCCACCAGACTAACCAGCCTGGGAGAATCTAAAACAAACAGAGAACAAAGTAAATATTTACCAGTGATTTTTTTAAAAGAATACTAGGAATTGTACTACATATCTTTAATTTTGGTAGCAGTTCAGATTTTCTGAAGAGGCAGCTTCAAATTTTTGCTCATGACTATGCATTTTATGTACTATATCTGGTTCTGATATAGTATTTGCTTCTGCAATTAATGCAAACCGTAATTGGCAAGTAAATGCTCTATATTTTCCCCCTCCAATTTGGACAGTTCTCATCCAGGCTTGCTTCAAGCTCTTTTCAAGAATGGTTTACTTTGCAGCATGGTGTTAATGGATTAAATTCATTTTTCTTTCTCCACTCGGCTTGAAAGAACTGGCATTGGTACAAAGTATAAAACCTTCAGTAACATGTAACGTTATTGAAACCTATGTTATATTAAACTGTCCAGTAGTATAAATCATTCTTAGGAAGAACTCAAGATTTATTTAATCTACTTAGTTAATGAATTAATAGTGTTTATATATGTGTGTGTGTAAGCAAGAAAGCCCATTGCAACCAGGAATACAATGGGCGCTAGGACCCAGGGGACTCTAGCAGGCACAGATCTCTCTCTCACACAGCAGGAGCCATAGGAGGTAATCAGGGTAACAGGGAAGCAAGTATCCTTTGCAGTTTGGGCTCATTTGCAGTTTGTCTCTGTCTCTCCCTCACAGCAGGAACCATACCAGGTAATCAGAGGTCATTTGCCATTTTGGTAGAGCTCTCTGTCTTTCTCTCAGGTGTCTGAGAGCAAAGTGGCTAGCGGCTAGGGAAGGAGGGCAGGAGCTGGAGAGGAAGGGCCAATCAGGGTGCAGCCAATGATATACTGATATATAGTCAATGTTCTTTATGATCCTGGGCGGTTTACACTGAACATTATATAATGTACATGGAGCATTATACAGACTATAACATCAAAACAACTTTCAATAAAGCATCAAAAGATTACAGAACCACATTTATAATATAAATAACAATTAACAGTAAATTTGGGAGAGACATGGGTGGGCATCTGGGGAGAGCAGCAGGTGTTCCGAGTCAGTCGGCCTCAAGCGAATGCCTGGTGGAAGAGCTCCCTCTTGCAGGCCCTGCGGAACTATGGAAGTTCGGGCAGGGCTCTGATCTCCTCAGTGAGCTCGTTCCACCGGGTAGGGGCCAGGACCAAGAAGGCTCTGGCCCTTGTTGAGGTCCAATGCACTTTTCTGGGGCCAGGGATCTGCAGCCAGTTGGAGGTGGCGGAGCGTAAGACTTTTTGGAGGATATAGGCAGGGAGGCAGTCTCTCAAGTACACTGGGCCCAAACTGCGTATGGCCTTAAAGATTATTACCAGAACTTTAAGCTTAATCTGGAATTCAACTAGGAGCCAGCCAAGTTGTTGGAGTGCCAGTCGGATGTGGGATCTCCATGATGGTTTAGTGAGAATCCTGGCTGCAGCATTCTTGCACCAGTTGTAGATCAAGAATGAGTGTAGGCCTGCATAGAGCGAGTTGCAGAAGTCCAGCTAGAGGTGACCGTCGCATGGATCACTGTGGCTAGGTGCTCTGGGTCCAGGTAGGGCACTAGTAGCTCTCTCCTATGTGTTTCCACACATCTCTAGACAGACTATTCTAATTGTTAACTACTAAGTTAATTGATTAACAAAAAGTAGCCTTATACCATGTAAGAGTACCAGCATGTCAACTCACAACTGGCAACTGACATCGAGCATAAACTAAGGCCATTTCTGCACAGAGGGCCAAATCACATGATGTCTCCTACCCACAATTATAGGCTAATAAATTGCGCTATTTCTCCCCTCCACACTCTGCTGCTGTGTCTTGCCTCCCCTCCTCATTAGTGGGGAGACTATCACATATTTTCCCCTCCATACGGTCTTCTCCCCGGTTGCTCACAGCTGGCTTGTGTATTTTAGGGTGGTCAATCTACTTTCCTGGATTCACTGCATCACAAATTTTAAAATGGTGAAATCATGAGCCGCCTCCTGGACAGCCTAAGGATGTTGGCAATATCATGTGGAGGGGGCTGAATATGCCACCAACATGTGGTGGCTGTCCAGCTACATTTTCCACATGCAGAAATGGACTAAGATTCCACATATTAAAGAGGTAAAAGGTAAAGGTACCCCCTGTGCAAGAACCGGGTCATGTCTGACCCTTGGGGTGACGCCCTCTAGCATTTTCATGGCAGACTCAATACGGGGTGGTTTGCTAGCACCTTCCCCAGTCATTACCGTTTACACCCCAGCAAGCTGGGTACTCATTTTACCGACCTCGGAAGGATGGAAGGCTGAGTCAACCTTGAGCTGGCTGCTGGGATTGAACTCATGGGCAGAGCTTCAGACTGCATGTCTGCTGCCTTACCACTCTGCGCCACAAGAGGCTCTATTAAAGAGGTACAGGAACTCTTAACACTATAACCCGGTTCTGCTTGCATGTCACACTGAATGTACAAACTTCTTTCATATGTAGGTGTTCATCTGATTGCAAGAAAGAGTGAACACAAGTTTACATTCCAACTGAAACCAGGGACCAGTGCCTAGATAAATGTGGGGCTGGTATCGCACTTTTAGCTGTACAAGTATTGTATGTACTATTAAAATTAGCCCATGTGTGTATTAAAGAATACTGTATGTGGATTTCCTGTGATTTCATTGTAACTTGAGAACACAGCTATAGTGCTTCACATAAAGAAAGGCTGCAGTAATTGCTAGTTTTTTTAGTATACCTGGGCCCATACCATGAGGCTACACAGCTTTGTGTGGAATATCCCAGAAAGCTAACAGAGTTATAATTTGAGGTGCTACATGAAAGATGCTTTTTCCCCTCAAACTGACTAAAATCTAGAATTGTTATTTCACTGAAATAAATTCATATGAAATTAAAACCAAGTTGGAAATCCTTACCCAAATAATTATCAGTGATAAGGAGAAGTACTGAAGCCTTTTAGGGGGAGAAAGTAGCTCTGGATTACACAGATCCATACTTCAAATCAGTGTCCCCAGAGACCCAGTTACAAATGCCTTGCATTTAAAAAATGAAAAGAAAAAACATTGGGCCTGGTATAAACGTTATGAGTACAGTTCTTGCTTTATATTGTTTTGTATCTCCATAGGTGAACATCCCTCTCTCACGTGGTACCCTATTATAGGCGCAAGTCACATTATATGTCCGCTATACATTATACTGTAGCTTTGGTAAGAGAGAACCTCAAATACATTGAACTGTTGAGCAGATCACTCCTCTAGGCAAGTCACTGCATTCAGAATTTTGCCAAAGGGTAAAAACAAAGGGTCCTTCATAGCCATTTTGAAGAAACATAGATTAATACAAGAAATATGGTGCAGTTAAAATGAAACTTTACATATTCAATGGATATAGGTGTTTTTATTCTGCAAACTATATTTCTTTTAAATGGAATGCAGCAGAACTGGCATATATTTTTTTTCATTTAATCAGACACTTTTATACATTGAATTTGCTGTTATGCAGTCACTCAGTATCTATTGTCCAACTTTCTACATTAAAACAAAAAACAAAAACATTTTTTATCCTGGCTACAATATGATGTGCAAAGGAACTTGTCAACATAGCTCACGCAGAAACACATTCCTGCCTTTGAATGTTTTTGTCTGTTCCTCCTGTTGCTGTTTACACTTTAATGATAGTGACAGGCAAAGCAGTCTTTCCTGATCTTTGGGTTTATAGGATCGTAATCCATAGTGCTGTGTATGGATAAATCAGTCTGTCATTGAAAGACAAGTGTGAAAGTCTATATGCAAGGACTAAATCGGATTGAAGAACAGCTTAAATGATCATTTTCCTAGCTGAGAAACAATGTGAATCCATTCATGTTAGAATCAAAGAAGTTTATCTCACTTTTATTAAGGATTCTCTCCAAAATCTCAAGAGCTTGTTAGTGTTTCACTTACTTTAAGAAGAGTTGGTTCTTATATGCCGCCTTTATCTACCAGAAGGAATCTCAAAGTGACTTACAATCACCTTCCCTTTCCTCTCCCCACAACAGACATGCTGTGAGGTAGATGAGGCTGAGAGAGCTCTGACAGGACTGCTCAGTAAGAACAATTGAGCCCAAGGTCACCCAGATAGCTGCATGTGGAGGACTGGGAATCAAACCTAGTTCAGCAGATTAGAAGTTGGTGCTCCTAACCATTACACCAAGCTGGCGGATGAACTAATATCCACTAACAAGTTGTCAGTTGCAATTATGGCTTCTAAAGGCCAAGCCAGTAAAATTGTGAGAAGACTCAAGGCAAAATATCAAGCGAAAAATTCTAGTATGAAACTTTCGTGATTTTACATTTAATATCTTTCTATTGGTGTCTGCTTATCATATAAAAATATTAATGTATTATATTGTCTTATAGTTATGGTGTTAATCATACTTTTCATTAATTATTATGCTCAAAGTTAGCTAGGGATGTGCATAAAATGTTTTTTTTTTGGGGGGGGAGGTAATAATAGCTGCTCTAATAACCTTCTTGCCACCTTCCTAAAGGGAGGAAGAACAGAGACCTCCCAGACTTATACCTAGGGTGATTAATATCGTCTCATTCTGTTAATTATGATTTTAACCACATGTACAGCACCCCACCCAAAAAAATCCATCTATTCCTGAATCCCAATACCTGTTAATGGTATACAAACTTAATATATATTTGAGAATGTTTTTTTTTTGCTCCATTATAGCCTATGTGGACCATTAGGTAATGTTCTCATATGTATCTGTGTATCTGTGGGGGGCTTTTTTTTTAAAAGGCAAAGGCACCAAATAACCTGGACAACTGGGTTTGGTTCCCCACTCCTCCACATACAGTCAACTGAGTGGCCTTGGGCTTGTCATAGTTCTCTTAGGACTGTTCTTGCAGAGCAGTTCTGTTAGAGCTCTCTCAGCCCCACCTATCTCATAAGGCATCTGTTATGGAGAGAGGAAGAAAAATGTGTTTGTAATGTGCTTTGAGACTCCTTTGGGTAGTGAAAAGTGAGGTATAAAAAACCTGCTCTCTTGTTTTTCTGTTTTATAAATGCTCATTTGAACCACTGGTAATTGTATTGGATATGATAGAAGGATTTCAGAAGGGGGCAGTGTATACCCTTTCCTTCCTTCCATGCCTCTTCCATGTACCTCTCCAGAGCAGCATTTAGGTCTTGCGGAAAAACACCCGAAGCAATTGCAGCTTTGGAGAGAGGCACTTAAATCCCAAAAGAGGTGTGGGATTAAATAATATGTTTATTTTCCCTCAGTAATTTTTCCATATTCTTTTTAAAAGCCACCTGATGCTGCAACTTCATTTAAAAACAAAATCAAACCTGACGTTCCAATAACTGAAGACAAAAGTCTATTTGAACCAGAATGCGCTCTAAATGAGACTTAACTGAACTGGTACTTTGTCAATATAATCAAGTGCTCCGAATACACCTCTATCAATATAAGCAAAGTGTTCTAAATACTCTAATAGTAATTTCTAAGAATTAAATCCAACATCTCATACAGCATTAAGTCATGAAAATCAGCCTTACAATCAGGGGTTTTTTTGTTATCAAAAAGATTTCAGCAGCTTTCTACTCCTATACATGTTAAATGCATTCCCACCATGTCTTAAAATAATAATATGCAAATAGGCATGACAGTTAAAAAGGGTTTTAAAGTAAGGATACTTATAAATGTTTAAAATGTCAGTCTTTATGCCAGGAAAAGAGAACATTCATGAAGTTCAATTCAATTAAGTTGTCCATTCCAGATTTACCAATCCATAAAAGAGTACTTTGCCAAAGAAAGATAATGCTGGCAACATTTTATGTGGGTTTTAAACAGGTCTTGCTTTCATTCAATAAACTAGCAGCATTGAAAGAAACACCAGTTTCTATTCCATTGTCCTGCCTACAAAACCAGAAACTTTTCTGTTAGTACAGAAGGTAAGCCTAGGTGGACTTTTCCCAATAAGATACTTGTATGTTGCTATCGTTATCTCACCCTCTTTCCTCCCTCACATGCAGGATTTTCCCTTATGTCCCAGGGAACCCAAGAAAGAGACAAAATCATCTTGTCTTCTGCTTTTGAAGGCACACAAACGACTTTTGAAAATTCATAATAAAAATTTTTATTTAACTTGGAGGAGAAAAGGTCAGGTGGAATCAGGTGTAGGATTATATGAGGTGAATAAAACTGAGATAACTTTGCACTCATACAAACACCAGATCATTTGTTACCAAAAGTGTTTCTACAATTCAACAATGTCTTTAAAGCTTTGAGGAGAGAGGCTTTCTTTTCAGTTTCTACATAAGCACTCAGGCATAGGTTTCAGAGTTTCACCAACACATAAAGTTTAAAAGGCAAGAACATGCAACCAAGGTCCCAAAATCCTTCTTTGTACACAATCCATGGATGACTATTGTTTTCTGTTTCCCCTCTTATTGGGTAGGGATCACTTCTCTTTACCTGGAGCCATTGTAACAGTTCCTTTCCCTTGATAGGGAGAGAAGCTAAAGGGAGGGTTTAAATGGCTGATAGCCATTTATTCAAGTTTATTCAGGCTTATCTGAGCTGAAACTCACATTCCTATTGAAGACCACATTCTCCTCTTAAGAATATTTAAGAGTGCTTAATATTTCTTAACTGTATGGCTAGGAACTAATCAGTAATGGATGAAATAGTTATACTCCTGCCTTGTAAACTGAGCAGGAAGGATTCATTTGGCAGTCATAATTTTACAGAGATTTTCACTGTAGTTGGAGATAGATAATACTTTTAAAAAGAAGTATGTAAGACTTTCTTTATCTACTGTAATACATAGCCCACAAATTTGACATATATTTTGAATAGAACAAAAAATCTACCAAACCTGTCTAGCTAGAAACAATAGGAGGATGAGTGTGCATACAAGAGGTAAGAAAACCTCTATTACATTACTTTCAGTCCTGTGGGAAACTGCCTTATTCCATCTTATAAGCGCAGCATTGCATTGACGATGGCCTTGTAGGGTCACTTCTGAATAACAAATATATTACAAAGCACTGAGAACCATTATTTTTTACCTGATAGGTTTTAGCTGACTTCACAATCATATCCTCTAATCATTTAAATGTTCTCACAACTTTGTGGGATCCAATCAAGGCAAAAAAGTTGTTGGGTTTTTTTTACTTGAAAGGGGGGATGCTTAATCATAGTTTAACCCTCATTATTCTGCAGCTGCAATAAAATGTACAATGACCATGAGAGATGCAAGGATAAAGCCAAACAGCAATTCAGAGATAGGGATGGGGATCTGTGAAGCTTGGGCAGCAATCTAGAAGAAGCTATCACATAAACTAGAAATAAACAAAGCAAACCACCTCCCCTCCTACCACCAGAATACAAGCATATCTCATGCTTTAGACCAAAGACAAAGTAAAACAACGGACGTCTTAAGCAGTAATATATAGTGTACATTTGCGCTACTATTACTTAAATACATGCCCTCATTGCTTACTCATGTTAAAAGTGACCCTGTCATGAATGGTCAGATACCTAAGTATCAGATCTGTAATCCCAAACCAGAAGTACAGAAGTTCAGTAGCAGGCATTTGCCCCAGAGAAAACATGCTCCATGGATAATGCCAATGCTACAGAAGTGTGCCTTACGTGGATGTCATTTCAAATGCAATTTATTCTTCAGAGGTTTCTATGTCTTGGACTATTGTTATGTGACATAAAAAGGTAACCACAACAAGGCTCCTAAAAATGCTACTCCTGTAAATTTCCCCTGCTTCAAAAACCTCCTCCAATACCCCACCACCACCAGCTGCAATGGTGGCCTCTTCTGATTGCAATGCAAAGGCAATATGTAGTAGAATGCCGTGGCAAAGAAGACAGACCCTACATTAGAGATTCCTTTCACATGACAAAATATTTGCATGTAGAAATTGAGAACAACTAGCTTCACTGTGCATAGAAAATTAGGAAATCATATTCCAATTTCAATGTGATTCAAACCAATATAGTGTTCAAACTGCTGAACAGAATGTTTTGGACAGAACAACAAACCAATAACAAGGATTGCAGTAAATCCATAGATATATTAGCTGTGGAAGCATCTAATTACTGAAACATATACAAAAGTTGAAACAGTCAATGAAAACTGGGAGGGAAACAGAAAATCAATGTATACTGCATCTTTCAGTTTTACCTTTATGCACAGATTTGAAATATAGCTTCTATGTTTGTGAGCCTCACAGTGGCTCCTGCTCTATTAATTCAGAGTGCAAGCAGCAAACTTTTACATTGGCAAAGCACTAATGACATATTATTCTTTATGTTGGGGAAAAGAAACCCCACCAAGGTCAACTTATGAGACATGGTTGTATACATGTACATAAAGCTTTACTGGGAGTGATAATGAGAATCCAGCTCAAGTTGCCATTTTGACCAGAAATCCACATACTGCCCAGGTTTCTAGAATGGAATGATTACCAGTTTGGTGTAGCGGTTAGGAGTGCGGACTTCTAATCTGGCATGCCCCAAATGCAACCAGCTGGGTGACCTTGGGCTCGCCACGGCACTGATAAAACTGTTCTGACCGGGCAGTGATATCAGGGCTCTCTCAGCCTCACCCACCCCACAGGGTGTCTGTTGTGGGGAGAGGAATGGGAAGGCGACTGTAAGCCACTTTGAGCCTCCTTCGGGTAGGGAAAAGCGGCATATAAGAACCAACTCTTCTTCTTCTTCTTCTTCTTAACCCCATGTCCATTTATGGCAACAGCTGGCCCAAACTGGCAGTCTATAGGGTTATAAAAGCCTCTACATTTCTACATGAGAGAAGTAAGAAAAATACACACGCACACTTGAGATGAAATTCCACGGAAATAAACTGAATTGCCAAAAACAACCAAGCTTGCCACCAAAATAGATGTGCATAGGATTGCCAATTTACTGCAGTACTTCCTATTAATGCTAAATCAGTAGCACTGGGTTTAGCCATTTCTCCCTAGTATGGCCTGATGCTACAGACTACTTTTGTTAACTCCTCCTCAAAGTATTTAAAAACACGGTTGTATTGTACTTTATAAATGATGAGAAAAAAAGGACAAATGAAAGCTAACTATGCCTCTCCAATGCTCAGGTAGCCCACGAACATTAAAATCATGATTAGTCACAAGAGAACCACCAGCGCTGGGCTTTGGTCTAGCATAGTGATCCCCAACCTGTGGGCTTCGGACCACTTGTGGTCCTTCGATTAATTGGAGGTTGGCCCCAAGGGATGCCTTCTCCCTCCCCCCCCCCCGGCCCTTTACAACACACTTCGGGTGCCTTTGTCTCACATCACTCCCAGATGGGACTGTCTCGTTGAGGAGAAACAAGCTCAGGGTTCCCATTGATTTGTCATTGTCATGAGTTAAAATTTCCATGAAAATAAAATGTTCCTTATGTTCATTGTTGTGGCGTGTATCTTATTTTGAAGGGATGTTTAAACATTAGCATAGCGATCAGAGAGCGTTAGGGCAGTGGTTGAGAGTAGAGGAGTAAACTACCCCCCCCACCGGGCCTCAGTAAAAGGCGTTGAGTGGTCCCCGGTGATAAAAAGGTTGGGGACCACTGGTCTAGCAGAAGATTTCCAGGAAGGCATATGATCCTTGCACATTCTCTCCTTGGGTTTTAATGGGAGCCTTCTGTTACCTAGGAGCTACATTTGGGGCTATAGCAAGACTGGGGCAGAGAAGTCCTGCTGGGGTGACAAAAGTCTGTGGTATCAGCAGAAATGACCAGCAGATCCAAGCCATGCTATAGAACTGCTGTTCAATTGCACTTTGCAGGTTTGGCCTGAAATAATGAACC
Organism: Paroedura picta; assembly: GCF_049243985.1. Classification (NCBI taxonomy): domain Eukaryota; kingdom Metazoa; phylum Chordata; class Lepidosauria; order Squamata; family Gekkonidae; genus Paroedura; species Paroedura picta. Next base: position 93,343,680 of record NC_135369.1, on the reverse strand, counting down.
AGGTGGGAGTGAAGACCCATGGCAAAATAGTCCTCGATGAAAGGTAACTGCCTCCTGACAGCTCTGTTCTCAAATGAGAATCTCGAGCAGGTGGTAATGACTCATCCAATGATGTGGAAGAACTCTTTATTTTCTGACAATGTGATGACTGTAATAAATCTGTTATGTCACCAGAGTCATCTTGACTAAATTATCTTTGGCTGTCCTCTTAGGAGCTAGTAATGCCATACTTTGGAGAAGATGAGGCCAAGATGCTCCTCAGGCAATGCTAATGAGTGGCTATCCTGGATTCACTCTGAAATCCTGGATTTACAATTATTTCTCTGGTACTCTGTTTCCCTGGCTCCTATAACTATCTCTATTCCGCCAGCCAAAATTGTGTAGTCTTGCCATTCTGTTCGCTTCGAAGCAGCCAACTCCACTCTTCTCATCTAGAACTAGAAAATCTTCTTACTATTTCAGCTGGAAGCATTGCCTAAAGTCTTTTACACTGAATTTCTCGACCATCTAAACTAGACGTGTCTAACATGTGGCCCGAGGACCGGAAACAGCGTTTCCAGGCTCCTATCCAGTCTGTAATCAACTGGGAAGAAACCAGTCAGAAAGACAACATAAAGGGCATTCTCTGCTGATGTGTCCCCCCCTTGTTTTCCACAAACACATGCCCTCCCAGGCTCTTCCGTCAGATATCCAGGGAATGCCCACCCCAGAGTTGGCAACCTTAAGCAGCAAGGAGGTCTGGTTTGGCCCCAAGCTCTGTGCAGCCAACCCCTTTGGGGCCTGCCTACTGTCTTTGACTGAGGCGCATGGCCAGGATGCACTGCTTGCTGCTGCCTCCTTGTCCCCCAGCCAGAGCAAGTTGGGTTCCTGCATCTGCCACCTGGGCTGCTGGAAAAATGGATGGCTGTTTTTGTGAAGAAGTCAGAATCTCTTTGGCCCCACTTCCCTGAGCCCAGCTAAGCAGCTTCCCACTTGCGGGTGACCCAAGGAAGGTACCCGCAGGCAGCCCATGTAAAGTTACTGGGCTGCTTGGCAAACATGCTCACTTATGTAATCAAGTGAACAGAGCGATTGGCCAGGCTAGGCATGCTGTGTGCCCCAGTGGTTATGTAAGGAATGCCATGTGTGCAGAATACCAAGGATCGGGAGTAGAGGAGGTCTGCTGAGTCAGGTAAACCAGAGCTTGGCCATCGTTGTGATTTCCTCAAGTTCTAGTATCCAACTAAATATAGGTTTTCAAAGATTCTTCATCCTGTTTACCAATTTGCCAGTTAAAACCAGTCAATATCATTTTTCAGTAATCAAACGCTTGCCTACCCTTGCCAGAGTCAATGTGCCCTGCTTGCACGTTTTGCACCGGACCCGGAGTTTTCCATGTTTCACAGCCTGGCAGGAACTTTTACAGTAAACGTAGAAGTTGTTATAACCAGCAGTATCTGTTGAGCGAGAGAGAGAGGAAAAAAACCTTTTAAAGGTATATATATTTTAGCAAGGGTGTTGTTTGTTTGAGAGTGAAGAAAAACAAGAACTCTGAAGAACAAATTCAGGAGTACAATCCTCAAACACATATGCTACAATGAAGCTACACAAAATAAACAAACAAACACCCCCCCCCCCAAAAAAAAAACCGAAAACAGCATTTGAGGTGGGTAGCCGTATACCCAGACTGATAGTGCAGGGCTGACATGCTGATTAAGACCCAATTAGGGTAGAGAGATTTTTAGTCTTCTAGCTAGGGTTAGTTAAAAATCTTGGGTTTGTGAAGATTCACACACAGCACATTCTTCTGCTGTTTGTTTGTGTTTAACCTGCCACCTTTAAGGAATAATTCTATGACCATGAGTCCCAGAGATATTCTGATTCCATCATATATGTTTTATTTGTTGATATATATGTTGATCAGATTAGATGCAACTGGATAAGCAAAGACATAATCCCAAAGCAAAAACAGTCACCAAAAGCTGTGGTCCCACCCCAGGTAATCAGGGGAGCAGAAATACCACACTGTGTAAAATTGGCCAACTCTGCTTTCTAAGTTGGTCTGAGATGACAGAAGCATATGGAATATATTTAGAGTTCCATGGATGAGGAAACAATCATTTGAGATAAAGTATTTATATATAACTCAAAGATTTTTTTTTTAAACTCTGTCTTTCACGGTCTCTTAGACCAATGCTGTATTTGGCTTGAGCATATTGGTTAAGCCTCCTTCCACCCTCTTAATAGTTGGGAACCGTGTAAACCAAATTGCTGAGGCCCTCTGGTACCTTTATCACTTGCTCATTCCTATTCATTGTCAAGCCATGCTAAAGCTGAAGGGAGACTTTGGATAAGAGTACTATCCAGCTCCTGGCAATATCACCCCTAGACCAGATGCTGAGAATTGCAGAGGTTTCCTGCAGATATCTACTACTGAACTATTGTCATGTATTTATTTGATATAGTTTTCTTGGACAACATAATTTATAATCTTAGACAGAAAAAGAAATGACAGTTTAGATAAGGTAGAAATGGGTTAACTGCTCAGATACAGCACATAAAAATGAGTCTAGTGATTCAAGAAAGGTTTGCAGATGACAGTTTTGATGTCACATTTTAGGAGAAATGGCTTGTGGAACAGAAAATTGTAAGCTGTTCCAGGAGTAGACAGCAGCAAAAAGAAAGGGAGTTGGGGAGAAAAAAGGAAATAGAACAGGACAGTTACCCATAAGTTGGCCTCTATATTGTATATTCTTTTCAGTGGTGTTTACATGAAGCTACCTCATTTTGTTACTCTGATTAGAAGTAGCTTTCCAAGGACACATCCAGTTCCTGTTCCTTTTAACCAAGGATGTCATAAATTGAGACTGGGACCTTCTGCTTGCAAAGAAGATGCTCTAAATCTGGGTCAAAAAAAAGCATGCCTACTGGATGGGGGATACGCTTGTAGGTAACACTGTGTGTGAACGAGACCTTGAGGTACTTGTGGATTGTAAACTAAACATGAGCAGGCAGTGTGATGCAGCGGTAAAAAAGGTGAATGCCATTTTGGGCTGTATCAACAGGGGCATCACATCAAAATCACAAGATGTCATAGTCCCATTGTATACGGCACTGGTCACACCACACCTGGAGTACTGTGTGCAGTTCTGGAGGCCTCACTTCAAGAAGGATGTGGATAAAATTGAAAGGGTGCAGAGGAGAGTGACGAGGATGATCTGGGGCCAAGGGACCAAGCTCTATGAAGATAGGTTGAGGGACTTGGGAATGTTCAGCCTGGACAAAAGGAGGTTGAGAGGGGACATGATAGCCCTCTTTAAGTATTTGAAAGGTTGTCACTTGGAGGAGGGCAGGATGTTGTTTCCGTTGGCTTCAGAGGAAAGGATACGCAGTAATGGCTTTAAACTACAAGTACAATGATATAGGCTAGATATCAGGAAAAACTTCTCACAGTCAGAGTAGTTCAGCAGTGGAATAGGCTACCTAAGGAGGTGGTGAGCTCCCCTTCACTGGCTGTCTTCAAGCAAAGGTTGGATACACACTTTTCTTGGATGCTTTGGGCTGATCCTGCATTGAGCAGGGGGTTGGACTAGATGGCCTGTATGGCCCCTTCATTCTATGATTCTATCATTAGCCATGGACAATAGCTGGTCCTGAGGCTTAAATGGCCTACAGAGGAAGCCTGATCAACAAAATATTCAGAGGGATTGGACAACTAGGCAGGGTTGTTAGGGACCATGGCAAGCATACAATCCTGACTGAACTCACCCTGTTCTTTTCTGCTGGATTCTATTGACAGTTGATACTGCTTCTGAAGAGAAAGGCACTACATGAAATGACAGTAAAGATCAATCTACTTCTTGAGCTCCTGAGTCATAACTACTACTACTACTAACCTCCTCCATTCTATAGCAGTTCTTCAGCAAACATTTATTTAGCAATGCCCTATGTCTGGAGAGGTAGCATAAAGGTAAAGGTATCCCCTGTGCAAGCACCAAGTCATGTCTGACCCTTGGGGTGACGCCCTCCAGCGTTTTCATGGCAGACTCAATACGGGGTGGTTTGCCAGTGCCTTCCCCAGTCATTACCGTTTTACCCCCCAGCAAGCTGGGTACTCAGAGAGGTAGCATACAGACCAGCAAACATTTGTGTCTTTCTTTTAAATAGATTTTGTATCTACAGGAAGTCATTGTCAATTCCAACACCTTCTTTATCACACAGATCAGCATGTTCACAAACTTTAAACAGGTGAGAACCTGCTAAGGTTTGTGTGTAGCAAGCCACAGGTTCACCATCTTGCAATAGCAGCAACAAAAACAGTAAGACGATGATTAGGAGCATGCAGCCACTGCCATTTCATGTAGAGGCAGAGCTATGTGCATGCATTGCACAGCCAGTAAAGTAAAAAAAATAAATCTGCGTATTCTAAGCACGGAAGAAATATCCCCATAGCACAGACACCTTGTGATGGGCAATAGGTCTCCCGCATAAAATTCCCTTCCCGACCCTTTTCCCAAAAAAGATAAACAAATAAATGTGTATAGGCGGTTGCTGCCGCCTGCTCCCAACATAAGCCTGTGCCCTTAAATGATTGAATTTCTGTGAATTCTTTTTATTTACTATGGAATGTAATAATGTTTCCTTTGCATCACACTGTAATTTTAAAAAAGCTTTTTTCATTTGCTGTTTGATATGTGCACTGATACCTGTACACGTTGCTGCAAGTATGGCACCGTTTTTGTTAAGAGAAATTCTGCGGGCAGGAATCACATAGAGGGAGGGTGCGAGGGCAGGACAATACTGCCTGGACTATTGCTCATTTCCCCCTTCATACAGGCAAACCCCTATTTACTCACTGCTTGCTTACGGATGGGATGCACAACTGAGGATGGCAAATTGAGTTTTGGCGATTTCCCTCATCGCTAGTTAAAGCTGATCAAAACTTGAGGCAGCTCCTGGACAGCATCGGGATGCAGGTGACATCATGTGAAGGGGGCTATAAAAGTAGCCACCATCCGGAGAATGTCCAGGGGCTGATTCCTCATGTAGAAACTGTCTTTGTAGTCCCAAAGAGTGGAATCTCCCTAGCCCCATGATTATATCATTTGCACTGGAAAATAGATTAAAAACCAGATTGATTTTATATCAGAAGTAGCTACTGCATTAGGACTATACAGTTAGATATCTTAAGGTTGATCAGATCTTGGCAGGTAATCAGCATATTTACTAGATAGTGCTCTGATGGCCAAGTCAGAAAATAATGCATACATGAGCCTGCACAGGGACTTTCAGGCATTATTAGGTTAGAATTCCTGTCTTTTCACGGTGCCATGGGGGTCCATTTCAGTGTAGTCCCTTCCCCTCAAACCATTTTTTCTGGGCTCCATGATGTCACCAACATCATTTTGTATGAAGGAAATATCATGGAGGGAAGAAGGCAGGAATCCCTTCTCCTTGGGTGCTTTGGTCTCACACCTAACTGGTCCCTCCACAGTGCTAAGAAAGGAATTCCTACACTGTCAAAATGGTAGGAAGTCCCCATGGTGAACTCATGGGCACATTATCATTTAGTTTGGCTCTATGATAAAAGTGAGATTAAGTACGTTACAATTCCTGTATGAGTTCCCATTTTTTAAAAGCAGGTTCTGTTTTGCTCTCCTCAAATGGAGTACCTACTTCATTCCCAGAAAACCAAGATGGCTTCATTTCCACATTAGACAAGTGGGTGCAAAAAGGCTCAAACTCAAAAAGGATTCACAGACCCCCAAACTACCTTCACAGTCTCCCAGAGATCCCCAGACTTCAGTTTGAGAAAACATTGCTTGAGATTGTGAGTCCCTTGGAGGTAAAATGTTTGTATTTTGAAAAAATTATGCAAGCTTTGAGTCTATATAATGCAGTGGGATATAAATCAAATAAGCATCTATACCATGGAGAGTCACAGAATGAAGTTTTACAAAAAGAATTTGGCATGAAACTTCACTTATCTGGCTTGCTATAAGTTCTTGGCAGAGAACTTGCAACTTGAGAGCCAGCTTGGTGCAGTGGTTGAGAATGGTGGTCTCTAAACTGGAGAACCAGGTTCCGTTCTCTACTCTACCAAAGACAGCCAGCTGGGTCACCTTGGGCAGTCACAGTTCCCTCAGAACTCTTTTAGCATCACCTAGCTCACAGGGTGTCTTTTGTGTGTTGAGGAAGGGTGGGCAATTAAAAGCCACTTTGAGACTCATTTATTTGGGTAATAAAAAGTGGGGTACAAAAAACTGTGTTTTTTTCTTCTTTGTGATAAACCCCCTCTTCCACTTGCTGATTGGGAGGATAAAATTTGGTCTCTTAATCCCCCAAAATCCAGAAGCTGGCCCTGGTAGTGTTTAATTTATCACATCAGTGATATAGTAGAATCACATCTACGTGCCCTGAAAACTGTCAGGCCACCAAATGTTAATTCACTGCTTCCTTAATGAAAAGGCCATCTCTCAACATTACATATAGAATGAAACAGAAAAGATGACAAGTAATAGATTTTTCAATTTATTGGACTAATTCAAAATGTGATGTCATTAAATATTTGACAGCTATGTTCTTGTTGTGAGGCAATTCTGAGTTACAGCAATTAATTTACTTGCATCTCAGGTTGTAAAGTTTATTTACTAGTGCCAATAAATTGACTAAGTGAATTGGAAGACAGAGCGAGGAAGGGCATCAAACTTATTTTTTCTTGAGAATTATCCAAACAACTTTGTGAATTTCTAGATATCTTTACATAATTATAACTGTTGCAAGTAAGCTTTTTGAATTGCAAAAGTGTGACCAATTACTTATTACCTACTAAATTCTGCATTATTCACTGCAGTTGAATTCCTGTGTATTTGAACAAAAGTTAGTTCCTCTGGCAATTGGGTACTTCAATAACAGTAACCTCAAGAGAAGATGCAGCGGTTAAGAAGATACCGTGGTAAAAAAGGCAAATGTCATTTTGGGCTGTATCAACAGGGGCATCACATCAAAATCACAAGATGTCATAGTCTCATTGTATATGGCACTGGTCAGACCACACCTGGAGTACTGTGTGCAGTTCTGGAGGCCTCACTTCAAGAAGGATGTGGATAAAATTGAAAGGGTACAGAGGAGAGTGACGAGGATGATCTGGGGCCAAGGGACCAAGCCCTATGAAGATAGGTTGAGGGACTTGGGAATGTTCAGCCTGGAGAAAAGGAGGTTGAGAGGGGACATGATAGCCCTCTTTAAGTATTTGAAAGGTTGTCACTTGGAGGAGGGCAGGAAGCTGTTCCCGTTGGCTGCAGAGAAAAGGACGTGCAGTAATGGGTTTAAACTACAAATACAACGATAGGCTAGATATCAGGAAAAATTTCACAGTCAGAGTAGTTCAGCAGTGTAATAGGCTGCCTAAGGAGGTGGTAAGCTCCCCCTCACTGGCAGTCTTCAAGCAAAGATTGGATACACACTTTTCTTGGATGCTTTAGGATGCTTTGGGCTGATCCTGCGTTGAGCAGGGGGTTGGACTAGATGGCCTGTATGGCCCCTTCAAAGTCTATGAGTCGATGATTCTAAGACTAAAAGTAGCTGTAGCACTTGTTCTCTAGGACAACCTTGTAATGATCCAACTCCCTAGACTGTGCAGTAATTGGAGCATTTGGAAAGCAGGGCTAATGCAAGACCTCTTGCTGTCCAAGCAATTCCATGATCCCCTTCCGATATTCCAGATTTAGGCACGAGATCCTCAAGCCAGTCAACTGTCATTCATTAGGCTGCAGCTGACAACTGAAACTAGCAAGACACTTTAAATTGACCCATTATGACCCATTATGCCCGGGGGGGAATAACGCACATTCGGGGTGGAATGGCGGTGACTAAAATAACCAATAACACACGGTGCCGGCTGCAACCGGCCACAGCTCTGGTGCATGCCGCCGAAAAAGCCATGTTAGCGAAATGCAGAAGAAAGCGCAGCTTCCGGGTGACTGGGGCGCAACCAGAAGCGGCGCCGGGATCGCCGCGTGCATAATCGGTTACTCTGGGTTTTGCCGCCGTCGCACCCTGTCCCGTGCATAACTGGTGTGCTTCGCGTCTTTCCTCTCCACGTTTTCCATTTGACCCGAAATCGCTGTTTCGGCAGAATTAGAAGGAATATAGATCACAAAAGTTGCAAGATAATGACAATGCATCGCTCACTAAAGCCTTGAGCTTCTTACTTAATTTTCAGGAGACCTTTTCTACCTAAATTTCTTGGTAAATTAAGACAACGAAGTGATGTTGATTGTCTTAATTTAACAAGAAATTTAGGTAGAAAAGGTCTCCTGAAAATTAAGCAAAAAGTTGAAGATGAAAAATGAGTACTGAATAACTACACCAAGGAAAGCAAAGCTTCTAATTGAAGTTTATAAGACTTATTTAAGGTAACAGAAGCCAAAGAGTATGGTGTAGTAGTTAAGAGTAGTTAAGAGTAGGACCGTTTATGCACTGGAAGTTTCATGCTGGGATGCAGGCTGGAGTTTTAGTCGTGGCAGGTTGCCCCACCTCTTCCTGCACCCACACATGGGGGATCATTCGCCCCTGATTTGTGCTCCTGACAGGGGGGTGGGGCAGTGAAGTTCCAAGTGCATAAGTGGTCTAGCAGCTTCTAATCTGATGAGCTGGGTTTTATCTCCCACTCCTCCACATGCAACCAGCTGGGTGACCTTGAGCTAGTCACAGCACTAATAGTGCTGTTCTCATATAGCAGTACTGTCAGAGCTCTTTCAGCCTCACATACCTCACAGAGTGTCTGTTGTGGAGAGACAATTGTAAGCTGCTTTGAGACTCTTTTGAGCAGTGAAAAGTGGGGTATAAAAACCAACTGTTCTTCAAAGAAGAAGAAGATAACAAAAACATTGAAATCAAACCTCACTCTGTTGACTGGAGGGAAAAGCACTTGCATGGGTAATATTTGAAAGACATAGAAAGTAATGTTGATAGTGAAAACACATGGAAGTAGATCCAAAATGGAATTTGAAGATATAAATGGAAAGACTCATTTGAGCTGTAAAAAGGTGGGCCCTCAAAATAAAGAGTACCAAAGCCAAAATTCAGAAGACCAGTAACAGCCAATATTGACTTTGCAAGACTAAGGATGACACAATTGACCACATAGCCAGTGCATGTTGCAACATGTTCACACTGACAATAAAGAATGTCATATTAGATTTGCTGCTATGTTGCACTGGAAACTTTGCAAGTAGTATGACTTACTATCAGCCATAAATTCATGGGAGCACAAACCAGACAAGATCACAGATAAAATGAATTCAAGATTTTTCGGGGACTTCCAAATACATGGAGTATAACTTTCCTGATACAGAAATTGAAGGGGGGGGGATGGGAAATAGGGTTTGGATAACTGACAATGCAATCCCAGAAAACAGCAGAAAAGCAAAAGCAAAAGTAGGAGGAGGAGGAGAGAAGGAAAGAAGGAAAGAAAGAGGTCACAAAACACCAAGACCAATAAATAGAGTTAAAATGCCTCGGGGAGAAGAAGGTTACCATTGTGCCAGTTGTCACTGGACATTCTGGGCATTGAGCAAATAGCTCAGCTTCAGAAGACTGTTGCTTGGAACAGCAAGAATAATGTGAAGATAAATTTGCAGTACCCAAGAACTTAGCTAGTTCTCAAATTGCAGAGCACCATCTACCAGTCAAATACCTGACTGTGACAATTCATATAATAATAATGATGATGATAATGATAATACTTCCCAAAGGCTTCTACTTCCCAAAGGCTATAGCATGCAGACAACCTGAAAAGGAATTCCACTCCCCCACATTCTATGGCTGTTAGTGCTATCATTGGAGCAAATACAGACAGACCTTTGACTCTGCTTGAAGCAGTAATAGCAATAATGCTGGAAAATCACCTGTGGATGAGGAGTTGGTCTTCTCTTCTATGTACGACTGGACTCAAACTTCATTCTGCTGCTTCAGGCCAACACGGCTATCCACCTGAACCTATACTACCCAGTTTGTGCACCAAGGATTAATTAACCCAGGCAATAAACCACAGAATAATTTATAGGGTGGAGTAGGGGGAGACGTTGCATGCCAATAAATCTGCAGGTGTGACTCCAGCAACATCAAGAAAGCAGAGGTTTGAACTATGGGGTGTTTTGTATTTACTGTACCTCATAAAACCTCGCACAAAGAATGACGGGTTACCACTGCACTTAGCTCCATATTTGGATCTATCAGTCTTTTTCACAAATACTGTTAAAAAGCAATCACAAGCATGAAACTTAAGATACCAGAAATATGTCCAGGAAAAAGTCCGGAGGGGGGGAGGGTGGGAAGCAAGACGGGTAGAGAGTTCTGGAATAACTTGTCAATTGTCTTTCCCAGAGCAACATTGCTAGATATTGAGAGCACTATTGGAGATGCCTTCAGATCTTTGAGATGAGAGTAACTAGATATTTCCAGGGAAAAATTTCACCACTTTATGCAGGTGGGCTGATAGCAGTCTCATACTTCCATAGTCACATTACTGAGCCTGCAATGGGAGCAGTGTTGCCAGCAATGTGTACAAGAGCAATCAGAATAAATTAAAAGAATAATACAGACGTAGATAGAATGTCACACAAGCTGCACAAATCTTCATCTAACATTAACAGTCCCTGTCTAATTTTTCACAAACAACCTTGATTGAGATTCTCTGTCTTTGTTTTCAGGGGCAAAAGGAGGTGAAAATAAATCTGTCTTAAATAGGACACCAAATCTGAAATGGTATTAATACAGAAAATTGTAATTACGGCACAGCGCCAGCAATCACTAGAACTGCTGCAGTATCAACCTTACAACCTTGTCTTTTCTCATTCAATCATGCGCTATAGGGTTTCATAGACTTTCCCATTAATATTTTATAGCACTGGCACTCTGCTCAAATGTGCAGATACAGCAATTGCCAATTAAAAAATTAAAGTCCTATTTTTAAAAGCAAGCTCTGTGTGTACGTGCATGCACACAGAGCAGTGGTTCATTGCAAATTTTTATAAATGTATGTGCATCTCCAAGGGAAAGCAAGCAATTGCTGCTGCATTATTGATCATTCTCTCAGAGAATACCTTATGACATTAACCCCATGAGTCTAATATATAATCACATACAAACCCACATTAACATACCATAGTATGTAGCTAGGCAATTGAAAGCTTTATACCTTTATACCCATTGAAAGTTATACCTTTTAAGACGAATGATTTCAACAGGCTTGGACTGAAGCAACTCTGCACAGGATTGCACAGTAAATATACTAACTGCTTTTCAAGTCAAACCCTAATGTCCAAGCTATTTTACAGGTGTTTTTTTCCCCTTTCCAAATTTAGTGTAGAATATTTGCACACACATGATGACATCAGCCTGTAGCTTAATATAGCAGTTGTTCTTCAGTGCGTTCTCCCATTAGCTAACAATTCATTACTTATCTATTTGTTTATATTTTACTTTGTATACTGCCCCTCTCCAGAGGAAGAGTGGAAGGACAGACGGACAGGCAGGCAGAAATTGTTGGATCCAACTGAATTTTCTGTAGGGGAAAATCAAGGAGTGGACCCCTTTGATCACCAAGTGAGGGGTGTGCTGGGGATCATGTGATGTGCTTATACAAATGGAAGGTGCTACAGAAAAAGAGAGGGACTAGGTAAGATTTAATGAGAAAGCCAGCTGGATCCAATACACCAGGGGTAGTCAAACTGCGGCCCTCCAGATGTCCATGGACTACAATTCCCAGGAGCCCTTGCCAGCATTCGCCAGCGAATGCTGGCAAGGGCTCCTGGGAATTGTAGTCCATGGACATCTGGAGGGCCGCAGTTTGACTACCCCTGCAATACACTGTCTGCAAATGTTTAAACTTCAGGAAGAGGGTTTATAATTAGCTTTAAATGGTTAAGACAACCAATTTGATTATTTTCTTTGAGCCGAAGAGTTCAAAACCAATTGTCCCTGAGGTCCATAATCTAATTTGACTATTTAACATTCCCAGTGAATCAGCCTTGACAGTATGAGATGATGAGTGAAAGAATTATTACATTAACAAACTTAATTTTTCCTTGACTGGATAAGTCACAATGCCCTGGAAAGGAAGTAAAATATTTAGTATGCATTTAAATAAAGGAGAAAGCATCTGCCTATAAAACTAACTACATAAGTACTATGACACCAGTAACACTATAGAAAATAAGAGAATGTATTTCAGGATAAACTGTAAATTAGTCAAAGCTGATTTTATCAAATGCATGAATCAAATTACTTGAGCTCAGGCTCAAGACGGCTTATACTGGAATAAATTTTGCCTGTCTCTGTAATGCTTTATTTTGCATTTAAAGACTAACATAGCTACCCATATGAATGTATTAATCTAACAGATATATAATTTTTTTTTAGTAAAGATTAATACCTTCTTTCCTGAACCGGGTAATTCTACTTAACTAGGGATCATACTACATGTCAACTGTGACACAAGTTGGGTCCTGCGACTCAACTGTGTCCTTTTTTGCAAACTCCTTGGAACTAACATTCCCAAGCACACCAAGACCCAGGTTGCATCAGGATCTCAGTGCAGGGGGAGGAAGGGCTTCAGCAGGGGCACAATGTAATGAATGGTTAGGAATCCCAACATTAATTCAAAAAGAGCACATCAATATCTGGCCTCCAAGGACTGATAAAAATGTTAGATGTTCCAAAGATAGAAAAACAAATCTGTATGGCCTTCTCCTGAGGAGCTGAGTGATTTGCACTGTGAGCATTTTGACTCTTATGTGAGCAGCTTCACATTCACTGAGCAGAGATGGATCAACCTGTGGTGGAGGGAGTAGATACACATGTTTCTCCCAAGAGCAAATCCAAAATGCTGTGTGGCTGGGATCCTCCTAGGATAGCATATTTGGAGGGTCAGATTATAATCCTTCCCTCTCATGAATGAGGGAGTTGCCACAATTCTATGCTGTGTGAGTCTATTTGCAGAAGGAAACATACTTGAACTGTTCTTGTAAGCAATTTCTGCTACAGCTCTTGATCCAAGGAACAATACCGTAAAATTGCTTCATGCTGAATCAGACCAGAAATCCCTCCAAATCAGATTATCTACTCAGATTGGCAGTGGCTCTTCAGGGGCTTGGGCAGAGGTCTTTCATATCACTTGTAGCCTGATCCTTTCAGCTGGAGATGTCAGGATTGAACCTGGGGCCTTCTGTACTCCCAACAGGTGCTATACCACTGAGACATACATTCAGCCACTTGTATTATCTTCTTATTTTATATAAATGAATTCAAGATTGATACTGTATCTCAAGATATGTATTATTTAAGCAAAATTAACAAAAACACCCTTGGATCCAGAGAAATGTGACTTCCTAGCATTTGACTGAAAAATTAAAAAAACATATTGCCAGAAAGTCTTGAATATTCTTTTATATGTGCTTTGCAAGTCTCACTGCTCTGTAGTACGTTTCTATATTTGGAACTCCATGACTCCCTCTTTTAGTAAGACAATTAAGTGCCTCATTGCCACTCTTGGTGGTTTATTTGCCTATATAAAAACCTTAATTATTTTTTCCTAGAAGGAAAGAATACTGACATCAACTTTAAATGGTAAATTTATAAAGTGAAACAAGATTTTAGGCAATATGTCCAATTTAACAATGGCATTCTACCCAGCCAATAAAGATTTAGCATATACCCAAATATTTAGCTGTTTTTTAATCTCCACTTTGCTTGAGAAGTTGACTCATGTCCTCTATTTTAGCATCTGCTCTGTGTGAGTTCAGTGGGCTTAAGGGTGCAGGAACTCTGTATAGGATTGCACGGTAAGTCTGTCTGAACATTCCATAGAGGCTGGCAATTAAATCTTGGCATGGATGCAACCCAGATGCTGCAAGAAGACTATTTAATCCAAGAACTAAATTATTCTGAGTTATTAACAGCACTGTGATATTAAAATAATTCTACAATTTCCTTACAAGTAATTAACAATATTCTACCCAACTCATTAAGGATGTCCTCTGTTCCAGTGTTAAAAATCTTAAACGATAAGGTGCCTTGTAGAAGCTTATTTGGCTCATTTGATAAAACCATCAGGGAAACCTCCCAACAAGTAAGCTTTAATGCTTTGAAAGAAAATTGTGCAAAGATGGATTTCAGAACACTGGATGGGGGATTTTGATTGTCTGAGGCTCTGTTGCCTCCATTTAAAATTAACAGCTGGTTTTAGATGTGCGTGGCTAATTTCAACTTCAAGTCCAGATTGTTCATTCCATTTACCATCCAACTGCTTCTGGCTACTCCCCCTCCCTTCTGTAAAATTTGAACTTTATACAGCATTGCATAAACATGAATTATTTTTTTTCCACAGTAAGGAAATTGAATGGAAAATGGAATGCTTCAATTAGGATATGAACAGTTACACTGGACTGATGTTACTCGAATAATTCACCCACTACATTAAAAATGGAAACCCTTGGCGGTGGCCCAAATAAGTGAAAGGAGATTCTCATGCAAGGAAAATTGACATTTTTTTTAGACAACATCTTGTATGTTTGGACTAAAATTCCCTCCTCTGGGATTAAACATATTGCAGATTCCCTGATTCTTAGGGTTGCAATCCTCCAGGTAGTAGTTGGAGATCTCCTGGGATAACAACTGATCTCCAGGAAACAGATATCAGCTCCCCTGGAGAAAATGGCCACTGTGGAATGTGGGCTCTATGACATTATACATCACTGAAGTCCCTCCCCTCAACAAATCCCAGCCTCCTCAGGCTCCACCCCCAAAATATCCGGGTATTTCCCAACCCAGAGATATCCACCATACTGCCATTAGATCCTCAGCAAGGCTAAGTCACAAGATCCAGCTTTGTGTAGTGGTTAAGAGCAGCAGGTTCTAATCTGGTGAGATGGGTTTGATTTCCCACTCCTCCACATGCAGCCACCTGGGTGACCTTGGGCTAGTCTCAATCCTGATAGTGCTGTTCTCACAGAGCAATTTCACTCAAAGCTCCACCTATCTCATAGAGGAGATTGGTGTGGGAAGAGAAAGGGAGGACAATTGTAAACTGCTTTGATACACTTTTGGGCAGTGAAAAGCCGGGTATCTCTGCTATTAAGCTAAAATCAGATATGAACAAATTGCTTAGGAAGGAGCGTGGCTCCACACTCTCTCTACTCAACTTTTCCAACCTCAGTCAGTTCTAGTTTTCAGGCAAGCAAATGTAATTGAACTTCTAGACATTAAGTTATTGTTAGGAGTGAACAGATGTAAGAATTCTGCTTGGGAAGAAGATGAGGACTTTCATCCCAGTTAGGATTCTTCCATCTTTAATCCAGAAATTTTGTTCTGATGATTTTCTAATGAATTCCATGGGGCTCTGAGCTGCAAGGGGAGGGGGGATATTATAATACAGGATAAAAGAGGGAGTTCTTTTCTCCATTTCCCAGCATAGGGAGCCAGCATGGTGTAGCAGTTAAGAGTGAGCACAGTTTGATTCCCCACTTTTCCACATGCAGCCATCTGTGTGACCTTGAGCTAGTCACAGCCCTGATAACCCTCACAGAGCAGTAATATGAGGACTCTCTCAGCCCCATCTACCTCACAGGATACCTGTTGTGGTGAAAGCAAAGGAAGAGGATTATAAGCCACTTTGAGACTCCTTCTGGTAGAGAAAAGCAGAGTATAAAAACCAACTCTTCTTCCTGATGTCTGTGTAGACCACAAGCAAAGCAGGTGGATACAAGTCCCATGAGTACAACATTTCACAAGCCTAAGTACTGGGGATCTTGGGAAAACTTCACCAATATGTTGTAATATAAAAAGAACAAATATCTGAATCATCTTCAAAACTAGCATCTTTCACAAAAAAAATCAGGACCCATAGATCAAATTTTTAAAGGATGAGTGAGTCTGACTGATCCGCATAAGAAAAAAATATATCCCCCCCCCCCCAAAAAAAAGAATGCCTTAGGAAGCATAATTGTGCTTTGGGACTCCAGGGCAATGATGGTGGGAGGCACAGTACTTCACATTGCTTACTGATTTGGAAACACTGGATGTGTGATTTTGATTTGAAGCAGGTCCTCCAAGTTTTTGTTGTTAATTACCAAAGGCAAATGGACAGGAAAGGAGACAATTGCTTATCAGTACAGAGATGTGCTTTTAAGAATTGCCACTTAAGCTAGACATTTATCTGACAGTTGCCTAATCAGGTTGGTAGGAAATGTTTTGGATTTTATTAGATAAAAATGTGACTAAGACAGGCTCCCTGTTATACAATTCAGGATGGACAAAAGGAAATACTACTTTATTTATTTATTTATCATACTTATTATCATACTTATATACCGCCCTCCCCGGAGGCTCAGAGAGAGATTTACACAGAGAGAGATTAAAATGTGGAATTCGCTGTTCAAAGATGTAGTGAAGGCCATAGGAATAAACAGCTCGAAAAGGGGATTAGATAGATCCAAGTAGGATAAATCCATGACTTCTATCAATGGCTACTACCCATGGTGACTGGGGGGAACCTCCATGTTCAGGAACACTAAATCTCTGAATTCCAGTGTCAAGAGGTAACATCAGACCTAGTTGGGCACTGTGTGAGACAGGATGCTGGTCTAGATGGTCCATTTTGTCCAGCATACTTTCTAATACCTATGCAAAACAGCTAAAAGGGACTGTTCAGAGACCTAGGTGTAAACTGCATGGAGCTTTTATTCCAACCCCAGATCGATTCAGTCCCTGCCCTCTACACAGAATGTGATTTCCGTTTGGATTTGGGGTGATTTAAAATTTCCTTCTGCAGCAAGAAGGATTGATCCAGAGTGACCCTACCTTTATTGTGTGATATCCTAGAGTGATTTTAACCCTCAATATTTAAAGGCTGCTTTGAATCTGGTAGAGGACCCGTGATTGGTCACAGGTGGTCATGTGACAAACTTGCCTTAAAGGAGAAGCCCCTAATTTCTCTCAACTTCTGTTGGTCCTGGATTTTTTTCTCCCTTCTCTGCCTTTTTCGATCATCTCCCCCCCCCCCTTCAAGAAAAGAAAGAGGTTCCCTGCTTGGCTCCTCTCCCCCCCCCACCCTTCAAGAAAAGAAAGAAAGAGGCTTGGCTTCCCCCCCCCCACCCTTCTGAACCACCATAACCACATGCAGAACACTTTCCTGTTTCAATGGGGGGGGAAGAGGAAGACCCAAGTTCAAAGCGATCTGAATTCAACAGGATTGACAATGGAATAAACAAAGTAAGTGCAGACTCTGCCCTAGAGTATTCCACCCGAGTGAGATTGTGAAGGTCTGCCCAGGAATAGTAATTAACTCAAGGTCATAACCACCAAAAAGATGAAAATAACTTTGGTGGACCACAACATTGATGGACCACAATTAAATATAAAGTTTATTAAAAATAATTTGCCCTCCCCCTTTAACTATTGCCTGCATGTTGGTAATGTTCCCAGATGTGGCTTTACTCTTGAATGCTCAGAAACATCCTATTGCCAGCATTTTACTCAATTTGGTTGGTGCACCAACTTTATTCTTCCTGAAGAATGCAGATTTGCCTACCATCATACATGCCATAAACTATTGGATTACTATAACACACACTCCACATGCCTTTAAGATCTGTTCAGAAACATCAGCAGATATGTAGCAGGGCCAGTTTAAAGAGGAAACTCACTTACCAGACACCAGGAAACATTCATCTTGAGGAAAACCAAAACACACCAGTGGAAGCAAAAGGGTATGCCATTAGCTCTGAGAAGCTTGCTCAGAAAAGGCCAGACATACCCCAGGTGGAGCTACTGAGGATTAACAACCCTGGAGCTGAGTCAGCAGCTATTATCAGCAGGTGGGGCAGCAGATCAGCCAAGGCAATATGGTTGATGAGGCAAGGCTTAGAAACAGCAGACAGGCTTATTGTGTAGGATGGTAGATAGAAACTTTGGAGTTATGAGATAGGAAGAGTGTTGTCAACTATTTCTTTGTGCTGTGTGCCTGAAGCAATGAATAAATGTTTGGCTGCACTGATTGGAGAGTCCTGGATGTGTTTGAGGGAGTATGACCAAATGTCAGGTGCCTGATTCTTTCCCCCTGGATCCCCCTTGTGTTCTCCTGTAGGAAGGTGGTTTCCTAACTCCTGTGCTTGATTCCTCTCCTCTTGGGTGCCTCTTCATAGATGCTGACTTTCTGTTGGAAGTGTGAATATACTTACCTCTCCCTGTGCCTTTCAAATGTTAAGCAAGTAGTTGTGTAGGCTAAGGAAGACAATCTGGTTATCTTTTCCGGCTGGTTTTCTCTAGATTTTGCACCTGGCTAAGATCAAACATTCTTTTGGATGTGCGGGGGATCCTGTGTCTATATTACCCCAGCTCAGACCTAGAGCTTGTGGAAATTAAATCTTCTGTTCCACGGATTACTTTTGGCACAGTAGTCTCCTGTATGTCTCTTATTCAATAAATTAACGGGTTAAGTACCTGAGCCTTGTTATATGCCATAGAAGAAGACTTCATAGCAGTGCACATCTAGGCTTGTGACACCCTTACTAAGCTGATTATGGGCTGCAATATTACAAGTTGCCTGAAGGCACCCAAGATACAAAAGGTACAAAATGTGTCAAACTAGAATAATAACTGGGTGTCACTTCTCTAAGCACAGTATGTCAATATTGTTCCGTCTTTATTGGTATTGGGCTCATTTCTAGGCCCAGTTCAAAGTGTTGGTCTTACAGTTTGGAATTTCAAAATGTTTATGGACTACATCTGCCTGCTTGAATCTATTGGGGGGGGG
Source organism: Paroedura picta (assembly GCF_049243985.1). Taxonomy (NCBI): domain Eukaryota; kingdom Metazoa; phylum Chordata; class Lepidosauria; order Squamata; family Gekkonidae; genus Paroedura; species Paroedura picta. Next base: position 93,324,884 of record NC_135369.1, on the reverse strand, counting down.
GTTAGTGGGGTTAGTTAGTGCTCGCCTGTTGCCCAGCATTGATAGTATGGATTGGTTTTAATGGTTTTATTGTAATTTTTATCTTGTAAACCGCTGTGAGCCTAAGGGAATGGCAGTATAAAAGTATAATAATAATAATAATAATAATAATAATAATAATAGTAATAATATTTTCCACAAATATCCTTCTCTATATTTTGCCTCCATGTGAGGTGTAGTAGGGAGAGACTCAAGGAACTCTTTTTTTGGAAATGTTTGCCCCTGGATAATCCATCTGGTTCCTTTACTTGTTTTCAGATGCCGAGTCCACCAATATTCTACTACTGCAGCCTGGTTTGTGTTTGGTAGTTGGTAATTGCTTTGATTATCTACATTTGATCCCATTTTAAATGTCTTTTGATCTGCTGTTTTGGTTGCAGTTGTGCCTATGGACACAAAGAGATTTTGAGCTTGGGAGCTGAGACTAGGATCTTGAACCTTTGCTAGGGATTTGCTGGTCCTGGGGTTTGAGCCATTTGTTGATAGAACTATCATAGGCCTCCAATAACAGCCAATGGTATGCCTCGGCAAGAGGCTCAAGAATGAGTTCAACTGTTTTGGTTATTGGTATTCAGTGTTTTCTTGTTCTAATGAAATTACTGGTTGTTGGGGCTGAGTGTCCATGCCTTGCTGAACCCACAGATTTAATAATTGCTTACTCTGCTTTTTGTGGCAGTTGATTTTTATGTTATGATATATTTTAGTTTTTATAGGCCAGGAGTCCATGATGTACACCCAGGGGCTTGAATAGGCTCACTCCACACTTGCTTTTACAAATCCTCCTCACATGGGACAGTAAATGCATTTATGAACTGTATGTACATGCATATATCTGTTTGTAAGAAAGAGTCAACGAGTGTTTACCTTAAAAATTAAACCAGGGACTACTTCCTGGATACTATACTGGGTTTGAGTTACATGTTCAGCTGTACATGTGCAAAATATAAGAATTTCTAATACACACTGTACAAAGTATGTATACGTGGTCACTGTAACTTGTGAACAGAGCTACCACCTATTAAGATCACTTGCTCCAGGAACATATTAACATCCTCACTTGGGTACAACATTTTTGAAGGGATTTTTTTTTTGGGGGGGGGGGTTGATTTACACAAATATATCCACATAGCTGGAGAGTTCCCTGAGCAGGTAGAGGTTTCTATTTTTCCCGTGAATTGCCTTGTTTTGCTACTTTTATACATGGATCAAAGGTAGCATGTTAAAATCTCTCTTTCCCCCCTTGCCCCTTGGATCAGAATCCCATAAAGATGCTAATAGCTTTTAAAACCCTCAACAAATCTCATCATAAGATCATCAGTATGAAAAGATCTCATGACAGATTTCCCAACATCTTACCTGTTTTCTCCCTGAAACCCACAGATTAAAAAAAAAACACATATGAAGATGTAGTATGAGCCAATAACTAACAGGATGTGAACGGCCATCTTGGTAATTCAACACATACAAGAGGAACGCAACATTTACGCTTCTCAAGGAGTAGATTCTGTCACATGACAAATGGCTTTTGAAACAGAGGAAGCCTCTAAGAACATTTATATTAAAACATTTCTCCTTTTTTGCTATCAAATCACAGCCTATTTCTGTAGGCCATGTAGCTTTTTAAGGCAAGAGACACTCAGAGGTGATTTTTCCATTGCCTGCCTCTGTGTAGTAACCCAGGACTTCCTTGGAGGCCTCCCATTCAAGTGCTAACCAGGGTCCATCCAGCTTCTGACATCAGGCTAACCTGGACTGAGCATAAGATTTTGCAATTCAAACGTGAAAAACCTAAACGCTCTCAGTGATCTCATCTGTCGATGCAGCTGTTTGAGTGTTGATTGATGGATTATTTTTAGATGATTTAAAATGTTAATGATTTATAACTTAGGTATTTTATGTTTCTATGATTATATTGAAAGCTGTCCCGAGCTGGCAATGCCGAGAGGGGTGGGATATAATAAAACACACACACACACACAGACAAAATTCCCCTTGGGCCTGCTTGCTCAAGCCCTGGGGTGTGCCTTGAAGGAACTACTCGGATCTCGGCCTATGAAATTTAATTTATTACATAGCGAACTGTGGCAAGATGACAGCTGAGGAAGATGATGAGTAAAATGTTCTGGTTTAGGGAGCACTGGCAAAAATATTAGGCACGTCAAAGAGTTTTACAGAAAAGGTTGCAGATAAGAAATAACTTCTATATTATTTTTAAAAGGCTGAGGTTGACATCTCCCAGACAGGTCAACTATCTGGAAAATAGACACATTTCCTAGTGGAACCATTACATCAAATACATACCTATTTCAAATGCATATTACTTTCCCATGCCCTTTGGTACGATTCAAAAACTTAGATTTCCCAGCTGCAAATCAGGCATTAAGTGTGATCTTAAACCAGTTGCCATGACATTAGATTGCAGACAGGAAATTCATGCAGCTATACTATGTACATTATTTCCATATCCAGCAAAGGCTTTTGAAATGCTGCATTTTAATGTTTAATAATAAAAAATAAAAAGTGACAAGCTATTTGATGTTTAGCTATTCAGCTTTGCAGCCTGCACATTTTGGGTCCTTGCACATTAGTAAACTGAACTTTGAGCAACACAGTATTGCCAGATAGAATTTAGTTTAACCACTGCACATGAGCATTAAGGCACATTTTTATCAGCAAATGCATGCTGAAATATGGAACTCCAAAGCAGATAAAAACCCCTCCCAAATGGGGGGGATTTATTTATAATGCAGCAAAATAAAATCTACTTTGGGTAGCAGCAATATCAACATGTGGTCTGAAGTGAAATGAACCGGTAGCATAAAATGGATAAAAATTTACCAGATAAATACAAGGGGACAGGGATATGCCTCCATTTTCCTGGCTAGAATTCTGTTCATGTGCCAGAACGCTATCTTTTTTTCTTTTCTAAGGTGACTGTAAAAAGCTTATGCCCAGGTACAAAGCTATAATATATCAAAATAATAAACCGTACCTACTTAATACGTTTTGCAGTTGCCTCTATCCAGAGGTTCCTCATAATAAATGAAAAAGTGGTTGGTGGCTGTTAGCTCTTCAAAAACACTGACACATAAAACTATATTACAAAGATTCCGCATGGACAGAACATACCTGCCTATGGTGGCACAGATCGTTTCCGCATTAGGAGACATACCTTGTTTTAGCCTTGCTTTGGATTTCCAATGTGGCATGTCAACTTTAGCCTCTTCACATTTGGGCCTCATTTCCCAGGGTGAAATTCATTATATGCTTTCTGCACTGAGTCTGACAAGGGCAGCCTCCTATCAAACTTTGCTGCCTTCCCCTTTTCAAAAAAGTTGTTTTTTGGAGGGGAGGGATGGTGCCTGCTTGCACTTTTGTTTTCAATGTGTCAATTAATCCCACCATTCTGTGCCCTTGATCGCCTCCCTCTTCCCCCTAAGGTGTCCTGAATGTAATTGTTTAAATAAATAAATAAATAAAATCCCAGGTTGTAGTGTTATAACACTGCTGTGCAAGACTGCTTTTTAAACTTAAAAACAGCATTGTAACACAGTCACCCCCCTTTTTTTAAAGGCAGGTTTTTCAGAATGGAGGGTGGGAGGGGGAGGAAGGAGGAGGGAAGAGGCATGCCCGAATGACTCAAATGGCGGGCAAATGGACACATTTCCACATTGAGCAGCCCTGAATTAGATTTTGGACAACAATTTGTATCTGTACCTGGAAAGGCAGATTTTAATGCAGGATCAGATGGCAAAGTTGACCCTTTAAAAATGTAAATCTTATGATATTGCTAGTGCAGAAATAGTCACAGTGACTATAACACCAATTACAAAGTGAATCCTGCTGTACCTAATCTATGCCCATTAATTATCAAGTTATCTTGCAATCCCTCTCATTTAAGCTGCCGCACTTTAAACTACAAAAAAAATCTTGCCTCACTCATTTGTACTGAGATGCTTTTGAAATAAACATGACAGATTCTGAAGCAAACATAATTTCTATTTACAATTTATTATATGTACTACTGAGGCTCCTAGCTGGCTGATCTCTTCCCATTAAATAGCACTTTAATACGTTCTAAAGTACTACATATTCCTTTCCAATTTTAAGCATTGTCGTAGTTAAGCTTTTATTTTTTTTAAAAGCCAAACATGTCAATCAATGTAATTTTGAAGATATATACTGTAATTTACATCAAGTTTCTTATCTGCATAAGCTTCATTTACGTCAAGCAGTTGTTTGGTAGTGAAGTTCTACAAGGACTGGAGTGTTTATTAGTTTAGTGGAAAACCCAATTTCTTTCCCAGAACAATAAAGTTAAGATAGCTGACAGTTGGTGCCCCTTGGGAGATGGAGGGGGAACATGGGGGCAGTCATAACTGCATGCTATGTGATTTCTGGGGAAAACAGGAATTTTTGTCAGAGCTATCTAGGAATTAGGAGAAACTCTATAATAAAACCACAGAGTTTCTGATGATTCGGGGGAGGGGGGAGTGGAAATAACATGTCCCAAGTTACAATGGTGATTTTTTCCCCCTGACACTCAAAGGAGTGGTGACAAGAAGCACGAGGTGCCAGCAAGACGTTTCATACCATAGGGATACCTAGATAATAATCCTATCCTCCATGTTCTCCTTCAATTTCGATATGTGATTAAGAAGGCATATTGTTTAAAGCAGATTGACTATGTGCTCTGCAGCCAAAGATGGAGAAGTTCTATACAGTCAGTAAAAACAAGACCAGGAGCTGATTGTGGTTCAGACAGTTTCTTGTTGCAAAATTTAGGCTTAAATTGAAGAAAGTAGGGAAAAGCACTAGGCCACTCAGGTATGAACTAAATCATATCCCTGACGAATATACAGTAGAGGTGACAAATAGATTTAAGGAATTAAATCTGATAGACAGAGTGCCTGAAGAACTATAGATGGAGGTTCACAACATTGTACAAGGGGTAGCAACTAATACCATCCCAAAGAAAAAGAAATGCAAGAAATCAAAATGGTTGTCTGATGAAGCTTTACAAATAGCTACGGAGAGAAGGGAAGTAAAAGGCAAGGGAGAAAGAGAAAGATACACCCAACTGAATGCAGAATTCCAGAGAAAGGCTAGAAGAGATATGAATGCCTTCTTAAATGAACAGTGCAAACAAATAGAAGAAAACAATAGAATGGGGAGGACCAGAGATCTTTTCAAGAAAATTGGAGATATGAAGAGAACATTTCATGCAAAGATGGGTATGATAAGAGACCAAAATGGTAGGGATCTCACAGAAGCAGAAGAGATTTTTAAAAGGTGGCAAAATTATACAGAGGAACTATACAAGAGCAAGCTTAACATACCTGATAACCACGATGGGGTAGTTACTGACCTGGAGCCAGACATCCTGGAATGTGAAGTTAAATGGGCCTTAGGAAGTCTGAGCAACAATAAAGCTAGTGGTGGTGACAGCTGAACTACTCAAAATCTTAAAAGACGATGCAGTAAAAGTGCTACACTCGATATGTCAGCAAATTTGGAAAACTCAACAATGGCCATAGGATTGGAAAAGGTCAGTTTACATTCCAATCCCAAAGAAGGGCAATGCCAAAGAATGTTCAAACTATCGCACCATTGCACTCATTTCTCATGCTAGCGAAGTTATGCTCAAAATCCTACAAGCTAGGCTCCAGCAATATGTGGACCGAGAACTTCCAGAAGTACAGGCAGGATTTCGAAGAGGCAGAGGAACTAGAGATCAAATTGCCAACATACGCTGGATCATGGAGAAAGCTAGAGAGTTCCAGAAAAGCATCTACTTCTGCTTCATTGACTATGCTAAAGCCTTTGATTGTGTGGAGCACAACAAATTGTGGCAAGTTCTTAAAGAGATGGGAATACCAGAGCATCTTATTTGTCTCTTGAGAAACCTATATGCAGGTCAAGAAGCAACAGTGAGAACTGTACAAGAAAATATTTTCTTATTTGTCACATAGTAAGATCATGTTGTTTTTTTTTCAGATATGACTGCCCTGTGCATTGTTAACAGCTGAACATCTTTAAGCTGATGTGCATCTTACTTTTAATTCCCCCCCCCACCAGCATGTCAGGTATGTTATTTTTAATTAATGAATACTCACTGACTAGGTAAAAATTGAGCATGGATGTTAAATAAAGCCCATAAGAACCACCATTAACTTTTACAACTCAGATCTGAAAATACATCTTTCAATGTATATTTAGATTAACTTCAATAATTTTAATACAATCTTTATTTGAACATGCTTATGGAATGCCTTTAATTAAGCATGTCAAAAGGTTCATAGAAGAAAGAATGGTAGCCATACTTCAAACATCCTTGAATAATTTCCTCATTCTAATTTCAGTGCAAATTGTAGTTATACATTATGATGTGAGTGACAGAGAATATACAATCCTGTTATCCATGTGTTCAAAATCCCCCCCCCCCCGCCAAGCAATGAAAGTCTGAACTACAGACTCAGGTAGTCACAGTCCAAAATCAAGTACCGTATTTGCTGGTGCATAAGACTACTTTCCCCCCCCCTGAAAAACATGCCTCCAAGTGGGGGGGTATCCAGCGCAGCTGCGGCAGGTCATCAGCGTGGCTGCAGCGAGCATCAGCAGCGAGACAGGGATGCCAGCCTTTTCAGCGTGACCGGCCTGTTCTGTTTGGCAGGAAGCAGCGGTGCTCTGGCCTGCCCCTTGTCTATGGAGAGCTCGCACATGTGCACTTGCACACTAGTGCTGGTCACAGGGAGATGCAGGGGCGGGCCGGAGGTACTACGGTCACGCTGTGGTCATACAATGGTGACAAACTATATTTTGAGTGGAAATGTTGGGGGGTCGTCTTATATGCCGGCAAATACGGTCGCTACAGTTATTATTAATATTATTATTATTAGATTTATATCCCGCCACTCCCTTGCGGCTCGTGAAGGGCAACAATATCACAAATCCCCATTAAAACCCCATAAAAACAATAATAACATTGCCAATATTACCGGCATGGCAAGAACAGCAGCTCAACTTTCCCCCCCTCCCTCCCACTACTAGCAGGTGGAGAGGAGGTCCTGATGATGTTTTGCTTTGGGTCTGGAACCCGAGTCCCCGGGGGGGCATAGATCTATTATCAGCCCCGGACTCAACCATAAACCTGGCGGAAGAGCTCCGTCTTGCAGGCCCTGCGGAACGTTGAAAGATCCCGCAGGACCCGCAGCTCTCCTGGGAGCTCATTCCTCCAGGTCGGGGCCAGGACCGAAAAGGCCCTGGCCCTGGTTGAGGCCAGGCGTGTTTCCATAGGGCTGGAAACGACCAACAGATTTTCACCCGCAGAGCGCAAGGCCCTGCGAGGGGCATAGGGAGATAGGTGGTCCCTCAGGTATGTGGGTCCCAACTCGCGTAAAGCCTTGAAGGTTAGAACCAAAACCTTGAACCGGATCCGGGCAGCAATTGGCAACCAGTGCAGTTCCCTCAGCACTGGCTGGATGTGGGCCCTCCAAGGTGTGCCAGTGAGGACCCTAGCAGCTGCGTTTTGCACTAGCTGAAGTTTCCGGATCAAGGACTAGGGAAGGCCCGCGTAGAGCGAGTTACAGAAATCTATTCTAGAGGTGACCGTTGCATGGATCACTGTGGCTAAGTGTTCAGGGGACAGGTAGGGCGCTAGTAGTTGGGCCTGGCGAAGGTGGAAAAACACCTAGCCCTCTATTTTTTTGACCTGCGTCTCCAAAGTCAGGGAGGTGTCAATGGTCACACCCAAGTTCCTGGCCTGGGACGTGATGGTGAGTTGCGTCCCTGCCAGGGTGGGTGAGCGCGCTTCCTGGTCCTGCCCCCTACGTCCCAGCCACAGGACCTCCGTCTTGGAGGGGTTGAGTTTCAGGCGACTCTGCTCGAACCATTCTGTCACTGCTTCCAAACATCTGGTGAATGGTTCCGGGGCGGGGCAGGACATCTGGCGGCGCATTGGGTGGACGGTATACCAAGCCACACTCTCGACCGAGTCCCATCCAATACCGACACATTCCACCACTGATTTCCAGCGCCGAGAGAGCCCTGCAGGTGAGAACCTTCCGGACCACAATTGCCACCCCCCCTCCCCTCTTGTGGGTCCGAGATTGGTGAAGGAACAAGTATCCTGGAGGGGCTAGTTCTTTCAGGGCCGCTGACTTGCCTTCCCTCACCCAGGTCTTGGTCACGCAAGCAAGGTCCGCCTTCGACTCCGCGATGAAGTGTTGCAGAGTCGAGGCCTTGTTCTTAATCGACCTTGCATTGCACAACACCAATGTTGGACCCTTTACCCTAGCCTCCACCCTCACGTTCCTGGGGATGGGACGGAGGTTAGAAGGGGATTGAGCACACCCAGGGCGCCGGCCGTGTCTCCACGGCCGGGTCCTATACGGGACACTAGTGCTCCCACCCCTTCTCTTGTCCAACCTCCTCCCCCAGCCATAGCGCCCCTGGCCAGTGATCGTTGGAATCCCAACCCCAGTGCAAGCCCGCCTTATTTGGACCTCTCTCTCCATGTTCCCGCACCCCAGAGAGAACAAACCACTAACCTCCTGCATACTTCTTCCCCCCGCTTAGCTGCACTAACCCACCCTAGCCCGCCCTTCCCTAGTACTACTCCCACCCGGCCCTCCCGGCCCGTCCACCCTAATCTAACTAGCAGCTGGCGAGGCAGGAGCTACACTCTAGGAGTGAGATCCCGCCTATAAGGGGTTCTCTCTAGCCCTTCCAGTTCGCTCCTTCAACATCACTCTCATTGAAAATAAGGAAAATATGACACTAGAACTCCATACCCGGTTTACGTGTGCATTAGACTGCTAAGTAAAATACCACTGAAGGTATAAAAAGATGGCTTTTAAGTGCTTGCCTTGAATTGTGTTTTAAACTGTTTTGTTGCAATATGTTGTTAATGGCTTCAACAGTTTACTAATAAGCAGTACATAAGTACGATAGAATAAGTTGTCTCCCTCCAGCAGGTGATTTATGCTTCTTGGGTTAAATGGATAAGAATGAATGTTTCAGATAGTGGTTTATATCAGCAGTACTCCATTTTGCCATTTTAATCCTGCTGTAACAGGTTTGCAGACTGCACTATTAGCATTATGTGAGAAAAATTCCATAGATGATTGGGGGCGGGTAATCAAAGAAAGTCGAATTATGGCAAACTACATAGAAAGTAATTGGAAGGGGAAACCATCAAAGCCAAACTAAATGAGCTTTAAAGATTCCATTCCCTGGAGAACAGATGTGGGAAACTAAATAAATGCTGGAAAGCCTGATATAGCCATGATAGAAACCCAGACCACTAAATTTTATATTAAACATATAAATTATTCACAAACAATGTGTAACACTTCTCATAAGGGTCAGTGATAAATACTTTATAGAACATAAAAGCCACAGACATGCTTATAAATTAATAAGCATGTTATGAATAGTATTTTACTCTTAATAAACTATAACAGACAACATTCACTATGCGTAACAACTGTCATAAAGGACATCTGCATATCAATATATTTGAGATGTGTGTGAGAGAGAGCAAGAACGAGAGTGCAAAAGTCCTCTGCTGCTGCTGAAACTGCTATGTAGAAGCAGCATGGAGGAAGTGTGTGTGTGGGGGGTGTCTCTACTCACCTTTTGTGCCTGGAAATATACACAAAGATGGCTGTGAAGTTTAACCCTCTGAAGGCAGAGGTCCTGTGACTGGGAAGAAAGGGCCCAGAAGAGGAAGCATGCCTTCCTTGCATTGACTGAGTACGGCTGACAACTGCACATCATGTCAGGAATCTGTAGTGACCTTTGATGCTTCCCTGACAATGCATGTGCAAGTAACAAAGGTAATTCAGCAGATGCTTTTCTATCTATACCAAGCAAAGCTACAAGAGCCCTACTTGGTCTCAGAACACCTACCCATAGTGATTCACATGACAGTCATCTTTAGACTTGCTTTACACAGGTCTTCTCTTGACCTTGATCCAGAAACTACAACTGGTGCAGCATGAGATCCTCACAAGGACCCCATAGATAACTCATATGCAACCTACTCTCCATTAGCTACAGTGGCTAATGGTTTAATTCAATATCAATTTCAAGGTATTGATTTTAACCTTTAATGTCATATGTTTTCCAGGCCCTTCATACCTGAGGGACCACTTCCCCACAGAACCTCATAATCAGCAAATCTCAATGTGCTTGTGGTCCCTGGCCCAAAGAAGTGCCCTTGGTCTCAACCAGAGCCAGGGCCTTCTCTGCCCTGGCTCCAGCATGGTGGTATAAGCTGCCATGAGAGATCAGCTGCCTTTTGGAGCTGTCCAAAGGGCCTGCAAAATGGCACTTTTTCACCAAGTGTATGGTTGAGACCAAAACAGTGTACACAGAAACATCAACATGGGCCTTTCTCGCCAACTGACCCTCTCCCATCCATTACCGTCACCATATATATTCAAGAATTTGATTTAGTGGGATAGGCCAGAGCATTTCTAACAGGAATTCTTACATATTTATGGTTTTATTGTTTTAACTAGCAAGAAAGCCCATTGCAACCAGGAATGCAATGGGCGCTAGGACCCAGGGGACACCAGGAGGTGCTTTTTTTTTCTGCTGCGTGGAGCTGTGAAAGGCTCCTACAGGGTATTTTTTTTTCTGCTGCTTGGAGCAGGGAAAGGCTCCTACAGGGTTTTGTTTTCTGCTGCTTGGATCTGCGAAAGGCTCCTACAGGGTTTTTTTTTTCTGCTGCTTGGAGCTGTGAAAGGCTCCTGCAGGGTTTTTTTTTTCTGCTAGCTCTCGTGGGCGTGCCGGCTTGGAGCTCCTACAGGGGTTTTTTTTCCTGCTGCTTGGAGCTGGGAAAGGCTCCTTCAGGGTTTTGTTTTCTGCTGCTTGGATCTGCGAAAGGCTCCTACAGGGTTTTTTTTCTGCTGCTTGGAGCTGGGAAAGGCTCCTTCAGGGTTTTGTTTTCTGCTGCTTGGATCTGCGAAAGGCTCCTACAGGGTTTTTTTTTCTGCTGCTTGGAGCTGGGAAAGGCTCCTTCAGGGTTTTGTTTTCTGCTGCTTGGATCTGCGAAAGGCTCCTACAGGGTTTTTTTTTCTGCTGCTTGGATCTGCGAAAGGCTCCTACAGGGTTTTTTTTTCTGCTGCTTGGAGCTGTGAAAGGCTCCTGCAGGGTTTTTTTTTTCTGCTAGCTCTCGTGGGCGTGCCGGCTTGGAGCTCCTACAGGGGTTTTTTTTCCTGCTGCTTGGAGCTGGGAAAGGCTCCTTCAGGGTTTTGTTTTCTGCTGCTTGGATCTGCGAAAGGCTCCTACAGGTTTTTTTTTTCTGCTGCTTGGAGCTGTGAAAGGCTCCTGCAGGGTTTTTTTTTTTCTGCTAGCTCTCGTGGGCGTGCCGGCTTGGAGCTCCTACAGGGTTTTTTTTTCCTGCTGCTGGGAGCTGGGAAAGGCTCCTTCAGGGTTTTGTTTTCTGCTGCTTGGATCTGCGAAAGGCTCCTACAGGGTTTTTTTTTTTCTGCTGCTTGGATCTGCGAAAGGCTCCTTCAGGGTTTTTTTTTCTGCTGCTTGGAGCTGTGAAAGGCTCCTGCAGGGTTTTTTTTTCTGCTGCTTGGATCTGCGAAAGGCTCCTACAGGGTTTTTTTTTTTCTGCTGCTTGGATCTGCGAAAGGCTCCTACAGGGTTTTTTTTTTCTGCTGCTTGGAGCTGGGAAAGGCTCCTACAGGGTTTTTTTTTTCTGCTGCTTGGATCTGCGAAAGGCTCCTACAGGGTTTTTTTTTTCTGCTGCTTGGATCTGCGAAAGGCTCCTACAGGGTTTTTTTTTTTCTGCTGCCTCTCGTCGGCGTGCCGGCTTGGAGCTCCTACAGGGTTTTTTTTTTCTGCTGCCTCTCGTCGCGCTAGCGGCGAAAGGCTCCTCCGGGGGTGTTTCTTTTTTTTCTGCAGCTTCTCGGCGGCTGGAGTCTTGTGTTGTGTTTGCGGCGGGGGCTTCCTTGGGGCCGGCCTGACGCGGTGAGAGACGCTTCGCGCCTCTCACCACGTCAGGCCGGGAGCAACTGCGAGCCGCGCTGAGCGCGGCTCGCAGTTGCTGGGGCTGGGAATCGGAGGGACCAATCGGCAGGCGCTTCGCGCCTGCCGTTTGGTCCCTCCGGTTGTCTGTCATGAGGAAGGGTCCAATCCGGACCCTTCCTCATCCCGGACACATCCCGCCCCAGAACCCCTTACTGTTTTATTTAGTCCGTGGCGCCCGCGGCGCCACGGGCGGTGTACAGATATGTATATGTATTGGATGATCTGACTGTTATCCATTGGAAGCCCTGGGACATGTAATCTTAAGCTTCTAAGGTGCCCCACATTTGTGTATGTACCATCGTATAAGCAGAAGCCCATGCTAATGCTCACACAGGCCCTTTGCAGAATTTGTATTCATTATTCTATTTCCACTTGCACAAACCATAGCACACATGCAAAAACGAAGCATGACATCTAACATCCCTTTGCCAAGGCTGTTTGGTGCCCAGGGTAGCCACAATTGGGTTTGTTTCAGGGTTTATGGCAAATGGAGGCATGTCAGTGTTCCTGCCCCTGGAATAGCAACATCTACCACCAGGGCAGTAGCAATTCTAGAATATTCTATATAACATTTTGCTTTTGTTTGCTTGCATTTTTGGTGAACATTCTTAAGTGTTTTGACTCACCTGCAGCAGCTAAACAATTCTCCTTCACTATCATTGTCTGTTCAAAGGAGCCCCCAAACAAAAGCTATTTTTACCTAAATTAACTCCCAGCTGGCAATGTGTGTGACATATGATCACAATGAAATAATTCAGAGTTTTTGTTTCCCTTAATGAGCGCCAAATCGTCATCTCTGTCAAGGAAAATAAACAAACTGTGAATATAGAGCTGCCCATCAAGGAACTAAAGAACTTATTGTCACTTTGGCTAGCTAAATGCTTTCATTATTTTCTGCATTAGCATAGGTCTACAAAGTAACAATTTATAACAAAAAACCCTGCATTTGATCTGCAGCATTTCTTTCCATCCTGAGTGTCACACCATTAAACACTCACTCTCCTTTAGATGAGGAGCTGTTAAAGATGATTTACTTCTTGGTGAAATAATGAGGCCCAGAAAAATGGACCAAAAGAGATGTAACTATAATTCACAACGATCCCACACTTTATCCTAGAGCAAAAGCATGCTGTAACTGTAGCAATACATTGGTTTTTAAAAAGATTTGTTTGTTCTATAAAAATCCCTGTTATAGCAATCGATATTTCATTCATTTATTTAGGCTGACACTTTAATAGCTGTCCAGGAACACAGAAATCAGTATGTCTGTATCTATGTCATGGCAATTTGTCATGGTACATGAGTGTCACAGGGTAGCAGTGCTGTCTTACTTGGTCATAATGCAAAATCATTGTTCCGACCAGACCGTCAGACAGATAATGATATTGTCTAAGAGAGGTCTGGGTTTTTTTTTAATCAGACAGAAGCTTGCCTAGCTGATTCACAGCTTTGGCATAAAGGCTAACTACTGAACAGTACAATCTTAAGAAAACTTTCCTGGGAGCAAATCCCACTAAATAGACCTGAGTAGAATTCTGAGTAAGCCTGCTTGCGATTGTGCTCTTAGATTCTGCCTTTCAGTACTGCAATTATCGGAAGGAAGGAAGGAAGGAAGGAAGGAAGGAAGGAAGGAAGGAAGGAAGGAAGGAAGGAAGGAAGGAAGGAAGGAAGGAAGGGGGACTAATTGTAAAAGGAAATCCCAGCTGCCATTTTTAAAAGGAAATTTAAAATTTAAAATTTAAAATTTGACTAATTTAAAAAACTGCTGAAGGAAACTGTTAAAATATAAACTAAATGAAGTAAATATACACTGCAAACAATAAATGGTTTGTATAGAGTCTAGAGAAGACCCAAAGACACACAACACTATTTTTAGAGAAACTACAATTGCTCTGTGTGTGTGCATGTACCCACAGTACAAAGGTTCTGCATGCTTACTCAGAGCTAACCGTGCACAGCAAAGCATTTTGAGATCTGGAGATGAAATCATGTAGGATTATACTGGTCTACAAATGTGTTCATCTACTGCAAGCTCCTACACACCCTGTAAAAATAATGTGAGATACCAAAAAAAAGGCCTCCTGTCTGGCATCTATATGATTTGCCCGGCCTTTGCTTTACTTTACCAAAAAAGGAAAAGGTACGTGGAAGGATTTAATCTGCCAATTGTGCGTGGATGTGAAAGAAACTTGCCTTTGCAACACCTCATCAAAGTTCATGGAATAATTATTTTGAGGATTAAAGGCAGGGTGGCAGTTCTGAATTTAAGAGAACAGCTAATGTGTTCACTCTTCCATTTTTATTAAGCCTGCTTTGTCACAGCCGTGTGCTACTCTTGGATGTCTCCGCATGACATTCTTCAATATATAGCATTCAAAGGCCGGAGACTTCTCCCTTTCAATCTGAACAAGTTATCACAGACAATGAAGGATTCTCCTTTTTTTTTTCCCTCTCAAGGAATCAGATTTGGTATTAGGAGAACAAATTTAATTTGAGATTTAAAACATTCTACTCTCATACATCAAGGTATAGGTGGATCACAGGGTTAGGGATCAGTTGTTAATGTGGCATTTACAATGGTAAATGCTCCTAAAACCACTATGTACCCTGTCATTTTAGCTGCCTCTTCTGACAAAATTATTTACCCTATAAGACTATATTCTTGCCCTGAACATTTTGCCAGCTGGCTGAGCCAGTGACGCAACTGTGCATTAGTTCATAAACAATTCAGGGTGGATATCCAGACACAGTAGAAAATATATTGATTTTTGAACTGTTGCTAAAAAAGCAAAGCATGGGAATTCCGGGTAGATGATAACTAACATAATGTAAATTGGCTTTCAACTAAACATCTGTTTCTATTTACACCTCATAATTGGTTTTCTGCTGTTAAAACACACACAAACAAACACACACACACAACCCTCCCTCGCAATATATTCATGATTCATTTTGTGTATCTACACATAGCTGTTGTCTCACTACAAATTAAATTTATTTTACAGTAATATCAACAATTATTGAATGCAAATAAGTTTTTCTTCCTCAAAGCATTAATTCTTTAAACAGAGCTACAGCTCGTTCACAACTCAAAATTGTTGGCATTCATAAGCAAACCCCTGATCTACTCAACGCTCATCATGAACAAGCAGATGGCTCAGGATCTACAGTTACTATTGGTTTAGCTGCTCTGACATAACAAAAGTAAGGTTGCCAATCACCCGGTTGGCCTGAAATTCTCTTAGAATAGCCACTGCTCTCCTGATGACAGAGATCAGTTCCATGAAAGAAATGGTTGCACCAGACAGCCGACTCTTTGTCATCACCTTCTCGCTTAGCTCCCTCCCTTCTCCAAAATCTACCCTTCCCAGACATCCTCATCCAAATCTCCAGGATTTTCTCAAACTGGAATATCCTATAAAGAAAGTTTTAATATTCTTAGGCCAGCCTGCTCTTATTATCCAACCCAGTGTTGTGGGCCAGGGCATACTATGGGGTTTGTAAAGGGAATGAGCAAACTTTAAAATTAAAACATATGTTTTCTCAAGGTCATAGATGTCTACAATACCTGTTGGTGAAAAACAATGAATCTATTAAAAGTCTTATAATAAACACGGACCACAGACATAAGAGACTTAGTGTTGATGTATAAAATATTATTAGAATCACAGAGTTGGAAGGGACATCCAAGGTCATCTAGTCAACCCCTTGCAGAACTCAGGAAATTCAGAACAACCTACTCACTCAAAGTGACCCCATTGCCATGTCTAGATGATGCCCCCCCCCAAAAAAAAAGAATCCCTGGCCAATATTTTTTCACAGTCAGAGTATTTCAGCAGTGGAATAGGCTGCCTAAGGAGGTGGTGAGCTCCCCCTCACTGGCAGTCTTCAAGCAAAGGTTGGATACACACTTCTCTTGGATGCTTTAGGATGCTTAGGGCTGATCCTGCATTGAGCAGGGGGTTGGACTCACTAGACGGCCGGTATGGCCCCTTCCAACTCCATGATTCTATGATTCTATTCTAATATGGTCTGGAGGAAATTCACTTTTTGACTCTAAAGTGGTGATCATTATTTCCCTGGATATGCAAGAAAGGGCCACAAGAGTCAAACTCAGTCACAATCCCTTCTGCCAGCCAATTTATAATCTACCTGATTTCACAGGTGGCCCCTTCCTTCAGAAGTTTGAAAACTATGGCAACTATTGCAAGATAATCTTGTTTAAAGTTGAGGGCCCTGAGAGAATTCTACATAAATTATGTGGGGCTGAGAATCAAAATAAGCTGAAAAGTCACCATTGTCGTGCACTACAGAAGTGATGCCCTAACCAAAGCCTATAACAGTCCTTAATTCATTATGTACTGTTCATAAGGATTAACTCAATGACCCAAAGCAGGGTGCAAGTTTTTGAGCTCACCAGAATACTTCATCGGGCCAGATGTTACCAAAAGAAGCAAAAAGGGGGGAGGGGAAACACATTTTCCAAGTCATGTTCTTAGGACCTGGTCAAGCCAGCATTTGGTATTGATGCTGTGCAGGCCTGTCATTTTGAACTGCTGTTGTTAGAATAACTCTGAGAACAATTTCTATTTGTTTCAAATGGTTGAAGTTATGTAGGGTAGAATGTATGCTCATTCTAATATATGGGCAAAAAGAAATCCACAATTTCCCCTCTCTTGTTAAGTTTAATTACCTCTCACAGCTATAGATATTCCTATCTAAGGTGTATAATTCCAGTAAGCACAGAAGTTCCCCTAAAATGATTAAAAGTGTTTAATGAGAGCCAATTGCAAAGCTCTAAAAATATTTCAGACGCCATTCAAAAAGATGTTTCTCTTCTTGGCAAATATGAAGGAAGTGAGGAAATGGTACCATTTTCATTAGAGCTAAAAGCATATATGAATCAGGTTCCCAGCACTGGCACTGACTGCAATAAATTACCAAGTGTGCATTCTGTTTGCTGAAATGGGCTCAATTTATCATTTTATTGAAAAGGTTCCATTATGTTAATGTCTTATAAAAGCACTTTCTTCTGTTTCTAGAAGGGCAAAGGGGGCACAGATTTTTAGATTTAGAAATATGTCAGGGACCAAGACTGAAATATCAAGCATCAATACGGCTAGAAGGAGACATGTCCCTAACAGTCAATCTTCACGGGCTTTAGAAAAGCATTACTGTCCTAGTTACAGAAGAGCCGTGTGGCTTCCATTTTTGGCAAAGTACTGCTTATAAAAACAAAAACCTGATAGAAACACTTATAATCAATTGTCTTTCACTGGCACTAAAAATGGTAAATCAATTGAGACATTCTTTAAAAAATTCTTTAAGAATGCTTTTTTCCCCGTTTAAGACAACATTAAAGAGCATGTTACGTTCTTGTGGCATACTGCCCAGATTAACACTAACAGTAAACAAATCTCATGCTTTATAGTGAAAATGAACTACTTGTGTCTGACCCATCGTGACCCCATGGATAATGATCCTCCAGGCCTTCCTGTCCTCTACCATTTCCTAGAGTCCATTTAAGTTCGCTCCGACGGCTTCCGTGACTCCATTCAGCCACCTCATTCTCTGTTGTCCCCTTCTTCTTTTGCCCTCAATAAGAGTATTTAATAAGAGTATTTAAAGGAGTCTAAATATAGCATTTTATAGCACATTTATACAGTTTCCCCCCCTGAAATATCAATAAGGTCAATCATCACTTCAAGCAGAAGTCATCAGGTGTGTTCAGAGGAATTTTCAATCCAAAGGAACAGCTGGGGTACAGTGGTGAAAGAGGGAAATGCCCAGCTTCCCCCTGAAACCCTGGATTCAGCATATGTGTGTGTGTTTGCAACTTGCAAATGGTTGTACATGCTAGAAATTTCTCAATTGATTCCTAAGAGCTTACAAACAGAAGTACTAGGGATATGATGCAGACATTTCTCCCCAGAGGTTTTAAAACACAATAAATATCTCCACAGATTGCAAGGGGTTGCAAATGCCTGTAGATCTGACAGATTCTGACCCCTCCAAAAGTTACATAGATCATAATGGACCCTGACATGGTCATGGGGTAGCCTACTTAGGTCCAATCAAGGTCACTCTATAAAATACACAGAAATTGTCATTACTGTTGATCATCTGTAACCACTCCGTAGTATTAATAAAGCCCGAAGAACAAGTTGGGAGGAGAAAGGAGTGGGCGCCGTCCATGATAAAAACTTGGAGGGGCGAATCAGGAGCCGCTCCTGATTTGCCCCTCCGAGTGTCAGTCACTTGGCCCCCAAGTAGCCAATGGGGAGGCGTGCAAAGCGCACCTCCCCATTGCCTCCTTCTCCCATCCTCGACTCTGCGCCTCGCTCCGGGGGAAGGGAGCGAGGGATTGCCCAGGGAGCGCCGATAGATCCCCCGCCTCCCACCGTGCCTTCCCCCGACCACGCCAGGACCGCCGGACTTCCACGCATGCCTGGTCACCATCGCCGACGCTCGTCCCGCCCCCCCACTACACGACTAACCACCACCAGGCATACACGCCATCCCGCACCTGCCTGCCTCGCATCTCCGTCCCCCCCAAACAGCACCCGCCACCCACCATCCCAACCCACGCCACTAGCCTCCAGTGGATCCACCAGCCGTGCCCCTACACACTTCGCCCACCCCTCCAGGTAATCCCTGAGTGCCCTGTGTGCCCCTACCTTGCATCACCCATTTTTACAAATGGGCTTTTTTCCTAGTCTTTCATAAAAACCTTCATCCTACACATTCAAAGAAATTGTCTTAACTTTTCACACATTTCCAAAAATATTTCACAGGCCTTTTTTTCACATGCCCCCAAATTTCTGAATTTTCGGTCAGAAAACTTGAAAATAAGTACCGTATTTGCCGGCGTATAAGACGACTGGGTGTATAAGACGACCCCCCCAACATTTCCACTCAAAATATAGAGTTTGTTACATTACATTACAGTACTATGGGCCACTATGTCTATCCCAACTGAAGTGTACCCAGCATATAGGACGACCCCCCCCCCACTTGGAGGCATATTTTTCAGAGGAAAAAAGTAGTCTTATACGCCAGCAAATACTGTAATTTGGGGGGGGGGAATGGGGGAAATAATTGACCCTGCTTTCCACCTCTTCACCTATAATCCCTTCCCATGAAAATTTCCCTTATATCTGTAGTAGGGATGGGTACAAACCCCATTTTTACAGTTTGTTGCATGGTTCGTGGCTAAACCATGAACCAGTTCATATCAGTTCCTACTTTCTTCTCCTCACGAAAATTGGAAAGGAACGGAAAGCAGGGGGTTAAATGGCTCTGAATTGTTTCACCCTCTGCTTTCTGCTCACCACTGCTTTTGGCAGTGAGCAGAAAGCAGGGGGTAAAATGCCTCTCGTTTCATCTACAGCTTTCTGCTTACTGTGGCTTTTGGTGGTGAATAGAAAACAGTGGTTTAAATGGCTCTGAGCCATTTAAACCAAACATATGAGTAGTGGGGAATTCCCCATTGCTCAGTTGTTGTTTTTTAATGAAGAACAGAAAGCAGTGGTTTAAAGACTCAGAAACATTTAACCCACGGTTTTCAGCTCTTCATAAACCATCACAAATTTCATCAGGATTTGTGGAAGTTCATAGTAACTCTTCAGTTCATGAATCATAAACCATGAAGTGGCTAAAATCACGCCCATCCCTAACTGTAGTATATATGTGCATAATATAAAACCATTCCCTTCTATTTTGTGCCCTGGGAAGAAAGCTTGTAAGTGAGCTAATCTGATTCCAAACAAAACCACACATAACAAAATATTTACTAACAAGATTGGTCTCAGGTAGGCAAAAGAGAGCCAGTTTGGTGTAGTGGTTAGGAGTGCCGACTTCTAATCTGGCATGCCGGGTTCGATTCTGCACTCCCCCACATGCAGCCAGCTGGGTGACCTTGGGCTCGCCACGGCGCTGATAAAACTGTTCTGACCGGGCAGTGATATCAGGGCTCTCTCAGCCTCACCTACACCACAGGGTGTCTGTTGTGGGGAGAGGAATGGGAAGGCGACTGTAAGCCGCTTTGAGCCTCCTTCGGGTAGGGAAAAGCAGCATATAAGAACCAACTCTTCTTCTTCTTCTTCAAATCATAAAACTGATTCACCACCCAAAGATTATAATCACTCCCTATATCCCCTTTAGTATAGAGATATAACTTCCCCTCTTTTGGAAAGATTTGCTATGAAGGCCAGAATTGGTAAGGCCTCTTCTCCCTAACGGCCAATTAATATTATCATAATGATTGGAAAACTTCAAGGTTAATATAACAGGTATGGGAAAGATTTATTTTTTGGATCCTTGTGCACTCAGGTACTGGCCTTCAAATTCTATTTCCCACATATCTGTATTTGACTAGATATCTTCATCAATCTGAGCCTCCTCCCTTTTCAATTCTAATTTTATCGATTTATTCTTTCGTCCCCGAAAGCAATGCTACTCCAACTAAAAAAGATTCCTTTAGTTCTCTCTGAAGAGAAACATGGATGATCCCCAAGGGCTATACTCACAGGAATTACATACATCTTCTGTGAATAGAATTAATCTCTTTATTTGTGGAGCAATAGATTCCCCACCAAGTGAATACATGGAACAAAAGCTATAGGGTTTCAATTATGAATTATATTATAGTTAAAAGAAAATACACATTATATTGTGACATGTATCCCACTACACAGTTCCTTTAATAGAACAGCATTTCAGTGTGCAGAACGCAGCTGACAATCTTCACTAATTCTGTCCTCCTATTATAGTTCCTCACTTTACCTTCTGTGTTGTGCCTGAAAGTCAATTGACCCAGAGGAATAAAAGCAACACCTGTCACTTTATGGGGAAAATGCCCTTAGTGGCTTAAATAGGCAATCACTGATGTTACTACCAGCCTTTAAGCCTGTGTTTGGAGTAGTAAAAGCGGGGAGGGGCAGAGGCCATTCCAGAGATGGCTGTGGACTTTAAGAGAGGTCATATTGGGGCCAGTCCTGGCAGCAATCACCAGGCACATTACTTGCACATCCTACTCTGGCCTGTTGTTGTTGTTATGTGCGAAGTCGTGTCCGACCCATCGCGACCCCATGGACAATGATCCTCCAGGCCTTCCTGTCCTCTACCATTCCCCGGAGTCCATTTAAGTTTGCACCTACTGCTTCAGTGACTCCATCCATCCACCTCATTCTCTGTCGCCCCCTTCTTCTTTTGCCCTCGATCTCTCCCAGCATTAGGCTCTTCTCCAGGGAGTCCTTCCTTCTCATGAGGTGGCCAAAATATTTGAGTTTCATCTTCAGGATCTGGCCTTCTAAAGAGCAGTCAGGGCTGATCTCCTCTAGGACTGACTGGTTTGTTCGCCTTGCAGTCCAAGGGACTCGCAAGAGTCTTCTCCAGCACCAGAGTTCAAAAGCCTCAATTCTTTGACGCTCGGCCTTCCTTATGGTCCAACTTTCGCAGCCATACATTGCAACTGGGAAGACCATAGCCTTGACTAAACGCACTTTTGTTGGCAGGGTGATGTCTCTGCTTTTTAGGATGCTGTCTAGATTTGCCATAGCTTTCCTCCCCAGGAGCAAGCGTCTTTTAATTTCTTTGCTGCAGTCCCCATCTGCAGTCATCTTGGAGCCCAGGAAAATAAAATCTGTCACTATCTCCATTTCTTCCCCTTCTATTTGCCAGGAATTGAGAGGGCCGGATGCCATGATCTGGCCTAGTGGCTTGCAATTATTCAACAGCAGTCACTTAACAAAACAATTGTACATAGAGTTTCAGAATAGAATTTGGGAGATGCAGGTTCAAATCCCTACTTTTCAATGGAAGCTCACTTGGTGACTGGATGAGCACACGCCTACATCACTGAGTTGTTGTGAAGGTAAAATGTAGGAAAGGTAAACGTTGTTGCCTGCTTTGGATCTCCATTGCGGTGAAAACTGCAGTACATAAATAAAGCACATAGCTAACCATGGATGACACTTTCCACTTTCTACATAATAGGAAATCTATGAAAAAAGTAATAATAATAAAAAGTTATGAAGGTTGGATGCCAGCAGGGGTGCTACCCTGTGTATTGCACTGAGTGTAACATGTATGACTATTTGCCAGCTGGGCAGGAGAGTGTGATTAGCACAAGGACTTCCTGTTTTTTCAGGGAAGAAGTTCTGCCCCACAAGACCAAGATGGCTGACCTGAAAATGCAGAGACAGACATGTCCTACTCCAAGAATGGCAGCACCACTGTTATCAGGGAGCATGAGGGTCAAGGGGATGTTACCTCAGAAGGTATATTTTCATACCAAGGAACCATCCCTGAGAAGGGAGGGAGGAGACTCCTGATAGTAGGTAATTCAGTCCTTAGGTATGTAAATAGATGGGTTGCAAACCTGTGTACTGCTGACATGGTGACTTGCTTGCCTGGTGCAAAGGCAGTGAACATTACACATGGTGTAAATAGACTCAGAGCTAGTGCTGTGGAGGAGTCAGTGACCATGTGGGGGAAATGTTGTTGTGTGGGCCTGGGGGAAAAATGTAGGGCTGCCAGGCAGAAGACTCAAGGTGCTCCCTGTTTTATTCACATGGCCAGCTAGACAGGCACGAATTAGAGGAGTCTCAATGCTTTGATAATACAATGGTTTAAAGTTTGTTAGGCCCTGGGAATGCTTTGGGAACGAGGAAGGCCTGTACAAAACAGATGAACTCTATCCTAAGAAATAACCAGACTGCTGGTGCTTAAAACAAAAAAGGTGACAGAACACTTTAAAACTAAATCTACGGAGAAAGTCAACAAGATATTTAATATCTCTGGTTTGGGATGGCTCACCTTGAAGAAATAAAGGGGTAGCTGTTACTGTTCTAGAGGGAAGTGAATTAAGACTGACCACTAAGAAGGTGGCAAACAACATTGACTGCCTGTCAAAGTATCAATGCTGCAGTAGGAAGGCTGAAGGCCTAATGTGTCTGGAAATTATATATGTTTATTTAAAACCAGCAAAACAATTAAGGAAAGCAACTAGTTGAAATAACTGTATCATATTGGATGATTTTAACTTCCTACACATTGACTGGATCAATATGTGTTCAAGTCAGGAGAAAGACACTGCATTACTAGATACTCTTAATGACTATTCCATGGAGCAGACGGTCACAGAACACAGCAGGAGGAAGGCAATTTTGGACTTTATCCTACATAATGCTTAAGATCTAGTGAGAGATGTAAACATGACAGCACTGCTGGGAACAGTGATCATACTGATATTAAGTTTAGCATTTATGTAAATAGGCAGTTGCTGTAAACTACCAACAGAATCACATTTAACCTTAGAAGTGGTAACTTCTCTCAAATGAGGGGGCTTGTGAAGAAGAAACTGAAAGTAAAGAGGGTTAAATCCCTTTAAGAAGCTTTAAAACCATGATACTGGAAGCTCAATTAAAATGTTTATCACAAGCTAGGAAAGGTATGAATAAGTATAAAAAGGACTGCATGGTTAATCAACAAAGTGATGAAACCAGTAAAAGATGAAAAGGATTCTTTTAGCGAGTCCAAATGAAGGCTTTGGAAAATAAATTGCAGATCAGTGATCAGACAGGCAAAATGGGACATGAGATACATATTGCAGAAACATAAATATCAGCAACAATTTATTCAAATACTTTAGAAGGCCTCCAGAACTGCACTGAAGTACTCCAGGTGTGGTCTGACCAGTGCCGTATACAATGGGACTATGACATCTTATGATTTTGATGTGATGCCCCTGTTGATATAACCAATTCCCTATTCACCTAACTATCTGAAAATCCAAATTGCAGTCCTTCAATTTATCCATCAGAACATCATCAGGAACCTTATCAAAAGCTTCACTAAAATCCAAGTAAACGATATCAACTGAATTTCCACGATCCAGCAAACCCAAAAAAGAAAGCAGGTTGGTCTGACAGGACCTGTTGGAGGCAAATCCATGCTGACTTCCTTGGATCACCAAATTGTCCTCCAGATGTTTGCAGATTGCTCCCTTTAATATGTTCTCCATTATAAAAAGGCAAATGCCATTTTGGCCTGTATCAACAAGGGTATCACATCAAAATCACAAGATGTCATAGTCCCATTGTATACGGCACTGGTCAGACCACAACTGGAGTACTTCAGTGCAGTTCTGGAGGCCTCATTTCAAGAAGGACATAGATAAAACTGAAAGGGTACAGAGGAGAGCGATGAGGATGATCTGGGGCCAAGGGACCAAGCCCTATGAAGATAGGTTGAGGGACTTGGGAATGTTCAGCCTGGAGAAAAGGAGGTTGAGAGGGGACATGATAGCCCTCTTTAAGTATTTGAAAGGTTGTCACTTGGAGGAGGGCAGGATGCTGTTCCCATTGGCTGCAGAGGAAAGGACACGCAGTAATGGGTTTAAACTACAAGTACAACGATATAGGCTAGATATCAGGAAAAATAATTTCACAGTCAGAATAGTTCAGCACTGGAATAGGCTGCCTAAGGAGGTGGTGAGCTCCCCCTCACTGGCAGTCTTCAAGCAAAGGTTGGATACACACTTTTCTTGGATGCTTTAGGATGATTTGGGCTGATCCTGCATTGAGCAGGGGGTTGGACTAGATGGCCTGTATGGCCCCTTCCAACTCTATGATTCTATGATTCTATCTTCTCCACAACAGAGGTCAGATTCACTTGTCTTAGTTTCCCGGGTCATCCTTCCTCCGTTTTTTGAAGATTGGAATAACATTTGCTCTCTTCCAGTCCTCTGGGACATCTCCAGTCAGAGGTCCCGAAGATGATGGACAAGGGATCTGCAAGTTCTCCGGAAAGTTCTTTGAGCACTCAGGTGCATTTCATCCGGCCCAGGGGATTTGAACTCATCCAGTGCAGCTAAATGCCTCTCGACAACCTCTCTGTCCATGTTAACCTGCCACCTAGACACTATCCCTTGGCTACTGTCATCTCTAGATGTGCCTAAACCCGGTGGGAAAAAAAACAGATGTAAAATAGGCGCTGAGCCTTTCTGCTTTCTCTGCATTCTCCTTTAGAGTTTGTCCATCTGCACCCAACAGTGGGCTTATTGCCTCCTTTACTTTACGTTTGCTCCTCACATAACTGAAAAATCTTTTCTTGTTACAGTGGGCTTCCCTGGCCAATCTTAGCTCACTCTCAGCTTTGGCCTTTCTGATGATTGATCTACAGTGCCTAGTAACCTGTAGGTACTCTTCTTTAGAGCTCTGTCATTCCCTCCATTTCCTGAACATTTCCCTTTTCTTTCTTAGTTCCTGTTGAAGTTCTCTGTTTATCCAAATAGGCTTCTTAGAGCTCCAGCAGTGTTTTCGTCTTTCGTCTGGGATAGTAATTGATTGAGCATGCAATAGCTCTTGTTTGAGTAGTGCCCACTCTTCACATGCTCCCTTCCCTTCCAGCATTCCCGTCTATGGTATGACACTCATCATGTCTCTGAGTTTATTAAAGTTTGCCCTACGGAAATCCAACATCCGCATCTGGCTATAAGCTTCCTTGCCCCCCCCCCATCTCAAAAGGAATTCTATGAGGACATGTTCATTTCCCCCTGGGGTCCCCACCTCTTTCACCTCATCCACCAATTCTTGCCTGCTGATGAGAGAGAAGGTCCCATAACTGATGGACAAATTAAAAACTGACAAATTGCCAGGTCCAGATGGCATACATCCAAGTGTTCTGGGGGGGGGGGGAGAGAAACCTCAAATGTGAACTTGTGAATCTCCTGAAAAAACTATGCGATCTATCAAAATCTACCTCCATTTCTGAGGACTGGAAGGTATCTAATGTAACCCCCAACCAGAGGAGATCCAAGAAATTATAAGCCAGTCAGTCTAACACTGAAACACTGATACCAGTCTCAAGAGGAGACTGAATAAGGGGTGTGGCCAAGATGTCGTTCTGAGAGGGTTGCAGGGCATCTGCTCTGCTATCTCTGAAGCCTGACAGGGGTCAATTGCGGAAGCAATTGGCAGAAAAGAGGAGGGGTACGCAAACCCCACCTCACCTTTCTCCCCAGGAAGTTCTTGGGGCCGTCTCCCATCCTTTAGGGAGTATATCTCCCTGGATTATAGGATGTCAGCGTTCCAGGTCCAGAGGACGACTGCCATATTCTATCTCGGACTTTCTTTTCTCTCTTTAATCTTAGTATCTGCTTCAACCCTATACGACGATTTACTGCAAATGAACGTTGTGAACTGAGGGGAGGACATTGGCTGAGTACCAAAACATCATTTACTGCAAGTATCTCGCATTTTTTTTCTCCGTCTCTCTTCCTGCATCAAAGACCTTTGTTTCCCCCCTCCTTTTACTCTGCTCTGCCCGAAGCCACCTCGTTATGAGGCAGGCTAATTCTCCTAACTAAGCAGAAGAAGGACTCAAATCAACTCAAATTAATTGGCAAAAGCTCTTACTGCAATTGTTTTGGTTTTCAGAGATAAGAGATAAGACCTGTGAATGGGAAGATCTCACGAGAACTCTGTTCCAGCACGAGAATATCTGCCTTACTGACTTCAATACGTCACATGCCTGTGCCGGGACGTTAGAGGATAAAACAGAGGACCTCTACTGGCCACTTGTAAAATTGTTTGAGGCTGGCTGTTGATTTTTAAGTAAAAAACATGTCTATGTTAAAAAGATTGGCTCATCTAATAGAGAAACAAACCCAAGATTTCAAAGCATTTACAGAAGGATTGGTCCAAAATATCTTCAAAGAGATCCAAGATGGCAAGGAAGAAGTCTCCAACAGGAATGATGGATCAATAACAGTGGCTGATGACAGCTCTAAACAAGGTGGAAAACCAACAGTAGAAGAGAAATCTGAAATTCTGGAGATGGAAAAGGGGATGTCGGAGTTCTGCAGCCCAGATAAGGACACCCTTTTTAAAAAAGACATACAGCCATCTCAAAGCAACAGTGTACAAAAATCAATCAACAGATATATGGATCTGTAGTGAAAGTAACCGATTCAAAGGAGCTCTTTGGGAAAAAAAATTGTATTGATACTGGAGTCCAGGAGGTGCAACGGCCTCAAGATTTATCGATGCATATACTGTGGGAAAAGAGCCTCTTGTGGCGCAGAGTGGTAAGGCAGCCGTCTGAAAGCTTTGCCCATGAGGCTGGGAGTTCAATCCCAGCAGCCGGCTCAAGGTTGACTCAGCCTTCCATCCTTCCGAGGTCGGTAAAATGAGTACCCAGCTTGCTGGGGGGTAAACGGTAATGACTGGGGAAGGCACTGGCAAACCACCCCGTACTGAGTCTGCCATGAAAACGCTAGAGGGCGTCACCCCAAGGGTCAGACATGACCCGGTGCTTGCACAGGGGATACCTTTACCTTTACCTTTATTCTGTGGGAAAGAGTACAACTGCACTTTCTACGTCAAAGGCCAATGGGACAGAATATAAGTTTACGGGAACGACAAGATGTAGCAAGCCTCGATATGAGACCCCCTAGAGAAGACCGAAAGCTCATATTGTTCTATGTTTAATGTTAAGCATTTAATCTAAACCTGGAAACTTTACTATTATCTGTATTAATAACTTATACTGTATTCTGTATTTCTATTTTTAGGAAAAAGGGGAAGCAGTGGTTTTTTTTCTCCTGTTTCTTTTCTTTTGTAGGCATATAGGTAATATAATCGTTAGTGCTGGATATATAAAACGGGGTTTCCCCCCCCCTTATTTTTTCTTTATTAGTCTATTGTTATAGGGCCAAAGCTCACACTGATCTGCAGAAAACGTTTAATGTTAAGTTCTCAACGTAAATCTGAAAATATACTTGTCAGGATGGCTCTTAGAATGGGTCAAGTATAAATTGTTTTGTAGATGTATCTGTATTAAGGATAAGGAGAAGCTATGAAATCCTCTTGTAATTTTTTTTTAAATATCTTTAAGGCAAAGCCCTACTTTCTTTTCCCTTCCTTAGGGTATTGATACAGGGCCAAAACTCATACTGTTCTACAAGAAATGTTTAATGTTAAGCATCTAACTTAAACCTAGAAATATCTGTCAGGACAGCTCTTAGATTGTATCAAGCAGTCAACGTGAGGTCTACGATCTCTCAAGTAAGTTCATTATTAACAACTTCTCTTTTGTATATCTAGATAGGCCTTTTTTAATGTAGTGGAAATGTGGATGGCTCTTAGACTCAGCTTTGGGCAAAAGTTTATATCATTGTGTAGTTAATGTGGGGTCGTACATTTTCAAATGATGATTATATTTTACTGTTCTTTGTATTAATAACTCATACTGCATCCTATATTTCTATCTTTATGAAAATAAAAAAAACTTGTATATATATATAAAAAAGAGGGGACTGAATAAATATAAGGAACAGTAAACTATAATTGGCTATTAGCTACAGTTTATAGAAGGACCACTATGATTGGCCCTGTTGGTGGTACTCCTGATGGCACCTGGGTTTTGGCCACTGTGTGACACAGAGTGTTGGACTGGATGGACCATTGACCATGACTTCTCTTATGTTCTTATGAACATGCAGCACAGTGATAGGAGCATCCCAGATCCAATCCCTGGCATCTCTGTTTAATAGTATCATGTAGTAAGTAAAGAAGAAAGACCTCTAGCTGAAACCCTGTGGAGCTGCTGGCAGTCAGAGTAGACAATACTGATCTTGACAGCCCACTGGCCTGATTCAGTATACAGCAACTTCATACGTGTCATTTTACCTGATCTTCCTCAGGTCCCTCAGATGCATGACAATCAAACAGCATTTTTTAAAAGTCACACATTTTTATATATGGATTTATAGAAGGATCCTGACTGGTGGTATCATATTATATTTGCATATCATATTATAGATTCCCTTGGTTTTTATTTTACTTGCACCAACAGCCTTGGCCTTCTTTTTTATGTCCTGATATCACATAAAATTATTGTCTGCATTAGTAGGCATTCAAAACAAGTTAAAATGGAGGCACGTGCCTCTTTACATTTTGATGGCACACATAGTGAAACTGCACAAGACTTTACCATTTAAAGGGAAAATGACTAACTCAAATTTCCTGTCCATGGCACTTATACATCTTTCTGCATTCAGCTACCTTAAAGTACACAGAAATCAAATGTCACAATTAGCACTCATACAGATGGTTGTGCGTACATAATCATCACTATATTATAAATGACATTGCTTCTGTTTAATCATAGTGAAACTTGGAATATCAAGTAAAAGACAATGTCACGCCAGAAACTACTCGTCATCAACCCCCAATCAGGCAGAAATGTTATTCAGATAAGCTGTCTTATTCATGACAACAAAGATGTCGATGGGCTGAATCATAAATTGAACTAGTTGGGAAGATGATAGCCACCCATGTGTGCTGTGCTGTGATTCTGCCATCAGGGCTTTTGCTAAGATGTGCTTTGTCAAAATAGCACACATTATAGATGAGGAATTTTTCAGAAACCTACAACATAACGAAACCCTAATGTGCCATGGCAAGCCTAAACAAATACAAGGGCCATCCTACCCATTGCCAATCAAGTGTTGAATACAGGTACATGCTACATGCAGACAGGAAAGAAATAAAGATTACAGAGTGCATTCCATACAGCTTTAAAAAAAATCCCCTGTCTGACACAGTGAGTGCCAAGCTGATCGGAATGAAACAATGAGGCACCCCTGTTGCCTCATTATTCATTCAGAATATGAAATGTGGATCATTAAGCGAGGCACTAATTTGTTCCTAAACTGCACTCATTCATCATTACTTGGCAGCATGAGGTTGATCAAGTCAGTTGTCAAAGTTTGGGACTCTTATGATTTGTACACTTTCTGCATGTCTTTAAAAATCTTTTAAAGTTACTTCAGTTGTTTGATCTCTCTTTTGCTGTATAGGTGATTTGCAATATTCTCAAAAGCTGTGGCTGAGGAATTCACCATTTTTAGTACAGAATAGTATTTGTGCATTGCTCGGAGGATTTCAGAATCAACTGCAACAAGAGAAGGAAGGAAATCCTGCAATGTTTGCTCAATCACTCCTTGAATAAGCGAACAAGCAGACAGAGGTTTCAGTACTTACCTCTGGCAAATCCATTTATCTAAACAAGGTAACACAGAAATTTATTTCTAATATTCATCTGACAATCAATTAAAAAGACCATAATTGGGTGGAGAAATGTGAAGGTAAATATAACTTCTGCCCTAAACTATTTTATAAAAAGTGTGGGGGTATTCCACATTTGATTGTTGGCTTGAAAAAGAACCCCCAAAACTCCCCTTGACCATAGAAAATGGACATACCAAAAATAGACCAGTCTAGAGCTCTTCTCTCTGATATGCCAGCTTTCTACAGATCATTTGACGTAAAGGAACATTCAAACACATCGTTCTCCCTCACATCTGCAGACTGAACAAAGATTTGAACTCGGGTCTTCCTCTTCCCCCCCCCCCATTGAAACAGAAAAGTGTTCTGCACATGGTTAGGGTAGTTCAGAAGGGGGGGGGGAAGCCTCTTTCTTTCTTTTCTTGTGGGGGGGGGAGAGGAGCCAAGCAGGGAGCCTCTTTTCTTGGATGGGGGAGCGGGGAGAAGATCAAAGAAGGCAGAGAAGGAAGAAAAAATCCAAGACCGACAGAAGTTGAGAGAAATTAGGGGCTTTTCCTTTAAGGCAAGCTTGTCACATGAGCAGATTTGGTCTTAATAGAGCAGGGGGAAACAGAAAGACCACACAGGAAGGGAATTGATAAACAGCTATTTAAAAGTCACATCTCTGGCAGACAGCAGCACATAAAGGCAAAGCCTTCTACAAGTATGGCTGACCATTTTTCAGCTGTTACTTATCCCCTCAGTAGTGTTTTAGTAAACTGGCACAAGCTACTCTAGAGCCTTCCTGAGAGAGCTCTTTATCACAACAATTGTTATTAAAGACTAAAGATTTCTTTTTAAAGTTTCAAGTAAGTGGGTGATAGGCATCTAGTACATCTTTTAAATAATTTTGATGTAGTTTTTAGACCTTGTTTGTTTTCCTACTGCTGATAATGCCAGTTTGTCAGCTTTTTACTGCCCCTCGCACAGCTGTGAATAAAACTTTAGGATTGCTAGCTCCAGGGTTTGAAAAAAAGAGGGCCTTCAATGGGCCATAATGCTGTAGAGTCCACCTTCCAAAGTAGCCGTTTTCTCCAGGTAAACTAAGGCCCATTCCGCACAGATTTATTGTAGCAGGAGTGTGGCAAATTGTAATCGCTACTAAAATGCAGTTTGCACAACGTCGTACACAATCTGCCACACTCCTGAAACCGATCAGCAAAAAGTGCTTCGTTGTAGCGCTTCCAGGGAAATCCCAAAAAGTGGATTCACCCTCTGGAAAGCGCTACACTCTTGCAAAAAATCTGCAACACTAGCGAAAAAGTTCTGTGCATTACCATTGTTGCGGTTTCAGCAAAGTCCCTCCCCCTGGCTTTCTCTTCTGATCTTCCGGCGAAGCGATTGCCATTTTTTTTTCTCAGAGCGAGCGGAGAGGAACAAACCGGCGAGCCTTCATTCACCCAGTGAGGCTTCTCCAGCTGCAGTCCCTCCACAGAGCTGCTTTAAAGCTCACCTCTAGTCACCAAGCACAACACAGCCCCGTTTGCAAGTTCCCTTTATTTTCGCTCCCGTGCACGGAGGGGTGGGGATTTTTTTTTCACTCGGGAGAGTGTGGCAACGATGAATTGCCAGTCATACACCACCTGCCAGCTAGATGGGTCTCTCTGTTGCAACAAATCAATGCAGATTCTTTGCAACGTGTTTTTTTTAAACCTGTCTTAAAGGGAAAGGGGCTTTTCGGGAGCATGATAACCGCCGCCCATTGGCTGTTTGAGTGACGGCCAGGGGCGGGACAAAGCCCAGGAAAAATCGCTTCCTGGCTAGCAATTTTTGGCGAGGCCGGAAACCTGTGGGAAACGATTGCAACGCTACTGGATTCCACTACATAGGCAGGTATGCATAATGCCGAATTCCACTATTTTAAATTTCGGAATTGCTTCCTGTAAATAATTGGCCACATTGATTCTTGTGCGGAATGGGCCTGATCTTTGTCATTTGAATCCCAGGATATATTCAGCTACCACCTGAAGGCTGCCAACCTTAATAACCATATCAGGATTCTCATAGCATGTGTGTACTGACCCTGGAATATACAGATTTATACTGTCTATTTTACATATGTCTCACCAAAAAGCCAGAAACAACTGAGACCATGGCTACATGGAAGATTGCATCATCACCATCCTAAAGGTGGGGGGACCAACTATATTTGGATATGTATAAATTCTGTGAGTTACCTGAATTGTCAGACAGATGGGAGGTGCTGTTAGTAGTATCCAAAACCACAGCAAGTCCAGCTGAATTAGAAGGCAGAAGATTGGTATTCAGATCCACACGTGTGAGGCTCTCATCTTCTCTTCCTAGGCTCCTTGGAATCCCAAAGACATTTTCTATTTCGCTCTCACCCCTATTGTGATCCTTTTTCCTCGGATTCTGAACAATATGAACAATGCTCTGCTGGGCCAAATCACAGCTCTGAAAAGCAAGGATAAAACCTCTATAAACAATAAATATGGGAATAAAAGGAAAGCTTTAGTATCTATCAAATTATTCCCTCTCTTAAATTGGATATAATGAAGAGTAACAAGTGTAATTAGCTAAAATTAGTATTACTTACTGTAGCATTGGGAAGAACACATTGCTTAGGCATTTCTGAAAATTGACAAGAAAATACCAGAGCAGAGTAAACTGTATTTTGTGAAATGGGGTAAGATTACTGATGCATTATAAATCAAGATGGCCAGATTTTTTTAAGTAGCCAATAAGTGCATTTCCTGTGCTAAAATACTCATGGGATTTATTTCATAGTATGAGGCTACATTTATTTACCACCATAGGACAGGGTTCCCTTTGGCGAAGTCATCAAATTTAACTGAATGTCCTGAATGACTGACTGAACTGGATGTGATTCACCCAAAGTTGATAAGACTGCCCATTCACCCAGCAAAAACAACTAAACTTTCAGCAGACATTTTTTCTAGCAGTATGATAAAATATTTGACTAAAGTAGATTAACAACCAAACAGCACCATCCTAAGCAGAGTTATATCTGATGTGGAACCTGGAGTTCACCCAGAATTATAACTGATCTCTGTACTCCATATTACAGAGTGATAAAGCTGCACTTTGGAGGGTGGATAACACTATGACATCACATCCTTCCTGAGATCCCTCTTCTCTTCAAATATCACTTTCCCCAGGCTTTGCCACAAGTTCCCCAAGAATTTCCCAACCTGCAGTTGGCAAACGTAACACCTATATAAGTTTATTAACTCCTGTAATGTTAGAAAGATTTATCTTTGCTTTGGATAGTGCTAAGGGTCTTGCACATAAACAAAAGGCATGTTTCAGAAATCCCCATGAGAGAAATTTTCAGATTTCCAACCAACAGTCAAATTATGCAATGATAGCATCCTCCCTCTTCTGTCAATTCTTATTTCAAAAATGAGGAAGTTTTGAACTCACTTGTAAAAATATAATGAACAAGGCAGGACATAGCATAACTTATAACTGATGCAATGGAAGAATATGTGTGTGAGAGGGAATTTAAGTTATTTTGGTGGACTTCCCAAAATTTCTTGCAACATTTAATTTTACCTTTTTGTTTCATGATGGATAGAATCTATGAGGAACTAACTTCCAGGTTCAAAAAGTGTTTGGGAGGTACAGCTGGAGAAGTAATAGGAATAATGTAAATTTGAGTCTGGTGTGCTCTACACCCCCATAACTATGGCCTATCACAAAAACTATCAAAACTATGTATTAAAACCATGGTCTATCATGTGTTGGCTAAAATCAAGATAACTTTATGGGCAAGGTATATTAGTGCATACTTGGGGAATGGTGGCCAGTTTTCTTTCTGTTAACTCCCTTGTGTTCCATGCGTTGCTGCTCTGGGGAGCCTCCTGGCTTTGAGGTGGCTTTTCTGGAAGAAGACAGACCGCTGCCATTATGCAGAGACTTTTAATCCCCATAAATACATGGAACACTGCATGTAACATTCCAGCAGTTCTTTCTAAATCTGTATTAAAGGATTCTGTGAAGGCAAAGGGGTGACAGGTTATTCTGATTCTGTGAAGGCAAAGAGGTGGCAGGTTACAGTAGATGAGCGATTGGGATGTGAGTGTCCTGCATAGTGCAGGGGTTGGACTAGATGACCCATGAGGTCCCTTCCAACTCTATTATTCTATGATTCTATGAAAGGAATAATCAATGTAATAGTAATAGACTTAGATTTTACATCTTTCCATTTCAGAACTATGGACTTACAGGTGTACCATAGTCATAGGTGAAAACAAAGGAAGACAGGAGCAGTATGAGTGGAGTCTTATGAGATATGGTTGGTAAAATATGGAATCTTGAAGAAAGCTGGGAAGTTGTGTTGAAATCAGGACAGCAATAAGGAGGTCAGGGATAGATCTTGGATGGCATTCAGAACAGTCTGGTGGCATATAGAGTTGCTAGCTTTTCAAACTGTCATACAGTTTACCTAACAGAATGCAGTGTGATAAACTGAACCAACCGGGGTAATACTAGCTGATTGACAACCCTTTGTTTATTAATTCTTTGCTCCATAAACCTTTCATAGGGCAGTATGCCACAATGTTAAAACAATTAAAAACATAGAGTTGAAATTTATCTTGATTATTGTATACAGCCAAAAGTAAACAATTCATATCAAGAGAAATGTGAATTGAATATGAAAAAAACGAATATAAAAAAAAACTGTACAACATCTGGCCTAGTTTTTCTTCTCTGCCCAGTACTTCATACAGAAACATAGGAAATACTTGATGACACACACACACAACAAATGAGAAATTTATAACGCAAACAATCAGCTAAATATCAACATATGAAATTGGATTTATGTAAAACTGCAGACAACACTGAGTTGGATACAAAGGCCACTCTCTGCTAAAGGAAGGGGCTTTCAGCACTAAAACAATTGGGATTTGCCTCCTTCCCACTGGATAATATGGAGCTCCCCCAAATATTGCTTCAGAAAGGCTGGGAACCCTCAAGAACAGTGAGTGATACTAAGTGATCAGCCGAAACTTTCACCCTTCACACTGATGGAAAAATAACCTTTGGATCTAAACAATTCCCTTTACTGAGAAAACAATTTTTTCCCAGGGCCAGGATACACAAACACTAAAGGTGAGGAAAGGACAGAGACTTCATAGTGTCTCAAAAGCTATGGTGCACAGAAAGAAAATCAATTGGGAAAAGCAAGCAAGTGTGGGTGTTTTTCACTTTTCTTTCTCTGCCTAATTATTAGAAACATAAGAGAAAAGAAATGAAAAAGCACCCCCTTCACCCTCAACTTTAGAAAAGATAGGTAGTATTATTAGGAACTCATAGATATTATTCAGCTGAAAACAGCTGGTTACACATAATAGAACTATTTTTATATCCAGTTACTATCTAGCAATTGGACATTATTGCTTAAGAATACCTTGAGGGAAAGAACAGTCATTCAATAACTGAAATGAAGCAAACCAAACTCCTTATCTGATATCAAATCCATTAGTATAAAACCCCTGATCCTGTGAAAAGGTTCAAATTAAGTCAATGGCACTTTATGGGTTTCCTGGGTTACTTTATAATGTTTTAATGGAAGACTTGGGCCTAATTACACAAATTATAGAAAGGATCTTCAGAATTAGAATCCTAGCACTCACTGAATTCAGTCTACTTTGACAATACTTTGTAGAACATCCCTAGCTAGTCCAAAGTTTCAACAAATTACTACTTTTCATTATTGGTATAAAAGAAAATGCAATATATCACAGCATTTGCACACTATGCAATTCAACTATGCAATCCAGGGACCAACATGACAGTGGCCAATTTATTGTTAAGACTGCCACATTCACATTGTGAAATGTACAGTAAAGGCAAAGAATTGGAGCTTAACTTATTATTAACAAAACTATGCTATAAAATTCTAAGAAATGTGTCATCATATTTGCAGGTGATTTTTCATTGCACAATATCTCCCTGTTTTGTATTTCCATTTATTTTAAATGATGATGGTTAGAAAACAATAGACAAGGTTTTTAAAATATGCAGCACCCAAGAGTGGGAATGATTCATTACTTTTTTGAACTAAAATGCCTTTATTGTTATATAGCTTGTTGTTAGAGTTCCTCAAAAGGAAAATTGATAGCCAATGAAAGTAAACAAGCCTATAAAAGTCTGTCAGGCTCTCAGTAACAAAAAGATGATGTATGCAAATAAATTCCTCAAACCCAGGTAATGTCCCACTCTTTCCAGAAAGAAGGGTTTTGTTTTTTACTATTCCGGATACTCAAGGCTAACAGAGGAATCCTGTTAAGTTACACTGCCTGGAGAGCTAAAGGATATGAAATCCCCTATGACAGTTCATCTTAAAGACCATTTACGTACTGGGAACTTAACTGCCCCGGCTCCCGTGCAGGAGCACAAATCGGGGGTGGATGAGGCACACCAGGCCAAATGCTCCCCCGTGTGGGTACAGGAAGAGGTGGAACTAAAAGTCCAGCCTGCAGCCCGGCATGAAACCTCAAGTGCGTAAACTGTCTAAGAGACAAAATTGGGCATCATCAGGCTTTAGGCAGGAGAGGAGTGAGAATGTTTTTTCTTCCTCATTTCACACTGGGATTAAATTTCATCTGCAAAAGACATGACTCCTCTTGAAATCAAATGTGAAACAAACATAACTGTCCCATACATCTTCCTGTTGTGTCTAAACAGTTACAACAGAGGATGCAATTCCACATTACTCTGCAGCCAACACAGTGCACCTTCCTTCCCCCCCCCCAAAGAATACAACCCCTTACACTGAAGCCCATATCTCAGATGATGGTCCGGAGCATGGTCCAATGCAACTCCCTGCAGGAGAGGATGACTGCTGTCTCAGTGACTAACTTATTTTCACTAACAGGTGAATCTGAAAGTGCAGGTAACTCTGAGAGGCATGAGAACTGGAAGAGCACATACATGATGTCACTCCCTCAATTACATGTTGACTAAGGGACAGGGACTATGAGCTGCATGAAATCATTATTGCTTGGGCAGCTTCCTAAATACCCACAATTTCCCCATATCTATACTGATAAGATGAATTATGCAGTGAGACTGTATGAATGAAAGAAATGGAGGGAGGATGGATTACAAGCAACAGGCTGAAGGGAATCAACTTAGTTAACACCAAGGGTTGCAATTTCCTGTGTAGGCCCACTCACCAACTCAGGGCTTCTGAAGGATCTCTTCTTTAAGGAGTACTTTTGGCCTGTGTACAATCCATGGCTTTCTGGTTTGGGTCTGGCTCCCCCAAATGTATTGTTGTTTTTAAATCTGTTTCATATGGCTCTGCCTCCTTCCAAACCGATAAACCATGATAGTTGTACATATATAACTGCCATCATGCTGCAAGTGAACATAAGTAGCAGACTGAAGAGTTGCAAACACATCTTTAACCGTGAGTTAGAAAGAAAGCACTTTCGTAGAGACTCTTTAATGGTGTGTGGGGGGGGGGGGGAGCTGTGACTCAGAGCTTGTGAATCAAATCCTCACCAAACTTGGAGGGCAGGTAGGGAGTCAGTCAGAGATTCCCTGTGATGTTAGTGTCTCTAGCTTGCATAGGATCTGTTCTATGTACTGCTGAACCTGAACCTGTCAGAACGATCACCTGTCATTTTGACAGGTGCAGGTTCAGGAGTGTATAGAATGGATATTGTGCAAGCTAGAAAGACAAATGTTTCAGGGGACCTTCCCTGGATGCACCCCTACATGCTCTCCTAGTTGCGCCCTTGTTGCTTTGAAACTTTGTAAACATTTGGATAGAGCACGGACTGTCTGGAGCTGTATCTATTCATGAATTGCTATGAACAGCTGAAAAGTTCATGGAAATTTTGTGCTGGTTGATTTGCCATGAACTTCACTTGGTGAACCAGGAACCAGCTAAAATTCATCACAAATTCTAGTTCCTGCACCAGTTTGTGCTCATCCCTTATGGTAAATCAAATGTTCATCTTTAACTGCATACAAGTGCATTTCCTACCTATTCAAATTAGACTACTTTAAATGGAAATTACTCTCTCCCGTCCTGTCAGGATATGCATTTGAATACATATCTAATTTAGGACTATATTGCCTGACCCAGCAAGTGATATACAGTTGTAAAGCTACTTCCACAGATGACCTCCCAAACTAGATGAAGTCAGGAAATATAAGGGTGGGCTGGAGAGATTTTTGTGTGTGTGAGGGGGGGGGGCAGAATCCTTCTCTTTACCCTACTTATCAGAAGAGTTCAGTACCTCCCTAGTTACTCAAAAATAAGAGGGGGGAGGAATATGCAAATTACAAAAGAAAGGGGCACCAATCTCTACCTAGTCATCATTAAGCGTCTTAATATTTTGATTAGCCTCAATCTGCTGAAACTGGCCAGCCAAAAATGAGTGTCTTTGTGCAGCTAAAGCACTGCCATAAGGCAATTCTGAAGTGGGACAGGTATTTTCAAAACTCAATGCATCCTTTTATCATACTTGAGAATGGGCTTGACCCTCTAAAACATTTTTTCCTGTAAACACAAAGACTCTCAGCCACTGGAAAATACAACATATCTGATGGGGCCATGACAATATCTTAAATACTTGATTTCAGGAGGCTGAAACATGCTATGTTGGGATTGTGACTAAAATGGTTAACATTCAATTCTAACCCAAGTATTCACTATTCCATAAAATATACTTTCCACCATAGTGAGCATTAATTTAATATTAATTTATACAGCTTTTTAGTGTATAAAGTGCTTTACAGATATCATTGGTAAGAAGCTATATATCAGAAATTATTCATCATTGATAAGTCCTTCAATGTTTTAATTGAATATTCTTAGTAAATCACAAATTCAATAGGTAATGTGTTTCTGTATTGTTGTTTTTAAAAATTATGTAATGCCCGAGTAAAAGTAAATAACATTTTGGTGATGAAATAAGAAAAATCCAGCAATATTTACTTCCATAATAACAATTATAATCTACAGTTTCTCAGAGGTGACACAACATAGGACTCTGGCTAGTAGCTAGTGCTACTGTCGTATGTGCATCCAGAACTATGAAAGAAGCATTAAAAACAAACTTGAGGGAACACTGGGATGAATCCTCATTGTGTCCTCTTCCATTTATGGCCTTTCTGCAAACTCTACAACACTAGCCATAGGAGTAACAACAGTTTGGATTAAAGGGAGAGATCAAGCCCTTCGTCCACCCAGAGGTCTTAATAGTATTAATGTGGCTTTTTGCCACCAAATGTTTGCCTTAGTTTTTCGTTTCAGTTGATGGCTTAGTCTATTATAAATTGTATCTGTTGTATTGGGGTTTTTAATGGATGGAGTATTTATTGTGAGCTGCCATGAGCCCTTGCGGGTGTGGCGGGATATAAATGTAATGAATAAATAAAAATAAATAAGACCTGGTGTTTCTAATATTACTACTGGTCGAACAAACAGTGAACTATTTAATGTTCAATTGTCATTTATGTTATTGTTATTGTTAATTGATTGATGCAGTTACCGAATCTATGTCATATCCATCATATGTTCCCTGTGAACCGCCCTGAGCCACAAGGGAGGGTGGAATACAAATTAATAAATAAATTAAATAAATTGTGGAAAGGATTTCTGTTCCAAGGGTATTTGCAACACAAAAATAGCCTAAGAGGAAGGCTTGAAGCTATGGGAGGCATGCTATTCTAAACAAAGTGAACATGATTCAACCAATGCTATGGGCATTTTCTACTGATTGGGATCTGAGCACTAACAACATTTGGCTTTCCTGCCAAAACCTATGAAATTTAGAATTTTCAAGTTATGACTGAATGCTGTCTACATGCTTATGCCAATGCAGTTGATATAGGAAAGTAATAACAACTGAGGAACACCAGCCTTCTTTTGATTATTGTTCCAAACAGACAAAATACTTCATCATTCCATCCATAAAAGAGAGCAGAATTTGGCAACTATAAATGGAAGCGATATAAGATCAAAAACTCTAGACATAAACAGAATACACAGTAGGACATTTATAACTGTAGAAAAAAGGTCATCAATTTTGACAACATTCAAAGGTATCCATTATTTAACATTGAAAACATCTATACCAACATTGCTGCATTATGAACAAGGGAATTAACACGGATAGATGAATAAAATGAACAACAAAGATCTAATCTACCAAAAAATGCTGAAGGTAACAGATTACAAAGGTCTTGCAAGGATACTGCTCATTAGGTCTATGTGCTGATCTTCTGGCTTTCTGATGATGATGACTGTCTCCTTAATGAGGTAATAATTTGCTGTAAGTAACAAATATACCCAATGGGCTATACTTGAAGTGAACTTTATTTGAAAACCAGTCCAGTCCAGTCTCCCCCAATTTACAGAAATTTCACAGACTAATTTAATAATCCTCAGGCAAATGGAATAAGAAACATTGAGTCCAGAGCAAATCCACACCTCTGTATTTCAATTCCAGGAGTCTCTTCACAATATCATTCTGATTCTCTTTATATCTGGCACAATAGTTCAATATATAGTATTTACATTGCTAAAGCTTATTTTAAAATATCAACTTTCAAGCTTTACAAATGTTCTCAGAAGCTTTTCTTCCCAGTAAAAATATTATCATGTTATCAGTGCTTGAACTCTTTTTTGGGGACATACTAGCAAAAAGCTAGGATTTTCAACATGAAAAAAATTAAATCTTTCAGTAAGAATTTCGTTTGAGTGCATTTCTGGGCATTTGCAGTTTTCACACTGAGCTTGCTTAATTTATGGTTATTCCCACTAAGACCAGACATCCATCCCATTATTCTACACTGTTTAAAGAATGATAGCCACTATTAGTATTTTGACAATGACATTAACATCTGATCAAGCTAATACTAAAAAGAGCAGAACAACTGTAAAACAAGTACTAAATTCTCATGAACTCTATCAACAGAGTTAGCCAACTTGTTATTCCCTCACAGCACTTGTATGGTGTATTCTACGGAACAGCCTATATGCCTCTAACTCATTTCAATATTTATGCAGAAGACTACCGATCAATGACAGTTTTATAGGACTAAATTAAAAATGAACACAGTTGCATTGCTATGATGTATGCTGTCTTCATCAAGCTAGTTTCTTCTGTGATTTTGATTGAACACAACTATCACTTTTATTTCATTACTGTATACCCTTGTTATAACTTAAATC
Source organism: Paroedura picta (assembly GCF_049243985.1). Lineage (NCBI taxonomy): Eukaryota > Metazoa > Chordata > Lepidosauria > Squamata > Gekkonidae > Paroedura > Paroedura picta. The sequence continues at coordinate 93,283,499 of NC_135369.1, read as the reverse complement.
TTCTAAACTTATTAACTACAACAGTTTAAGGAATAAAAAGCCGACCATAAAACCAGAGAGTGAGTGTGGACCAACTTCTCTAACATCCTGCATCTTGCATGAGTTATAGAACCAATTTTTTGCCCTATAGAGGAGTGGATGTAAAGCATGCCTGTCTGACTCAACAGAACTTTGTATTGCTGTAAACTATTACAAAGAGACACTCACCACAGAAGACAACAAAAGAAAAGATCCTAAGGACAACGAGAATGGCAATGTAAAAAGGGGAGTCACAAGGCAGAGACAGTTGTTCAGGCAAAGTTTCCATAGGAGTTACTTTGGCTTGGTGGACCTTGTTGACTGTTGGACTTCGTTGGGATGGTATGGGTTGACCTATTAAGAGCATTGGGCGTGGGGTCTATACAGGCAACAGAGATCCCTCCACGAATCCTTTAGTTCTGTGAGAGAATAGGAAAAGTCATTCCTGAGGGAGAAGATACCTGGGAAAGAATCAGCCAAGGTAGCTAATTTTCTTAATGGAGACATACTTCAAATATCTATTTTATGCACCTTTTTAAAAGCAATTATAGAAATGTTGGGGCGGGGAATCATCGGTGAAGCGGTGATGGAGCGCGGGGGCAACTTTGGGGGGGGGCTGGGTGGTGGAAGAGCATGGTAGGTGGGTGGCTGTGTGGGGGGGAGGGGAAGTGGTGGTGGAGCGTGGTCCCCCAAGGGGCGCATGGCGAGGTAGGGCATGGAGCTGCTTACTGGGTATGGAGTGAGCGTCTCGGGCGAGGCTCTGTTGGTTCGTGGCGAGGCTGGCTCAGGCGGGCAGCTTGTGGGCTCCGGGAGTGGCAAAGGGACAGGGCTGGCGCGTCAGTGACACAGTGGGGCTGTCCCTTTACCAGGCCAAAGGCTCCCGGCCCTCGGCAGGCTGCAGGCGGGTGGTGTACCTCGGCAGGGGCCCAAACCTCCCCCCCGCTGCCTCCACCCCCTGCCGCCTCCACCAGGCTGCCCATGCTGGGTGGCTGGCTGTTTTAGCAGCAGGCATTGTGGGAATGGCGGCATGGGGATAATGCAGGGGAAGTTGGGGGTGGGCGGGTCGTCAGCTCAGGGTCAAGGGGCCAATTGGCCCTTTGGGGGCGGAATGACAAGTGGAGGGCCCAATCGGCAGGTGCAGGCCCTCCGTTTGTCATTCTGGGGGGAAGGGGTCAATGGGCGCCCTTCCCCATCCCGGACAGGGCCCACCCAAAGGGCCCTTAGAGTTTTATTTATGCCGCTCCCACAGAGCGGTTACAGATGAGAAAACTGAATGTCAGATACTCATCAAGGGATTCAACATCCAAGCTATACATTCAAAGGAGTTCTTTAAAATAGGGTTTTCAAATTAGGCTAAAGCCTAATTCAAACTGACATTCAAACTGAAGCAATTCAGATTCTCTTTATAAACATCTAGATACATATATTATAAAATATGTACTTACATACAGCTCAAACTTAAGGATTATATATGTAGGGATTTATGGCAATTTCTAGTTGTTCACTTTTTTTGGAAGCATCTAAGTTGTTTTCACATATGCAATAAATAATGCACTTACAATCCCCACGCACTTTGCAACTGGAATTTGCTGTGTAAAACAGCAAAATCCACCTGCGTTCAATTGCAAAAAGGCATTGAAAATAGAGAACACATAGTTCGTGTGAAAGTGCAGTAAAAACATCAGATCCCCCCTCCACACACAAAATAAACAAAATCAGGAAATGTCTCATTATCAGATTAAAATAAACAACAGAAGATATTTTAGTCAATACTCTTACTTTCTTAATACCAAATGCAGTTTTTTTATTTAGAAAGTATGTCTGTAAATAAATCGGAGAAATATATGTATTTTTAAATGGCCCACAATATCGTTAAAAAACAAACAAAGAAACAAACAAACAAGGCATGTATGAAATTCTCAGTTATATACCATAGGTGAGAGAGAGCTTTGTTCAGTCAAGCATAAAAGATGTTTCTTAATGTCAGAACATGAGAGTAATGACCTATTTAAAAAAGATAAAGAAACCTTGGCTGAAAAAAGTTCTTTTATCCTGATCCTCACCTTAAATATATTTCTCATCCTGCATTTCTCTATGGTCATTCTGGTTCAAATGACAAAATGGCAATGATGTAATATCAATTATGGGAGAAGTAAGGAAGCATTTAGGTTTAGTGTAACAAAGGAAAACATTTATACAGACAAACCAGTCTATTGACCTTCAAACTTTAATTACAGAATATTTCCCTTTGAAACTGCTGCATACATCTTTTGCATAACACCCACTCTCAAATGCCCCCATCATTTTCTGCAGCAACTAATTAGTCAGTATCATAAGGCAATGGTTTTCAGACTATACTCCAAGAAATCCACAGTTCCTTAGAAGTTTATTGGTGAGACAATCAGTAATGAAGTACAGCACTTCCTAGAAAAACGCTTGTCCACCACAACTGATCTTCTCCAGCATCACATAGTCACAGGGATGTGCATTCTAATATGTTCACAATTCAGTTGCATCAGCAAGGATACACCAGTCCTAGATCAAACGCTGCAGAGACCCAGAATGTACCCTGGGGACAGATATTCAGGAATTCCTCTCTAGACAAACTAGTGTGAGAAAAGTTCCTCAAAGATAAAAGGCTTTGAATAGCAACATGAAAATACATATAATCCAAAATCTTTAACTGCTCCTGCGGAGCGAATTAAATAAAAGGCTAAAGGCTCTGGGGAGGAGTTAGGGCGGGCCCTGACTGAGATAAAAACTCAGAGGGGCGAATCAGGAGCCGCGAAGCTCCACCTCGCTGACGGGGAGGGTGGCCGCCGCTCTTCTGCCGGCTGCTCCTGGCCCAGCAGAAGGCTCCACATCGCTGACGGGGGCTTCACCCCAGCCAGGCTGCTCCCAGTGCCGGCAGAAGGCTCCTTGTCACTGCCGGGTGGTGGGGGTCGGCGGCGCCCTTCTGCCAGCCCCAGAAGCGGCCTGGCCGCAGCGGAGCCGCTCCCGGAGCCGGCAGAAGCTCTGGGATGCTGACAGGGGTGGGGGTGGCCGCCGCTCATCTGCCGGCCTCAGGAGTGGCCTCGCCACACCGAGGCTGCTCCCGGGGTCAGCAGAGGCTGCTCCCGGGGCCAGCTCCCGGGGCCTCCAACTCGCTGATGGGGGGTGGCCGCCGCTCTTCCACCAGCCCTGGGAGTGGTCTCACCATGGCCAGGCTGCTCCCCACACTGGCAGAAGGCTCCGCGTCACTACTGGGTGGTGGGGGTCGGTGGCACCCTTCTGCCAGCCATGGGAGCGGCCTTGCCGCAGCCAGGCTGCTCCCGGCGCCAGCAGAATGCTCTGTGTCGCTGCTGGGTGGTGGGGGTCAGCGGCGCCCTTCTGCTGGCCCCGGGAGCGGCCTTGCTGCCTCACAGGCGCAGCGAGCCTGTGCCCTTGGCCGGGAAAACGCAGGTGGCCCGGCCACCCCAGCCCTCGGGAAGCCTTCGCCCTGCAAAGGCTTCCCCAGGGAGGGGGGCCTAGCGCCCATTTTATTCCTTAATAAAATGGGCTTTACTTCTAGTATTTTTAATAAAGTGCTGTTGTTTTAAAAAGGTAAAAAAATGCAATCTATCAACTTGAGCTGACTTTCATCAAATTTCATACCCTTGCTATTAATATAAAAGCTGTAATCTGGGGTTCATAGTGTAAAAGAATGATTTGGAGTTCATTGTCTTGTCTTGAATATGCCAGCAAACTCTGAAAGAGATTGAACATGTTTACTTTTTGCTTTAAAAAAGTAAAACTACCCAAATAGTTTCAGTTGTAGTCATTTTAATGATTGTATTATACCAGACCTTTCATTAACGTGCCTCTATGCACTTAATTTACATTCATTTCATTAGAAACATTATGTCTGCTTGAGGTTGCTGGTAGTTTTATGTTTATCAAAGATGCATTAAAACATGGCTTAGTATAAAGAATATATGTTAAGCCTCTTGGATATTATGTAATAACCATAGTAGATAGAGCATTAAATATCTTTCTACCTGTATACACATAAGAGAGACTTTTTCTACATTCTTTTAGTACCTAACATAGGGAATCAGAACAACTAAATCAAACAGTAGGCGGGTAAGCAATTGCTCTCTTGCTGAAACCAGTTCCTTACAGTATTTTCTTCCTTGTTCTGCAGGGCAATCAGCTATAAAGATGTTTTCTTGGGGGAATTCCCATACCAACCCAGCAGAAGTAAAATTCACCTCTCACACCACTGTGACGAGCCCTTTCTACAAACTCAGGGGACCCACATAGCTTGTTATGATTTTGGGGAAACAAGTTTGTTTTGAACTGTAAACCTTCAGTTACAAGGTGATCTCAGGGCAGCAAGTATAAAGTCTTTGGGCTCCCTGCCATGAAATAAGTTTTGAGGTGAGCAAGAAGAATGCAGAGGTTACTATAGCAGGACTTACAAAGATTTATTTGATGTTGTTTTCAGATAACAGAATAGCAGCAGAGGTCTCTGGACAGTCAAAGGAAAAGCATGTCAGAGGAGCATAAACTTAAGCTACTTATGCTTTCAGAGTATGGTTTGAAGTATTTAAATGCTTGCAGATATAATTGGGCTTTCACTGACAAACCCCTAGATTGGATCCTTTCACACCCACAGGATTACACCAATACCAGCCTGCCCATTCCTAGGAATCAGACTAAATGGTATGAAGTCTGCTCATCACTAGAGACAGTTCTCACAACCAGATACAGTGTCATATCCCAGAGGTAGAGTTAAATAAGTCTTCCACACTACCAGACAGCTAATTCACAGGTCCCCCTCAAACACCCTCTCCATAGCCTAAACCAGTCTGACCTCTCTGGTGGCCTTATCTAAGTTACCATTCCTGTTATATTGTTGTTGTTTAAGATCACTGAAATTGTGTTATTCAAAACCACTGTTAGATTATTGTTGTTGTTTTTGACTATGTTATAAATTAGGCCATTCCATGTATCCCTCCATGATGTTATATGTAAACCCCCCCTAAGCCATATGCAAGAGCAGTATAAAAATCTAATAAATAAATAAACAAACAAATCAATTTCAAACTGCTCTTTGAGACAGATCTGAACTCTCAATGTGCTTCCCTTCAACATTCCATCCCTCCTTTGGACATGATAGGATTCCAGAGCAGCACTCCTATAGGTTGATGGATGAAACAGGCTGAATGGTTGTCTTTCCCTTCTGGGGCAGGGCTACTTCCTACCCATCGCAATCACCAATCCAGGAATGAAACGTCAGGTAAGGAATTTTCACACGAGTGCAAGTAGGTTAACTCCACAGTATGGAGCACAACTAAATGCCAACAAGCAGAATTTACAGATGAGAGCAAATGAACATACGTAAATCATCCTTACCCAGGGATAGATCTTCTTCTCTCTTAGGCTATTTACTTAACTTTCCAATCCAATATTTAATCTAGTGTTCAACAAAAAAAAACACCCTAAATTTCTCCTCAATACATTAAGTGTGAATGTCTTTCTTTGGAACAGTAAGAAATCCTCATAAACACTACTCCACCAATCGATGAAACTTAAAATATATATATTTAAAAATAACTGAAGTGAAGACTTTTTAATTCCAGACTTTATCTTTCTGTATCATTTAATTTGCCATTACTACGCTGAAGCAAAAAGAAAAAGAGGAGCAGATGCATAGAGTATGGGTTTCATCCCACAATCTACCTGTCTTTCTTCACCCCACAGCAGCCATTTCTACCCCTACTTAAGTTTATTCCTCTGGCTGAAGAACCTGCACTGAAGAACAGCCACACAGCCAACCTGCACTGAAGAACTGCACTGAAGAACAGCCACACAGACCAGAAGGCTGCAAAATTGGTTCCTCTTGCATAAGCAGGGCTCTCCTTCCCCTCCCACTCCAGGTTCCTGATTTATGTGGGTCCTTCAATCCCACAAGTAAAGTTTCTCAGGATAAGAAATAAATCTGAGGGAAGGGTACAGAGACAAGGGTACTAGAATCAATCTTGCATGGCTCTTGTGCTGGATTCAACTTTTCTATGAATGTGTAACCAGTTTCCTATGGGCTTTTCTGTGTAATCTTATCTAAATATTACCTGCATTCTCAATACCACATATAGTGACTGTTCTTTAGCCACATGCTGAGTAGACGTACGGATAGGTAAACTGGGAGCTCGATGGACTTAGTGGACAGGGTTGGTGTACTGTGAGAGAGATGGGTTTGGCAGTGTTCTGGGTGGGTATCCTGGGAGATAGATGGGCCTGTAGACTTATTGGTAGGTATAGTGGGAGATAGATGGGCTTGGCAGACTTTTGTGTAGGTTTGCTGGGAGCATGATGGGCTTAATAGACTTCTGGGTAGGCATACAGGGAGGTAGAGGAATGTGGTGGACTTCTGGGTAGTGTTGGTGTGAGACTTTTCAATTGGGCCTGGGGCCACACCCAAGAGGGTATCTCTCAGGATTACCTCAAGAGGGAGAAAAACAATATTGACTTTGGTGGATTCCAAGAGAGACAAGTCCAAAGGCACAAAACCCAGGAGGGTGAAACTTCAGCCAAACCCTCCAACATGAGGGGAAAGACACAATCAGCATCCTCCAATGAGTGCACCCAACTCCAAGGAATGTGTCTGGTGTTGTTATGTGACATTTCAATCAGAACAGGGACCAGACACAATAGGGTTTATCTCAGGAATGCCTCCGGGGGGGAGGGTACAGGAAAGCTATTAGTTTTACAGAATTTCCAGCAGAGGAAAGTCCAGAACCGCACAACCCAGAAGGATGAAACTACAGCCAAATCCCCATATGTGAGGGGCCAGCCACAAACAGGATCCTCCTCTGGGGGGGCATGACTGTACAAACGATGGATTGCAAATACTGAACCGGCTGTTTTTCGTATGATTTCTAGGCCCATTTCTATTTGTTAGCGGAATAAAAAAAATCTAACAAATAAACTATATTAAACTTACTCTTTATACATAGCTGTCTCTTGGACCACATCTCTCCCCCCCCCTTCATATTGCTATTCAAAGCAGGTTTATTGTTTCTATAACGTGTTGGAAATATAACATGCTGTTGCCAGCTACTCAATTCTACAAGAATATTAAAGAATGTCTTCTTAAGTAGTTTATATCATTGATTTAGGTACTTAAGCTCTACCATATGTACAAGAGTAAGCAGGGCAGATTGCCTTGACACTAGCCCAAGATGTTTTATAAAAATCCATGACAGGGGACTGATGTTATTAGGATTTTCTCTAATGCTGTTTACAAATACTCATTCATAAGCTCAAGTCAGGCGTCACACCAAACAAAGTGTAAGGAAGCTTAACCACAGTGTGCTAGAGCATTTAACTGACAAACCAAAGCGTGAGATCAGTCAGCAAATCAGAATTGGAAAACACTGCCTGAAAAGGGTTTGAAAATCATGATTACTGTCATGCTTTGGTCAGATGGCCAACTGATAAACCAGTTTGAGTGTTACTCCATCCCCAGAGGCTTCTACACTCTGGAGACAGATGTGAACCAAGTTGAGTGCTGAAATATGAGGGGGGAGCAACAACACTAAGTACAGTAGACAAGCAGTACTAAATAGTAATCTGCCAGTTGTATATTCAGAAGCTAAAACCACAGCTTAGTTTCCAGGCTATGTTTAGCACAAACTAGGGTTCTCCTTGAATTCTATATCATATAAAGTCCCATTTTGATCAGAAAGCCATTCTTGTGCCTCTTCATGCATTAAGTATTTTATGAGTTGGCAGAAAATTACATTATAAAAAGTTGGGGGTGGGAGGCCCATCCAATATCAAAACAGAGAAAACAATGGGCAGAAATAATGAATTTTCTGCAACCAATCTCCCCTTTCATGACCTCATCACGCAGCAGCTGCCTATCAATTTCCAAACAAGCAATATGTATTAAGATCAAGTTTTTTTTGCATGTCTTATCAAAGCTTCTGACATCAATTGTTTTCACAAATCTCTCCTGCAAGCTCTGAACACCTCTTCATCAATCTTTTATCAAAGATCTTGTTATGATTTGTCTCTTATCACACAAGCTCCTTCTTCTTGTCTTCCCAGCTTCCTTGGCAAAAGATACATGAATATCATTGTACAGTCCACTGTGGCTGCATCTCCATCGATCAGGAAATAATACAAAAAAAAGATTTGAAGGATGTGTCGTGACCCTGCCAAGTGGCAAACAACAGAAACACATGTAATGATTTTGTTGTGCCTGATCCACTGACAAAAGAAGGAAGCTTGTGTGTTTCACTTGCTTCCCCTCCCTCCACCCCAAAGGATGCTTCCATTGCAGAACATTTTCAGGCAAGGACACAGAAGATTGTAGAGGGCACTTAACTTCCTAATGTCTTCTTGCCATCACTATCACACCTGGGGGGGGGGGAAGCATTTGTCAAAGTTTCCATAAGAATTGCCATTTTTAGCTCTCATGGCCTCTTTAAAAATGTATAAAGAGTCCATTTGAACCCATGAGGTATGTACAGAGAGTTGCTGAGTATGAAGTTAAACAGTGGTATAAGTACAAACATTTGTTCATTTAAAATATTTCTATGCTATCTTTCTACCCAGTTCTGAGATCGATTCTGGATGAAGAATTTGCCCCTGCACAACCGCTCATTGCTCACGGGTTTTAGTGCTGATTCCACATGATGTCAGCAGCAACCCATGGCTGTGCAGAAGTCGGCGCGAGTTTTCATCCAATTTGCTCCGCGTTGAGGGAAACTGCCAAAACCCAATTTCCCTTTCTTGTTGCGCTGCAAATCTCAGTGCAAACAGGGGCAAGCCTGTCTGAAGGGAGACACATGCAACAATCTGAGTAGCATTGTGTCCCCCTCGCACCCGCCCTCCACTCTCCATTTCCAAATCAAATTTATTTTTTAATGGTGCGGTCCGTGTTGCTATGAGATTGCAAAGCGACATGGCTTCAGTGCCAATAAAATGTTCTCTTCATTGTGCATGGTAATATTGGGATCGGGCAGCTAAAACACATTTCTGTTTGTGCGTTCTGGTGATGGGATATGAACAGGAAAAGAAGGGGGAGTGATGAAGCAGCCCTCTCCCTATTAGCTTGGTGTCCATACTCTGTGTTTTAAATCAGTAATGTGGACACATAATCATCAGGGCCCAGTTACCATGGCCAGCCATCACACATCTATCCATACATAAAGAGAGACGATTATATAAAGTAATCTGAAAAGGGATCTAAGGAAATGTTTTATTGTTGTTGCATGATCCCGTAGCTACGGGGAAGTGACAGAGTTTTTAAAAAGTGTTTTACTGTTGTGGCATTTCCCTGTAGCAACATGGAAGTGTATTTAAAAAAAAAAATTGAAACTCAAGGAGAATGGAAGTTTGAGTCCCCAAAACAACCATTGTGAAGGGACTGGTGGCTTGTGTTGATTGACAACCCAAAGAGCAGGGGCAAAGTTTGGGTTGTCCATGCTTTGGGCTTCTCTGCTGCCTCGTAGAGAAGGGGAAAGCCATGACAATGCGGCGGGATAATGCAGGAGGGGTCTCTCGTAATGAAGTGTGCAAACATGGTTTCCTATTGCGTGCTTGCAGGCAGGAGGCATTATACACCTCCTTGAGGAAATGATCTGGGTCTCCACAGCAGACCTAAATGTCACCATCTGTCCCTTGAACCAGTTGTATTTTGGCAGGTCCAATGATACTACTATTAAACAGAGCCTACCCAGCTTGCTGGGGGGTAAACGGCAATGACTGGGGACGGCACTGGCAAACCACCCCATATTGAGTCTGCCATGAAAACGCTGGAGGGTGTCACCCCAAGGGTCAGACATGACTCAGTGCTTGCACAAAGGATACCTTTACCTTTACTCACGTAGTAGATTCTGGGCTGTAAATAGCAAATTATCAATTATTTAGTGTATTGTGGCATGCTGTTTGGATTTTCTGTCTCCAACACCAAAACTCTTTGGAGCAGTGGCCCCCAACCTTTTTATCACTGGGGACCGGTAAATGCTTGACAATTTTACTGAGGCCCGGGGGGGGGTAGTCTTTTGCCGAGGGACGTCGCCAGTGCCGCCTGAGCCCCTTCTCCACTTGCTTTCCCGCCGGCCCCCCTGATTTCCTGCCGCCCACTGGGGGGTGCTGCCAGCAGCAGTTGTGCAGTGCCACGCCCAGGGGGAGCCCCAGCCATGGTGGCTGCTGGGAGTGCCAAAGGTGAGCCGGCAGCAGAGTGGCAGGGCAGCAGCTGGGGAGGAGGATGAGAAGGAGCCATGGCCCAATATCAACTGATCCACGGACCAGTACCGGTCCCCGAACCGGGGGTTGAGGACACTGCTTTGGAGCACTGAGGCTATCAAATAATCTGTTTTCTGTACTACAATTCTCAAGTATGATGGACTTCTGAGACTGAAATTTAAACCTAAATCAGGATTTATTATAGGGTTGCCCTTGGTGCACATAAAAATATAACCCATTTAAGAAAAAGAAACTTTATACTTTTCTAAAACAGAAATCACATTTAAGGAGATTTTTTTCCTTAAGGAATGTTCTGATATGACACCTAGACCTTCTACCTTAGAACCTTAATATATAAGGTTTCAATGGAAGAGGCTACAACTTTTATTCTATGAGCTGCTATATTAGACAACAGTTGTACTAACATCGCAGAATGAATCAAAACCAGCATGATGCCATGAAACTTACAGTCATTGTGCACCAAACAAATGCCTTATTCAGAACACATAGAACAGGCTGTTTGTGCTATCCCAATCACAGGCCACAAAGGATTGTGTGAAAACAAAACAAATTGTGAGAACCTCAACCTGCAAACACATTTCTTTCACTCACACTATCTTGTGAACTCATCCTGCACTATGTATCACAGGCTGCAATTAGCAAAAGACTGGGTGTATAGCTAGGAGAACACTAAAATAGCACTCTGTGCAACTGGGTGACCCTAGGCCACTCACATTTCTCTTAACCTCACCTACCTCACAGGGTGTTGTTGTGGGAAGAGGAAGGGTAGACAATTGTAAGCCACTTTGGACTCCTTCAGGTAGTAAAAAGTGGGGTGACCCCCCCACACACACACTTTTTTTTTTTTTTTTACCAGTACCCATTATCTTGGATTTCTATATTATTTTCTTTATAACTGTTCAGGAATGCTCTTAGCAATTCTGGAACCCTGGGCAAAAGTTCAGGATGTAAGATTGCCAACCCCTGATCTCCAAAATATAGAGATCAGTTCCCCAGCAGAAAACAGCAGCTTTCCAGGATGGACTCCTTGGCATTAAAACCTGCAGGGCTCCCTCCCCAGTCCAAACCCCACCCTTCCCAATCTCTACCCTCACATTTCCAAGAATGTCCCCGTCTGGACCTAGCAGCCCCATCGGGACTCCCCCCCCCCCATAATGCTTAAGTCCCACACAACCCACTCTTCTCATCTATCTGGATGGGGCTGGGCATCTCAGCAGGTGAACAAAAATCATGCAGCCCCTGAAGATGTTCTGAACAGTATAGGTTTGCTATTTGTACTGCAGTTTGGGGTGGCTACATGGGTGGGATTTCTGGTGGCTGACTCCAGGGAGATGTTGAGGGGAGGGGAGACTGCCAGAGAGCTCTGCGGATGAGCAACAGAGTTCATCTTTGTTATCAGAGAGACAAGGCAGAGTTTGAGGTGTAGAGCACTGAAAGGGAAGAATGGACTGCACCACGCCATATTGCATGTGGATTTCAACTCTGAATCTTCTTTTATTTTAAAACACTGAGCAATTAAAAAAAAACACAAGAAGAAAACTTCTACCATGCCATGCAGGGAGATTTTTATATGAAAGAGTATTCAAAATTGGAATCATTGTCAAGCCTGCAGTCTGAGCAGTACAGCCCATTCTACCCTCTGATGGGGAAGGGGGTTGCTTGGCTCCAGTTTCCTCTGTCAGTCCTCTCTGTCACAGCCTCACCCCCCTTTTGATGCTTGAGCAGACTATAGAATCAGCTTCACCCCTATAAACTCAGACTGACTCCATCTCAGTCCAATTGCTTCTGGTGAGTGAAGCCACCAGAATCAGAGCCTTGGGAGGTGCGGTGGCAGCAGCTTTTTGCTGGCATTCAGGGCAATCAGGGGCCAACCCCAACACAGGGCTCAGGGAAAGTGACCTGGATGGTCCCTGGCTAAGACTGTCCTTGCAAAAGTTGCAATCAGGATATAGTTGGTGCAAAGGGTTTTGAGGATTAGCCCTCTCATTAGGACTGAGTCAATATCAGATGGAAGAAAACTATGAATGTTTATGTCTTGAATAAAACTTTGTTGGTATTCAAGGTGACACTGGACTCAAAATTTTTTACGTTGCTTCAAACCAACATGGCTACCCACTCTATTTTCTGCACCTGCTTAACTAAGCCAGTCTTCCTACCCCCACTACTTACCATATTAAGATCTATATTAAGTCTATGATGTCTCTCCCTCTTGTAAAGATAAATCAGAAACTTGGTATTAGCTAGGATTCAAGCCCAAAGCCCTCCTTAATTCTTTCCTAAGGCAAACAAAATGCATAATCTTTGTGTTTGATTTTCTTTTAACCAGCAGACTTCAATGGCTTGTCTTGTTGTGAATATGGAAGGAGTTCAGTATTCACCTTAGGCAGTTTGCATTGGTAGGTTTTAGCAAATCCGTATCTTGGGAAGATGCTACTGGGGGGAAATAGAACTACTTTAAGACTCTCTTTTCTGGATACATATGGTAAATAAAGTTTGCTCTTCCCTATGTTCTATTCCACTTCTAAAATTATTAATACTTTTAAGTGATTTCAAAATTGTGGTAGCTTTTGACTCCCACCTGAATTGGATCCATGTCAATGTGAGTTTTGCCTTTGTTGCTATATTAATAGCATTATCATACAAAGCAGTCATTCATTGTATGAAAATGAAACTAATGAAGGATCACATTTATACAGTTGTTAAACAGATCGCCTGGGTATCACTGCTTTCCTGAAAGTAGTAGTGCCATACCAAGAGACACAGCCCCTGTCAGGAACAACAAATAAATGTTTAGAGTCTTTCTTGAACAGTAACCAGGCTTTTCCTTTTTGCTATCGGGCTGCCCAGCTGCAAAGGCAGCACCAGAGGCAAAGGCAGGATACCAGAAAAAAAGTCCTGGTGGCCATAATGGCCAGTCTACCTGTGTGGTCTATCTAGCTCAGTCCAATATTTTCTGACAGGCAGAGAAGCAAAGAAGGATCTTTCTCAACTCAGTTAATCTGAAATCATTCATCTGGAACCCTGCCTTCTCTCTTATAAAATACTAGCTGCATGAAAGTCACTAAACTGGACAGCACAATGAGCTTGCTCATTGGCCCCAGCTTTTTAAGGAACAATCGGTAACTAATGTGTTACAGAGATCCATGGGTGTTCCTATTTTAAATACATCACAGCAGTGGTCCCCAATGATTTTATCACCAGGGACCGGTAAACGTTTGACCATTTTACTGAGGCCCGGGGGTGTAGCTAGTCTTTTGCTGAGGAACGTTGCCGCCACCTGAGCCCCTGCTTCACTTGCTTTCCCACCGCCTCCCCTGACTTCCCGCTGCCCACAGCAGCTGCGCAGTGCCACACCGAGGGGGAGCCCCAGCCATGGCAGCCGCTGGAGACCACCAAAGGTGAACCGGCGGCTGAGTGGCAGGGCAGCCACTGAGGCAGCAGCTGGGAAGGAGGACGAGGAGGAGCTGCGGCCCGGTACCGACTGATCCACGGACCGGTACCGGTCCCCGGACCGGGGGTTGGGGACCACTGCATCACAGGATTAGATTAATAAGAATAAGAGGTGCCTTATAAAGAACTCAGATTAAGACATTGCAAGACTATTTGTATAGCTGGAACTTAAAAAAAAACATCTAAATTCAATCTCTGATGGCATTTGCTGAGCAAAACTGTTCTGTATTTCATCCTTATCCATGGCTCCTCTATATATTTGTGAAACAGCCTGGGGGGGGCATGTTTCACAAATTGAAACAGTTGTCCGAGTTGGAATAGGGCCAATCAGGGTGCAGTCCCTACAGCTCCCGCCCTCCCTGGACACTAGCCACGTTCCTCTCAGCCACACTAGAGACAGAGAGAGACACACAGAGCCCTGCCAGACCAAACACAAGCCCTCATTCCCTCCTATTGCTCCTGCTGCGAGGGAGGCAGAGAGCTGCCCCGAACTGCTGACCAGCCCTGCTTCCCTCCTAAGAATGAGCCCTAATTACCTGCTATAGCTCCTGCTGCCAGGGAGAGAGAGACACAGAGAGAGTCGCCCCTGCTGCGATGGAGGGAGAGAGAGACAGAGAGAGAGACAGAGAGCTGCCCCGAACTGCACACCAGCCCTGCTTCCCTCATACAAACCATCCCTGATTACCTGCTATGCCTCCTGCTGCGAGGCACATTGCAAGACACACAGTGAGAGGGAGAGAAAGAGACACAGAGAGAGATCTGCACTTCCTGGTTTCCCCTGGGTCCTAGCGCCCATTGCATTCCTAGTTGCTATGGGCTTTCTTGCTAGTATATTATAATATACTAGCAAGAAATATAATATAATATAACATAATATAACATAATATAACATAACATAACATAACATAACATATATATATAATATACATGGTTCCATGTATAGTTTCAGTTATATGTAAACCGCCCTGAGCCTTCAGGGAGGGCGGTATATAAATATGAATACACACATAAATATTGAAATGGGCAGCCGTGTTAATCTGTCTACACCAGTAAAAAAGAGTCCAGCAGCACTGTGAAGATTAAACAACATTTGTGGCTTTAGTGACTCACTACTCACTTTGGATATCTTGCTCTTTTCTAATATTATAACACTTTCATGCTTTAACCCAAAATATTGCACAAGAGATCTGATTTTCTTTTCTCAAAAGCAAGCAGGATTTATTTCTCTTTGCCATACGATTAGTATTCTTTTTCCTATTCCAAGAACTAGTATGTCTGTTTCTCCCATAGAATGTAGTATTTATATGACATCAAAGTTAAAACTGGGTCCATTCACTCAGCCCTGAAGATTGCCATTTCAGTTGTCATCTGCATCTTTTCAGGCAGAAAGTTCATGGGTATCTGTAGAACCACTGTGATTCTCACTCGGCTAATTTTATCCTGTCTGTTACCAGTTTATCATCCCTGAACTTCACAGCTGTCTCAAAATACAGTAGCTTCAGATAGACCTTTTTGGACACTCAGTGGACTGAGGAAAACTTGAGAGCTCAGCAAGATGTAATAGTTTGCATGAAGGTTGCTCTTTATTGCTGTAATGCTTCCCAACTGTGTTATTGGAAAATGTAAATTACTGATACACATTTGGCCACACAAAGTCTATATATGGTTTGTTCAGACAGAGCAAGTATTAGAGATGAAGACATTTTGTTACAGGATATATCCAACCACATTTACAAAAATACTAGTATAACATACTATGACACAGGAAACACAGATGCATTTAAATCAGCTCCTGACAACCAGCACCTCTTGTCTTGAGAAAGTCCATGGTGGTTTTTAATGTTAAAAAGTGTAGGTTGCAAGATTCTCTAAAATATTCAAACAATCCAGGGGTGGTTGTGATGGAAACTGCTCTCAAGTCACAGGTGATTTATGGTGACTTCATAGGGTTTTCAAGGCAAGAGACGTTCATAGGTGGGTTGCCACTGCCCGCCTCCATGTCATGACTGATATTCGTTGGAGGTCACCTATTCAAATACTAGTCAATCCTGCTTAAATTCTGGGATCTGACAAGATCAGTCTATCCTAGACTAAATATGCCAGGCTTATAATTGAATTAATTAATCTTTGGTACATCAATCATGCCAACTAATAATTGTGACTGTGTGGCCATTAATTCTAAAATATTTATTACATCAGTGTTAAAGGATACATTCTTTAAAAGAGCACACCCCCTCCTGAAAATGGCCTAGGGACCACAAGCAAACTCAGTTACAAAATATGTCATTCTCAAAAACCCACTGGAATATCAGCTTGTGGGGTGCTGTCATAATTAGAAAGCTAGTAACCATTAAACATGACAAATTAATATATCCAGCTGTTGAGATGCAAAGTTCAACCAGCTATTTACATTGTTAGAAATAATTTTCAAACAACATCCATCCTTTCTTGTTTACTTTGTCTTGAGTAAGCATATTAAGCAGTTTGGCTCATTGGTTAATCCTTGAGTCAGTGAATTCTGGGAGATAAAAGGATCACCATGTGGGGAAGCAGAGATCCATATTTTAGTACTGTTAGGGAATGAGGCAATTGTCAACTATGGGGACCTATGGAGAAGGCAAAGGTAGCAAAGCACACAACACCCGACAGTGAGCCATGCAAGCATGGTTTCCTTTTCTCTTTCTTCCCTTCTGAGATTAAGTGAATCACTTCTATGAAGGCCACTGATCGTATCAGCTTTCTCTGTGGTTAAGAAGAATGACTGCTCTGGGTGCCAACGTGTTAATTTTTGCTGGTACTAGCAGGGTTAACTTTTATGTACAAACTTCAACAGAAACTCATGAATCACAGGACTCTTTAACTACATGAGATTTAAAAATAAATAAATTCAATAGTATTTAATATCCAAATGTATCATGAAGATTTATAGCACTTCCCAGAGAGCTTTCATTCCACAAGCCAATCAACGGATCTCACTCATCCATACACCAAAATCATTCTCCTTTGACAGCATGGTCACTGCTAACGTAATACAATTTGTCCCTTTAAAAATGATGCTATTTTTAAAGGCTTTAAAACAACATTTTCTTTTCTTCTCAACTAATCCATGAATAGATGTTGTCAGCTAATACAAAAGAAACTTATCTGCATTTTCAATATATTTCATTTCAAGGAATGTTTAAAACAAAGACCACGGCAATAATAGGAGCATAAACATTTATTTATTTATTTATTTATTTATTTATTTATTTATTTATTTATTTATTTATTTATTTATTTATTTATTTATAAGCTGTTAATAGGAAGCTGCCTTATACTGAATTAGACCTTTGGTCCATCAAAGTCAGTATTGTCTACTCAGACTGGCAGTAGCTCTCTAGGGACTCAGGCAAAGGCCCAGCCCAGCCTCGGCCGCCAGGGGAATCGCTGCTCAGTCTCACAAGAACTCTGAGCCGGTGAGTCCGCCCGCAGAACTCTCTTCCCTGTTGGGAAAGGAGCAGGGATGCCGCGGCGTCCCTGTTCCTTTCCACCCACCCCCCAACTCCCCTCCCACAAATAGGCGTGCCGAGCCGTCGCCACACTTTGCCGCCGCTCCTCACTGGTGCTGACCGGAGCTTGCCCGTCGCTGCCCCTTTTCACTGGCTGCTACCACCCACAGCTCCCCCAGCGCCGCTGCCCTTCCTCACCTGTTGCTGCCACTGCCCGGAGATCACCTGCCACCGCCAGCCTTACCCGGCCGTCGCCGCTGCTGTCCGCAGCTCAAACGGCGCCACGGCCCTTCGCCCGCCGTTACCCCTGACGGGCGAAGATCGCCCCGTACGTAGCGCGGCAACTCCAACACTCGGCCATGCCTGGCCACCTCCCCACCTTGCCACCGCCCTACTGCGGCCAACAATCAACGCCTCACCACCGCATCAAGCCTGATCCGACGCCACAGAGAAGCCCCAGCGTCCTTCCACGGTCGGTGAGTGTTTGCCGCCGTTCTCTTGCCCCAGGAACAGCCTGCCCGGCTCTGTGACACGGCCAGCCTGTTTCCGCTGCCCACCCAACACCCCTGCTTGCCCCTTCGTTACAGCCGTGGTGCCCCAGCCCCTGGGAAGCCTTCACTCTGTGAGGGCTTCCCCAGGTAGTGGGGGCCTAGCGCCCATTTTATGCCTGGCTAAAATGGGCTTTATTTCTGGTGCTATAATATTTGTGGAAAATTTCATAGGCGGTGTAGATTTTAGGACAAAGCCTCTAAAGGAGGAGAGGAAGCATAAATACAGCACAGCCAATACTAATTAGCCAATGCTAATACTTAAGATAACAAGCAGACTTAAGTGTTTTTGTAAAAAGGAACCCTGCTGGCTATCTCTCACCTCCACTAGGACCATTTATGCACTGGGAACTTCACTTCCTCAGCTCCCATACGGGAGAAATAATCGGGGGCAGATGAGGAACACCGTGCCAAATGCTCCCCTGTGTGGGTGCAGGAAGAAGTGGGGCTACCTGCCATGACTAAAACTCCAGTCTGCAGCCCAGCATGAAACCTCCACTGCATAAATGGACTAAGTGTTACAAAGGAGGAGGGAGAGGATGGCTCTGAGGCTTCATCAGCAAAATGCTGGAGGGTTATCAACCTCCAGGTGGTGGCTGAAGATCTTCTGGGATTGCAACCAATCTCCAGGTCACAGAGATCAGTCCACCTGGGGGACATGGTCACTTTGAAAAGTGGATTCTATAGCATTATACCCCATTGAAGTCCCTCCCCAAACTCTGCCCCCTTCAGGCTCCACCTCCCCAACTCTCTAGGTATTTCCAAATCTGGAGCTGGCAATCCTAACCAGTATGAGGGACATACTGGTGGCACTCAGTACAAGAGATTTTACAGCAATCCCATGGAACGGCACCCAGTCAATTCAAACGAGGTTTGCAGAATGACATCCTAGAAAACTTGTGTCCAATGTACACAATTCCAACTCAGCAGAAAGGGAGGCAGGACAGCAAATTAAGTGAACAGAAAGGTCCAAGGAAACAATTAAAATGATGGAGAGCCAGGCAAACAAAGATGGCCTGAAAGTTTACACTATTATCCCCAATACCTGACGAACCTGAACATATGAAATCAAAGAATAACTCAGCTTTCCCAAGAGGATTGCTAAATAGTCCAATTGGATAATCTGACTACAAATGGTCACATACAGTAGTTGAAACAGTAGAACATAAAGGCACTACCCCCAACATAACATTCTGAATGTCAATACTAATATCACAAAGCCTTAGCAATGATCAATGAAAGATCTAACTATGACCATATCACCACTGAATTTTTTTCTCCCAGGTGAACTACACAGAAAAATGCTGACTGATGATGATGATGATTTAATTTAATCCCAAGCAGGCTTGTGGTGGGTTAGAGGAGTCCAGTTAAAACTCCCATTAAAAACCCATTACAGTGGACAAGAAATACCCATACAGAAACCGATAACCCAGCAACATGGCGGAACCCTCTCTCATCCCCAATTCCTATTATTATTATTATTATTATTATTATTATTATTATTATTATTATTATTATTATTATTATTATTTGGATTTATATCCCGCCACTCCCCGTAGGCTCGTGGCAGGTCACAGCAGTCCTATCCCCATTAAAATACCCATTAAAATACTTTAAAACAATCCCAACATGGCGGAACTTATTATTCCCACCCCTGCTATCAGAGATATTAGTATCTCCAGAAGGAGGAGGCAGGAGAGACAAGATACCCAAAAGTTGTAGCTAGACACCGGGAGGTGGGGCATCGATCTTCCCTCCACTGCCCCAGCCTCAACCATAGGCCTGGCAGAAGAGCTCCATTTTGCAGGACCTGCGGAACAATGAAAGGTCCCGCAGGGTGCACAGCTCACCCACTCATATAACCAGGTTGAGGCCAGGACCGAAAAGGTAATAAGGATTCCATACTTATGTATTTTGATCAAATCAGCATAATATAGTTGCCTAATTATAAAGGGGGCAGGAGGGAACAGTCTATTGTGATATCGTCCAGCATCTGTTCATGTTGGAATACGGTCAGAAATAACTCTCCAATATAAATAAATACCAGGTCAGAAACAGCATGCTACAGCCAGAATTTCAAACAAAACATTTAGCTGCTTCAGCCTTAGAATTTTTTAAAAAATGACATTATATTGCTCCATTCGGTGGGGAGAAGCTAAATTATTCAGTAGGGACAAACCACCTTTGGGCATTCCTGCATGACACATCATACCTTGACCCATTTCAATGTGATTCCCAGTCCATCTGTAGATTAACAGGGGCAATGCATCCCTGCTGATCTTGTTAGATGCAGGTTTTTTTTTTTTTAATATACTAGGAAAACAGGTGAATTTTTCACCATCTTCAATATTCTGTTGAAGACAGGGGTCTTGGATTGTTTCTTAGAGATGCAACCTCAGGAAGCTGAATTGGAATGTTAACACTAATTTTAATGAAATTACCCACAAATATACATTAATAAATCGATACAGATTCAATACAGGAATTTTGATCAGATACTTTCTATCTTCTGCCAATAATATACAAACTTTCCCAGCCAGAATGCCCTGTTGTCTCAGGCATAGGCACTAGTACAATATATGGGCTCCATTCTCAGATGCAGTATGTTATGTATGTGACACCACAGACTTTCTGAGGACAACACAATCCATTAATACTCTTCCAGGAAACACTATACTGGTCACATGAATGTCAGCTGCTATATATCAACACCCCCACCTTGATGGAGTACAATTGACTGCTGCACCATCAGCCAGGAATTTAGTAGTGATCCTTGAGGGCCAGATCATGGAGGGCCAGATCACGAAGGCAGCCCAGATGGCATTTTTGAATCTACACCATGCGTGGCTACTAGCGCCCTACCTGTTCCCCAAACACCACGGTGATCCATGCACAGTCACTTCCAGATTAGACTTCTTTAACTTGGGCCTATCCTTGTCTTTGATCCGAAAATTGCAACTGGTTCAGGATGTGGCTGCATGGGTCCTCACTAAGTCATCTTGGAGGATCCATGCTCAGCCAGTTTGTTTCTGGATCAAGTTCAAGGTTTTGGTTTTGACCTTTAAGAGTATATGTGGCTTTGGTCCTACTTATCTACAGGACTGCTTACCTCCCTATGCCCCCCGCAAGGCATTTTACTCTGCAGATATGAATTTGCTGATGGTTGCGGGGCCCCGGGAAACATGCCTGGCCTCAACCAGGGCCAGGGTCTTTTTGGTCGCATTCCTGACCTGGTGGAACAAGCTCCCAGAAGAGATGCAGACCCTGTTGGAACTCTCTAAGTTCTTCAGAGCCTGCAAGACAGAGCTCTTCCATCAGACGTTTGGCTGAGGCTGGGTGCAATGAGTACCAGGGAACAAAATCAGCCCCCCCCTCCCCGGTTCTGAGCTTAGGTAATAGAACAACCGGACTCACTGATTGATCCACCTGGAGCCTTTGAGCTTGTTTCTTTTATCTCCAGCTGCCCAGCCCATACTGGTTCAGCTGCATATGAGGTTAGGACAAGCTTTTGAATTAATCCACCATCTTGTTGTTTTTTATGTATATTTTGGGGCATTGTATGTTGGGATGTTTTAAATGGTTGTATTTTTATCGATAGATGTTTTATTTATGTTGTGAACCACCACGAGCCAGCTAGTCTGGGAGCGGTGGTATGCAAATTTAATTACAAAGAAATAAATAAATAAACTCCCCACAAAAATTGGTTACATTCCATTAAAAACACTACCTCTGGCAATACCATGGCTAACTTTGCCATCACATTCTGAGATTTTGTCTTCACCCACACCTATTTCAGATCAGGTAATGATTTTTTTTCCAGATCAATGACACAGCAATGGGCACCTCCATGCCAATACAATATAACAACATTTTCACAGTGGACATAGAACAGTGGTTCTTAAACTACTGCCATTAATACTTCTCCTGTATTTGAGATTTGTTGAATGACATTTTTATCATCTGGGCACATGCCCTTGAGAAATTTAATTGGGCCATTTTCACTCCACCATCAACCTAACCATGAATCAATCTATACAAGAAGTGCATTTTTTGGTTCCTACTGCACAAATATATGATGGATGTTTAAAAATAATATATACTGGAAACCTACAGATTTCATCTACATGCCTCCAGATATCCGAATCAAACAATCAGTTGTCTGAAGCCACACTATAGCCACGTCTGTTCTAGTCCCCCTTACAGAAATTTCCCCTAAGGCATCTATAACAGACATTTATGGAATTACAATGTTTGTCTGATGTACTGAGGAAACAGACTTACATGGTACCCTGAGAAAACATGCTATAACATGTGGCCCCAACAAAACAATAACATGCTATAACATGTGGCCTCAATGGGAGGGGGCACATACAGCTCAAATTTCAGATGAATACAAAGCATGATTAATGACCAACAACCTGTGCAGGATAATGAGAAACATTTTTATAATAGTACTAGCATTAGAGCCCACTGTTAAAAAAATACAGCAGGCCCTAGGGGACGGTTTGCTTCCCCCCCCATGTAGCAAAACCGGTGTGGGAGGTTTTAAAACACTCCCCAAGCCCCGGGGAAGGCAATCCGCGGCTCCTGGAGCCGCGGATCGCCTTCCCTGGGGCTTGGGGAGCATTTTAAGTTGGCGTGGGACATTTTTAAACACTCCCCAAGCACGCGGCTGCTGATTGGCAGCTTGGGGGTGGACTGACAAGCGGAGAGGCCAATCGGGAGGCGCTTTGCGCCTCCAAAATGGGCCCTCCACTTGTCAGTCCAGGGGAAGGGGCCTATCGGCACCCTTCCTCATCCTAGACAGGGCCCGCCTTCGGGGCCCTTACGGCTTTATTTATTCCGCTCCACAAGGAGCAGTTAAAGATAATCTCTAGATTTCCATGCTCAGTATGAACCAGCAGCAGGAGACAATACTTATTCCTCTATTTTCTCTAGAACAATAGTGATTTCACGCAGTGAAAAAAAATGTTCCTAGGAGATCAACTGGATCTCAGTACTACCCTCCAAATTCAAGAAGAGGCCTTCAAGGCCAAAGAGAGTTCTTACCTTCATATCTTCATAATTTCTATCCAAAGTCTGATGGAATTTAAGTTCATGTAAAAATGTCTGTCATGCATACAGTTCATAACAGAAGAAACCATTACAAAGTTTATAACATAAAAACTATATGAAGAATTGTAGTAAGTATTTCTTAAAGATGGGAACCACCACCAAAATATTCTAGCTTAGTAATAAAAAGTTGGAGAGAATAAGATTCCATTACATTCCATAAGGGCATCCAGACATGTGCCTATAGATTTCTTTTCTTTCACTTTACTCAGGGGTCCTCAACAAGGTGCCCATTGGTGACATAGAGCAAACTGGCACCTATCCCCATACCCAACAACTGCTTTTAGAAAGTAGGTACAGCCAGGATGGCGCCTGTCTAGCAAGACTTCAGGTTAGCTGGAAATCTGGTTACGAAGATGACAATAGTATTGTTTCAATGGCAGTTGTATTAGTTTTATTCACCTTCATTCCTCTTTCCCATTGTAATTTTTAAGTACCCTCTTTCCCTCCGCACCTCTGCTTCCAGTGTATTTACAGTTTTGTCACCTGTAGAAGCCATATTGTAGATGGCTCCAGTTCTTGTGGCAGCCATTTGGTCATTGTGTGTCAGAAATTCAAAGGTACCCACAGGATCAAAAAGTTTGGAACCCCTTATTTAGTGACAGAAACAAATGAGTGCAATCAGTTTGGAAACCACAATGCAACAGCATTAAAAAAAAATATTTCCCCAGATGCTTCAGTGCCAGTACAGAAGGCCCATTGGAGATGGGAGATCTGTCCCCCCCCCCGCCACCCCAACAGACACATGGCAACCCTAGTTACATTCTATGGTTATTAAGGAAAGAAAGAAGTATTCTAGCAAACTAATGACCACTGTTTTCCAGGTTATCCTAAAATATATTTTCCATGGTTATGATAAATATCCAACACTAATATGGAGGTTTGGACTGTTAAATAAAGAAACAAAGAAAGCACTATTTGACACTCATGGTAACACAGGGAAGTAATTGCTAACGTATAGCTTCTGAAGCTACGTCACAGTATTTGAGAGAAGCTACGTCACAGCTTTGAGAGAAGAAAATAAAAACTTCTTCTTAGGTGTTCAATAGCATATGCTCTAAATCAGTGGTCCCCAACCCCCAGTCTGGGGACCGGGACCGGTCCGTGGATGAGTCAGTACCGAGCCGCGGCTCCTCCTCATCCTCCTCCCTCGCTGCTGCCTCAGGGGTTGCCCTGCCACTCTGCAGCCGGCTCACCTTTGGTGCTCTCCAGTGGCTGCCATGGCTGGGGCTCCCCCTCGGCGTGGCACTCCACAGTTGCTGCTGGCAGCGCCCCCAGTGGGTGGCAGGAAAGGAAGCAGGAAAGCACGTGGAGCAGGGGCTCAGGCGGCGGCGACGTCCCTCGGCAAAACACTACCCCCCCCCCAGACCTCAATAAAATTGTCAAGCATTGGCCAGTTCCCGGTGATAAAAAGGTTGGGGACCACTGCTCTAGATTACAGGCAAGGCATATTAAGGAGTAATATGAGGTCATCATGGAAACATGTCTGTTGCTTCAGAAACTGTGGGTTTTGATATAGCTGGTTGGATAATGCCCCTTCAGGGAGCAAAATCATCTCACAACCAAGGAGCAGAAGTCATATATAATTAAACAAATACCAGTTTTAGACTTTGTTGTGTTAAAAGATATTACCAAAAGACTAATCCCAAAGCAGACTATTTCTTTCCTTCTGCATTAATGGCCTAAGGACAAAGAATGATCAATACTACTCACAAAGAGCTACACCTTATGTGCGATGCAAATCTCAAACATGAGCTCTAATCTTCTAGTTAAATAGCGAGAACCATTTTTGCCTGAGGTCACTGGAACAAAACTTCAGGAGGTTTAAAAACAACTGCCTCACCCACAATGCTATGAAATCAAACAATCTACAAGATAAAAGGACCTAAAGGCTTCTTTTCTTGTTCCAATACATTGTGGGCTATGATCCCAACGCACTTAAGCAGAAGTTAGATCAGCTATAGTCATGTGATGCAGCTGCTACATGGAGACCATTTAAACAGCTTAACTTGCCTGTTCTCTCTAAGAAGCCATGTGCTATCTGCGTTCAGCAACTCCCCTGGGAGAACCCATGATCTCAGCAGTATAAACCTATACTTGGGCTACTGCAGTGATGTAGAAAAAGGCTCTCATTTAATACTACTGGGCCACTACACACAAATACTTTGCTGCACAGTGTAGAACTGCATATGAAACAGAAGCATGTGCACTAAACCTCTCAGGATGGCTGCAGTCCAGAGTCTTACAATTTGCACAACCATCAAGTATCCATTTTATTGGCCTTTCTGCTTCCCTCTCCATCTCTGACAGTCACCTAAGGCTTATGAAACATATTTGAGGCCATCTATGAGTACCCAGCTTGCTGCTGGGGGGTAAACGGTAATGACTGGGGAAGGCACTGGCAAACCACCCTGTATTGAGTCTGCCATGAAAACGCTAGAGGGCGTAACCCCAAGGGTCAGACATGACTCGGTGCTTGCACAGGGGATACCTTTACCTTTACCTTTATTAGACAAAGGTGGAAAACCTGCAGAGAAAAAGCAGGACTGGATGTAATTCAGTATAATTTCATCACCTTCACTGGGAACAAAGGTAGTCTCAAAGAAGAACACCTTTGCCTAGCCCTGATCATTAATCAGGAATTTTCAGTAATTAATCATAGTATATTTAGACATAAAAGATTCTGCTGCATTAACATCCCTGCCCACAAAGACGTAGCCTTGGCTTGCATAAGCATCCTCAGCTTAAAAAGTTTCTCCTTTGATATTGTCCAATACTGCTGATTGGAATCTTTTCCAAAAATCCCAGATTGAAAATTAGATTTGTATTAGATCTAAAATGTATGTTATTAAATATGGTACCAAATAATATTATAAAGTGTAATGAGCTTGTTAGGTATATGCTTTCAGGATTTTATATGAAAGATTGAATTTCCCTATGAGAAAAGACTGAGGGGAATGTTCAGCCTGGAGAAGAGGTGGTTGAGAGGGGACATGACTGCTGTCTTTAAGTATTTGAAAGGTTGTCACTTATAGGAGGGCAGGAAGAGGTCCTGCTGTTGGCAGCAGAGGATAAGACCCACAGTAATGGGTTGATACTACATGGAGAACACTATTGGATAAATATTGGGGGGGGGGATTCAGTCAGCGTAGTTCAACAGTAAAACTGATTGCCTAAGGAGGTGGTGAAGACAGTGGCTGGAGAGATACTTATCATGGTTGCTTTAGGATGATCCTGCATTGAGCAGGGGGTTGGACTAGATAGCCTGTATGGCCATTTCCAACTCTATGATTCTATGAAGAAAGAAACTGAATTCTATGAAGAAATAACTAACTGAATATGAAACAATGGCAAAACTGAAATCTCTGATACACAATAGATCCATTTGAAGAAAATGGAGTCCAAACCTAGATTATATTGATCAGTAAAAAAGAGCCTGATTTATAGCCTGTATTTAAACTTTGAAAAACTGGTATTTGAAACTATGATGGTGTAAAACTTTTTTCTTGGATATTGTATGTCAGAACAAGATACATATTTATATATTGTAGAATGACATGTTAGCACATTTCAAAATAATATAACATGTAATATATATATTTTGTATTTTTTCTCCTGAAAAAACAAAACAAAAACATTTGATGGAATAGCTAATGCTACCTCCAGACACTTCACCTTGCCCTGAAGACCTCCCCCCCCTCCTTTACAAATCTGGAAACACCTTGGGGCACTACACATTTCTCATTCAGCCAATCAATAAGCTTACATATTAGCTCACCAGGATTCCATTTCCCTTACTCCGAGCCTGGGACAAAACTTTTGGCTTTAACTCAGATGCCAAGACCTAAAACTAAGATACAACCTGTTCCCAAATGATTTTCACTATACTTGTACTGCTCTTAACTGTACACTTCAAATACAGTTTTTTGCAGGACAAGATTATGCAGCTATGCTGCCATATAGGGAGGCTTTATGTTAGCAGAGCATCAGCAGGCACAACTCAGCCTCCTTTGTCATATAAAAAAGTACATGGACACTGGTCTTGAACAACTATACTGTGATTATGCTGAGCCATCAAAGGCCATCAAAAACAAACTTCACTGAAATAAGGAAGAGTGAGACTGAAAGAGGCTACTCAGAAAATCCAAAGATAAATGGAGATGGGGGAGAGACGCAGGCACAGAGGGACTTTGCAACAAAATAAACAAATCCTAGCACAATACCAACTACAATTTCTCTAGATTTACCTTACCTTCAAGAATGTTCTTGAAGTCTATTTATCCTGAGCTTCTACACTTATGTAGACACTAGCAATAGCAATGGTCAGGAAATGGTAAAATGCAGTTTGTGTTGGTTTGCAGTCAACCAACTCCAAAATGAATTGGCTCATGGGCCATAGTCCCACAAACCCCATTGAAAGAGACTGCAGTCTCTTTAAATGGGGTTTGCAGAAGCCAAAAGCCAAAACAAAACAGCTATGCAGGCTGCTCTGCACTGCTCAGCTGTTTTGCACCTTTTGCAGAGAATAGAAAGCAGGGGTAATGAAAGAGACTTAGACTCCATTTAAACTCCCAGCATCACCCCACCATGCATCCCCTAGTAGTCTTGGCCAAAGGCAGATGCTGACACACAGGCATCTCTGACTTACTTGGCCAGTGTTTTGGGCTACCGCATCTCTGCTTCTGCAGTGTTATGTGTGATGTAACCTCTCATTGCTGGACTGGTGGACAGTGCCCAACGATCTGTGGCATACCCCCATCAGTCTAGGCCCCATGTTTCCCCATCAGCCAGAGCACAAATTGGCCAGACTCCATTTTCGTTTCAGCATGATCAAAGCACTAATCCAACATGATAGCTGCAACCTTCTACATGTTCTGCATTTCTTGCTCTCCCCCCCCCCCCCACTGTATTGTTGATCAAGTGGCCACAGAGACCGTTTTGCTTTAGGGCTTCCTGGGCAAGTTATTTGTCTTCACACCTGTGAATCACTCCTGCCAACCTGCCAGGGGGAATCTTCTCCCCCACCTCGACAACTAGTCTCTCGAAGCCCCTGGAACCTTCCCATTGTACCCTGATGGATTCTATTCTTCAGAGCCATTAACAGCAAGAGCAATCATCTAGACCCATCCGCACCCATTTTCCTATTTTCTTAACCCCAAGACAGTCCCCCTTGTGTATGTGCATTTTCAAGCACGTCCATCTCTCCAACAGGGTATAAAAATCCCTGCCTTTGCAAGCCAAATTGCCACTCTGGATTTCCAGATCCAGCCAGGTCGCCCTTCATTTTGCTGGTTTGTAGTATTGCCTTGGTCTGCCTCCCTACCTCCTTCAAGATCGGTAAGTATCTGTTTCCATTGACCTGCTTCCCCTGTTTATATTCATTTCCTCTCTTATTTTTCCATCCCAGTTAGTGTGCCTGATCTATGTTGTCTATATCTGTTTTTATTTTATTTTAATTTAAAATAAAGACTGCTTATTATTTTACTTTACTATCCGTTGAGTTCCTAAGGGTTCAACCAACTGGTAAACATAAGGTTACCTGACCTCTTGCAAGTCATTCCCCACTTCACACAAGTCTCCTGACACACATTTGGGGTAATATCAGACAGAGTAACTCCCCAGTCCCCTTCTATGATGGCTCGGTGTCGGGGGGGGGGGGGGCTCACATTGCCCATAGTCTTTACTTTTGTACCCTGGGTCCCAGGCTCAAAACATTGGTGTGGGAGTGAGCTGGGGAAGTGGTTTTCTTCTGCACCCCCATGATGTTTTTTATCTGCCCACAGGGCCTTGCAGTGAACACACACCAACTTGGAGCTTAACAGCTGCTGCCAATCTGATGTAGTGTTAAGAGGGGCAGACTCTGATTTGGAGAACCCAGTTTGATTCCCACTCCTCCACAAGAAGCCAGTTGGATGACCTTGGGCCAGTCAGAAATCTTTCAGAGCTCTCTCAGCCTCACCTACTTCACTGGCTGTCTGTTGTGGGGAGAGGAAAGGGAAGGTGAATGTAAGCTGCTTTGAGACTCCTTTAGGCTGTAAAAAAGCAAAGTACACCCCCCAGCTCTTCTTTTTATGGCAAACATGGCCCAGCCAAGTCGCATTTATGTCAGATCTAGTCCTTGAAGCAAATGATCTTGAAACATGGCCATGAGATTAAGGATCCTGGCAAAATGAGGGTAGCATCTTTTTGGAGTTTACTCTTGCAGTGATAAATCATAACACTCAAGAAAATATGCAAACAATGGGACAGATTCGTGGGAATATTATGGGAGGATCATAATCAATATGCTTCTAAGGAAGGGCAAAACATGATTCCCAGATACAGAATACAATTTTATATACCTGAAAATCTTTTTTCCTGTCCCAGTCTGCAGTTACTAGCCTACTGCAGCATACTTCAAGTGAGATTATTTTGAAAAAGGCAAAGTACCAGCCTCTGCCATCCTTAAAACTTCAAGCCATCCATCTGGCATTCATTTTTCTGCCAACTGTTAAATACTGAATTGACCAACACTCACAAAAATGCTAATTTTCTTTCATTCTTTGTTTTAAAAAATGAATGTGCGGGCTATTAAAAGCAGGAGATGATTGATGTCTAACATTTCATCAGTAGTATTTTCCACTTTCCACTCCAATTGATTATTCAGACGTTGCCAAGCCAAATATTGCAGAGAAGACTTAGTGAGCCAACTCAGTTTCCATGCCCAATATGACAGAAGTTCTATTAGAGAATATATCTCCTTTTGAATATGTGAGATGGCACTATATCTGAACACTGGAGGGGGAAAAAGCTTAACCACTGTTTCAGTATCACCCTAGGAGTCTTCAAGGAGAAAATGGAAAAGCAACTGTTTTAATTATTATTTAAGCTATTAAGTTTCAGTACTGTAATGCTGAATTGACCAACACTCTAAAAAGCAGTTATATCAGGGGAGAGGAAAGGAAAGGTGATTGAAAGCTGCTTTGAGACTCCTTCAGGTAGAGATAAGCGGCATATAAGAATCAACATATGGCACCATGGTTGAGAAAGCCTGGCCTAATATCAACAGATGCCACATGGTACCCTAGTGATTAAACTTCACTGTTTTAACTAATTCAATATACATTTGCTTGAGGTTTGAATCCCCCACACCCAATTTCAATTATGCTATGAGAAGGGATAATAAATTGAATGGTTGAAGGATAAGAAATATGCTTCTATTTTCTCCAAATATAGTTTATGAAGAGCAGGATACAAAATGTACAAAATAGATTTTTCAAAGGGCTGTGGGTGCAAGAGAGGATTCAAAACAACGCTTGCAAGAGGAAGTCAAATATGCCCTTAAGAAATGAGTCATAGCCCAGTCACCATAATATCTGTCATTGGCATCCTCACTGGCAGATGGAAGATCAGCAGGTATGGGTCTATTATCATTACTTGCTGGGCTTGACATTGACCGCACAGCATTTGAAGTCCAGGACCACATAATTGCTTGTTACTGGTGCTGTAATCCATTCCACAACACAGTTTGCAGCTTTGATAATTCCGGCATGAGGAACAAGTGAGCCTTATATTATCACTATGCTTAGTGAGGGAGGGGAGGGTTGTACAAAGAACACAGATGGAGAACCAAGTTGAGCTTTGAAGCACTACTGTGAATTGAGTTTGCATATATTACCAGGGTAGCAAGCAGCAGCAAATGGCAATTAATGCCCTGTTATGCACAATTTTCATTGGAGTGCAAGGAAATTACTAAGGCACATTCATCCAAACTGTAACATGCCAGCAAATCATAATGTTATTTTAAAACTTCTGTACCACATTCTTTCCCATCAAAGCTGGATCCAAATCAACATCCATTAAAATAGAAAACACAACAATAATAATAATTTAAAGATTTACTTCAGTCAATTCAATGTAAATGATACAATTATAACATCATAGGAAACTAAGAGCTGAAATTGGAGTTGCCAAACACTCGTGGGGCCTGGAGATTTCCATGAATTACAACTGATCTCCAGACTATAGAGATTGGTTCCACTGGGGGGGGGGGGGAATGGTTGCTCTGGAGAGTTGACTCTATGGCACTATACCTTGCAGAGGAACAAAAAAAAATGTACAGCATCCCAACCCAGAAATGGTAACCATAGCTGAAAAGCCAACCAAGATGTGGTTAAGCATAGTTTGAAAATAGTGTCTTCATGCTTGAAATAGTGAGCACCGCTGTGCAACCTATACTCACAGCCCTCACCTTCTGGAAAACCCGGAACAGGAAGCAGTTGTTCCACTGAAGATTTGAAGGAGTAAGAACAGGCATGTGCATGGAAGCAGGCCGCTCACTTTGGTAGGCTGTACATTTATCCATAAAACTGATGCCCTGTCTCCTACCTGCCTGACATTTGACGTGGACCTCTCTGGTAAGGAATATAGTCCTTTACAGGAAATAAAATGGAAAACAAAGAAGTTACAGTAACTGCAATTGTTTCCTATTTAAAAACCAATGGAAACAAAGCACATAATAAATAAAATTAAAAGTGAATAATTTTTACAAAATAAAAATGCACAACCCTAGGAAGACATCAAGACTATAGCCAATGTAGTAAAAATATTTGGTGTGCCCCATTCCCTCAGAAGGGTTGGACTAAGGGTCATTAGCCTTGACAATGAATAAAATGTGATTGCTTTTAATAAAAAGGATCTGTATTCTAATTAATAATTTATCCATATGAATAACTTAAGAAGATATTTAAGCACCCTCACTGTAGGGCATTAGTTAAAGGGGTGTCACATCTTTTCAAACATATACAATTAGGTTCCTTCAAATCTTAATTATTTGCTTTGTGTAAATGGCAAAAAGCAGTCTCAAGCAAACATAACATCCCTTTTAACTTTTCTTCTGGTAATTACTGTACTTTCACAATTTTCTAATACAAACACTGTTGAATCCTCTCCAGATGACTGAAGATAAATATTTGTTGAATACATCAATCTTTTCCAGTTTCAAGACAAAAGCTTATTGACCAGCTTTCCAACAGCACCTTAAAGAAATGTGCCCAAGTTTTGTTCTATGTAAATATAGTTCAACAATATTCACAGCAATTTATTGAAGATAACACTGGCCTTCATGCTGAATTCTATTCTTCATTTTCCTGAAAAAGAATAATGTACTTAATGACACCCTCCCTCCAAGTGATGTGTGACTATATATGTGTGACTATATGCCATATAATGGATTGAATACAGCAGAACACAAGTGGAGGCATGAATGGGCTTAGCATAGTTCTGCTTTTCTGCAGAATCTTGTACGACACCTCGTTCTTCCCTTCTTGTATATATTGTAGTGTCCAAAAACTGGCTGCACACAATTTTATGCAGGAAGAAATGCAAATAAAGATGCAACACATTTGACTTAGCACAAGTGACTTCTGCTGTTCGTTTTTGTCTTACATTTCCACTAGCACAAGATGTCTAGTGGAAGCAAACATTCTGCGCTGGACTGAACTCCATGTACACCCAATGGACCATCTCTCAAAGGGCAGGGCAGACTTTGAGAGACTGCATCCTTCCCACCCACCTCACAGCTCCCAAAAGCTGAGCCAACACAGGAAGCAAAGGAAGCAGCTGGCTTCCCTCCCTTGCCTGGGGGAGATGAAGGGTGGAAAGAGGCTGAGAATGGAGCAACTTACCCAGCAGCAACACCTTTAAGAGAAATCACCATCTCTTCCACTAATCACCCAGTAAGAAGAGGACAGATAAACCCCATGATTGGCAGAGTGTTCTCTCCCTATTGTCGCCACACTTCCAGAGAGGGCCAATCAGGTAGGGATAGGGTTGTCTACATGCAATTAGAACTGATTGGCCCTCATTGACAGAAAGTAATTTGCACTGTTTGGCCCTCATTGATTGAGTCTTCTCTCCTTATTGGCTGCACACTCCCAGGGAGGACCAATCAGGTAGGAACTGAGTTGTCTACATGCAATTAAACTGATTGGTCCTCAGTGACAGAGTGGTATGTCCCAATTAGTAGCATAACCCCAGAACCAATCTGTTAGGGTTAGAATAGGCTGCATACAACTATATAATGTTTAGTGATTTTACTGTATTTTGGCTTTTGTATGTGAGCCAGTTCAGTGCAGTTGCTAAGGAAGACATTACCCAGAGCTGTAGGTTCATACTCTGGGCCATTCCACCCAGCGTTGATGTTGCTGAAGTGTTACCATTGTGTAATGCTATTTATTTTTCATTATTCACAATGTCGTACACAATCTGCAACACTCCTGCAACACTCGCGCAAAAATCGCTTTGTTGTAGCGCTTTTCAGGGAATCCATAGGTTCCTGTGGCCAGCATTATACTATTATTATACATAAGGACTTGTCACTGATGAAATAATCTCACTGAAAATGGATATTACCTGGATTCCGTTTTGACAGAAGTCCTACAGAATAAAGAAATAAGGAAAACTAAAAAAAAAAGGACACTTTTCTTTCTTTTATGAATATATTTATTGTATTGCCATTGGATAGGTTTGTTTCTCTCTGTTTGGTTTAATTATTAGACCATCCTTCTTATACTCTTGTATGAAATCCCTCCACAAGCAATCGTCTGTAAATTTTTCAAGCACATTACAGCCCCCCGTTCGACACTGCCCGTAATTTCGGCCAGAAATTGCACTGGGGTGTGATTTTTTTTTTTTACTTTAAGAATGTGTAAACGATTAAGCACCAGCTCCTACGCCAGCGAAAAAGGTCTTTCTGATACATCGAATGAACGAATATGCGTTGCTACTGGTGTTTTGGTTTTAAAAAAAAAAAACAGTTTTTAAAGGGAAGCACAAACACAACATTTAATTGGCTGTTCTGTTTGATTGATGGCCAGGGGCGAGAGTAGGTGCGGAAAAATATCCCCTCCCTTTTTGCTATTTCGGCGAGACCGGAAACGTGTGCATTTCGAGAACTGTGCTAGTGGGAGAGCCTTTTTTTTATAGAAACGGCTGTGTGCGTTACCGAGACCTGCCGCTTTTGATTGCAACGCTTTTCAATAGCGCTCAGATTTAGCAACATTGCCTGTTGTGCGGAATGTCCCTCTGATGCACATTCAGGATCCTGTCTTTGATTTCAAAGCCAAGCTTGTTTATTTTTGGTGAAAGAGTATTTTTCCATGGGCAACTTGATTTTTTGGAAGTATATGCAAAATACGTTGCTAAAAATTTCTCAGCTTGAGGATCATAAAAATTGTTTATGGAGAATGGGAGAGGGACAAAATGAAGCCTGATCACCTTTTGACAGGAAATAACCATGATAGATTTCAGCTTGAAGGATAATTTTTCAGAACGCCACGTGAATATGAAAAGAGAAGCTTTTAATGAAAACGCTTTCTCATCCGTTAATAGTAGTGATGCCAGCACAGCACTTTAATTTTGAGTGTGTATTTAAATGGATCCTCTACTTTTATTTGATCAGCAACCCATATTCTGATGCAAAATAAAGGCTGTTTCCAGATTTTCATCTTATGAAATTGGTGGTTTTGATAGACGTAAATGATACCATATATGACCAGTCTGATACTGAGGGCCTTTTCGCACGGGGATCTTTGTTGCAAATTGTTTGCGGAATGAAAAATCGCCATTTAAAATAGTGGAATTCGTCGTTATGCATACCTGCCTTTGTAGTGGAATCAGTTGCGTTTTTTAGCGTTTCCCACAGGCTTCCGGTCTCGGCAGAAATCGCTAGAAAGGAAGCGCTATTGCCAAGCTCGTCCCGCCCCTGGCCGTCAAGCAGCCAATGGGCAGCCGTTAGCATGCTCCCAAACAGCCCCTTTCCCTTTAAGGAAGGTTTTTTAAAAAAAAAACAGACCCATAGCAACGAATCTAGGTAGATTCGTTGCAACGGAGAGACCCATCCAGCTGCCTAATGTGAGCTGTCGTTTGATTGTATGATCGTTGGCACGCTGCCTCGGGTGATAAAAAAAAAATCCCCCCCCCCTCTCACGGGCCCGATTTTCGGCTGAATTAATGTGTAAAAAATAAAGGGACTTTATTTCAGCAAACGGGCTTTTATGTGGTTTGTGCTTAGTGACTAAAGGTGAAGGACTGAAGCCAGGGAAGCCTCTAAACAGAAAGAGGCTCGCTGGTGCGTTTATCCCCACTCGATCGGAGAAAAAAAAATGGCGATCGCTTCGCCGGAAGTTTGGAGGACAGGCTCAGGAGGAGGGACTTTGAAGAACCCGCAACAATGGTAACGCACAGGTCTTTAGCGCTATTGTTGCAGATTGGTTGCAGGAGTGTATCGCTATCCGGAGGGTGAATCCACTTTTCTGGATTCCCCTGAAAGCGCTACAACGAAGCGCTTTTTGCGGGTCGGTTTCAGGATTGTTGCAGATTGTCTACGACGTCGTGGGTTATGGCAAATTAGTAGCGTTTCCAATTAGCAACCATTGTGCTATTTTGAAGCCGTGCGAAATGGCCCTGAGACAAAACTAAGAAGAACATTGTGCCTCTGTTCTATTTATATAGTTCTTTCCTAACTTTCATGGCTGTTCTTACTGCATCATTTCCATTTGTATAATTCTGTTAGACAAATCACGTCCAATACTTTCTCTGTTGTTTCCAATTTTTGTAATCTTAATCCTATGGCACTGCTTATTAGAAGCCTCCCCTACACTTGCTTTGGTTTACAGTTACACTGTGTCTTGTTGAGGAAAATAGACTGGAAATAAATACAATTGTTTTAATAATAACAGAGGTGCTCTGTAGCATATTTCCCTGACTTCTAAAATGACATCAACATGCACACATCATTGTGCTATTGTTGTACTGTAGCAACTGTTCTCAACTGGACTGTCCTGTATGCATAGTTACAAATTATTACTACATCATAGAGGCAGCATGCAGTCCAATGATCTACAAAATGGATACAGCCTAAATGGCCATATATATATATATTGTATCCATGGTTCCTCTATATATTTGTGAAATGGCCCTGTGGGAGGAGCTTGTCCCAGGAGTCCCCGAGGGAATACAGGCCAATTGCCCTGATTGGGCAGGCCCCTAGGCCCGCCTCCCTCACAGTGTGCCTATTATGGGGAGAGGAAGGGAAGGCAATTTTAAACTGATGAGACACCCCTGAGGCCTGCTGGGTGACTGTGAGCCATTCTTAGTTCTCACAGAGCTCTCAGCCCGACTTCCCTGACAGGATGACTGTTATGGGGAGAGGAAGGGAAGGTGATTTTAAACTGATTGGAGACAACTGAGGCCTGCTGGGTGAATGGGGGCTCTGTGGGCCCAGTTCTCTCACCGTTTCATGGAGGTTTCTTTACTGCTCTATGGCTGTTTTCACAGCGATGAAACATTGAGCCTGAGGGACTATTTATATGATAAAAACCACTGTGGAAGAAAACAACATTGAAAACGGGCTATTGAAAAAGAAAAAAAAATTGTGCTTATCCGGAGCCCATTTTGGTTTATGTTTGTACATCACAGATATGAAGTCAATATCTACAAAATAAATTGTAATAATTATAACCAAAAAGATTACATTTTTGTACCAGCCAATTGGTTGAATTTTTCTAGTTTGGATCATGATCAAACCATCAGCTGTGACAAAATTTCAAACCACAAAAGCAATATTCCCCTAATAATGAAAACTGTCAAATAAACAACCCTATTAGGTATATACACAGACACTGCTTCCATGGAAGGGACCCCAACCAAGGATAAAGTGCCACTCACACCTACTCTCAGTGGATTTTTGGAATCTCCCTTGAAGTACTTGGACACACCAACCAAAAGTTTGCTGGACACACCAGCCAAGAGAGCGCAGGCCGAGTTCCCCCCAAACCAGGTAAATTAGGGAGGGTGGGAAACTTCACTGCCTGGCTGCTGAGAGGAAAGAGGCCAAGCACCAGGACACATCCCCTTAGATAAGAAGGCTCAGCATAGGACCTCATGGCCCCTTCCGATGTCATGGCCCCTTCCATGTCTGTCATGCCCCCTGCTGCACATCTGGCTGAGCTTCTAGAGGGTGCTCCAGAAGTTGCAGCTGATAGTGATCCGTTCCCCAGACCCAGTACTCTCCAGGCATCACCTGAATATCTGGTCAGTCAGGATGAGCCCGATGCCCCAGAGCAGCGGTCCACAACCTTTTTCGGTTGCGGACTGCTACCAAAGGGTGGGGGGAGAGGGCGACCTAGGGGCCCATGCATGCGCGGACCTGCCGCACATGCACAGACCTGTCGCACATGTGCGTTTGCGCCCAGAGGGCGTGGCAGATTAGTGCATGTACGCATGTGCAGACCTGTCGCGCATGTGCGTTTGCCCTCCCGGTGGGGACACAAACATGCATGTGTGATGCCCCGTGCATGCGTGCATGCATGCATGCGCAAAACTTCCACACATGCACATTTGCGCCCCCATCGGGCACAAACGTGCATGCACGGCAGGTCTGTGCATGTGCATTTGTGCAGAGCCACCATGCGTGCACGTTTGTGCCCCCACCAGGAGCGCAAACAAGCATGTGCAGCAGGTCCGCACATGCACGAAACTGCCGCACATGCACATTTACAGCCCTGCCGGCAGCCATTCTTTTCTCCCCCCCCCCCCCCCGCAGCAAGAAGCTTGCCAGGCTGCAGCCAATTTGCTCGCGGCAGCCAATTTGCTCGTGGCTTAGCAAGCTTCTCGCTGTGGGTGGGGGGCGGAGAGACGGAGCTACAGCCCGCTGATGAGGCTCTCGCGGCCCGACACTGGGCTGCAGACTGGGGGTTGGGAACCACTGATCCAGAGGATGAGCAAGCTAGTCCCAGCCAGACTGGCACCCAGTCTGATGGGCCTCCGTACGCCGGCCCTGAAGATTCAATGGGCAAATGGCACTTCCGGTCCCAGGCAAAGACCCCAGCAAGCTCCACATGGCAGCATCAGAGGAAATGATCTATACTGACAGCTGTCAGGAGATCAGCATGCCTGGCAGCTCGTTGCCAGGATAGATGGGACTCAGCTGACCCATGATTTGGCTCCTGACTATGTCTCCAGCTTCTCACCATGGTTTTGCTTTGACTGTTTCTCTGGCTCCTGTCCCCAGCACAGCTTGATCTTGCTCCCCGCCCTTCCTATTCTGTGAACTGTCTCTCTGGCTCCCAACCCCCACAGACTGGACTCTGGTTTTGGCTTGCGCACCCTGCCTCGGCACAATAACCTGGCCAAGTAGGTGCGGCTCAGTAGAACAGCACAATGACAGATGTACAGTGCCTGTGAACCACTCCGCACTGCCTGCAGCTGGCCAGCTTTGCATTCTCTTCCGGCCTCCAGCATCCACAGCTGCAACCTGGTGGCCAGTGGTTAGGGCAAGGCCATGTCTATTGGCAGCCATTTCCTGCCACTGGAAACCATAGGAAATTTAGCTCTAATACTAACACAATTAGGCCAGTAACTACAGCCTAATCAAGGCCTTAGTGGAATGTTTTCTGACATCACGCTCAAGTTTAGAAAAATAAAAAGGAAGTAAAGCCATGAAATTATATTTTAGAACCCTCCCATTTTCCAGCAATATTACTTCATAAGTAGATTTATTTATCTTAAAACTACAAATTATGACATTGCACTGGCGGTCAGAAAATCTGGGGGGCAGGGACATATCTTCAATGCCATGTTGACATTCAACATCATCCTAATACACAAGCAGCTCTATAGGACACGCCCAAAACACATCACCTCCCTTATTTCTTCCCCTACCAGACCGTCTTGTTGCTCCCAAAGTTCTCATAACAACTCTGTATCACACAATTTCCTTAATAATAATTTTAAAAGAGTGTTCCAGTTTATGTAGTTTTCCTTTGGAAGTCACAGATTGCTGCTGGGAAGGGCAATGCTATTTTGACAACCATACTTTACAGATGAGACAGAATGAATGCCGGGGAAGCAGACAAGTCTTTTGGACATACTGCCTGTACAGTTTCACATCATGCAAAGCAATGTTTTCATGCAAAAGCTG
Organism: Paroedura picta; assembly: GCF_049243985.1. NCBI lineage: Eukaryota > Metazoa > Chordata > Lepidosauria > Squamata > Gekkonidae > Paroedura > Paroedura picta. The sequence goes on along the minus strand of NC_135369.1, from coordinate 93,244,680 downwards.
TTTATTCTCTCAAACAAAATCACTGTTACTTTTACATTTCTCCATACAATTAAATGCTTCTACAATCAAAAACTTGAGACGATCCAAAGTTATTTACTCATTGCGGGGCTTGTAATGAATAGTGGCACATATATAGGAAACATTCTCCAGCACAACATTCAGCCAGATTTCAGTCCCCACATTTTATTAGCATAACTGACGTCTTGCTTACACAGAACTGGAAAGCATAAATCCAAATAGACAGCCTGCCTTGTGAATTTCTGTCTGAGCTGTTGATTTCTCAGTAACAATCAGATGTTAAGGAAGGAAGTCACTAGAATTCCATTGTATGATTTCTTGCAATTAGTGATAGAGGACAATTTTGAAAGAAAGAAAGAAAGAAAGAAAGAAAGAAAGAAAGAAAGAAAGAAAGAAAGAAAGAAAGAAAGAAAGAAAGAAAGAAAGAAAGAAAGAAAGAAAGAAATCAGCCCAAACAGTTGAATCATATCAGTGGAAAAACTCTGGGAGAAATGTAGTTCAAGGAATAAAATAGATCCATTTGGACACTTGGATACAAATCTGGAAACTGGTGGTCTACAAGGCCACAGTGTGTTGAAGCAGCTCTTACAAGGTGCAACCATCATAAAATATGTACATGTTTAATACAAGTGTGGAGAACAGCATGTAATATGTTCCAGGATTGACCAGTGGTGTCATAGAAATGAACACCAGGGCACAGGAACTGAGCCTCTCTTATCAGGCATCAGACCATTTTTCTCTACATTGACAAAGCTGGCTAGGGCACAGAGTTCAAATGCATGTATGGAAAATGCATTTGTGGGCCCATGGCCAAATTGCAGAGGGAACAAGCTGAAGGAAAACACAGCATACTAATCATTTTGAGGAATAACTTTGATGAAAACAAACCAAGAAGCATTGCTGCAGCATGGGCACAGATCCAGGCATTAAACAACTCAACTGTTGATCAATGAAACCGATCCTCACTATCCCGCCTGCCATGACGGGAATCCAAAGAAATCCATTAAGGCACTAGCTGATCTGTGGATCCTGTGCTGCCTGGTGGTGTAAACCAGGAGATAATCCCCAAGCTGGGCATGCCGCTGGTGGCTAAATCCCCAAGACCTCTTAAGGGAGTTCCACAAATGGAAGGGTAGGTACACAGGCCCCTGCTCTCCACAAAATGGATCTAATCTGATGCCCAAACCACTGAAGTTATGACAATAACACAAAGAATTATACAAGATTTTGTACACTGCTCAGCCTGATGGGATTTCATCACACCTTGGACTGTAGACCAGCAGCAGGGTTTTGCATTCTTGTATGTTGTATATGTGGGGGGGGGGGAGTGATATCTTATGGGGAAGGAGGGGGAGAGAAACAAGGCTTTGTGTGAATTGTTGCTATGGGGTTTATATGTTTTATTGTGGTTTTTATGGCCCCTGGTCCTCAACAGTCTGAAACCTGAATCTCTACCCTTTACTGCAGCTTGCAATGACAACCAAATCCAAAGAAGTGTGCCACTGGATTTGAACTTGGTTCTGTTAATCTTCAAGTTGCACTGCACTTTTTCTTATATAAGAAACCCAACTATTTCACAGCACATGGGCCTCAGGCTTCAGCAACTGTGTCTTCTTTCCAACGGCTGATGTTGACTGGCTTGACCTGAATATCTGCATGTGTAGAAAGGCCTAACTGCACTGAGTCGAGGAAACCACCCAGACTGCTGAGGCCACCTGATTGTTGGGGGAGGGGCAGATGTTGGCTTGTAACCCGGCAGTTCTCAAGGATGGGAAGTGAGAAATCAAGATGTGACCTACACAACTCCTACTTATAATATTCTGGGGGGAAAAGCATTCCAAGCCCAAGTAGAATGACTTTCAGTATTCAAATGCCATTTAAAGCCATCCATTCTGATGCTATTTGGTACCTCACACTGTCTGTTTTTATTTTCTGAAGCATCAAAAAGCAAGCCTTTCTGGGACAGCAGGAAAAGTGCATTGCTCACCACCAACAGATAAATGCTTGTAAGGAATCTCATCCAACCAGAAGAGTTGCCTTCAAACAGTATTGTTCCAATTGACATTTTTTTGTGCCCAGAGTTCCACTTCCCAGTGGTCACTGCACTGTCAAGGAGGACTTCTTGAAAGCATCACAGCACTACCATGCCCCTATTTGAAAGTAGCATTTTCCCTGAGATAATGTGTGCTCATATGCAGGTGAGCACTGGGGAACGGGGGATGTTATACCATTCTGCTTTTTAGCAAGATTTGGAAATGTTTTATATGTAAAATGACCATGTTGTAATTCTGATTTCCCAATTAATAAATTTATGTAATCTATTTATATCCCTAAACAATTAAACACCACCTTATACACTTCCGAGTGAGATCAGCACCCTGTGGGACTTAAAACAGTTCTGGAGGGCTAGTAAAACAGATCTCTTCTGCCAGGCCTATTTTTGAGCCCTAAATATATACCATCAACAAGCTGCCCTCTCTAAATAAATGAAAAATGGAAACAACACAACTGGAAACAACACAATATGCACTCAATTAATGTACTAACAAAGTACTTTATTCCCCTTTCTCTCTGATAGAGAAACGGCAGTACATTTTTGGATTGTTTGTAAATGTAAATTATTACTTTTTATTGCAAGACCTTTTTTTTTAACTTATGGTAAACTATAAACTGTTGGGAGCTACCCTGAGCCCTTGGGGAAGGGTGGCATATAAATTTGAGAATAAATAAATAAAAGCTGTGCTGTGATGTCCTGTGCTGTGATATCCTAAATACCTTGGCATAGATGGCGATAACTACCATTTTCAAAATTAATTTTGGATTTTCAATGTTCAAGAATAAGAAGTTGGGGAAAACCTTGCTCTATCCCAAAGTCATCTTTGGAATGAAAATTCCAGGAAGTTATCAAGACAACAGAACATAACAGACGCACAGGAAAACAAAATTGTCCACCAAGTTCAGCTTGCTGTCCCCATCAATGGCTCCCTCACACTTTAATAATTGCTCAACAGATTAAGAACTAAAAGGGCTGAAATATGTGAATAGGGCTATAAAGTTCATTAAAATTCAAAGCTGGTATAAAAGGAATCATTTGCAATTTACAATGCCATCCTAAGCAGAGTTGACATCTCAGTCAATAAACTGGTATCAATAGGTTTAGAAGGATGTAACTGTTTAGGATTCCACCGCCAGTCTACAAAGTTATTTGTATCCTGGAGGAGGGGCTGTCAAACAAGTTTAGAACCAAATCACTCACATCTTTGCATGAAGATGGATTTTTGCACTCCGTTTTTCTTTCTGCAGTTCCAGAATTCAAAGTATTAATGTACAATTGAGTAAATAGTTGCTTTTGTCCTCATTACTCTAAGTAAAATCCTGCCTGCATAAATTTGTTGCATTCCTGATTGGGAACAAGAAAGCTATCACATCATAGCAAACGCCAGTAAATCCAATTCAGAAGCCACTGAGCTGACATCAAAATGTTCTGATTAGAAATTGCTTACAGTAGAATGAAGTGAGCTCTAAGGATTTACCAGTAGTTTGGTTATGTACAGATAAAAATTTCTAGTTATATTAATCCTTCTAGACAGAATCCAATATTGCATTTATAAAGCAAAGAAGAAACATCAGCGAGGATACAAGTAAGATTGCAAGGCCTTCAGCATTTTCATGCTGACTTATGAAGAAGTAACTTCAATTTACAGCAGAATAACTAGCTGGATCCAGCTGGCTCCCACATAATGTGGTCTTACGTTCGCTGAGGCTCAAGAGCATAACAGGTCAGGAATTGGTGTGGAAAACATGCATCCAGAAAATTCTCATGGTTAATTACTTGCTCCATTAATTGGATATTATTTGTATCTAATGAAAAGATGCTTAGAATTTATAGTTTATTAACTCCTGGCTTCCAGAAGTGGGAATTACTACAGTCCCTAGAGAAGTCCAGACTCCTGTTTAATGTGTTTTGCTCCTCTTTCTTGAATGGTAAGCCCAAGTACCTGCCTCCCAATTTGTTTTTAGACAAAATCTAGTCATTAAAGATATGTTGGAAAGGAAATTTCATTGGCCCTATGAAAACTCTACTAGTTCTTGTTTCCTGGATACATAAATACAGCAGGCACCTCCAATTTTGACACTATACTAGGTAAAACAGTAGTAGAATAGTTGTTTTTATATGCCGCTTTTCTCTACCAGGAGTCTCAAAGTGGCTTACAATCATCTTCCCTTTCCTCTCCCCACAACAGACACCCTGTGAGGTAGATGAGGCTGACAGAGCCCTGCTATTCCTGCTTGGTCATAACAGTTTTATCATGACTGTGACAAGCTCAGGGTCACCCAGCTGGCTGCAAGTGGGGGAGTGCAGAATCAAACCCAGCTCACCAGATTAGAAGTTTTTGCTCTTAACCACTACACCAAGTAGCAATTGTGTAGAGCAGGGGTAGTCAAACTGCGGCCCTCCAGATGTCCATGGACTACAATTCCCATGATCCACTGGCAGGGGCTGGTGTAGAGTATATTGCCCATTCTAATGCAGTGAAATATACTGGATTGATCAAGAGGCTCACTGTACTTTCCTTAAAATTCCTTGACATTTTGCCTAGGCAGGAACGTCCACAAAACAAAGCTGTTGAGTACATCTTCTCCTGATGCTTTCCTTGCTAGTGTCAACTTATCCAATCTCTTCCTACATTTTGCTTGGAAAGAGACATCATTTACATTGCTGTAAACGGTGTAACCTTTCACTTCAGACAAGACAGCTGCAAAAACTTATGAAGAAATCATTCTGTTCCCAAACATTTTCAAGGAGGGTTGAATTCATTTAGCAGTCCTGTCTGTCACAGCCCCATCTACAAGAACATTTTGCCCACTGCCCTCTTTGGTTACTGCTCACATATCAGCAAATATCTACAATGCATTATAATGACCCATTCCTGCAAATTAAGATAGTTAAGTTTAGAGAAAAGAAATAGCAACCTTTGAGGTGTGATGTTTAGTTTGATGTTTATTGTTTTATGTATTTACAGCACTACAGAAAATGTGCACTCCAATGAACCTGACCTTGGTGTAATTTATCACCTATTTCAGCATTCCAAATGAAAAAAGAAACTCACAAAAATTGATAACTACTTTGTTGCACAAGCAGTGGAAATTTGTGTTCTAACTGCCAACACCAAAAAAGGAAATTAATAGCATTCACAGTATTTATTTTTCAGCAGCTTCCAAGCAGTATGATAAGGATTAGTCACAGTATTTGACTTTAATCATACAATTTTTCAAGTCTCTCTTCACCAAAGCACTTCAGTGAGTTTAGAATGAACTCCCTCCCCAACAACCCTACCCCCTTCACACTTTATTGAGATTGCTTGACCCTACTGTAAAGCAAGTAACTCAGGCTAGTCAAAAGTCCCATCACCAATATATTTATTGCTTCGTCTTTTTGTCCTCCAAGAACAAGAAAACTGAATTTATCTTCATATAAAATTTCAGAAGGGTCATACATTCTATTAAAGCTTTTATTTTATAAAAGAAGGATCCCATGTTGAAAAACAACTCAAGCGAATAACATTTTAGCTATCAGTGAAGATAATACTGAGTGCATAAATTAACAAATAGGGGGAGGCTAGCGCTACGATAGCTACCATACTATGCATTAAATAGTGCAGGGCCATCCTGCTATTTTGTGTTCCCCTTTAATATTTATAGAATCATAGAGTAACAGAGTTGTGTTTGCTACTCCTCCCATTTTAGTATCATCTGCAAATTTAATAAGTACTCCCTCTAATCCCTCATCCAAATCATTTATAAATATGTTGAACAACACAGGCCCCAGGACAGATCCCTGGGGAACTCCACGTCAGTCTTCTCCAAGAGGATGCTGAACCATTAACAAGAACCCTTTGAGTACGATCTGTAAACCCGTTATCAGTCCACCTGGCAGAATTAGGATCCATACTGCATTTTACCAACTTGTCAACAAGAAAATACCATGTGGAACCTTATCAAAAGCTTTACTGAAATCCAGATAAACTATGTCCACAGCATTCCCCTGATCTCGCAAGGTAGTCAACTTTCTCAAAAAAAGAGATAAGGTTGGTCTGACATGTTCTTGAGACACCTGTGCTGAGTCACATAAATCACAGCTCTCTGTTCCAGCTGTTCAAGGACCAACTATTTGATGATTTGTTCCAAAACTTTGCCAGCTACAGATGTCAAGCTGACAGGTCAGAAGTTACCCAAATCCTCCTTTTTCCCTTTCTTGAAGATGGGGTCAACATTTGCTGCCTCCAATCATCTGGCACCTCACCTGTTCTCCAAGAAGTATCAAAAAGAAAGGACAGAGTTCAGAGATGACATCTATCTATCTATCTATCTATCTATCTATCTATCTATCTATCTATCTATCTATCTATCTATCTATCTATCTATCTATCTATCTATCTATCTATCTATCTATCTATCTATCTATCTATCTATTTTTCGACTTGTAGACCGCCGCTCCCCAAAAGGGCTCGCGACAGTTTACATCACAACAATAAAAACATAATCCAATAAAACATACCCCATAAAACTTCCCAATTTATCAAATAAAGGCAGCAATTAGGCACATCTGCAAATCCTTTTAGTATCCTTGGATACAATTAATCTGGCCCAGAAGACTTTGTTTCATTTAAAGAAACTAAGTGTTTATGGACTGCCCCCACAGTGAACCTCTGCCTCCATCCCCATCCCCCCTGTTGTGAGCACCACTCACAATGAGCACCATTTCCCTCACAAGAGAAGACTGAGGAGAAATAGTTGTGCAGTTCAGCCCTCTCTTCATCATCTGTTATAAGGTCACTTTCTCAGTGGTCCTACAGTATCCCTACACTTTTTCTTACTTGAAATATAACTACAGAACCCTTTTTTTCTATGTTTAGCACTTCTTGCTAGGCTAAGCTCATATTAAGCTTTAGCTTTTCTAACACTCTCCCTAAAATCATTATTTGTTTATACTCATCCTTGGTAATAAGGCCTTCCTTCCATTTCCCAAATGACTCTTTTTTTATTCCTCAAATCATTTGACAGCTGCTTATGGAGCTACCTTGGCTTCCTTAAGCTCCTTCCATACTTTTTTCTTCAGTGAATTATTTGTGATTGAGCCTTCATTATTATACATTTAAGAAACCCAGCCCTCTTGGACTCCGACCTCCTTACGTCTTTCTGACCATGAGACTCAACTCAACATACCTTTAAGTCAATTAAAATTTGCTTTTCTGAAGTCCAGTCTAAAAATATTTTTGCAGCTCAACCTTTGCATTCCTAACTTTTCTGATTAGTTTGGGTTCTTGTTTCCCTTTTTGGCTTTGCATAATACAAGAAGCAGACATGTTATTAACCCTGCCACAAATATGATAGTTTATTGATTTTCTGCTAAAAATAAAAACAAATAACATAAAGGTGCATACTTTATATACTATATGCCACCTATCGCCTTACTCCCCCTGATAGGTGCTTCACTCTGCGGGTACACATTTGTTGGTGGTTCCCAGCCCACAGGAAGTATGCCTGGCTTTAACCAGGGCCAGGGCCTTTTGGTCCTGGCCTTGACATGGTAGAATAAGCTCCCAGAAAAGCTGAGGGCCCTGCAGGAACTTGCTAAGTTCCACAGGGCCTGGAAGATGGAACTTTGCTATCAGGTATTCGGTTGAGGATGGGGCAACTAAGATCCATGGGCCCCTCCTTGTTACAGTGGGAACATCAGGCCGACTCCCCATCATATTATATCTCCCCCTGAGGCACTGGGTGGAGGGGGGATTAATTGAGCTATGAGGGCAATGGGAGAAGGGCAGGAGGTTTAGAGTAGTTCTCACTGCAGAGGAGTGGCCTTGGGATAAGATAGTTACCGGCAATTACCTTGTAAGAATGTTTCACACTGGTATGGGAACAGATGGGGCAAACAACATATGGACCGTTTATGCACTGAAGGTTTCATGCTGCGCTGCAGGCTGGAGTTTTAGTCATGGCAGGTTGCCCCACCTCTTCCTGCATCCATATGGGGGAGCATTTGGCCTGGTGTACCTCATCCACCCCCAATTTGTGCTCCTGTGCAGGAGCTGGGGCAGTGAAGTTCCCAGTGCATAAACGGTCATGGTGATGTGATAGCCTTTGATCACTTTCACAGACAGTTTTATTTCTCCCATGTTTCTGTGAATAACTGAATTTCAAGGGGATTGATTGGCTGTTTTGGCAAAGAATTATCATTGGCTGTATTTGGATGTGTGACACAGTTTACTAATGTAACAGAATTAATTTTTGCTATATATTCTCATGGTCATGTAAGGAGTTCTTAGTCTGACGAAGAGTGCTTGCACTCGAAAGCTCATACCCTGAATAAATCTTTAAGGTGCTACTGGACTCTGATTTTATTGTGCAGAGGATTATTGTGGGGTTTTAATCTGTAACCTGGCAGGAGCCAGCCAGTCTGGGAGTGGCAGTCCATGAATCAAATCAATCAATAAATGGACCAAAAAACTAGAGCATTTGCAAGCATCCACAAGTATTTGTTTAGTATTGTAATGACAACTTTCACAAGTCATAAAATGGCCAGTCTAACATTCCCTGAAAGTTAATTCTCATGCTGCAGCTGATAGTTCAACTGGCAGCTTCAGCTGCTTTGAAGCTCTAGAATACACAGCTAGATTTTCTAATACTTGAAAGAGTGGAGTGATTTCAACTCTATTTATGAATAAGACTGAAAATAGTCCTATGGGAATGCAAATACTTGGAGATGTAAACCAAACAGGGAAAACAAATAGAGACAGAGGTTACGCTACTGAGTATGATAAATTGCATAGACAGAGTGCAGTTAAGATATACAGCTGAGAACACAAGGAAAATCAAATTATTCTCGTAGAACTCAGAGCACCGACTTTAGGAAAGGCCTAACACTTTCATATTCAGAAGCACTTTGCTGCTTCCTTTTGCAGCAATGTTGTTACCCGGCCAAGCCTCCAATTTCCTTAATATCATTCCTACTTAACTTGCCAAATTTAACAATCTTCTTCTACCCCACTCCCCCCAACTGAAATATGTACCAAAATAAAAAGAAGAGAGAAACCCCGTTTATATTGACTCCACACCCCTCAGCTAAGTCGTGGTTACTATAGTTTCCATCTTCAAAAATAGCCACAAAAAATTATTATGTTGGGAAAGGTGAGATAGTTGATTAAAACTGCACATTATTTCTGCTGCACGCAAGATTAGAAGGGGACATGAGGCTTCATGAGTGTATGTTCAGTATATACAGCGACTGAAGCTCCAGGCAGCACAATATGTTTCTGAAATTCTGCCCTGGGTAGATGTTTTTATGTTTTAGGAACTGTTGCAATGTTATTTTTCTTACAGGGAATGTGCAGTGTTTTGTCACTGTATTTTTAGTGTTGTTACTAACGTGTTGTTACGTTTTAGATTCAAGTGGGCAACTGTGTTGGTCTGTAGCAACAGAACAAAGTTTGAATTCTGGGTATATGCCTTTGGATGCATATACACTTTTTTAGACCCAGTTTTAGTTGTATTTTATTAGCAAACAGTTTCTGTTATTGTTTCTGTTTGAGGTCTTATGGAAAGTGATATTTAGTTTACATTTAGTATATTTTATTTATTTATTCAAACAAAATAATTGTAGACTTGGTGTTTTCCATCAGCGGTGGAACTGGATTTTCAGGGCATTTCAGTTACTTTGAGGGAAGCAGGAGATGAAGTTATCTTGTTGAGAGCTTGATTAGGATACTGAGCAGGTCAGTATTGTAAAGCAGTGGTCCGCAACCTTTTTAAGGCTACGGACCGGCAGCGGCGGGGAGGGTGATCGGCCAGCCGCGCATGCTGCACGTGTGCGGCCGTGAATGCGCAATGCGCCCACGCACAAAACTGTCATGCATGCGCATTTGCGGCCGTGCATGGAGCAAATGCGCATGCGCAACCCTGCTTCCCTCTATTTGACCCAGGTGATCTCTAGATAACCAATACTTTTCAATTAAATTTAGTAATCTGAAGTGACCCAGCACAAGAAACAGGAGCTCCTTGTAAGGTTGCCTCCTCCCAGCTGGGAAATTCCTGGAAATTTGGGAACAGAACCTGGGGAGGCTGGCATTTGGGGAAGGGAAGGGATGTGATACCATAGAGTCTGCCTTCCAAAACTGTCATTTTCTCCATGTGAAAAACATTTTTTAATAAACACTCTCCATGTGTGGATGAAAAATTTAGGTTAATAAAATACCCATAAGGAGTATTTTCAGTTCTGGTCCAGTCCATACCACCATTGTACTGGATTCTTCTCATTTGCACAACACATAAGTTGAGTCCATGAAAAATGTTGACAAATGCTGATTTTAAAAGGCAATTGCTTGGCATCCTTGAGCTCTGGTGAAAATTAAAAGGAAAAAAAAAAGCTAACGTTTCATCTCAAATGAAATACTCTCTTCAAAAACTTTGGCATCTCATCTAGGAGCTTTGAAGTTGGCTATAAAGTCAGACAATTCATCTTATTAGCCAGACAGGAATGCCCTTCAAAGAATGGTGAAAATATTACCTGTAAACATCACTCATGCTCAAATAGCTATTTTCTTAATAGCCATGTTAGTTTTATGGTTAGCCTACCTGAAAAGAAAAATAGGAAGTTGTCCAAACTGTATTTTTAAAAGCAAACATGCAAGGCATCATTGGCTTATGTATTTTAAAACCATAATCCAATATATATATGGAAGAAAGCTATATTGATCTTTTGTTGATGTCTTCCAAATAACTCATTTTTAAAAAAGAAAATGAGACATCAATCAGTGAGGCAAAGTACTCCTGATTTCTTCCAAAGGGATAATGTGAATACTAATGGGCTTATTCCATTTAGCAATTGAGCCTCTCTACCTACCTGGCCCTTATCTTCAAAGCCAAAGTTAGGAATGTGATAACTGGCTCTTGTGAGGACCAATGGCTCACCAGATGGGAGGGGGGAATCAGGAGTGATAATGTAGTTTTCTAGAGGGATCTAGCAAGAATGTGTCCTGAGGGGATTGCTGCATCACCTGATGCCAGTTAGCTCAAGACTATAATTAAAACTCTCTCAACCTGTTTTACCATTGAGAAACCCATGAAACATTCTTCAGGCTTTGAGAAATCCCTAAAGTAATGTCAGGAAGCCACACTTCCCTGCCATGCCCCCGGAAGTCCCATGTCACCAGATGTGACATCATGGTCTTCACCTTAACTTCCCCAACAGCTCAGTGGCCTACTCTGCAGTGCTGAGAACTGGTCCAGGGCAGGCCTCTATGGCCCCCCCACCATTAATGCCAAGGTGCTCTCTCTGGGATAGCCTTCCTGGCCTTGGCACTAACCTGCCTGCCTGTCCCCTTTGCTAAGCTCTAGGTATGTTAACAAGAAAAGCACTTGATTGGCTGTTGCTGTCACAGAGCTCAGCTGGGCTGGTTTATGAGGGGCCGCCATGAGCCAGCACTTTGCTTCCCTCAGCTTGGCCTGGCTCAGAGGGAAAAGAAGAAATCAGGCTGTGGGGCAGGGATTTGGACCCACTTTCTCACTCATTGCATGGAGCTTCTCCCATTTTAGAAGCAGAAGCTGCAGAGATGCCCCCCCCCCATCCACACATACTTGTGCTATCCCCACACTTCCCTTTTCTCCTCCACAACAAAGAAAAGAAAAGTAGGACCAGGCTTCATAACCAAAATCCAGCCAGACTTAACATAAACAACTTATCGCCCCTGCACTGCAATCACAGCCCCTTCCAGCCATTCTTGGGGGAGTTAAAGGGAAAGCTCTACATCTGCCCCCTTCCTGGCATGTCCATTCCTTCCCCTCCCATGGCTATGCCAGGAAAGGAGTAGCTGTGGTGTTTCTCTTTTAATTTCCCCAAAAGTGGCTCCCCAATGCCAGAAATTGTCCAGGGGCATACTCTGTTGGGCTGTTAACAAGGCTAGTGCAGGCATCTGCCACTCCATCACCCCCTACCACCTTCCACAATATAGTTAAGAATATTTACCTTTCTGGACTCCAGTTGCTATCATGTGTGCTATCATCAGCCAGCAAGGATTTTTATAAGGACTCCTCTACTTTCTACCCACATTCATTCATTCATTCATTCATTCATTCATTCATTCATTCATTCATTCATTCATTCATTCATTCATTCATTCATTCATTATCTGCCACTCCCGTAAGCAGCACGTGGCAAGTAACAACATTAGGCTCAATAACTCTCCCATTAATACCCTCCTATATAAACAACCACACATTCTGGCAGTGGTAAAAACTCTCCCCTCCACCCAGCTGTTGGAGCTCAGTTTGGGGAGGGACCCATAATCTTACTTGCCCTGGCCTTAACCAAAGACCTGTCAGAAGAGCTCCATCTTGCAGGCCCTGTGGAACTGTGACAGCTCTGTTAGGACTCTTAGCTCTCCCAGGAGGTCATTCCACTAGGTTGGGGCTAAGACCAAAAAGGCCCTGGCATTGGTCAAGGCAAGGTGAACTTCCCTCGGGCCAAGCATCTCCAACAAATTAGCACCCACAGAACAAAGTTTATTTATAAAATTTAATTATTTAAATGGGTACACATCTCCCTATCTTGGGAAATTAGCCATTCTCTAGGTACGAAGAGCATGTCACCTAGATCTCAGAAATAATACTTATTTACAGTTGTAGGTATCACATTTTTTCTAAATGCTCCAGAACATTCACCAGATCATCATCAGCTTGTTCCCCAAAGTTTTCCAACAGGTTCTGTTTTAAGCCACCCCCACCCCAATTATCAAGAGATGACAAGAATTGAATCTGATTTGGACTAAAGGAATTGGTACTAAATACTCTCGTTTTTCTTTATGCTATGACTTTTGAGTTACTAATGTCATAAATCTACTAGGCTCATCAATTTCATCTCTTCATTTTCTTCCTCAAACACTTGCAGCTTTAATATTCATTTTAATTGCAGTGTTACGTATTAGCCATGATCTGAATAACTGTAAAGAGATTTCCCTCCAAATTCCTTCTTTAATTGCCTGCCAGGGTGGGGTGAGAGTGGGAGAATGACTGGATGAATTAGAGAACTGTAATTGTATACAAAAGATTTCTCTATCCCAGTGGCTCAAATCCAGTCTACTTGGTGAACAGTCATATCATCATTGTACAATGTTAAGAGCCTGCATGTGCTTGTACACATGTGCACTATTCTGTACTGCCTTGGACGAGATGGACATTGCATGTAATATCTTTGTTGGGCAATCTTTGTTGACTTTCCCCCCTCCCCTACCCCAACTTCATAACTTTCTTCTGAGAGAAGAAGCCTACCCAGGGTTTCAGAGTTTTCAGAAGGGGATGAAATTTTGTTTTAGAAAATGTTCTGGGGTTGTTATACATTATTGTAGGCAGTATCAACCTAGGTAATTTTCATACTTGCTCTTTAAGTCTAATGTTTAGACTTCTGAAGATAATACATACACACATACGTTTCACATATATTAAGGATAAATATAGCCACCAGCAGCAACTTGGAATTAAGCATGCTATGGAAAACCTGAATGTAAGCTTCATCAACTGTGGGAGGACAGAACTTATGTGAAGCCTTAAAAAAAATCTGCTTGCCTTCACAAGCCATAGTGTTTTAAACAGCACATACGAAAGGGAGCCTTGAGGGTAATTCTAATCCAGTCTACTTGGAATCCCACTCCAGTCTATTAAATGGGGCTTAGCCCCAGGCAAGCCGATGTTTTTAGAATGGTACTGTTAGTATTATAGGATGGTGACTTTGAAGAGGTGGTAGAAAGAAGGATTATCCCTCTGTTGCCACAGCCACCACTTCTCTCCCTCTGGGCTGTGAGGCCAAATTTGCCCTTATGGCCTAAAACTGCTGATCCTTACCAAGTTAGTTCCTTCTAGCAACTTACAAAAGAGCACAAGTAATAAAATATAAACCTGTTTTTAATATTTCATATAAGCATTACCATATAAGAGCCTCTTGTGGCGCAGAGTGGTAAGGCAGCCGTCTGAAAGCTTTGCCCATGAGGCTGGGAGTTCAATCCCAGCAGCCGGCTCAAGGTTGACTCAGCCTTCCATCCTTCCGAGGTCGGTAAAATGAGTACCCAGCTTGCTGGGGGGTAAACGGTAATGACTGGGGAAGGCACTGGCAAACCACCCCGTATTGAGTCTGCCATGAAAACGCTGGAGGGCGTCACCCCAGGGGTCAGACATGACTCGGTGCTTGCACAGGGGATACCTTTACCTTTACCTTTATAAGCATTACCACCTTAATAAATACATTAATCGAAGTACATTCTAAAAGCCCATGCCTGACACAACATGAAGTTCCTCACTGCTACACATGAAGCAAATTGGCTAGTCTGTCAACAGAACCATGTGATTTTTATCAATTAAAACCATTTTCTTGTTACCAAGTATCAGTTCTACTGCCATCTCGCCCATCATAAACACCGTCAAAAAGGCTTGCCTTGTGCCAGTGAAACAAGAACAGGTACGTATTTCACCAAGAACAACTCATTAATAAGTCATCATTTGCAAACTGGGAACCAGCAGGCAAGGACTTCCAACTTCAAAGTGAGCTCTCAAAATATCCTATCACATAATAACACACACGAAAAAGAAATACCTACTCTCAGCACCTTATCTTGGAAGTTCACATTGGTTAGACAGTGACCTTTAAAGGATTACCTTAACATGCAGGGAAATCAGTCCCTCTCTGATGTGTTCTGAAATTTGTAATAAAAAAATGGCTGCATGACTGACGTTTAAGTTTGGAAGGGGGAAAAAAGAGGAAGAGGAAAAAGAGAAAGGCAGCTTAAATTTCTCCTAACATAAGCTGAAGCTCAGATATAAAACCATTTGACTTTCAAAGGCCACCACTATGATAGCTGACTGCCAATTTGCAGTTTGCAATGTAACATCCTTACTCCATAAACTAGGGCAACAGAGAACACAGCTTTCAAGTTTAAATCATTTTTCCTCATGAATTCATTTGTTTTGCTAGCATAAAAACACAGAGATGGGATTCATTTATTCTCTCCTCCTCCCCTCAAATGTACAACTATATTGTCGATATAAAGGAGCATAAAAGAAAATAATGATTTAAAGGATACATTTAGAAGCAATCACTGACACTCTCTCTTCCCTGTCACACACAGGTGTGGAATGTGGGAGCTCATCTACTCTCCAGGTTGTCTGTCTTTTCACAAAAATAGTGTTTCTCATCATAAAGACATCTGTATCCCTCCATCAGTCATTTATTCATTATTTCCCATGCTACATTATTTCAAGGATAGGAAAGAAAGCTATTTTTGTCTATGTACATGAAACAAACATGTTTCATTTTCCATTTATTTAGTGACTTCCCCCCAACATACTCTGTTTCAATTTTCTTTGTTCATTGTTCCCCTATCTAGCTACCAGCTTTTTCATTAAAAGTGTGCTGAAAAGCTACCTTTCCCAAATCTTTCCCCCTTCCTCCACTGTACTTCAAGTTATCAAATTGTTCCCACCTTGACACAGATTAGTACCTCAGTACTTTCTAATGGTCACTACACAAATCAAGTATGCTGTTTGTCTTCAAAACCAGATAGAGGAGGTATAAAACCAGTACAGTGAGTCTTCCTGAACTGGATTCCCATGAATGCCCTTTCCTAGATTAGAAGAAATTAGGCCTTTACATGTCCAAGGGAAGGGCTGTGGCTCAGTAGTACAGCACCTGCTTATCATGCACGAGGTCCCAGAATCTCCATTTTAAGAAGCATCAGGTAGTAGGTGAAGTAAAAGACCTGAGATCCTGGAGACTGCTCCCAGTAGAAACTATTTTGGATCATTGGTCTAATTCAATACTAGGCAGATTAATATGTTCATATGCTCCATAATACCATGTTTTGCATATACCCCTCATGTCTATAGTTCACAGGCAGGAACTATATGGCTCAATGCTGCTAGATCATGCTCAGATGACCTGGCAAATTCTAGCTGACATTATTTATTCTTTATTGGTGGTGGGGACAGCCAGGATATTCTGGCTAAATACATTTGTCATCACATCATGAATTTTTCTACTCCCACTAGTGAATACCACTGATGTGGGAAGTAGGGAAAGTCACTTCCCAACAGATTCATATGAGGAATTGCACTAGTGAATAAAGATGCTGATAGCTGTGGCAAGTGTAAAATCAATGCCAGCCCTAGTGCCTTCATTATGGGGCTTCATAAATTCTGTATAGTGTGTTGCTCACAACAAAACCTGTTAAGTGGCTTTAACAACCAAATGGAAAGAATTATATGGCTTTCATGATATGGCTTTCCAGGCAATACCTTCCCATCCTAGATAGAACACAGGGGAAAGCCTGATTCTCTCTATAGTACAGTGGAGGATGGAGGGAGTCAGGCAGAGCAAAAGTCAATGTTAAGTATACATGATCAGGCCACAGATATGTCCTCAGTGTGGGTATCCAAGCAATGCTAGATTTCCATTTCCCTTGTTCTGATTCATACATTTAGCCTCAAAATTCCCACATGGCATTTTGCTTGCACAACTGTCTCTAACTTAGATAGGATTTCAGGATATACAGCAGCTGCCTATAAAATATTCTGCATTACTTTCACAGTCATCCAGGGTGACATTTATTTATGGTATTTCATGGCTGCTCTGAATAACTAGATGGAGCTGGCCTGTTTATTTTTGATCGATGAGATATGAACTGAGCTTCTGGGAATCCGTGGCACTTCAGGATCAATTTAGAGTAAGGGTAAGAGGTAACTGTTGCTCATCCACAGCAATGAAAACATGTGGATACAGAGGCAGGGCAGGTGAAAGGACAGCAATGGAGCAAGGTACTATGCTCCATGTTTACTGTCTTGTCTCCTGGTGCTGATTCCATCTTCTATCCGCTATTACAGAACTGAAAAACGATATGAGAATAAGCCAGAAATCTAATAAAATACTTCCCATATTATAAAACTGACCTCTGGATTTTAGTAAATCCACAAGAGTTAAATGCAAACACTACTGCATGCCTCTTGTTTATCTGTGTGCCATTCAGCTAAACCCTAGGGATGTTATTCAGAATTCTCACTCTTTACAGAGGAATTTATGTTTAAGTATGTTCAAAATTCTAGCCTTAAGCACTGCAGAGCTTCAGTCAAGAGACACAAGACCCTTCACAAAACTAGTGATTGACGCTCAAATTTACCTTATTTACAGTGTCTATTTTGGGTGGAGTCGAACAATGACTTTCTCATAATTCAAATGAACAGCATACCAAGTAGTTATGCATTTGTGCAGTGGCAGTCAGGCAGATGCTATAGCATTTTACAATTTACTTGCTTGCTTGGATAACATATTCTCCAAGGTCACCATAAGAAGATTTAATCTTTGCCCTCCAAACTATATTTACAGGGAGACACTTTGAAGTCCACTATGGAGAGCTGTTTTTGTTCCAATGCAGACAGCACTATTCATTACTCAGCAGCATTTAGCCTTTAGCTATATGTTGGAACTGAATGGCTTAAACTACCTTTCCCAGATGGCAGTGCAAGAACATATGAACCCATAAAAGATAACACAAATGTAGTCAGTGTGCTATAGAAGTGTCACACACACAACCAGCTCAGCAATGAAGGTCACTAGGCCAACCTAGCTTACCTCTGAGGGGTACTGGGAGGGTAAAATGGGGGTGAACTACATATGCCACTGGATAGCAAAGCTGGAATACATGAGAGACAAGCTGTGAAGCTTCTCTCACTCCCAATCCACAATACCTTCAGGCAATTGCCCCCAAAGCAAATATACTCAGATGTCAATTTGCAATGCAGGTTTTCGGTTTGTGAACCATCTGGGAAGAGAAATAACTTTCAAAAACTTCTGCAAGTCACTAAGCCCAAAGGCAGTGTGCATTTGTCAGCACAGACACAGCTGCAGCGGATCTGAACTAGTTCCCAGCCATATATATGCATTGTCAAGCATAGAGGTTTTGAAGGTTTTGTGGCTGGATGTCATGAATCCGTGGTTCTTGCCCCGGTTTCCATATTCTTCTCCCCAAATTCTTCCGGGACTCCTGCCCCATTCTGGCATCCCCATGAGGCTCAGAGTGCCACCCCTCCCCTTGCTCTCAGCTTGCATTTCAAAGGCTCCCCCTGGTTTCCATGGTGCCTCACTATCTCCCTTCCTCAAGGCTGCTTTCTCCGGAGCCCAAAACAACAAATGGGGAAATTGCTTTAACACCACTCCATATCAAAGGACTCTGTGATCCTACTTTCCTGTGAGAGTGCCCAATTCCCACCTAAGATGGTTTCCTGCCTTGCCCCTTTCCCATGGCCCAGGTTTATATGTCCTGCCACCCCCTACTATGGGGTCTCTGTCAAAACCTGCTGTCTGTGAGCACATGCAACATGTGGACTTTGCTTCAGGTTTGCAGAAATTACACTGGGGAGTCACCCCACCCAATAAAAGAAGCAGCACCTATAAACTTAATGGCTGTTAATACTAGACTTGGATTGGTTAACCAAATTTAAATGACAGGAAAAATAAGCTTATCTGGCAGCTCTCCAAGAAGTTTCTTCACAGATTCTGAATGGGGGGAGAAATGGTGAAGGTGGTGATGACTCTTCTCCAGTTTTCACTGTGGCCAACACAACACTGTAGAAAAACCACTATCAGCCTGGCAATAAGAAAAAGGGAACTTTGCACCTTAGTTTTTTAAAAAAAACCTTTGTCTCAGTTTCTGAATGATTGCTTTTAGTTTGCCAGAGTTCCTTTGTGTTCCCTGTCATTCAAGGAACTGAACCAGGTAGATCTAAATGGAAGGTGTTTATTTGCCCTTGCAGCTGTGATAGGGCAATTGCATCATTTAAAAAACAAACAAACATACTTTGGTCATCACCCCCACATGTCACAAGTGATGGTCCCACCCGAATTAAGAAAACTGTGCAAGGGAGGGGATGCAACTACAGAATAAATACACCTGAGAATAAAGAATGGTGTGTAAAGGCAGGCACGAATGCAAAGTCAAGCTTAAAGGCTTGATTGCTTGGGAAATCTGTACTAAGTTCTTTGTGCAGAAAAGGCCTGACTCACAACCTTCCTAATATGTTCAACCCTTTCATTTGGGGTTGCATTTTGCTTTTGTCACAATTTGGTATCAAAAAGCAAAGTACTGGAGTCAGCAACAAGTCAAATAAATAAATAAATGTGGCAACTACCTGCAAGTTTGTGATTCATCTCCTGTGAAATCTTTGGCCTTTGGCTGAATTTTCTTGTACTCTGTCTAAGGTGCAGACCACAAATTCACTGCAGGCAGTTATAGCTAAGAGTAGTATTTACCGTATATACCTGAGTATAAGCTGACCCGAGTATAAGCCAAGGCACCTAATTTTACCACCAAAAAACTGGGAAAACGTATTGACTCGAGTATAAACCGAGGGTGGGAAATGCAGCAGCTACTGGTAAATTTACATTAATTGAGGCCTCAGTAGGTTAAATGTTTTTGAATATTTATTTCAGTAAAAAAGTAAACTAGCTTTGTAAGTGCAAAAGAGGGTCAACAAGAACAACATGGTATCAAAAATAATTTTAAAAGTGCAAAACCTTAGTTCAATCAGCAACCAAGCGAAAACACAAGAGTTTTAGCTTGTGTTTCAAAACTGGATTCTTCCACCTCATCTGTATGTCCAAACAGAGCTTCAGCTGTAGCTGGTCTGAGGTTATCAGTATAGACTGAGTTTGCAGTCATCCCCATCATTGCTGTCATTCTCATACAAAGCGCTGTCTTCACTGCCATCTATAGCATCAGCAAGCAAGCAAAGGGGGAGTGTCACATGGACACCTTCTTCCTCCTTTGCAGGATTATCCTACTGTCCTCCAGTGGAGGAGCTCAGGGTGGTCTAAGTGTTTAATCCATGTTCCATCATCACAGGATCTCCCATCCAGCCCCCCCCCCCAACAAATACTGAAAAGTCAAGAGGATGAATAGCTGCTGGGTTTTATACCATGCTTTTTACTAACCAAGGGAGTCTCAAAGTGGCTTAGAATCACCTTCCCTTCCTCTTCTCATGCCAGACACCCTGAGAGAGCTCTGGGAGAACTGCTCTGGGAGAACAGCAATGGCAGGAGAACCAAACAGTATCACCCAGGCTAGCAAACCAGAGCAGAACAACAGTACCCGAAGTTGGCAAACTACTACAACAAGCACAACAGCTACCAAACTGGGAGAATGGACACTTCTAACTACAACTGCAGTGTCCCTCCCCAGAACAAAACACTGATGTAAAGAACTGTAAAACTGAACACTGAAAGAAAGAACTGTAAAAATCAACTTTTAAATGGAACAGAACCCCAAGAAGAAAAGCCAAACAATGCTGCCCCTCAGATTAAAGAAGAAACGCTGGTAGAAAGAAACAGTAAATCCCAAAGCACCCCCAAAACCCACCCCCAACCCATCCACAGAAACCAAATTAATAATTTCGAAGAAGTGATTAGGAAGAGGAAAAAGAAAAGTGAAGGCAAGAGGGAAAAAAGATTAAGAGTCCCTTAGTCAAACCTTTGATGTCCTACAAGCTGCCAGAGCAAGCTCAGCTTGCAATACATTTCCAGAATGCATTGCAACAATTGGCTGCCGTTTCACAGTCTGAGCAGGCTGTTTAAAATAATTTATTTCAATAACAGTATACACCCGAGTATAAGCCAAGGGAGGCTTTTTTAGTGTGAAGAAATGTGCAGAAAAGCTCGGCTTATACTCAAGTATATACAGTAACTAAAACATACTTTTAATTAGATATTTTAAAATAGGAATGATAATATGGAAATTTCACCCAAGAAAAGGTGGTTTATACATATAGCAAAGACATCTGAAACACACACAGAGAGAAAAGAGAAGTATCAATCAATATGAAGCATAACCGATAATGTGCAGTGGCAGGACTAAGAAAAGTGAAAAATGTTAACGTATGTAGGACTATATATACAGGAAGAAACTGCCAAAAATCCATAAACTCAATCCCATAGAAAAGATAAAATTCTAACTTTGTCAATATCTGCTTACAACAACCTCCTGATGTATTGTGTTTTGGAATCTACTCCCCATAATGAACAGAAATAAAAAGTCAGTGGTTAAAATATACTGCTGCTACAGAATGCTCTAAAAAATACTGCATCTTGAAATGAGCCTTTGTGAAAGGACATATAGTTTGCCATGTCTATTTACATTTTAAATAGCTTATTCAGTAGCTGTCAAAGCAGAACTAACGATTATAAGTTAACGTGATATTACATGAAAGCATCCATGTCCATCCTAACAACACTTCAAAGAAAGATTTAGCTAAAGCCAATAAGCAGGATTACATATAGGTATCAGTCAAGAGGTACTCCCATATATCTATCGGAACCCTTTAGAAACTGAAGTGCTGGGATTTGTAATTGGGGGAGGGGCAGATGGGAGGGCAACAATATTCTTATCTAACAAGATTTCAGTGACTTTGTCTGAAAATATTTCCAGCTTCTGTCCATAACAGCTTCACGACACTCTTAATTACACATTTCAGTTGCACAGCAAAACTGTTAACTGCACCTATCTTTGCCTACCAAACACATTGTCTCATGCATGAAAACACCGAAAATTGGAAATAGAAGGCACCAAAAAAGCTACTTTGAAAAGAAACCTGTGTACACAGGCGCCAGTCTACTTTATTATTAGCTGCCATGGGGGTGGTGAGGAAATCTCCAAGCCAAGATACTATTAATTGAACTGATGGTTTTCATTCGGAGATTTGAAAAAAAGGCACTTCCCTTCTTTAAAGAACTGTTGTCCCTAAATTAAAACAGAGGAAAATATTTCAAGCCTCAAAACTAGTCCCACAGCCCTGACCACCCCCTCCGTCCACTTCCCTCTGAGGCTTGGAGGCTGCAGATTCCTGCTGCGTGAGAGCTGCCCCTGTGGTTGAGTTCCCTAACAGCTGCCTGCAGCCTTTCCAGGGCCTGGGGGGAGGGGGAGGCCATCCACAGAGTTCTTCCACTCCACCCCCCTAATCTAGCGCCCATTTTATTCCTGCATGGAATGGGCTTGGGTATTAAATGGGTATTAAAATAAAACAAACAGCAAAGCTCACTCACTGCATTCTCCGTGTTTATAAAGTGAGCCATGATGGGGAAATGAATTATCAATATGTCCCTCCAGTGGTAGTCTTGCTTTTTTCTGCCAAAGAGTTACAATGAAAACATTCCTTATTGTTGAGAGAACCCACTTCTTTCTTTCTTTCTTTCTTTCTTTCTTTCTTTCTTTCTTTCTTTCTTTCTTTCTTTCTTTCTTTCTTTCTTTCTTTCTTTCTTTCTTATCTGCCACTCTTGGCAATGCTGACTTGTGGCTGCTTACAACAGTTTAAAAATACAATATATATAATATAACCAACACTAAAAACCTAAAAATAACCCAATACTATAAAATCTATTGCTCCCTCTTGAGAAATATTCCAGACAGTAGAATGTAGAATTTTCAATCGCCATTTAGACCGTTTATGCACTGGAGGTTTCATGCTAGGCTGCAGGCTGGAGTTTTAGATATGGCAGGTTGCACACATCTTCCTGTACCCATATGGGGGAGCATTTGGCCTGGTGCACCTCATCCGCCCCCGATTTGTGCTCCTGCATGAGAGCCGGGGTAGTGAAGTTTCCAGTGCATAAACGGTCTTAATGAAAACACAAATTGTGGCAACTGTGCAGTTATTGGGTTCTTGGCTTTCCCTTAGGAGAAACCAGTAGCTAAGCAGAACAATACATTAATGGTGAAGAAATGAAATTTATGAAACCTGAATGTTCAGTAGATAGCTGTGTTTTTTGAAAATATGTTATTTTTTTCATAGTATCTGTATATGATTGGTAGACTCCCAGTGTAACCAGGGCTACATAACCTTAATATGTACATACAACCACATAGGGTAGTATCATAGGGAAGAGATTTCCACACAACTTTGTTGTGAGCAGCCCTGAGTCCGCTGGGAAAATAAATAAATAAATAAATAAATAAATAGTGTGAGTGAGTGAGTGAGTGAGTGAGTGAGTGAGTGAGTGAGTGAGTGAGTGATGGGGATCAAGACTCTGCATGTAGGAAAGAACATTCCTATTAAGGTTCAGAAGTTCTCACAGATGACCCCCTATTTGCCTTTCTACTATGTCAGCGTACATCTATTGTAAAAGGCTCCAACAGCAGCTTCCAAAACAGCCAGATGAGCAGAAATATCAACCCTTTAATTTGTTCATGTGTTCAAGCTAGCTGTACACATCATCCTATTTGTTTACAGTTATATTTTTCTGCTGATAAAGCACACCCTAAATGTTGTCTTTTGTCAGTTATTTTATAAGCCAAGTTTAGACTTTTGTATTCTAGGTGTGCATCCCAAAGCTTAAACTGCTAACAAAACCCAGGAGTAGTTACAATCCCTTACACTAAGCTTCTGTTAGCTGTTATTATCGATGATCATCCATGTTACCATTGCAACGTTCGGTGTCTGACAGAAATGACTTTCAAGAACATCTAATGTCACTGATTTAAATGATCCATTGGTTTCAGTGCATACAGGAGCTTCCAATGGGCAGAGGCTGTAATATTTACTTGTCAGAACTTGTGAATACTCTGAACAAATGCACGTGGAACTCTTCTCTCACATTCAAGATTGCTTATGCAGAGCCCTGCATGTTCACTGACACTCCAAAAACTAATGGATCAGATTTATGTCCTTCAGTTTTCCACAATGTTATGGCTCCCCGTGGAAGCCAGCAAATACTTCCTTGTTTCTGTTTTGTAACTGTTATACTATGTTGCTAAATGCACTTATCACTTACACATGCTCCCATTCTGCCACATGGGTCAGCATGGATTCAGCTAGTCAAGATTTCCTCATCTACCTATCAGATTTTATTGCATAGAAGGAATATACCTGCTCTTTGTAGAGCCCTGCCTGGAGCATCTCTTTCTCAACCTTTACAGGCTGGTGCAATCATTGTATTTGCACTAAGTTAAATGCTACTTCACTCACCCTTGCTCCCAGAATTCTAATTAGTAACATCCCACATTGTTAAGTGGATATTTTGGCTCTCAACAGTCACTGAAAATGTATATTAACATATTATTAATAGTGCTGAACTAATGTTATCTTATTCAGTTTTTTTTATAGATTAGTATCATCCACAAATAATCTTGTCGCGATTCAACTGTCTACTGCCCAGCAAATAGTACACTGCAACGAAAAGGAATCAACATAAAACTGTGGAAATGAGGGAATCATCATGTGATTCTTGGGTGTTTTTTGTTTTGTTTTGGGGCTGTTGTTGTTTTGCCTAATGCATAATGCACTGCATGTGTATTCTCCACTGGGTATTTATAAGGGGGGAAAGTAAAATCTGACTCTTCCCAGAGATTCAGGCAAATGTATGCCGGAAATCCATCCCCCATATTTATATTATTTGTCAAGACAAAGCCATTTTCAAAAGGGATATCTTTAACTAGATCAATTCATTGGCTCAATACAGGTACCTGTTCTTTTTTCAAAGTGTGGATTAAAACTGCAGGAGGCAGAGATGGGCAGAGATCAAGGGACCAGCAGAGGGAGAAAGAGTTAACTCCTCTCTTCCCTGCATCCAGAGCCCAGTGACTGCCATCGTCAGACAAACTGTGTGGCATTCCAGTCACAGAACTATAATGTTGCACACATATTGAGAGCCAGTTTGATATAATGGTTAGAAGTGCAGATTTCTAATCTGGCATGCTGGGTTTGATTCTGCACTCCCACACATGCAACCAGCTGGGTGACCTTGGGCTTGCCACGGCACTGATAAAGCTGTTCTGACTGAGCAGGATTATCAGGGCTCTCTCAGCTTCACCCACCTCACAGGGTGTCTGTTGTGGGGAGAGGAAAGGGAAGGTGATTGGAAGCCACTTTGAGACTCCTTCAGGTAGAGAAAAGCGGCATATAAGAACAACTCTTCTTCTACTACTGTTTTACAACTCTTCTTTTTGCACTAAGGGAGAATATACCAACTGTACAGTTAGTATTAGAGAAATGAGAAATACAATATGCCAATTCTTGTTTTCTGAAAAATATTTTGGAAAGCCACATATTCCCCAAGGAGCATTCAACTTTTTACAAAATACAGTACTTCATATTTTGACATCTGCTGGAGACATAGAAACATATTGAGTATAATTTATGGGGATCTTTTTAATCAGCTAAGTACACTTTGTTGTCTTTCATTTTTATAGCTTTCATTGCTCAATCTTAAAAAACAGAGCACTGAGAGCAATAAAAATGGAATATAGCCATTAATGGAATTGATTTCTTTTTGCTGAGTTTCTCTTCTCATATTAGTTTAGTTCCTTAATATCTTCTTTGATTTGTCAGGCTTTCCTGTCAAATGTGCAGCTGAATGTTAATGAACGGGGCTGAGAGATAAAATAAGTGCATCATTTGTTTTTGCAAGGCCAAATATTAGTACTTCATTTGCTTTTTTATATTTATCAAAAAAGTATATGCAAACAAATGGAAAGGACCCTAATTTGAAATTATATTTCTAATTTTGTGAGAGATGTTTCTCTCTAAATTCTTACATTATCACCTCATCTTATACTAATGAAAGACATTAAAGTTACAATCATTGCAATTTGACATAACAAAAAGCAGTTTTTAATGTATAGGAAAAAATAGGTATATAAGCAGTTACCACCAGAGTGTCCAAGTAACTGCAGTACCTTGTGGTGAAAGAAGTTAAACTGTCAGAGGAACCTGAGAGTGAATTCTCAAAATAAACATACAGGGCAAATTTCAAACTCCTTCTGTATGTGGACCACTAGCACTCAGCAGCTTTTGTTAGCAGATGAAATTCAGCAGCATACTGCTGCTTAGCATTTCTCATGCAATTATGTAGTAAGTCATTGTTGTCCTCACCCTACCCCAGGAAAGAAAGGTGGAATCAGAAATACATGTCCATTGCTTCCAAGAGGATTATCTAGCACAGTGGTCCCCAACCCCCAGTCCGGAGACCAGTACCAGTCCATAGATCAGTCGGTACCGGGCCGCGGCTCCTCCTCATCCTCCTCCCCGGCTGCTGCCTCGGGGGCTGCTCTGCTACTCTGCTGCTGGCTCACCTTTGGTGCTCTCCAGCGGCTGCCATGGCTAGGGCTCCCCCTAGGTGTGGCATTGTGCAGCTGCTGCTGGCAGCGCCCCCCATCGGCAGATGGGAAGTCAGGGGCGCCGGCGGGAAAGCAAGTGGAGCAGGGGCTCAGGCAGTGGCAGCGACATCCCTCGGCAAAAGACTACTCCCCCCTGGGCCTCAGTAAAATTGTCAAGCGTTGACAGGTCCCCAGTGATAAAAAGGTTGGGGACCACTGATCTAGCAGATGCCTGTTTGACCAACAAATGCATGCATTTATATATATATATATATGCATACAAAAGCTTATACCATGAGTAAAGCTTTGTTGATCTTAAAAGTGCAACTGCTTCAGACCCAAATGGCTACCCAGCTGAATCTTACTGTGATTTAGTAAATTAAAACTGTTCCCTTCTCTGGAAGACTGAATTGATAAAAATTGAGGGAGATTGAACTGACCACTTCCATTTGGAAGAATAACAACAGTCCTTCTCCCAACTTGCTTCTGAACCCCTGAACCAAGTTAGACTGTGGCTAAGGAATTTAATGCTCAGAGGTCAGATGTTATGTGAATGATTTCGAGCTATAAAGCTTAAGACTGAGAAGGATTGTTAGCTTCTAGTTAAATGGAAAGGAAGTTTGGGTGGGGGATGTGCCTTAATAGCCAGGAAAACTGGTGATCTATCTTGGACCAAGGGATGTCATGGATTATGTGGTTAGTCTCAGACTGTTTCCACATTACGAGACATAACTTTTTAGCCTTGTTTTGGATTTTGACTGGATACTGCGAGTTGACACTTTGCTTCCACATTTCAGCTTTCCTCCCTTCATTTACCAGGCTGTAATTTGGCTTATGTTTTTCACACAGGGGTCAGAAGGAGGCAGCTTTCCATGATGCTTTGTTCTTTTCTACTATTCCAAAAAGGTTGGGGTTTTTTTGGTGCAAAATGCTGCATGTTTACACCTCTCTTTTAATTCTATCCCTTCCTTTCATTATCCCGTGTCCTTGAGCACCCCTTCTTCCCCCAGGTGTTTTTTTTTTTAAGAAACAAGGTTATCATGTTAACACTGCTGCATTGTAATGTGAAAGACTGCTTTTGCTGGACAGCCAGTGGTAAGTTAGGGGGCCAAAAGCTGGCAGCCGGCTCCTGGTGCCACTAGACTCAAACTTTGTTTCAAAGCCATAGCTGTTGAAAGAGGCTTGGCTGGAAAGAAATCTGTCATATCAATTCAACATGGTGGTGACCATGCTGGGCTTCTGCCAGGAGTAGATGGCAGGGTCATTCACCCTACTGCTTCCTGCGTCTCCATGGGGGACCTTTTTTGGGTGGTGTACCAGGTTTACCCTGGATAGCTACCTCCACATGCACCTCCCTTCCCCAATGCTGGAGCTAGCTGGCAGATCACACTGGGGAAGGGATGTATGGTGTTCTCTGTGCCAGTCTTCCCTGATTGTTTAAGGGAGGATGGGTCTTTTGCTTCCATCCCTCACAACTTACCCAGCCTCTAGTAGTCTAGTCCCTTCAGCAGTAGCTGTTTCAATGTGAAAACAACGTGCCAACTAGAAGCCATGCAGGTCAATTGGATTGTTCACATTTTTGGAACATGGGATGGGCAACACATTGGGGATCAGTGCCCAGAAGAGCCACAGGTGGCATGTTAAAATGCCACACCTAGCTCTTAAACTACTAAGTGATTATCAGAGATTTAAGCAAATTCATGTTTAGCCTGGAATGTTTAAGAGAAACTACTTGCTTGAAGCAACACACAAAAATAGGCAGGAGCAAAACAAACAAAAATTATCATAAACTACAATTCTTTGTTAACAATCTGTCTTCACTCACGCACATGAAAAAAAATCTGCTTTCAGCGGAAATGGTCAGATGCTTAACAGCCTATTTCAAGAAGATGGTGCAACTAACTTCTTTATTAAGATCTCTCTGGGATCTTAATTTCCAGGAAAGACAATATGGGAGAAGACAGTCCTTCAGATACCCTAGGCCCAAGCTATGTAGGATTTTAAAGATCAAAACAACACTTTGAATTGTTCTCAGGAGCAGTTTAGTAGTCAGTATAATTTTGGTAATATCTAGGTCACATGCTCCAAACAGCTGGCCCTGACCAGCAGTCTAGCCATAGCATCTTGCACTATCAGAAGCTCTGAAAACTCTTCAAATAAAAATCATACGGAAAAAAATATGTTTGTGCATGTGATAAAAAATGCAATAAATATCATCCTTTTTGAGCACTGTTATTTTGAACATCAGACATATGGATTTGGGGTAGTATCTCAGAAAAACATGGAGCCTCTGACAGACAGAATGCAAGATCATTCCTAAAACATTCCTAAGAAACTGTCAGTTATACAGCTTGTTAAGTATCTGTCCCACACCTCATTAAATGGCTACACAACTATTTAGACCCTAAAGAAAACCAAGATAAACACCAAGATCCATTGTATATGCTGAGTAACTTTAAGGGCCATTTCGCACAGAGCTCAAAGTTGCTATTTGGTTGCCGTTTGTGAAAGCGCTACTTCAAGTAGCGAAATGTAACTAGCCGTGCCCGTAACGCACAGCTGCGGTTTTTGCGGAATTTGGCACTTTCACTTCTCGCCACTTTCGTAACCCACAGGCTTCCGGTTCTCCGTCTTATCGCTACAAAGGAGGTCCCTTTTTAGCGCTTCTGGCCTCCCGTGCCCGTCAATCAAACTGCAGGCACACCTTTGACCTCGACCCTAAAGCCGAACTTGTCGGGGTCCCCTTTTTTTTAAAAAAACCCAGGAAACCCCGTAGCAACGCGTTATCGTCCGATCATTGGCGCCCTTGGAACGTGTTTTCTATTGTTTTCTAGGAACCAGATGCATTGACATGTTTGATTGGTTAATCCCCGCCCACAGTACATGCCCACAGGTTACCTGCTTATATGCACCTGGGCAGACACGCGGTCGGCCTCACTCTTTTGTTTGCGTAGCCTACTGCCCGCAGCACAGGTCAACGTTGCAATGGAGAGGCTTATTTTTCAATTGCTGGCTTACATGCTCGCGGTGCTCCAGCGCATGAATACCGCCTTGTCGCGTCGGACGTCTGCTATCGCGGAGTACCGAGAACGGGTGCCCGGAACGCTGACCAGCAGCAGAAGACGTTCTGTAAGGGTAACCATGGCGGCCAAGAAACGCTGGCAAGCACTGGCAGAGGTCCGGTTCCCCAGACAGTTCTGGGTGGACGAACGATCCTCTGACTGGTGGGAGAATTTTGTGTGGACTCGCTGGGATGATGACCACTGGATTGCCAACTTCAGGATGTCGAGGGGGACATTTTTTGAACTCGTGGAGGCTCTACGTGGACGCATGGAGAGGCAAGTCACTGGCATGCGGCGCCCCGTTCAAGTTGAAAAAAGGGTGGCTGCCGCATTGTGGTACTTGGCCACCCCTCAGTACTTCCGGACAGTAGCCCAGCAATTCGGACTCGGAGTCACTACGGTTGGCGATATCCTTAAGGAGTTCTGCCTCGCCATGGAGGCGGAATTGTTCAGCAAAGTCGTGTGCCTCGGAGACCGGCTTGGAGCGGTGAGTGTCATTCTATCCCCTTTGCCCTTTAAATTTTTTTTCTTGTTTGACAGGTCAGCAACGAAGACGCGATACACCCCACGCTGACATGCAATGGCTTATATTCTTTTCTTTCCCTTATTCCAGAGTATGGACGGGTTTGCCAGGCTTGGATTCCCGCATTGTTTTGCGGCCGTCGATGGAAGCCACATCCCTATCCGTGCCCCCGGGGGAAGCATAAAAGAGTACGGGAACAGGAAGGACTTTTGCTCTGTTCTCCTGCAAGGAACAGTGGACTTCTCCGGCCGGTTTATCGATGCCGAGGTGGGGTGGAGTGGCAGGAGGCATGATGCCCTTGTTTTCAGGGAATCCAACCTCAGGAAAGCCATGGACGAAGGGGTCTTTGTTCCAGGAAACCCCACCGCCACCATTGAGGGCGTGCGTGTGCCGCCGTTGGTGCTCGGGGACGGAGCCTACCCAATACGACGGTGGCTCATGACTCCCTACAAGCGGCCAAGGACAGACGTGCATAGCCACTACAACCTCACTCACTCCCGGGCAAGGAATGTAGTGGAGCGTGCCTTTGGACGTTTGAAGTCCCGGTTCCGTTGCCTGATGTCCCGACTACACGTGCATATAGACAATGTGACTCCGCTGATCATCGCGTGTGTCATTTTGCACAACATATGCGAGGACAAGGGACATAACATCCCCTTCCCTGTGGATGAACCTGATCCTGTTGTCCTTGAGGACACACAAGACATCCCTGAAGCAAGGAGAAGAAGAATCTATGCAGAGGGGTGCAAGGTTCGGGACGCCATAGCCACCCACATCTACAGAAACAGGAGGCGTGTTTAATTGTTTTTCCCACTCTCTTGTTGGTGAATAAAGTTTTGTGTTATTTGTTTAACCTTGTCTTGTGCGGTTTGTGTACTTTGCCAGCAAAAAAACGGGGATTCTCTGGTCCAAAAGCACTTTGACAGCCCTAAATGCTAACTCCCAACTGAAATTGACAAACACAATACGGAAGCGCTGAATGGGGAAAGTTCGGGGAGGCGGGTAGCCAGGAAGTATTGGCGACCCCTGTCAAACCGGGGGATCAATCCACTTATGTTCCAATGAATAATTTTATTGGTGGGCAGCTTTGATACATTTAAAAAACGGGGTGGTCTATCGGAGCAACGCACGTTCGTTCCCTAACCGTCATTCCGAAGATGCCGAAGCCACGGAAGGGCTCCTTCTGGCAGCGCGCCGAGGCTGAGGCACTTCTGGAGCTTGTGCTCCAATCGAAAAGTGTTGGCCGCCTTATGGCCAGCACCCACTGCCACACCAAGGGTGCTTACCTGGTGTTGGCTTCAAAGCTGAGGGAAAGGGGCTACGTCCGGACCTGGGAGCAGGTCCGGACAAAATTCAAGCGCCTTAAGCTGGACTTCCTAAACAGTCTGGAACAGTGGGGGGGGATCCCGCAGCCAAGTGGGAGGACGGTCTTCCACGACCAGATGGTAAAAATATGGGAGAAGGCTGGGAAGCCCCCCCTGGACATGAGGAGGCATATGGGTGAGTGCTGCCCTCGTTGTGTTTTACCCTTAAACATGCATGGAATGACTAGCTGCCTCTTTCCCCTACTGTCCCCAATGAAATTCGAGAAAGTATTTAGATGCTGTCAACCCCCTCAGACTTAGCCAGCCAGTACTGTAGAACCACTTTGGTTATGCGCTTAGACTCTAACTGTGGTGTGTCCACCAGCTGTGTTTCATCTCTGTTTTGTGTGCTTTTAATTATGATTTGTCTTTTTCTTTGCCCAGCCACACAATCACCATCCAAGCTGGCAACAGCACCTGAGCGTGAGGAGGGGGAGGAAGAGGGACCTTCCACCTCGGGACAGGCTGCAGGTGAGAGTTTTATGCCTGTGCGGGAGACCCATGTGTGTGTACCCCCATGGAGCCATATGGGAGCCTGCTGTGATGCTCCCATTTGAAGTGTTATTAAATTCTTTGTTTGATTTCTATAGCTGAAACTGTGGAGGCAAGGCTGCGTGCGATGGAGGCCAGAGTTACTTCCCTGGAGGCTCAAGTGGCAGAGCTGAAAGGGGAGATTGAGCAGCAAAGGCAACAGAGGGAGGCGGAAGAACGTAGGTTATGTTCCCCACTGCCCAACTCTTCTCACACTGTGGCTAAGGCCACTTAAAAGTGTATGCATGTAAACTAAAGAAATTTGAAAATATGTGTGGCACTAATGTGTACTTTTTCTCCCTCCCCACACAGTTAAGAAGAAGGAGGACGAAGAGCTCTTCCGGCGCAAAGTTAGGGGGACCGTGGGACGGCTGTGCAGGAGAGTGAGGGCGATGGAAGGGGCTGGGGAGGGGAGCGGTGGGACCTGAGTTTTGTTTCCTGTTTGTGTTTTGGGGTAGGGGTTGGGGGGGGGGGGCTCCAAGTTTCATTCCCTAATGTTTTTCCCCTGTTAAATGTATAGTTTTGTTAAAAAAAATAGGTTTTCCAGGGGGGTGGGGGGTGGTGGTGCTGGTGGGGCTCCAAGTTTCATTCCCTAATGTTTTTCCCCTGTTAAAATGTTTTTTAAAATAAAATGTTATTGCAAATTTTATAACAAGACTCCAGTGTGACTTCTTAAACTCGCACATATTTAACCCCACACCACACTCCTAAAACTCCTTGAACTAACACCCCTCCAACCTCCAACCCACACAGCAGTACCACAATATAGACAATCACTAGAGAGGCCGCTTTCGGCCTTGCAGATTCTACAGTAGGGTACACAGAGACAGAGTCAAAAATATAAACTTTATTCAACAAACAACAAAACACAGATAACATGAAATAGAAAAAGTGGGCAAAACTAGGAGGGGGAGTACTTGTCTGCTGGTTTTATTTTCCTCTTTCCGAGAATAGTCCTCCTTCGTGTTTGGGTGGAGGCATTCTGAGAGGGAGTCGGTGGGGTGGGTGCTGGAAGTGGTGGTGTTGGTGTGGGTGGTGGTGGGGGTGGTGGTGGGGGGGCGGGGGCGATTTGTGGAGGGTAGGCCCTTTCCATGACCACTACAGCCCTCTCCATGAGTCTCCTTATCAGTCGCACCTCCTCCACGCCTTCGCGTAGGATTTGGTTTGTCTCTCTAAGGACTGCCCTCAATTTTCTCCCCTCCTGGGCAATGAGTGTGAGCATGGCTTGGTCAGCGGCAGCGGCACGCCGTGACTCCTCATAGCAGTGCTCAAGGAGCCTCTCTCCCACGCTTGTCAAGACGGAGACGCGCCTCAGCCTGCCGCGTTCCCTCGTAAGCCTCTCCTCTGCTGGGAGCGCACCTCTAGGTGGTGGGCTGCCTGGAGCCAGGGGTGGTTCCTCCTCCTCATCTGAAAGAACCTCTGTTGGCAAAAAATGAGAAACAAAACTGTTAGTGACATCAATAAAGTCAAAACACACCATGGTGGACATGGTGTTCTTTTTTGTCCCCGTGTTTTCCTGCCAAGAATTTAAACAATCCCCGGCGAGCACATGGCTATTGTTTGTTTGCCCATGGTGTGCTTTTACTTTTGCCTACTTTCACAGCAGGACTCTCAACAATTAAAAGGGAGCACATGGTTAGTGCCTAGCGACATTGTCCTGCAGCTATGGCTCGAAAG
Organism: Paroedura picta; assembly: GCF_049243985.1. Taxonomy (NCBI): domain Eukaryota; kingdom Metazoa; phylum Chordata; class Lepidosauria; order Squamata; family Gekkonidae; genus Paroedura; species Paroedura picta. The sequence continues at coordinate 93,211,328 of NC_135369.1, read as the reverse complement.
GAACAGGTCATGCACGCTCACCATCTTGAATCTGTATCCGCCTGCGCCGTGCAGGAGGTCCAAGCAACCCAGGCTGTTCCTCCTCCTGTGTTCCGGGTATGAAATCTGCAAAAAAAGGAAAAAAAACAGATCTAGGACCAAAGGGTGGCAAAGCCAGCTTCAAAGGCTACACCAGCAACGCAGAGGGACTCTCTTCTTTCTCTTAGCAGTGCTGCTGCCCTGCACAAACAGAAAAGCACAAAGCAGTCAAAACAGCCCCCCCCCCTATTTTAACTAATACTTACCAATGTTAGTTGATGCCCCCGAATCACTATCCACGTCAGGTGCTGCTGGAGACTCGAGGGGCCCCGTCCCTGGCAACTGTGTCTCTGTGGACAAGAGCAGAAAATATTGAAAAATGAGCAAGCATACACCATGAACCACAAAGCAAGCTCCCAAAGTAGTGAGCCAAAGTACTGCAGAAGGCCTATGGGCGAGGCATGCAGCAAATATTTTGGGGCTGTTGGTTAAACATGACCGTTTCAAATACTAACCACATCAAGCACTCCACAGCCTACCATCTTTTAAAATCTTTTAAAAATTAAAATTAAATTATAAAATTAAAACCGTTTCAAATAGTAAACACAGCAAGCACTCCACAGCCTACCATCTTTTAAAATCTTTTAAAAATTAAAATTAAATTATAAAATTAAAACCGTTTCAAATAGTAAACACAGCAAGCACTCCACAGCCTACCATCTTATGCGTTGCAACGAACTGACGAGAAAACGATGGCCAAACGTCAGAACACACATTTGCTCAAAAGGAAATATAAAATAAAAATAAAATCACTTACCGGAGGCAAGGGGCGTTTGCTCAGGAGCCTCCTCTGGCTCCCCAGGAACGATGGCGATGAGGTCCAGCGTTACCGATTCCGCGGCTCGTTGCTGGACGGGGGGTGGAGGGCGAAAGCTGGACGAGGTGCCCTCGCCGGGATCCTCCTCAGCGGGTGGTTCCTCGACCGGGGCAGCCGGCTTCCGAACCACCTTAAGGCTCCGGCCGACGCGCTTCGGCCTGCCGGATCCTTCCCCGTCTCCGTACAGCTGGCGCTGCTCCTCGAAGTAGGGGCAGGTAACCTTCTCGTTGCCGGAACCCTTATTATGGTTCACGGCACGCATATACTCTGCCCTCATTGTCTTGGTCTTCGACCGGCATTCAAGGCCGGTCCTGTTGTGGCCCAGGGCGCGCATCTTAATGGCCACTTGTTCGAATACCTCCCTATTCCTGTGGGAGGACTGGAACGCGTCCTGGATTTTCTCCTCCGAGAAAATCCCGATCAGGTCCCTGATCTCCGCGTCCCTCCAAGTTGGGCCACGGCCGGTTGCAGGGACGGACGAGGCTTGAGAAGACGATTCCATGTTGCTTTCGCTGGTAGCTGAGCAAAATGGTGGTGGAAGGTGCAGGGTGCAACGGATCATATACCTTCCCGCACACAAAGACAAAGGGACTAGCCGGCTCCTGATTGGTAGAGGGCAGTAGGGGACACGCGCATTGGCCACATTAGGTCACATGTCACGTTCAAAACTCCTCGCGCGGGAACAGGATCTGCTCCTAATGGCCAGATTGGCGCCCTTGTTGTTTGACTTAACGCATGCGCTGATTCGTTTACACGAGAGAAGAGCAGTTTGAACATGCAGCGGGAGCCATTTTAGGAAAATGTCCGCCATTACACAAACGCATGCCGGTGTTCAACCGAGAGCAAGTGCGGCAGTACTCGGCAGTTCCCCAATAATATTCACCAGCCACAGCATAAATCAACCAAACATGACATGTTACTGGCGTACGTTCGTTGGCACGCTCAGAGGAATGTTTTTTAAAATGAACGGGGGACGGCGACTCCGCTTGCCGGAGGTATAGCTGCCAATGGAAGGGGTTGTCCGCACCCAAGCACAAGCACGCACCGGGAACCACACAAAGACCCACTACACATAAGCCGCCCCTCATGATATCACCACGAATCATGTCTATTGAACCCCTCTAAGCTAAGCAGGAGACTGCGAGCGGCGACCGTTCGTTGGCACGCTCAGAGGAAAATTTTTTAAAATGAACGGGGGACGGCAACTCCGCTTGCCGGAGGTCTAGCCGCCAATGGAAGGGGTTGTCCGAACCCAAGCACAAGCACGCACCGGGAACCACACAAAGACCCACTACACATAAGCCGCCCCTCATGATATCACCACGAATCATGTCTATTGAACCCCTCTAAGCTAAGCAGGAGACTGCGAGCGGCGAATGTTCGTTGGCACGCTCAGAGGAGAATTTTTTTAAATGCTCCCTGTACGTTGACTCCGCTAGGACTGGCCGATGGTAGACGGGGTTTTAAGCTTTGGCCAAATTTAGGGAACGTGACGGTGTGTGCCATTGTGCTTGTGAAAAACTCTTGTGGTGTCCGGGCAGAATTTCCTAAAGTGATCGTGCTTGAAAGCCAGTCGCTGTCCCGTTGCCTCGTAGATCCCCGCTCGCTCGGAGAAAAAAAAAATGGCGAACAGTTCGCCGGAAGTTTCGAGGACAGGCTCGGGAGGAGGGACTTTGAAGAACCCGCAACAATGGTAACGCACAGGTCTTTAGCGCTACTGTTGCAGATTGGTTGCAGGAGTGTATCGCTATCCGGAGGGTGAATCCAGTTTTCTGGATTCCCCTAAAAGCGCTACAACGAAGCGCTTTTTGCGGGTCGGTTTCAGGATTGTTGCAGATCGTTAACGACGTCGTGCGTTATGGCAAATTAGTAGCGTTTTCAATCAGCAACCATTGTGCTATTTTTAAGCCGTGGGAAATGCCCCTAAATATTCTGCAGGTTCTTTTTCCGCATAGAGGAAAACACTTTGTCCTTATGACTGACATTTCCATCAGCTCCAACAGAGAATCTCTCTTGATTTTAAAAGAGGAAAGCATTTTGGGGGTGGGGATGGAGAGCAAGAATCAATCCCAGTACATTCTCTAATATCCAGAAGCTCCTACCTTATGGCATATTCAATCACCCAGAAAATTGAGAGACTGCATTTAGTTTACATTTGTATGCAGATATTAGCATAAATCCACTCTGGCTAAAATAATCGCCTTTTAGCTGGCTAAAAGTGTTATTTGAGAAATTGTTATTTGAGCTAAAAATATATTTGCTAGCCTATGCACAAGGTTGACAGCATTATGTTCTCTACAATTACAAATCTCTCTGCAACTTCCAAGCAATCAAACTGATGTCACAATGAAGGCTTATTTGTTGGTTGGTTGTTTTTATACTTGCCTCATCACATCTTCAGTGGCATCCCCTGATGTTCTACTGCACTGCAATATGCAAACATGATGCAACTATGATTTTTTTTCTGAAACTGAAATAGGCTATCATTTCACATTCATCGTTCTTAGCTTCAAACCTTTTCTTTCAGACAGTCAGATGATTTGGTTCAGTAGCCAAGAAAAATGATAATTTTTTTTTGGCTGATGTTGTTTCTGAATGCAGATGCATCTAATCACTACATATCAATATAGAACATCTATTGGAGAGAAACTGTAATTTAGCAGGCAGCCCCTTATGCGTCTGCTGCAATGTCTGGCTACATGTCTTTATTCAGGCTCTGAAGGAAGAATAGGGCTGTCTCTACAAAAGTTAGAAATATTTCTAAAGAAGCAGATTCCACCCTCCCCTCAAATATAAAAACAAGGACATATTCACTGGTGAAATTTAAACACATGCTTAAGAACACTAGACAACCCTGGATGGTCTCTCTTGTTCAGTGGCCTGTCTTTAGCAGCAGCCAGATACTTCCATATAATACAGAAGAAGAAGAGTTTGGTTCTTATATGCTGCTTTTTTCTCCCCGAAGGAGTCTCAAAGTGGCTTACAGTCGCCTTCTCTTTCCTCTCCCCACAACGGACACCCTGTGAGGTGGGCGAAGCTGAGAGAGCCCTGATATCACTGCTCGGTCAGAACAGCTTCATCAGTGCTGTGGCGAGCCCAAGGTCACCCAGCTGGTTGCATGTGGAAGAGGAGCGGGAAATCAAGCCTAGCTTGCCAGATTAGAAATCTGTGCTCCTAACCATTACACCAAGCTGGCTCTCAGATCCTGAAGTCAACAGCCACGTCCACTTTGTCCCCAACAGCTGCTTTTCAAAAGTATACTGTCTCTGAAAGTGGAGGTTCTAATTAGCTAGGGTAGCCAACAGGACAGTTTTCCATGGGTCAACAAGATCTTTAAATGCTTTTTTTTCTGGATTGTGCCACAGAACAATCCCAAATGTCTTACCCTGCTGCTATTTGCTTCTGCTAAACTATACTCTTTCCCAGCTCCCATTTAAAAAAGAAGAAATCAATCAAGAGCATCAGGAATTTCATTCATTGTCTACATGGACTGCTGCACTCTGGGTGTGCCAGTCCAGCATTTCAGCACCAAATTTAGAACAGTTCACTTTAGACAGCTATGCATGGAGAAACACAGCTGCTTCCTGTTCCTATTTCCCGATGTAGCAACAAGTACCTTCCAATAAAACAACAGTAGTGAATGTGCCCTCGCCTTTGACAAAAGGACAAGCCTTTGGGGGAGCCGATTTAAGGCAGCACATTAAGTAAACTGATGCTGTCATTAGTGCAAATGTCAAGTTCATTACAGCAGATGTTTCAGCTGAAAATCGCTACACATTAAAAACACAGAGTAAATGTGCAGTGCAGCCACCATTTTATTTAATGTCTGCTTCAATGCCCCAAAGAGTCAATCAGAATCATCTCTTCATGTAATTACCACATTGTTATGTAACAAAGCAAGTTATTTGGTTGAAACATTCATAACAAGACCCAGTTCCAGGCTACTGCTAATCATTTTTGTCAGCTTTTGAAATGTAAAAATGCTTATGAATGACTTTTTATTGCTAATGCAGTTAAAAACCACAGAACAGTAACAACCTTCCATTCTGCTATCCACAGTGCAACACACATCTTTTATTCTTCCTGAGGCTAACTGTTATTGACTGAAGCAAAGTCAAAAGCCTCTTAATTTCATCCCCTCCCATTTCCAGCATTTTCAGATTTGACATCAGCAGCGTTCCTCATGGATACAAATGACAATTAATACACTAAGAACAACAAATTAACGCAAGAAAGAGAAAAACTGAGTCTATCACAAGCTTCTAAAATCTGCAAAGGCCCTTAACCAAATACTGCTAGAAACTTATTCACAGACCAATTATCATCTGCAGCCCAGTATTTTTGTTGATGGGCACACCTGTGGAAAAGGGCTACTGTCAAAATACAAGTCACAGAAGTGCATGACAAAGTACCCTATATACTCACATATAAGCCTAGTTTTTCAGCACCTTATTTCACACTGAAAAAACCCTCCTCGGCTTATAAGCGGGTATATATGGGAATTGTAGAGCCTCTTGTGGCGCAGAGTGGTAAGGCAGCAGACATGCAGTCTGAAGCTCTGCCCATGAGGCTGGGAGTTCAATCCTAGCAGCTGGCTCAAGGTTGACTCAGCCTTCCATCCTTCCGAGGTTGGTAAAATGAGGACCCAGCTTGCTGGGGGGTAAACGGTAATGACTGGGGAAGGCACTGTCAAACCACCCCGTATTGAGTCTGCCGTAAAAACACTAGAGGGCGTCACCCCAAGGGTCAGACATGACCCGGGGCTTGTACAGGGGATACCTTTACCTTTTATACGGGAATCGAAATAAAAGCCTGCTCCAGCCAGCCAATCATTGTGTTGCCTTTTGCAAATGTGTACTGCAAGCTGAGCTTGCTCTGGCTGCTGGTAAGACATCAACGGTTTGACTGAGTGACTCTGATCTTTTTTTTCCTTCATTTCTTCCTCTTCTTAATCACTTCTTCCAAACTATTCTTTTCGTTTCTGTGGGTATGATGGGGTGGGTTTTGGAGGTGCTTTGGGATTTATTGTCTCTTTCTCCTAGTTTTTCTTCTATCTGAGGAGCAGCATTGTTTGCCTTTTCTTCTTGGGGTTGTGTTTCTTTTAAAAGTTGATTTTTATAGTTCTTTCTTTCAATGTTAAGTTTTACAGTTCTTTATTACAGTGTTTTTGGTTTTTTTTGGGGGGGGGGGCATGGCAGTTGTAGTTAGAGTTGCCCATTCTCCCAGTTTGGTAGCTGTTGTATTTGTTGTAGTAGGTTGCCAACTTTAGGTACTGTTGTTCTGCTCTGGTTTTCTGGTCTCGGAGGCACTGTTTGGTTCTCCTGTCATAGCTGTTCTCACAGAGCAGTTTTCAGAGCTCTTTCAGGGTGCCTGGCATCAAGAGAGGAAGGGAAGGCAATTGTAAGCCTCTTTGAGACTCCTTTGTTTAGTGAAAAGCCGGATACAAAAACCAGCAGCTAGTAATCCTCTTGACTTTTCTGTGTTTGTTGTTGGGGGGGGGGCTGGATGGGAGAGCCTGTGATGATGGAGCATTTCCCACCCTCAGCCTATATGCGAGTCAATATGTTTGCCCAGATTTTGTGATAAAATTAGGGACCATTCCGCACTACTTCAATGTAGCACAAGGCTTCCAAATTGTAAACACTACTAATTTGCAGTTATGCACGACGTCGTACACAATCTGCCACACTCCTGAAACAGTCCTGCAAAAAGCGATTCGTTGTAGCGCTTAAAGGGAAATCCAGAAAAGTGGTTTCACCCTCTGAAAAGCGCTACACTCTTGCAAATAATCTGCAACAGTAGCAAAAAAGACCTGTGCGTTCCCATTGTTGCGGTTCCAGCCAAGTCCCTCCCCCTGGCTCTCTCCTCTGAACTTCCGGCGAAGCGATCGCCATTTTTTTTTCTCAGAGCGAGCAGAAAGCAACGAACCGGCGAGCCTTCATTCACCCAGCGAGGCTTCTCCGGCTACAGTCCCTCCACAGAACTGCTTTAAAGCTTCCCTAAGTCACCAAGCACAACACAGCCCCATTTGCAAGTTCCCTTTATTTTCGTCCGAAAATCGCACCTGTGCACAGGGGGGGGTGTTTCTTTTCACTCGGGGGAGCGTGGCAACGATGACTCGCCAGCTCACACGCCAGCTGCCAGCTAAATGGGGCTCTCCGTTGCAATGAATTAACGCATATTCATTGCAACGTGTGTGTGTTTTTAAACTTTTCTTAAAGGGAAAGGGACTTTTCGGGAGCATGATAACGGCCGCCCATTGGCTGTTCATTTAATTGACGGCCAGGGGCGGGACAAACCACAGAAAAAATTGCTTCCTTTCTAGCGATTTTTGGCGAGACCAGAAACCTGTGGGAAACAATTGAAACGCTACTGGATTCCACTACAAAGGAAGGTATGCGTAACTCAGAATTGCACTATTAAAAATAGCGTTTCCACTATCAGGAACCAATTGGCAACATTGGTCCTTGTGTGGAATGGGCCTAGGTGTCTCAGCTTATATGCAAGTATATAAGGATACCAGTGCTGGTTCACGGAATCAGCCCAATTTTTACTGAGTATCCATTGATGTGTTTTCTGCAGGGATGTTCATTTGTGTAGAAATTTGGCTCTCAACTTTTTAAAACGGGGGCAGATACAACCACCACCCTAAACAGAGAATAAGAATTTTCTCCAAAAAACACAATACAGAAATTGAAAAAGTCATTGCTCTCGACACTAGGATAATAGCACTTTTAAAGTAATTTCCCTTTCAGACAAGCAACCTTTGGGTAAATCAGAATGTGAGCAGCTCTATGCCCAACCTTCCTATAAATGAGCTAAGAGATAGAAGAAGCTACCCCCAAAAAAATGAGGCTTGGGTATGCATGAGGTACAGTGCCAAATGCTCAAAGAAATGGGGAAAGGAAACAGAACAAGCTGCTGGAATTTTCTTTAAGGTACTGGTATTTTAGCCTAACAGTATCTAGGTGCTAGAGTCAATGCCTCAGATGGGCATGGTGCAATCCTAAAACAGAAAACAGCCCTATTTTAGGCTTATACCTGCTCTCTCAAATGCAACTTGGAATCAAAAGAGAATATGCCTGAAACAAAGCAGATGACACCTGATCAGAATTACAACAAACTAGCAAGACTGGTGAGGGGGCGGCTTTTGAAAACACAGACATTTTTAGATCACTGTAAATGCTAAATTTAATATAAAATTGTTCTATTATAGTTGTATTCTATAAATATGAAGTGTTTTTTTAAAAGATAAGTGTCTCCTTTGTGTTCAGTAGTTTAACATCAGGTCTTAATACATATATTAAAATTATGGACTGGAAAATTTGGTTGGGATATGAGAAATACATATTATGCTACATGTCATCTGTCCATTTATGTGAAAAGTGGGGTGAGGGAACCTGGCTTTCCTGAGCTCTGTTAGAATCCTCTGCACGCAAGGATAGTGCTGGGGGAGAAATGGAGTGAGTCACATGAAGGAGAAATAAAGAAAGCCAAGCCATGTAGCAAGCCTGATTTGTCTACAAATTTATGAATAAAGAAAAGCTGATATTTCACTCCTGAGGAAAGTTTTAAACTGAACATCCAGCACTTGCTCAGCATGTCTAGCCAAACATCACCGATGAAAACAAAACAGATTAGCTGTGTTTTTTCCCAGATGAATGCTGGCTCCAGCAAGTCTCCCTTTGTAGCAGCATGAATGCATCCTTCTTGTGGAAGAAATTCTCCCCACTGTTTTCTCCCACAGAGATGGCTAAAAAGAATAAAGACTTTTTTGCCTAATAGAAATGAACTTATTTCTATCCAGACTTCCCTACCGCTGGAAATCATTTTAATCTCTTGGAGAATGGATGTTTCCTGTTACCTTATTCACTGCTACTGATTCACTCCTGCCTGATTAACAAATGTGCTTTACAACCAATTTCTTTTTCACAAATATTTGGACGCTAACCATTCATAGAAGAGGAAAATGCATCTCTATAATAGGATGGAACTAATTTCTGGTAACTCAAACTCTTTTTTTTCAATACATGACAAAACAAAGCTAGGAAATAACTGGAATAATTATTGCTCTGAAATGTTTCCTTCAGCTCAGATTAATCAACTGGAGAACAGAATTATTCCATTTCCATAATTAGAATATTTATATTACACCTTCCATAATCAAATTAAAAATCCAAGATATTGGCCGGCAAGTGGATGTAAACAAAGCCCCAGGTTTTCTGGCTCGAAATAGAAATAAACTGTCCTGACAGTCTGACTCTCAGAGGGTATGTGGGACACATACCTGCTCTAGAAAACTTGGTCAGGGCCCCCTCCCTCCCTCCCAAACACACACACACGCATATAGAGACTGCCTTCTCAACCACCCCCATTTCCCCCCTTACCTGTTGGTTTCCCAACCTTCTCCTTGCTTCCTCTCCCCTCCTTCATTTGCAAACACACAGAAACAGAGACTCCCTTCCATTCTCCTCCCGGTTTCCCCTTTACCTATTGACTTCCCAACCTCCCCCCAAGCAAGCAAACAAATGCATGTGAACACACACGGACACACATGCACACACTACCTTTCCTTCCCCACTCCCCTATCCTGCTTACCTGCTCCTTGTTGCTGCTTTGACCCCTGGGGCCAACGCTGCCACTGTGAATGCCTCGGGAGCAGGGAAACCACTGCCTTGGCCCCTGTGGGTTGTACAGTGGCTGCCTAGGCCTCCAGGGCTGGCACAGCCACTGCGAATGCCTTGGGGGTGGGCAACCATTGCCTTAGCCCCTGTGGGTTGTACAACAGCTGCCCAGGCCCCAGGGGCTGGCATGGCCATTGGCTGGCCCCTCCTGGCTGGCATGCTCCGTAGGGAGGATGACAGACATCACATCTATCTACATTTCCGTTTGATGAGGTGTGTCAGAGGGTGTGTTCCACATCAATAAATGCCTACTGAAGCCAGCTATCTACCTTTTTATTGTGGAGAATAATAACCGAAAATGAGCTTTAATGCTGACCAGATCCTCACAGGATCTATTCCACATCCATCATGTAAACTGGGTCAAAATGATATATAAGTAGCCCAAATGGTATATTAAGTCTTTCTTCTGGTGTACCTATGTTTATAATGGCATCTACATCAAAGCATATTCTCAATATTTTATAAGCAAAACTTGGCAAAAGCATCACAGCTAATTGTTTATTCCTGAGACACTAGAGGTTCAGATTTAATAATCAGCAGATGTTGAGCTACCTTGAGCAACAGATAGGGAGATGCATAGAGCAACCAGAAGAATAAGAAAACGATATTTCCCTTTTCAGATTGTCATAATACTTGAACTTATAGTTGACATTTAATTAAGGGTTGAGAATATATTAGTGACAATCCTTGTCAGAAACAGAAAAATAGATCAAAGAAACAGACAAAATGTTATGATGGGATATTCTCGAGTGGGCTTTCTCAACAGGGGTTTTGTGAAACCATGTGGTTTCTCAAAGGCCCCAGAAAGGTTTCCCCAACTGGATGGGAATTAATTCAATTTTGATTTTTTTAAAAATTAATGTATTAGGTAATATGATCATATATGGTTATGTTGACTTTCCCTCCCCTCCCCAAATGGCCAATGATGGACCTGGAGGGGTGGAAAAATCCTTGCTGGCTGAGGCTTGTTGCATGTGGCAGCAACTGGAATCCAGAAAGGTAATTACTTTAATTTTAACAACTGTGTTGGGGAAGTGGGCAGGAGAGTGGGATGGAACATCAGATATCTGCCCCAGCCCTATTCCCAACCCAGTAGAATAAACCACTGAGCTGTTTCTGGCATGGGGGGCAGGGAATGATGGATCATGATGCCACCTTGGATGGAAGTATCTGGGTAATGTCACTTTTGGCACAATGTAACTTCTGGGGGCATGGCAGGGATGTGTGGTCTCCTTACTTCACTTCTGGGGGCTCTCAAAGCCTGAAGATTGTTTCAGGATTTTCTTGATGGTAAAAAGGTTGTGAAATGCTGTTCTAGAGAGCTAGATATTTGGGAATCCTCCCCCACAAAAGACAAAATTAGAGTTGCCGACTCCGAGATGGGAAATAGTAAGGTTTTGGAGATGGTGCATGTGAAGGGTGAAGTTTGAGGAGGGGAGGGACCTCATTTGGGTATAATGCTATTCATTTCACTTTCCAAAGTACCCATTTTTGACAAGAAAACATATCTCTGTAGTCTGGAGATGAGTTTTTATTCTGAGTGATTGCTAGGCTCTACCTGCAGGTGTAGGAGAAGGAATGTCTACACACATTGAACTCCATTTGTACAACTCAAGTTCTGCTATTACCATCCACTGTGCAAACTGAGATAGGGCATAGATCTTCAGCCCCCATCCTCCACAATGTGCAGATTGCATATACATCTCAATAGGGCTATAAACATATTTGTCTGACAGTAATCCTAAGAAGTGTTACACTCTTTAATGCCTGTTGAAGTCAGTGGGCTTTGAAGGATATGTTAGTTTGCTTAGGATGGTGCTGTAGAAAAGGCAAACCATACTAAGAAGCAACATGGTAACTCACCTGATTTGATGTGACCAGAAAAAATATGTTACTTGCTTAATATTCATTTTAAAATCTATGACAACACTAATTATTTTTAAAAATCTAAAATGAATGTTCTTTTGTTGGTGGTCTTTATTTGCTTATCAAGTAAATTGATGAAAATTTGCCCTAATGGATTTTATAATTGGCCATAATAGATTTCAGAAAAAGGTCTCAAAAGACTGCAGAAATAATACTCTATGGGATATATTAAGATGAAGAGACTGTTCAGCTCATGCTTTATCTGAGACACTGTAAAAAGAAAAAGTGAAGTGAAAAGTCAAGCTAATAATGGGTAGAAATATTAATTTGAAAACAATAAATCACAGATTGATAATGAGAAACATAAGTAAAATGAGCAATTTTACATACAATTTTGAATGTCCCATTGAATTGTGGAACAATTGCCAATGAGTTCATTCACTCACATAAAAGTGGGTCAATTGTATTATACATCCTGAGATCATGAGATTCAGGGTAATTTGTAGGGCTGGCATATGTACCAACAAGATTTCAGCAATGTTGCTCTTGCATTTTACACATATATATTTTTATTATCTTTAACCGCTCTGCGGGAGCGGTATAAATCAAACAGTAAGGGCCCTTGGGGTGGGTCCTGTCCGGGATGGGGAAGGGTGCCCAAGGGTGCCCAGACTGACAAGCAGAGGGCCCAATCGGCAGGCGCGAAGCACTCCAATTGGGCACTCCAATTGTTGGTCCAGCACCAAGGGCCCAAATGCGAGCCACACACAGTGCGGCTCGCGATTGGCCCCTTGGCCCCAGTCTGATGAGTTGGGAGGCACAAAGTGCCTCCCGACCCCCCCACCCCCCCAATGTTGGCCGCCCTCTGGCCAAGGCCACCATTACCCGCCTGGCCACCGACACACCAGGTAGGTGGTGGGCCTTGGCTGGGAGGCGGGGGGGGAGGAAGCTTCAGGGCTGGAAGAGAGGCAGGGCTGGTGCGTCACCAACACACCAGCCCTGCCTCTTTCCCAGCCCCAAAGCCAGCACCTCAAGTGCAAGGGGCCCGGAAAGAGGCTTCGGGGCCGGGAGAGAGCCAGGGCTGGTGTGTTGGGGACAATTGCATTCCATCCCCCAATTGCATTCCGTCTCCCACCCTGACCACTCCCTCCTCCTTCCACTTCCCTCCAAGGCTCAGAGTCTGCAGATCCCTGCTGTGTGAGAGCTGCCCCTAAGAGCTGCCTGCAACTTTTCCAGGTCCTGGGAGGAGGGAGAGTCCATCCACAAAGTTCTTCCACCCCCCCCCCCCCAATCTAGCACCTACTGTATTCCTGAATACAATGGGCTTGGCCCCTAGTTTAAGAAATAAGATTCTATAAGACACAGACAAAACACTAAGCAATCATAGTGCATGTGTGGCAGGGAAAAATAAGATGGGAAATGGCAATGGTTTGGAGGGGAGGGTCAGCAAAGATTAAATAATTGCCTAACTTGCACAGATGAAGAAGTTGGGTACCTTGAGGGAGAACGTAAGGGCAACATGAAAGAAACCAGCATCCAAATCAGGCATCGCCACAAGGAAGTACACACGGAGACTGAAAGAAGGGTTTATATACTCTTTCCCTAGCCAGACACATGGTAAAAAGTTATGTAGGCTTTTGGACAAAAGCCAAAAGGCTGACTGATCCAGGATGGCCATGATCAAAGTAATCAAAAGAGGATGATCTGGGAAACTTAGGATCCAATTTTATCCAGATGAATACATAGAGCAATAAAGCTTTTTTGCAAGTTGGTATTATGTTGGGTAGATAGAAGGGGAATTTCAGAGGTAAGAAAGCATTTCTGAGATCTGCTGTTTAGTGGGGGGGAGTCAGGAGGGAGGATATTCTTTGAAGTTGCCAGCACTATGTGTGTGTTTTCCACAGAGGCAGGAATACTGAGTTCATGAGGTCAGTCAGTCATGCCAAGCTTCACTGGTGTTATCTTGAAAAGGTTGGCCTGACTTTGTTTTTTGTTTAGGCCACAGCAAATGCCCCAGGTCCGGAGTCCATAATCTTGATTGAAGAAGCACTCAAGTGCTAGTCTCACCCTACAATGAGGTATGTTGTCAGAGGTACTGATTCAGATGTTGGGTATCATAGGCAACATTTCAAGATCTGGGGGCTTTTCGCACGCCTTCAAAATCGCACAATGGTTGCCAATTGAAAACGCTACTGATTTGCCATTATGCACAACGTCGTTGACAATCTGCCACACATCTGAAACCGATCCGCAAAAAGCGCTTCCTTGTAGCGCTTTCAGGGAAATCCCCAAAAGTGGATTCACCCTCCGGAAAGCGCTACACTCCTGCAACCAATCTGCAACACTAGCGGGAAAGTTCTGTGCGTTACCATTGTTGTGGTTTCTACAAAGTCCCTCCCCCTGGCTCTCTCCTCTGATCTTCCGGCGAAGCGATCGCCATTTTTTTTTCTCCGAGCGAGCGGAGTTCAACCCACCAGCGAGCCTGTTTAGAGGCTTCCCCGGCTTCAGTCCCTCCCCAGAGCTGTTGAGTCACTAAGCACAAACAACAGAGAAGCCCGTTTGCTGATGTATTTTCCCTTTATTTTTTACACTGTTTTCGGCCGAAAATCGGGCCCGTGGGGGGGGTTTCACTTGGGGGGAGCGTGGCAACGATGAAACGACAGCTCAAACACACCTGCCAGCTGGATGGGTCTCTCCGTTGCAACGAATCAACACATATTCATTGCAATGGGTGTGTGTTTTTTTTTTTTTTTAAAAAACCTTTCTTAAAGGGAAAGGGGCTGTTTGGGAGCATGCTAACGGCTGCCCATTGGCTGCTTGACGGCCAGGGGCTGGACGAGCTCGGCAATAGCGCTTCCTTTCTAGCGGAAGCTTGTGGGAAACGATAGAAACGCAACTGGATTCCACTACAAAGTCAGGTATGCATAATGACGAATTCCACTATTTTAAATGGCGATTTTTCGTTCAGCAAACAATTTGCTACAAGGATCCCGGTGCGGAAAGCCCCCTGGTTTTCACAGGTTACAATCCAGGGTCTGTTTAATACATGACAATCCAGGGGTATGGTTTCACTGGTTACAGAGCAGATAAGAGTTTAGTTTAAGAACTGAATCCTGAGAAAAGCCAAGTCCTTGCTGTGCATGGCTGTTAACATCCAAAATTAAATGTTCAAGGGAGATATTTCCCTGCAAGTCAACAAGAGAAAGCTAGTGATCTACAACAAAAGTCCTCACTTTGCTCCATTAATGAAACATTCTACCACAAGAGGGTTCACTTTTGGGTCTATTTGGAACATAAACATGTGTATGTGTATATATATCCCAATGGTTGCTTCATTTGCCTTGAGCTTATATAAATACATTAAAATTTTAAATGCTTAAAAAACTTTAATATTCATGCTGTGGAGAATACATGGCTCTTCCTTCTTTTCCCTTTTATATCCTTGCTCTTTCCCTTAAACTTTCTTCCTGGTGGCAATGAAATCTTTCTGCATTTTTTAATGTTTCCAATGGAGAATTACCTGCTTTGCCAAATGTAGTATTTCAAGACTGCTTAAACCGTCATGAGAGAAAAATATATATTAAATGGCTTGGTAAAATTCATCAAAATATTAGCAAATGTTGGACTCCTGAAAAACACTGTCATGGGGCGAGGAGAAAGAAAGTGGCAGAAAAATCTACAATTATGGCATGGTTAAGGCCTTCATGCACAAAGGTTGCAATGCCAAGGATATATTCCTGGGAGAAAGCTCCTGTGAATAACAGTGGAGTCAGGGCCAGTTTAAGGGCCAGTTTAAGGATTTGTGGGGCCCATTGCACCAGAGCCAATGGGGCCCTAGCAAAGTACAACTGGTGTTGTTCTTTGTGCAGCACAAGTATCAGCAGAGCATCCTCCCCAGGGATAGTTAGGAACTCTGGAAACAACTGACATCTTCACTTTGCTGAAGACATTTACTAGTATTATCCTGAATTCTAAACTTCCTTAGCATAAAAAATAGAGCAACCTAAAAACAACAACAACAGAAAACTGAGTACACTCAGGGACTCATCCTCTTTGAGGGCTGTAATTCCAGAGCATTAATGTCTTTCCCAGGAATCCTTTTACATGTGCTAGCAATTCATTGCAGTTCAGAAGGTGCACTCCTGCCTCAGCTGATACCAGCAGCTCCAAGCTGCCCACAGCCCCCCCTCCCCCACACTGCCTTCACCTTTGTGCTTATGTGTGTAAATGTAGTAAAATGGATAGCAAAGAGTAACTGAAATCTGATTAGGAGTGGAGGGAAACTCCACACCCTAAATTTTTTTTTGTTCCCCTTAGCTTTCAGTCCCTATGTTAGTTGGCATTGACTTGCAATAAAATGTGTTCTGCAGTTCCTATGAGTACGTAGATTTATTCCCCCCCCCCCCATTACAAAAGTGAACCTCTGGGATTCTTCTGGGATCATTCTTGAAACCAGGCTTTCCTGTGGGGCTCAGGGGGAGTACCTTAATGTCATGTAAAAGGGGAATGTCATGTAAAAGGAAAGCTGCAAAGCCCATCTTCTGTAACATTGCAAGGAACAAATCCCTTCAAAGTGATTAATGGGATGGAATCCAAAAACTGCCCCAGATCTGGCCAGCTGACACATCCCCCCCATCTGCCACCACCACCACCTCCTCTCCAGCTCCTCCTCTGCAGCCTGAAGATCCACGCAATGAGGCTCCTTGCCTCAGTCCAAGCAGAAGAATGCTTGAAGTATGTGCAAGCTCTCTCGCAAGCTCTCTGTCACTCAATTCAGGGGCTTTGCTGGCAAGGGAGAAGTGGGGTCCCTTGATCCATGGGGCCCATAGCAGCTGCTACAAGTGCTACATGGACAAACCAGTACTGAGTGGAGTCACTTTCAAATAAGACATGGGTAAAGAGTTCTCTTAACACCTCAAGCAAACAGAAAATGGCTAAATTTTGGTGCTGCCAAGAGATTCCTATAATACTATCAGCTATGATACTTATATAAATATTTATATAAACATGTTATTTATATATAAACATGACAAGATCTACCCAAAATAAGTATTTTGAAGACTTGTTAATTGTAACTTTCCAATTGAAAGCAACAGAGGAAAAGGCTTAACTTTAGGCAAATGTCTGTACATGTTCAATCCAAATTTCTTTTGCAGTCTGCACACTATAGGGTTGCCAGCCCCACACTGAAGGTGAAGGATCTCCCAACCATGGGACCCATCCCCTGCTGCTGATCAGTCAGCCAGTGTGGAGACTTATCAGGGGCAGGAGAAAGGGCCAGGCTATGTCTGGTGACATTACTTCTGGCATGTACTGTAACAACAACAACAACAACAAAACCTCTTTGGTGCAAACTCTATGGTACAAGTTGTTTTTACCATGGAGCTTTCCCCCAAACACCAGAGAGCAATATGTTGATGTCACTTCCAGTCCATGCCAAAATTGACATTGCTGCATCACCAGCAACGTCGCTTGGGCCTCCCTCCTGCTTCTGGTAAGTTCCCCATGCCACCCATTGCACACTATAATGTCTCTATAAAAGGACTTCTCCCAATTTGGGGGGAGCAATAGTTATTTAAATGTAGAAATACAAATTCCTAAATTTAGCAGAAGTCTGTAATATGAGCTAGGTGTGCATTGAAGTAGTTTAAGCTCCTTTACACATGAATGTTTCTCAATATTAAAGGAAGCAAAGTTTGGCCTTTATTAGTATTGGACGGGTTGCAGCCCACTTTGCACTGAACTTGCCCACAGCTGCTTTTTAGGTGAGGGTTTTGATTAAGTTATGTATTCTGTTTTCACCGCAAAACATCATCACTAGGAAATCAAGATTATGCTATCAGATGGTCTGTCATTAATACTGATAAAACTGTGAAGTCATATCTAGGGTTTCCAGGTCTCCCGGTCTCCCGGCTTCCAGCAGAGATGGGGAGTAGGGTTGTTCAATCCAGGTTGGGGAAATCCTGGAGATTTGGGGAGAACAGAGACCTCAGAGGGGTACAATGCCACAGAGCCCACCCTCCATTGTCTCTGGGGAAACTGATCTCTGTAGTCTGGAGATCAGCTATAATTTCAGGGGATCCCCACATCCTGCCTGGAGGCTGGCATCTCTAGTCAGATCCCACTCTATCACTGGCTGTGGCACACCACATCTGGCTTGGTTGTTTTGATAGCCAATTGGGCCACAATAGGCCTCCATCTCCCAGCTCATTCTTAAGTGTTTACATTTTAGTGAGGGCAGAAGGTGTTCAGTAGTACAGATGTACTTGCATAGCCAGGACATCGAAAACTGGGTGGCGAGGTCAGCTAAGATACTTCTGCCATTTTGTATTCTTTCATTTTGTGACAAAGTATTTTTCAGGGAAGCAAAATGCAGAAGCGTTCCAAAAATTTACTTACTAACAACCACAACAAAATAGATTGGTTTACAAAATAAAACGTCTTTGGCAAAGTCATTAATTATGTTAATTTCAACTCACAGCAGATGCTCACACTGCCTCCTACTGTTCAAATCCTGCAGTTTTCACATCAAAAAGTGAGATATTGAATTAGCACACATGGAGTCAGTCAGATCCTATTTATGTCACTTGCATTAGAACCAAAATGAAGGCTAATCAGTTTAAGCAATTTCCATCCAACACATAAATTGTTTTTTCCCCCTCAAGAATGCCTTATTACAAGAAAGAGATAAGCCTCCAAGGCAGACTACTAATAATTCAAGAATCCTCTTTTCTTTAGCATGATCTAGGATCACTAACCTGGAGATTTCAGAGAATTTCATCTGATATCCAGACTACAGACTATATCTCCTTTGGTAGAAATGGCAGGTTCATAGGGTGAACTCTATAATATCACATTTATTTATATTTATTTATGTATTTATTATATTTTTATACTGCCCTCCCGTATGTCTCAGGGTAGTTTACATGGAACATTGTAGATATAAGTAACAGTCATAACATAACTTCCGCAACAATTTCAACACATTGACAGAACATTACAACTGGCTCAATTGAACAACAGTTTTGATAGTGACAGCAACCTTACTAGAACCCAAAGGAGTTCAGCTTCATTCAGGTCCCCAGGAGAAAATCACAAATCTCCAAAAATTTCCCAAGCCAGAGCTGACAACCCTATTGTGATCTCAACATCACTCACTTAAAACAAAAACCACTGTTATAAATATTAGATAGATATTAACCCCGCAAGTAGTAATTTCCTTGTTCTGCAATCTGTCTGATTCAAGACCTATACAAAGGAACTTGCTTCACGTACTGTCCTTGATACATTCCTTATGTCAGAAAGCACTATATAAAAGGAAATTTCATAATTGATTTAAGTTTTGTACGTTGTATGTTTAAGTTGAGAAAGGAAATGCAGGGGATAGCCCTACAACCCCCTCCAAAAAACGTTGAAGAAAAAGGGTATATTTATTATGTAAAAGCAAAGATACAAAAATACACACAAAAAAAAGCAGGGAGTCCAGCCAGCCACTGGTCTAGCCCTCCCTCACCCCTCTTTATTCCTGGGAAGCCCAAACAAAGAAGAGAAAAGTTGAAGTGTAAAAGGAGCCAGACCAGCCAAGGTAAGTGGCAGCCATACCTAAAGTTTTTTTTGTTTTGTTTTGTTTTTTGTCCCAGCCGAGCCACACATCCCTAGAAGGACCCTCACTCGAGTATAAGCCGAGGGGGGCTTTCTCAGTATAAAAAAATGTGCTGAAAAACTCGGCTTATACTCGAGTATATGCGGTAAATGAGCCACAACCAGAGTGACATGATCTCTACAACCAGTTCAGTCAACATTCTAGATGCAGTATTATGCCCATGTTAAAGTTTTTGCACACTTTGCAACAGGAGCCTTCCAAGAATTCACTGCAGCATGTGACTAGGGCATGTACAGCATGTGACTAGGGCATGTGAAAAGTTCTTCTCTGCCCAGGAAAACCCACAGATGTCTATCCAGTCAGAGCTGGTAAAAAAGCACTCCTATCCACAGCTGCCACCTGCTTATCCAGTGTTAGGAGCAGGTCCCAAAGCAGCCACTATGTATCAACGTATTCCTTCAAAGAGAGGGCAATCGTATCCAAAATGGGTAATATCTAAAGTCATAGATTAGACATTCTGCAGTACACACAACTCTTCTGTAATTCTGAAATTGAAATCTAGCTCCTTGATAAAATTTAGTAGTTCAGCATTGTCTTTAATGGCATTGCTCACATCTAATGCCAAAGGGTATAAAGATCAAAACTTTTTGTCTTAATAGTCAGTGACATATGCAACTCTTCTAGTTCTTCAGCACGCCCGGTGATTGCCAATGCAGATAAAAACACAAGATACCTAATCAGGGCATATTTCCCCCATTACTTAAACCCTGCACTATTTAACAAATTCACCATCAGTCAATGGTATACCACTCTCAGTAATAGAGTTAGCAACATGATAACTGGCCATCATAGTAGACAGGTCCTCTTCAACATGCCTTCTAAAACTATTTGCTTAAAAACATTGATTTTTAAGAGACTTTATCTTGTTCACTTGCACCTCTCCTTGATATATTGAGTAGCTCTTGTGACAGGATGCGAAGTGCCTTTTAAGATTGTACTCCTTTAATACTAAGGCAGTTTCAAGAAATATCAAACTGCTTTATCCTAGTTGAAAACAAAGAAGTATTCAGTAGTCCAATTATCATTAAAGACATGGTGCTCATCTGCAATTTTTTGTTGCTTTGAAACAGCAATTTCTTTTCAGACATCTTAACAGACGTTTTAGCAGAGCAGCATTTGAAGAGTTTCAATATAATCCTTGAATAAGTATAAATACATAAATATAAATATGAGGAGTGTAGTTTTAGGGTCCTAACTCTTCCCTATGCTATCATATCTACCCCACTCTAGTTGCTACTAGCTGGGATTTTTCATTTGACCATGGTAAAGAAATGACTCCTGCCTCCCTATCCAGCATAGTTCTCAGGGAGAATATTTTAATACATTATTAATCTGACCTACCAGATGGCAGAGTTACAATCCTAACTACATTGAATACTATGAGATTTACTTATTAATAAACACAATGTCTTGCAGTTTATATCTACACATGCCAATACTTTAAAAATTGAGGGGCCCTTTAAAAAAAGGCAAGCAGAGAAGAAGAACAAATGGAAGGATAGTTTCCCACCTGGAGTAGAGGATATACCATTAAGGTAGCTTCAAATTATATTCAGGGTACACATGCACATCACTGCTTGCCAGCCAAGCCTTAATCATGAGAAGCAAAATGGCAGCTAAAGGGAGGGAAACTTAAGATGTAGGAAAGGGAATCCCATAATCTTTTTTGGTAAGAGAGTACTCCCTCCCTCTCAGCTCCTGCAATCACAGATGCTTGAGAAGATGCCTAGCTAGAGTGGGTGGGCATGGAGAGGCATAAGCAAGCCAGGGTAGAAATCAGAGCAACCAGTTCTTGAGGGGGGAAGCAAGCTTTTGCCTATAGCAGCAAACTGCAAACGCCACTTGGAGGAGCCTTAATGGGTGGAACCTCTAGAAATGTATTCTTATTTCTTTGAATGTATAAACTGCTCTCTCTGCTGAAGCAGACGTTGCATGTTCAGTATGCAAAACACTTTTTATCGTCTTTTTTTGCAAAAATACTATCCTTTTCCTGTATTTTTCTGCAAAAGCATGCCAGATATCTCCTGCACCCATTCACACAGCTGCTTCATCTTCCTTACGCATATGGAATGTACAGATAGGGGGAGTGCGATGTTACAGGTAACTGCGATGTTACAGCTGCAGTGTTACAGGTAACTGAGCTTTGTTGGCTAGCAAAGCACTAGGAATGGCTGAAGTGCTAATATGGAGGATAAGATCAAGGAGGGGGCTGGCAGAAGGAACCCTGGAGACTAGAATGCAACTACTGAATTTTTTTACAAGAAAAGGACAGAAGAAGAGGCTCCTGGCGTTCTTGGATGAAACTTCTGAGCTTGACTCATACCACCAGCGCCAGCTGGATCAGGACGGTTTGGCTGTTCTCATATTATTTAAATCTGTTGGCAATGTTCAACATGGTTGACCACAAATTGTTAGCCCACTGCCTCACCGGGACAGGGATTCGGGAGACAGCCTCCATGGATGGGGTACAGCTCGAGGCTGTACCCACTGCCAGGAATCTGGGGTTTATCTTCAGACCCCTATCTATAGAGGTGCAGATCACTAGAGTAGCCCAGGAGATATTTTTCCATCTATGCCAAGCCAGAATACTAGCACCCTACCTGTCCCCAGAATACCTGGCTACAGTGATCCATGCAACGGTCACTTCCAGACTAGACTTCTGTAACTTGCTCTATGATGGCCATCCCTTGTCCTTGACGTGGCAATTACCACTGCTGAAAAATGTGGCTGCTAGGGTCCTCTCTAGGCCATCTTGGCAGGCCCATATCCAGCCTGTACTGAGGCAGCTGCATTGGTTGTCAATTGCGTTTGGGATCAAGTTCAAGGTTTTGGTATTAACCTTCAAGGCTATTTGCGGTCTGGGCCACCATATTTGAGGGACTGCCTGTCTCCTTATGCCCCGCCACATGGCTCTTTGATCTGCGGGTTTGAATCTGCTGATTGTCCACGGTCGGTAAACCTGGTCTTGATCATGGCCAGGGCCTTTTAGATCCCAGCCCCAATCTGGTGGAATGAGCTCACAGAAAATCTGAGGGCCCTGACAGAGCTATCACAGTTCTACAGTGCCTGCAATATGGAGCTCTAACCTCAAGCATTCGGTTGATACCAGGCTGTGGAAGATCTGGGGACCCTCCTCAGGATGCCCTGAACACCTAGGGCAGGAGGCGCTCCACCCAGGCTAGCTAGCAGTGTGTGCAGGTGGAGGGCAATTCTGACTCATGCTGGACTGATCAGTTGGAAGGGAGTAGAATGGGGTTAAGTTGCCAGGGGTTTTATAATTGGATTTTTACAGATGTTTTATTGGAGATTTACTGTAAATCACCATTAGCCGGCTTGGCCTGGGAATGGCGGTCAATAAATCAAACAATAAAGAAAGAAAGAAAGAAAGAAAGAAAGAAAGAAAGAAAGAAAGAAAGAAAGAAAGAAAGAAAGAAAGAAAGAAAGAAAGAAAGAAAGAAAGAAAGAAAGAAAGAAAGAAAGAAGAGCAGTAGAGAGTCCTTCTTGTGGTAGGAAGAACAGCATGAATTTGAGGGGAAATGTTTTGAGGGTGAGCAAACAAGCAGGTTGGAAGATTTGGGGGTGCATGCCCCTGCAATGCTTTGAAGGCAAGAGGCACCTTTGAGTTTCTTCATAATCAACAATAAGAATAAAGAGGCATCAGATGCCTTAATTCTGTCTCCTGCAGCAGTGCTCACAACCTGGCTTCATCATAAGGCTAATTCTCAATGGAAATCTCATGCTGATTCCCCCGGCTGTCTCATAGCTTGTTGCAGAGAAGCTCTGTAAGTGTCCTTAAAGGAGGATTCAGGTACTTGTCTGAGAATGTCAGTATTCTATATCCCTGAGAAACCCTACTTCTCACCTTCCATAACATTCCCAGCTTGCTGTTTGTTTGTTTCCCCCGTTACCTGGTCTCTAGCTAAAATTTAACACATGCAAACCCATTATTCATTAATGTATACTGTTTATTTTGCTGCCAATATGTCCACATTTGATCAAAAGTGTCCTCTCTCTTGACTTCCTGTCTCTTCCAATTTCTGGTTCATCTAACTGGTCCTACTTTCCATAATTAGGATGCAAGGGATGCTGGCATTGTTTCTGCAGAAATGAAAACTATATATCCCAGAATTGGCAGAGAAGGCTTTCCATGTGGCATCTTCTGTGTGGCTCTCCTCAGTCCTTTTGCCATGGACACAACAATGACAACTTTGGGGGTCAAAGTTAGAGGGAAATTATTAGTAGCCTAGGGATAGCACCAATGGTATCAGCAACTCGTTCTTAAGAAATTAAATACTGATCACATCTTCCTTGCCAGCAAACTGCCCAGAGACCACATTCAGCTTCATTCCAACAATGCTAAGTCCCATCCCCCTGCCTCCCTAGAAGACTTCATAAACAAAGAGCTTATTTATTGTTTAGATACTTATACCCCATTTCCTCCCAGAGGGAGACCCGAGATACAACATCATCCCCCCACCTATGCTCCGAGCTAAAACTCACCAATTTAAAGTCAGCAAGAAGGACAACTAATTACTCTCTAAAAACCAGAGGATGTTATTCCTTTCATAAGTAAAGGCAGGCCTAGTATGTTTTGCTTTTTCCCTACAAAGAATTGCTATTTTAAGTTTTATACATAGAAACTGGACTAGACAGAAAGATGTGAATAGCACAAGAAAGTTGGACCATTTTCTGGGGGAAATTCTCAGGATCCAGGAGGGGGGGAGCCTTCTCTTTTATGCTTCCTGTTTACCTATTTGGAGGGAAGTTCAAGTTTCTATTTCACCAAGAAATAGTCTAGCACAACAATGACAATGCTTTGATGCCAAGGTGGAGAGCTAAGTAGACAGTAACAAGAAACCTCTGAAAAGATACCAGAGACCCACAAGTCTTGCCTATGACACCAAAAGATCTTCCTCATACATACACACATACATGAAAATAAATGCACAATATATAAGCTACAGATGCTGTAGTAGGGAAGGCCTTTGCATCTTAGGAAGCCACCCACAAACAAAGTGAGAAGGAGGCCCTTGACACAGTGAGCAGTGGGAGATGCACTGGAGAATGACAAGAGCCATTTGCACCTCTATCGTTTCCCTAAAGCTTTTTACAAAGCAATAAGCATCATACTAGGCTAGGAGAAGTGATAGGATGTCAATACGATAGCGCCTCTTGACAACCAGACACGGTAGCCATTCAGTGCATTGCAATACCCCCACACAGCTGTAAACATGATCACCAATTAATCTGTGCTGGTTTGAAAACAGGAAGTGTTTGCCTGTGGGTTATCTTTAAAAAAAGTTAAAAAGGTTTCTGTGAAATGCTCGTCCTTAATTGGGGCTGTGATACTGTACATGCATGTGGTGTCTTCGCGTTCTCTTCTTTCAAACTCTTCTCAAAACACATGGAGGGGCTTTTGTGAAGCCTTTAACCCCTTTATTTTCATAGCCAAAAACAAACCCAAGTCCCAAATTTAAAAACAAAACAAAACTGCATTTGACCACAATCAGAGCCTTTCTCCCGCTGCTTCTTTTGAATGTCAACCCCACTGCCACATGTTAGACTGCAAGGTTCTCGGGGGTGGGGCAGAGGGCTTCTGATACATTTTCTGCTTAGGATACTCTGTGAAGGTAAAAAAAAATGATCATTCCCTCATCCATTTATACCACCAGCTTGTTCGTTTTACACCATCAATGGACTTGGTGATTCATTTATTCATTGATACCCCTTTTCTTTCATAGAATTTGGGGGGGGGTGTAAATGGATGGGGGGATTATCCTTTTTTATACCTATACAGAATTTCCCCAGCAAACAGTGTGTTAACAATAATCATCATTATTCAGTGACATCACAGTAACATAACCTCATCCCCTCTGACTGTTCGGGTTCAGGCAGGCACCAGTGGCAATTGGCAATAAGCGTGGTCTAGACAAAAACCCAATGGGATGAAGACTGCTGTTACCCGCCACGAGCCTTATAGGGAGTGGCGGCAAATAAATCTAACAACAACAACAACACTAACACTTGGTCAGAAGGCAGAAAGTTTCCAGATTACTGGTCTTAGATGCAAGGGTGCTGCGAACAAAGTTACCACAGAACATTATTAAATTATGAGGATATTATGAAGGCACCAACAGTTATTTGATGCAAAGGGCCAAAGAATCATCTTTGCTCTACATCTGTCTTGCCAAGCTACTTTCCCCCTCAGTGTAATATTTACTATATATGGAGTGTTCAGAGCACTTCACATACTACAGCCTTGCAAATCAGAGCAGCATCTTTAGCCCCTGTATCGATGACTATGGCTGAAGGATCAGGGGCCTGTCTAAGGCTACCTTCTCCCCCAATTTAATTTCAGAAGAATAGCAAAGATGTAAAATTTAGCTATGAACTCAGCAATTCTTAACATCTTGTTCCCTATCCTCACCAAGCCAGGTTTCTGCAATATTATATTGTTATTCTGATGCCTCAGGCTTCTATGATCAGGCCTTCAAACACTGTATTTCATCAGCACATGTACACACCTAGACACCTGCACACAACCAGCAAGAGCAGCCTTACAACTATCCTCCAGGGGTCACAATTGGGTTACAAATTCTATACAACATGATGACTGAGCAGCCTGATTTAGAGCAATTTATTCACATCCTTCTTCATTAAGATTCAAATGGAATAAGTAATGTAGAAATTGAACAGATACAGAAAATGTGCATAGCTTGCTCCCGTAGTCAGTAAACATTTATTCACTAAGCACCGATCTTGCCTTCTCTCTCCCTCTTCTCATATTCTTTCTTCTTCCCCATCCTTTCTGCTTGCTGTTTTAATGCATAATTAAGAAGGTCAGAATTAATGAAGCAGTGTGGAGTAAAGTTCAAGGAATCCCCAGGCACTATTTATTCTATTAGATCTCAGGCGTGAATGTCAGATTGGCAGTATTAGAGGCAGAAGCAGTTATGCTGGCAGCATCCCAGAAATGAAACTATCAAGGGAGACTTACCTGCAGTGTCAAGTCATTCCTGAGCTCCTTCCCTGCAAAAATCACACGCAACTGGTCAGCTGGAACTCCCTGTCGCTTAGCAACCTCCTCCTTGAGCTGGAAGATGCTGGTGTCTGAAGCAACCTCCACTGGGAAACCATGGCTGGAGTTGAACCTGACAAACACTGACCAAGAACAGAACACTTTTTTTTTAAAGGAACCCAAAAGTCTGAATATTTTGAAGTCTGATACACCTTAGAACAACACACACAAAAATGCTTTCTGAAATGGGGACCACACACACAATGATACTGTAAACTCTTAGTATTTTTTCTCATTTTGAAAAGAGGAAACTTAATATCAAAATGCATTTTTAATTTTGAAAGTATAAATTCCAAGTATACATTTCCCTCATATAACTGTATTAATTAAAACATGCAATATGCTTCAGATATCATCCTAAATGACTACACAGAACAAGAAAGCAGTCTTTATTAACAATTTTCAATATGATCACTAATTTCAGTTTAGTAATTCAATGAAGAGAGATATAAATATATATTCTGCAAGTGTGTGTGCCTCTTACATACATACTGAGTATATCAAATGAATATAGGAAACACCAGTGTGCTCCCTAGAATGTATGCTAAAGCATCTTTTGAAAGAAAGCTCTCATTACAATTATATATACTGATGACTAGAAATTAAGACCACTGTAGATAAAATGCAGCGGGCACTAGTGGATTGGGAGGAATAAGGAATGAAAGCTGCAGGTCATTCTTCTTCTGTAAGGTAGAAGAGAAAGGAGGGCAAGGGGTGGGTGAAGGGATGCATAGAAGGGAGAAAGAAAGGAAGAGAGAAAGGCAGAAAGGCAGAAATACAAGCAGGTCGAAAGAGAACAAAGGAGAGAGAGAGAGAAAGGCAGCAAGGAGATAGAGAAATAGAAGAAGGAAGGAAGGAAGGAAGGAAGGAAGGAAGGAAGGCAGGCAGGCAGGCAGGCAGGCAGGGAGGTGGACTGGGAGGGGGGAAAGGAGGGGGGTTTTGAAGGGTAGGGAGTGGCATTGGGGGTCCTAATTGTGGGGGGAGGCAGGGGAAGAATGTGGGGTTGAGAGGGGTGGGTGCATGGGTGCACGGGGTGGGGGAAGAGGGGCAGATCGCGGGGGCAACTTAAGGGGGGGTGAAAGAAGATGGTGACTGGTGGGTTGGGGACCTGTGGAGGATGGGGGGGCGGCTAGGCGAGTTTTGGAAGGGTGGGGGCAGAAGACGGCGAGGGGTCGGTCGGTGGATTCATGGAGGTGGGAAGTGTGTCGGCGACTGTTGGGGGTGGGTGGGCGGGAAGAAGGGTAAATTGGGTGGGAGGCTTCATGGGTGAGTGGGGATGTAGGGGGCAGGGAAGCTGCAGCAGAGGGAAGGCATTTCGGGGGGGGGCGGGGGCCGAAGAGTGGCCCTTCCAAGTTTTTATCCCAGACTCGGCCCGCCCCTTTCTCCTCCCAACTTGCCCTTAGCCTTTTATTATACCGGAGTGGTTACAGATGATTCACACACATTGGCCTCCTAGAAATACAGCTGTCCAGAAAATAATGTTAGAGATAAAATTATGTGCTGCCTACAGTGCCTTTTCTACAAGTGTGATGTCTCTCAGAGCTCACTTAAATAACTGCAGTATGTAACTCCTGCTAAAATACACTTACAGTGCCAAAATTACTGCCAAATGAAGAACCGCAGCTGTTGGTTGACAAGACATCTGGGAAATGTTATGAACTACTGTCATTCACTGGATAGGGTATTATTTTGGTCATAATTACATGGATACCATCCTTACAATTAATGGTAACCTTGTGGTTGAAAGTATCAGAAATCCGAAGACCTTTACATAAATGAATAGTTGGATGCCGGCATAAATAGATTTTTTTTAAAGTAAATTATAATAGGCCTGCAGTACACAGGTCACATTTCAGTGATGATTTCACTTTGTGAATTAACAAGTGTCAAGGGCCATAGATGTATGTATGGCTCTCTTGCCATCTTCCCAACACCCGCATCTAAGCTCCCCAAAATGTCATCAAGTTGAAAACCAGAGAACTTTCTGGAGTAACATTCCATTAGGCAAGAGGGACTGCTAGTATATAGATAAGTAGGACGCATTTCATGAGCACACATGTACTACTCTGAATCCTGGCCAATATTATGTCTATGCATAAGATTTATTTTTCCTTTCCAAAGACTTGCAGCTTTCAAAAGTGTGATTGTGTCATTGTATTAAACTACACATAAAGGTAAAGGTAAAGGTAAATAACCCCTGTGCAAGCACCGAGTCATGTCTGACCCTTGGGGCAACGCCCTATAGTGTTTTCATGGCAGACTCAATATGGGGTGGTTTGTCAGTGCCTTCCCCAGTCATTACCGTTTACCCCCCAGCAAGCTGGGTGCTCATTTTACCGACCTCGGAAGGATGGAAGGCTGAGTCAACCTTGAGCCGGCTGCTGGGATCAAACTCCCAGCCTCACGGGCAGAGCTTTCAGACTGCATGACTGCTGCCTTTCCACTCTGCGCCACAAGGGGCTCTTAAACTACACATAAGATATTCAATAGAACTGCAAAAAGTGTCATCAGATAAAGTCAGAATAAATTCAGGTAAGCACTCATTTCACATTTCAGTTCACTTCTTGCCATCACTGCCCCATGGTCATTTCTCCTTGCCAGCTCTGGGTTTGGAAATATCTAGAGTTTTAGGGATTGGAGCCTCAGGAGGGTGGGGTTTGGGGAGGGGAGGGACTTGAATGGGGTGTAATGGCATAGAGTCTATCTTCCAAAGCTGCCATTTGCTCCAGGTGATCTCATCTCTGGAGGCTGGCAATCCTACCTCATCAGTGTTTCTATCAGTAACTCACACCTGATCTACTGGGCTGCAGAACCCAGAGTCTGAGCTGTAAAAGCCTAGCATGACACACCCTTTCTACCAACTGAGGGACCCATACAGCCTCTTGCTTTGCAGGGGGACACTGATCACACCTGAATAAGGACACCGGCAAATCTTTTGGCAAAATCTTGGCTACAACTTTATTTTAAAAACTGAGCATTGCATAGCATGGGGCAGAGGATCTGGGCCACTTATGGTCAGCCGACTGCAAGGCAGCCCTCATATATCTGCAGGCCAATGCCATGGATCCATCTGGCAAGCCCACTGGGATCCCCAGGCACCCTGTCCTACTGGGAGGTGGCTGTTGGTTGGGGATCCAACAGGCATCTGCCTCTGCTTGGTTCCCCCACCACCTGGTCCTGTGGTACCTCTGTCAGGGCCTTCCCTTAAATGAGAGAAGGCCACCTGGCTCTGCTTAACTGCAGCATCTCATTGAGGTCCCTTCAAATGGGTAGCCCAGCTCGCAGTCTTGGCCTACCCCTACAGACAGATCCACCCCATGCTCCAAACCCATAAGTTGTGACAATAAAAGCAACTTTTGAACGCTTAATACAATACATAACCATATAGAAACAGGAAGGGAAGCCTGGTTAGGTGGGAGAGGGTTAAGAGGTTGGGCTTTGCAGGTGGCTCCTTAAATAGGTACCTGCCCAGCCCCCTCTCCTGGCCTCTCCTTCGCCAAGTCCCATGGAACACTGGTACTCGTAGTCCATGACTCCCTGCCGGCCAGGTCCTCCAGGAGCCCCAGAGGTGAGTCTCGTTCATTCATATGATTTTGGGGAACCAGGTTTATTTTGAACTATAAACCTTCCCCTCAATTGAAAGATAGTCTTAGGGTAGCAAGTATAAAGGCTCCGGCTTCACTGCTGTAAGGTAAATTTTGTGGTGAGCATGAAGAACATGGGGGTCACTCGGGTTAGAGTTCTATGTAAATAACAAAGAAGATTTATTCACCTGCATGTTCCTTTCACAGAACAAAATAGCAGCACAGGTTTCCAGACAGTCAAGGGAGAAGCCTGGTTTGAATTCTCTTTAATGCTTGAAGACATCAACATGCTTTTACTGACTAGCCACAAGTCTGGAACCTTTCACAAAAACAAAACTAAATGGTACAAAGATTGCCCATCACCGGAGGCAGGACTTCAGGTAGTCTGTCTTCCACCCGATATAGAATTAAATGACTTTGCCATGCTACTAAGCAGAACTGTCTTTGAAACTGCTCTCTAGCAGAGGCAGACCAAAACTATCACTTTACACTAATTAAGGCAGACCTGAAATATGACTGCCCTCTCCCAGAGGCAGACCTGAACTCACTTTCTGGCAGTGCTTTCCTGTAACATTCCATCATTCCTCTGAAAAGTGAGTGGATATTGGAGCAGCACTGGCTAAGCTGAATGGCTGTTTTTCCCTTCAGGGGCAAGACAGCATCCTGTCAATCACAACTCTCTCACCCAGACCCTTTGCGTGCACTTTAAAGGTATACAACTACTTCCAACATAGAGTTTGAGGTCTCACTAAGACTTTACCGTAGGGAAGGAAGAATTCCCTGTGTTATTGTTTCACTGTGGCTTATATTCCACTGTGATAATGAATTTACCTCAAGAAAAAAAAATTAGTCCTATCAGAATTATATATATAGTCAAATTACTCCCAACATACTTTTTGTTGTTATTCAACAGCTGTAGAACCAAACAAAAGTTAATTTGTACTATATAAAAAAGCTTTTTAAGTTAACACGTTGGGAACCAACATTCTTTTAAAAATAAGAGACACAATTTTGAAGGGGTTTGTTACACTGTTACAATATTTTTAAAAATCTGCTTCTTTGTGATTTTTTTTTTTTACAAAATTCATCACTAAACATAATAGCACTGGATTTTTAAAATTGTTACTTTTTCCATGTATACGATAGAAAGGTAATGCTACATGCATCCTGGATTCTGAGTTTTGCCCTAGTACATATTTCTGATGATAGAAAAGCTCAGACTCTCAGAAGAAATTTGAAAGTTACTGATTTCATAAGTATTGTTTACACAGTTCTTTCAGCCACAGCCCTGGGGGCTTCTTGAGGCTTGCTTGCTGGATTGCCAACTCCAGGTCGGCAAATTCCTTTAAATCTAGAGGTGAAGTCTAGGGAAGATGAGGTTTGGGGAGGGGAAAACCTCACTGTGGTATACTGCAATGCAGTACACCTTCCAAAACTGCCAATTTATCCATGGGAACTGATCTCTATAGTCTGCAGTTAAATTGCCCCCAACAAAAGGTTGGCCTCATCTTGCTTATTTAGGGCTTCAGAGACCATAAGAGAAGCCATGTTGCATGAGGCCAATGGCCCTTCCAGTCTAGCACTCTGGCACAAAGAGGCCAAAACTCAGGTGCCCTAAGGAGGACCACCAACAGGGCCAAAACTCCCAAAGAACTATCAATGTTTTCCCCCAAGCACCAAGAATACAAAACACAAAAATACAAATATACAGCCTAGATAAGAGGAGGTTGAGAGGGAACATGATTGCTGTCTTTAAGTATCTGAAAGGTTGACAAGGAAAGGTTCCTGTTGGCAGCAGAGAATAGGGCCTGCAGTAATGGCTTTAAACTATGTGTAGAACGGTACCAGCTAGATATTGGGGGGGATTCACAACCAGAAGTTCAGCTGTGGAATCTACTGCTGAAGAAGAAGAAGAAGAAGAAGAAGAAGAAGAAGAAGAAGAAGAAGAAGAAGAAGAAGAAGAAGAAGAAGAAGAAGAAGAAGTTCTTATATGCCGCTTTTCTCTACCCAAGAGTCTCAAAGTTGCTTACATTCACCTTCACTTTCCCCACAACAGACACCCTCTGAGTAAGTGAGGCTGAGAGAGCCTTGATATTCCTGCTTAGTCAAAACAGCTTTATCAGTGCTGTGGCAAGCCCAAGGTCACCCAGCTGGCCGCATGTGAGGGAGTGCCATGCTGATTCATACTCAATAGCTTTTGTTCATCAATGCGCCTACCAATTCTATCTTTAATTCCACCAATTTACCTGATATTATGTTAGACTGACTGGCCTGTAATTTCCTGGATCTCTTCTGGAATTTTTTTCAAAAGATGGTCTTTTTGTTAGCGACCTTCCAGTTCTAGAGAATGGAGGCAGATTGCATATTTTGCCTCAGAACTTCGCAAATTGCATAGATCCGGTACCGGTCTGTGGATCAGTCAGTACCGGTCCACCGCTCCTCCTCGCCCTCCTTCCTGGCTGCTGCCTTGAGGGCTGCCCTGCCACCCTGCCACTGGCTCACCTTTGGTGCTCTCCAGTGGCCACTATGGCTGGGGCTCCCCCTCAGTGTGGCACTGCACAGCTGCTGCTGGCAGCACCTCCCAGCAAGCGGCAGGAAGTCAGGGGCACTGGCGGGAATGCAAGTACAGCAGGGGCTCAGGCAGTGGCGGCGCTCCTTGGCAAAAGACTACCCTCCCCAGGCCTCAGTGAAATTGTCAAGCATTAACCGGTCCCCTGTGATAAAAAGGTTGGGGACCACTGGCATAGATTACACCAGAATTCCACAGGTCTATTTCTGAATAGCTCCCCCCCCCCCCCCCCGAATAACATCTACTTTGTTTGCCTACTTTTGCAATAGAGCTTGTCTAATAAGAAGGACAATTTAACCTGGTGATTGTTTCAGATTAGCCATGTTAGTTCACAGTACAAGAGCTAGATTCAAGTACAGTAGAATCTTAGAACTTTTCAGGCTATAAGCTTTTGAGAATCAAAGCTCTGATAAAGAAAACTTTGACTATGAAAAATTAGACCCAAAATATGTTGTTGGTCTCTAGGGGGCTATTGAACTGAAATCTAACATGACAATTGCCTATAAAAATTCAGTTCAGCCATACTGATGACTGCCAAAGCAAACAGTGAATACTTAGTAAGCACTGTGGAATTCCTCAGGACTCATGAAATTCTTTCAGTCTCTTTAGTCCTTGAGGGAAATGGTATAGTGTCATTATGTTAAGAACAGGCAGTCTAAGAGAGATGCAATATTTTGAATAAAATGATTCTAAACATTTTTATTGGATCCCTGTCTATCCCAATATAAATTCTGGATACCACCACGGCCTTCTATGGAATTGCTCAGAATTTCTGTTGATGTAAATCAGCACAAAGTTTAGTCAGTCTTTATGGTGGGATACAACAGAATCTATTGTTAGAATTTGGCAGAAGAAATCTATTTTCCCCCTTGACTTCTGTTGTGAACCATTAAAGAAGGGTTCCTAAAACAAAGCTTGGAGATTTTTCACATTTCAAAGATAACTGTCCCTTGTGAGCTTTTCATAGTTCGACCTGCCGCTGTCTTCCCTTTGGCAGTAGGGTTTTTTTTTAAACTTTGCACACCACATCGTTGTCTGTTATCTTCCTTGTATCCAAATAATAGGATTCCCTTAAGAAACAAACCCTTAAGAAGTTATTTGGATGCTAAGTCCATCACCCTGCAAAATAGCCCAAGGCTACTTTTGCCATGCTACAGTATGTGACATGACCTGGTTGCTGAAAGCAATACGTTAGAAACAGTAGATACTAAAAAACACAGCAGCTGTTGCAAGGAAATGTATATATAAATAAAATGTATGTACATATTTTAAACTTCAGCACGTTTAAAAGATTGCCCTCATATACATTTATGAGCAGCCAACATTATTTTTAAAGCACCATATTATTTGTTATACGAATCCCTATCTTAGAAAAAAAATCAATATGCTGATATGAAATCCTCAAAGACTTGGTTAAGTTCATTGAGCACACTAAAAGCTTTAGCTCTGGATAAAGGAGTTGAGACTCTAGGATTTCAGGCACAGGACACGTCTAGGATCCATATTTATTAACTTCTATTTAAATGGAAACTAATGTTGTTGATTCATCCTGAAATGCCTATAAAATACAACTGTGCCACATCAATATCAGACATTTTATTCCATGCAAGAGCATGTGTATAATGGCAATAGGGATTCCGTGAGACTGAAAGCGTTCTCCAGAAAAGAATTTTCTCCTGCAGTTTGATTGGTATCCTGATTTTGTGGGTTATAATGTAATCAGTTATAATGTAAACACCATAGCTGACTCAGCCACCAAACTGTGCCAATTTGTTCTCATCCATAACCACTTCAGATTTGGGGATGACTTGTTCCTTCAGATCAATGATACAGCCATGAGCACCTGCATGGCGCCTCAATACGCGAACATCTTCATGGCCCATTATGCACGGCTGCCAAAACAGCGATTTCGGGTCACATGGAAAACGCGGAGGGGGAAGACGCGAAGCAAACCGGTTATGCATGGGATGGGGCGCAACGGCGGCAAAACCCGGAGCGGCGGGTGTCGAGGCATCGATGCAGAGCCAAGGGGAAGCGAGGCGAGTGCGCCGCTGCATTGGCGAGCGTCGGAGGCGGAGGCCAAGAAGGGCGGAATCAGCCTGCGCAGGTGCAGCCCTGCCGGGTTTGATGGGCACGGAGGGGGAGGGAGCCTCTCCCCTTCTTTGCTGCCCCGGTTCCTCTGCCCCATAGGTTTCCCCTTTATAATGTTTCCCCTACTTTAAGCTTTGTATTGTATATTTGTGCTTTGCTCATTCACACTGTTTTATAAAGTTTTTGTATTTTCTTAGAGACCTCACCTCCGTTCTCGTTTGTGGTTGGGGTGTGTGTTTGGGAATGGGTGGGAGGTGGGTGGCCGGCCTCTCTGCCGTCCTTAGCCGCGGCGATCCCCTCACCCCCCTCCACTGTGAGCTCTCCGTCCGCCTTTCCGTCCGTGTTCCCTTGGGTTCCCCCCGGCCTGCGCCGCTGTTCGTTCCGGAAGCCGCTTGAGCGGTCGCGTCGCCCCGACCCTCCGGCCTCCCCGATTATGCACGCGGTCAATTCGGTGCCGCCTCCGGTTGTGCCCTGGTCGCCCGGGAAGCTGTGCTTCCTTCCGCATTCCGCTAATGCGGCTTTTTCGGCGGCGTGCACTGAATCTGCAGCTGGTTGCAGCCGACTCCGTGCGTTATCGGTGACTTTAGTCGCCGCCATTCCACCCCGAATGCGTGCTAAAACCCCCGTGCATAATGGGTCCATGGCAGACCTGGAGCAAGAAGGGAATCTCTCTGTGTACCAAAGTGTGGAGTGTGTAAATATTTGCTGGACATTTTATTTACTTCTTAGGGGTACTTCTCACATTACTGTCTCCCAGATAATATCATATCAGGAAAAATGTTTCCTAGTTCTAATCCATCCCCTCGGAGACTACATCTGACAATGCCAGCCACAGTTACTAGTGAAACATCAGGGACTAAAATTTCCAGACCACAGCCACACAGCCCAGAAAACCCAAACTATACAAAACTTTACAAAAAGGAGTTGAGAACAGGGATAAGAGGGGTTTACATAAGACACTTTCTGGAAAATCCATAAGTGATGTCATAGATATTTCCAAAATCACCTTACTTGGGTTGCCACCCTTCTAACCTCACGTGACAGAGGCATTTGAAGCAGGACTTCTGAAGATTACTGTAGTGGTCAGTAGGGGCAAAGGACTTTAAGGGTCAATACCAGCACCTTGTTTTAGATAGGAAACAGTGTAGGTGGAATAAGCCTCGTGTGATATGGTCCTCACAACCCACTCCATCCAGAATTCTGACAGCAGCATCAAAGTTACAACTTCTGAACACTCTTCTGGGGCATTATTAAAGGAATGCTTCCTAAATTATCCCAAATTAGTGAATGCTTTCCCAACATGCTTGTACACTCTATGTTAAACCAATGATCTACCACTTACCATGGGACAGAGCTAGAAAAAATGTTAACTGAAGAATTAAAGAAATAATGTCTTGAGGTTATCATACACTGCAATGTAATATATTATCCACAACAGGTATGGTTTCCTTAGTGCTAATTACCATAACAAATAACTCATAGGCAAACAATAACTTCAGATTTTGTAGATGGCTCCATTCATGTGCAACTAATGAAGAGCTTATATGATCATCACTTTGTTGATTGAGGTAAACCACCCCCAGGTCAGTGCACTCAAGTGCAAAACCACCAAGATATGCCTAGCACAGGGATGGTATGTAAATTAAACTATCTAAAGGGCATAGGTGGGAATGTGGAATCCTCTTATTTCTTATTCTCATGCTTAGCAGTCATGAGATAAAATGACACATCCTCTTATGTACTAAAATTGATTAAACGACAGGAATAAATGGAAAGATCTTGAAATGGAAGCAAGCAAGAAGTGGAATTTGACAAAATTGGCACTTGGGACTGGTGATATTTAATTTTTTCATAAATGACCTGAAATTGGAGATAAATAGTGCAGTGACTAAATTTGCAGATTATACCAAATTGTATAGGAAGGTAAAGGTATGGAGGATTGTGAAGACTTCCAGAAAGATCTCTTTTAATTAAATGATCAAGTAACAACATAGCAAATTACGTTCAGAACAGTTCATCTATGGTGATGTACACTGAAACAAAAAAGTCTAATTTTATATGCTGATGGGATATAAACTGAACTGACTGATACTAAGAAGGAAAGAGATCTTGGGTTCCTAATGCAGCAGCAGTGAGCAAGACAAATTCCATGTTGGGGATTAGAAAAGTAATTAGGGTGGGAAAGTAATTGAAAATAAAATTGACAATGTTGTAACGGCACTGTATAGATCTATGGTGAGGCCTCATTTTGAGTACCATGCACAGATACTGGTCACAGTAACCTGAATGAGATATTACAGAGCAGTAAAAAGTAAGGAAGGCGGTAATCAATAAGTTTATGGGGGCATGATAGGGACTTATAACTTATACATATGGGTTAGAGAAAGTAATACTAATACTCAAAAGGCATCCAATGAAGTTGATGGCAAACAGATTCTGGACAGACAAAAGGAAATACAATTTAATGGGCAATGAACTGCCAGTGGATGTAGAGATGTCCATAAGTAAGGGTGGTTTTCAAAGGGGGTTCAACAGATACATAGAGGACTGATCCATCAATCACTACTTGACATGATATCTAAAGGAAACATCCATAACAAGAGGCAGCAAACCTCTGAATTCCAGTGTTAGGCAATATCTGGTGAAGGCCTTGGCTACTATTCGCTGGGTGTTGGCTCTCCAGGGTAACTGGTTGGCCAGTCTATTCAACAGCATGTTG
Organism: Paroedura picta; assembly: GCF_049243985.1. NCBI lineage: Eukaryota > Metazoa > Chordata > Lepidosauria > Squamata > Gekkonidae > Paroedura > Paroedura picta. The sequence continues at coordinate 93,174,179 of NC_135369.1, read as the reverse complement.
AACTAGATGGATCACTGATCTAATACAGCAAGGCTCTTCTTATGATCCATTTGGTTTTCCAAAATTCTTAATCCCTGGTAGGCTTTAAAATTTGTCATAGAAAGTTTGGATATAAATTTACTTAAAATACAAGTGAATCTACCTGGAGAAATATACCTAAGCACATCCCCCCATGGAAGGAAAAAAACAGTGGGCAGGCGAAGGTGAACAGAAATAAAATTATTTAAAGCAGTCTCTATACTGCATACATACCAGACATGCAGTGAGGCCCATTTCAGACATCAACTAAATAGCAACAGTTTTCACATGAAGGTACAGATTGTGCAAACTGATGGTACCGCTTTACTCTGCACTGTAAGCCCTCACTTTAGAATCATATAATCATCAAATAATAGAGTTGGAGGGGACATCTAATCCTACCCCCCCCCCCGCACTATTCAGGACACTCACATGCACTATTCAGGACACTATCATTCATCCACAGTAACCTGCCACCTCCTTGAAGCTTCACAGAATCAGCCTCTCTGTCAGATGCCTATCCAGACTCTGTTTAAAAATCTCCAAAGATGTAGAACCCACCACCAGCCTGTTCCACAGAGAAAGCACTCTAAATATCAGGAACTTCTTCCGGATATTTAGACAGAATTTCTTTTGAATTAATTTCATCCCATTGGTACATGCTATTCCCTCTCTCTCTCACACACACACAAATCAAAAAGACATTAAAACATACTAAAGATTATCATTGAAGTGCACAATGAAACAAAGAATGCAATCAAGTGATTTGTATCACAGACCATGTATCAAAAGATTAAATCACCAGAAGCCTGTATTCCTTGTAAATAAAGACACTGACAAATGAATAGTATTATAATTATTTTGTATAAAACAGCTAATCTTCCACATACTTCAAATTAGTAACGCTATTACACAGTTTCCATTTATTTAGTACTGCTCTTTTTAATTTAATTGTATCTTCCATGCCACAAAACAGCTCTTGCTCTTTTTGCTGCCCAACAGACCTAGGAGAACTTTTGTTCAATGATTTAATACCTTTGCAAAAATAAAAAATGGGTTGCATTTGCATAATATATAATGCTCCCTGCAGAATATTAATCTTTGCATAATGTCTTGAACCAGTAAAATGACAAAGGGAAGGAGAACAATATTTTAAAAAATCCCTTTTTGGGCATTGTGGTAACTTTATTCTTTATAACTTTATACATAGTTACCACCCCACCCCCGCGCCATCAGTGAAAGATGTAAATTACCAGGGCAATCCTATACAGATCCATGGAAGTCAATGGCATCAGAAGGGTGCAATTCTGTTTTAGATTGTACTGTAATTAATAGATGGTTTCAAATTCTGAATTCAAATCTATAAGAAGTCAAGGTTCTCTGTGAAGTGCCAAAATTATTGGTCAGATACCTTCTGAAATTTTAAAAGAAGACCATCTTATTTCTGACTTTACTTGGAAGATAATTCTTTCATTTATTTATTTTAGAAAACAATGTAATAGTAGAAGGGATACAAAAAGATTAAAAGGGATTATAAAACATAATTGTATATATGATGGATAATTGTATATTAAAGATTGTATAAAACAGAAAATGTTTCCCTAACATCATCTTCATTATAATTTTAAGACATTTTCTTAAAAATACAATGTAAGAAAGACATTTCTTCAGTGACACTAACTTCCAAATAATTATGTACAGAAAAGGATCTAGGAGTCTTAATAAGCCATATATTGAACGTGAGTCAGCAGTGTGACTCGGTAGCTAAAAAGGCTGAGCACGGGTTTCGCAAAAACAAATCATGTCAGACCAACCTTATCTCTTTTTTTGAGAAAGTAACTACCTTGCTGGATCAGGGGAATGCTGTGGACATAGTTTATCTGGATTTCAGCAAAGCTTTTATTTATTTATTTATTTATTTATTTATTTATTTATTTATTTATTTATTTATTAGTATCATCATTATCATTATCATTATTAAATTTTTACCTTCACCACAGAGAGGCTCGTGGTGGGTTACAGAAGTCCAGTTAAAACTCCATTAATACCTATTAAAATGGACAATCAGGAACACAATAACAGCGTAGCAATAACAATATGACAGAACCCGCAACCCCTCCCCCATCCTACTTCAAGAGGGAGGAGGGAGAGAGAAAAATCAGAGATGCAATTTAACATCAGGGATACCCTGACTGATCTTCCTTTACTACCCCAACCTCAACCAAAGACCTGGCGGAAGAGCTGCGTTTTACAGGTCCTGCAGAATACTGGAAGGTCTTGCAGGGCCCAAAGCTCACCCAGGAGCTCATCCCACCAGGTTGGGGCCAGGACCAAGAAGGCCCTGGCCCTGGTTGTGGCTAGGCATGCTTCTTTGGGGCTGGGAACAACCAATACATTCTCACTCACAGAGTGTAGAGCCCTGCGGGGAGCATAGGGCGATGGGCGTTCCCTCATATATGCGGGTCCCAACCTGTGTAAGGTTAAAACCAAAACCTTGAACCGGATCCAGGCAACAACTGGCAATCAATGAAGCTGCCTCAGCACAGGCTGGATATGGGTTCTCCATGATGTTCCTGTGAGGACCCTAGCAGCTGCGTTCTGTACCAGCTGGAATCTCCAGGTCAGGGACAAGGGCAGGCCCACGTAGAGCGAGTTACAGAAATCTATTCTAGAGGTGACCATTGCATGGATCACTGCGGCCAGGTGTTCAGGGGACAGGTAGGACGCTAGTAGCTGGGCTTGCCAAAGGTGGCAAAATGCCTGGCTGGCTACCTTATTGACCTGCGCCTCCGTAGTTAGGGAGGCGTCGATGGTCACACCTAAATTTCTGACCAGGGACGTGGTCTCCAAACCCCTCGAGGCCAAACCAGAGTAGAGTCAAGCGGTAACATCACCTCTCGTGATCTGGACACGATACTCCGTTTGATACAGCCCAAATTCCCATTTGGCTTTTTAGCCACCGAGTCACACTGTTGACTCAGGTTCAATGTGTGGTCTACTAAGACTCTTAGATCCTTTTCACACATACTACTCCCAAGACAAGTCTCCTCCATCCTATATTGGTGTGTTTGTTTTTTCTTACCTAAATGCAGAACTTTACATTTGTCCCTATTGAATTTCATTTTATTCAGCTTAGACCAGTTCTCAAGCCTATCAAGATCATCCTGTATTCTTATTCTGTCTTCTGTTGTGTTTGCTACCCCTCCCAGTTTAGTATCATCTGCAAATTTAATAAGTATCCCCTCTAATCCCTCATCCAAATCATTTATAAATATGTTGAACAACACAGGTTCCAGGACAGATCCCTAGGGCACTCCAATTGTTACCCTTTTCCAAGAGAATGCTGAATCAATTACAAGTAGCCTTTGGGTACAATCTGTTAACCAGTTACCGATCCACCTGACAGAATTAGGATCCATATCACATTTTACCAGCTAGTCAATAAGAATATCATATGGAACCTTATCAATGATACTGGAACCTCACTGTCTCATTCTATTTTCTGAGCAGTGCAGGAGGAGAAAAGTGCAAATGAAACAGCATTAGCAGTTATGTGCATAGCCAAAATTTGGTTCCTCAACATGACATGGAGGTCATCTAACCAAAGATGATATTCATGCCAAATAGGATGAGCGTTTGGGGGTTCACTCTTTCTAACAATCACTGCTCTGTCTCAATACCTTTGGAAGGCCTTTGAAAACTGATTCTGTATAAGTTGGAATGGTCATGTGGTTCCCTTCCCCTGCTTCCAGACCCAGAACAGCTGGTCATGCAGTTTGTATTTAGTAAGGGTTCTAGAATCTGGAACATGCTTTGCTTAGTGCCATTCCTAATGACTGTGCATATGTGATGGATTGCTAGTGTGTGCTTGAGACAAATGGGATTCTGACAGACTAAGGGTGCCTTTTTTTTCTTATTCCTTCTAACTCCCTTATTATTACTAGTTCTAATATAATTTGTGTTGGTTTATTCCATTGCTTTAACATATACAGTGTACACCACTGAAATACTGTAGTCTTAGTAGTGTGCGATACTCACATAGGGATTGATTAGTAAACATACAAATCGTCATCCGCATGATATGTGTCGAAGGTTACAATTCTTTTATTCATTGTTACACTCGGAGGTTTTTCACCAAGTATACCAGTATTTATTTTGCACCAGTGCTCTTTTTCAATGAACAATGAGCAAGACAGAAAACGAATACTACTACTTTGAGAATGTTAGCCGACATCTGCACCCTTCACCTGCCTTCCATTACAATGAGTGCAATCGGCAACACATTTGCTCTGCTTTTAATGCTTCAGTGCCTGTTTTAAGCCTCCCAAATGACTAAGCAACTCCCGTTTTGTCTTTTCATGGGGATGTCTTGAATCTCTGCCTGTTTGGGGGTTTCCAGTTGCCAATTCTGCCATGCTGGCTACTCCCAAGAACTGTCATGTTCTGCATACAAGAATACTAATGGCTGACAAAACATGGACTCTTTGCCTAGAATTTGAAAGGAACTACCCTTTCGATGAGGCGCTCAGTCCCAGAGAATTCTATCCCAATTAACCTGGAAACAACAAAAAATGTTTCCTATTGAAGTGAGTTTCACATTAAATGAAGGCTTTTTAAAAAGTCAAACAAGGATAACAACAGATTCCATCCTATCAGCAAACATGTTAACAAGTGGGTTAACAAAGGGATGCACTAGCATTCCCACTGATTCATCACCTCCCAAAACACCTGGGATTCACTTTTCTAGATATGACTCTGGCATTCTAGAACAGGTTGCTCTGAGATTGCAAGAAGAAGGAGTAAAGTGATGCCATTAAAGAAACTTCATTTACTTCTAAGGGAGAAAGCCAGTGTAGAAAACCAGACTAAATCCTTGCTGATTTAAAAGTGAATGCAAATACAGAAGTACATGTACTCATAATAAATAAACATATGTACTGGACTTACAAGGAAGAGAAAGTAATAACATTGTGAAATACAACTGAAGTCAAGACGTGTATTTGCATAGCTTTAAGAAAGTATTTGCAAAAAAAAAAGAAAGTAAGCAAACCATTACAATTCATCAATACAGAAAAATTAGTATGCCAAACAATCTTAATATATTTGAATAAATTACCATGTCATTAAAAAAGTATAGGTCTACATTAGCAGCTCAACTTTATAAATCTAAATTTTATGGGATATAATTCAAGTTTCTAAATATCCCAGTGCTTGTGATTTAACACACAGCAAACTGCAATATAAAAACAAGAGTAAATCTGATATGGAAGAAACTAAGTTTTTTTTTCCTTTTCTTTTTTTTGTGGATGTGTTTAACCTATGAATATCCAACTAGATGTGTAATTTAAAATGTTTACATTCTTACAACCAGATTATTTGAGCCATTTCATCTGCATAACCAGTCAATCAATGTACACAATATGATTGAGAAATTCCTGGAGCTTTTTTTTGGGGGGGAGGAGTCTGGGGAGAGGGGGTAGAGGGGGTAGAGATGGGAGAGACTTCAATGGGGCACAATACCAAAGAGTCCCTTCTCTAAAGAAGCCATTTTCTCCATCATCTGGAGATCAGCTGGAATACCAGGACATCCCTAGGCCCAACCTGGAGGCTGGCAACCCTAAATCCAGATTCATGGAATATTAGCTTCTGTTGGCAGATATTTACATAGCAAGTACCTTTTTGGGGAATGCACACCTTGTGCCAGTTCTACAAATAGGGGCAAGCACACTCTACAGATTGTGCTACTTCTGTAATTGGTCTCCTCATTTGTATAGAAAAGGTGATGTCCCATGGAATTCCAGAGTCTGATGCTCCTAAGGAGTTAATCTCATTCCCTAAACCAATACTTCAATTTACAGCATTTTCTTCCCTTTACAAATTTGTGATTTTGATCATAACATAAATGCCTTTTAAAAACAAGACTTGTGAAGGGATTTTGAGCAGACCACCTAAGTGAACACATTAGATATTAAAATGAGTCTCTCGGGTCATAATCTATGAACAAAGACAGGATGAAACAAGACTCTGAGTGTGTTAAAGGTCCATTAGAAGACAAATTGGCTTTTTAATTAATATTAAACACAAACTTATCATGACAACATTGTGTACACCACTGCAAAAGGGATTATGCAAATAACATGCATTTGCAAAATTGTTAGGTATGTTGTTTATAGTAATTTGGTATAGAAGTTTATCCAGTAAATAACATAGCCTTCTAAAATAATAGTTCCTTTCACAATGAAAACTTATTCATACCCAAACATTTGTTTTTCTCATGCAAATATATGCTGTCCAAACTAAAAACTGGAGCAGAGAAATTCTGCAAATTTTAATACGACACATTGAGTAGGCAGGATTTAGGAGATTCTTGACTAGTTTAGTACAATAGCTAGAGAGCAGGTCTTGGATATTGGAGACCAAGGTTCAAATCCAAAATTATGAACTTCACACTAGGTTGCCTAGAGAATGTCACTGTCTCAGCCTAACATGCAGTTGTAATGGTGAGACCAAGGCTTATTCCGCACATGTTAGATGATGCATTTTCAATGGACTTTAGAAGCAGATTTTCCTGTTCTGCATGTTGCAAAGGCACACTGAAAGTGCATTATCCAACATGTGCAGAATGAGCACTAGTCTAGACATTGGCATAGTTTTGACATCATTCAAAATGGTGGTTTACTTAAATTAACTATAGTATGAGTGCCTAATTGAAAAGATTCCCTTAAGTTTAGCTAGGGGTCTGTCTAACTATGATCAGCAAGGCGGCAAGATGGCCACCGGGGCGGATGGAAGGCATTAGCTCCTCTGTCCTGGTGAATTTTTAGGGTTTCTTTTTTCATTGTTCAGCCCCGAACTTGTCAACCGGGTAGGGCAGAGACCACCCCAACTGTTTAACTAGAAGAGCAGCTTCTAAAGACTGAAAGCTGGGAAGAAAGCTGGGAAGAAAGCTGCAGGGAGTGCTGAGGAGAGCGGAGTGGCCGAGAGACAGTGGCCGAGAGACAGCAGTGGCAGAGAGACAGCAGACAAGCCGGCTGGAGACGAAGAGGGCAAGTGGAGGGGGATTGAGAGGAGAAAGTGAGAGACTGGGAGAGTTGAAGAACAAGGAACTGGGAAGGAGTCGGAGAGCTTTTGAGCAGAAAAGCCGGAGCGGTTAATGCTGAGCTAATAGTTAACATCTGAGCTACGTGGAACTTACTGTGTGCGGAGGACCAGCACAATTCAGTAGCTGGCCTGAGAGCAGCAGGAGCTGCGTTGTTCTGTGTTTAGCTGGCGTCGCCTAGAGAGTTTTCCCACATCATTGGAACGGAAGAATGCTCTGCGGTCACTTTAACGCTGCATGGCTCGCTCTTCTGCTACTCCCCCTCTCCCCCCCCACCCCCTCTCACTGCCCTCTTCTTGGAGGACGAGTGGGAGCTCTTGCTGCAAGGACTGCACACTTTTGATCCATCCAGCAGGTGTTGGCACAGAAAACAGCTTCCCCCAACTCGAAGCTTGGGAGGATTCAGCCTGGAAGGTTGGTTGCAGTGTGGGACCTTGTTTGTCTCACTCAGCTGTGGCAGAGCTGTTGAGAGCAGAACGGACCCCTGCATTCCACGCATTCCATGCTGGAGCAATCAAGATCAGAGCCCCTGCTGCTACAAAGTGCAACGGCAACATCCGAAGAGTAGGAGAAGAAGGAGACTGTCTCAAGCTACCCCCCTGCGCCACCTCCTGGATGTTGACAGAACTGCTCTGACTAAGTTCTATTCAGTTGGGGGACGGGATTTTATTTTTCCAGAGTGTTAGGTAGAGGTGGACGGCCAGAGGAGAGCAGCTGGGTACTCAGCTGGATCCTCGGTATAACACCCTGGATAGCTAGTGGGTGGGACCAGTATAGCTGTAGTTAGTCGAGGGTGGGTTTTGAGGGAGGGTTTTTGAGGGGGGATTGGGACGGGAGGGATTGGGTTGGGAGGTTTTTAGACAGCTATTAGAACTGTTAGATGAAGGACTGCCCTACATGGTGACCTAGGGAAGAGAGTGTGGCCATTGAGATGGGGATCCGGCCCGGGGCTATAATTCCAGTTCTTCTGGGCCAAAGCAAACATAGCGGTGGGAGGAGATTCAATAATAGGGGGGCAACGACGTACGTAGGTCCAAGAAGGCCCCGACCGTGGAATTCCCACGGATGGTGGCCTGGTCGATATGGACGTTGCCCTTCAAATTTTCGTCCCATCCCCAGGTTCATGGGGGAGAGGGCTAGGGTGGAACCGGTGTTGATCCTATGCAATGCCAGGTCAATAAACAACAAGTCCTCAACCCTGCGGGATTACTTCGTTAGGCATGAGGCTGACCTGGCTTGCGTGACGGAAAGCTGGGTGCGTGAAGGCGAGACCGTCGCCTTGAAAGATCTGGCACCGCCTGGGTTTTCCGTCCTGCATCAACCCCGGCTCCATGGGAGGGGAGGGGGGGTGGCAATTCTGGTCAGAGAGACCTTCTCCTTCAGGGCTCTCCCTGCGCCAACGATTCCGGGGATTGAGTGTGTCGGTCTTGGGTGGGAATCAGTCGAGAACATGGCGATCTGGTTGGTGTATCGATCACCCACTGCCCCGCCCGATTCCCTGCCAGGCCTGCTGGAGGCGGTGGCTGCCTGGACGTTGCAGTACCCAAAACTTTTAGTTTTGGGGGACTTCAACGTTCATGCGGATGCGCCGTCTTCAGGACTTGGCCTGGATCTAGTGTCAGCCATGGAGACACTAGGGTTCTCGCAGATTGTTGCTGGTCCCACCCATCAGGCTGGTCACACCCTCGATTTGATCTTTGGTGCAGGTGTAGCGGTAGATCTGGTGGCGAATAACATCGTTCCATGGTCAGACCACCATGCCCTGAAGGCTCGACTGAGGATACCACCCCCTCTCCGTTTGGGTGACGGACGTATTCTAGTCCGCCCGCGGAGATTCATGGAATCTGAGAGATTCCTGAATGCCCTGCGGGACCCGATGCCCTCCGGCACCTCGTTGACGGCCTTGGTGGAGGACTGGCAGTCCCGCCTTACGGCCGCCATTGACAAAATTGCTCCTAGGCGCCCTCTCCGCCTTCGCCTCAAACAGGCTCCATGGTATTCCCGGGAGCTTCGGGAGAGGAAGAAGGAAGTGAGACGGCTTGAGCGAGTGTGGAGGAAGACTCGTGACGAAGCTACAAGGACATCTCATCGCTTATGAAGGCGTATGAGAATGCGGTGAAAGCGGCGAAACGAGACTTCTATGCCGCAGAAATCGCGTCCGCAAGCTCTAGCCCAGCACAATTATTTAAGGTAATTAGATCACTTACCGCCCTGGAAGAAGGGCGACAAACGATAAGGCAATTGGAATTGAGCTGTGTGGCATTATCGAGCTATTTTGCGGACAAAGTCCTGTCGCTCCGCCGTGACCTACCTGCCACGATTGATACAGTTAGTGAACTGGAAGCTCCGTGGCCGTCAAGGGGGTTAGTGTTTGATGGCTTCAGGCGGCTCTCTGTAACCGAAGTGGACAAGTTACTGGGTTCAGTGAGGGCGACCACTTGCCCCTTGGATCCCTGTCCGTCCTGGTTGCTCAAATCGGGCGACCAACGGATAGGAGGCCCCTTGAGGGAGATTGTCAACCTCTCCTTAACATCTGGAGAGTTTCCCAAGGGGCTCAAGGAAGCAGTGGTACGCCCCTTACTGAAAAAGCCATCATTGGACCCGCGGAACCCCGCCAGTTACCGCCCAGTTTCGCATTTGGCGTTTTTGGGTAAGGTGATAGAGCGGGCCGCAGCGGACCAACTCCTAGGTTTCTTGGATGAAACACGGGGTGGAGACAGTGCTGGTCGCCCTCATGGATGATATCCGGCGCCAGCTGGATCGGGGCGGCTCCGTCATTCTCGTGCTTCTAGACCTGTCGGCCGCATTTGATGTGGTCGACCACGAGTTATTGGTACACCGCCTCGCCGGAGCTGGAATAAGGGGGACTGCGCTTCAATGGCTGGTCTCCTTCCTCCAGAACCGGACTCAGAGGGTTGCGATGGGGGAGAGTATGTCGAGCCCTTGTGAGCTCCCTTATGGGGTTCCGCAGGGGGCGATACTCTCTCCCACACTTTTTAACATCTATATGCGCCCTCTAGCCCAGCTGGTCCGGGGCTATGGGCTGGGTTGCCACCAATATGCGGATGACACCCAGCTCTACTTCCTAATGGACGGCCGGCCGGACTCCACCCCGGATACATTTGCCAGCTGTTTGGAAGCGGTAGCTGGATGGCTCAGGCAGAGTCGCCTGAAACTCAACCCCTCCAAGACGGAGGTCCTGTGGCTGGGCAGAAGAGGGCAGGACCAGGAAGCGTGCCTCCCATGCCTGAATGGGGTGCAATTAACACCTGCACCAGTTGCCAGGAATTTGGGAGTGACATTTGATGCCTCCCTCTCTATGGAGGCTCAGGTCACCAATGTAGCTCGGACGGCATTTTTCCATCTTCGCCAAGCCCGGCTACTAGCGCCCTACCTGTCCTCGGAACACCTGGCCACAGTGATCCATGCAACGGTCACTTCCAGATTAGACTTCTGTAACTCGCTCTACGCGGGCCTTCCCCTGTCTTTGACTCGGAAGTTACAGCTGGTCCAAAAGGCGGCTGCCAGGGTCCTCACTAGAACACCTTTGAGGGCCCACATTCAGCCGGTGCTTCGTCATCTGCACTGGTTACCAGTCTGTTTCCGAATCAGATTCAAGGTATTGGTATTGACCTTTAAGGCTATACGCGGCCTGGGTCCCGTCTACCTGCGGGACCGCTTGGTTGCTTATGCCCCCCGCAGGGCACTCCGCTCTGCGGGTATGAATTTACTGGTTGTCCCGGGCCCACGGGATGTTCGCCTGGCCTCGACCCGGGCCAGGGCCTTTTCAGTCCTGGCCCCGACCTGGTGGAACGAGCTCCCAGAAGAGCTAAGGGCCCTGCAGGATCTACCAGCTTTCTGCAGGCCCTGTAAGATGGAGCTCTTCCGCCAGGCATATGGTTGAGGCCAGGGCAGCTCTCCCACTAATCCATCAGAGGATCCCCTCCAATATTGAGATCTCTAACACCGAGATCATGGTTAGATGTATTGTACTGATGCCACCCTCTTCTGAACATTATTCTCTCCACCAGGCTGAACTAAGATCAGAATTGTGACCACCGCCGCTATATGTTATGTGATATGTTATATGTAACTTTAAATTGGGGTTTTTATGGGGATTTTATTGTGTTTTAACTATTTATGTTGTAAACCGCCCTGAGACCTATTGGGAGAAGGGCGGTCTAAAAATTAAATAATAATAATAATTTAAAAAAGCAGGATATGAAGTCAGTTTTAATTATAGTTTTGTGTAATGTGCGAACATAGACAGTTTGGTCACTGGTAGCATCTTCTTGACCCCGTAAATAAAGCAACAAAACCAGCATTTAACAATGCATGCCACATTTTGAGCAATCATCTGCAGGCTTCACTCTGGTTTCCTAGGCTAACCATACATAGTTAACTATGTTAAACAAATAAACCATGGTTTGTGGGATTTTTGCAGGATTATTGAACTGAGCCATTAGAATGAGTTGTACAAATGATTTCTTAAGAAGTGCCTTGCAGAACTGACTAGTGGTCCATCTAGTCCAGCATTCCTCACACAGTGGCCAACCAATTTCTCTGGAGGTCCAACAACACAGCATATAGGAAGAGATTCCTAGCACTGGGAATCATAGGTTGACTACATATGGAGGTTAAATGGCAAGTAGCCACTAATTCCCTTTTAAAACTTTCTACGTCAGGGTCCATCACTACACCCTCAGGCAGCAAATTCCACATTTAATCACTAGATGTGTAAAGAAGTATTTCCTTTTCTCTGTCCTGTATCTACTGCCCATTCAGCATCATTGTATGCCCTCAAATTATACTATTTGGGGAGGAGAAAATTTTCTCATTGTATCAGGAAAATTTTTTTCACAGAGTAGTTCAGCAGTGGAATAGGCTGCCTAAGGAGGTGGTGAGCTCCCCCTCACTGGCAGTCTTCAAGCAAAGGTTGGATACACACTTTTCTTGGATGCTTTAGGATGCTTTGGGCTGATCCTGCATTGAGCAGGGGGTTGGACTAGATGGCCTGTACGGCCCCTTCCAACTCTATGATTCTATGATTCTGTGATTCTATGATTCTAAACTCTCTCCACCCTGTGCATCATTTAAAAAAAAAGTTCTGATGACCAGAACTACACAGTATTCCAAATGAGACCGCACCATAGACCGCATCTATACAGACCGCATCTATACAGGGGTATCATAAGAGTGGTTGTTTTATTTTTGATCCCTTTCCTAATAATCCCCAACACAGAGTTTGCCTTTTTCACTACTGAAGCTCACTGGGTTGAAACGTTCATTCAGTTTCATGGACAAAAGTCCATGAAAGGCATGGAGAGCTTGAGTGAAAAAAGGGAATAAGACAAAAATCACACATTGTTTTTACATATTCTTGCATGAATGGGAAGCTTGCGCTGCAGAGCTTCTGGCACCAGATGTTCTAGTGGCTTGGGGAGGTCGCCTGACTCCCACTCCTAACTGTAGCTACCACCACACCCCATGGCATTTTGCCCATCTGGCTCTCCTGTCTCAGCATTATCTTTGGGAAGGGGGGCACAAAGGGCTGCTGTGGAAAAGGCAAGGCAGAAAAAAAATCTGTTTCCATGAGTGCCTTACACTCATGCTTCATGGGTTCCAGCCTATTATTTGTAGTGCTCTGATTGCTACTTGTTCCAAAGTTGTTCACCTGCTGCTCCAGATAACAGTAAGTCTTTCACTCAAGCGATTCTAAGTAACAAGGAAGACGAGTTCAGGAAAACCTTTAGCAAATAAACTCTTAAAGATAAAACAAAAATGACTGCCCAGGAAACATGTCTTTGCAAGCCAGCAACTAAATTTCAGTTTTGGGACGAAAAAACAATATTATGGAACTAACAAGTAGATTCAAGAACAAACTACACCAATCCTGAAAACGTTATAAAATTGCCATGAAGTTTTTTGTGTGTTTAACTATAGGGAACAAACATCTATGTGCAAAGGTTACTGACATGTTTTAATTTGGATTTGACAGGTAGCTTTTGAGTTCCTGCTGAAGATGAACATACTGCTTATTTCTGAGGGGGGCTAATAGGCTGTGCAGTGGATTCTTTCATTAGAGAGTTCAGCAGTGTCTCTAGAATTTTTAAGAGACCTTTATGTGCTGAGTTATGCCAAGAATGTTACTGGTTCACACCTTTCTGTTTGTGTTGTGTTTGTATATTTGCATGTTTTTTTTCTGAATTGTATAAATATTTTAAATGCTGTTTTAATGTTTAAAAAAATTAAAGCTTGGCTGTTTGCCGCCATGGGGACCTTATTTGCATAGAAAGGTGGCATAGAAATGTCTTGAATACATAAAATAGAGGCCTTTGCAAAGAAACCAGTTTATGTTGATGGAAGAGGCCTTCAGTGCTGTCCCATTTACTGGATGTGTAAATGGAAATATCACGGATTTTCCCATGCAGGCCAAATTCTTTACATAATACTTTGAACCCCAGTATGCTAGAATCTGGCAAAATCCTGGCTATCTATTTATCAGATTTTGTCTAGCTCTAGTTTTCCAAAGAGAAAAAAAATACATTTATCCAAGTGCCATGCCACTACCAGTTTTAGCAGTCCACGATGACAGAATGAAAATAATCCATACACTAAGCTTGACCAACCAGCACTTTTCATTTTAATGCTGAGTGAAGTGCTTCTTATATACTGTACACAATTAGTACAGTCAGTTGGGACAGTTTATAAATCCATTTGGGATCTATCTGGATGAAAAGTGCTAAATAAATGTCAGATCATTATCACCATTTCCCAACAGATAGTGCCTTATTTGCTGAGTTCAAAATGGAAACATTCCAAAAAAGACAAAAAAATTTAGAAAAACTGCCTCAGTACACACTACTGGAACATATCTCCCAAAAGCACATTTTCCCCATCAATAAATATTCAAGGTACTAAGTCTAGAAAACTAAAGACCATTAAACACGGCAAAAGAATGGACACTGCAGAAATCCTACTTCTATCAAAACCTGCTGGTCAGCTATAGCAAATAGCAAACTTGGTTTCTTTTCTTAATAATGCTTTTTGCTCCTCATACAAATATAGACCTTAAAGTACAAGTGAATAGTCTAAATACTGTCTCAGCTCTATGACTTAGACACACAACTATGTAACCAGTATCAGAAATTGTAGACCAACTGCCTTTTAGCATCCGTTTTCAGAGGGTGAATTTGATTATCCACATACTGGAAGGTCTAGACCTTGACCACAGTCTCTGAAGGAGACAACACAAACCCAAGTCAGTCCATTCATTCTGAGTTGGTGGATTTCATAGAATCATAGAATTGGAAGAGGCCATACAGGCCATCTAGTCCAACCCCCTGCTCAACGCAGGATCAGCCCTAAGCATCCTAAAGCATCCAAGAAAAGTGTGTATCTAACCTTTGCTTGAAGACTGCCAGTGAGGGGGAGCTCACCACCTCCTTAGGCAGCCTATTCCACTGCTGAACTACTCTGACTGTGAACATTTTTTTCTTGATATCTAGCCTATATCGTTGTACTTGTAGTTTAAACCCATTACTGCGTGTCCTCTCCTCTGCAGCCAACGGAAACAGCATCCTGCCCTCCTCCAAGAGACAACCTTTCAAATACTTAAAGAGGGCTATCATGTCCCCTCTCAACCTCCTTTTCTCCAGGCTGAACATTCCCAAGTCCCTCAACCTATCTTTATAGGGCTTGGTACCTTGGCCCCAGATCATCTTCGTCGCTCTTCTCTGTACCCTTTCAATTTTATCTATGTCCTTCTTGAAGTGAGGCCTCCAGAACTGCACACAGTACTCCGGGTGTGGTCTGACCAGTGCCATATACAACGGGACTATGACATCTTGTGATTTTGATGTGATGCCCCTGTTGATACAGCCCAAAATGGCATTTGCCTTTTTTACCGCTGCATCACACTGCCTGCTCATGTTTAGTTTACAATCCACAAGTACCCAAAGGTCTCGTTCACACACAGTGTTACCGAGAAGCGTATCCCCCATCCAGTAGGCATGCTTTTCATTTTTCTGACCCAGATGCAGAACTTTACACTTATCTTTATTAAATTGTATCTTGTTCTCATTTGCCCATTTTTCCATTGTGTTCAGATAGTGTTCCATTCCATGTGATTTAATTCCATTGTGTTCCATTCCATGTGACTTAAAGTGGTACCTTAAGACAGTTTGAGACAGATTCAGCTTGTTCCATTGCAATTCCTCGGGCTAATAAGGCACAGAAATGGTCATCTGTCAGGCCATTATAATACTATAGTTGACACAAAGATTTCCCTTTGTGTTAACAACAGTGTTAAAAAGTACAATGCATTCTTCCTCTTCATTCTCAAGAATGAGATGAGGAAGAAAGAAAGTCTTCAGATTTCAATTTTTCCACAGAGAAAGAAAAATGTGGAAGATATCTTGGTCCATTCCGCACGACTTCAAAGTAACAGAAGGGTTGCAAATTGTAAACGCTACTAATTTGCAGTTCCGCAAAACATCACACACAATCTGCCACACTCCTGAAACAGTCCCGCAAAAAGCGATTTGTTGTAGCGCTTAAAGGGAAATCAGGAAAAGTGGATTCACCCTCCGAAAAGTGCTACACTCTTGCAAACAATCTGTAACAGTAGCGAAAAAGACCTGTGCGTTCCCATTGTTGTGGTTCCAACAAAGTCCCTCCCCCTGGCTCTCTCCTCCGAACTTCCGGCAAAGCGATTGCCATTTTTTTTCTCAGAGCAACAGAAAGCAACGAACCGGCAAGCCTTCATTCACCCAGCGAGGCTTCTCCGGCTACAGTCCCTCTACAGAAGTGCTTTAAAGCTCCCCTAAGTCCCCAAGCACAACACAACCCCGTTTGCCAGTTCCCTTAATTTTCGGCCGAAAATCGCACCCGTGCAGGGGGGGGATTTTTCTTTTCACTCAGGGTAGCATGGCAACAGTGAATCGCCAGCTCACACGCTAGCTGCCAGCTAAATGGGGCTCTCCGTTGCAACGAATTAACGCATATTCGTTGTAACGTGTTTTTTTTTTAACTTTTCTTAAAGGGAAAGGGGCTTTCTTGGAGCATGATACCAACTGCCCATTGGCTGTTCATTTGACTGACGGCCAGGGGCGGGACAAAGCACAGGAAAAATCGCTTCTGGCTAGCGATTTTTGCAAGACTGGAAACCTGTGGGAAACGAATGAAACGCTACTGGACTCCACTAAAAAAAGCAGGTATGTGTAATGCCGAGATTGCACTTTTAAAAATAGCGTTTCCACTTTGTGGGACCAATTGGCAACAGTGGTCCTTGAGCGGAAACACCCCTTGACAAGAAGTATCAACTCTCTGCTGTGGCAGAAAGAGATTTTAGGGATACCTGCCCTCATACCTGGAAAAAGGCTATAAATTCCAGAGTAAGGAGCACTTAGTCTTGAAACCAAAAATGGCCAGAGCAGTGGAAACTATCTGTGTTCATCCCACTACCAAAATAGGGTGACTCAAAAAACTGTTCCGATTACTGTACAATAGCAATTGCTCATGCTGGTAAGATCCTGCTCAAAATCATACAACACATAGTAGCAACCATGGAAATAGAATTACCAGATGTTCAGGCTGGTTTTCAATGGGGGGTTGTCACTCGCGATCACATAGCAAACTGTGCTGGATTTTGTAAAAGTCACGGAAATATCAGAAGGATGTCCAAATCTGCTTTATTGACTACAAGAAAGCTTTTGATTGTGTGGATCACAACAAATTGTGGGAAGCCCTACAAAATCTGGGGGTGCCAGTACATTTGATCAAACTGATGCGGTCAACACAAACCAAAAAGCCATTGTATGTATACCATTTGGTGACAATGACTGGCCCAAAATAGAGAAAGGAGTGCACCAAGGTTGTATTCTTTCCCCCTTCCTGTTTAATTTGTATGCTGAGATCATTATGAAAGAGATTGAACTCAAAGAATCAAACACCGGAGTTACGATTGGAGGAAGGAATATAAATAATCTTCAGTATGCCGATGACACTACCCTCCTGTCAGAAACTAAGGAAGGTCTAGAACAGCTGATTAAAAAGTTCAATGAAGAAAGTAAGAAATTTGGCCTTTTCTTAAACACTAGAAAGACGAAAAATAATGACCACTGCATAAAACAGACAGGTCACAATAACAACTGTTGGTAAAGAGATCAAATGCATTCAAGAATTCATTTTTCTTGGATCAAAAATTGATATGAGTGATGATTGCAGTATGGAAATAAAATGTCAAATTGCTCTGGGTTGCTCTGCAATGATGAGCTTGAATCAGACATGGAAAAGCAAGGATATAAACCTGACTACCAAATGTAGATTAGTTAGAGCTATCATATTTCCATGGTACTGAAAGTTAAACGATGTAAAAATTGGAAAAGGGAAGAATCGATTCATTTGGACTCTGGTGTTGGAGAAGGTTTCTGCAGGTTCCATGGACAGCAAAATTCACAAACAAGGAAATACTCCAATGCAGAAAGTATGATATATCATTGGTAGGCAAAATCATGAAACTGCAGCTCACTAAATTTGGCCATATCACGTGATCCAACTCAATGGAGAAAGGGATTATGCTGGAATTGACCAGTGGAAAAAAGAAACCAGGCCGACAAAGTAAACATTGTTTGGACACGACCAAGATGGAAAACAGCCAGATTATTGCATGACTGAGAGAGGCAGTGCGGGATCAAGGATTGTGGCAGCGGCTGTGCCATGGGATCACCAACAGTCAGACACAACTGAATGGCTGACAACAACAACAGCAACAGTTTCTTCCATGGGCATGCCAGTGCAGACTAAGTATTCATAGGGGACTGCACTGTGACTACAACAATAAATATTTTGTTGCATCTCGGAGGGATGACTGTAGATTTACAAATAATCAGCACAGGATCATCATATTCTGTAACTTTTGCCTTTTTCTAGATTCTTCAAATACCCTCAGTTCTCAAAGATAGATTCTGACCTCAGATGCACATGTGTTTCTTCAATGTCAGAAGGTATACTGTATGCCAACATCTGAAATTCATTTTCTTCAAGTTTCCTTACCTACAAACCACTGATGTGGTTTGCTGACCTATACTCAATGCTGACCTATACTCAACCATCTTATTTATTTAAAACTATATATGTGTTGGTTTTATTGTTTTATTATTTTATTTTGTAAGTTACCTTGTCAATCACCTTCTGCCAGTCTGATAAAAATGTAATGAAATCCCATCATACGTCAACGCCATCAGGTACAACAAGCTCAAACAACATAGTGTGGCAGATATGGCAGCATTCAGAAAAGAAGAGAATATTGATGGCTTCTCCTTTCTAGCTATCTCTTCTTTTTTTAATCTAGTTTCTTCAGGAAGACAATTCAAAGAGAATTATTATATTATATATTAGAGATTCTCATCTCATCGGATTTAAAACACTATTTCCAAAAAGGATGGCTGTCTATTATGTTTTAGACATACATGACAGATAAATTATCCTAGGAAAATTTTTGAGCATGTTGGCAATGTAGGGATGGAATAGTGTAAAACTGCTACTCAATTGAGGATTAAGCTACACATGATTAACAGCTCTTTTAATCTTTCCCTCAGTTTTTTATGTAAATCAGTTTCAGGTGTTGCCAGAGAGAAGGGAAAGGGTTGAGGAAGGACATTTGCTTAATCCTTTCTCTTCCTGCAAAGTAACTTTAAGGTATGTACATTTGAGGGGGAAACAGTTGGAAGGGGATGTACAAATAGCCTTGCTCCCCTCTACTCTTTTTATTTATAACCACAGCCTCTGAAGGCTTTTTATCATGATTTTAAAACCAAGGAAAAGAACCGCATCACTGATCATCTTGCTCAGCTTCTGCCTGAAAGAAGTTTCTGTACCCTGACAGCCCGGTGAATTGGAGGGCCAAATGATCCAAAGAGCTATGCTTTGTGTTTTAAAGCACTGAAATGAGGTAATCATTCTGGGATTGAGTTCTTGGACAGACCTTTCATTCTTACATACACATAAAAAGTTTCAGATAGACTGGCAAAAACAAGAAGTTGTGATGTGTGTGTTTTTAAGACACAGGAAAACTCTTGCATTATACGTTTATAATTCTGAGAAATGTACTATTGACTCAGCCTGCTGCAATAAAATTACCTTGATGAGAATATAATAACTATTGAACAAAAATGCATTAAAAATAAACTATGATCCAGAAAAAAGTGGGGAAAATACAATTTCATGCAGGAATGATGGCTCTTAGAGAATATTTGAATTGTATTCAGCTTTAATACATATTGAGAGGCATCTATGAAATGATTTATATAATTAATGTATGAAAACATTAAATAAAGAATGAGTGGAGTAGGTTGGGAAAGGATTGATCTTTAGCATCTGTTTTGTTCTTTGTAAATCTGAATATTTTCAAAAGAAATGAATGACACTGGAATAAAACCACATTTTAGAACTTGAGAGTTGTTGCATTTACAATTCAGTACTACTTACAGCTTCTCTACAACCATTACCTTCAGTGCTCAAAGCCATGTTACTAGGTTAAGTGCTGAACAAGTCTGGCCAGAGAAACAAACATTACCTTGGAAAGAGTTGCATATGTGAAGAAGAAGAAGAAGAAGAAGAATTGGTTCTTATATGCCACTTTTCTCTACCTGAAGGAGTCTCAAAGACCTATTATGCACGGCCGCTGAAACGGCAGTTGGCGATCGCATGGAAAACGCGGAGGAGGAAACATAGAATCATAGAGTTGGAAGGGGCCATACAGGCCATCTAGTCCAACCCCCTGCTCAATGCAGGATCAGCCCAAAGTATCCTAAATCAAGGAAGAAGCGAAGCAAACCGCAAACACACGGGACGAGGCAGCGAGGCGGAGGAAACAGGAAGGGAGGCGAGCCAAGCAGGGTGGCACACGCAGCCGCAGGCCCTGCCGGCAGAACTGAAGGGCACGGAAGGGGATAGAGCAAGCACACCCAGAAGCCCTGTACACCACGGACCTCCCCGATTATGCATGTGGCCACTCGGGAGCTGCTTCTGGTTATGCCCTGGTCGCCCGGGAAGCTCCACTTTCTTCCGCATTTCGCTAATGCAGCTTTTTCAGAGGCATATGTCATCTCTGCGCCCGGTTGCCGCCTGCGGCATGCATTATTGGTGATTTTAGCCGCCGCCATTCCACCTTGAATGTGGACCTTCCCCTCCATGCATAATAGGCCAAAGTGGCTAACATTTACCTTCCCTTTCCTCTCCCCACAACAGAGGTGGGTGAGAGAGCCCTGATATTACTGCTCGGTCAGAACAGCTTTATCAGTTCTTGGTGAGTTCACCCAGATGGCTGCATGTGGGGGAGCACAGAACCAAACCTGGCTGGCCAGATTAGAAGTCCGCAATCCTAACCACTATACCAGTGGTCCCCAACATTTCTGAGGCTGGGGACCGGCAGGGCAACAGGCCGCGCCCGCGCGGACCACGGCCACACATCGGGCCGCGCCCATGCGGGCCATGCCCGCGCATCGGGCCACGCCCGCAGGCTGCACCCGCGCAGCGGGCCGCACCCGCGCAGCGGGCCGCGCATGCACGATGCGTGGACCGGCCCTGATTCCCTCTCCCCGCCCTCCTGCAGTAAGAAGCTTCCCGGGCCGCAAGCTTACGGCCTGGGAAGTTTTTTACTGCGGGGGGGCGGGGAGAGGGAGCCACGGCCCGGCTCCATGGCCTTCACGGCCCGGCACCAGGCCGTGGCCCGCAGGTTGGGGACCACTGCACTACACCAAACTGGCTCTCTAAAATGAAACATACCTTTACATTTAACGCATATAAAAGTACTTAATACAAAGCCCTTGTCCATCATCTTCGGAACCTCTTTAAGGACTGGAGATGTCCCGGAGGACTGGAAAAGAGCAAACGTTATTCCGATCTTCAAAAAAGGGAGGAAGGATGACCCGGGAAACTACAGACCAGTGAGTCTGACCTCTGTTGTGGGGAAGATAATGGAGCAGATAATAAAGGGAGCGATCTGCAAACATCTGGAGGACAATTTGGTGATCCAAGGAAGTCAGCATGGATTTGTCTCCAACAGGTCCTGCCAGACCAACCTAGTTTCCTTTTTTGACCAAGTAACAGGTTTGCTGGATCGGGGAAATTTGGTTGATGTCATTTACTTGGATTTTAGTAAAGCTTTTGACAAGGTTCCCCATGATGTTCTGATGGATAAGTTGAAGGACTGCAATCTGGATTTTCAGATCGTTAGGTGGATAGGGAATTGGTTAGAGAACCGCACTCAAAGAGTTGTTGTCAATGGTGTTTCATCAGACTGGAGAGAGGTGAGTAGTGGGGTACCTCAGGGTTCGGTGCTCGGCCCGGTACTTTTTAACATATTTATTAATGATCTAGATGAGGGGGTGAAGGGACTACTCATCAAGTTTGCAGATGACACCAAATTGGGAGGACTGGCAAATACTCCGGAAGATAGAGACAGAGTTCAACGAGATCTGAACACAATGGAAAAATGGGCAAATAAGAACAAGATGCAATTTAATAAAGATAAGTGTAAAGTTCTGCATCTGGGTCAGAAAAATGAAAAGCATGCCTACTGGATGGGGGATACGCTTCTAGGTAGCACTGTGTGTGAACAAGACCTTGGGGTACTTGTGGATTGTAAACTAAACATGAGCAGGCAGTGTGATGCAGCAGTAAAAAAGGCAAATGCCATTTTGGGCTGTATCAACAGAGGCATCACATCAAAATCACAAGATGTCATAGTCCCATTGTATACGGCACTGGTCAGACCACACCTGGAGTACTGTGTGCAGTTCTGGAGGCCTCACTTCAAGAAGGACATCGATAAAATTGAAAGGGTACAGAGGAGAGCGACGAAGATGATATGGGGCCAAGGGACCAAGCCCTATGAAGATAGGTTGAGCGACTTGGGAATGTTCAGCCTGGAGAAAAGGAGGTTGAGAGGGACATGATAGCCCTCTTTAAGTATTTGAAAGGTTGTCACTTGGAGGAGGGCAGGATGCTGTTTCTGCTGGCTGCAGAGGAAAGGACACGCAGTAATGGGTTTAAACTTCAAGTACAACGATATAGGCTAGATATCAGGAAAAAGTTTTTCTCAGTCAGAGTCGTTCAGCAGTGGAATAGGCTGCCTAAGGAGGTGGTGAGCGCCCCCTCACTGGACGTCTTCAAGCAAAGGTTGGATACACACTTTTCTTGGATGCTTTAGGATGCTTAGGGCTAATCCTGCGTTGAGCAGGGGGTTGGACTAGATGGCCTGTATGGCCCCTTCCAACTCTATGATTCTATGATTCTATGATTCTATTAATACAATTTATCCAAAATTCATTTTTTAGGATTCCGTGAAAGCAAGTATTTTGTCCATGAAGATAAAAAAGTACATTCATGTTATACCTCACACAGCTGGTAAGTGGTAAACACCTACCTAAGCGCTGTTTTTACCAGCAACTTCCTCCTGGCAACTCAGAATCATGACCTGATTCTGGCAAAAACTGGTGGTGTGCTGCAGGTGATAATATGAACAGAAAGGATTGCAAATTGCTAGCAAATACAGACTTTTATGCATAGTTATTCTATTTGATACATATGTAAATAGGTGTTCTAATAGTTTGCCCAACAATTATAGAATTTCATTTCTTCAGAAATCCACCAACACCCAAGCCATATCACCTATCAGAAGCATGGCGTTCACCCTACTGACCAATTCTACTAACAATTTAAACCCCCAACCCTGGTGCCATCCACCAGTAACACCAGTCTGGGGAAGATATCAAAATAAGGAGAGCCAAAAAAGGAGGACATGGAGGAAAGCTGGCAAGAACTTCAGATTGTCTTGGTCTCACCCATTATGTAAGCGTTTGATTTGTCATCTCTTACACCTTTCATATTAGCCAGTATAGAAGCTGAAATAAAGAATAATATGCCCTTTATAGTCTGGAAAGAAAATGCTCCCTTTTATTTGTGGCACAGTCAGATCATGCCAGTTATGTTAGGCCAACAGTAAAGAGGCAGAACATGCACAGAAATCAACTTCTGTTCCATTAATCTGGAAACCTTTCTCTCAATTATCACTGTATGTACAGCATCATGTATGGTATAATTGATATGATGTTTCCACTAATTATTTCAATACACTTTCAAACTCTTCAGTTATTTGTTATTCTTATCCCAAAATAGGCAAAAATCAAAACACTTTACCTACTAACTTGTTAAAACTGCTTGGAATACATAATGAATCCTTAAAAGCAACCCCACCGCATCTCACCTCCCCAAAAACCCTGCAAGAAATATTTAGAAAACTTAGACCCAAATTGCACTCCAAAGGAAAAGGAGAGTTTTGTTCCCAGGGAATGGAAGACACATTTTCTTTGTTACTTAAATCTACTGAGAGACATTCACAAACAATACAGTGAAACACACTAATAGGATCACCTGCTGGCCTACAAGAAACATTTAACAAAGAGCCAAGAAAGAGAAAACAGAAATCTATCAGGACACATACAATTTTGTCAGAGCAAGGGTCAGAAATATCTGGAAGCCAAGGAAGTCACTGAATACGCATGTAACAGCCAGCCTGCTTGAGAGACTAAACTTGTGCAATAAGGAATGTCTCTCTGATACCTGGGGGATGTTTTAGAAATTCCTGACAGTGTGTGTGTTTCATCTACTATTCTGTTGCTACACAAGTCTTGAACATGGTAAGTTCTCTCTACTGGACATTTCACAAGGCAGATGGAAACCACCAGGGTCCAGTCTTAACTGTTAAATCAGGTGAGGTGGTTTGCTCTCTGCAATATTAGCAGGCCTAAGAGCTGAAATAAATGGTGACTATAGGGACTGCAATGTTTAAAAAATGAAAACCAGGATAAAAAAATGCTTCCATTCAAACAAACAAGCCCCAATAGTTGTATGACTGGCCAAGCGAAAGACATTTTAAGAAGTACCTGGTGTAAGTCCACAGAACAACTCAGTTTGATTGGGGGATGGTTCCTTTTTATCATTTAGAACTATGTGTCCTCATCAGTTATCATCACCCAAAGTGGCATAATAATAAACAGTTAACTGAAAAAGTAATGGTAAGGGTGATGCTTGATTTCTGTTAAAGAAAAGCCCCGCCCCCCCAAAAAAATCAAGCCACTTCTTCAGTATAAATACAGAAATCACAAAGAATGCTGAACAGGGGCTGAATAAAGTATAATAAACTAGCTTCAAAGCCCATTCCTAAGAACGGGCCTTGAAAGGGTCCCCTCCCCTGGCCAGGCAGCAGCTCACAGCCAGATCAAGTGGGGCAGGTGGGGACAGAGCTCCTTAGCTAGTCCTTAGCAGTCAGCTCCTTAGCAATCCTTAACAAGCAGTCAGCAGGCCAGGAGGCCCTCGTCAGCAGGCCCAGCCTAGCAGGCCAAGAGACCCTCATTAGGAGGCCCTCCACCACGATCCTTTGCCCAGAGCATCTCCTCTTACTCGCTGCTGGCTCCAGGCACTGAAAGCACAGAGGCTAGAGTCCAGGGATGGAGGGTGGGAGCTGCAGGGGCAGGCCCACCCAAGGCCCCACCTCTTCCCACCCCCTCCATCCCTGTCATCGGCCATTTTGGGAGAGCAAGGTAGAGCCATATATGGTCATATCATTATCATGATAAATGTTTAATATATTTAAAAAATATATATAACCCTTCCATGGCTGTCAAGAAGAAGAAGAAGAAGAAGAAGAATAGTTGGTTCTTATATGCCACTTTTCTCTACCCGAAGGAGGCTCAAAGCGGTTTACAGTTGCCTCCCCTTTCCTCTCCCCACAACAGACACCCTGTGAGGTGGATGAGGCTGAGAGAGCCCCGATATTACTGCTTGGTCCGAACAGCTTTATCAGTGCCGTGGAGAGCACAAGGTCACCCAGCTGGCTGCATGTGGGGGAGTGCAGAATCGAACCCGGTTCACCAGATTAGAAGTCCACACTCCTAACCACTACACCAAGCTAGTTCTCCCAAGGTTTCACAACCCTGATTGAGAAAGTCTGCAGTAATCCAATGAAGAAAGGTAATGCTTGTCTGTTTTTCTTTTATTTTTAATTTATTTGTAGTTTCACCAAAGCATCGTCTACTAACAACCGCTTTCAAAATATTTTCCTCAGTGGCAAGTAATATGACACAAGAATAATCATTAGATGCTTACTACAGATACATTCTGTTTCCAAAGGGGACCTACTTTCAAAATGGCAAAAATTTCACGTTCTGAAAGCAGGTCCCCCTTGGGAACAGAATTTTGGAGAAGTGCAACTCTTTAGTTCATAGGTATTTTCTATGATGCCACATTTGGTAAGTGCTTTATGGTTTGTCTTTCTGTTATTTCTATACAAGTACTTGTAGTAAGTATTTAATGATTATTAGAGAAATGTGTGTTTACTGTTTGAACACCAGGGTCTATTAGACCTCTTTTAATGGTGAGTGATCCCAATTGTCATCACAGTATTACCACTGTTATTATGTATTATAAGAGTTCTTAACTTTGCATTTACTTTTGTCATATTACTTTACTGAACTATCTTTGACACCAAGGAAAATATTTTGTAACGAGTTGTTCAGGATTCTTCGTGATTTCTGTAAAAACCAGTGGTATGACATAACTGCTTTCAATATAAGCAGGAGGTTAAATAAATCTTGTATTACAGGCTACCCTATTTCAAACATGTAAACTCCCGCCTAAAGCAATGCAGCCCAGCAAGACTTGTGCCATGTAACTCAGTGTGTAGTGTTGACTTAGAGCATTTTGTCCAATCATCAACATTTCCTGTTTGTCTCAGTCGTACAAGACTATGGCTTTGACTATTACCTTAGAATCATAGAATAATAGAATTGGAAGGAACCTCATGGGTCATCTAGTCCAACCCTATGCAGGAAACTCAAAACCCTATTGCTCATCCACTGTAACCTGCCACCCCCTTGAGCCTTCACAGAATCAGCCTCTCCCTTAGATGGCTATCTAGCCTCTGTTTAAAAATTTCCAAAGATGGAGAACTCACCACCTCCCGAGGAAGCCTGTTCCACTGAGAAGCCGCTCTGACTGTCTGGAACTTCTTCCTGATGTTTAGATGGAATTTCCTTTGAATTAATTTCATTCCATTAGTTCTGGTCCATCCCTCTCGGGCAAGAAAGAACAACTCTGCTCCATCCTCTATATGGCACCCTTTTAAATACTCAAAGGTGGTTATCAGATCCCCTCTCAGTCATCTCCTCTCCAGGCTAAACGGACCAAGCTCCCCCAACCTTTCTTCATATGTCTTGGTCTCCAAACCCCTCACCATCTTTGTTGCCCTCCTCTGGACATGCTCCAGTTTGTCTACATCCATCTTCAACGGGGGTGCCAAAACTGAACACAATACTCTGAGGCCGAACCAGAGCAGAGTACAGCAGTACCATCACCTCCCGTGATCCGGACACGATACTCCATTTGATACAGCCTCAAATCCCATTTGCCTTTTTATTCACCAAGTCACACTGCTGACTCATGTTCAATGTATGGTCTACTAAGACTCCTAGATCTTTTTCGCACATACTACTGCCAACACAAGTCTCCACCATCCTATATTGGTGCATTTGGTTTTTCCTACCTAAATGCAGAACTTTACATTTGTCCCTATTGAACTTCAATTTATTCAGTTTAGCCCACTTCTCAAACTCATCAAGATCATCTTGTATTCTGATTTTGTCTTCAGTTGTGTTTGCTACCCCTCCCAGTTTAGTATCGTCTGCAAATTTAATAAGTATCCCCTCTATTCCCTCATCCAAATCATTTATAAATATATTGAACAACACAGGCCCCAAGACAGATCCTTGGGGTACTCCACTTGTCATTCTTTTCCAAGAAGAAGCTGAACCATTAACAAGTACCCTCTGGGTACAATTTGTCAACCAGTTATTGATCCACCTGACAGAATTAGGATCCGTACCAAATTTTACCAACTTGTCAACAAGAATATCATGTGGAACCTTATCAAAAGCTTTACTGAAATCCAGATAAACTATATCAATGGCATTCCCCTGATCCAGCAAGGTAGTCACTTTCTCGAAAAAAGAAATAAGGTTGGTCTGAGATGACTTGTTCTTGCGAAACCCATGCTAAGTCTTAGAAATCACAGCTCTCTGTTCCAGTTGCTCAAGGACTGATGTTTGATTACTTGTTCCAAAATTTTGCCAGCTACGGATGTCAGGCTGACGGGTCAATAGTTACCCGGAGCCTCCTTTTTCCCTTTCTTGAAGATGGGGACAACATTTGCCCGCCTCCAATCCTCTGGCACCTCTCCTGTTCTCTAAGAAGTGTCAAAAAGAATGGACAGAGGTTCAGAGATTACATCTGCAAGTTCTTTTAGTAACCTTGGATGCAGTTCATCTGTCCCAGAAGACTTTGTTTCATTTAAAGAAACTAGGTGTTTGTGGACTGCTCCAACAGTAATCCTAGGCCACCATTACCGTCCCCTGTGTTGTGTTACGTTTTTGCCACATTGAGCACTATTCCCTTCACAAGAGAAGACTGAGGAGAAATAGGAGTTAAGCAGTTCAGCCCTCGCTTCATCATCTGTTATAATTTCACTTTCTTGTCCTCGCTGCGATCCTACAGTTTCCCTATTCTTTTTTTTTACTTGAAATATAACTAAAGAACCCTTTTTTGCTATGTTTACCATTTCTTTCTAGCCTAAGCTTATATTGAGCTTTAACTTTTCTAACACTGTCCCTACAATTATTGGTTATTTGTTTATACTCATCCTCGGTAATAAGGCCTTCCTTCCATTTCCTAAATGACTATTTTTTACTCCCCGTGCACAAGCACATCCAGATACATATTCTCTACTTTCTTTGCAATATTCAAAATGGAGCTTTTCCATAGCCTGCCTTCACAAGCAGATATGCAAGGCATTACTACCAAAGACCACTAAAATTTGTCATTGTTCCATTTGGAATGCTGCAAGGATGCACAGATAGAAGAATCATGGGCAAACTGGAAAGGGAAAAGGAGCCTGGAAAAGGGCTCACCACCCTTATCACTGGTCCCACCCCCTGTGGAATAATGGAGGGAAGGAAGAACCAACTTACCCAGCCAGCCCCACTGTGCATAGCTTGTCCAGCTACCCTGCTTGCTGCACCAGGTGAGCAATGCTAGACTGAGCATATTGTTTGCTATGTAGGGTGGAGCTTTTGCTTGCTTGTCCCTCACTTGGGGTCAGTTTGGCCCTGGTAGGGCAGCCCCTTGGGACTTTTCATGATGGCATTAATGAGTAAACTACCATTAAACAGGAGGTACACTACTGATACTGCAAGTTCCCCCACATTATGTACAGTCGTAACTGTTCTCTGTGTTCTGTTGCAATATAATTATTGATTTCATTTTACCATCTATCTAAGCCTGCTCTTTTTCTTTACGTCTTTCAGCAAACTACTTTTTAAAACACTTAATTTTGTTTTTAAACAATGTTCTTTAAAAACAGATTAAAGATGACAAATCAGCCTGGTCAATAATAGGACACTAAACAAATCTTCATTGTGTTAAACGAACAGGAGCCATTTTATAAATTAGCCTTTAAATCTTTCTACCAAAATTGCTGGAAGAATAAAATAAATAAATTAAAAACCCTGTCATTTACAATATCACTATTCACATATACACATGAAGAAATATCCATTGATATTTGAAAAATAGCATTTCCATTTCCACCAAGTAAAGAATGCTTCTTTAAAAGGATCTGAGTTATAGTTTGAGAAATAAACTGATATTCTCTTAGCATCAGCACTGTAGTTATAACAAATTGCTGTTCTTATTTCCATTTAACTGCTTAAAATAGAACAGAAATTGCTCATCATTATAATCTAGTTAGAATCCCGTGTTCACATTGTCAGTGCAATACTATACAGATATTTAGGGAGGATATTTCATGTTGCTTTGGTTTACTGAAGTCACTCCAAGTGGAGCATCTAATTTTGAGGAGCAGCAATAGGAAGCTGCTGAGGGACGGGAGATGGGGGTGGAAGAGAACTGGTAATGATGCTAAGGAAAAGTCCTATTGTTTCTAGAATTATAAACCTAACATACAAAGTCAGTCTGGAAAGTTTCTTGATATGTAAGGTAGCAAAAACGCATTGGATAAAAAATAGTAAATTAGGGTTGGAAGTCAATAGGGCTGAATCAGCACTTTATCCCTGGTGACCCTGAATTTTAAAAGGAATCTACACATTATTCAATTTCCATTTTTATATTTAGTACTTTATTTTTTCCCTCTGCGACATCTATGAATGATCTGTGGTGACACTAATTTTGCCCCACGATATCCAGGAGGGGATAGGGTTTTAATATGGAGACTATATCCCAGCTTTTGACTACTCTCTCCACTGAATTCTGTGCAACTTTAAAGGCCTGTGCTGGCATCTCACTGAGGCACAAACAGTTCCCATTTCTTCTCCATTCTGAATGTATAAACCAAGAAATCCTGCATCAATGGGAATATGACTACATCTATCTAAATTGTCCTACTCACAAATACAAGAGCTCAAGGGACAACTTAATTCTAATTTACATGACTGTTAAATAAACTTGCAGTCTGACATCTTTTGTACTGTTCTCTTAGGACAGCAAATTCAGAAGAAATAAGACTCTTAAAACCACTAATCAATGAGGGAAGCCTTTTGTAAGATTACTTGTAAAGATTTCTGGGTCATGGGCTTTTAATCCGAGATTATTGCTCGTTTCTTCAATTTGACAGGTTTATCTGAATAAGAAATACTTTGTGTTAGAAAAATTAATGCTTTTATGCTCAACTACATTTTTCATGCTGAAAGTGTCTCCATGTTGTAAATAGAGCATCACATATCTTTTTTCCTCAGTATTACAGTAAGTACAAAAATATAAAAATATAAATGTTTGCTGTTAAATGAAGATTTAATGCTCACTTCATTATGGAATTAATCACTGTGCTAAGGCCATGGCCAAAGGGAAGAGTATGAACTCCTTATCTGAAGAAAAGGTGCATGTCATCTGTGAAATACAATTATCAAGTCATACAGTCTGTACAGTTCCTCATTGCTAATCTAGACAGACAACACAGAAGCTTCTTGATAACCAAAACATAAGAATTGATGCATTAAGCTTATAAAAATAAGGATACACACTGCATTAATTATACGTTACAAAAATATGCTGTAACATTAATATTAACCAAATTAATATTATTACCACTCCAGCTTGGCAGAAAAGTAATGCCCCTCCCCACATATGTAGTTTTGTGCCTGTTGCAAAAATACATGAATAATATTACACAATCTTCCGTGATCACAGCTTGCTGTAGGTTAAAGAAGCCACAATAATTATGTTCATTGTTTTGATGAGTTAGTTGAAGTCTAACTAAAGATCTAAATTACCCTTGTGGTTTCTTTTTGTTTCATTCTAAAGTCTGCTAAGAAGCACAAGGAGAATTTTTAAGCTGGTCTCTGATTTCTATCCAAATGCAGAACTATCTTAGCTTCCAGAAGAACCCTCAATGGTCCATCTTTTTCAAATTTCCAAGTGCATGAAATCTATTTTTAGTATTGTTTAGTTTTATGTGCCAGCATTATACTGTGATTCAGTTAAGACATGCCTTGTAATATGTTAAATTATGAAAATAAGGATTCTTGTGCATATTAGTGGGTAGGCCCAGATCCACTGGCATGTGGGAAATGGTAGTGCTTGCATGATCCAAATTCAAAAGTGCCACAAACAAAATTGGGAACTAATAGAGTTAGCAAACACATGCTTTCAGATAACAAAAGCAGGAATGGCAAGTCACAAGGGAAATAAAATTCGCATGTGATCGAGAGATTGTGATAATCTTTAGTCAGGACAGGTAAAAATTCACTTACAGAAATAAATCTTATATATGTAATTTATATTATTATATATTGTTATACATATAAAGGACATTAGTCCCATGTCACAGCTAGGGAACTTCATGCATAGTTATAAGGAACAAGTACATGACCAAGAGCCCCAGCATTATTTCAGTGTATGAACATATGTCAACACTTCAGTCCATAAAAACTTGATTGGGAAAGAAACTGTACAGTCCTTCATTGTGCAAGACAGTTTGTATCACTACTCATTTTAAATGTAAAACTGGGGTGTCTGCCAAGCTGTCGTGGGGTAACTTTCGGGGTCTGTTCGAAGCCTCGCCACATCTCTCTTTCTGTCCTTCCAGATTTGCCTTTGGAGAACAGGTGTTTCTTTCCCTCTGCACAGTACAAGAATTCATTGCAGGTTGTTTCAACCCGGGGGGGGGGGCTGTGAGAGTTGTAAGCATTGGGCATGCTACCTTTGCTTGTCTATTGGGGGAGAGGGGCAAGCTAAGCTGCTGTGAGGTAAATGTCGGAAGACCCTATTGAAACCTTTTATCATGTCTGTCTTTCTGTCATTCAGAACCCGCCTTTGGAGACTTTGGGGGACTGTGAGTGTATGGAGTATATGCCTGGGCTAATTCTGCAATTACATTGTATTTTCCGTTGTAGATCCTGCTGCATTCAGATCAATTTGAATTTGGTTCTTCCTCTATTCCCCTCCCCCAATTGAAACAGAAAGTGTTCTGCACTCGATTGGGGAAGCTCAGAATGGAGGGGGGGGCAAGCACAGCAGGAACATTTTTCTTTCTTTTCTTGAACTTGGGTAGGTAGAGGATTGGAGATAGCAGTGGAGGTGGAAAAAAACAAGAGGCAAAACTCTGCTGAGAGAGGTTAGGGCTTCTGGAGCACAGTCACTTTAAGGGAAGCCTTGCAACCGGGACCAGGAAGACTTTGAACTGATGCCCTGGCCAATCAGGGAAGACTGCTTTGCTACAGCGTTGGAGGCATGAGGCAGAAAGTTAATTAATAAAAAGCAGAGAGCTGCACATTTACTGATGCCAATTTTTCAAATATTAAGGCTTATATCCACTTCTGGATAACTCAGGGGAAAAGTAGGGTCACTCCAGATCATTCATGCATGTTGCAGAGGGAAAATTTAAAGTGCCCAAAATCAAAATGCAAACGGAATTCAGTGTACACGGGAGGGATTCATTTGAACTGGGATTGGGTAAAAAGCCCCATGCAGTCTACAACCAGCTTTGCTTCATCTGCAAAGTTTCCCTGTGCGTTTGGTGTCACTAGCTTGTTCCTGAGCCGTTCATAGACTCCTGTGACTACAGCTGTCTTTTCCAGAGAGAGCACTGAGGAGACCTATTTGGGGGGATCTGTAACTGGATCCCCAGAAATGTTATCCACATTCAACTTTGAGAAATTGTAGTTATGAGGGTGGCAGGGTATGGTCCCTTGTGTGTTGGTGTGCAGTTTGCAAGGGGCCCATTTGATACACTTTTGAACCTGTGCCTGACATTTCCCCCAAATGCAATTTCCAGGCTTGACCTTAGTCCTGTTGGGTTTGCAGTGCCATAGTGACACTGGTGCTGCTGGACACATTGAAATGATTCTGCTGGACTTGCAAAAATACACTCCACCTTCAATTTCTACTGCAGAGATCTTCAGTGACTGTTATTCTATTCTGCTGGACTTCTATTGTCCTTATTTGTTGTTGTTGTTGTTTTGCTGCTCCCCCCCCTTGGAAACAATGGATGGAGGAACCTTATTCAGGAGTTGTAATTCAGATTCTGTATATCAAATCCTCACCAAACATGGCAGGGAGGTAGAGAAGAGTTGGTAATCCGCTCAGAGTTTGGTGTATCTAGCTTGCACAAGATCTGTTCTACACATTCTTGAACCAGGCCCCAGAAAGCACTTTCCTGGAGCATCTTCTTGGTGGGGGATAACTCAGATTCCATAAATCTAATCATAATTAAACTTGAAGTGAAGGTAGAATTGAGTCATTCGGCTATCCCCTATGAGTTTGGTGTTTCTAGCACACTGAGGCTGATTCCACGTGGGTTGAAAAGGCTGAGGGGGCAGTCATATGAAAGCAGGGCAAGTCCTTGTTTGTGTATGGCGTTGTTGCCAGGCTGGTGCCCTCCCAGGTCTAGTGCAGATCAGGCCCCAGGCTAATGGAATGTGGATTCTTCTGAGTTCCCTTAGCCCACTGTGGGGGCCAACAGGCCCTGTCCCATGGCAGGTCCATGTGGACAGGGAAGAGCTGAGCCTTCCAGGCCTGGTTCTTCCCTCTCCTACGGTGACCCAGAGAGGGCATAAAATGCTCCAATTGGCTTTGCAGAACTTTGCCACACTGTGCGGCAGACTGGAGCATTTAACTTTATTTTGCAGGAAGGTGGGATTGCATTCCATGCATTCCCACCTTCATGCAAAATACCCGCACCGCGCGGCAGAACTAAGCTGTCGCTTCATTGTGTCCTGGGGGGACACATTCCAGTAGAACACCAGGTGTCCCATTGAAATGTGCCCCCCATGGGGAAATGGAAATCTGCGGAGCTTTATGCTCCACAGCCCTATACTACTGCTGACCCTGTACAGCCACTACAATGTGGCTTTGCCCAAGTGGTTGTCCTATCAAGTCCCAACTCTTGCAAACTAAACGAATTTGTTTATGGTCAAGAGACAGTATTTGGTTTAAACCAGGCATACCACAAACTGAATAGTTTGTGCCCATCCCTATCCATGTCATTTTCTCCAAGAGCGTGAAAGATAAGTTATCAAATGAAAATTAAATGAATTCTTCCTATAATGACCACAAAGGAAAAAAAAAAGCATGCAAAATTCTACTGTCATGGAGGCAATGATCATCAAGAGGTCCAAATGTTCTCCCCCATATTCAGTTCAATGGGACTGCAATTCTTAATGATCTCCCTGGAGCACAATTTAAATATCAGCAAGATTAAAAATGAATTTTAAAATGAATGATATTAGAAGGAAAGGAACCAAGACCCTGTCTCTTCAAATTGCAGGAGATATAATATCAAGAAACCCTTGGGATTTTTATAAATATACTCTGTAAGCATTTCCAAAGTGAACTAATACCTTACCCAATTTCCCTTTTGCATTACTACACACCTGGCTAAACAGAAGATGCCCAAGAAGTCACAGGGAACACAGAATCCCATGAAAACAAACTTAGCTATACATTTAATTCCAAGAAAACAAATTTAGCAATACATTTAAAATGCTAAAAAAAAGGAAGTTTGCAGTTGCAAACCTGGTAATAATCTCACAAACAGCACTGTGTGTGTGTGTGGGGGGGGGGGGGCACAGCTTTGCATTTTTTATTTTATTTTATTATCATTTATTACCTACCATTCCCATACTGACTGGCTCATGGCGGGCTACAAGTAAGATCCCCACAATAAAAGCATCAAAAACCCATCCCTTAAAACACCATCAGAGGCAGCAAATCTAATCCCCTTGCCCCCTCCCACTGCCCATAACTCAGCAGACCTCCCCCAACCCATGCCTCGGGGGAATAAATAGGGAGTCAGCTAGCTGTTCCAGATATAATAAGGATGGGCCCATAGATCATAATTGCTCTGGCCTCAAACAAAAACCTGCAGAAGAGCTTCATCTTGTAGGCCCTATGGAACGGGGGAAATTCCTGCTGTGCCCTCAGCCCAGGATCTCATTCCACTAAATTGGGGCTAGGACCAAAAAGGCACTGGCCCTGGTTGAGGCCAGCTGCACCTCTCTTGGGCCAGGAACCACCAATGGATTTGTACCCAAAGAATGAAGGGATGAGGTTGGGAGTTCGATCCCAGCAGCCGGCTCAAGATTGACTCAGCCTTTCATCCTTCCGAGGTCGGTAAAATGAGCACCCAGCTTGCTGCTGGGGGGTAAATGGTAATGACTGGGGAAGGCACTGGCAAGGCCACCCTATATTGAGTCTGCCATGAAAACACTAGAGGGCGTCACCCCAAGGGTCAGACATGACTCAGTGCTTGCACAGGGGATACCTTTACCTTTTTATCAGTTCACCATTACAACTACCTGCAACAACTTAATTGCACTGCTATTACTGTATTCTTCTGTATTCTACTGTATTCTATTACACAGTACAGGTGGAGTGAAGTAATTATGGACACTTATCAGCCACTTCTCAATGTTTTAACACTACCAGGACTACAGAACACTTACTTTGTGTTGCTGGTGTGGTTTGATGCTCATGCATTAAGTTCAATACCAACAAAATTGGTAGTGAAATTCTAAGGAGACACCTTTCTAAATTCACCAAAGTGAATGGGCTTAGAAGGGTGAACCTCTGATTTGTATTGTATTGTAAATCATATTGTCACTTTTATTTCCTTAATACATATCTGCACTCAGCCAAATTCCATGAATCAGAATGTGTTCTATAAAAGTTCTCCTAGAATATTTTCTAGACACTTGTGGTACTAAGATGTCAAGTCTTTACTGAAGGGTTCCATAAGGTGAAATGGGACAAGCATGGCAAATGCAGGGTACATTGACAGAGACAAGGAATGGTAGCCCCCTTGAGGTTATATATAGGGGGGCAGTTTAGGTGGGAAGATGGGTTCACATAGGAAAGTCTTTTGATCTAAAAGGCGCAAACTCTAGGAGACATTAGTCTGCCCTGCCTGTTGATTTTGGTAGTAAGCACCTACTAGATGAACCAAGGACATGGGGAGATAAGAGTGAATTCTCACAGCAGGGAAAATAGGGCCTCTCTGACCCATAAAATCTCTCCCCGTAAGGGAAGGAGGGAAGGTTCAGAAAGAATGTCAGGAACTTCCTGTGGAAAACAGGAGGGCAGATATGACAGCTGGGTTCCCAGGGCAGCCCTCTTCTGAGTCTGTGGGCACTAGTTTAAGTTCAGTGGCTGATCCTGGCAAGACTTGTAGATCAGCCTCTTCTTCAGAGTCAGACTGGGTTGCAGCTGGCTGGCTTCTGATGGTCATGTTTTTGATGCCATTTTTAATCTATATAGTCTGTGATACAGCTTTAGCAAATCAAAGAATCTCTCCCTGACCCACAATAGCATCTGAGAGCTGTTTCCAATAATATGCTCAGCAATCCCCATCAGTCTTGTGCCTATGCTTCACACTGTTCCATCCAGATGGTACCATCTGCCGCGACTCTTGATCCAACTTTCAAAACAGAAGTCTAGCAATCTGCCCACAAACTTGATGCAGCTGCCTTGGCAGACCAGTATCAAAAACTAATATGACACCAAGCTGACAACCTTGCAATGTATAGCCAAGAACTAGGAAAAAAATAAATACAATAAAATAAAAGGGGTGGGGGGAGTCTGCTGTGTGTTATGAAATGCATATTCTGCCCACTGTTATCCACAAGGATTATAGTTTTAGCTCAGTCATGTGAGACTTCATGTAAATCATGCATTCATTAGACAACTGTGAATCTCTTTCCATACTTAATCCAACTGCAGAGCAGTTAACAATCAATAAGGTCAATCAACTAGCCCATTCATTGTGTACATGCCTGAAAATCCATCAATGTTTAGGCCTCCTGATCATGCTTTTGTCTCAAGCATAAGAAGCATAAGCATCAGAATATTGGGAAGTAAAAAATTGCATAGTAATTGTTATTTTGCAAGGAACAGTAATAATGCTCTAAGTAGTATCTAAGCTATTCCTTTGGAAATGGCTTGCAGCAATGGAACTAACTTTCAAGTAGTTGCAAATGCAGCTACAGACCAGAACAGAACAAGCACTGCCTATTTTCCTTCGAGCACATTCAGTGCCCACTTGCATATTGGAAAAACAAAGTTATGACAGCAGGAAGTAGATGGGAATACCTGGCATCAATGGTATGCACATCAATGGAGGTCCAGCAGGACCTCCAACCAACTGACTGAAGGCTCTTGCTACTTCTGCCCTTCTCTTCCTCTTCACCATAACTCTTCTGTTCCCTGCCCTTTCTGCTACCATGAGGGAGATGAAGATTGAGCAGGAGGCTTCATTGTGAGATAGTTACAAGAAAGTGACAAAAGCAATGATGGGGAGAAACAACAGTCACTGTTACTCCACATTGGGAGGAAGAGGGAAAGTGATGGCTATGACAAGATTATTAGCTATTTGGAAGTTCAAGGCAAGAATTTGAACCAAATAAAGAATAGAAAACAAAGGATTTGTTTCAACCAAACATGACTGCAAACAAGCGGATTCTTAGGTTATTAGTAGATGAAATTCACATGCTTATGCCTTTGTCATAGTCCTAAAAAGTAAGAGCACAAGATCGTGAACACAAGATCTCTCTTCTTGGGGGTAGTCCATCCCAGATACATGTCACGTAATAAATGGAACCCATTATTTATTTTATTTTGTTGTTACATCTATTTAGAAATAGGTCACTTCAGTTATTTCTAATTAAATCATCATTCAATTTCACTGTTATATACTCTTATATTCACAGTTACACAAATGACATGGATAATTTATTGTAATGTCATTGTTAACTCACTATAAATTTATATCTATGAGTGATTTTTTTTTAATCTTAGAGAACTATTTTTATTATCATCTGATTCTTCTAGCTGATAAATTCTTGACTTGGGGGAAGCTGCATTAAAGGAAATCTAGGGAAATAAATTGGACTCAGTTCAGTATGGCTATGGTTCCTTAATCCAGGAGCTCAGCTTAACATCAGGTGGGTAACATATATCATCTTTATTCAATGTTACATCTTTCTGTTTGCACTTGATTCAAGACACTCCTGCCAACCAACATCCCTTCTGATTTCTGTGTATCAAGTTTGTAATGCTTAACAAATGTTAAATGAAAAAGCCATGTGGCCGTTCAGCATATCTGTTCAAGAGATACTCTTGTCTGGAAGGCTACAGATGTAGCTGCTGACCTGATAGAAAGTGCAGTAATACCTGTTGGCTTAAGTGCCATTTTATGCACCACCTAATCCAATTTGTAATGGTACTCTTACATGCCTTATTTTCCAGATTTGTACTGTCATGATCTACGAATACAACATATGACAAATGAAACCCTTTGGTTCTGTCCAGATATACCTTTAATGCTCTCCTCACATCCAGCCTGTGCCATTCCCTTTCCCTGGGTGCCAAAGTCTTAGGAAAGAAGGAGGGAAGTATAATCAGTTGATCAGTATTAAACCTTAAGTTAACCTTCGGTATGAGCAAGGGATCTGTTCTGAGTACCGCTGAATTCTTATGAAACATGCACAGCTCTTTCTAATTTGATACAGCTTCCCATTTTGACACCTTTCTAGCTGTAGTAATTGCAATCAGAATGCCACTTTCCATGATAGATATTTCAGTTTCACTCTTTTAAGTTGTTTGAAATGATGTTTTAGCAGTGCCAATAGCACTTTGGATAGACAGACTCCACATAGGAAATATGTGTTGGATAGGAAGTATTAACTGTGTGGCGCCTTTCAACTATTTACAAATTATTTGTAATGCCCATTAAGCCCATAACTTCTAAGATTGCCCCTAGGGCAGATACCTGATGTTTTAGGATGATTGATTTAGTAGGCAAACTCAGATCTTGTCTTGAAACCATATGAAGCGGAAATTCTTGGGGACTATACATGTAGGAGTAATATTGCCTCAAAATAGAGAGCTTAAAGCCGAGAGATACGTCTTAATTTACTGTTAAATGGATTACAGACTCTGCAATCATTGAAGAAGTATTTGAAAACGGGGACAAATATACCTAGGAGCCCATTCTGATTGCCCAGAAATTATATGATTTACACACCAAACAAGAGTGGCTGTGAGACATTTTGGCTTGCTGATTTCGTTTTTCTCTTATCTGTAACATTCGGACATCAATGGTGTAGTTCCTTTTCATTGAACTCCTCAAGTTGTTCAGCAAGAGCAACCTGAAACCTTGGATGGTCTCTAAAAACCCTCCAATGAATACACTGATTTCTTTAGCCTTATCCATAATCAATCTAGCCACAGAATTAGGCTAGAATTAGACCTCCAACAAAGCTGCCAACAAATCACCAGAGGATATCAGGTCCTGCAGAGCATTCAGGAATCCTTCAGGCACCATAAGTCTCCCTGGATGGGCTAAAATATGCCTGTTGCCCAAACAGGGAGGGGGCAGCACCCTTAGCCAGGCCTTCAGGGCACGGTGGTCTGACAATGGGACGATGTTACTCACCCCTACCCCTGCACCAAAAATAAGATCAAGGGTATAGCCAGCCTGTTGGCTGGTACTGGCAACAAATTTCAAGAACCCCAGTGTTACCATGGCTAATACTAGGTCTAGGCCAAGTCCCAGAGATGGCGAGTCTGTGTGAACATTCAAATCACCCAGGATTATAAGCCTAGGAAACTGCAATGTCCAGGCAGCAGCCACCTCTAGCAGGCCCAACAGGGCATCTGGTGGTAAAGTGAGTGAATAGTACATCAAACAGATGACTAAATTCTCAACTGATTCCCACACCAGGCTGACACATTCTACCCCAAGAACAGTGGTGCTAGAACAGCCCTGTAGAAGTAAGCCAGGATTACCATGCCCCCACTCCCACAGAGCTGAGGCTGATGAAGGCCTGAAAACGAAGGTGGGGCCAGATCTTTTAGGGCGACTGTTTCGCTTTCCCATGTCCAGGTCTCAGTCACGCATGGCAGGTCTGCATTGTGTCATACAAAATAGTCCCGCAAAGTCAAGTATTAGTTGTGGATTGACCTGGTGTTGCATAGCATCAGAGTTGGCTCCATCACAGCCCTCATTCCAACTTTGAGGATGGGACGAAGATTTGAACGGTAGCAGGTGTATCAATCAGACCCACAGCTACAATCTAGTAAAGGTGTACTGATTTGCATAGCCCTGCCTGGAGCAAGTGGAGGTGTGACCTAACTATTCCTGAAGGAGAACTAGAGGTTTTCTTGGGTTTGTAGAAATATAATTAACTGTTCATGGCTCTAGATTGGACCACACTGAGAATTAGATATTATTGATACTGTAAAGTGGGCAAATTCAAAGTTTACAGTATTTCACAAGAGATTTTTTTTAAGTTGCCCAGTTTAAAGTATTTATCACATTTATAAACTGACCTACCCTAAAATACTCTTTGTGTGAAGTTATCCTGTTTTTCTATCTCCTCCTATCGTTCTGTTTTATCCTTACAATTATGTAGTTCTGTGAACTACTGTAGGCCAAGAAAAGATGGGAAAATCACCCATTGAGCTGAAGCAGGGCTTTGAACCCAGGCCTTCCCAGTCCAGTTACATTACTCTGTACAATTATCATACTGGTTCACCTGGGGATGCATTCACATGACTAATCTGTGATAATTTCCACACAGTGCATTATTAAGTGGTGGATGTAATTTTCATTCTGTTCAGGTGAACAGACACATGTCAGAGGCTTGGAATGATCATTCCTTGACATGAGAATAGCAGTAATTTTGTAAAATACATGGCTGCGTGAATTCATGGTCTGTCAGCTTTTTAAATAGATGAACAGTTACTTTATTGCTAATGCAGAACCTTTTTCATATGTCTTCTACAGTTCCCCTTCCTGGATGAAATGTGAATAAATCCCAGAAAATAACTGAAATAGGACAATTCTATGGAAAATAGAGGCTTGATGTGTTTTTTAAAAACATTACAACTTAAAAGCCTTAGAAATCTTTTGCAATTTTAATATAAATTACATTGTTTCTCAGAGTAAAAAGCAACTTAACAATATATAAAATGGCATGCAGAATTTATCATGAGCTGCAAATTTACCTGCCTGCACACCCACACTGAAAGCCGTTAAACATAATTTTATTATGACGCTATCAGCATTCACCAAAATCACTCTGACATTAAAATGTGTGTGTCTAGAAACTGTTATTTACTCTGAGAAAAGGAATTGGCTTGACTAACAGAACATATATAACAAAACCATTGAACTACATGAAATATATAACAAAACCATTGAACTGCATTGATTAATAACATGCCTTTGGCTTATCTATAATTGTTTCCTTCTAAGGCAAATGATACTGCAAACTCAAAAACACACCTCAAAATTTTTATTTGATGATAACTGATTTGAAAGAAGTCTAGAATCATGAATATTTGACAGATCTGAATTTATTGAAACTATAGGAACAGATTGTGCATAGTTATTTACTTCTTAATCCTTTTCACTCCAAAAAGGCTAAGCATGTGCAATAAGCGAAATAGTAAACATCTGAAAATGCCTGCAACTTGCTGAATTTGAGAAGTTACTATCAGGTGACACAAGCAGCCCACTGGGTTTTCACCCTGTCTTATCACAATTAGGTGACTTGACTGACTCCTCAGTCTGATCACAACGTACCCTATGCAAAATTTCAATGTACAGTAGAGCTCGTAGACATGTGGAAACACAAGAAAATGCTTGTGCAGCTAAGTCAAGGCAGGGATCGCTGGGGCCATTGAGGCAGAAAGCACAGGAATGTATTTCTCACAGGTTCCCCCTCCATCTACCAATATCTAAATTCACAGACTTGGGCACACATACCAGAAAGAGATTTTTCTGTAAACTTGGGTGCCCCCCAAAGCTTGAAGGAAAAATATGAAATTTTAAACAAATACCCCAGGGAGGGCTAATTCCCTCCCCTAGGTAGTGTTCTCTGTACAAGTACAGAGAATGCAGCTACCTCCAGTGGTTGTCAGAGAAGTCCAGGAACCACACTGCATCTGGCAGAGGCCCAGCAGTGATGCAGCCCAGGAACCATGTTGGGTTTGGCAGTGACAGCCCAGTCAAGGAGCTGCACTGGGCCTGCTGACGGCAGAACACCTCAGGAGCTCTGACAGGCCCACCAGCGATTTTTCAGCCTGGGAGCCACCCCATGCCTGGTGAGAAAGTGGAAGGAGGGAATCTCTCCCTTGTCTCTCATGGGTCCACAGGTGTTGTTCCAGAAAAGGCTAAAGGTACAATGATGCCAAAATACTACTGCACAAAAATGAAGATGAAAAACCTGCCTCTTCAGGAACAGGCTACAAGGTATTATATCTGATTATGGAAATGAGTGCCCAATGGGTTGAGTGTACATCTTAGCCTTCTAGAGCCTCAGTCAGTGTGGGGGGGGGGGGCAAGATCAGATTCAAATGCGGAGAAAAGCAGGGCTGTATTCCAGAATGAGAGAGCTGACCCAGTCAGTTGGGACTTCTGGACATTAACAGGCCTAGAGGCATCTTGGATACTATGTTCTGCAATAGACAACAGAGTCCTCCTTATCTGAATTTCCAGATTCATTGCTGAGGGCAAGGTGTCAATGCATCATCCACATAGTTACTGCATTTTTCACAACATAGACACAAACTATACATACAGGGACTGTTTCCGCACTGAGGACTCACCCAGCCGTCATTTAGCAATGATTCCTGTTTTTAAAGTTCTGGATTTCCAGACCGTTTCCAATTTCCACATCGGGGGTCTTTGACCCCCTTTTCCTTTTCTGCCCCTGAATTTAGCCCCCAGATGTTTCCGCCCTGAAGCTGAGGGACAGGAAATAGAAACTTCGCTACAGCCTTTTTTTTATTTGTCCATCTTTGTCACATGACAAAAATATCCAATCATCTGCCAGCACCATTTTGTTGCCTTTGAACTCCCACCCTTCCAAGTCTGAAATCATGCTGTATGCGTGTGTTTTAATCACCCTGATGACACTACCAGTGTATGAAGTGGATTAGGAGGAGGAATGATACCTTCATTATCACAAACTATAACTTGTGCTCCCCCATGGATGCAGGGATGTTCATCTCGGGAAACCCCA
This sequence comes from Paroedura picta, assembly GCF_049243985.1. Classification (NCBI taxonomy): domain Eukaryota; kingdom Metazoa; phylum Chordata; class Lepidosauria; order Squamata; family Gekkonidae; genus Paroedura; species Paroedura picta. The sequence continues at coordinate 93,131,408 of NC_135369.1, read as the reverse complement.
TTATTGAGGTGAAACCACCCCCCTCATTTCCCCCAAACAGTGGATGAAAACTTTTTAAAAGACATAATGCACAATCAGTCAACGCTATTTCTGAAAGGAGTGACTGCTGAAGCATGCGGACTGTCATGAATCTCACTAACATCAAGGACAAAGTTGAAACTTTAGGAAACAAGAGATGAAAGGTGCTGACCACACATGGCAGTGGGGGAAACCTATTTTGTAAGATTGGGATTGTGTTGTAATGCAATCAGCCATCTTTTAAAGGGTAGGGGAGGTTCGGGGAGTTGACAATGGAAGTGACACTACACGGGGATGGGAACAATGTTGGACACAGATTGAAAAAGACCAAATGTCTACATTTCCGTATTTGACAGCCCAGATTTAGATACCGTTATCCCCCACTTCAAAAAATGAAAACCAGATTTCTGAGGATTCTGTTGCTGTGTGGCAAGTGAGGCGGGAAATTACTTTTCAACCATATTCTGCATGATCGCACCACTTCTGGGGGTTCTCAAAACCTGATGAATGTTTCAGGGGGTTCTAAACAGTTAAAAAGTTGAAAAAAGCTGGACTAATGATTCCACACACAAGCACTACGAGACCCCAAATACTGGAATCACATCTAACTATTTCAGATTGCTGCTTCAAAGCACACCCATGTAGAAACATCAACCTAACTATATACCATGTCTTAAGAATACCCTTCAAACCAAGAAATGAGGCACTTCTCCAAGATTTATGGATGAAAAAAAATTTGAATAAATTCTTAGATGGGAATAACGGCATATGAGGGCACTGACAGAAATTTATGAAAGAAATACTTGTAAGCTGATAATGTTAAATCAACACATCATAACCAAAGTACTATACTTCTTGTACATCAAAGTTACTATGTAAATCTCAGTCTGGAATGGGTCCTTAGCCAAAATCTCCTATTCCCATCTCTGTCTGTCATGACCATTGCGACCTATTATTTATCTGCTGTAACTTTGCAGTTGTTTGACAAGCCCATCCCCCACCCCTTGCAACAAACATTAGGTAGTCATAACTATTTATTTAGGAACCAGTAATTTGGTTTATGGGTTGCATTTAGTTCAGTGAGTCAGAGTTTATAATGCTAGCTATACTGGCCTGCAATCACACAGATGAGAACCAGAATTTTAATGCAACACTGAATTATAAAAGTTACGTTGTGCCAAGATGTCAGAAACTGATAGTCCTGTGATGCTTTATTCAAATGACTGAGTAACAAAGTGGGTTAACTGGGCTGCATGTTAAGTATGGCAGGACCCTCTGCCTCACAGACAAGCACACTGTCTTCTACAACCAATGGCACCCCTCAATAATCTAGGCTTAAGCCAAAGCCATGACACAGCTAAAGTCTGCCAAGCCAGGCCAGACCCCATCTTAGAAATCTTGCTCTCTGCCTTAGGTTCCGAAGTACAGCGTCTGCCTAATCCAAGTGCCTTCTGGCTCAAATCTTGCTCTCCATCTTACCCCCCCCCCACCCTATTGTATTGCTGATCGAGTGGACTGGCTCCATCCTGCTTGCCCAGGGGCTCCTAGGCAAACCTTTTTGTCTTGCAACATATCCACACTTGGCCCCTCTGCAAGGGGGAATATTTTCCCCAAATCCTAGCAGCTAGACCCATTGAGACATGATGGCTCGCTTTCTCATACACATTAACACCTTTGTTTAAGGCCATCTCTGGACTTGGCCAGGGCACTGTCCAACATCCTGACCCATGGAAAATCTCATCATGTGATCACCTGAGTCATGTCACATAGTCCCTCCACAAAACCCCATATAAACCATGGCTTCAGACAGCCACCCTGAGTGCTTTCCAACTCAGGACCCACTGGAATTTCCCATGCTGGTTCGTGTCGCTTCTTCTGACTCTCCATTCTTCAGACAGGTAATTATACCAAGCCTTCTCTTCCCCCCTTCTTCCCTTTCCCTATATGACTGTTTGTAGTTGTGTTAGCTATTTGTGTGCCTTTTTGTTATTTTCTTTCAATAAAACTTATATTTATTGTTTTACCATTTACATTTGTATCTGCCTGGAGTTCCTATGGGTATAATTACCCTCGAATACATAGGCAACAATCCTCTAACACCAGTTACACTTCTCTCGCATAATTTGGCTAATCTCCCCACAGCTCAAATACACATGTTCTAGGACACGTGTACACGCAATTCAGGTAACATGCAGTAAGTTTTTGAGGACCCCCTTTGAATACATCATGTGGTAGATTCTCCCACCCCCAAAGACAACACAAGGTGCTTATCAAAATGGTTTTCTTTCTGATTCCATAATGGGCCATCTGAGATGGAGATGGTAATCCAGTGTGGAATACATCGCTCTGACACTAGATGCTTTCTCCTCATGATATTCTATATGATGCTGCCTCAGGGCTTAGTACTGGGACGGGCTCAGTCAGCAGTAAGCACTCCTGGAATTTCAGGAGTAAGTAGTTGCTCTCTAAATGTTGAAGCTTCATAACAGCCCCGAGACAACTTCCGTAGGGTTTTACTTTATAAAGCAGGTTAATGGTTGTTCTGTTCCGTATTGATGGCAAGTTCTTTTTATACAGTCAAATACAGTATCCCATACTACTGCATATACATGGATACTTCCTCCAGAAAAGTATTTAATAAGAGCAAAATGTGATTTCAGACTTTAAAAAGATGAGTGGGTGGGGATATTGGCAGAGGAGATGAAAATATCAGTCTTTTAAGAGGCTTCATCTGTATTGCAGAGAAGAGACGTTAAAAAAGACATAGCTGTCTGTCCCAATGGAAGCCGCCACAGTCAAAATGTGTGTTATTTACTGATAAAAACCACATGACAGTAATGTAAAGACAAAACTTCTTCTATCAGTCAAATTAGGGAGGAAGAATATGCCAACTTTGATTACTGCAGGGCTGCAAATGTGGCAAACTGCCAGATCAGTTGTAGTTGAACAGAAAAGGAAATGTGAAGACTGACTTAATTTAAAAATATAAACATCAGTAAAGCACAAAGTCTGGGATTATTTGGAGCACTCAAAAATATGATTTAGAAGATGATTTAGAGCACTCAGAAGTGTATCTAGTTTCCGCTCCAGTATCTTTCTTATTTATTTAGTTTTCAATTTTTAAACCATCACTTCCAAAATCACTCACGGTGTTTCACAAACATTTCCCCACAATAAAATCCCATAATAATATTTCCCAGTTAAAATCATTTTTAAAAATACAGTTACAACCTTCCCTCCAGCGGTGACTTCTTTCTCCCACTCCCAGCTCAACAGACCTCCTGGAAAAAGTAATTTGGGGCAATCTCAGGAGCAGAGATGTCACATATCTATGAGGGGGCCAGATCTTCCTTGCCGTGACTTCAACCAAAAGTCCAGCGGAATAATTCCATCTTGCAGGCCCTGCAGAACTGTGAAAGTTCTGACAAGGCCCACAGCTCTCCCGGGAGCACATTCTACCAGGTAGGAGCCAGGACTGAAAAAACCCTGAATCTGGTTGAGGCCAGGTGAACCTCTCTCGGGCCAGGAACCTCCAACAGATTCATACCCACAGAGCACAAGGTCCTGTGTGTGTGTGGGGGGGGGGGAGAATAAGGAGATAGGCAGTCCTGCAGATATGAGAGGCCCAGACCGCATATGGCCTTAAAGGTTAATAGACCCTTGAACTTGTTCTGGGCCACAACTGGTAACCAAAGCTGCTGCCTCAGTACAGGCAAGATATGGGTCCTCCAAGATGTTACCGTGAGGACCCTAGCAGCTGCATTTTGCACCAGCTGGAATTCCTAGGTAAAGGACAAGTGTAGGCCTGCGTAGAGCGAGTTACAGAAATCTAATCTGGAGGTGATCATTGCATGTATGACTGTGGCCAAGCCATTTGAGGATAGATAGGGCACTAGTAGCTTTGCTGGATGCAGGTGGAAAAAACCTGTGCGCTACCCCTGTGACCTGGGCCTCATATTCCCTCAAACTAACTGAGTAACTCAAATATTAATTGTTCTCATACATTCCTGTAGGGAAGAGGAATGAAACTCACCTGCCATTGAGGGGAAAAAAATATTTTTGTTTTGTTTTTAAGGCTGCTCTCATGACAGACAAGTGTCCTAGGACCAGTGAGCATTGGCAGTATTGTAGCAATAACATTAATCCAAGGCATGACTATTTTGAATTAAAAATTAAATAATGTAATTGTGCAGTAGAATCGTCTTGAAGGTAAAGACTCTTTACAACAGTGGTAATCACTCTACCATTTGCTGAGAGCCACATTTATGATTACCATCAACAACGGCCATATGACTATTGCATACCCTGTGTACCACCCTCAGAATCATACAACACAATGATCAAATAATCTTCCTTCCTTCCAAATACCTATGGGAATATGGAGTGGTCTCTCCCCATCATTGTAGACCTTCCTTGACCCTTATTCCCCTCACTGTCTTCTTGCTTGGTCTCTGGCTTCAGACCTCTCGTCCAGGTGAGGCCAAGGTGGCCAAAGCTTCTCACTTCATGCCAGGGACAGAATCAAAAAGAAGTGAGAAACATAGTGGGATTGCAAGCTTCTTGTTGCAGCATTCTGCTGTGAGCCACACAGTAGTTTGGAAAAGCCTCTCTTCACAAGCAGAATAGGTACCTGCAGCAGGAAGTCTGTGGTACTGCATCTCAGCACAGAGAGGGAGATTCCCAAGGCATACAGAGAAAAGCTATCAAGCTAGCCATGGAGAAAGAGGAATAAAACCACCACCATCCATTGGCCTCTTTTTTCAAATGGCTCCCATGGGGGTGGTTGTACTCTTTCTTTTCTGTGGCCAGTCTGCTAGCTGAGTGCTGGGATGAGAGTGCCTAGGATGAAGAAAGGGGTAGGCGGTTGTGCGAAAGGACAGGCCCTTTGTTTCCATGCCTGGCATGACATTTACACTTAAGGAAAGGTCAAAACTTAATTGTTCTCCAGTTCTTTCATTGGGCAATGGTCATGCCAACTTCTCTGATATATGGAGTGGATGCCATATTGGAACAGTAGAGATAATGGTTGCATGTTAAAGTGCTCCCAAGCAACAGAGCATTACTGCGCCCTCTCTTCCTAGAAACATCAAAATCTTTTCCTCTTTCCCTGCTTCATTCTTTCCTTTTCAGCCATACACAAACCACCTTTTATTTATCTCCCATTTGAAGCTATATTTATTATTTATTTATTTATACCCTGTCTTCTTCCAAGGTGGAGATCAAAGCGAAGTTTATATTATTCTCTCCTTGTTATCCTTACAACATCCCTGTGAGGTAGGTTAGAATGAAAGTCCAATATCACCCAGTGAGCTTCCACAGCAAAATGGAGATTTGAACTGGGTTCTCCCAGATCTAGATCAGAAGCTCTAACTTCTACACCATGCTGGCTTTCATTGGGTGGCTGTTGTTGAACAGTAGCAAGAAGCCAGGCCTAGTTTACATAATTTTCAGGAAATACATTACACTGTCTTTGTGATCTGCAAAATATTAATGCCTTATAGGAAGATTCTTTTTAAGACCCTAGAACAGTGGTTCTCAACCTTCCTAATGCCGCAACCCTTTAATATAGTTCCTCATGCTGTGGTGACCCACAAACATAAAATGATGCAAGTGTTCTTTCACAGAAATTGGACCAAAAATGACCAATGACATGAAGATCCCTTGTTCATGATTGTATACAAATTGTTTTTTTTTCCCCTGGGGTTTTTCAGTTCAGTTCTGCCTCTTGTCCCACCATACCGATCTCGCTCTTTCCACTGCTCCAGCCAGACTAATGCTCTATCTTTATCTACCCCGAAAGGCTGTTGTGCAGATGGCACCCCCCGCCAAGCTGCTTGCCCTGCCACGACCCCTGTGAAAAAGTCATTTGACACTCAAAGGGGTCCCGAACCCCAGGATGAGAACCACTGCCCTAAAAAATGTAACATAGGATGTTGCCTGTCTTTTTTCAAAATCATTTGGTGAGATGATGGGAATTTGAAATCATGCTGTGGTACTTGGGTGAGTGGGAAGGGGGAAGGTGCCTTCACTTTGACAAAAGGCAGGATATAAATTCACTTAATAAATAAACCTTGTCTTCCTTCCACTCTGAGATGACTAATAGTATGTTGTCTCCTGAGATAATGGCGCAGGGGGAGGACTTAACAACCTCTACTGTGGTCAAGATTTTTTTTTGAGAGAGAGAAATAAAACCTCGAGATATCTGATTACAGATCTATTATGTAATGAGTTGTTTGACATAGCACAGTGTTCTTAAAAACGGCTTTAAAGTATATGATTAAGAGGGGTGCTCTTTCACATGATGACATCAGGAGTTCACAGACCTTACTTGAGATAGTCCAAAACTGATTCTTAAGTTTACAGCAAAAATAAGAACCATTCAGTTTGCATGTTTTGCCATAGCTTAATTAATGTTTTATCTTTATCTGTTCTATAGCTTTTCCTGCACCTGTGATGAGGGTTCTATATTCTGCATATGGAAATTATTTCCTTTATATCCAGTGTGTGGCATAAAATAAATATTCTATATAATCCAGAAAACCTTAGTAGTAGAGCGAGGTGTTTTCCTCACAAATTCAGTTTGCAGGTATTGGCCAGGAAGGGCGGGGGGAGGTATGCTGCAGTACATTCCACCTGAGAAATCACTGTACACAAAATATATGTCAATTTATCAAGGTTTCCTGGGTAATTGTTGCCAGATTTATCAATGCACAAGCCAATAGCCATGACAGTTTGAGAAGTAGCCATCCACAGCAAACCTTACAGATGCACAATGAATCCATCAAAACCAACACACAGTAAGTACATGCATTGTAAGTCAATACATATAAACAAACCAACTAAAAACAACAAGCAACATGGTTTAAGGGGAAAGATGGTGAAAGAAATTAAAAACAAACAAACAAACATTGCCCCAATGTTTTGCCAGTATTTTCTTCGTAACTGAAATTATGAAGACTGCAAAGGGCAACTTCTATTCTAACAGCAACCACAATGATGATCTGCTTGCTTCCCACCTGGATACTATATTTTCACAAGCTAACTCTCCCCATCCCTTATGCATCCCAGGGAGCTGAATTTCCTAGTTATCAGAAACACTGTGTTCCTCTTAACCAGTTGATCAGATGTAATACAACTTCATTTATCCATCCAAATATTTTTGGCATCCTCCAGTCCATGCAGATTTTTTAAAAAGCTGCGACATTGTACAGGATCTGAAGTTGCTTATTGTATTACATAAAATTCTGTTTTTATCAGTGGGCCTGTGGGATACTTAATATACAGCTGTCAAATTACTTTTACAGAATGGCAAATTTCAAACATATTTCTTCCTAACTATTCAATTCATATTGATGAATGAAATTTCCCACACACACACAAACGCACACACATTCTGTAAGAGCAAAATAAAGAAGATAAAAAAACATTAGATGTAAAATGACAGACTGTGTAATGTTTGGAATATGATCACAAATATAGCCAACCAACAGCACCATACTAAACAGTTACACTCTTCTAAACCCACTCAAATCAACAGGCTTTTAAAACTGTTTAGGATTACAGGGCAAATATCAACTGCATTTTCTGCTTACATACATAAATGCACTTCTCCTTAACCTACTTAAATTAGCTAGCAGGTTAGTCTGCCGATGGGATCAGCAGCAGCCGATGGGATCAGCAGCACACTCACTAAAGAACATTATTTATGAAGACAAAGGGAGGAATACCACAAATTGCAGAGATACCACTGAATATTGGAAGCAGATATTCTCACTAAAACACTCTTCCTTCTACCCCATTACTTAAACAAACACTTAAATGAGAATTAACAGGAATTGAATGGATTCATCGCTATTAAACAGAGGCCAATCAGCACGGAAGGCTGTCTCTGCACCAAACACTATGTATGATCTTAGGTTCAGGAAATGGTTCAGGAAAATACTACAGCAAGATGTTACCAGTGTTTATGCAGAACACTTTTCTGTTTCAATTGGGGGGGGGGGGATAGTGGAAGATCCAAGTTCAAACTGATCTGAATTCAGCAGGATCCACAAAAGAATAAACAAAATAAGTGCAGAATCAGCCCATGACTGTAGTGCTGATTGCAGGTGTAGATTGGTTCCCTCCCTTGGAAAGCTACCACTGAATACTGGAGGAGTCTCATGGACAAAGAGGAGGGTCAGGGGCTGCAGTAAACAGAGGAGATATCACAGTTGCTTTCAGACAGCTTGAGTATTCCATTTTGGTAGCTGGTTGCATTTCAGAGACAACCATTATAGCAATTTGGGGAGCCATATCTGTGAATGCCTTCAGTTCATTCCTCAAAAGATCCCACCCCCCAAATAAAAAAATATATATTTCCACCCCTTTGGAATGCTATGTTAATGATAAAAGCTGCTGAAGCTGTTCCTATACATTAGCTCTTGCATTTGCTACAATATATGGGTCCTTAAAAAAATAAAACACTAATTTTACTGTGGGTTCCAACATGGTTGTTTAGAGTCAGCATCTATTATTTAATGCCAGAAAAAATACAGTGGCTGGAGTTGAAGAGCTATCATTTGTTTAAGATAGAAAAATAAATTGCAAGAGATATTGAGAGAAGAGCAGCAGAGATAAAAAAAATCAATGGTTGTTTTGAAGAAAGCAGTTTGGATGTAACATTTGTTAGGAGGAGGGAAATAAGCCAGAGCCATGTGAGCAAGTTAGCGTAAGCATATTTATTATACAGAACCACATAACTGTGATTAATAGAAAAACATGAACATATTTTGGAAGAAGAAAATTATCTGCTTCCCACCATCACCACCACCACAGCAAAGAAATGGTGCACAGAAGCTGTTCACAAGGTTTTCCATGTGTTCTCTACAGCCCAAATTTAAATAAGGGGGTTCAAACAAAGTTAGACTCTATTTTAAGAATCATTTATTTTTTAAGGCATATTGGAGTTCTTCTTTAGCCAAGCTACAAGTAGATCAACAGTGTCTCAAGGCACTAAGCATGTGATATGCTACTACAACAGATTTGCTAATCAAGTTTATTAAAAACTGATGAGATTATACAGATGGCTAATCTTCAAAACTGTGAGTATCGGCGTTTCCTCAATTGGAGTTTAGCCAACTCTTTGCATTCCTATTTTCTGTAGCTAAGGTCTGCTGTCATGACCTTTACTGAACAACTAATAGCAGTGGGCAAAGGAAGGTGCAGAGGTAGGTTCCCTCATAGGCATGGCTGGTTTCCCCTAACGATTTCAGCAAGGATTTCTGAGACTGGCATGTTGGTTTAGTAATGCTCTGTTGCTCCAATTCCCTCTGTTTATGATTATATTCCCAACAGAGAACAACTTTGCTAAAGAGTAATCCCTAATTTTATTCATAAAAGCCAATAAACTCAAAGGTTTTTTTCTACTGAGATCATAGACACAAATTAAGCAAACTTATTCTGAGAAAAAGCAACAATGATCTAGAAAAGTAAAAATCCCAACTCATTAGAGAATCCCAATTTACTGCTTTATAGAATAGTTTTAAAAAACTACAACGCTAATATTACTTTCTTTCTGCACCCTTTTACAAGTATTGGGTGAATAACATATTGACCTTTGGCAAGGGCAACACACTGATATGCACATTTTATTCTTTCTCAGATTCCTGGAGAAAAGCATTGCATAATTTCAAGCAGAATTTGCCTTTCTTGGTGTTAAATGCAACAATAAAGCTCTATCAGCAACAGACATGAGCCATTTTAACATGACCTCTCCGTTCTTTTTGCTCTCTTAACGGTAAGGATGTTAGCTAAATGGGTACATTTTGGCCATCTTTGTTTCTTAAAATATCTTTTTATATGTATTATATCAGATCATATCCAATTTAAATGCTTGATGGACACAGGATGTATCTTATATATTTAAAGTAACACATTATCAATGCTGAAATATCTATGACATTGATTATATTAGTTCTCATGTAACTTCTTCTCTAGGCTGACATCCAGGTTTTGTTTTTTGTTTTTTGTTTTTTGCTAATCTTGCTCTCTCTGCAAAGACTGTAAAAAATCTCAGCTATGTGCTTCTTATTTCAGCCACACTGATGGTGATTTAAGGAATGTATCACAAGAACAGTGGTAGTATTAAAACAGAAAAGTATTTGAACAGAGCACAAAAGTATTTTATTCAATCAGTATTGAAGATGGACACATCAGGAGAAAGAACAGTTTGTTCTAGTGGTAATGGGAGCAGAGGAATCCTTGAAGGGTAGCTACTGGGCAGCAGCAATAGCGGAAGGCGATACTGGCAGAGGATTGATCACAGACAATCACACTTCAGCTAACACTGGTTAGTACTGAACAGAAGGTGGTAATGGTAAAACAATTCTGATCATCTCACAATTCAAAAATCATATGATGAGACAATCCAAAATGGAAAGAAAATAGATAACAGGGCTGGAAAACAGGACTCCAAGGTCATATGGCACTCATTCAGCTGCTATGAAGAGCAGAAGATAAGTATGAAAGCACAATTCTTAAAGACACAATTAAAGCAAAAAGGATGTTCTGTTGTTGATCTGAATGGGTGCAAAAAGAAAATCCAAAGCTGACTAACACATATAATAGGAACACAGAAGTATGAATCAAAATGAAAAATCAAATATTTAAAATTGAATTCCCAGGATTGTGTGACCTAAAGTAGACTGGATCAGTACATTTACAGTCACAAGTTATGAAGTGCTTTACTCTGGAAGAGACAAACACAGAAGAAACAGAGTTGTTCCAATGATGAGTCGAGATGGAGCACAAGCAATCACGAGCTATAATGCAAAGTCTGACTGACTAATATCAAACAGGCCTCATGGAAAGCCTATCAACACAACCATCATTCAAGTTTACGCTCCTATGGCAGAGGCTGACGATGAAGAAACTGATGAGGAAGAAACTGTACATGTGTCCAGGACACAATTGTGCTTATAATCATAGGTGACTGAAACCTAAAAGTAGGAAACAAAGCAGGATCAAATACTGTTGGAAAAATTGGGTAGACAGTGTGAAATGAAGCAGGAGAGTCGCTCAGAATTACTTGAAGGGAACCTAACAGACAATTGTATACGGGGGCATCATTGGATGGGCAATACAGAAATCAAAGATTACATAATTGGAAGCAGAAGTTTGATTCTTCCATTCAAATGAGCAAGAGATAATTGTGATAAAGACAATGAATTGTTAACCTCAGAAATTAGAATAAAGCTGATGAAAAACACCAAAACATACTGCCAAAATATAATCTGGACAACATTCCTAAAGAATTTACAGACCATGCAAAAAAACAGATTGGTATCATTAAACTCAAGTAAACAGGAACCAGAAAAAACTATAGTTATAAACCAGAGAAGTTATCAAGGGAGAAAGCATGAAGACAGAAGATATAAAAAGCACAGATGTATTATTGTTCAAACTTTAAAAATAGCTAAAGAAGGATGAGAAGCAAAAGTAAAAAGTAACAAAGATAGAAATTGAGGTCTAAATGCAGAATTCTAGAGACACAGAAAACAATAACAGCAATATCCAGTTTAATAAAATAGAAGACAACAAAAACAACAGGATGACCAAGAGATTTGTTCCAAAAAATCCAAGAAATCAAGGAGAAATTTAAATCACAGATAATTATGTGGAATGATCTACATGGAAACAATTTAATTGAATTGGACAAAATAAAGAAAAAATGGAGCAGTACAATGATGAAATAATTGTATTGTTGAATTGAAATTAAACAATACAAAAGAGATGAAAGGATGACCAATTCCTTCAAAGAAGAAGTTTTTAAAGAACTGGCTATTTGAGAAAGTGAAATGAATGCTACAAGCAACTGAGAAAAACATACCGCCAAGAGAAGATGAGACATCAATGGAGATATTTCAAGCAACAAAACAAGTCCAACAAAATCTTAACAAGAATATACCAACAGTATCACACTGTACTATGAGCTACAAATTCTCATTGTAAACTACCATGAGCCACACGGGAGAGGGGATGGATGGATGGATGGATGGATAGGTAGGTAGGTAAGTAGGTAGGTAGGTAGCTAGGTTGGTAGAACAAATGACCTACAGACTCAACACACTCAATCTACAATTAAATTCCAAAATTAGGCAATGTCAAAGACCATAGTAACTATTGGACTATTGCAGTAATTTCTGACTCATATAAAGTGACGTTCAAAATCTTTAAAAAGACAGTATTATCACATATGAAAGCAGAAATGCAAATCAAGCTGGACTCAGAAAAGGAAGAGATACTAGAGATCATAGCTTTACAAATAGCTGAGGAGAGAAGGGAAGTGAAAGGCAAGGGAGAAAGAGAAAGATACATCCAACTGAATGCTGAGTTCCAGAGAATAGCTAGAAGAAATAAAAATGCCTTCTTAAATGAACAGTACAAACCATCGAAGAAAACAATAGAATAGGGAGGACCAGAGATCTCTTCAAACAATTGGAGATATGAAGAGAACATTTTATGCAAAGATGAGTATGGTAAAGGACCAAAATGCTAGGGACCTAACAGAAAACCAAAAGAGAATTTTAAAAGGTGGCAAAATTATACAGAAGAACAATACAAGAGCGAGCTTAACATCCCTGATAACAACGAGGGGGTAGTCACTGACTTGGAGCCAGACATCCTGGAATGTAAAGTCAAATGGGCCCCAGGAAGTCTGAGCAACAATAGAACAAGAACAATAGAACAATAGAAGAAGAAGAAGAAGAAGAAGAAGAAGAAGAAGAAGAAGAAGAAGAAGAAGAAGAAGAAGAAGAAGAAGAGTTGGTTCTTATATGCCGCTTTTCCCTACCCGAAGGAGGCTCAAAGCGGCTTAAAGTCGCCTTCCCATTCCTCTCCCCACAACAGACACCCTGTGGGGTGGGTGAGGCTGAGAGAGCCCTGATATCACTGCCCAGTCAGAACAGTTATATAATAAAGCTAGTGGAGGTGACAGCATTCCAGTAGAACTATTCAAAATTTTAAAAGACGATGCCGTAAAAGCGCTACATCCAATATGCCAGAAAAATTTGGAAAACTCAACAGTGGCCACAGGATTGGAAAAGGTCAGTTTACATTCCAATCCCAAAGAAGGGCAATGCCAAAGAATGTTCAAACTACCGCATCATTGCACTCATTTCTCATGCTAGCAAAGTTATGCTCAAAATCTTACAAGCTAGGCTCCAGCAATATGTGGATCGAGAACTTCCAGAAGTACAGGCAGGATTTCGAAGGAGCAGAGGAACTAGAGATCAAATTACCAACATATGGTGGATCAAGGAAAAAGCACCGGTTCAAGAAGAACATCTACTTCTGCTTAATTCACTATGCTAAAGCCTTTGATTGTGTGGAGCACAACAAATTGTGGCAAGTTCTTAAAGAGCACAAAAAATTGTGGCAAGTTCTTAAATAGCACAACAAATTGTGGCAAGTTCTTAAAGAGATGAGAATACCAGAGCATCTTATCTGTCTCTTGAGAAACCTATATTCAGGTCAAGAAGTAACAGTGAGAACCGGGCATGGAATCACTGATTGGTTCAAAATTGAGAAAGGAGTTTGGCAAGGCTGTATACTGTGGCCTTGCCTATTTAACTTGTATGCGGAGCACAACATGAGAAAGGTGGGGTTAGATGAGTCACAAATTGGGATCAAGATTGCAGGGAGAAATATCAACAACCTCATATTTGCAGATGATACCACTCTAATGGCAGAAAGTGAAGAGGAACTAAAGAGCCTCTTGATGCGGGTGAAGGAGGAGAGTGCAAAAGTTGGCTTGAAACTCAACATCAAGAAAATGAAGATCATGGCATCCAGCCCTCTCAATTCCTGGCAAATAGATGGGGAAGAAATGGAGATAGTGACAGATTTTATTTTCCTGGGCTCCAAGATCACTGAAGATGGGGACTGCAGCAAAGAAATTAAAAGACGCTTGCTCCTAGAGAGGAAAGCTATGCCAAATCTAGACAGCATCCTAGAAAGCAGGGACATCACCCTGCCAACAAAGATGCATCTAGTCAAGGCTATGATCTTCCCAGTTGCAATGTATGGCTGTGAAAGTTAGACCATAAGGAAGGCCGAGCGTCAAAGAATTGAGGCTTTTGAACTCTGGTGCTGGAGAAGACTCTTGCGAGTCCCTTGGACTGCAAGGCGAACAAACCGGTCAGTCCTAGAGGAGATCAGCACTGCCTGCTCCTTAGAAGGCCAGATCCTGAAGATGAAACTCAAATACTTTGGCCACCTTATGAGACGGAAAGGCTCCCTGGAGAAGAGCCTAATGCTGGGAGCGATTGAGGGCAAAAGAAGAAGGGGACGACAGAGAACGAGATGGCTGGATGCAGTCACTGAAGCAGTTGGTGCAAACTTAAATGGACTTCAAGGAATGGTAGGGGACAAGAAGGCCTAGACGATCATTGTCCATGGGGTCGCGATGGGCCGAACACGACTTCGCACCTGACAACAACAACTAGAGATCATATTGCATATTCCACAGACTGGTACCAGTCCCCAGCCCGGGGGTTGGGGACCGCTGCCTTAGAGAACATGGCTGCTTTGGATGGTGGACTCTGTGCCATCGTACCATGCTGAGGTTGCTCCCCTCCCCAAACCCTGCCTTCTCCAGGCTTCTCCCCAAAATCTCCAAGTATTTCCCAAAGCAGAGCTGGCAATCTAGTTCGGGGCCAAATTTTTAAAATGTCAGAGATACATGTGCTGATTGAAGATTCATAATTCTAGTGGATACATTGCTAGCATCCTAATATTACACATGCAATGACTAAAGGCCAAACAAGAAACAAGATGAAAGGCATGTGCAATGCCAGATGGCTGAATTCTTCTTTCCCATCAGTAATATATTTCCAAAGGTGGTATTAAGAAAAGTTACTGTTTTTCAACATCTTCTACAAAATACTCATTATATGACCATCAAATATCCCAAAAGCCTTTGGACTCAATTCACATAAACATTTCTGCTATCCCAACACTATATCCTGATGATTTATATGATCCTGAAGCCACTGTGAAGATGTTGTGGCTTTACCTGCATCAGTTTGGCATGCAAAAGGTTCCCAGGATAAAATTCTGGCATCTCGGATTAAAAAGGATTCAGGCAGTAGTGATGTGGAAGATCTCCACCTGAAATGTTGGAGAGCCGCTGCCATTCTAAGCAGGTGATACCTTGATAGCTTCCTGGGATTATTGTTGCCGTGTTGAAGGTGCACACATTTCGCTTGTTCAGAGATCACTACTAAAGTGCTGCATTCACAGTAGCTAAATATATATTTTCTCCTTTCTTGTTTTTGACGTGAATGGCTATATACATATTGGGCACAATCCATCCAAAGATAAACCCTTTTAAGCCCAATTGATTTCTATGGAAGTGTTTAGTGCACACTTCTTTCTCTCCCGTCAAAATCAATGGGGCTTCAAAGTGCTTATCTTTGGTTGGATCGTGCCCTTAGTACCTACTTTTCCACAAAATAGATTACAGTTGTAATCCCTACAGGCCTTTTCATGGTGTGGTGTCCTCTTTTTTTATGCCTGCTCTTTCTGCAGAAGTTCTTGCAGCAGAAAGGTTTAAAAATCTTTGTGCTGTTCATACCACCTTATTAACAAAACAAAAATGCGGATCCATCCAAATATTGCAAACTGCAGAACCACACCTAGAGAATCTTCTATTAAATGGCCTATTAACTTCATATTTATATGCCATTTTGTAAACCACATTTTAAAAATGCAGGTGAGATTTCTTTCATCTGTTAAAACTAAAATCCACTGGCCCCAGTTTCTTTAGTACAGTTTTATTTTCACCTTTCCTCCAAGGTGCTCAAAATGGCATACATCATTCTCTCCTCCTGTATTTTAGGCTCATAACCACACTGTGAGGAAGGTGAGAATGGGAATTAGTACAACAAGCCTCAAGCTTCGTAGAAGAGAGGGGATTCATACTAGGATCTCCGAGATCCTAGTGTGAGTCCTTAACCACAATTGGCTGCATAACCATTCAAAGTAAGCAAGCACGTGTAGTTCTACTGAAAAAGATACACTGTGGGGAGCTGAATCTTAAGTTTTAATTATCTCATAAATATAGGTATTTTTATGCTGATTTAGAACATGGAAGAGAGCAAATAAAGCAGCTTCTGTTAATTAAAGACGTTATTATAAATTGTCAGTCAGATATTTGACTGGTAGATGGTATTCTGCAATTTGAGATCGAGCCAAGTTCTTGGGAATTGCAGTTGTCTTTCCACAAGATTCTTGCTGTTCCAAGCAACACTGTCTTCTGGATCTGAGCTGGTGTTTTGCTCAATGCCCAGAATGTCCAGATGTTCCTTGAGAATTCCAGGTACTGCTCTAAGGGCTCCAATGACAACTGGCACAATGGTAGCCTTCTTCTCCCAGAGGCGTTCTAACTCTATTTTTAGATCCTGACATTTTGTGATCTTCTCCTGTTCTTCCTTTTCTATTTAGCTGTCCCCTGGAATTACGGAGTCAATGACCCAAATCCTATTTGTAATTTCTTCTGCTATTCCGATATCAGGGATATGATGCTTGTTTGTTTGTTTGTAATGTGTTTGTTTGTAATGTGAAGTCCCAAAGATTTTTGATTTCACTATTCTCCATGATCTTGTCTGGTTTGCGCTCCCTCGCAGCATCAGCGGGAGCGCAAAGAGCGTGCCGGTGGGGGTGGAATGGTGGGTAGTGGTGGAAGGAAGCAGCCATATCCCCCTCTCGCTCTGGTGCTGTGAGCATGCGTGGGGGCAGGGATGCTGGTGCGGGGCTTTGTGAGGGGGGAGGTGGCGTCCCTTCCCCTAATCCACATGGGGTAGTCACAGTACATGGGTGTCTCCTTCTGTCTCCATTTTTTTTACTGTTGATATAATGTTATGAGCCCACATGTTTCCTTTATTGTTGTCCCTTAGAAGAAAAAGAGCTGGATTTTTGTACCCTTCTGTTTACTATCCAAAGGAGTCTCAAAGTGATTTACAAACACCTTTTCCCTTCTACACAAAATAGACAACCTGTGAGGGATAGCTCTGAGAGAACTAGGAATGGCTTGCAATCACCCAGCAGGCCTCCAGTTCTCAAAGCAGTTTAAAATTGCCTTGCCTTCCTCTCCCCATAACAGACACCCTGTGAGGGAAGTGGGGCTGAGAGAGCCCTGAGAGAACTGGGACTGTCCCAAGGTCACCCCGCCGGCTGCCTGTGCGGAATCAAACCCGACTCTCCAGGTTAGAGACCACAATTTTTTAAACTGTTATATAACAATGGCTCTCAGAGACCAACACTAAAGTTGCTCTTCTCCCTCCCCCAGCTGTTTCGGTTTGCCAAAATAGTCCCAACATTAAAATCTTTGGCCAGGAATCTTCAAGTCATCCCAACTGGATGGATTCCCACAGCACACAGAAGCCGGGCCTTAGAGGGCTCTCCCTCCAGTTGGCTGACTTTCCTTCCCCACATTCTCATTGACTCTGGTTGCCATTAAGGTTGGGGGCTTCAGTGTCCGAAGCACCCATTCATGCCCGACGCAGCCAGTGCATGAGACGGAGGGGGGGGGGAGAAAAGGCGCGGACGTTGGCACACAGGTGCGGAGCTGTGCACCTGCATGTGTGTGCCCGCTGGCGCACCAATGCCCACGCCTCCCCTCCCCCCTGCAGCACAGTGCTGGCTGCTTTGGGCATGAACAGCCACTTTGGATGCTGAATTGCCCAACCCTAGTCACTATCTGTTGCAGGGAGCCTCTCTGAGACCAGCTTCCAAGGTTTTAAAGGCCCCTTCAATTTTCTTAGGGGGACATTGAGGACAGGCCATTTTTATTCTGTAGAGCCCACTTTGGGTGGCTCTTTGCTGGGCAGACCTTCTGTGTAGGAGACATGAAGAAATTAGACCCCAGCAAGATCAAGGGGACGTGAATGGCCAGAAGTACTTAGGGTGGGGATTATGAAAAGTCCATGTGTTATCAGGCAAAATACACGGAATATTTGCTAATGTATTCACAAAACTTGCTGACATCTTTGTTAGAACAGCTTTGAAACTCTAATGGCCCCTCAGACCTAGTTTGTGCTTGCAGAACTGAGGTGGGAGAGCCCTGAGAGAGGAGAATAGATTACACAAGCCAGATTACCCAACCAGAAGGGCCCCCATGCAACCCTGGCTGCTCACTCACCAGGCAGCTCAGTCAGCGGTCTGAGGCAAAGTAAATGAAGTTGTTGGAAGCAATAGTTAGGTTCCAGAGACACAGCCTGACTGGGTAGTAGGTCAGTGAGAATTCAGCCACTCAGGTGGCAGGACAGCACAGGTAGGAGAATTCATTGGCCCTTAAATTGTGAGGCCGAAAAGGTCGTTAGACCTTTTATTATAGTTACTGGTGTGTATTCAAGCAGGATTGCATTTAAATAGATTAATTTTGCTGCACTATAAGAATATTATTTGAAATCTTTTGTTTTCTCCTGAAAATGACCATCTAGAACAAACTGTTTACCCGATTCCTTTTTCCATTTTTGAAAGCAGTGCTGACTCATGTATCATTGGTGTGGTAGGTTTCTGCAATATGGAATAATGAAAATGGGGGGGGGGGAGATTTACAAACATCTTTATTCTACTATACTTTACAGATGAAATTGTGACTTTTGCTACAGGGCCTTGGAAATAGCTGCAAATTTAAATTAAACTTTAATTACATTAATATAACAGGAGTATTCAAAGTGTTCTGCATGCACAGTTTGGAATTGTAACAATTATATAACAAGTGTGAAGTGATCGAGCAGCTTGACTTTAATAGTAACTACCACATTAAGGAGATTTGTAATTATGCCCTGTGTTCCAGACCAAAAGCTACAATTAGTGAGCACCTGACCTGGACTCTTTTGAATGAATTGAAATGTGGGGAGCCCTCCATAGCATTTGCCTATGAAGATGATGGACTAGAAAGGTTAAACCATTAACAGGGACAGATTCATGTCTTCAAGACATGTCCAACACTGTCACAACTTACTTAACAGTTAGAAAAGCTTTTGGGGGTGAAAGTGGTACTCTAAGGCAGTGGTCCGCAAGCTTTCGCCCGCTGCGGACCACTGCGGCGTAGTGGGGGGAGAGGGCAGCCCGGCAGGGGCGCAAACACGCGTGCGCGGCAGTCCACGCATGTGCGTTTGCGCCGCCGACATGCCAGCGGCCACAGCTCCCCCTCACGGCCCCTCCGGGCCGCCAGCAAATCGGCCGCTAAAGTGGCCGATTAGCTTGCGGCTCGGCAAGCTTCTCTTCCCTCCCCTCCCGAAATAAGAAGCTTGCCGGGCCGCACCAATAGTGATCCAGGAGAAAACGCTAAGAAAATGGCAATCAGTGATTAACAAATTTATCTGGAGTGGGAAAAGGCCAAGAGTTGCTTTTAAAATACTTCAAGACGTGAAGGAGAGAGGAGGCCAAGGTGTTCCTAATCTAAAACTATACAAAGACGCAGCAGCACTTACATACATAGTGGACTGGATACGGGAACCGCACTCAAGAGAATTGGTATTTGAAAGAAAAACCATGGGTAACAGCTTCCATGAAAGACTCTGGCCAGCAGGAAAACAAAAACAAAAAGCAGCAGCAAATACCTGGACTAGCGGGCTCATGAATGTATGGTCAAGATATAATAAGAGACTATCCCCAACACCATCAATATTGAAATCGCCAATTGAGGCATATTTTGGGAAAGCTCAACAAAAAAGGTTGACCTGTCTCCAGTACAAAGACTTAATATCAAAGACTGGTAAGTTCAAGGATATACAAACAATAAAGAAAGAAGGAGTAGAAATTCAATGGTTAGAGTATAACCAACTAGTATCTAGATTTAAAGCAGAGTTTCAGCAACCGTTAAATCCAGAGGTTCCAATACCAGAGTTTGAAAACTTAGTAATCCAAGATAAACCACATCTACAGGGCCAAGTATATAAACTGTTATTAAGGTACGAGACAGAAATGGAACGGGTAAAGCCATGTATGATCAAATGGATGCAAAATATTGAGACTAATGTGACAATGGAACAATGGGAGTCAGTATGGTCTAGAATACCAAAGTATACTAACAGTCAAATACTTAAAGAAAATTGGTACAAAATGTTTTATAGGTGGTATGTAACACCAAAAGTGATCGCTAAAATTGCCAAAAATTGTAACAACAAATGTTGGAAATGTGATGATAAAGTAGGTTCTTTTTTTCACATGTGGTGGAGATGTGAAAAAGTTTATAAGTTTTGGGCAAAAATACATACTATTATGCAGAAAATGTGGGGTCTTAGATTCCCTATGAAAGCTGAAGCTATGTTACTAAGTGTTCCTCCTCAGTGCCTTCCAACCCACACACAGAGCTTCTTCTTCTACGCGACGACGGCAGCAAGACTAGAATTGGCCAAGAAATGGAAAACGCAAGAACTACCCTCGACAGAAGACTGGCTGAATAAACTAGCTGACTTTGCCAAGATGGCTAAATTGACTCTGATAGTTAACGGAAAAACAGAAGAGGCCTTTCAAGAACAATGGGGCCCTTACCTGAACTACTTAAGAAAATAATACAAAGGGGATTGAAACAGGGAACTAAGTGTACTAAATGAAGATCATAGCCTTCTTTTTTCTGTATTGACAATATAGATTGCATGTATCTCATTGTTTTTAACTTCGGAAAACAAAAATAAAAACTTTCTATAAAAAAAAAAAAAAGAAGCTTGCCGGGCCGCGAACTAATCGGCCGCTTTGGCAGGCGATTTGCTCACGGCCTGGCGAGCTTCTAGCTTCGAGGGGGGGAGGAAAGAAGGAGCCGCGGCCCGGCGCCAAGGCCTTCGTGGCCTGGCATCAGGCCGCGGGCTGTGGACCACTGCTCTAAGGAATTAGGAGAACTGCTCCTACTGAAGGTGCTGTAATGTCGGCTTGTTTGTTAAGATGACAGAAATTTCCTTCCTTCAATGAGTGTGTATTCAGTTCCCTACTTTATGTATGGTCTTATGCAAAAATGCAAATACGGTGAGGGAGATGGCTTAGCCTACTGAATATATTTGGAGGACTGTGTGGCAGGAAGTGAGTGGAAGGCTTGTTAGAGAGGGGGCCAAGAGTTCACCTTGAGGCATCATTATTTTTTCCAACAGCATCAAGAAGCTCATGCTGGTGCTCCCCAGGCTCAATCTGGCCACTTTCAAAAAGCCATATATGTATACTCAACCAAAAAAACCAATGAAATATTTTCTCTCTTACACTTTTTGAGGGAGATTTCGAGGGCTTCCACCTATCAATTAGGAACTGGGAAATCTTTCATCATACTTTTCACTGAGACTCTAGTAGATTTCTATACTGTTCCCAAATTAAAGCAGCAGCCTTTAAAAGTGATTTTGAAACGCCGTGGCAGGGGGAAAGAAGGCATTACGTGGTGATATTTTTCTCCTTGGATGTGGGATGGATATATGAGAGAAGTTGTCCAAGACTGCTATGAGAAAGCAATGGTAATAAGATAATCTTCCCAATCTTTTCTTTCATCCACTTTTTCACAGGGAAGCACATACAGTTTCCAAAAGCACACCCAACTCAGTAGCAGAGAACTATTCAATGAGGGCACCCAAGGTTTTGAAAGGGTTGGTAGGCACTGCCTATGAGGAAAATCTGGAACTTTTCATTCTAGAAAAAAAAATATTGATAGGCACATTGGCTATTGATTTTTTTTTAGTTTTTCTTTTCTTTAATTGTTATTTTAAGTCAGGAAGTGTTTCACAATACCATTCTGAATCTATGCCAAAATCCCTTTTCCATTGCTTGATAAAAAGCTATTTACTGAAAAGAAATTGTAGTTTCCTTTGGGTCTAGTACAGGCTTTTTCAACTAGAGTTTCCTGAAACCATGGGAGGTTTCAACAGTCCTGGAAGGATTTCCCGAACAGATGGAAGTAAGTTAATTTGTTATATCTTTAAAAAAATTGTTAAACACTTATTGGGTGATATGACCATATGTGTTTATGTCAACCCACCCCTTCCAAAATGGCCAACGATGGGACGGGAGGGGGTGGAAAGTGAAGGGCCCTGGGTGGCCATGTACACAGCTAGGCACCCCAAACATATTGTGGGAGGTGGGAGGAATTATGGAGGGGGAGTTCTGGTCAGGGGGGGGAGCATATAGAGGGGCCGGGATCCCGACGATCACAGGCCAGGGGCGCTATGGCTGGGGGAGGAGGTTGGACAAGAGAAGGGTTGGGAGCACTGGTGTCCCGTATAGGGCCCGGCCGTGGAAACACGACCGGCACTCTGGGTGTGCTCGATCCCCTTCTAACCTCCGTCCCATCCCCAGGGATGTAAGGGTGGAGGCTAAGGGGAAAGTGGGTCCGACATTGGTCTTGTGCAATGCAAGGTCGATCAAGAACAAGGCTGCGACTCTGCAACACTTCTTTGCGGAGTCAAAGGCTGACCTTGCGTGCATAACGGAGACCTGGCTGAGAGATGGAGAGGAGGTGGCCTTGAGAGAACTGGCCCCAGCAGGATACTCCGTTCTTCACCAATCCCGGACCCACAAGAGAGGAGGGGGGGTGGCAATCTTGGTCTGGGAGGCTCTCTCCTACATGGCTCTCCCGGGGCCGGAAATCGGTGGGGTGGAGTGTGTCGGTATTGTGTTGGGCTCGGTCGAGAACTTGGCTATCTGGCTAGTATATCGTCCGCCCAATGCTCCGCAAGATTCCCTGCCCCGCCTGCTGGAGGAGGCGGCCACCTGGGCGTTGCAGTTCCCTAGGCTTCTAATCCTGGGTGACTTCAACGTCCATGCAGACGCGCCCTCTTCAGGACTTGACGGGGACCTGGTGTCATCCATGGCGACACTGGGGCTCTCGCAATTTGTTGCTGTGCCCACCCATTATGCCAGCCACACGCTTGACTTGATTTTTGGCTCCGGGATAGAGGTGGATCTGGATACAGCTTTGGCTGTGCCGTGGTCAGACCACTATGCCCTGCAGGCCCTGCTTGAGATGCCACCCCCTCCCCAGTTGGGCGGCAGGCGTATTTTTTGGATCCGCTCGGTTTCCAGAATGCTCTGCGGGACCCGATGCCTCCTGGCGACTCACTTGCAGCCATGGTGGGGGACTGGCAGTCCCGCCTGACGGCCGCCATAGATGAGATCGCCCCTAAACGTCCTCTCTGCCCTCGACTCAAACGGGCCCCCTGGTACACGGGGGTGCTCCGGGAGAAGAAAAGGGAAGTGAGACGACTGGAGCTTATGAGGGCGTATGAGATGGCGGTGAAAGTGGCTAAACGTGAGTTTTTTGCCACGGAAATCGCGTCTGCAAGCTCTCGCCCGGCCCAATTATTCAGGATAGTTAGATCACTTACCATCCTTGAGGGGCGCCAAAACACTAGACAATTGGAAATCGGCTGCAAGGCATTTGCGAGCTATTTTGCGGATAAAGTCTTGTCACTCTGCCGCGACCTTCCCGCCACAATTAATACAGTGAATGAACTGGAGACCTGTTGGCCGCCATTGGTAGTAAGGTTTGATGGCTTCAGGCGTCTCTCTTCTTCTGAAGTGGACAAGTTGCTAGGTTCAGTCAGGGCGACCACCTGCCCCCTCGACCCCTGTCCTTCTTGGCTCCTCAAGGGAGGTGGCCAGAAGATAGGAGGCCAGCTCAGAGACATCATCAACTCCTCCCTGAGTACGGGAGAGTTTCCTGAGCGGCTCAAGGAGGCGGTGGTCCGCCCTCTCCTGAAGAAACCATCGCTGGACCCGCTGGACCCTGTTAACTACCGCCCAGTGTCGCATTTAGCGTTCCTGGGCAAGGTGGTGGAGAGGGCGGCAGCGGACCAGCTCCTGGCATTCTTGGAGGAAACTTCAGCACTTGATCCATATCAGTCTGGCTTCCGCCCTGGCCAAGGGGTGGAGACGGTTTTGGTCGCTCTGCTGGATGACCTCCGTCACCAGCTCGATAGAGGCGGGTCAGCCGTGTTGGTCCTTTTAGGGGTCAGCAAATCAGGAACATCGCTCCCCCCCCAGGAGTTGGAGTGTACGCTACTCCCCTATCCTTTCCTCTTCACCTCTTAATAATTGGGGGAGGGATGGGATTTTTAGCCGACATGTTAGTAGATTGATATTTTAATGGGAATTTTAATGGGATTAGTTGTTGTGACCCGTCTCGAGCCTATCGGGAGAGGCGGGAAATAAATCTAATAATAATAATAATAAAATATTCTGCATGATTGGAGTTTCTCAAAGCCTGAAGAAATTTTCAGGGTTTCTTAATGGTAAAAAAGTTGAGAAAGCCTGGTCTATTAGCAAACCTACAAGTCATCATTTTGGTTTTCTTGTAATAACATACACCCTTTTGCACACACAGAAAATCATTAACTTCCCCTGTAAGCTGAATACATTATTCTGCTGCTAGTGTTTGGAAGCCATGACATGGTATCTGGCATATGGATCAATTTCAACAGAAAACCGCTTTATAAAAAAAGACAACCCTCATCTAACAGCCAAGCTACTTTCAAAAGCATGTGCATTATCATGGTCTGTTTCATAGGAAATCATTGGAGAATATTTGACAGTCTACCTGAGAGAGTTTTTAGGCAGAAAAATCTTCCTTTCCTGCAATATTTAATTGAATCGTTGAACTCTGTTGTGAAGCACAAGCTTCCATAAGTTTAGGTGTACATCATATTTCTATGCCTTGCCCAACAGGTTTTGTGCAAGCCTTTCATCATTTTTCTCTCTGAAGACTTAACCATTATTTCATCTCATGATGGCTGTAGACACCTCCCATCTGTCCGCTGCTGAAGATTTCACTTATTAAAGAATGGGACTAGGATCTCCCAGGAAACTCAGTTTCCTCTCTTTCAAATGGAAGTTTGTGCAAATCTCAGGACTGAAATGTCTGGGTTTCAGGGACAAATAACTGATTACATTTTCAAACCAGCTTAAACAACAGGCTTTGCTTATTTGTGTCTTGACCCTTCAAATCTGCTTTTTAGTATAGTTTTATTTGATGTTATTTATTTGATGTGACATTTTCATGGAATTCTGATTTCCTAAAAATAAATATACATATTTATTCTTAACACTCATAGCATTTCTTAGAAGTACCTAAGCTACACTGTACTCTAAAATAGTATCAGAACACTGTTGGAACTGAGGCATCTCTAAAGGCCAGGGTTTTAAAAAAAAAATCAGTTATTAAACAGGATTTACTAAGTGTCCATTCAAAGCAGTGACAGATTTCTGTACATGCAAAGATTGTAAATATGTTGTAGGGAGCTGGCCATTGGCACAAGTGTAGAAGGCTAGTAAACACAACTGCTCAGCAAAACCCTGGGGTCATTTATTTATATTTTTCCATAATGTTTCCCTGACAGCACTGATTCTAATGAAAGGGTAGAAGCCTGGAGCCTGTTACGTGCAGAGCTACTGAGGATCAAATGGAGCAAGATACATGGAGATCTATAATTGGTCCTTTCCTATTTTAATTAAATCTGCTCTGGGAGAAAAATCAGATCAGGGCCTTCATCACTCCCCCAATGTAGTTTTCTTAAAGCATACTGTTCACTGGAGCTGCTATTTCTCCTGTGGAATAAACTCTACTTACACCATGTGAGTATCTTTGCATTCCCTGGAGGGGATAGAGCTTTTGCAATGGGAAAGAGAAAACCCACTTGGTGAAAATGAGTACAGAATGGATTGTGGAAATTGATTAATGAGGTGGATGAAATATAATCGAGATGGGCGATATATTTTTTGACTACACAGAACAAAAGTTACTCAACAATGCTGAATGCTTAGTCATTCAGAACCCACTGGGAAAGAAAAAGAAAATTTCCTTGGCTTTCCTTTTTTCTCTTTCTATAGCTCTCAGACATGAGATTTCTACAGTTTTCCTGTTCGTATGATTAATTTTTTTGTCTCTTAAATGGTGAAACCATTTAAAAGCCTGCGGTCATAATAAAGTACTGACAAAATTAAATATGGCAGCCTTTGGTGGTATTTATGCTCATTAAAATTGAAGATGACAGTTAAGGGAAATATGTTATTTTCCTTCTTTGAATTTCCTGTGACTGCAGAAATAGGTAGCTGAAGGTCATTCATCACAATTGCTAGATGCAACCAGCCCCATACTAAAAGACAAAGCTGGAGATTTCAGTGAACCTCAGTTCAGAAAATAATTCTTATATAAGAAATTCATCACTTATAGAGCATTAATTAAATTGTCTTCAGTGGATAAATAATTTATACTCTGAATAGACCTTGCTTATTTTCTTGCTTTTCCCGTGCCACCATCCAGTAAGGAGCTTCAAAGAGCAACCACTTTCAGTATAACGTGATTTCAACTGTGGAAATGGAAATTAACATACAAAATGTAGAGAAGAAGCAGAGTTGGACTTATCTGTAACTGTCATGTGTCCTGGTCTTCTGTACAGCCATATATTAGAAAAGACCTGCACAAGCCACAGACATTTTATTTCTAGCTAAATACTCCAAGGATGAGGTACCTAGCCCCTTTTGGATAAAACATATGTGTGGGATTCCCACTCAATAGTCACATGCTCCCATGAAGTCACAATGAATCCTCTTCCTTGGCACAATAGGCAGGGCAGAAGAAAGGGAACGTGTGCCTGCTTATAAGATGCCAAGGAACAACCGTTGCACGTAAGTGTAACTCTGTTTTTATCTTCTGTCTTCTTGTGCAGCCCCACATTGGGACTATTAGCAAGCTGTTCACCAGAGAAGGTGGGTGAGTCTCCCACATCTTCCTTTTTTTCTCACCTGGAGGTCTAAGGATAGTGCTTCACAAGTATGTCCTCTGTTGACCATGTTGCCACCTTGCAGATGTCCAGAAGCGGAACCCATTGTTGAATAGTGGCAGAACACATCCCCTATAGAAATTGTGTTGCTGCCCACCAGGAAACAGGACTCCGGTGCCTTTTTAGAGAGCCAGTTTGGTGTAGTGGTTAGGAGTGTGGACTTCTAATCTGGCATGCCGGGTTCGATTCTGCACTCCCCCACATGCAGCCAGCTGGGTGATTATTCTTCTATTGCTTCTAGGAAAAGGCTTTCAGAACATGCACCTCCATGCTTCTTGAAATAGCACACTGTTGCAATTTTGTCTGCCTGGATCAACACCCTCTTGCCTTGGAGAATATTTGAGAATGAGGTAAGGGCAAATCTGACTGCACAAAGCTGTAGAACATTAATATGGAGATGAAGAAGAAGAAGAGTTGGTTTTTATCCGCCGCTTTTCTCTACCGAAAGGAGTCTCAAAACGGCTTACAATTGCCTTCCCCTTCCTCTCCCCAACACAGACACCCTGTGAGGTAGGTGAGTCTGAGAGAGTCCTGATATTACTGCTTGGTCAGAACAGCTTTATCAGTGCTGTGCTGAGCCCAAGGTCACCCAGCTGCCTGCATGTGGAGGAGTAGGGAATCAAACCTGGCTCGCCAGATGAGAAATCCACGCTCTTAACCACTAACCAAAAAATCACGGCTAACCCTGGTTGGTGTTTGATATTACTGCTTGGTCAGAACAGCTTTATCAGTGCTGTGGCAAGCCCAAGGTCACCCAGCTGGCTGTATATGGAGGAGAAACGGGTAATCAAACCATAAGGAGAGTTGTTTGTATAAAAGACCATTGACCTTGTACCAAAACACCCTGACAATGGGCACCCCATCCAAACGAGGAAACATCAGTAATCAGGAGGACCTGAGGAAACCAGAAACTGAATTGGGACCCCAGAAAACAAATTGCAGCTATCCAGCCACCAATGTAGAGATCTGATCACTTCCTTTGGTATGAAAAAACAGCATCTCAGGGAGTGTTTGTTAGGGTCAAACTTTCTCACAAACCAGGTGTCAACTGCATCTTAATTACTGATATCAAAAGGTTGCTGTTAATAGTTGTATGCTGCCATATTAAATGTTACTATTATTTAAATAACGCCTATTACAACATTATCACATTGATAATGTTTTCTGCATTTCAATCATTCTTTCATAACTGTTGCAAATTTTCACTCTGAAACTATGGACAACTTTTTAAACTAATAAGCCGGCCAGGCTGAGAGTGGTGGTATATAATTCAAATAAAAAATAAATAAACTTTCTAGATCAATAAAAGCCAAACCACATAAGAGAAAGCTGATTGCCAATGTCCTCCTGGGATTTGCTGAATTATAGAAGGATTAGAAATTAAGCTCGCTGTAGAAACAATACAGCGGATGCTAGCAGGCAGTGGGTGGTTGTGGCAGCTCCCCCTCCTCTGGCTCAGTGCAGGGAGATAAAGGATTGGGTGGACGGGTGGATAGTAGGAAGCAAGAAAGAAAGATAGAAAGGAAGGAAGGAAGGAAGGAAGGAAGGAAGAAAGGAAGAAAGGAAGAAAGGAAGAAAGGAAGAAAGGAAGAAAGGAAGGTAGAAAGTGAGCAAGTGAGAGGGCGAGAAGAGGCAGAGAGAGAGAGGCAGAAGAGAAATAGAGGAACGAAGGAGAGAGAGAAATGGAGGAACAAAGGAAGGAAGGAACAGGGAGAAGGAAGGAAGAAAGGAAGGAGGGAAGGAAGGAAGGAAAGAGGGGGAAGGAAGGGGGGAAGGAAGAAGAAACAGTTACAGGGAGAAGAAGGAAGGAAGGGAAGAGGGGAAGGGGGGAGGAAGGGAGGGAGGGAGGGAGGGAGGGAGGGAGGAAGGAAGGAAGGAAGGAAGGAAGGAAGGAAGGAAGGAAGAAGAAACAGGTACAGAGAGAAGGAAGAGGGGGAAGGAAGGGGGGAAGGGGGGAGGAAGGAAGGGAGAAGAAATAGGTACACAGGGAAGGAAGGAAGGAAGGAAGGAAGGAAGGAAGGAAGGAAGGAAGGAAGGAAGGAAGGAAGGAAGGAAGGAAGGAAGGAAGGAAGGAAGGAAGGAAGGAAGTTGCAATGAAAGGGGGGAGGGGTGAAGGGTCCTCTGGGCGGGTGAGGGGGCAAGTGGTGAGGGGGGCAGCGGGGAAAGAGGCCTAGGTAGAGATGGGTGGGAGAGTGTTGTTTGGTGGGGGGAAGAGAGAGAGAGAGAGAGAGAGGGAGAGAGAAGGTGGAGAGAGAGAGAGAAAGGGGGGAAAGTTAGGAGACATGACAGGAGGTAGGAGGGGGGGTGAAGGGGCCGTAGGGTGGGGTTGGACCCCGTCTCCCACTCGCCTTCAGGGCTGTGGGCTCCCCCTGTCCGCCAGGCTCCTGGCCAGGTCCGGAGCTCTATGAGCAGCAAAGAGATAGCCCAGCCTCAGCTGTGCTGCGGCAGGGTGCCGCCCCGAAGCTCAACAGGACTGCCAGGCTCTTGGCTGGGTCCAGAGGTCTCGGAGCAGCTGTCCCCTTGCCGTCCCGAAGCTCTACGGGCCTTACCTTCCCTCTCAGCGGCCAGCACAGGAATGGCCACCGTGGGGCAAATGTGGCCCACATGGGGGGTGGGCGGGTTGGGAGGTGCTTTGCACCACCCAACTGGTCAGTCCTGGGAAAAGGGGCCAATCAGCAGCTTTGTGCCTCCCGACTCGTCAGCTCGGCGCCAAGGGGCTGATTGGCCCCTTGGGGCCAGAATGGCAAGCGGAGGGCCCAATCGGCAGGTGCTTTGTGGCTCCCGATTGGGCCCTCTCCTTGTCAGTCTGGGGTCAGGGGGCAATCATTGCCCCCCCATCCCGGACAGCTCCCACCCCCCACCCCTTACAGCTTTATTTATACAGCTCTGCAGAGCGGTTACAGATAATTCACAGTTTGCAACAGATTTCCCCAGATTCTTCTTACACAATTACTGTTGCTGTATTGTCACTGAACGATACTTTTGCATGCAAAAACATTTGTTCTCCATGCTAATTTGGTGAAAAACCCTACTGTTAGGTCCTAACTATTATATCTGGTTCAGAACAAACTGACTTTTCTTCATAAATGATGCATGTGTTAGGAGTTCCAATTTTTAAGCAACAGCAGACATCTAATTTCAGTACACAGAGGTGGATAAGTGTGGACTAGCTATCAATATGCTTAACATTTGACAAAAGCCTATATACACCTATAGTGTATAAAGCAGCAGAAGAAACATATACATATTCACAATATGTATAACTTGTGTGGAATACATATGAATATATAATATAGAATGAGGTATAACATTATACCTTATTTGGTCAGCACAACAAATATGACATTTTATCCATACTTCTCTTCTGATGTGAGGACTTTTCACAAGAACATAAAAAGAGCCCTGATGGATCAGGCTAATGGTCCATTGCATTCTGTTTCGCATAGCAGCCAACCAAGTGCTCTGGAGTTTCAACACAAAGGCCTCCCCCTGTAATCTCCTGTCACTGTTATTCAGAGGTATGCCATATCTAAGCATAGATGTTCCCTTTATTCATCACAGCTAGTAGTTATTGATGGACCTATCCTCTGTGAATTGGTCTAATCTTGATGGTTCAGCTACTGAGTCAAATCATATCAGCAGCCTTACATTTATTATGGTTTCTTAATAAATGTTCAGGTATCTAGTGTCTGATCTGCTACATTATAAGTTCATATATTTGGTTACAACCAGTTGGCTAGTCATAATCTAGCATAATTATGCCCTTATTTACTTCTTAATCTGGTTTTGACCTTGAACTATTTCACAAAGTACCAGTATTTATTACCATTAAGAATGTGGATATATTCTCAATTCTTTTGAGGTCTTGCTTTCTATATCTATATCTTCTGCTCTTTTCCCATTTTCCCATCCAGTCCTATCCTTCTGTTTCTGTCTCTAGTATCTTGTCTTCCATGTTCTTCCCCGTAATGTCCCAGGTCCACCACCAGCTGCTTGAAAAGACTCGTTATCCCCTCTACAGCATAAAATCAGGCTGTGATTATCAACTTCCAGTTTCAAATGACATTTTATTTTTCCTATCACCTATGCCAGGCTTTCATGAAACCCCGGAGTTCTTTTTTTCTCTCTGTTTAAAAGAGGGATTTATCCTGAAATACATGCGTATGAAATCTACAAATACATTAAATGTAATAGCAGTACTTATGTCTCACATTCTGTAGATATGCAGGATTGTTTACATATTTTGTTAAATATTTGTTTTATTTTTATCCCCCCCAAAAAGTAGAAGACACAGGGATAGAATGTCAGGTTTGGAAGGAGGAAGGTAGGGGGAGGTTCATGATTTTTCTCCTGGGCTTTCTTGATGGCAGTGGAAGTGTTTTCTGTGTGTGTGTATCAACCCACCCACTGTTCACAAAATGGCCAATGATGAGCCTGGAAGGGGTGGGAAGGGGATGGGCTCTGGGTGGGAATGTACACAGCTATGCTTCCCAACCATATTCTGCACAATCATGCTACTTCTGGGGTTTCTTGAAGTCTGAAGACTGTTTCAGGAGTTTCTCAATGTTAAAAAAGTTGAGAAAGGCTGTCCTATGCTGAAACCAATACTGGTTCTGAATAGTGCACTAGATCTTGACTTTGAATCCCAAGTCAGATCCAATAAGGCATGTACTGGTCCTTTGAATACTGGCCATACTCCAAGATTTTCACCCTCTACCCATCACCTTCCCTATGACCTTGCAGTCACAAAGTAGTATGTGTGGCAGATTAGAAATGGAGCTGAGCAAGCTAAAAGACACGAACACTCAGCCAGAACATTATAGTCTTGTATTCACATTAATCTCTTGACTACTGGAGCACTGTGGTTTAGAAATACTGAGATAAGAGACATTTTTCACAATGGTGTCATTGTTACAGCCTTGGATACATCCTTGCTTCCCCTACTTTAGCAGAGCCTTGAAAATGATCAACCTGGCAGCCTCATCTCAAATATAACTTCCAGAATGTTGTGCAGTTATTTTTTTTTTCTGAACCAAGGCTTAAAATGGAAATGGGGAAAACATTACTGTACTCCTCCCCTCAGAGCAGTACTAATCCAGGACCTGAAGAACTCCAAAACCAATGGCCTTAGACTGGAAAAGCTGCATGGGACTGCATATTAAGCCTCCTGATATAATTTATAATGTATACAAAATGGTTGTGCACAGTTATGTAGGACACTCAACACATTGGACCTATTTTCAAAGTAAATACATACAAGAGTGCACTGCTAGGTTACCTTCGCTGACCACAAATTAATTTGATCTGCCTTGTGTGGACCCCAAAAGCTAAACTTATTTCCTTTGTGAAATTAAAAATGAACAAACAGATGCCCCCTTTCTCCCCTAAACTTACAAAGACAATTTACAAGAATAAAAGAATATAGTAAAACCAGTATAGTATACTATAAAACCATTCAGGAGTAATAAAATTTACAAGTCGTGTCAGAAATTGATCACCAAAAAACATTGATATCAAAGGTTCAGGTAAACTGGGTAGACTTTTTGTGGTGCCTAAAAGATGACAAATAAGGAACAAGGTGACCATCAATCAGGAAGGAGTTCCATAATTTGGGCCCATCTACAAAAAGAGACCCATCTTGCCCTCAGCTAGTCCATAACAAAATGTCATTGATCTTAATCAAGCAGGGGTTCAGTTATGATTCCTATACATCATTTATTTCTACTTGGTAGGAGGAACAGTCTGTATCTGTGTGCTTAGGCCTTTATGCCAGGTGACAGAACTGAGAAATAAACAGTTCTCTTTCTCTCCCAGCTGGTGAGATTAGGATCTATATCTAAAAGACATAGAGAAATTATTCTGGAATCATCATAAATATATAATTCTCCAGAACATGATCAAATGTAATAGAAAAGAAACTTCAACACTAGGATAGTTAGCAATTATTTCTTTTTAAAAGCCTAAAATACAAAATGTCGCCCTAAAATAATTTGTATTGATTAAGCCAGTGAAAACAGTAATGAAATTCAAAATTCATATGACTAATTGTATCAATAAAAACAGCAATAGTAATGTAGGTTGGCATCAGCATGAAAGTTAATAGAACTACGTAAGTCAGGTGATTTTCTTAAACGCAAGTCATAAAAAGCTTAGTTGCAAATATCACTCCTTGCTAATTTGAGCCATGATTATGCATCATTCCTGAGGCTTTGCATTTGTTTAGCCTTGTACTTCCTTTGATAGGCAACTGTGACAAGACTCACAGCAAAACATCACAAAAACTGCTTTGTTTTTGAATATATGTTCCTGGAGCATTCCATCCATCCATCACATATCCCTATAGTATAACTGCCACACAATAAAATGAATACACATTCCCATTTTCCACAACTGGCAAAAACAAAGCAATTGATCACATTGAATCAGAGAGAGAGACAATACTAGACAATCCTAATTTGCTCCTTAACGCTTATGGAGCAAAAAGCTTCCAAGCAGAACAGCTAAGTAAGTCTGTATGTCTGCAGCCTCTTTCCCTTGGCA
This sequence comes from Paroedura picta, assembly GCF_049243985.1. Taxonomy (NCBI): domain Eukaryota; kingdom Metazoa; phylum Chordata; class Lepidosauria; order Squamata; family Gekkonidae; genus Paroedura; species Paroedura picta. Next base: position 93,098,049 of record NC_135369.1, on the reverse strand, counting down.
TACTATACAACCAAGCTAGCATGGTGTCCAATGTATCAATTGAGGGTGTTGCAAGTTAAAATATCATACATAGCATTTTTTAAAAAGAAAAATTCCCAACCATAAGTGCAATAGATCCTTTAGTTTTGGAATGTAAAGTTTTGTTTGTTTAATGATACAGAAAATACTTTTCTTCTGTACACTTGAACTCTTTACTTCCTGGGATCATGCATACCCAAAAATACCATCTCACATATAACAGGGAAATGGCAGAGGCTTTTGCTGAATTATTTGCATCTTTAAAAAAAATAGAAAATGCCATTTGTTTTCACATCTGACAGTAAAAACCTGTGCCACGGTGGCTATGAAGAGGATTATCTTTCAGATCAATGTTGAAATTGATTCCAAACCACACTATTTATCAGCCTACAGCTAAAGCACTAGCAGTTAGAAAATATTTTCTCTCCTTTAAAGTAATTCTCATTCCATTGATGGAAAGAACTTTATAATAGACTCCACAGTAATAGGTAAGGATTTTTATTGTTATCCTACATTGTTAAACAGTGCAATTAATTTGATCATATTTTTTTTGGGGGGGGGGAGGAATGTGGTTTGAGTTGCCAGCACTGAATGCAGCAGATCCTTCTCCTGCCCCCCCCCCCCAAACATGTCGCTATATTTATTATTAAGGTCCATTTCGCACAGTGTTAATGTAGCTGAAGTCTTACCATTGAGTAATGCTATTTTTTCACATTATACACAACATTGTACACAATCTGCATCACTCCTGCAACACTCCCGCAGAAAGCGCTTCGATGTAGCACTTTTTGGGGAATCGTCAAAAGTGGATTCCCCCTAAAAAAACCACTTCACTCCTGAGAACAACCTGCAACACATCAGCGAAAGACATGTGCATTCTCAAAATAGCAGTAGAAAGAATGTCCCTCCCTAGTTCTCGCCCCCCGAGCTTCTGGAGATGCGATCACCATTTCCCCCCCTTAAACTGGTGTAAGCAACAAATAAGCGAGGCTTCCCCAGCTAAAGTCCCTCCACAAGCAATTCAGAAGTGCTTAACAGTAAAACAAACTCCCTTCTGCAATCGTCTTTAAAGTTCCCGAGCAAAATACAGCCCCCTGTTCGACACTGCCCATAATTTCGGCCAGAAATTCTGCCCATGGGGAGGGGGATTTTTTTTTTTTTACTTGAAGAGCAAGTAAACAATTAAGTGCCAGCTCCTACACCAGCAAAAAAGGTCTTTCTGAAACATCAAATGAACAAATATTCATTGTGTTTTCGAGTTTTTAAAAAACAGTTTTTATAGGTAAAGCTTTTCGGGAGCACGAACACAACATTTCATTGGCTGTTCTGTTTGATTGATGGCCAGGGGCGGGAAGAAGCATGGAAAAATATCGCCTCCTTTGTTGCGACTCTGGCGAAACAGTAAGCTTGTGGGTAACGAAAACAGCGCTGGTGGGAGAGCCCTTTTTGCAGTAGGAACGGTTGTGTGCATTATCAAGACCTGCAGCTATTAATTCTAGTGCTTTACAATAGCACTTACGTTTGGCTACATAGGCGGTTGTGCAGAATGGACCTAAGTTTTGCTCAAAAGAAAGGCTGTTTGGCCATGAGGAGAGTTCAACTTCCGCAATGTTAGTAAGCTTCCTCTGCAGACCTTTTAGAAGTTCTGAATATGTCAAGTTTCAGTGTCAAAAACTAACTGAAAGGTAGTTCACAGAAAGCAGTTGTAAGACACTATTGTTCCTCTCCGTGGAAGTTATCTTATGGTGATCTGTGGGGTTCATTTCTGTCTCCTTTACTGTTCAACGTTCTGTGAAGCTCAATGCTTAATATGGAGATATTGTGTGCAATCACTACACTGATTTCCAGATATCTTCCATTTCTTGTAAGGTGAGACACTCAACATCCTGAATCCGTGTCCGGAGATGATAGTGTACAGATTGGGGGTGAATAATTAACTGAAATAAGGCATGAGATAATGGTGGTGGTGGTAGTGAGGTAAATTCCAGTGAATCAGTTAGAACAAGACATGTCAGGAACATGAGGGTCTGTCATTGCTGCTGGAACCTCCAATATTAAGGTTGCCAACTCCTGGCTGGGAAATTCCTGGATATTTGGGTTGAAGCCTGGGGAAGGGACTCAGCAGAACATGTCACAGAATCCATGGGAACTGACTTCTAGTCATCTAGCGATCAGTTGTAATGCCAGAAGATATCCAGGCCAGAAGATTGGTCTATTTAAGAGACCTGGTTGTGCCCAGTCAAAATGAGAGAAGATTAATTAATCACAAGCTCTTAGCTCACGACCTTGCCAACACTGGAATATGGGGGACAGCCCTTCCATGGCTGATCTCCTTCCTCCAGAGTTGCAGACAGAGGGTAGCTATTGGAGAGAGATAAATGCACTGCTGCCAATCCCCTTGCAGAATGCCACAGTGAGTGATCCTCTCTTCAATCTTATTTAACATCTTCATGTACCCTCTTGTCCAAATGGTCCAGAGGTTTGGGCTTGGGTGTCATTAACCTGCAGATGACACTCATCCCTTCCTCCAGAGTCTTTTGCCAGATGTCTGGAAGCAGTGACAGAATGGCTGAAGCAGAGTTGTATGGTGGAAGTCCTATGGCTGGGTAGGAAGGGATGGAATGCAACTATCTGTTGCATACTCTGCCAGGAACCTGGGAACGATCTTTGAAATCTCCATCTCTATGGAGGCACGGGTTACAAGCACACCTGACATTCTTATACCTTCACCAAGATAAGCTACTACCACCCAACTTGGCCCTGCAGCATCTAGCCACAGTGATCCATGTGATGGTCACCTCTAGACTGGATTTCTGTACCTATGCAGGCTTACCTAGATCCCTGCTCTGGAAACTGCAGCAGCCAGGGTCTGCACGGGGGCCCATATTCGGCCTGTGCTTTTACAACTACATTGACTCCCAGTTGAATTCCAGATCAGATTTAAGGTTTTGGTACTTACCTTTAAGGCCATCCATGGTTTGGGCCCAGGGTACCCGAGGGACCACCTTGCTGCCTATGCCCCCCAAAGAACTTTATGCTCAGCCAATTCCAACTGGCTAGTGATCCCTGGCCCCAAGGAAGTACACCTGGCCTCAACCAGGGCCATGATGTTCTGTTCCAGCCCCCACTTGGTGGAATGAACTCCGAGAGGAGATCCAGGCCCTGTTAAAGCTAGCACAATTCCACAGGACCTGCAAAATAAAGCTCTTCCACCAAGCTTTTTGCTTGAGCCAGTGAACTGGCAACATCTACTGGACCCCCCTCTAGAACCCACATCATAAATGCCTAATGAGATCATCTAAAGAAGCCAAAATTAAAAACCAGACAGCTGCTAATTATGGTTTTAAATGTTTTTAATAAATGTTTAAAATGTAAATTAAAATTTTAATGAGAATAATTTTTAGTATGAATTGTAATTTGTATTTTGTATTTGACTATGATGTTCACCACCCTGGGATGCTCTGGGAGAGTAGTATACAAATTCGATGATGATGATGATGATGAAAAGGAAGGAAGCAAGCAAGCAAGCAAGCAAGCAAGCAAGCAAGCAGTGTCTTAGATGTCTATTTTTTTGATACAGTGGAGATAAAATCAATCAGACTGTCCTGCAGTATTTTTCATGCTGCATTCCTATAAAGGATAAATATATTGGGATAAGATTTGGTTGAGTCTTTCACTTCATTCCTACCAATTAAGACGGTATTTTGATATGATAATGCAAGAAGATCATTAGACCTTAATGAGATGATTAAAAACAAAAAATCTGCATCTTTGCAAAATATTACCATAGGCCTCAGGGAACAGCAATAAGGTTTATTGCTTGATTTTAACTGATTGCTTCTTCCTAATAATAAAATCTTCAAACTACAAATATATAGGAGACTTGATCGACATTATGCATAAAGAATGCCTTCTTCTAAAGAACAAAGTAGTCCCTCAGCACTTGGCAATGCTGATTGGCATCTTTTTGATGTTACTTATATTTGTGGCATATGCTGTTGTAAATCACTTTATACTACTACACTGCATGAATCACAAGACTTCTGAAAAAGAAACTGCAAAACATTTTAAACTACACTTAAATTAGCCTGTAAAGGCAGAAAACCTACAGATTAGTTACATGTTTAGACATGTTTAGTCTGGACAAAATTTCTCAAGGATGAAGGCAATTTGTGTAGAACTCTAAGAAGAAAGAAACATTCAATTTAAAAGAAGCATTAAGTTTCTCCTTCATGCTCCAAAAAGAAACAAAACTGTGGAATTAAGGATCGTGCTTCCATATGTATCTAATGTGAACAGTAAACCTCTGATTGTCTGTTACCACAAAAGACCACAGTCCATCTGCCTCAGTAGATGTTCTGTTCTGATGGGCAGGACCTGCTGTCCAGACCCTCAAACAGAGAACAGCCTTTCCCAGTATCTGCAACATAACCTCTGGAGATGCCAGGGACTGAAATTGGGACTTCTTGCATTCAAAGCATGTGCTCTGCCACTAAACAATGGGAATTCTATGAAAGCCTCAATCCTTTTCCTCTGCAAGCACAGGTTACTCTAAAGCTGGCACCAGTACTATCTAACTTGCTGGAGAAGACTCTTGCGAGTCCCTTGGACTGCAAGGCGAACAAACCGGTCAGTCCTAGGGATCAGCCCTGACTGCTCCTTAGAAGGCCAGATCCTGAAGATGAAACTCAAATACTTTGACCACCTCATGAGAAGGAAGTTTGTTCGCCTTGCAGTCCAAGACAAGAAAAGATTTTTCAGATTTTTCAGTTATGTGAGGAGCAAACGTAAAGTCAAGGAGGCAATAGGCCCACTGTTGGGTGCAGATGGACAAACTCTAACGAAAGATGCAGAGAAAGCAGAAAGGCTTAGTGCCTATTTTACATCAGTTTTTTCCCACAGGTCAAAGTGTTTAGGCACATCTAGAGATGGCTGTAGCCAAAGGATAGTGTCTGGGTGGCAGGTTAACATGGATAGAGAGGTTGTCGAGAGGCATTTAGCTGCACTGGATGAGTTCAAATCCCCTGGTCCAGATGAAATGCACCCGAGAGTACTCAAAGAACTTTCCAGAGAACTTGCACAGCCCTTGTCCATCATCTTCGGAAACTCTTTAAGGACTGGAGATGTCCCGGAGGACTGGAAAAGAGCAAACGTTATTCCGATCTTCAAAAAAGGGAGGAAGGATGACCCAGGAAACTACAGACCAGTGAGTCTGACCTCTGTTGTGGGGAAGATAATGGAGCAGATATTAAAGGGAGAGATCTGGAGGACAATTTGGTGATCCAAGGAAGTCAGCATGGATTTGTCTCCAACAGGTCCTGCCAGACCAACCTAGTTTCCTTTTTTGACCAAGTAACAGCTTTGCTGGATCGGGGAAATTCGGTTCATGTCATTTACTTGGATTTTAGTAAGGCTTTTGACAAGGTTCCCCATGATGTTCTGATGGATAAGTTGAAGGACTGCAATCTGGATTTTCAGATAGTTAGGTGGATAGGGAATTGGTTAGAGAACCGCACTCAAAGAGTTGTTGTCAATGGTGTTTCATCAGACTGGAGAGAGGTGAGTAGCGGGGTACCTCAGGGCTCGGTGCTCGGCCCGGTACTTTTTAACATATTTATTAATGATCTAGGTGAGGGGGTGGAGGGACTACTCATCAAGTTTGCAGATGACACCAAATTGGGAGGACTGGCAAATACTCCGGAAGATAGAGACAGAGTTCAACGAGATCTGAACACAATGGAAAAATGGGCAAATGAGAACAAGATGCAATTTAATAAAGATAAGTGTAAAGTTCTGCATCTGGGTCAGAAAAATGAAAAGCATGCCTACTGGATGGGGGATACGCTTCTAGGTAGCACTGTGTGTGAACGAGACCTTGGGGTACTTGTGGATTGTAAACTAAACATGAGCAGGCAGTGTGATGCAGCGGTAAAAAAGGCAAATGCCATTTTGGGCTGTATCAACAGAGGCATCACATCAAAATCACAAGATGTCATAGTCCCATTGTATACGGCACTGGTCAGACCACACCTGGAGTACTGTGTGCAGTTCTGGAGGCCTCACTTCAAGAAGGACGTAGATAAAATTGAAAGGGTACAGAGGAGAGCAACGAAGATGATCTGGGGCCAAGGGACCAAGCCCTATGAAGATAGGTTGAGGGACTTGGGAATGTTCAGCCTGGAGAAAAGGAGGTTGAGAGGGGACATGATAGCCCTCTTTAAGTATTTGAAAGGTTGTCACTTGGAGGAGGGCAGGATGCTGTTTCTGCTGGCTGCAGAGGAGAGGACACGCAGTAATGGGTTTAAACTTCAAGTACAACGATATAGGCTAGATATCAGGAAAAAGTTTTTCACAGTCAGAGTAGTTCAGCAGTGGAATAGGCTGCCTAAGGAGGTGGTGAGCTCCCCTTCACTGGAAGTCTTCAAGCAAAGGTTGGATACACACTTTTCTTGGATGCTTTAGGATGCTTAGGGCTAATCCTGCGTTGAGCAGGGGGTTGGACAAGATGGCCTGTATGGCCCCTTCCAACTCTATGATTCTATGATTCTATGATTCTATGATAAGGACTCCCTGGAGAAGAGCCTAATGCTGGGAGTGATTCTGGGCAAAAGAAGAAGGGGACGTCAGAGAATGAGGTGGCTGGATGGGGTCACTGAAGCAGTAGGTGCAGACTTAAATGGACTCCGGGGAATGGTAGAGGACAGGAAGGCCTGGAGGATCATTGTCCATGGGGTCGCGATGGGTCGGACATGACTTCGCACCTAACAACAACAACTACCTAACTCTTACTAAATGTTATTAAAGCCTTATTACATGTTGAAACTAATGATACCAAATGGTCTCTGGAAAGAATTGATGGAACAGCAGTGTAAAATTTGAAAGCAACATTGTCAGTCACACTTACTCCTTTAAGTAGCTAGAAAGGAATATAAGAGCATTGCGTCTTTTGATATTGGGAATGGCGGGGAGAAGGAAATAAGCAAAGCACTGACCAGGGAAAGTAAGTGGAATGGCTGAAATAAGAGGGAGGAGATGGCAGAAGTTAGGAAGATTAGCAAGGCACAGAAATTCATTCTACCTGATAGAAAACCTGTGGGGAAAACATTATTTTATGAAGAAAATGTATATGTACACATTCAGATGTGCACCTGAGGCAACTCCTAATCTAGAATCCCAGAGAGCATTATGCTTGGCAAATGCCAACTTGTTGGTTGATACCTGACACCATGACCAAGGAGAGGCTGTCACCCTCAATTGGGATGCCACTATCACACCTTTGAAGGCCTTGTCAACCATGCTCTCTGCCTCTCTCTGTAAAGCTCAGTTCTAAGAATCCAGGGTGTAAACTGCACGGGGCTTTTATTCCAACCCCAGATTGATTCAGTCCCTGCCCTCTACACAGAATGCGATTTCCATTTGGATTTGGGGCGATTTAAATTTTCCTTCTGCAGCAAGAAGGACTGATCCAGAGTGACTCTACCTTTATTGTGCCATATCTCAGACTGCTTTTAATCCTGAATATATTCAGAAAATCGCATTGTTTTGAATCTGGGCTCCCCTCCGTGGTAGAGGACCCGTGATTGACTACAGGTGGTCATGTGACAAGCCTGCCTTAAAGGAGAAGCCCCTAAGTTCTCTCAACTTCTCTCGGCCTTGGATTTTTTTGTGTACCTTCTTCGTTCCCCCCCCCCTTCAAGAAAAGAAAAGATTTTTTCCCTCCCTCCTCTGACTTCTTGGATCCTCTCCCCCCCTTCAAGAAAACAAAGAAAGAGTCTCTATTTGTCCCCCCCCTCTTCTGAGCCTCCCTAACCATGTGCAGAAGATGTTCCTGTTTCAATGGGGAGGGAGGGAGGAGGAAGACCCGAGTTCAAAGCGATCTGAATTCAACAGGATTGACAATGGAATTTAAAAAAGTGCAGACTCTGCCCAGATCCTCACTAATGGGATTGATATAATCTGTAGCAGCCCTCTTCTGCAATTTCACACATGTATGCAAGGATTGCATTTATGTGCACTTCTGCACCACATAACACAAAAGGCGTGACAACACCTAGATCACTATACTCTTGCCTGTTCCCAGCACACCATGAATAAAGAAGACAATGGACACATTTAAAATGAATACTGCAGCTAAGTGGTTTGTTTATTAACCCCTGTTGTATAAAAACAAGAGAAGCATGGTGCCAGGTCAGATACCTTTGCAAACAACATAAAACCCTTTGAAGTCCTTAAAAGTGAAGTGACATAGCTGTGGTTTTGGCATTCTCCTGTTCTTTCTTTTTTATGTAATGCTAGTCCTTTTATCAAAACATGTATTTCCATTCATCTTTAATAAGGAAATAATATCATAAAGCCACCTTCAAAGTGAAAGAAAAAGCTTTTTGTCTGGCTTTTCTGCATGATTTAGAGACATGTTTTTCCAGAAAACACTGCTTGGCTCATAATAGTTACATCGGTTATATTAATGTTACTAAAAAAACACAAACAAACATAAAAACTATAAGAGATGTTACAAAACAAGCACTCTAACAGTTTGCCAAACACAAACAACATTAGATTCAAATGAGTAGCCGTGTTGGTCTGAAGTAGCACAATCAAATCAGAGTCCAGTAGCACCTTTAAGACCAACAAAGATTTATTCAAGGTGTGAGCTTTCGAGTGCAAGCACCCTTCGTCAGACTTCGTCAGACAAACAACATTGTTATCTGTAATTGGAAAGAGGCTTTCATTTCTAAGACCTATTATGCACGGGCTGGAATGCCAGAAATGGTGGCAATAGGGCTTCGGGGAAAATTCCCGATTATGCCCGACATTGCCGCCATCCATGGCCTGTCCTGATCCAGGCCCTTGGAAGACCCACGTTAACGAAATGCGGATTCTTCCGGACTCCTGGGTCTCCTAAGGGCACTGGCGAAGGCTAGGTCGAGCTAGCCTTGTGCATAATTGGAGGAGCCGGGCTTTTGGCCCGGCTCCTCCTCCGGCCTATGCCAGCTCCCCTGCACCCGCTTTCCCCCAATCCCCCATCTGCCGCCGCTGCTGCTGCTTCACAGTGCTCCCGGCGCTTCTGGCACTGTGTATGTGGGACCGTTGCTCTGGCACAGCCAGCAGAGCTCCTCCCCCATGCATACACGGGGGACGGCGGGGCTTTTGGCCCCACTGCAACAGCGCGGCAGCAGCATGGCTGCAGCAGCACACCGTGCATAATGTGTCAAAACAGCTACAATAAGTGAAGAAAGAAAAACACTTTCAAACATGTCTGTAACTTCAAATTCTCCCTTCTGCTGGCTATGTGGAGGGCTGATCACTAGTCATCTCCAGCCCCACAACGAACAGAGAATTTCCATGTTACAGGTATGAGCAACTTGGTTTTCCAGTAGACTATTTTGTATGTCTTAGTAATCCTGAATATGTATGTATCCCTTTCCTCAATGCATTTATTCCTGCCACATGGACAGGGTTGAAACAGTTTATTGTATTGCTCTATCACACATAACTCAATCCTTGTCTCATCCTTATCCATTGTTGTTCCTTCATATATTTCTGAAACAGCCTAGGGGGTGAGACGTGTCCAGCTGTCAAGTTGGAATAGGGCCAATCAGGGTGCAGCCAGCTTTGTCCTGATTGGCCCTGCCCCTGCGGCTCCCACCCTCCATCCCTGGACTCTAGCCTCCTTGCTCTCAGATGCCTCAGTGCCTGGAGCCAGCAGCAGGTAAGGGGAGAGGGCCCTGGGCCAAGACTCGTGGTGGAGAGCTTGCTAACAAGGGCCTCTTGGCCTGCTAGGCTGGGCCTGCTCACGAGGGCCTCCTGGCCTGCTGACTACCTGCTAAGGAGCTCTGTCTCAGCCCAGCTAATGAACTGCCCAGGCCCTGCCTGCCCCACTTGATTTGGCTGTGAGCTGCAGCCCAAAGCCACCTTATGCTGCCTGGCCAGGGGAGGGGACCCTTTCAGGACCCTTTCTTAGGAACGGACTTTGAAGCTAGTTTTCCATAAAACGTGTTTAATTTCCCTCCTCAGATTGTTCTAATGAGAAAACATTTAAGGTGACCAACTTTTGTACTTAGGCATGTTTAGCAAGGGAGATTGTTTGGTTAACTCTTTTATTATGTCTATACCATTGATATCAACCTATTAGGTCTATTTGAAATTTTATGGTATCTAGATGTGCTGGTAACTGTGTATCAATCTTGGCTGATCTATTAAGGTTAATTAAGGTTAATGTGTTAAAAATGTCAACACCCTCACCCCAATGTTTTGGACATTATAAATATTTGACCATTGTTTGTTAGTATTGTTTGTTTGTAAGTATTCCCAGAATTGGATTGCTGGGCTTTGTGTGATGTGGCTTCCTATACATTTTAGGGTGTTGTGGTTTTATGTTGGTTTTGTGAAATAGTTAACATGGATGCTAATGGGGGGCAACATTTATTACAGCAATGCATGCATAATTATGAATGATAAGGCAGCTATTGTGGAAAGAACATCCAACGTACAGAGAAACTTTTATGTTTTTAAATCTTTTCATGAGAAAGTCTTAGTTATGGGATACAGAATAACATGAACACCCTTAATTTAGAGACACAGAAGTGAGACAGTAAAGAAATGGGAAACATCTTGAGCACAGATAGGCACTTTTCAGCAAACGTTTGATTCAGATTATTGGGATTTCTACATTTAATTCAGCCAAACTCCTTTTTCTGACTGTTTCTTCTGCATGGGTGGATGTGGCTACTCCCCCATAACAACTCTTCTCTTTTACTGTTCCAGTAAATGACTGCATTTCTTGGTTTGTTCTTAGTAGAACATACAGATTGCCAAATATTTGTTCTTAAGATCAAATGCATAATTTTCTTGTGTCAGGCCAATTTGTTGTTCGAGTTAAAAATGGTTCTACCCCTTTGGCTTTATATTTGGGGAGTACTTAATATAGCAGATGCAAACCTCACTGGAACGTAGCCCACAGTCTGAAAGCTTGCTTGGCGTTAAATAATTCTAAAAGATTTGAGAAAGTCTTTTAGTTGTCAAGAGTATATTCTTGCTTAGAATCTTGTCGTTCAGTGAGTGCAGATTTCCTCCACCCCCAAATTGGAGATAGCTGGCATTAAACTCCACTCCACTGTCATTGGTTGTGATCATTTGATTTCCCCCATCCATCATCTGACTCTGATAACAATGTTCAAACACTTTGAGCTGAGAGCCGACCCTATGTTTTGTAGCCAGGAAGTGGCTGATTCAAACGCTGAGCACCAGTGCAGTTGTTTAGAATAGAACAGCTCAGAAGATGGAGCCTCTAGTTCTCTGACTATCTTGGGCTCAGCTCATCATAGTAGCACCGTGAATCCACAGTAGTGACCAAATGTTTCATTGTAATTTTGAGTACGCATTAGAGTGGAGCATGACAATGCTTATGAAGAACAGAATTAGATACACTGTTGAAGATTATGTATTTCTAAGGAATGCTGATGATACCACTTCTGGTTCTTTACTGGCTGTTCGGGCTGTTGTAGTGGTTAGGAGCGCAGACTTCTAATCTTGTGAGCTGAATTTGATTCCCCACTCCTCCTCTATATGCAGCCAGCTGGGTGCCCTTGGGCTCGCCACAGCACTGATAGAGCTGTTCTGATCAGTAATATCAGAGCTCTTTCAGCCTCACCCACCTCTAAGGGTGTCTGTTGTGGGGAGAGGAAAGGGAAGGCGAATGTAAGCTACTCTGAGATTCCTTCGGGTAGAGAAAAGGGGCACATAAGAACCAACTCTTCTTTTTTTCCTAACCAGTTGGAATTTGTGTCAGACAGCACCACCCTCAGGCAGCATTTGAGGATCATGGGCCAATAGAAACAGGGCACTAAAGAGAAAAAAAACCTGCAGCATGCCATCATTTTTACATTGACCTTCTGTACAGGCTGAGACACAAAGGACTGAGGCAAACTCAAAGAGCCTTGAGATTGTGCGGCTGCTTTGGCTTTCTTGGTTCAGTAATGGGTAGGGAAGCCAACTGGAAATGGCAAAATTAGCAGTGTGAAGTTGATCGTTGAATGACATGTATTATTTGTTTAAATAACTTGCCCCTGCAGTTGAGAATGAATAAGAGAGCTCATCGGAGAATGCTTTTGTCCCCCCCCCCCCGGAGCTCACTTGTAAAAGGTTTGCCTCAACATATCATGTTAAAAGACATCAAGAAGAGGGGATATATAGGGGATCCTGTTTCAATGGAAGGAGACCACCCCTCTGGTAAATGTGTATCAACTTGAAAAAGAGTAAACTTTTCCATACGGAGAAGAAAGAAAAAGGGTGACAAACTGCTTGCACAGTTGTTGTTAAACAAAGGAGGGTGTGTTTGCTACAAGACAGTTATTTAATCTCTTACTGGCAGAGTTCATTCTTATCTGTCCCTTTCTGTTATCCTTGTTTGTTGCTTCTCCCATTTAATGACATCAGTGACAGCAGAAGCAATGGACAGAATATCCAAACAAGATATATCTCTTCTGGATTTCTTCCTCTGTTTATTCGGGGAGGGGGGGGTAGGAGAGCAGGAGGAGAAAAATAAATGGTCTCAATCTCTTTTTAATCATGTGTCTGAGCATGCACAGAATTTTTTTTTTAACTGAACAATGAATGTGTGCTCATTTTCAGGGTTGAATCCTGCCAGTGGAAGATGTTCATGGTGAACCTTTCCTACTTTCCCCTGGTAATCAGTCAAGAGCTTTAAAATGTGACAGCAAGAGTCAGGGAAACGTCATGAATTAAAGCTCATGCAATACAGGAAGGTGCATTAAGGATCAGGCTTAACAGAAACTGTTGCCTCTGCTGTCAGTGGTGTGATGTCTCTGGTGCCACTGGAAGTGCCATTGGCAGAAGACAGGAGAGCAATTTAGTCCACTTTCTCAGAGCAACATCCCATGTTCCCTTCTTTCTGCATGCACACCTCCTGATCATGAGCATCATGTTTTAAAGTTCCCAGGGTGGTTGCTGGGGTGGGAAAAATCTCCTTCTCTCAGTGCCAAGCCTGTGTTCCTCCCCAGCCCGGTATGGAGAAAGCTTCTTTGTCCTTGTTCTCCAAGTATATGGGGAAGTCAGCATTAACCACACCTGCCTTCCCTGGACTTCTGGGCATCTGTGAGGACTTTTGTTCATCAACTGTGTCCTGTGTAGACACACATGGGGGCTGCCTGCCACAGAAATGTCTATTTACAAGCTTTAAAATTCATCTAGAGGGCACTCCTCTTCCCTGCCACCATTGTGAGCTGTTCTTTTTCTGCCTAGGGAAGGGGGCACCTATTCACCTCTGCATGAGCCTCAACAAGCACCAGAATTCCAAGCTGGGCCTAAGGTCAGTAAAACATTTCTACAGTAGAATGCTGATGTGAAATGCAGCTATTTCACTTGCCCTCCAGAGTGAAGTTATGGCTTCCAAAAAACAACAATTAATTGATAATAAGTCCAATGGGCAGGGGACCATTGGTTCAAAGGACTCTAGCATCAGGTGTGAACATACCAATGAAAGGGACCATTCTGATACCAATTTGGGGCATGCAGGATAAATGTTTAATAACCCCTTTAGAAACTGCTTAGGGGAGTCCGTGTGAAAAAAATGGCCAGGGAATGAAAGGCAGATATGGCTGCCAAAAGCACCTTCACAGATGAGTATGCTAGCACCTGGGAACTGAGAGTGAATGACTACTGTATTGCTACAGATTAGGGGTTTGCCTAATCTGTATGCCCCCCCCGCCGGGCATGGTGGAAGGATCCAAGAGGACAATGAGGAATTTGGGGGCAGTAAAGGGGCAGCAGTCTGACTCTTCCTGCTGCAGCTGCATTTTCTTAATGAGAGACATTCCAAGGTGGTGTGCCATTCCCTGCCTCTGGGTAATGACCCTACATTTCCTCAGTGGTCTCCCATCCCAGTGTGGACCAGGGCCAACCCTGCTTAGATACCTGAATAAAATAGCAGCTTCAGAAGGTGGGTTGGATGGGAACATATTTCTGCTGCGTCCTTTCCCCTCCTCAGACTCTGCTCTGCCCTGGTAGGGGAGGGGGGAACTGAGGAGGACGGAGTCTGTGGAGGGGAGAGTCTTCAATGGGGCATAACATCATACAATCCACTTTCCAAAGGGGCCCTTTTCTCCAGGTGAACTGATCCCTGTTGCCTGGAGATCAGTTGTAATTCTGGAAGATATCCAGGTCTCTCCCCCCCCCACCCCTAATATTGGACTTTAAAACTGGGATTAAACCAAATCACAACAAACTGGAGCTGGTCAAGACTTCCTAAACCAAGAAGATTTCACCTACATGCTATGAGGAATGGGGGAGGGGGGATGAAAGAAGAAGAATACCCATACAAAAACAGGCTGAGTGTGTGCTCTGCTTATGATGGGCAGAGCCTTTTCTCGGCATTCTGATAAAGCCTAAGAATAAGAAAAAGAGTTGGGTTTTATAGCCTGCTTTTCACTATCTGAATGAGTCTCAAAGTAGCTTACAATTGCCTTCTCTTCCTCTCCCCACAACAGGCAGCCTGTGAGGTAGGTGAGGCTGAGTGATCTCTGAGAGAACTGCTCTGCAAGAGCAGCTCTAAGAGAAGTGACTTGCCCAAGGTCACCAAGCTTCCTGCATGTGAAGGAGCAAGGACTCTTAATCAGAGTATCCTAAGTACCTCATGATGCAATGCTCCAGTATGCTCTTATCACAGATTGATAGAAGAAGGGACAGAGGCAACAACTCCACAGTGGTTCCTCAACCAGATGAAATTAAATCAATATGAACACTTTGGCACGGCAGCTTCTGTCAGCTATGCCTGGAAGAATGTTTCTTTCTGTTCATTGCTCTGACACAAGGTTCAGAGGATGAAACCTCCTCAGTGCACTCCCCCAGACTCTAAGTGTGTGCAGGCTGGCTCAGCAGCAAAATGCTGATTTTTGTCAGCAACGGTTTACTTCAAGAATTAATACGTATCCCCTCAAGGCTAAAACAGTTAATTTAAACAGGAAAGGCAGCCATGGGACTGAGCGTGTCTATTGCTCGCCTTTGACCCTCTGGACTTGTTCAGAATCCCCACAGCTACTCTCCTCACCATTTCTCAAGCAGCGTTTGCCAGCTGGTGCCTGAGCTTTGTTGAATTCTCCACTAGGAATACAACACTGCATTTGCATCTAGATCCACAGACTTTCAATATGCAGACACATGCCTGTCATCTGAATACAAGTTAGACTATGTTGCTCAGCCAATTTAGACATACTGATCAGGCACAAAAGAGGTTTCACTCACCTGCCTCCTAGAGATGGATTAAAACTCTTTTAGGTAACTAAAAATTAAAAGGCCAAGAGAGAGACTTATAGTACACATGCAGTCTCCACCTAGGTTGGGCCAATCTAGGAAGCATGCAGTGAGGCACTCTATGTCATGGCAAAGCCAACATTGTGCCTGTTGTGAAGGTCACAACTTCTCCAGTCTTTGCCACCCCTGAAATAAATTTTCCTCCTCAATGTTCTTAAAGGATTCTTTACACCTGGAGTGGCACAAAAATACACATTAGATTTTTAATATAATCAGCATTCTTTTCTTCCGGGACCAGAAACAAAGTAGTCCATGCTTCAGTTGCGCAAAACTTTATTTTGTACTGTCACATAAGGCTGAAAGGGTGTATGTTCTAAATTGAGACGTAGAGCTGATATAGTGTGGCATGTCAAATGTCTTCAAAAGTGAAGGAGGGTATAGCAAGTCCCAACTAACATCTCAAGTTATTCCCCTTATACGTTCATAAAGTTTGATCTGTCCACGGTACCTCCTATCTGATCCATCTAAGTTCTTCCAAGAGAATCTTCTGTCAAGCATGACAGAAACTTGTTCAGAAGCAGGATACTTCTGAATACCAGTTATGGCCTATTTCTCAACTTCTAGAGATTTGGTTGGAGTCATTAAAAACAGAATGCTAATGGAGACAAGTGACTGGCCCAAAGCCACAATTCAGAAATGCTGTCTGAGGTCCAAAGTCCTAAAATAATGTATTATTCCAAAAATATATTACTCCTGGCTTGTTCTTGGAAGGCCACACACTTTTCTTCCTCTCCTGAGCATATAATGTTTGCACAAACAAACTGGTAAAACCAATTCAGGCATACTCACAAAGAAACGCTGACAATGCCAATTTGTCACACACTGCAATTCACTGCTATGTGATGTGCTGATGATGGACCTGACTCACACAGCTTTGGAAAAGGATCAATTAAAGTAATGGAGAATAGGTGTAGCCATGATAATTAAATGGAAGCAGGAACAGCATATATCAGAATCCCATATGCTAGGGAGAAACATTAAACTTTCATTCCCTGCTTGTGAGCTTCTGGAAACATCTGGTTGGTCACCCTCAGTGATATTTCTGCCAATACCCCCAAAACTAGTTTATTCTGATTCTTCCTCATATCATCCCAAAGACATTCCTTCTTATCCTTTCCAATACATTGTAGGACATACACACACACACACATTTCATACAGTGGAAGGAATCTCCGTGATTTCATTTCATTTAACATCATCTCTGCCTCTCCAGCCTTCAAGCAATGGAAACCAATCCCCATGTTTCTTGCTTAGTTCAGAAACATTCATCTCCTCCTACACAGTTCCAACGCCTCTGTTCTCTTGCCTCCAGGCAGCAGCACAGAGATGTGGCATTTAAAATGGGCAACTGAAGACCAATCAGCAGTCATCTATGAGTGCCTTGAAAGCCAGCCTGCCTACACCATTCACCTATAACCTATGGAACAGGCAAGAAATGAGACCTGTAGGTCCTTTTCTGCAGTCCTGACAGTTCCAGCTTCGAACAAAAAGAGTGGCATTCCTATACTTTATGGATTTCTTTTTTGCATTTTCCCAAATGGTGGCAGTATGCTTATCTTAACACAGCCCGTGGCGCCGCGGGCGCCGCGGACTAAATAAAGCCGTAAAGGCTGTGTGGGAGGAGTTAGGGCGGGCTCGGTCCGGGATGAGGAAGGGTGCCAATTGGCCCCTTCCTCTGGACGGACCATCGGCCGAGCCAATTGGCCGATTCCCACCCCACTCACAAGGAAGCAACTGCGAGCCGCGCAAAGCGCGGCTCACAGTTGCTTCCTTGCCGGCAGCCTGACGCGTCGGAGGCACGAAGCACCTCCGACGCATCAGGCCACTGGCCAGGGAGCCCCCGGCAGTCGCGTGAAGCGCGGCTGCCGGGGGCTCCCTGCCCGGTGGCTTGATGCGGAGAGAGGCGCTTCGCGCCTCTCGCCGCATCAAGCCGCCGCTCAAACCGCCACCTTCACCTTTGCCTCCGCCGCCGCCGCCTCCGCTGCCGCTCAAGCCGCCGCTCAAGCCGCCGCCGCCGCCGCCATCAAGCCGCCGCCGCCTCCGCCGCCGCTCAAGCCTCTCTGCAGAAAATAGCCGCCAGCAAGAAGACGCCGCAACGAGTAAGCGATCTTTTACTCTCCCCAAGCCTCCTAGCGCGCATTGTATTTAGGATACAATGGGCTTTTTTACTAGTAGACAATAAGTCAGCACTGAATATTTCACTAATATATATGCAAATATCTGGACTGTTTCAGAACACTCATTACTTGGCCACAATGGCTTGATCCACTGGACATTTTCATGAATGGGAGGGGCAATATAGTTTGACATTCTTGCAGCCTAATTCCTGCTGTAGTCCAATATATCCCCCCAAAAGCAGCTCCTTGTGGACAGGGGAATGCACCCAAGAAGCTGTCTTACATTTAATCAGACCAGTGGTCTATCAAGATCAGTAGTATTTACTCACACTAGCAGTAGCTCTCTGTGGTTTCAGGCAAAGGTGTTTCACATCACCTACCACCTGATCTTTAATTTCGATGCCAGGGATTGAACCAAGATTTTCTGCGTATCAAGCAGATGTTCTATCACTAAGCCATGGTCCTTCCCCCAAAGACCACCAGAGACAGCTTGTGCAAGGGGTGCAAGAAATTGGTACGGGAAAACATTCTGCTCACAGAGGGATCTGCTGGATCTAACCCACTATCCTCCTAATAATGCTGTGTTGTTTTGTTTATGTATATCTTCCTCAAACGAATGCAGAGTTCTCTATGGTTTACATGTACTTCAGATATAGTTCAGTTAAATTACTTCAAAAATATTAAACTGAAACTGTCTAAATGGCTATATGGACAGTCATTCCTAAAACAATTATTTCAATTTACAAATTTAGTCTGCTAATGAAATGCTGAGATGCCAGAAACAAACTCAAAATGACATATAAGCAAGTCTTTTACCATCTACAATGAAATTCAAAATTAATCTCTCACCAAGTATTCCATCTGGAAATGAAAACATTGCCCAAAATAAACAAAATGTGTTGATATATTTACATTAATTTACAAATTAGATCTTACTTTAGTATGGAACACACGGTATAAATCAAAGGGTAGCACAAGTTAATTAGGGGGGAAGCCTATTATGTAGCAATTTTCTGAACAAAAAACCCTCAACACAAAATGCCTGGACATATGGTCTTATCATCTTCTTCGCTAATTATCTACAAATCTTTGTACCAATTTTACAGTTGCTGGTTATTATTAACCGGAGTAAGTTCTTTCCAGAGAACTCCTCTTCCCTTTCACATTGTTTCAATTTCAGCAAGACTAATGATTTATTAGGTATTAAATAACTGTAATCTAAAAGATTCTGATTGTCATCTGAGGAAAGATTCTCTGTTTTCACAAATATGTAGTTTTGTTAAACCAATTCTTCTATAGACACCCAGGCCTCAAAATTCTGTTCACACTTTTGGATACTCTTCCTTCGGGTTTCAGCCTGGCTTTTCTAATGCAAAAATTCTGAAATGTATCGTGAGCCTAATTATTCATGACCCACATTGAGCAATGTGTGCAGCCACACAGCATTCCTACATCCAATCCATGAACAGAGCAGGATATTGTTCTTCTGGCAGAAGATAAACAGCATGCTGGTACTTTCCCACACATTAGTCATAGATTGCTTTCAGTCTCACTCTGAGATCTGAATAAATATTGCAAGTAACCTGCGGCTACTGGAACAGAATATTTCAGGGAATGATTTGACTACTCTCCCTTACCACTCATTTGTGTTATGCTAAAGAAATTCTACTCCTAGCTCCAAGAACTATATGGCTTTGAAGTCAGTGATGTGAAGTTTGAAATGTGGGAGCTTTCTTTTTATTATGAAATGGTTTCCATGAGTTAAATTCAATTACACTCTTCTACTAAATATGAAGCCTTCCTCCATTGGAGGAAGACTTTTTGCATCCAAAGAGGATCCCCCACTGTTTGGAATAAAGTAACTGGATCCAACCATATATTCAATGAAAAGAAATGCACTTCTAAAATTTAGTGAACATTAAAATTGATGGGGGGGGGGGAATTGATTGGATTCAATGAACTGTGAGTAGAAATCACTCATGGACCTTTCCCATCTCATCCTTCCTTTAAATGCTTCCTACAACTACTAAAAAGCTGATGTTCAGAGTCATGGAAGCTCTTTGAGCAAAATGTAGTAGGGCATGGGGCTTTGCTAAGAGAAAGTAAACCAAGTAACACCATTCCCATATTCTTCCTGTACCAATGATGTCTCTAGCATCCTTATAAAGTCTGCCATTAAAATTCAAGAAATGGCAATATTGTCCAATTCCCCCTCTAAATAGCAATCCTACATACCCAAATACATGCAGTTCATGGAGCTTCTAGCATTAGCTTTGATGAGGACCTGGAAACCTGCTGGGAAAAGGGCAAGACAGAAAAGACCTGCGTACACAAACATGTCTGTGTTCATGGTTTGTAGGATCAAATCTATTACTTTGTAAAGTCAATTATTCTATATAGACTTGTCAGTAAGGCCTGATATCCTTTTTCCTCTAAAGTGGTGGTCCCCAACCACTGGGCTGTGGCCCGGTGCCAGGCTCCCTTTCCCCGCCCCCCCCGCAAGCTTGCGGCCCGGGAAGCTTCTTACTGTGGGGGGGAAGGGAAGCAGGGCCGCGCATGCTCATTGTGCACGCGCAGCCGCACATGCGCAGCATGCGCCGCCGGGCAATCGCCCTCCCTGCTGCCGCCGGTCCCCAGCCTCAAAAAGGTTGGGGACCACTGCTCTAAAGGAGGGAGCACGTGTGTCCCATCCAATGGCTAGCTAAGTCTGAAGAAGTATTGGGGAAGACAGGTGGAGCCCTAGCCGGGCTGTGGTACAGCTTCAGATCTCAAAGAAAGACAAGACGGGTTAATCAAGGAATAGGCAACAGCCAGAATGTTGAAAAAATGCCTGCTCTGGTATAAAAAAAAACCCATGGGAGAAGGGAGCTTCTCCAGAGAAAGGAGGTAAGAACTGTGCAGTGTCAGTAGGAGTTGATAAAAGCCTTCAGCAGAAGGACGTGAGGAGGGAATTAGCTGGCTGGAGCTGGCAGGTACTCAAGTCTGGAGTCTCTGGAGTCCAGAGAAATCTGACTGTCCTCAGAGCCAGTATTCCTAGCCCAGCACACAGCAGGCTCCATCACTCAGAACACTGGCAGAACACTGTTCCAGAACTTACCTTTGCAGTAAGAGGAAAGCGGAGAAAGGCAGCAGTGGAACACCCAGAAATTTAAAAAATCTGAACTTTCACAAATGTAGTGTTAGAGAAATCACTTTTAAGAAGACTTAGATTTCATAAAAGTTTGCCTTATGCTGTATATTAGGAAAAAGTTCTTTTAATCAGGAAATCAATCAGGAAAACCATTGAGTCACAGATGGAGGGGGGACTAATTTCATCAGTGAGCAAAAACTCAGGCCTTGGCAGAGGGAGAGTTTGACAGCCTCATTATCACATCTTTCCTTCTTTCCCTCTGACAGGAAAGAAGAAGCTGCTCATTTCAGCTGGGGATTCCTGGTGGAAGGGAAGTAGGGTCATAGAGTGATAAGTAACTGTCTATGCCAGGAAGTAACGCTGATGAAAGACTCCAAGCAAGATGAAGGGACAGCAAGTATATGTGCTACCACCTGTATTGGCTGCTGGAGAACGGGAGTCTTACCAGAAAAACTGTGTGCAGCTCAACTTCCAGGACATTTGTTTATAACAATAATTTACTTTCCAAGTCCCTTTTATCCATACTTTTGCTTTATAGGAACTCCCATTTCCACATGAGGAATTTGCCCCTGCCCAGCCTCTCATTTTCCACAGGTTTTACTGCTGCTTTCAGATGATGTTGGCAGCAACCATCACTCTCCAGGGGTTGGCATGCATTTTCGTCCCCATTGCCCCATGATAAAAGAAAGCAGGAAAATCTGCTTCCTGTTTCTTGTCATGGCGTGCAATGAGGCGAAAACCAGGGCAAGCCTGTCTGAAAGAAGAAACATGCAACAGTCTTGGTAGTGTTTTGCCCGCCCTCACACCTGCCCTCTCCTCTCCATTTCCAGATCACAATTTTTTTTTAAATGGTACGTTCTGCGTTGCACCGGGAACGCAAACTGATGTGCCCGTGTATCAGTGGAAATAAAACGTACTGTCATGTTCTCTTCAACGTGCACAGTAATATATTGGCAACGGCCAGCATTCTTATCCAAAATGCATTCATGTTTTTGTTTAATTGTGGGAGATCATGAATGGGGAAAGATACAGGAGAGGTGTCATGAAGTAGACCTCTCCCTGTTAGCATGGTGTCTGTGTTCTGTGTATTCTTATTCTGTGTATTTTATTCTGTATTGTGAACACACAATTCTCTGGGTTCAACCATGACCAGCATAAGTCTCAAGCGCATCAGAAATATACCTGAACATACATCGAGACCATCATAAAAAGAATCCCAAAAAGAAATTGAGGAGAATATTTTATTGTTGTGGTATGTCCCTGTAGCAATGTGGAAGTTTCCTTTTTTTCAAAAACATAATTTCATGACTTGGGGGAGACATTTGAATCCCCCAAACCACCACTGAGAGAGGATTGGTGGCTCGTGTAGATTGACAACCTGAGAAGCAGGGGGAAACCTGCAGGTTGTCCAAGCTTCCGGCTTCTCATTGGGAAGGAAAAAGCTGCAACAAGATGGCAATGCAGGAGGCATCTCCCACCAGGAAGCGGCCAATTGCGCAGTATACAATTGCGCTGTATACAATTGCGCTTTTACAAGCAGGAGGTGGCACGTTGTCCACCTCCCATGCAGAAATAGTCCAACAGAACTATCCATAATACAGTAGCTCCGGAAGTAAAACTGAAGCATTCCTGCTGGCAAGACAAAAAACAAAGAACATTGAAATCTGCTATTTAGCCACCTCTTCCCTGAAGTACCACAATTAACTACTCATTTAGCTACTTAAACAAAGTTAAGAACTATCCCTGAGAATATGTGATTTTTTTTAAGCTTGTGACTTCCAGCAGCAGATTCTGCTTTTCTCCTCCAAACAATCACCTTGTTCAAAACACGTAATGTACTGCTTCAGTGAGCCTTTAGATGCCTTCTCAAGAGCAATTCAGTAAAGATGAGGGGTAAGCAGCGGGCTGCTGTTAATCCACCCATTCTGAATATTGTTCCCGGAAACATCTGTGATGTTCAGTTAAGCCGCTTTCCATCATTATTTCCTTGGTTACCAACAGAGCTAAGAAAACATTTAAAAAATGCAACTTAAGGAAGTGATGAAACCTCCTTTATAGAGGAGCTGGTTGTAAAACCACATGAAGTTATATAACCCCCCCCCCCCATGGAGAAAGGAGCTGGATTACCAGGACAGTTTCATGATCACATTAATATTAAAAGATAGCCTCAAAGATGCATATCAAAGATTTTGAAACTATAATGCTATGACGCATTATTAAGGCTGGAAGTTTTTCATACACAGAGGTTGGTTTTAGAAAGGGAAACTGCAAATCGAAAAGCTACTGACTGAGCAGACTTCTTTCAGGCATGCAGAAAACTAGAACACAAGAGGAATAATGTGAGGGTAACACAGCATTTCCCCTGAATTGCCCCTCATCTTTAGACAGAAAAGTGTTGAGGGAAGGAATCATGCATGCAGTCATGCGCTCATTGTGCTTCATGCCTTGCCAGCATATATCAAGACACTCTGACAGCAGTTTACTAATTTGCCACTAATTTACCTTTTCTTTATATCTGTATTCTTATTATCCTTGTTCCATTTTGCCTGAGGGAGAGTGCATGTACTCGAAAGCTCATGCTTTGAATACATTTTTGTTGTTCTTAAAGGTGCTATTGAAATCAAATTTTGTTGTTACTCTAACAGCAGTAGCAATGACTGCCAGTTTTGTGCTAGTGCTATATTTTTGTGCTGGCAGGGGGAAACAAGTGTTGGAATTAGCTTGGTTTTATGCTCTACTACTGAGCATCAGATCAGGACCACTGAATATAAACTGGCAAAAAAAAAGTCATGTATCATCTACTGCTATCTGCACTTTCCAAGCACTTCAGTGAGATTAGCAAAGGAAGAATACTTTCACAGGCTCACAGGTACCAATGCCAGCAAAGTCATCATCAAAAAGGCACAAAGACACAATTGGCCATGGCACATTAAAGCCATTTCACACATCATACCTCATCCACTGACTTGATGATTTGGATGTGTGAATGAGCCATAGCCAATTAATCATTACAGAACAAACACTCTTAACCACCAATGTCAATTCAAAACACAATATTCTTATTTTTGAAAACAATGGAGACAACTCACACGTCTCAACAGCCCATGGAGTAACCAAGTGATGTACGGGCATATTAAAATCAGCCCTCAGAGACAAACTGCTTTTCACAACGCACTCAAACATTAATAAATATGTATCCTCTGGTTTGTTTTTCCTCTCTTCTTTCTCTTCTCATATGGTGGCCAGGAAAATTCAGACTTTTTAAGACTCAAACCAAGTGTTAGCAATGGCTGGTCCTTTGGGGATAAGCCCATCAATACAATTCCAAATACACTTCTTGAAAAGACTGCATGCATGGCCATAAGGCAGAAATTATGACTTTACATTTGACCATCTTTGTCTTGCAGCGATGTCATTTTTCTGCTACATTACAAATGTACTCCGACAGTACTGTTTTTGGTCATGCTTTCACTTGATTATTAATGCCACCCGCTTTTTACTTAACACAATCACAATTATTTTCATCATCTCACCCCCCCCACCTCATAGAACTACATAGTCCCTAATTTGGCTGGGGCCCAATGTTTGCTGTTGTCCCGATTTACGAGTTAGCTCTCGACTCCATGAATGAAATAGAAAAGTATTCTAAAAGAACCCAACACAAACCGAAATTTGCAGCTGCTTAACATGCTTTCATGAATGTGCCCATTATTTTATTAAAAAGGGAAATGAAAATGGGATGCCAGATTTTAGCTTTCACCAATATCAGGACAAGCTTATTTAATAAACCTATACACAAGAAATAGAGTATGTCCTGCTGCTAACCATGTATGGCCACTTCAATTCAACCAAGGTATCCCAGAAGAAATTAGCAGACTTGTCTCTCACAAAGTTTCTGAGGACTTGTAGAACACAACTTTTCTGAAGAGATTTGACTCCAGAGGTTTCAGTTAGGCTTTGCTTTTTATGTTTTCCTGCTGATTGTTTTTAAAATGTTATTTTGTGCAGATTTTATAGATGATACACAGCTTAGGTTCCAGTGATCTGGAAGAAAGGTGGATTTATAAAAGTTTTAAATGAACAGATAATGGTTTCCAAGGACATAGAAAATTATCTAACGCAGGGTCCCCAGTGTGGTGTCATTAGGTACCAGGAGACCCATGTTTCTGAGATCTTTTCTGGCACCCACCGAGTATTTTTAGAAAGTGGGTTGCCCCAGGTGGGGCATTTGCCCAGCAAGGCTTCTGGTTGGCCACTGTAGTTTTGATTGGCTGAGCAGATTTTTAAAAATATTTTTATGGCTGCAACTGCCTGCACAGTACAATAATTTTTATCGTGTGACTACTGGCATGCTATGGCAGCCATTTTGTGTTTAAATAGCTCTGTGCAAACACTTTTTTCTTATTGTAAAATTCCAAACATGCTCACAAGCTCAAAAAGTTTGGGGACCTTTGAGGTAGCAAGATTATTCTGTTTTGTTTTTGCATAGAGTAGGGTTCAGTCATGTGACTTCCCATGTATGTCTGAAGTTTTAAGGCCCAGGGACGTATTTACTATGTCAGTGAGAATTAGGTTTAATTACTCTTTGAACAGGTTTTCCAGACCTGTTGCTTTGGTCACACTTATCTATCAATATATGCCTACATTTCCTTAATTGCTTCTGGCTTATCACAGTGCAAATTAAAACCTGTTCCAGCAGAAGAAAACATTCACTTGGTAAAAATGACAACTTAGAGCAGGATCAATTTATATCCTTGGAGCCTTCCATGTGATGTTTTCTCAGCATGTTTACTTACAGGATCACTTGCCACTCTTGAGTATCATTTCTCCCCCTAGCAATTCTACATTCTATCAGTTAATGCTGCAAAGTTTAATTAAAGAAATTAAAGACAGATGTTCTCTTCCACCTACACAGTTAGGTAGTGGCTTTGCATTCCACTAACAGCACTTAGAGATGCATATTAGTTTTCAGAAATGAATACTTCCATCATCCCCATTTTTGTGCCCTGAAAAATGGAACCTCAAATAGCCTTCCTTGAATTAGGACGCACAATTTATAGAACACTGCAAATACTTCATGCAGTTGCACAGATATTGCTCTGGAGAGATTTGTATTGTATGTTAGCACCAGACTTCACCTGTGTGATTTGATTGTGAACTACTACAACCCTCCGGTTACCCACAGGTGAAAACACAGTACTAGATCAGATACAGCAAGAGTAGCCTAAGTTTAAGATCATGGGACAAGATTTTGAGACTGAAACCCAATGAACAATACACTATTTTTCTTATCTATAATGGTTAATCTAGAAATACAAACTCCAAATTTTTAGAAGTGGACTGCAAAAAGTTTCCAATATTCATGATTTATTTTCTGATTTTCTTCAGCACAGAAAAAAAATCTAAAGAAAACTCAAGAGCAAACTTTAATCAAGAAAGGCAGACCATTTATCAACAATCTCAGAGCACTCTGGATCCAGGATACTGTCATAATTTAGAATAATTTATCTGTGCCAATGTAATTTTTGCCCAGCTTTATCTTTCAAAATCTTATCCAACAATCATCTAGAACTGGGACATTAAAGAAAATAGAACAAAGAATGGCTAAAAACTTGGCAGACATAAACACTAGCAAAAGGCAGCTGAGCATTTGTGTTCATGCCTGTGAATACCTTAACCATTAGCTCTCTATATAAAAGGGAAACAGCCTCTGGGGAGACCCCTGTCCGGGACCTCTCTGGGCCCTGTGCGTGGGGCCCTTGGCCCATGGCCAGGGAACCACCTGCACTGGGAGCCAATGCCCCCGCAAAATCCCAAGGCGCTGGCACAAAGAATACTCAGCACCGGGAACTGGTGGTGGCATGAGCCAGCAGCGCATGGCAGGTGACTCCTCTGCCACCCACCACTAACTGCACTCACCACGACCTTCCCCCATGCCTGGACCACCAGCCACGCCAGGACATGCAGGTGGGCAGCCTGCAGTGGGGGGGGGCTGAATACGGTGGGGGGGGAGCACTAGTGACTGTTGCCTCATGGAAAGCAATGGGATTTTTACCTAGTATAATTGTATTTTGTTCCCCCTGTATAATACAATTAGCAGCCTTTTCTAACTTTTTGACCATGGAGGAGCCCCTGAAATAATATCACACCATTGGCTGGCCATGCCTCCCTATCACACCATCCAGAAGTGACATGTCACCAGAAGTGACATCACTACTCAAGTTAACAGACAAGTTTGAGGGGAAGGAGTGGGGAGACAGGAGGCAGTTTAAGGCAGGGGTAGGCATGTAGGTTCTGCCCCCACCCAAGCACAGAAACCACGAGAGAATTAACTCACTCATGCTTGGAGGGGGGCAAGGGGCGCAGTGGAAGTTACCAGTTTCCTAGCTTGTGGGTGAGTCTAATAAGGCAGTAGGGGGAAACCATGGACCCCTTTGGCGTTCTCATGGACCCCTGGGGGTCCATGTACCCCTGGTTGGAAATCCCTGGAATACAGTAATGGATGACATATTGAAGTGGACTCTAGTCTACAAAAGGTTAAGGTACAATATAAACTTATCAACCACATGACCCTTGTTCATTTTTGCTGGAATAAAAGGTTTGTCTACTTGCCTGCAACATGTGTTGTAACATAACTTCTATTGCCATATAGGGGGCTAGGTTTATTTGATTTTCGAAAATGATTCAGTTTACAACAGTTTGTTTGTTTATTTCATTTAATTCACTTTTTTATTGTTCAAGAAGCTCAGGGCAGTTAACTTGTTCTCCCTTCCACAATTTTATCCTCCAACCCTATGACATAGGTTAGGCTGAAAGGTAATGATTGGTTCAAGGTTGCCCAGAGAATTTCATTATGCAGTAGAGATTTGACTCTAAGCTTCCCTTCTACTTGTTCCAATACTTTCACTACTAGACCACTATCCATTCACTTACTATTACATAAAGGAGTTTTATATCACATTCTCTTGGGAATCTGTGCAGACTCTGGCATCATCAAAACTTATTTCTAGCTATCCATTAACTTTCATATGCCACATTATATTCAGGGGCACACTGGTGTTAAACTGCCCACTTCAGTAAGATACAAAAAACTCCAATAATCATCCTAAATTCCCATTTTTGTTCTTCTTCTTTTCAGTACAAAATATGGAACATCTCTTAGCAGTTACCTGAACACAGACCTTCTGTAGTATTCTTTCATCTACGAGCTAGTCCAGCTGTTGCTATTAATATCATCTTACCCCTGATTCTGTTTTTGTTTATACCAGGAACAAAGAAAAATAAGGATGTAGTAGTAACAGATTCTATAGCTGCTACCCAATATTTCTAGGATCTTTTAAAAAAAGAAATCTATAGTCTGCCTCTCCTCCCAAGAGCTAGCGATATAGCATCAAAACCCATCAGGTCACAAATACACAATAACAGCAGCCCATATATACATGTACAGAAAAACCTCACAAGAACACATACTAAAATAAATAAAATGCAGGGCTCATCCACACGTTACATGGACAGAGTTCCCAGCATTTAATTTGTATGCAACTGGGGAAAAATTGAATTATATCTGCAGCACAAACAAAGGCATGAAATGCTCCCTAGTGCTATTTTCCAAATCTGGGATTGACTGAGGGAGACCCTTTTTTTCTCATTGGGTAAATATACAGGCACCAACCTGAATTAGGTCCTTGTGCACCTAAAAATTATATATTTTAAAGGATGCTCTTTAACGGACCTCAACATTCTGGAATCTTTGTACCTTAGGGACTACTCTCAGCATGTCCCTCAAATAATATTAAGGTCTAATACTCAAAGTCAACTTAAGATCCCCGACCTTAAAAAAATCAAATTGGCTTCAACCAGGAACAGGGCCTTTTTGGCCCTGGCCCCAGCCTGTTGGAATGCCCTGCTCAGTGACATCAGAGCCCTATTGGACCTTAGACAGTTCCACTGGGCTTGTAACAGAGAGCTGTTCTGCCAGGCCTATGGCTGAGGGCCTGAAAATAACACCTATAATTCCACTGGCCTCCCCACCTGAATGCATCCAAACTAAAATAGTACTATCACCCACCTCTTCCTTTCTTTTTCCTCTGAGGAGGCAGCGACACAAGCAAATCAGTTTTAGTTTTTAAATTTCTGAATTTTAATTTCTAATATTTTAGATTCCTTTGTCTATATTTCTGTATATTTAGTATATTTATATTATATTGTATGTTTTAATTATATGTAATCTGCCCTGAGCCTTTAGGGAAGGGCAGGATATAAATGCAAGAATAAATAAATAAAAATAATTATTTTCACTTCATGCTAATTGATGAGCCATATATAATTTCATTGATTTAAGCAACTCCATATCTTATCCATTCATTCTTCACCACAATAAACAATTATTTTGAGGGTTTTTTTCAAAGTCAACTGCAAACCAGGAGTGTTCAAGGGGGAAAGTCAAAAGTTTCCAAGGAGCCTCTTTGCAGCCTAATCAAATGTATTTGGCATCAGAATATTTGGACTAATAATTAAGACTATTGTTTTTATTCATCCGTAGTCAGCCATAGTACTCTTGAAGGAAGTTAGTGAAGATGGCTCATTTTCTATTTCTTGAATGGAATACTACCACCAATTAAAATTTTAAAACAAATGATTTAATGCAAAGAACTCTGTAACATCAAGATGGGTTTTATTATAATGCAATAAAGAAACAATATGGTGTTTAACAGAACATTATGAAGCACACACAAGCTATAATTCAGTGGCATCTCCAGAGGTTCTTGAAACTCCACTGGGAAATGGGAATCCACTAATGGAACTAATGGAGCAGAATGAACTAATGTATTTGATATGGAATTTGTTGCCACTTTCAATTAGTCTGCAGAGGACCTATTTTATCATTACAAAAAACTAAATTGATAAACCAGCGCTGAAGAACAAACAGCATTTAGAATTTAATTAACATTTTAACAAATGTGTTCATTCTTTTAAAAACATTTTAATGTTTCAAAGGTTAACAGCATACATATGATCTCAGAAGTAAGCCCTGTTGAGTTAAATGGGATTTATTCCTGAGTAAATGTGCATAGGATTTCAGGCTTAACGTCTTAAAAATAAGACACAGTTGAATAGACAACATTTTTTGACAGAGTGCCAACCTTCCCATCCATACAATGTTTATCTATGAAGATGTTGAAAACTCAAAAAACGAGGCAGGGAGGAGTAAGAGTTGGACATGGCCCAATGTACTGGAAGAAGAAGAGCTGTTTTTTTAACCCCACTTTTCACTATCTGAATGAGTCCCAAAATGGCTTACAAGCACAATTTTCTTTCTCTCCCCATAACGGACATACTATAAGGTAGGTGGGGCTGACAGAGATCTAACAGAACAGCTCTGCAAGAATAACCCTAAGAGAATGGTGACTAGCCCAAGGTCACTCAGCTGGCTGCATGTGAAGGAGTAGGGCAATCAAACCCAGTTCTCCGGGTTAGAGTCCACCGCTCTTAACTGTTACACCATACTGGCTGTTAATCTATTCTACCAGAAGGTGAAGACGGTTTTTGTTTGTTTGGCATACCACCAAAAATTGTTATGGCTGGGCCTCCAGCAGCAACACTGTGTCAGCCTCTAGCTGTGGTGCAGCCCTGGCTTGGCCCTGGGTGTGGCGCAGGTGCTGGCTGAGCCTCCACTGATGGTGTGGTGCAGCACTGCCTCGGCTGTCTCAGCCACCTCATACTCCTCTGCCTCCTCCACTGGCTGCCTCCCGGCCTCTTCTGCCACAGTCCCTGGGGCAGGACTATGGACATCATGCCCTTAGTCATATTCATTTCAGGGGGCACACCAGAAGATGTATTCTACATCAAAAGCTTGTTGAGAGATCTTGGACTAATCACTTACTATCACCTTATTCTACGTCTCAGGGCTGTTATAAGCATAAAATTGAGGAGGAATAATATATGCCCTTGGATGACAGGTGGGATCAAAATATACTAAACAAATAATAATGCTCTCACCTTGTAAAAGGTAAAATCAGAATTACTGACTTAGATCCAAAAACTACAAGAGAACATTTATTACATCGACTCTTGTTCCCAAATCACTACAGGAGATATGTAACATAGTATAATAAATGTTTCTCCTCATACAACTATTTATAACAATTTTAGCTATCTCTACATGTTTCCAAAAAATTAAAAAATATGGTATGTCACTCCTAATTTTTTTAATGTATATTCTATGTATTTATCCCTTGTCTACTTTGTTTCATCCTGTAATTTATGCCTATCCATATTACAAGCATTGACATCACTCCAATACTCCTCTATTATTATTATTTACCTCCATTTCATGTAGTAGGTGATGTTGGAGTTCATTAATATGCATGTCCTATTCTTTGCAGACAAAAGGCATTCCTGTCATTTATTTGACCCTTTACTGTGTTGTTCTGTAATTCATACTTTTCATTTGACTGATTTATCTTTATTATTTTTAACTGGTCAACCTCCCCAATTAATTGACTTCTTACAAATTTTAAAATGTGGCCATCATTCTTTTAATGAACTCAAAATGCTTCAGTTCCATGAAGTTCATACAGTTTCGGTAACAGAAATTCTCCAGAACATTTGTTTAAATTTGTCTGTGGGTTGATTCATAACTTTTCAAAGTCATAATCACTAATCAAAAGTCTTGTTGTGAAGTCCTTTGAATATAGTGTTTTACAGTTCAAAGGTCTGTATCATGGCCCCTCCTGTCAACTCTGAGAGCTCCTCTGAGGATGAGCTGGATGTGTCTGCAGAGACAGTAAAGGCGCCTGAAATTAATCAGCTTCCAGCTCAGCCAGAAACAAGCAGCAAGGCAGCTGAGATGGAGAACACTCAGCTGGAGGCAATTAGTTAGGCCTCAGACACTGACAGCTCTGACTCCCCTCCTCCAGCTCATATGTGCAGATGGAAACTTAGGGCAGAAGTACAGGAGAGGCTTGTCTGAGGACTCAGTGTTGTCTGAAGGATGCAATTGCAGGGGCAATAGTTAATTGCAGGGGCAATCCCCAGGCCAACAGCAAATTGGATTTAAGGGATGCCCCAGAAGAACCTGGCTTGGAAGCAACACGCATCAACATGTAACAGCCCAAATACACCTGTGTGCCTTGAATCTCTTGATGACCCCAGACTGGAACCCCGACCTTGAACTTGGAAACTGGGATGTTGATTACATGGCTCTGATTTCTCAGCTTACTTCCCAGTTTACTGCTGGCCCTGGTAATCCCCTGGTGTTGACTTCTCAGCTTGTTTATGTCTCTGCTGATTTGGACACTCTTTTCAGCCCAGCCTGCGGCTGCAGGACCCTCAGGTACAGTTCAGACAGTGTGCAGCAGTTTAAGAGGTCTCTCCTTTGAACCAGCACTGCTACTGTGACAGCAGGACACCTAACCAAGCTGGCCAACACAGTCTGTGAATAAGTGACAGTGCGCGACTTCAAGTGGGATATATATCCAAGTTGAATACTTTCTGTTTTATAATGGTATAAATTATTTAAATATGATTTACAGAGGCACATGCTTCAAGGGGGGGATGACCTTGGGATTGGGCAATGAGGTGTTAAGAGAGTGGAAATATAGAGGGCAGCTATCAGCAACAATATGATGTCACTTCTGGGAAAGCATGGAAGTAACACCTCACCTCTCTAGGAACTGCTGAAAACTCTATAGTAAAGTGCTTCAATAGTATTCCCAGTAATTCATAGAGAGGTTTTCCCAGAGGTCATAACCATGATAGATTTTTAAAAATTCTCCCACCAGCTGCTGGAGTGCCAGTAGGCACATGACAACCCTAGATGGCTCTACCATTTGGCATGGTGAAATAGCTCAATGTACATTACAGAATGTGAGGTACCATTAAGAGGGGAATGTGGAGACGGTAAGAGATTTGGATTTTCCAACTCAGCCATCAAAATATAGGACCAATTCTGCAATTGGGTAGTTGTAATAAAATCTACATACAGCTTAAATGTCATCATTTTGTATATTTCTTATACAGCCTACATACTAATTATACCTGATTAATGATTTAAAAGAAGATTTCTATTCTGCCCATTTAGAAGACATTAATATTTAATTTTCTTCTAAGCAAATTTTACTTAGAATTTTTTTCTTTAATTTTATGATCATAATAGAGAACAAGGGAATTGGGAAAGGAAACATCTTCTCCAGACTTCAATCCCTCCCCCAGAAGATTCAATTACTTTGAAGCTCTCTGGAGCAACATGACAGAATTATTGGAAATGATGAGCTAGACTGTGGGGGGTCATCATTAACTGAAATCTCATATGGCATTTATTCTTCACCTCCCCTGAAGATCATTAAGATGCATAATGAGCTCAAAACCAATGAAAAAGTGTTGAGATAACCAACCGTACTTGCAAAATGTAAACTACCCTTTCATTATTCATTAGCAGAATAAAAGCAATTTTTAGCCACGTAAATGTTACCGTTATTTGCCTGGTGTTCAAATTACAAAACTGACCTTTCAGAGTAATTGGAGTTGCTGTGATATGTCTACTTGTATACCCTCCCAGCCAGTATTACAATTTTACTCTGCAAATAAAGAAAGAGAATGATGATGGAAATAAATTTTAATTTAGTGAAGCTTGCTTTAATATCTAATGAAATAACCTGATGATAAAAGATGCATTTTAATATGGCATATAAATGATTTTAGAATACATACTTATCAAGAGCAGCATAATTTTATGATTTTAGAATATGCATTTAGCAGCAACAGCATAAAACCAAAGGTGCAATCCTAAGCATGCTTAGTAGTGAATAAGTACTCTGGCAATCACTGGGATTTCCTTCTGAATGCAGATGTTTGGGATTACATTTTAATGTTCTAAATCTGCATAGCAAACCTAACAAGAGTTATACCTTGCTAAGATAATCGATTCCAACAGAGACTTTGAACATCATAACTCTGTTCAGGATTGTTCTGTTGGTAGAAGAAGAGTTGGTTCTTATATGCTGCATTTCTGTACCAGAAAGAGTCTCAAAGCGGCTTACATGTGTAGGAATGCACTTTTGTTTTAGAGCTGGAGAAAAGCTGAGAGTGGTGGCCTAAGAAAGTACAAATTTTGGAAGGTGGCCTCCAAATCAGATACCTTAGAAAGACTAGTTAGAACAGCACCAAACATTTTTTTCTTTGCCACGCAGCAAGCCATTTGATTTGGATTTTATACATAGGTGCATTCCTCACAATAATTTGATAACATGAGAAGACCCCTCAAAGTCAAAGTAAGTTTGGTCCATTCTGCTGGTCTATTTCATATGCAGTTAGAAATGTGTTTTTAAATTATGATGACTATGTTTTTAATATGTTGAATTAGTGCACTTTATTTAATAAATATTTATAACATTTTAAAAAAACACATTTTTGCAGATCAACCTTTCGGTTCCTAACTTTTCTGGTTACGTTGGATTTCAATTTCCCTTTTTGGTTTTGCACAGAGGCAGTATCAACCACAGATAAATACACACTATCCTTGAAGATTTTAAGAATACATCAATACATTTCTATATGCTTGCCAAAATCTCATTCATCGTCCTACTGATTCATGCAATCCCACCAATAGCACTTTCCCTTCCATGATATAAATGTCCATCACATCACAAGCACTGTGGTGGAGGTGATGGAGGAGGAAAAGGAGTCTTTTCCAGAGTTTTATCCCTTCTTGCGCACAAAGTTGAAGAACAAGTTGTTATATGCCGTTTTTCTTTACACCAAGGAATCTCAAAGTGGCTTACAATAACCTTCCCTTTTCCTCTCACCACAACAGACACCCTGTGAGGTCACTGAGGCTGAGAGAGCCCTGAGAGTACTGCCCGGTCAGAACAGCACTATCAGGGTTATCAAGCTGGCTGCATGTGGGGGAGCAGGGAATCAAACCCAGCTCGATAGACTAGAAGCTGCCACTTTTAACCACTGCATTAAGTATAGTGCAGTTTATTGCAGTACTGTGGAATAATTAATACATCAAACTGTCTAAATCATTAAGGGGTTACCCCCTGGCTAATTAACAAATCTATTAACAGTTAGTGGCTTGTCTATTAACAAGCTGATTTCCTTCCCACAGGAAGGAATTTCAGCTGGATTTCACACTTCACCTGCACCACTCCAGCAGCTCTCTACCGATCTCAGCATTGATCCAAAAGCTAGCCATCCAAAAGACTTCAATGAGAGTTCTTCATCTGTCATTCTCGTGGTCATGCATTGATTAAAGGCCCTATCCCAGTGAAAGAATTACTTTATTCCCTCTGCCTCTTAAAAGCCACAGGAGATAAAGTGTTCTAATAAAGTTTAATGTATTTATTTTAATAATAAATGTGTTAAGCATTCAGATTGATCATACCTTTCCTGATATGTCTGGCCATTTTTGAGGTGGTATAAAAACTGGCATTGAAAAGCAAAGAAAGAAGCATTAATAATATGTGTCAAGTAGAAGCACACTGCACACTTAGCAGGAGCAGTAAAGACATGGGTGTTTGGGATGGAAGGCAGCTACTTCCACTGCTATGTCAGGTGGCAGACGCATA
This sequence comes from Paroedura picta, assembly GCF_049243985.1. NCBI lineage: Eukaryota > Metazoa > Chordata > Lepidosauria > Squamata > Gekkonidae > Paroedura > Paroedura picta. Next base: position 93,062,887 of record NC_135369.1, on the reverse strand, counting down.
TTAAAAATATATCACCAAAAACTCTTCCTTTTTCTAGTTTTCATTGTGTTTCACTGTGTACCCCACTAACATTAGTAACTGCTCAAGCAAAAAATGAGTGACAGTATTAGAGAAGGGTATATTTGTCGTTCTGAGGTAAATGACCAACAGGCAATAAATTAATATAAGCCATCTGTCTCCATAGCAGTTTTGAGTACAGTGAATCAAGCCACTAATCCAACCCACTGTCCTCTCCTTCTGCAAATCTTCAGCAAAGGTCTTTCTCAGTAATGCTCCCTTCTGAGCCTTTTAAGTGGAAATTCAATGGACTCCATCTGGGACCTTCTCCCAATTGTTCCTGGCCATGAGATTTTCTATTGCTTGCTTCTCTCTCTCTCTTATTTATTTATTTATTTATTTATTTATTAGATTTATCCCTCGCCTCTCCCCGAAGGCCCGAGTCGAGTTACAAACATAAACCCCCCCACTAAAACCATACAATAAAACATATAAAACGTATCATATACAATTCCCCACATAGTAAAACAAGATGCGGCAAAAACACAGCTCATGTCTACACTACCCCTTAGTAACTCACTTTAGAGGGGGGGAGGACAGAGGGTGCCAGATGGGCTGCACTACTGCTGCTGTAAGGGGGGGGGGCAGATTGTCCATGCAGCCCAGCCTCATCCCACGACCTGATGAAAGAGCTCCGTTTTGCAGGCCCTTTGGAATGCTGAAAGCTCCCACGAGGCCCACATCTCCTCCAGGAGCTCATTCCACCAGATCGGGACCAGGACCGAAAAGGCCCTGGCCGAGGCGCGCTTCTCTGGGGCTGGGAATGACCAATAAGTTTGTACCCGTAGAGCTTAAGGCCCTGCGGGGGGCATAGGGCAACAGGCGGTTCCTCAGATACGCCGGGCCCAGGCTGCATAAGGCTTTAAATGTCAAAACCAAAACCTTGAACCGGATCCAAAAAATAACTGGCAACCAGTGAGCTGCCTCAGCCCAGGCTGGATATCGGCCCTCCAAGATGTACCTGTGAGGACCCTAGCAGCTGCATTCTGCACCAGTTGAAGCTTCCGGATCAGGCGCAAGGGCAGGTCAGCGTAGAGCGAGTTACAGAAATCTATTCTGAAGGTGACTGTTGCATGGAGATCTCTCTCTCTCTCTCTCTCTCTCTCTCTCTCTCTCTCTCTCTCTCTCCCCCACCCCTGTCTGTCCTTCTCCCCAATGAGGATCTAATGTCGCTTTTTATAAATGACTTTTGCAACAAACATTTTCCTCACAGACTCAAATATAGCCAGTGCACAATCAAAAAAAAAGTTCAGGCAATGCAGTGTGTTTTGAAATTGCAGTAGACCTAATATAAGGAAAGAAGCGTGTGTTCTTATGTGTGGGGAGGAGGCACTAGAGATGTAGTCTGGGAAAGATGGGGGCCGCAGCCCAAAAGAATGTGGGAACTACTGCTTTAGATCTCCCCCACACCAATTTCTAGTAGTGCTTGATTCTCCTTTTGTTTTATTAAGTGCTAATGGTCCCTTTATCAAAAATGTGAAAAGAACAATTATAAACTACATTCATTAATATGTTTAGGTTTAATTATACCGTACCCACTATTCTATTCTTCAATATGTAGGATATTTGTGTGCACAAGAACTTTTCAGCAAGAAGTTAGTTAGTAAATGATACTACTACATGAAGCCAGAATTTTATTCTCTCAACCTTAGCATTTGTAGATATGCTATTCCTAAAACTTATTGCAGTATAAATCCCCATTTTCTTAACTAATGAGCCAAATCAAGCAATTTATTGACAGGCTACTGGCCCAAATGACTAATATCTTCTATTTTCTCATCTTTTAGCTCCATTTCAGCCTTATTTATCTTCATTTCACATAAAATCAATCTGAAATTTTAATAAAAAAGTAATTTTAGGAGAGAAAGCAGTAATGAAAAACTAATGACGAACCTACCTTACCCTGTTAAAGACTTACCTTAGTGTTCAATTGCTCTCATGTCCCTAACACTGCTCAGTTTAACAATGCTATTGGATAGGAACAAACTTTCATAATGCATTTTTAGTGGAATATGTGATCATATCAATTTCTTCCCTAGGAAATTATAAATATATCCTGTCATAGGCATCCAATTGTGGTCTCAGGAGAAGAAACCAGTGAGTGCTGGTCTATGTGCCAGTGCACCAATTGTTCTATATGAGCCAACTTTATCTAATGCATCAAGGGCAGGGTGGTACAGTGGTACAGCCATCTGCTTGGCTTGCAGAAGTCCTCAGGTTAAATCTCCGGTTTAATCCTTGGCCTGAATAACTGAAAAGGTTACACAAATATAAATATGTGGCCTAATCATTCAGTTTCACCACAAAGAAAGTTAAAAATGCTCAAATATAAAAAATACATGTATTGCCAGTGCTCCCCCCCCACCCCCCACCCCCCACCCCCACCCCCACACATACCTCTTTCCTGGTTCTGGGTCTACTAGAATTCCAAAACACACTTTATTGCCTACACTTTTTTGGGGGGTTGTTGTGCAGCGACCATAATTGAGCCTGGAAACATATATATATGTTCTTTGTATAAGTCATTTGTAAAAGCCACTTTGGGTTCTCATTAGAGAGAAAGACAGGGAAAGGGGCTGCGGGGGGGGGAGCAATCCCATGAGGGAAAGGCTTTTTTAGCCTCCCTAAGATGGAGACTTTGGGGCAAGGGCTGCCAACCTTGGATTAAGAAATTCCTGAAGATCTGGGGTGGAGCCTGGGAAGGACAAATTCTGAGGAGGGAAAGCAGATCAGCAGGAATATGATATCCATCTCACCTTCTGCAGCTGTTGTTTTCTTTAGGAAGCTAAGCAGGATAGGTACTGGTCAACACCAGGACCCACCCTGTATTTATTACAAGATAATTGATTACAAGGTAATTAAAACCAACTGCGGGCCTAGATGATACCCTCACAGAGTAAAAGGATTAAATAATACCTAAAAAGGACCATATGACCCTAGCTAAATGAGTTTCATATGGATGGCCATCTTAAGTGGTCAAGCATACAAATAATGTAATACACAATAGCTCCAGGCATACTGAAGTTGTAGAATTAATGACTGAAACTCAGGGCAAAGATAAAAATGTAGATGCCTCTTTATATGTACTTGTCTGCCGTTGTTGAATGGACATATATTGTGACAGGCATTCTACAACGTCCAAGGACCAGATAAAATAATTATCAAATATAGTATGGAGCCATTAGTGTTTCCTGGCATGCATATCTCTACTGGGTCCAAATGCAGATTCCATTTTAGAGAAGAATTTGGCTATTTAAAAAATGCTGCCGAGTGACAAGGCAATTCCCCCACCCGCACACATCGTTTCAAGTTCTGAAACAGTCCTCTCCACACCTGTTTTAGCACTTGAAAAGGTATAGGTGTAAAACAAGATTGCCTGGTCCTGATGCACTGGGTACTTTTAAATAACTGAATTTTCTCTTAAATGGTGTTGGAATTCATAGGTTGGACCCATGCATGCCTAAATGTCTACTTTAGTCCTTAAACATACCTCAGCAATACGGGCCAACGAGCAACTATTAAACAATTTCAGTGACACTCTCATAAAATATCTTTACCTCTTCAAACAAAACTCCACAAGATAGTCTATCAATTTGCCATTTAGTTTTGGTCTTCTTCTAGACTGCAACTCTAAGACATACCATCAATCACATAATATAGAGAAGAACAGCAAAAACATTAAGATTACTGAGCAATGTGTGCAACAAATCTATAGAGATGAGTTCTAGCTTATTCTGCGCTAATAACATCACTGAGAGAAAAAGAAAGGAGTGAAGGAACAGACTGTCTCAGGGATCTAAAAAAAATTAGACAAAATATTTCTACACAAAAATGAAGTGGAAACAATTCCATTTATTACATAAAAAACAACAATAATAAACCTGTAGACAGTAAGTCCATAGTACTGGATGAGTTTCCCACTGTTTTTGAACCAATATTCTTTTAGTTTTCTTACTAATCACCAAACTGTAAAACAATCAGATTCTGAACTACAGGTACACTGTGCTCTGATACGTGTGTGTGCATTCATGGTAACTGAGGACTACTGTTTCTTTAAAAGGATCAGGTTCTCAAAAAACTGGCCCAAAGTAGATGTAACAAAACTCCATTACATACTACTGCATATCTAATGGTTTTTATACCCTGCTTTTCACTGCCCAAAGCAGCTTACAATCACCTTCCCTTCTTCTCTCCACAACAGACACCCTGTGAGGTAGGTGGGGCTGAGAGAGTCGTGACATGACTGCTCTCTGAAAACAGCACTATCAGGGTTATGATGAGTCCAAGGTCACCCAGCTGGCTGTGGATTCCTCAATGTGGACTCAGAAGAAAAAAGGAAATCACGAGGCACAATGATATAGTAGTCTTCTCTATGTTTATAGGTGAAAAGGTTATAAGTCTAAATGATCAAACATAAAGGGTCAACCAAAACGGGATCCTAGGTTAAGTGACCCGCCTTCTGTTTTATCTTCGTCAGTGGTTGCTCTTCCAATAAACTGTCATAGTAGTAGTCATAGTATCACATTGGCAAAATGCTCATAATCGTCTGGGGATTTCACTGCTACATTTAGGCTGCTAACCATTTTATTCATGAAATTGCAGCTAATGTTTAAATCTTCTTCCTTGTTGATCCAATACAGAAAAATGCAGTTATCTGCACTATAGGTAACTTATTTCCTTGAGCAAAACATAATATTTGGGTTGAAACTGTGAAAGTAAATGCCACTAGCCTGCTTCCAATTACTATGCAAAAGATGCAAAAAATTAAGATGCTGATTTCTAAGAAGGATTATGATGCATAATGTAGTGCAGTGTCACTGAGATCCCATTCATACCAGCAGTCCACTGTCACTTCCCTAAAGAATTTCTTCCAGTGCTGAGGCTGTGATGGCAGAACTTAAATGTTTTGTCAGCCCTTAGAAACAGCAACTTTGTCAGTAACCACAGATGCCATCTGAACTCTATAATTGCACTGAACAGCCTGTCCCATGCTACATACAGCTAAATATCTTTAAAGGAGAGAAACAGAAAAGTGCTTGAAGCATACCCTTAATAGGTCAATGTGTCAAGTATTGTTAGAACAATCCCCAGAGGCTCGGTCATCAATCCAATTCTTCGCATCTGTGTGACAAGATTCCTTGAATGTCGACATCAACAAGGAATTCCAGTTTCTAGTAGACAGCTAACCACACCACAACAGCAGTAGCCATCTCTATTACCTTCTTTACAACAGCCCTGTCAGAGAAGAGTACAGCTATGGAAAACATGTACCTAAATAAAGGTCCAGCCTAAAAAATGATTAAAGCATATTTGTAGGTAAGTCTGAAAGAAAATTATTGTTCCTACTTCACTGATTTGCAAATATTCTGGGGGCAAGACATTACTGCACCATTCATGAAAGCTAGAAGGCAAAGAAACAGTTATAGGAAACCACCATCCATTAAGCAAAAAACGCAGGATGTTCTTCAGCCAAGTCAGTGACTTTTAATAGGAAGCACAGCTACCACCGTTACACAAATGGCCAAATTTTCCTGAAGACTGGGGAAGAAGGCGCAGAAAGAGAACAGCTGGTTCCCACAGGAGGAAGCTCTGCTTGGTGGGAACAAGCTATCGCAAGGAGCAGGATCATTTGTATGAGCAAGGTGAGCTGCAGGGTCTGATTGGCTATACAAGGATAGCTGGAGCAGGCAAGAGGCCTCTTGCCTCTTCCCGCACCTCTGCCTGTTTCCAACTCTCCCTGTTTCCAACTCTCTTTCCATGTTTATGTTGGTGTATTGATGTGTCTTTTTTGTTTTATTATGTTTTACATTTGTCCCAGCTGGTGGCTAGGATTGGGGGCAGATCCTTTTGGAGTGGAGTCCGCACATGCATGCCGGATTCTGCCAGAATTGGGCGCCTCCCTAAGAAGCTGGGCACGTGCCGGGCAATGGCAGCCTCCCAGGGGTGGAGGATGGCTGCCTGGCAAGGCGGGCAGCTGGGAGTGGCTCCAAGAGAAGCTGACACCCGCGGGGCTTCTCCTATGCTTTGCTGGTTCCAGCAAACCTGATGGATAGGGTGAGCTTGAAGGGTGTGTTGCTTGGACCCCATGTGCAGGCATGCTGATGGTTTTCCCTCCCACACTGTCCTGGGGTCAGACTGAGTTAGGGAGATGGGGTGAGTTTGGATCCAGCCAAGGGTTGCCTAAGCTCATTTGCATGACAATAAAAGTCATGGCCTTTATGCCAAAGAAACCCAAATATTTTGTGCCTGTGTTCTCTGTATGCCCAATCACTTTCCCCGTCCTTCAATAAAATAATCTGCCCATTTTATTTTATTTTCTATTCTACATACAGTAATTACTTGTTGTCCACCTAATTATTGTTGCCAATGTTGATTCTTTTATACTGTCAGTACACCACTGACAGCAACCAATACATCTTAATTTTAATGGGAAACCTGGGCACAAGGAACCAGAATGTTGCACAAAAATAGTCTTAAAAATGAATTTCTGAAATGGGAAATTCCTAATGTTAATTGGGATATTAGAACTGAGTCAGCAAGCTTAAAGGGAAAGTTAGTTTTAACTCAAACTCTGAAATCACCATCTATGAAAATTATGAAACATAAAAGTTGGAAGGGGAATAAAAAAAATTACATGGGCAACTCAAATGATCAAAAAGCAGGAACATCCATACATCTATCTTCCCCTGCCCAGAAAAGGAAAACCTTAAATCATAGTCAAGGAGAAGATCTCATTCTGTAAAATTCCTACCTGGACATGTACATTTGTGAATTAAGCAATTCAAAATAATCCTGTGGCATGGTAAGACTGCAAGTTGCCACCAACCTTCTTCATGAAAAACAAGGAACCTGTATTTGTTGGAGAATATCCCAGTGCTCTTCCACTCCCCCACTCCAAGATTTTACCCATATCTAACTTGATTGTATGGAAATCACTCATTCTGCACAAGCCCATGTTTAAGAACCACATTTTCAACTGAAATATTTCAAATTGAATTCCTTATACAACTGTACTGCATACATTTAGAAAAAATGCCTTAAGTCTTAGTGGTTCAGATAAATTCCATAAGGTAACTAACATTTTAGTGAAAATACTCATGGTAAATCCCTAACTGTACCAAATTATCCACAGGAAAAAAAATCATTATGTTCTTTTAAATCATAAGATTTTACTACAATATGTTACAAACTGGGTGTACATACTAAAAATAAAACTGCACACATATTCCCAAATTGAAATAGCAATGTGTGCACTTAAAAGGAAAATGTTTGTTTGTATTACAGCATACATAGTCAAGTTGCCAACTTGCTAAAATCCTGATATATTTGCATATAACACAGTCCTCACACAGAATCCACAAGAAGATGTACATTACACTCTCTCTCTCTCTCTCTCTCTCTCTCTCTCTCTCTATCTATCTATCTATCTATCTCTCTATCTACCTCTCTATCTACCTATCTATCTACCTATCTACCTACCTATCTACCTATCTACCTATCTATCTATCCTGCTGAAAGAAAAACATTCCCATGGAATGATGAAGCTCTTGAAAGTTATAGAACAATGGAATGGAAAACTTGGCATTTGAACTATGAACCATCATATGTTAACAGCATCAAATACCTGTACAGCAGCACACACAGCAGATTTGGGATCTGCAGCAGGATTGCGTGCCTTTGCATGTAAATGACTGTTCTGTTGCTTGGGATGCTGCTTAAAGCATATATATCAGAGGAATTAATGGCTGGAGCATTACCATGTTTATGTCCCATAGCACAATCAATGAAAATCAATTGGCTGATAATTGTGTTCCATCAAATTAAATTGTTGGGGAGTACATCTCTCAGGAGACTGGAAATAAGATGTGGAGCCTGTCACCTTTAGGTCAGCCACTACAAACACAGCCCAAGTCAATGATGACTGAAAGTCATTAATGTTTTAGTAAAAAAGACTGATGCTAATGCCTTTCATTGTAGCAGAGTCTCCAACTCTGTTGTCATGAACCCAGAGCAGCGTTTTTCAACCTTTTGAACATGGAGCCCCTGAAATAAACTCAGAACCCCCAGAAGTGATATCCGCAGGCTATGCCACCCGAAAGTGACCTAACCACTCACCCTTTGACCTTTTTTCACTCACTCCTCCTGTCTTTACTACAACTACGGTGGCTCCACCTCATGCAGGCTGGAACAAAGGGCAAGAGCTGAGAAGACAGCCTATATCCCCATACCACGCCACTACTTACTTACCACCTTTGATTTTTATACCTGTGGCCTACCAATCCTTTAAATCAGGCTTTCTCAACCAGGGTCTCATGAAGCCGTGGATTTCATCAATTGTGTGGGAGTGTGCATGTGTGTGTGTAGTGATATGACCATATATGGTCATGTTGATCTGCTTCCCCCCCAAAAATGACCAATGATGGGCTTGGAAGGGGAGAGGCCCCAGCCATACATATCCTGCTAGATGGCTTGTATGTAGTAGGGACAGGAGCCAAGAGATAAATACTCTCATTTTAACTTAACTGTAGGGGATGGGGCAACATAGACCTACTCCAGAGCTGTTTTTGGCATGGGGAGGTGGGAGCGATGGAGTGGCATACGTCTGCCCCAGCCCTGTTTCTGCAGTCTCCCAATAAAGTCTCCCACTGATAAAGAAGAACAAACTGGTAGCCAGCCCAGAGTGCAGGTATGTTTCTGTTCACAAATCATCTGAAAGTATTTGTGCTGTCACTTCCTGTGCTGTAGGAGTGGATGGTGACATCACATCCAGGGGGAATGCCTGGGTAATGTCACTTCTGGTGACATGTGACTTCCAGGGACATGGCAGGAAGGTGTGGCCTGCTGACAGCACTTTATCCAAGTCTGAATAATGTTTCAGAGGTTTCTTAATGGTAAAGTTTGAGAAAGGATGCTTTAAATACTTGCAGTACCAAAAATGTCAAGACTGACCTATCCCATGTTGGCGCTGAAAGGACCATCTATTATCTATTAGTAATACATAAAAGTGCCCAATGCTATGTGTCTTCTTTGAAAGTAATACTTCTTCAAGAAAGAAGCCCTGATAGACTCGAGAAGTGGGCTAAACTGAATAAAATGTTCAATAGGGACAAATGTAAAGTTCTGCATTTAGGTAGGAAAAACCAAATACACCAATATAAGATGGGGGAGACTTGTCCTGGCAGTAGCATGTGTGAAAAGGATCTAAGAGTCTTAGTAGACCATACATTGAACATGAGTCAACAGTGTGACTCGGTGGTTGAAAAGGCAAATGGGATTTTGGGCTGTATCAAACTGAGTATCATGTCCAGATCACAGGAGGTGATGGTACCACTTTGCTCTGCTCTGCTTCGGCCTCACTTGGAGTACTGTGTTCAGTTTTGGGCACCCCAGTTGAAGAGGGATGTAGACAAACTGGAGTGTGTCCAGAGGAGGGCAACAACGATGGTGAGGGGTTTGGAGACCAAAATGTATGAAGAAAGGTTGGGGGAGCTTGGTCTGTTTAGCTTGGAGAGGAGACAACTTAAAGAGGATCTGATAACCATCTTCAAGTATTTAAAAAGGGTGGCATATAGAGGATGGAACAGAGTTGTTCTCTCTTGCCCTGGAGGGACAGACCAGATCAAATGGGATGAAATTAACTCAAAAGAAATTCTGTCTAAACATCCGGAAGAAGTTCCTGACAGTTAGAGTGGTTTCTCAGTGGAACAGGCTTCCTCAGGAGGGGGTGGGTTCTCCATCTTTGGAAATTTTTAAACAGAGGCAAGATATCTAACGGACAGGCTGATTCTGTGAAGGCTTAAGGGGGTGGCAGGTTACAGTGGATGAGCGATAGGGGCGTGAGTGTCCTGCATAGTGCAGGGGGTTGGACTAGATGACCCATGAGATCCCTTCCAACTCTATGATTCCATGATTCTATTCTATGAAATAAATATTTTGAGGAGTGGCACTCTGAGGGCCATTGAATATATTATGCAGACTGAGAACAGTTTCAGCCTTTAATAATACATTGATGAAGAAAATGCTGATATTCCTCAGTCAAAATACCTGTACAATGTTGATGTTAATAGATGTCGCATTGGTTGCATTCATCCATGACATTTTAGGTATACAATTTCTACAAGTGGAACTGGGAAATCTCTTTGAAACAGAGTCTGTAGATTTATTGCCCTTCAATCACCTATTTTTACCTGTAGATGTCCCTGAATCACATATTCTAGCATCTATGTACATTTATTTACTTAATTTCATTTGTACCCCACATTTTCCTACAATAGCAGCTTATATTGTTCACTCCTTCATTTCATCTCCACAGCGTCATGAAAGGTTGGGGTGCAATTAACCCAAGGTCACTCATCAAATTTCCATGGCAGAATGAAGCTTGACTCTTCCCCAGATCCTAGAGTAACAGGTCTATAATGCATGGGGTCCTTAACCCCTACTGTTGTGTGCTCCAAAACAACATTCACCCAAAATGAAGGGACTTCAAAATACCAAAAGCAGCAGCAGCGTTGGATTTTATATCCAATTTTTCACTGCCCGAAGCAGTCTAAATGAAACAAAAAGCCAATGATCCCAGTTGGTTCCTAAATCTTCTTCAGAAGAACTTATAGAAACATTATACCATGCACAAATACCATTTCTATTTTTTTAATTATATCTATACATCTATAATTATATATATAATTATATATATAATTAATTATATCTATACATCTAAGAGCCTCTTGTGGCGCAGAGTGGTAAGGCAGCTGTCTGAAAGCTTTGCCCATGAGGCTGGGAGTTCGATCCCAGCAGTCGGCTCAAGGTTAACTCAGCCTTCTATCCTTCTGAGGTCGGTAAAATGAGTACCCAGCTTGCTGGGGGGTAAACAGTAATGACTGGGGAAGGCACTGGCAAACCACCCCGTATTGAGTCTGCCATGAAAACGCTGGAGGGCGTCACCCCAAGGGTCGGACATGACTCGGTGCTTGCACAGGGGATACCTTTACCTTTACCTTATACATCTATATCTCAACTGTGGGCAAATCTATGGATATTCAAATCCAACAATAAAATAAATTTCTCACCAAATTTTGGGAAGCATGGGGGCTTGATTCCCCCTAAAAAAATGTTGTCTGTGCACAGGTAGGCAACTCAACAAGCCTGGTTATGCTGATGATGATATTTTTGGGGGGTGAGGGGGGACAAGAGCTGCTGTGAATCCAGCTGTGTTGCTGGTAGGGGGAGTGAGGGGCAGAGGACTTGGCTGCATTGTGCAGGAAGCAGAGGATAGCTGGGAGCTGCAGTAAGCCAGCTGTGTCACTCACAACATGTATAAGTGGATTGGAGCTATGGCAGCCCCAACTGTATCGCTCACAGTATTGGGGCAGTGGTTGGAAGTTGTGGCAGGCATGGCTACATCTCTCATAGTGTGTGGAGGTTGGCAGGGAGCCACAGCAGGCCTGGCAGCATAGCCAGGGGTGAGGGTGAAGGAAAAAGCAGTTTTCCATTTTGCCACTGCAGGAGAGGTGCCCATCTGCTGAGCCTGCTGTGACTCCCTGCCTTACTGGGTGGCAGTGGTTGGGAGAATTTCCCACTCTTCCTACTACTGACTCAATGCAGATGTCTGTGCCTTAGACAGGCTCATACTTGCCTCTCTACTGTTGCCAGTGTTCCCCCAGCCCTGCAAGTTTCCTGTGGGTCCTCACTTATCCTTACCACAGTTCCTCTGTATATTTTTGAAAGGGCCCTCTGGGCGGCACTGTCTGGGTCTTGGGTCTGCTGTCCGGGTCTGTCCAGCCCCAGGAAACCACAAGGAGCGGGCCAATCTGGATGCGCCCAGCAAAGCTGGACTGCTCACAGAGTTGGACTGCTCACCCAGGCTCGCCGCCTCACAGATCCTGGGCGGCAAGGGCTGCACTTGGACGACTCGCCTCCTGCCTGGATCCAGGGCACCCCGCCACCCTCCAGCCACCGCCGAGGTACCCGCTCCCAAAAAGTGTGGTCGGCTGCGGCAGCCTGTGGCCCTCCACCCATCTGCCATGGAGCCACCGACTCCAGAAAAGCCTTCTCGGCTGCAGTGCCCTACAGCTAGTGCCCATTGCATTCCTGAATGCAATGGGTTTTCAGTTAGTACTTATATAAATTTGTGTGTGTGAAGAAATTTCCTTATTCATTAAAACCCCTATTAGTTTTACCTTCTGCTTATGTTCCATCCAAAAGGTAGCTATCACCATCTCAATCATGTGGAAAGCATTGGCTCTAGGGAGCCGCAGTTAACACTTGCTGTACTATGACATAGCTTCTATTTTCATCTGCACTGGTAATATACCATGCTCTCTAATGTCATGACAGAAGATGTCAATGCAAAAAATGAACACACAGGCAATCTAGGTAGAATTTTACCACATATCTACAGGATGATAGAAGTGGCGATGTTACCCCACGCTGAAAGACATTATTCTATCTGCAAATATCAGTATCTAACTTATGCATGTGACTAAGATCATAAAGAGACAATGGGATGGAGTTTAAAAAACAAAAACAAATCATAGGCCCATTATGCACAGCTGCCGAAACAGCGATTTCAGGTCATATGGAAAACGCGGAGGGGGAAGAAGCGAAGCAAACCGCTTATGCACGGGGCGGGACACAACGGTGGCAAAATCCAGAGTAACTGATTATGCACACGGCAACCCCGGCGCCGCTTCTGGTTGCGCTCTGGTCACCCAGAACCTGCGCTTTTTTCCGCTTTTCACTAACGCGGCTTCTTCAGCAGCATGCACCGAATCTGGGGCCGGTTGCAGCTGGCGCTGTGCGTTATCGGTGATTTTAGTTGCCGCCATTCCACCCCGAATGCGCGCTATCGCCCCCGTGCATAATGGGGCACAAAGAGACAATGGGATGGAGTTTTCAAAGAAAAAACAAATCATAAAGAGACAATGGGATGGAGTTTTCAAAAAACCTGCCCCAGAACACAGTCTTACTTTAACACTGTGCTACAAGCTCTTGCGCAACTTTTAGCAAAGGACTTCATGAAAGCTCTTGTGTAAAGGATAGGAAAGGCTTATGAGATATCTCTCAGTACAAGACATTGCACAGAGGGCCAGCATGAAACCTTTATTAGTGAAATGCACCGCCAAGTAGGAGCCAACTTAATATGTAACATGGGGTATTGCACATGAGTATAAATAAAACTCAAAGGAAATGGATGAAGTCTAAACTAAATTCAGCATCTAAGCTTTGGAAGTGTAACAGCTTAACAAGTTTTATGAGCTTCTAGCTATCATATTGGCATTATGCAGGAAGAACTTGGCACCTTTAATTTCTGCTTTCAGTTAAATCATGGGTAACGCAATATGCTAACATTAAGAGAAGCATATAATTAAAATTCATCCTCTGAGAAATTGTTTTATTCAGACAGACGTAGGCTATGTTTTGGAGGACATACCAATATATTCACTTTCCCAGAGGAAGCAAAAAACTTCATTAGTTCCTGGATTACAGAAAGTGTTATGGAAATAAATTCTTTTAGCACACACTAAATCATCTCAAAGAATTAGATGACTTGAAATTGAATTCCCTGGTTACAGTCTGAAAGTGCATTACAGATGCCTTTTCCCACTATGCATTTGTTTAATACAGATTTAAGCAACACACACATCTCTGGCACCTTCAGTTCCATTTATTTTGGGGCAGGTTTATACTATTAACAATGCATTTATTTGTGGTTGTTTCTATCACAAATTTCCATCTAAATCCTCCTGCTTATGCTGCTTTAGGTCAACCATCTGCACTTACTTTTTTTTTCCAATGTAAGTCCTGCCAAAATCTGACAGATTTGAACCCAGATCAACCGCCTTTCTTTTTCCCAACCTGAAACAGGTCACCCATCAGCACTTGCATTTTCCCAATTTTCGGTTTCTTTCCCACTAGATTTTGGAAGGGGGGGGGGGTGTCAGGTGAAGCTTCAGCCGGCATTGAAGGAGCACAAGGCTGGAGAGTGCTTTATTTCCTGCCTTTAGTCTCCTTATGATACAGCCAGAGCAAGCCAGGGGGGGGGGACAAGTAGAGCATGAGGGGAGACAGTAGCCTCACAGAGAACAAGGAGGGGAAAGTAAATCCAAAAAGTAAATGTCTGCTCACATAAGTGTGGGCTTTTGGAGTGCAGTCACTTTAAAACGCATCCCAAAATGAAGGCAAAAATATGGCAACCAGGAACAAGCTTTCCTGCAGTTTTTGAACTGATGCCATGACCAATCAGTAATAGACTGCTTCACTACGACAGAGTTGGAGGCCCAGAGATGGGGAAGGAAGTTAATCCGGCAAAACACGAATACCTACACTTACTTTCACTGCACGTTTCTCAGATGTAGCGAGTTATATCAATTCCTGGACATCGTGGAGAAACCACGGACTCGGAATGGAAATCAAATTAAGTGTAGAGCAGGGGTTATTTGGCCAAGAAAAGGATAAAAAGCAAAGTGCAGAATCAACCCAGGAGGGTTAGACTCATGATTTTTTAAACCCTAAAACAAAAATGTTTTGCTTTCCACCCCCATTTTCATCTGGGATTGGGTATCCCCATAGTTATCACTGCCACCAACTAGGGCGTGTTAACATTAACCCCCAGGCCACTTGTACACTTAGACCTGGGGTCTCCTTTGTGAGCTTGTAGATAGTTCTGGAATTCAGCCACAGGTTGGCGGGCGCAGCTACAAAATGGCTGCCACAGAAGCCAGAGTGAATAATGAAATGGCTGCCATGGGAGGTGGAATTCCAAGTGAATGTTAGAAAAGAGGTAATATAAACAATATACCGGGACAGAGGAGTGGCAGACAGAAACAAATCAACACTGTGGTAGCAACAGCCATCAAAGCATGTTATTTTAGTCTTCACAGCCAATCAGATCTTTTATGGCCAATCAGAAGCTGTGCTGGGCAAGAGCCTCATCTGGCTCCATCCACTTTCTGGAAAAAAAAATGGCAGCTACCAGATTAGATGTTGGGGGCACACCATGGCTCCCAGAGGTACTATGCTGGGGACATCATCGATGTGTGTGTGCGTGAGAGTGAAAGTGAGAGTGAGAGAGAGATGCAGCTAAAGAGCCAAGCTCTCTTATTCCCCTTTCTTTTTCTCTCCCATCCCTCTGTTACTCAGTTGGTGCTGTAGAAACATATGGCTGGATCCTGGTTGCATAAAAGAACAGCCAGCTTCATGAGTTAAGATATTTAAAAGTAGTGAAATCCCACGTGAAATCACTAAAAAATACATCTTTAATAACAAACTGCAAATCATACTAAACACAAACAATTGAGAATACTCGAAGACAATGAACTAGAGGCAGTCAACAAACCAAATAACTAAATGCAGTCTCCCAGAGACCTTCCTGTAACTCTATGCCTCAACAACGAAGAAAAAAGCTAACCGTATGCTGGTATCTTGAAAAGGATGCCTGCAAGAACAGATCTTAAGATCATGGCTGAGAATTCTGCCTTCTAAAAAAAAAATCTGTAACATCCAGCCTGATGAAGAGCTCTACTGGGCATGAAAGCTTGGACAGCATTTGGGGCCAGTTTAACTAACCGGTCTTAATAAAAGGTGTCAACACTCGGCAAACACAGAATTTAAGAAATGGGTGCAGAACTAATCATTCTGATAATCAACTTTTGTCATTTTTAAAAGCAGGTGTCTTGTCCAGAAAGGGAGGGGGGACTATTAGTAAAGATGTGATCAGTCCATCATTCAATATAGGTTGTTGTTGTTGTTATGTGCGAAGTCGTGTCCGACCCATCGCGACCCCATGGACAATGATCCTCCAGGCCTTCCTGTCCTCTACCATTCCCTGGAGTCCATTTAAGTTTGCACCGACTGCTTCAGTGACTCCATCCAGCCACCTCATTCTCTGTCGTCCCCTTCTTCTTTTGCCCTCGATCGCTCCCAGCATTAGGCTCTTCTCCAGGGAGTCCTTCCTTCTCATTCAATATAGGTAGATTCTGATTTATTTATTTTTTTGAGCTTGGTAAGAGAGCTCAACTTGAGAAGAGACAATTGGGCTTTTTTTCACTGACATGTCATTCATTTTAATGACATGGATATCAGCTTTCCCTCAAGCAAAGCCTCATAAAATCAGGAAGCAAATGGAAAACCCTCTGATGTCTGGAAACACTTGTCAGTTCAATTGGATTCTTGAGTCCCGTCTTGGAGATTCTAGCAATAACTGACTAGTGACCCCTTCTGCTGCTGTCTTGACAAAAGTATGGGTATTTAAGCAAGGATTTTGAATGATTAGAGGATAAGAACGGCCAGAGGATCAGTGAAAGCTTGCATAGAATAATGCAAATAGGAAAGGTAGTCATGCAGAATCCCCCTCCCCCTCTGTACTTTCTAAATTTAGCCTTCATCCAAGAACCACAAAATGGTTCCTACTAGTGTGCTTGAGATTTGGTCAGGTTTGCTCACTTCAGAAAATATGCAAACCAATATGTCAGGGGGATTGTGGATAACATCCTCTCCCAGCATCTATAAATGTATGAACTGAATAGATATACTGACATAAGAATTATGTTAACATAAGGGATGGATGCAGCAAATATCTGGGATTATTTGGAACAGAATCTAAAAGGCAAGTGTCCAGGCAATTAAGTTGTTTGTGTTGGAACTTCAATAAGAGACAACAAATGGTGCAACCAACATAGAGTTCTGAAATGTAGAAGCTATAATGAGCCAAAAATCCTAACTGGTATCATAAAACTGGTAGATCTCCATGATTCAACATTGCAAAAATGACATCCTGTAAAAAAACCAAACAGGATATAACTTTATTAGGGGTGAGAAAATGCCATAGAGATAGATTAATTACAGAATAATTATATACACTCTTTTTTCTGTATTAAATCTTTTTCTCATACATTGGAAGCACAACTGAAAAAAATTACTTCATAAATATTGACTATATTTTTCACTTTCCTTTTGTGCTATACTGTATTTATTTGCTGAAAGTCTTGTTCTTCCGCACAATCACTTCTAAAGCCATTTTTCAGCAAACCACAAAACACTTTGTCATGATTTTTTAAACATACTTGTTACTGGCATAAACCAGTTTGATTTCAACTTGATTTACAATGTTGTTTTCACTATGTACTGTTCTTCTGCTGTGGCTCTTAAGAGCTATTTCCATTCAGACACAACATTGAGGGCCCAAAAAGCTACATACAAAAAGTAATGTGTCACTATAATGTTTGGAAAAAAAACCTCTTTCACATTTTCTTCCCACTGTTAAAAGATTTATAACATGACTAAAACCAGAATTGATTAATTCATCAGCGTCTAGAATAGTTTGATCATAATCAATAACATATTTTTGCCCTTTAAATGGGATTTCAATTAAAGCACATTTCTCAAAGTAATTTTACTTTTTATCATAAAATTTGCTACCCTACCAAGCAATCACATAACTTATTTGATTCCCCCGCCCAAAATAGCACCCTATGCAATCAGAATATAAAAACCTCTCAGATAGCATTCTGATGTCATTCTTATCCCTTTCTATATGCTAAATCATTTCATCATTCAGCTATGAGAAATATGCACAAAACCAAGGAATCTATAGTTTATTTAAATGTGATAATAATGCATGCCTGTTGCTATTATTCTGGGAAATATATCTTTTTTCTAGTAACATTTCTCACTGGATTAAGAACAATAAACAATCAAAACTGAAATCTAACAAAAATCAGAATTATTCAATAGATGTAACACTCAAATCATTATAAATACAGTTATATATAAATACAGTTGGTTCCAATTTTAAATTTATTTTATTATACTTCTATATTGCTCCTTTTTTATTATCCACTTTCCCTTTCTCCCAATAGCCCCCTGTGTGCCCAGAAAAACCTCTACTGAGGGCCATGACCGTTAATAACCAAATACGTTGTGTTATAAGAATAATTGGTTTTTATATCCCACTTTTCACTACCATAAGGAGTCTCAAAGCGGGTTACAATTGCCTTACAATAGACATGCGGTGAAGTAGGTAAGGCTAAGAGAGCTCTGACAGGACTGCTCTGTGAGAACAGCACTATTAGGGCTGCGACTAACCAAAGGTCACCTAGTTAGCTGCCAGATTAGAAGCCAATGCTCTTAACCACTATACCAAACTGGTGTATACCAATCTGGGTTAAGCAAGCAAGGGTTAAAATCCCCAGCATATCACACACTTGTACTAGAGAAGCAAGCTCACTGAGGTCTGAGACTATTCTGTACCTGAATGGTTAAATGAGACTGTGGACATTTTTAACCCCTCGTAGATGTATTTTTCGATCTTATCACAGGATTGGTAATGGTACCAAGTACTGTTAATTACAGCAGTCGGTATCCTAGCAGCTCCTTTCTGAGCAAGGAATCAAAGTCATTTCATTTGCAAGCTATTCTTAAGAGGCTAATTACTTTGATAAATATATGGAATTGTTTTTCATTGTTATTTTGATGTAAATGGTGGATATTGTGATGGCTAGCCTGCATTTACTGACCTTTGATGACAAATGTGGAGGCTGGAATTTGCTTTATACTTGTTCTTTTAAATTATTTATTTAATGTTGTTGCTTTTAGGTTGCCCCTCCCTGAAAGGTCTCAAGGCAGTTTACAAGAAAGCCGAAAACAATCCAGTGACAAACTCATCTAAAACCTAAACAATCCTACTAATCTCAGTTTACAGTTTAAAGTTTAATACATAGTTGTGCCATTTATTTTCAGCCCTTAAATTGATTGAAGTATATTAATTTTCACAAGTAATTTAGATATACAAGTATTTATTTGAAGCTTCTTCTCAAAAAGAAGTGGGTGCAGTCCCCAAGGTGCTTCATCCAACTGCCAGCAACAGCTGTCTGCTTCCATCTCTGTCCCTTCCAGCATCACGGTTGCTTTCTTTTTCCTACAGAAATACAGTTGCCAACTCCCTTCAGTCAAGGGAAGACATCCGCGATCATTAACACATCTTACCATTCTCTTTCTCAGATAAACTAATCTAAGATCTTTTGAGAAAGTTCTGAATGTACAGGTGTAGAGCACCTGTAAATACTTAACGTATTTGCCGGCGTATAAGACGACTGGGCATATAAGACGACCCCTCAACATTTCCACTCAAAATACAGTACTATGGGCCACTATGGGCAACTATGTCTATCCCAGCTGAAGGGCACCCGGTGTATAAGACAACCCCCCCCCCCCACTTGGAGGCATGTTTTTCAGGGGGGGGAAGTAGTCTTATACACCAGCAAATACTGTGTCAACCAAGCATGACAACTGCCTGTCCTCAGCAGGTGAATACTTGCCCCCAATCCCTTCAAGGCGTGAAAGAAAAAAAGACCAGGAATTGTTCTCCAAAATGACATTCTTGGAATTTATCCATGTTTTCTTTACCATAGAGATTAGGGAGAATTCTTATTCTGTCATTTAAAGGTGATTTTACATCCTTTCCAAACTCCACCCTCCCAAAGCACTGTCTTCAAAAAATCCATCAGCATTTGCTCAGGCAGTGCTGGAAGCCCTACTGCTGGAGGCTGAAGTTGGAAGAGGGACTCTTGCTCCATTAATAAAACAACACATATGAGACAGGTAGAAAGTATGCGATTTCTGCCAATTCCCCTGAGAACAGCACCCTCTTGCCACCTCCTATTAATTTCTCAAAAGTCTGTCAACCTCAAAAGTGGCCGGGGGGTGGGGGGGGGGAGCGTCAAGTGGTACCAGTGAGAAGGTGGCAATATCTCTTCCATGAACTCTACACTTTTCATCAACATCATAGTTCATAAAAACTATGCAATTGTGAATGTGCATAGGGGTACTCAGGCAATGATACAAACAACTCATATTTTTGGCAGGATACGTTCATAAGGGAACCCCTGAAAGGGAACTTGGCCGCCTCAAAAACCAATTAGGCTGAGAAATCGGCTATTAAATATTTCAAACTGTATGAGATAAACAAAAAAACAAAACTAAGAACCCAATGCCCATTCAAAATATGGCATATTTTATTTGTAATTATAATTAGAGAAACAGCTTCAGGAACAAAACAAACAAATAAGAAGATGTTTTCACACTGAGCTAAGAAGAATTCCTTCAAAGAATATGCAGTGTCAATAAACGAGGGGAAAGAGATAATAGGATTACTAATATTCATGTGAAGAAACCTGAAATGGAGCTTTGAAAAAGAGCAGCAAAAAAAAAAAAAAAAAAAAAAAACAAGCAGGCAAGAATATGAGAACATGTGGCAGACTGCATAATATGCAGGGGAAAAAATGCTCTTGTATACGCAGACCCTATGTTGCATCCTGATACAGAGTGAAAGTCAGGTGGCATCATCACAACCCTGAAAACTTGCATTGCCAACATACACAAGTCATACATTCCATAAAACAGAGGGAGGTATTTTGGGCTAGTCACAACAGAGGCAAAGATGGTGACCAGCTATTTTGAAAGGGGAATGGCTACACTGTTTCTACAATCCTATACATACCGTATTTGCTGGCATATAAGACGACCCCCCAACATTTCCACTCAATATATAGTTTGTTATATACCTGGCCCGCCCCTGCACCTCCCTGTGACCGGCACTAGTGCGCAAGTGCACAAGCTCTGCTTAGAAAAGGGGTGGGCCAGAGCGCCACTGCATCCCGTCGAGCAGAACAGGCCGGTCACACTGAAAAGGCTGGCACCTGTCTCGCTGCTGATGCTCATCGCAGCCACGTTGATGACCCTCCATGCTGGATACCGCGCGATACTGGATGGTATGTAGAATGAGGTGGGCGGGCATTGGGAGGCCACTGTGGGCAGCTATGTCTATCCCAAGTGAAGTGCACCCAGCGCATAGGACGACCCCCCCACTTGGAGGCAAGTTTTTCAGGGGGAAAAAGTAGTCTTATACGCCAGCAAATACAATAGTTATTCCAATCTATGTAATTAAACAAGCTAGCTAGGTAGAGGTAATGGAAGTATCTTTTAATGGAAATTTAATGTGCAAAGCAAAACTGGCTGTCTGGAAACATGCATGCCAGCCCTCTTATTTTAAGAGAGGTAGATGGGTTCTTCTGTCGCAGCAAAACCAAGCAAGACAATAATGGGAGCTTAAAAACATGGGACAAGGTTGAGGTACAGTGGCACCTTTAAGACCAACAAAATATTATACAAGGTATAAGCTTTTGTGTGAACCCAAAGTTGTTGGTCTTAAAGGTGGCTTAGGACTCAAACCTAGTTCTACTGCTTCAGACCAATGCAGCTACCCACATGAATCTAACTTAAAATGTTAGTTTTGTGTTATTAGAATCATAGAGTTCAAAGGGATCTTCAGGGTCATCTAGTCCAACCCCTTGCACAATGCAGGAACTCACAACTACATCCCCACCCACTCACAATCTGCCTAAATTCATAAAATCATCAATTCTGTCAGATTACTATCTACCCTCTGTTTAAAAACTTCCAAAGGAGAACTCACCACCACCCATGGAAGCCTGTTCTACTCAGTCAGAAACTTCTACCGGATGTTTAACCGAAAATACTTTTCAATTAATTTTAATCTATTGGTTCTCATCTGACCCTCTGGGGCAATAGAAAACAACTCTGCTTCATCTTCTATATGACAGTCCTTCAAGTATTTGAAGATGATTATCATATCACCTCTTGGTCATCTTCTCTCCCGGCTAAAAAGAACAAGTTCCCTTGACCATTCCTCATACAACTTGATCTCCAAACCCCTCACCATCTTTGTAGCCCTCCTCTGGACACACTCCAGTTCTCTACATCTTCCTTCAGTTGTAAGCCAACTGCTATATAAACATTTTGAGATTGAATAGAGGAACAACCACTGAGGAAAATTCCCTTTGAAAATGGGAGATATCAGGACCCTGTTCTGGTTGGATGCTACAATAAACCAACGTAACAAGAGACATTTTACTTTTCTTTATCCTGTATTAATTTTGTTAATATTGTTAGTAGCCTTGGTATAGGTTTTTTCCTCTCTTTTTTCTCTCTTCTCTCTCTTCCCCCCCCCCCTCTTTTTGTGTAGCTATAGACATCAAAGCTGACGGGTTATTTACCAGATCCTCCTTTATCCCCTTCTAGAAGATGGGGACAACATTTGCCCACCTCCAATCTTCTGACACTTCACCTGTTCTCCAAGAATTGTCAAAAATACTGGACCGAGGCTCAGAAATGACATTTGCAAGTTCTTTTAGTACCCCTTGATACAGTTCATCTAGCCCAAATTTGGTTTCATTAAAATATACAAGGTGTTTGTGGACTAACCCTACAGTGATCCTATGCCACAACTCCCACCCCTCATCACATGAAATAATTTTGCATGTTGAGCACGGTCCCCCTTGCAAGAGAAGATTGAAGAGAAGTAGGAATTGAGCAATTCACCCCTCTCTTCATCACCTGTTACAATGTCACTTTCTGGTTCCTGCAATGGTCTCCATGTCCCTATTCTTTTTCTTACTTGATGTAGTGAGAGAAAGCCAGTTTGATGTAGTGGTTAGGAGTGTGGAATTCTAATCTGGCAAGCCGGGTTCGATTCTGCACTCCCCCACATGCAGCCAGGTGGGTGGCTTTGGGCTCGCCTCGGCACTGATAAAACTGTTCTGACCGAGCAGTGATATCAGGGCTCTCTCAGCCTCACCCACCTCACAGGGTGTCTGTTGTGGGGAGAGGAAAGGGAAGGTGACTGTAAGCCACTTTGAGACTCCTTCAGGTAGAGAAAACCAGCTCTTCTTCTCCCTCTTCCTTTGAATATCATTAAAGAACCCTTTCTTCTTGTTTTTAACAATTCTTGCTAGCCTAAGCTCATGCTGAGCTTTAGCTTTTCTAATACCCTCTAAACAAGCATTGGTTATTTGTTTATATTCCTCCTTGGTTATAAAGTCCTCTTTACATTTCCTAAATTAGTCTTTTTATTATTCAATTGTTTTGAAAGCTGTTTACAGAGCCATCCTGGTTTCTTTAGGTTCCTCCCAGTTTTCCCTCCCAAGGGAGTTGTCTGCAATTGTGCCTTCAGTATTTCACTTTTTAGAAACTCTTGGACTTCCATCTCATTAAGTTTTTGTGCCCACTAGATTCTACACAACATAACTTTAAGTTTGTTAAAATTTGCTCTCTTGAAGTCGAGTCTGTATGTGTGACTACATGCAGCTTTTCTCTTCGCCAAGATCATAAAGTCCAAAATCGCATGGTCACTACTAAGAAGTGCACCCCCAAGTTCTACATCACCAACCAGTTCTTCCCTATTGGTAAGAATCAAGTCTAAAATGCCAGGCACTGTGGTTGCTCCTTCCACTTTTGGGGAAATGAAGTTGTCCACAAGAGAAGTGAAGAATTTATTAGACTTTTCATTTTTAGCAGAGCTGGTCTTCCAACAGATATCTGGGTAACTGAAATCTCCCATGAACACTAGATCCTGTCTCTCTGAGAACTTTTAAATCTGGATTGAGTCTGCACTTCACTTTTTATCCAATCCCTGCCTGAATAAACTAATACCCTCTGCACTGTATTCAATTTCCATTTTGATTTCGGTTGCTTTACATTTTCCCTCTGCAATATCTATGATTGATCCGCAGTGACCCCATCATTCCCCCATGATATCCATGAATGGATATAAGTCACTATATTTGAAAAATCTACTATGAAAGCCCTCAGTGTAAGTGTAGATGTTCTGTGTTTTGCTGGATTAGCTTCTTGCCCCATACCTCCAATGCTGACATAGCAAAGCTGTCCCTGATTAGTCAGGGTGTCAGTTCAAAGACTGCCTAGTTCCTGGTTACAAGACTTCCCTTGCAAGACTTATTTTTGCCCTTGTTTTGAGTTCTGTTTTAAAATGACTGTGCTCCAGAAGCCCACACTTCTCTCAGCAGAGATTTGCCTCTTGGATTTATTTTCCACTCCTCGTTCTCTGTGAGGCTGCTGTCTCCAATCCTCTACGCCCACCCCCTCTGTTCAGGAAAAGAAAGAGAAACAAGCAACCTTGTGCTGCACTTAGTTCCTCCCCTCTCTTGTCAGTCAGAAGACAGAAATAAAGCACTCTCCTTTAATGGACTTTACCCCCCCCCCCCGTCGCTCGTTCAGGAAAAGATAAATAAGCAGCCTCACAACCACTGCATCTTTCCCCACTCTGAGCTTCTCCAATCAAGTGCAGAACACTTTCTGTTTCGATTTGGGGGATAAGAAGGAAGAAGGCCCGGTTTCAAATTGATCTGAATGAAGCAGGATTGAGAAGGGAAGAAACAAAGTAAGTGCAGTACCAGCCCAGGTCTAGGAGCGCCATGTGGCAGCAGCTGAAACAGAGCATCCAAACTGATATAATCAAAACAAAGTTGCAAAATAATCTTGCCAGTCCAAAAGTAATATTCGAATCGAAATCTAAACGATGCCACCTAATCTTAGATTCAACAGTCATACAAGCATCAGAAATAGTCAAATTAACAAAGATGCTCATTTACCACTTGTGGCAATGACCCAATTACTAAGAGACTTTCAGCTTCCACTCTATCTTGCAGATGTTGGTTATATATTTCTATGGTTACAAGAAACTGTGGTTAGATGGAAATGGTGCTAAGAGAAGCAGTGACTGCAAAGTCATCCACTTCTTTCATAGTAAAATGGCCACACTTTCAAACCCAAAAGGCATCACAGTTGTATACATTAAGCCTCTGGAAGAGGTCTCCCAACAGTGAAGCTCAATGAAGTAGCGACAATTTGGGATAACAGAAAGTGATTTTTTTGGAGGTTACGATAGTCTATGGAATGGTGCCTCAATACATGCCTTTTTCTTAAATTAATTTAGAGGTGTGAATTTTAAGTTAATCTTTGGAAACCTAGTTGTTTTAAAAGTTTTCTTTATAGTATGAGGGTCACATACAGCAATGCAGATTGGAATTAGAAAACAAACACCCACCCCGCACACAAATAAATAAAATTTCTGGAAGAAAACGCTTCATAGATTATAACTGCCCCAAACTCCACAGTCAAATGAAGCCACTAAAAACCCATGCTTCAACAACCTTTCTTCAAAGCAAGGTGACACTGTGCAACTTGAATTTATCAGCATGTCTCATTTTATCTAATGAAGTCTAGCAATTTCCTCTTCCTCTATAGGTTTTAAGTAGCAGAATGCTAAGACGACTGTGATGTCCCCAATAACTGTGCTTATAAAATATTCTTCTGGAATTGGCAGAGAAGTCACGTTCTGTATGTCATCCACTACACAGCTTTCTGCCCCATGGATTCCTTTTCTTCTCTTCCCTGTGTACTAACTTGTGTATCTGCCAAATGAGGATACACCACGCATGTAATAATGCAGACTGTAACTTACAAAGGCTTATGACACAATAAGTTTGTTCACAAACACTTGGTTGGTTTGTTGCTACAGATATATGCACCTAGACTTCTGTGGTTTATTGGACATGCATTTTTATTCACTTCTTGAGCGCAGTCTTCTAACTTGGAAAATTATAATGTACACAGCCACTTCTCCAATCAGGGATGTCAACAAGTACAGTGTTAAACAGGATGCACACTGTTGACTCAAGGCAAGAAACTGTGAAGAAGCACCAATGGCTAACTGAAGAGTTTCCATTTATATTTCCCCAGCAGGTGTCAGTACAAGGTAGCATTGCTATGAATATCCAAAAATGAAAGGTAGCAATTAAACAGCAGTCAATTAGAGAAGGGAAAATTACATGGACAATGTGGTATACTTAGAAGAATGCTGGTGAATAGGAAGAGAATGGATTGGGAATCTTGCCTCTCCCCAAAAATGGAAAAATAAAATGTTCTTTGAAACCTTTAAGACCAGCACAGTTTAATTCAGGGCATAATTAAACTTTGTTGGTCTTAAAGGTGCCACTGTACTCAACTTTTGTACTATCACTTCAGACCAACATGGCTACTCACCTGAATCTACACCAAATATGATCAAATGCAGAAATAAATTTCCAAAGGGAAAAAATACACATTATAGGACATTTATATTATTAGCATGCTGTTATGTAAACAACTTCTTCCTACTTCTATGAGAAAATGTCTTTAATTGGCTAATGAAAACATTAAAAACTCCAAAAGTCACTTTTTTGAGAGTAATACATCACGACATACAAGTGTTCAGAACTGCAAGGCAATTCCATATTTCAAAAATTAAAATTCTGCACAGAGAGCATTTATAATAGAACTTGTATTCACTGCCAAGGTATTTTGTTACTAGTGCCTAAAATTAGAAAGAAGAAAAAATAATGAAACAAATTTTCATTTTAAAAGGCAGTCTCTATATAATCTCTTCAGCTATCCTGCCACCCAGCTCTTCTGTAGGCATTCAGACACTTCACTATAATGTTTCAAAAATCAATAGCAATTTATTCTCTCTTTGGACCCCAAGCAACAAAAGTAAATAATACTGTCACCTCCAGCCTGCCTGTAGAACATGGTCACAAAACAGTCCTTCCACTATAATACAACCCTGTATGATTCTTTATCTATGCTGGCTCCGCTGATTGTATTGCTTTCATGAGGGACAAATATTTCAGCCAACCAACAGAAAGGAATCAGTTTTTTGTACTGCAGCCAAAAACTGGGGAAGGGGAGAGAGAGCTAAACCTGAATTAAGAGGAAAGTTTGGCATATTTCTTATTCACCTATGTTGATTTCATTAGGACAGGAAAACGATATATGTATATCCTGCTCGGCTATTTTTAAAGAGAGTCATGTTCTTTGGAGGAAAGCATAAGATGCATGTAGGTAAGCCCCCACTCAAAGAAAACATCTACACAATCTTGTCCTTCAAAAGGTCAGATGCTGAGATGTTATTTATAAAGCATGTGCCATATGCCTTGCACTACACGAGACAAATAAAAACTAAGTCCTGCGTCAAGGATTTAATAACCCATATTGGAAAAGGTGGTCAAAGAAAACAGGATTTCAGGGGAGAAATCCACTAGTAAAATGGAATTTGGTCTGATGTGTGTATACTACCTCTTTCTTTTTTACTTACACACTTTAACATCCACATTTTTTCTCAGTTTAACTGAGACACTAAACATTTTTTCATTCAAATCGCAAGGCCTCAATGCCAAAACCACTTCGTTGTTCCTGTACATGTAAAGCCCTCAAGAAGGAAAGGAGGTTGGACTGGATGGCCCTCTGTGGGCTCTTCCAGCTCTGTGTGATTCTGATTCTGAAAGCAGACACACACAAGCCCATTGTTAAATATAATCATAGAATCATAGAGTTGGAAGGGGCCACACAAGCCATCTAGTCCAACCCCCTGCTCACTGCAGGATCAGCCCAAAGCTTCCTAAAGCATCCAAGAAAAGTGTGTATCCAACCTTTGCTTGAACACTGCCAGTGAGGGGGAGCTCACCACCTCCTTAGGCAGCCTATTCCACTGCTGAACTACTCTGACTGTGAATTTTCCCCCTTGATATCTAGCCTATATTGTTGTACTTGTAGTTTAAACCCATTACTGTGTGTCCTTTCCCCTGCAGCCAACGGAAACAGCATCCTGCCCTCCTCCATGTGACAATCTTTCAAATATTTAAAGAGGGCTATCATGTCCCCTCTCAGCCTCCTTTTCTCCAGGCTGAACATTCCCAAGTCCCTCAACCTATCTTCATAGGGCTTGGTCCCTTGGCCCCAGATCATCCTCGTTGCTCTCCTCTGTACCCTATCAATTTTATCCACGTCCTTCTTGAAGTGAGGCCTCCAGAACTGCACACAGTACTCACAGCACAGCATTCGCCCTTTTTACCGCTGCATCACACTGCCTACTCATGTTTAGCTTACAATCCACAAGTGCCTCAAGGGCCCATTATGCACGGCCGCCGAAACGGCGATTTCGGGTCACATGGAAAACGCGGAGGGGGAAGACGCGACGCATACCGGTTATACACGGGGCGGGGCGCGACGGCGGCAAAACCCAGAGTAACCGATTATGCACGCGCCGATCCGGGCGCCGCTTCTGGTTGCGCCCCGCTCACCCGGAAGCTGCGCTTTCTTCCGCGTTTCACTGACGCGACTTTTTCGGCGGCATGCACCGAAGCTGCAGCCGGTTGCAGCCTGCTCCGTGCGTTATCCGTGATTTTAGTCGCCGCCATTCCACCCCGAATGTGTGCTAAAACCCCCGTGCATAATGGGTCCAGGTCTCATTCACACTGTGTTACCTAGAAGCATATCCCCCATCCAGTAAGCGTGCTTTTCATTTTTCTGACCCAGAAAAACTTTACACTTAGAACTTTACACTTATCTTACACTTATCTAAAGTGTAGAACTTTACACTTATCTTTATTAAATTGCATCTTGTTCTCATTTGCCCATTTTCCCATTGTGTTCAGATCTTGTTGAACTCTTGTCATTATTTTCTGGAGTATTTGCCAGTCCTCCCAATTTGGTGTCATCTGCAAACTTAATGAGTAGTCCCTCCAGCCCCTCATCTAGATCATTAATAAATATGTTAAAAAGTACCGGACCGAGCCCTGAGCCCTGAGGTACCCCGCTACTCACCTCTCTCCAGTCTGATGAAACACCATTGACAACAACTCTTTGAGTGCGGTTCTCTAACCAATTCCCTATCCACCCGACTATCTGAAAATCCAGATTGCAGTTCTTCAATTTATCCATCTGAACATCCTGAGGAACCTTATCAAAAGCTTTACTAAAGTTCAAGTAAACAACATCAACCGAATTTCTACGATCCAGCAAACCTGTTACTTGGTCAAAGAAGGAAACCAGGTTGGTCTGACAGGACCTGTTGGAGACAAATCCATGCTGACTTCCCTGGATCACCAAATTGTCCTCCAGATGTTTGCAGATCGCTCCCTTTAATATCTGCTCCATTATCTTCCCCACAACACAGGTCAGACTCACTGGTCTATAGTTTCCCGGGTCATCCTTCCTCCCTGTTTTGAAGATCGGAATAACGTTTGCTCTCTTCCAGTCCTCCGGGACATCTCCAGTCCTTAAAGAGGTCCCGAAGATGATGGACACGGGTTCTGCAAGTTCTCTGGGAACTTCTTTAAGCACTCTCGGGTGCATTTCATCTGGCCCAGGGGATTTGAACTTATCCAGTGCAGCTAAATGCCTCTCGACAACCTCCCTGTCCATGTCAACCTGCCACCCAGACGCTATCCCTTGGCTACTTCCAACTCTAGATGTGCCTAAAAGCTTTGACCTGTGGGGAAAAAACAGATGTAAAATAGGCGCTGAGCCTTTCTGCTTTCTCTGCATCCTCCGTTAGAGTTTGTCTATCTGCACCCAACAGTGGGTCTATTGCCTCCTTTAGTTTATGTTTGCTTCTCACATAACTGAAAAATCTTTTCTTGTTACAATGGGCTTCCCTGGCCAATCTTAGCTCACTTTCAGCTTTGGCCTTTCTGATGATTGATCTACAGTGCCTCGTAACCTGTACGTACTGTTCTTTAGAGCTCTGTTCTTCCCTCCATTTCCTGAACATTTCCCTTTTCTTTCTTAGTTTCTCTTGAAGTTCTCTGTTCATCCAAATAGGCTTCTTAGAGCTCCTGCAGTGTTTTCGTCTTTCTGGGATAGTCATTGATTGAGCATGCAATAGCTCTTGTTTGAGTTGTGCCCACCCTTCACATGCTCCCTTCCCTTCCAGCATTCTCGTCCATGGTATGACACTCATCATGTCTCTGAGTTTATTAAAGTTTGCCCTACGAAAATCCAACATCCGCGTCTGGCTACAAGCTTCCTTGGCTCCCCATCTCAAAAGGAATTCTATGAGGACATGGTCACTTCCCCCTAGGGTCCCCACCTCCTTCACCTCATCCATCAACTCTTGCCTGTTGGTCAGTATTAAGTCCAGTATGGCTGAACCTCTTGTGGGTTCATCTACCATTTGATAAATGAAATTGTCAGCCAGGCAGGTCAGAAACTTGCATGACTGAGGACGTTTGGCAGAGTTTGTTTCCCAGCACACATTTGGGAAATTGAAGTCATCTTGGAAATTGAAGTCAAATTGAAGATTGAGCGTTCAATAGCTCTTATTTGAGTAGGACGTACCCTTCACATGCTCCCTTCCAGCATTCTCGTCCATGGTATGACATTCACCATGTCTCTGAGTTTATTATAATTTGCCCTACAAAAATCTAACACCCGTGCCTGGCTACAAGCTTCCTTGCCCCCTCCCCCTGTTGGTCAGTATTAAGTCCAGTATGGCTGAACCTCTTTTGGGTTCATCTAGATGAAATTGTCAGCCAGGCAGGTCAGAATGTTGCATGACTGAGGACACTTTGCAGAGTTTGTTTCCCAGCACACATCTGGGAAATTGAAGTCACCCATGATTACAAGGTCCTGCAGCTTGGATATATAATCATATAAGAATACTAGGAACATGACAGGATGGAAAGGACCAAGTTGTTTTGTGTCTTCAAATCCAACTAAATCTCTTTATGGACCAGGACTTCCTTACCTCCTCCCACCTACTGCTACCCAATATGCCCCCCCATGTTGCTGAGGTGGGAGGCCCTCAGAAATGGCAATGGGAGGGAGTTAAAGATCTGAAGCAGAAACTGAAAACTAGATCCAACTCCTAACTTCCATTCTGTATTATCAAAGCTTGAACATATAATTATGTAAAAGTGCTAGCAGCACAGGAACTTAGCACCTAGGGAAGGAGAACTTCCAAATTAGCCAAAGGGAAACACAAGGGGCACAATGTCAGAGGACCCAAGCTTACATGGCTCCTCCACAAATGTAACCATCATAGGATAGTCCTCTTACCTATTGATAACCACTAATAGAAATTTAAGAAGAAAGAATCAATAGTTTTCACAACTGTGAAAATTAAATATTGGGGTCCCTCAAAGATAGGTCTTGTGAGCATTTAACATGCACATTAATGTTCTTGAGACATGGGTGAACAATGAAACTTCTAAGTTTTGGAGTGACATTAAAGTATTTTTAGATTAGTTTTAGTTATAGAGCCCTGTGTGACATTGTCTTTTATGACACCAGGGCTCAATTATTAAGATTTTCCCCCTGGCTACAAAATGATGACTCATAAAAAATGTTCATGCCCAAGAACCACTTTATTAAATAAGACCAATGATCTGATCTCATATGTTGGATGCAGTCGTTCAGGGTGCTATGTAAGAGCATGGAATTCTAAACAGAATATTCTTTATCATTTACTCCCTGCTCCTGATAGTGAAAGTTATAGGTCACAGTAGAGTACTGGAAGAAATGCATCATCAGTAAGCACATAAGACCTTTTAAGTCCTTTGTCTGCCTTCACTATTGATTTCAATCACACTCTAGTCTATATTATGCTTCCCTTTGCTGATTTAACACTTGTAGTTCTTCTAATCAGAAGTGCTCAATTATTGCTATCATGAGCTTCCATAATGTCAATAAAATGCATATGGAATAGGCCTGCATCTCTAAAGGCAGAACTTAAAATGTCACACAAATTAAAATTTTACTCAGGTATAGATGTACAATATTTTTAAAAGCTGTACTCAAAAAACATGTGAAATGTGAATTTTAAAAAATTACATTATCTTTAGCATAAATAAAGACAGACTGGGGTGGTGGAAGGAGTTGGGACTCTTCACCTACCTGACTGGCCATCCGTCCTACAAATGGCCAGTCAATCCCACCCCTGGCCATATCAACCTCCAACTTCTTTCACGTGGAAGAAGTGCTAGCCCACTCTATGGAGCTGATGGTGACAGGTAAGCCTGGAAGGGAAGAAGGGGAGGCCTGGGACCACGGTCGAGGGGAGGGCGGTTGCCCAGCCAGCAACTAGGGGCCTGGGAGGGAGGGGGCCAGCCTTGGCCTCACAGTCACAAGGGGGTGTCGGAAGCACCACAGCCCGATGCATTCCCACCCGCAATGAGATCAGCCGTCCAGTGGGTGGGTGCTGGAAGGGGGAGCAAGCCCTGGGATTGGTGCCTGGGGGGGAGCGCTGCGAGGTGTCAGGGAGGAGGAGGGTCTGGGAGGAAGGGAGAGCCTGTGATGAGAAGCCTTGCCACTGCCTGCCCATCTGTCTGCATGTGGCCCGTACCTGTCTGCGAGCCATGCGCATGGGTGACTGTGCATGCCAGGAGGGTGGCCAGCTGGTGGCGGGAGGTGGGAAGGGGGGGAACAAGCATTACCTCAGTGCTATGGGGAATTGGGTGCCATAGGGAGCCATGGAGGAGGGCCTATTCAGGAGGGGAACCCCATGACACAAGGCCTCACTGCCGCATGCCTGTCTGCCAACCCACCCATGGCCTGTGAGTCACACACTCGGGCAGCTGCAAGGGCCAGGAGGGTGGCCAGCTGATGGGCAAGAGTTGAGGATTGCAAGGCCCAGCCTTGGGGCCAGAGGGGATCTGGTGTTATGGGGAGGTGGGCTTGGGAGGGATGGTAGGCCAGAAGGAGATCCTCAAGAGCGGTGCTGGTGCGACATTGGGGCCGCAGCTGCCTCCCAATGCAGCAATGTCAGGGCTGCCAGGGGGGTTACGGCCTCCCTGGTCCTGTGTAGGATCAGGGCCAACAGAGGCTTCTGTGCTTTGGGAGCAGGGTTGATGCCCTGCTGGGGGCAATGAAGTCTCCCAGCATGGTTCTGCACAGGGTGCAGGGCCGGGGCAGCTGCAGCCCTCCACGCCACCTGCCCACCCACCTCCGTAAGGCTTGTGGAGCAGTGCTGGCACTATGCCAGGGATGCTGCTACTGCCCAGCCAAACACAGTCTGGGCAGCCTCCCTATTTCTAGCACCCAGTGCATTCCTGGATGTGCTGGGCTTTGCTGCTAGTCCAAGTATATTACTGATCCCCAGATTAGATTACTGTAAAAGAACTCTGTATGGGCTAGTCCTTGAAAGATGGCTCAGAAATTACGATTAGCATGGGACGTGGCAATAAAATTACTGTTCATTACTGATTACAGATTTTCCAGTGTTTAACAAGGTTTGTCAGTTGCCAATTGATTTATTGGTCCAATTCAAGATGTTTGGCTTGGTCTCTACAAAACTAAATTGCTTGGGCACGCAGTGTATGAAGATTCCTGCCCCACAATAAAGTTGCACATAAATGTTCATCATCTCAGGTTCTACTGCAGTCTACTATCAAAGTGAGGCAAAGGATCATCAAGGCTTTTCAATTCTGGTGTTTCATTTGTGGAATACCCTTGTCTTGGCTCTTCACATCAAATTTTTTCACAAGCATTTTAATTCATGTTATACCTCTTATTGGTTTTCTAATTACCACAGATATAGACACTTTCAACAATGATTTTTTTCTATTAATGTTTTAACTATTGTTTTAGTTTGGATCTTTTAATCTGAGAGTTCTTTTAATTGTCTTAATGGCTGCCAAATGCTTTTATTAAGACACTATTATATAGTCCTTTTTAAATTCTGCGTTGGAAATGTGCTCAAGTCATCCTAATCAGAGAGCATTGCACTCATTAAAGACTTGGAATTGATTATGATGGCAAACAATTCATAGTACATATTTATTCCTTTTTTTATACACGACTTTCCTTTTCATTAACTACTTGGAGCAAACTTTGCATCAGTCTACAAAATAAATACTGGGAGGGATTTGGGACATTCAGCAGCCATTAAATTTAGCCTACTTTGTTATGTTTCTGGGGCATGAGGGTAATTGCAATATGGATATATATATAAGTGCTCCTAATCAGGACAATCTATTTGGGGCTCTATATTGAGCAACATATGAGCTTCCGGTAATGAACATTACTTAGTTCCAATATTGTTCACACAGCAAGAAATCAGAGTTCTCCTTCCTCTCTAGATTGCACATTCTGGTTATGTTATACAGAGGAAGCAAATCACAAGTCAAGTCACACTTTACTTTATCTCATCAGATAAAAACAGTGGTTGGTGTCCTACTGTCTGCTTTCAACAGTGGAAGGGTGCTTTCATCATCAATGAGGGAGGGCAATTTCTGCTGATTTGCCCCCCATCCACAGCCTTCTACCACAGCCCCCCACTGTGCCTCCTCCACTATTCAAGAGTCTGCTAATCCCTGGGAACAAAATTTCATGGGCTTCAGTGGACTGCGTTGTGAGGAAAAGTCAGAAAGTCTTGATCCCTAAGCCCTGCTAGCAGTTTTCTTAGGAAATGTAAGCCGTTAAAAGAAGTCTAACAACCAGCTTAGCTTGCTGAACCCAGCAGGCTGTCTGATTTAATGCTATTTGCTTTTTTTATTACTAGCTATGCCAGAATATATTGTAGTTACATTGAAACTTCCAACAAAATTTGAAG
This sequence comes from Paroedura picta, assembly GCF_049243985.1. NCBI lineage: Eukaryota > Metazoa > Chordata > Lepidosauria > Squamata > Gekkonidae > Paroedura > Paroedura picta. Next base: position 93,028,587 of record NC_135369.1, on the reverse strand, counting down.
GGGCTGTTTATTTCCAAGCAAAGTCAAAGAGTAAATAAAAGGTAGAAAAAAATGTAATATGCACTCAAATGGCAGACTATTAGCATTATGGAGGAAAGAAGTGCTTGGATACAGAGTTTTAGCAAGTTGCATGAATTCCGTTATTGTTACCAATCATGTAATTTAAAAGAAATGTTGGAAAAAAAACACTCAATTGAGCAAAAATGAAGGATGCGGATAGTTACTGCACAGATGCCACTTTAAAATGTTCCCCAACATTTCCCCTGATCAAGCAGTGTTCATGCTGTGGCTCACCTAATCAATAACTCTGAAGCAGATTAGGAAACCATCTGTAACAAGTCAGAAATAAGTCTCAGATTACTTGATGGAGCTTACTTCAAGGAAGGTGTCCTTAGGATGGCACTCCTAATGTAGTCTCCACAACAGTGCTGCTAGGTGTGTATTTTTGTAGCCTGAACAGTGATTGTCATTTTGATTTTTTAAATTATTGACTTCCTTTTCTGTCTTGCAAGGAAAAAAAGGCTAACAGTTTGCAAATTACAGGCATTTATATCAAATACTTTTACATATGCATTTCAATAACTTGCAAGCCATCAGCCCTTTTCCCTTGCATGTGCTAATTGCATATACTAAAAAGGCTTGATGTGCGGCAAGCTGACTCCCTCCACAATTTTTCTTCTCATTGTAATGAAGAGCAAAATAAATGATTTGACATCTAAGAGCTCCCTTTAGTAGAAAGGGAAACAGTGCTAATAAAAGACAGTTCAATGGCAAATAGAAACTCAAAATAATGCTTCTTAGCTCATTCTACAGATCATCAGACATTTTAATTGCATGTGACAAGAGGTTTGTTTACATTCAGGTGGGTAGAAATCAGTGAACTGACAGAAAGCCATAAGATCTTGTGCAAGTATCTCAGTTCTTTGCTGACTAAAACAAGCACATCAAACAATACAGAATTTATCTGAACAACATGTCACACAATCATCAGTGAAAACTTCATCTACTGTAACATGATGTGCAACTGGTATTCCATTACCTACTACACATTTCCCATTAGACAGTATATTTAATTTTCTTCATTTACCCTCATCATTTCTTGATGATGTTCCAATCAATTTTAAATTAATAGACTGTCTCCATTTCAAATATGCAGGCTGCATTTTAGTAGCATATTATAAACAGTACAACAGACCGATTAAAGCTGATGAAGTACGTCAGGCCCCCCTCCGTGTGCCATCTTCTGCTGTTTAGAACTAGATCTAACAAACTATAGCTAAAAACAGGAGTGGAGATAACTTAATTCAGATGCACAATTCAATAGCAATTTGCCTTTAGCTACCAAACAAAACAGAACTATTACATCACAATAGTCCTTTACAAATTAATACTAGGTATGACGTGATAGTGTAGCTGGGTTAGATTAAAATATCTTTAAATAGGATCAAGTCAGTATAAACACCGTACTGTCAAGTCAACATTTCCTCTGTTGAAGGTAGCAGAGGAGGAAAAGTACAGGACTAAAAATGGGGCTTTTTGAACGTAGAAAACCTGGGGCAAAATAAATGCAAATATTTTATGATTTTAAAAAAGTAACAAGAATTCCGGCAGGTGAAATTCCAAGACAACATTTAATACTTGTTTTTAATGTTTATTATAAACTTCAAATCAAGTTGACAAGAAATCACATGTAAAGACACCACAAGATATAGAGAGGGGAATACCAGGCTATACAGAAACAATTTAATGAATAAAAATATTTGACAGTTAACTATTTTCAAAGGACACTAAATATATATATAAATACACATAGTGTGCTTTCTTCTTCTCCTTCTTCTTCTTCTTCTCCTTCTCCTTCTTTTTACTTCAAATGTAATTCAAGCAGTAGGAGTAACCTAAGGCTCTCAAAATCTACGTGGGTGCCAGTGGTTTACCCACCCAGTGTTTGGGGAAAGTAGATGGGAAGGAAGAAGAAAGGGGTGAGTTAGGAGGGGTAAAGCAGTCTACGAGGTACTATGGCAGATCTGACTACTCCAAGTTATTTCTGTTTCTCTGACAGGCTTAATAGTGATAAACTCTGGCTATATCATGCCAGAAGTTATTGAAAAGAGTACCAATATTAATCAGCAAAGAAATATTAGATTTTATCTGAAGGGTACCTGAAAGCATTAATTCAAATGCAACAAAACTGAGTAGATTACTTTGAGAACCTTTCATAAGTTGTTTTAATTAAAGCATGTTAGAAAAATTCTATTGGTTCTATTGGTTTCGATTGGCAAAGTTGGCAAAGTTCTATTGGTTTCGAGACCTGTTGTTCCAAACAAGCTTAATAGCTATGTATTTTTCTCTCTTTAAAAAGACAACAGCTGATATGGCAGAATGGGCCCCCTCTGGCCTGCTGGCCATGTTCCATCTAGCCCTCCAATGTTTTCTCAACATCTGGAGGGACTTATTTTTCCTTGGGTAACGCTCCACCACTACCTGACCTTTATAAGGAAATCACCCACTGAGAAGGTCAGGATTCCCAGCTTCCTATATTATATCTGAGGCCTTGCCTTAGTGTCTCACACTGCCCAGTTCCTGGTCACCACAGGGACAATGCCTTGTGTGCCGTAGAGGAACAGCTTCCTGCCCCTGTCACTCGTTTAACAGTAGTGTGAGGGTCGATGTGGTACACAGAACCACTGCCAGCATCAATATTTACAAAGTATTTATTAAAAACAAAATGATTGCAAGCATACTTTTAGCACAGCACTATATTGAACAAGGGATTCAAAAGAAATGCATTAAACATTACTCATCTGTTACTCTTACACATGCCCTATCAAATATTAAAATATAGGACAGGCTTCTTAGCATAGAAAGCTGCTGATCTCTATAGAGTTTCCATTACTTTGCAGCTTCCTTTCAGTGCCCAAGCATGCACATGGTCCATGGCTACCTTCTCCAGACCTCAGTTAAGAGTTTTGTCTGCTCTGATGGACTCAGCACAAAAGTGCCCTTCCTCCATGCTCCGCTGAGTTTCATCAGCTCCCACCCCCACTAGCCAGGTCAAGCCAGGTCAGAAAGGCCTTTCCTGGAGGCCTGAAGTTTCTCTAGCATTTAATTCCTCCAAATCTCTGTTCCCTGCTTGGAGGGACAGCTTGACCATCTCATTGTTTAGATCTGTAAGTATTTGTATGAAGGTGGGCTAAGGTAAGTCTGGAAACCAAATTAACTGACTTGTCCCCTTGCTGCCTGTTCTCTGCCCAGAAAAAGAGGGGGGGGGGACTTTAAAAACTCAGAGTGAATGTCTTACTCATTTCAAACTTCCAAAGAAAAAAATAAATTTCTTCACAGCTAATCTAAGAGAAGAAGCATAAATGTAAGTCCATAATGAAGCTTTGCATACATAGTAGAAGTAGGATTCAATGTGGAAACTGGAGAAATATTTTTGAAATTAAGAAGCAAAGTTACAGGCAAACACATTAGACAGATTTTTGCTCTGTGCTAGAATTGTCTCAAATGATTAAATCAGTAGGATGGTTTTGCAAATGTTTGATGGCCAAAAATGTTTAATATTTAAAACAGGAATTATTCTCTCTTACTCAGTTTCACATAAAGCCCAGATCTGTCCGGAAGAGAAATAAACTTGAATTATTACTACAGACAACTTGCAGGACTCAGGATCAAATTTTTATCACCACCCATTTTGACTGGCTGGAACACATGAAATAGAGTACCTCTGAAAGCATACACGGAAGACAGTTGTCTCCCCACCAACCACAAGTGAATAATAGCAAACCTGATTTACAAGCCTATCAAAGCAAGCATGTTATTTTGTCTTCTGTAGAAGTAACTATCTCAACTTAAATGTTATCTCACGGTAAATACTAAAGATGATCAATATCCTTTCTTCTTCATTATAGCTTGCATTTTACACAGTAGTGTTGCTATGACTCCTAATGCTGTTGACAACATTTGAACAAAAGTGCCAATTGTTAGCATGATTGCTACTGGACTAACACTTATCTCTTCTTGTCCAGTTGCACCAGACTCTGTAAGCATCAAAATAAATGTGTCATCAATCAATTGTGTGCAGTTTATGTTTAGTTACTGCACAAAGCAAAACCAAAAAAGGGAATCAAAACCCAACCTGAACAAAAGTCAGGAACACAAACTGCTGCAAACACATTAAATAGACCAAACTTGTTTCGACCCCAAGGGTTCTTCCTCAATGATCAAATTAATGTGTGGAATGCTCTTTTGTACAATATCAAAATCTAAAGGCTTGCTGGGTGGCAATGGAAAATCTATTAGGTATAGCTCCAACTACTATTTCTAAATTTGGAGCCCCCCATTTAAAATATGTATTATCTGAGGCCACCGCTCTCAGCTTATGACTAGCTCTACATCAAAAGTGCATTCCCATGTGTGCTGTTGACAACATTTGAACAAAAGTGCCAATTGTTGGCATATTTACTGCTCAACTAACTCTTATCTCTCCTTGTCCACTTGCACCAGACTCTGTAAGCATCAAAATAAATGTGTCATCAGTCAATTGTGTGCAGTTTATGTTTAGTTATTGCACAAAAACAGAACCGTAAAGCTTAACCTGAGAGATTGGTATTGGTGTAACACTTTCAAGCTAATGTGTGCTCACGAAAGCTCATAGGCTGAATAAAAATTTGTTGGTCTTCAATGTGCCAGTGGACTCTAAATTTGTTCTGCTGCTTCAGATCGCATGGCTACCCACTTTAATCTAAGCTCAAAGATGGCCATCTTCACTGTTCCAGATAAATGTATAACCATCATCCTGTAGAGATTCTCAAGTCACCTTTCTTCCCTTCAGTCAGTATTAATAAACTGCCTTTTCTTTTAGAAAGCCACGGTTTTGTCAGATACAGATGAACAGGCGAGGTTTAAAAGGTTATCATTCCCACCCTCCACTAGGGGCTATAAGGCCACATTAAACTTGGCTACCTATTAATAATTCATGCCCACCTCCATGGTTTATGACAAGAGCCTCTCTCTTATCAAAGGAACGTTACCCAGAAAGAAATAAAGAAAACAGTATTCCAAACAAAATGGGAAGCAGCAAGAATCCTGAGGCATAAAAGCTTATCTTGTAATGATGGCTTTGAAGCCTTCAACCTTCAGGGGATCTGAGGAAGACATGCATATTTTGTACAGGAGACCACTTTATCTTTTTGGATGTTCATCTCACTCACACCTGCAGGATGGAAGACAGCTTGCAAAGTAGTTTACCTGATCTGTGTAGGGTGTGTAAGTTCTTCCCATTCCCACCAAATCAAAAGTATGAAGCTTCAGGGGATCTCAGGATGCAACTGAGATTTGGTACTGCCTGACTGTTGCTTCTGTGGTATTCCTAGTGCTTGTTCAGCCTGCATAACCGTAAAACAACAATATTGCAAAGAATATACAAAGCTACAGTATGGCATGGTGGTTAAGAGTAGAGGACTCTACTCTGGAGAACCATGTTTGATCCCCCCTCCACATGCAGACTGCTGGATGACTCTGGGCAAGTTTCAGTTCTCTCAAAACTCTTTCAGTCCCACCTATCCACCCCACGTTACTGTTGTGGGCAAAGAAAGGGAATATGATTGTAAGCTGCTTTGAGACTACACTTCTCTTAAAGTGGCCACTCCTCAGAGAAATCTTTTCCCCCCATCTACTAATGCTTTCCTGCATTCTAAACTGAAATGTCAAAATTTCCTAAACTTATAACAGATTTAATCAGCATTCAGAAAAAAAAAAACACTTTCTATGTTGGAGACGACTCACACTGACCGAAGTGGACAGGATGCTATCAACAGCGAGGCCAACCACAAGCCCACTAGACCCTTGCCCATCCTGGCTCTTAAGAACGGCTGACATAAAGATAAAGGGCCCCCTTCAGAAGATAATCAATCTATCTCTCACAATGGGAGAATTCCTGAAGGGATTGAAAGAGGCTGTGGTACACCCACGAAAGCCCAACAACTATCAACCAGTCTTGCATTTAGCGTTTCTAGGGAAGATGGTAGAAAGGGCTGTCGCAAACCAACTGACAGAATATCTGGAAGAAGCTTCGGTCCTAGACCCATCCCAGTCAGGGTTCTGGCCTGGCCATGGGGTAGAGACAGCGCTAGTCGCCCTGACGGATGACCTCCATCGCCAGTTGGACTGAGGCGGGTCAACACTGCTGATACTACTAGACCTCTCAGCAGCGTTCGACACAGTCGATCATGAGCTTCTAGCTCGCCGCCTCATCAATGCCGGAATACGAGGGACAGCCCTTCAATGGCTGATCTCCTTCCTTCAGGATCGTGGACAGAGGGTTGCAATAGAAGAGAGAACATTAGACCACCAGCAACTTACTTGCGAAGTTCCACAAGGAACGGTCCTCTCTCCTATCCTATTCAACATCTTCATGCGCCCTCTCGCACAACTGGTACGGAAGTTTGGGTTGAGTAGTCATCAATATGCCGATGACACCCAGCTCTTCCTCCTGATGGATGGCTGCCCTGACTCTCCCCCAGAAGCATTAGCCAGCTGCCTGGAAGCAGTGACGCGATGGCTTAACCAGAGTCGCCTGAAGCTCAATCCTTCAAAGATGGAGGCCCTGTATCTGGGTAGGAAGGGCCCATGTGAGGAAGTGCGCCTGCCTGACCTGGATGGTGTGCAGCTCTCTACAGCTCACTCCGCCAGGAACCTAGGCGTGATTCTGAACGTTTCCCTTACAATGAAAGCCCAGATCACAAAGGTAGCGCGGCTGGCATTTTATCATCTCCGCCAAGCCAAGCTACTAGCGCCCTACCTGGCCCCGGAACACCGAGCCACAGTGATCCATGCGACGGTCACCTCTAGACTGGACTTCTGTACCTCGATCTATGCAGGCCTGCCCTTAGCCTTGACCCGGAAACTACAGCTGGTCCAGAACACAGCCAGGATCCTCACAGCAGCACCATGGAGGTCCCACATCCAGCCCATTCTCCACCAACTGCAGTGGCTGCCAGTTGAATCAGAATAAAGGTTTTGGTAATTATCTTCAAGGCCATACGCAGTCAGGGCCCAGTGTACCTGAGGGACCGCCTCCCTGCCTTTGCCCCCAAAAGAGCTCTGCGCTCCACCACTACCAACCAGCTAAGGGTCCCTGGCCCTAAAGAAGTCCGCCTGGCCTCAGCCAGGGCCATAGAATTCAGGGCCCTGATCTCCTTTGGGTGGAATGAGCTCCCGGAGGAGATCAGGGCCCTGACGGAGCTTAAACAGTTCTGCAGGGCCTGCAAAAAGGAGCTCTTCCACCAGGTATTTGGTTGAGACCAGGCATAACCAACAGCAATTGAAGGGCCCCCCTCCCTCCCAGAACTCCACCAGAGCGCTCTGGACCCGTTGTGCTGTTGCACTGTTGCATTGTTTGTAATATTATATTGTTATATGTTATACTATTTCAGAAATTGTTATTAATATTATTGTATGGTTATTAATATAGATTGTCTCATGTATTATTCCCATGTTCTATGTAAACCGCCCTGAGCCTCCGGGGAGGGCAGTATATAAATAAGTAAGTAAGTAAGTAAGTAAATAAATAAATAAATAAATATGTAGTCTTAAAATACATATTTCTCAATATATGTTTAAAATGCTAAATGGGTTTGGAATCAATCTCTGACTACCTTTGAAGTTAAGCTTATCTAAAGGTATCTATAACAAGGACTGTATGGTACACCAGTGGCATGCCAGAAATTTTTGTTGTGGCTTACTGTCAGGAACCAGTCAGCTTAGCTTAGCGTTTCCTTCGTTACCAGTTACAAGAACTGTCAGGAACCAAGTGGTTGAGACCCCGCAGACACACTCCACAGACATCATTCTTGGGCTTCAAGATGAAGCTTAAAGTCTTTATTAGAAGAATCATAATTCAGGATCTACACATCATATATGCACGCAGTCAGGAATCTTGACAGAGACAGGGGGCTGCATAGAACCTGGGCTCTAAGGGGGAGGGTACAGAATGGGTGGGAACCGGGTGTTCACACAGGAAAAAAGGCAATACTGTGCTTTGATCTAAAGGTGCCAAGACAGCCTTGCTAGCCATCTGGTGTTTAGACTGCCAGGCTCAGGGAAGGCAGCCTTGGAGTGAGGTGATAAGAGCCAGAGAGCAGGATGCATCTCTGAAATGTAAGCAGAAGCACTGCCTGGAGGACCTAGAGAGGTGCCGTAGCTCAGAGGGAGATCCGGGACCATGAGAAGAATAAAACAACCTTAAAAGATGAATACTAAGGGTTTGTGGCACTTACCAGGATACTAAATACACATTAAAGAAAAAAAATACTAAGGAATAAGATAGCTAAATTCATTCCCTCTCTCAATAAAAAGGTGTTTCATTTCTAAATACTTTACTTGGAGATTACAGCCTAATGCAATGCATGCTTAGTCAACAATAACACCCACAGAGTCCAAAAGAGTTTACTCCCAAATAGACAGGACTGCAGCCTTAATTCATGCCATGAGATTAAGCTCCAAGTAAAGCATTTGAGAATCGAAACTATATGGCAGCAAACAAGTAGATTCCTCATCATCTTTATACAGAAACACAAAGGTGCAACCCACTGAGAAGTACATCCTATTGTGTTCAATGGGGCGTATTCCAAGATAAGCATGCAGAGGACTACAGCCCTCATTTAAATAGCAGAAGCAATATCTGGAATGTTCCAATATATGTTTAATTGCTTTTCTAACCATCTTGCCAATAAACTGAAATTGCTACTCTGTAATGGTATTGCTGTGATATCACTCCTTTCAATAGCAAAGAGGCTATCCTATGTAATGATCATGAAAGCAGAAAAATTAGGCCATCCGCATAAAAGACCGAGGTTTAAACATAATTGAGCAACTTACAGGTATGAAAATAAATGCAATTTCGTATAGTAACCTAAAGGAAGCAGACACATACATATCCCCAACTTAATAGAAATGAATATCCTTTAAGAAGCACACCAATTTGATGAACAGTTATGATTCAGTTTTTATAAGCGGGAGGGAGATTATCAGCTTGTTCAAACCAAAAAGAGTTTATAGATACCAAGAGAGGGAAATTTGGGGTACAGGATTTTAGAAGCGTTCCCCATTCTGTAGTCTTTGCAGGCTACCAGCTTTTAAAACGCTCAACTCATAATCAACTGTTTCATGGGAAAGTGCTGTGACAGACTGAACTTATCAGAATGTTAAGAATCCAAGAAAAGGAGGGCAGATCATGGTTGGTTTCAATGCAGCCTGGTCCTATCTGTTACCATATTTACAGCAACAACAAATAAAGCATCCTAACACAAGCAGCTTTGATTGGGATTCGATCTGACTGTTATGGTACAAAGCCCTTCTCCAATGCTTTCACGTCAAATGCTGACAACTGTCAATACTAGCCAATCTTGTTCTGATCAGCCATCTCAATTGCAAGGCAGTATAATCTATACAGAGAAATGAGAAGAAATTGAAAATATTTTACAGTCTTTCTGCCTCTGAGAATAAGATGCAGCTAAATCAATATAATGTCATTGTCATTTCCAAGACTATTATCTGACCTTTTAAGAGTATTTACACATTTAAACAAAGAACAAATTTAAAGTATGAAATACAATTAAACTGATTTTAATACACAAAATGTGATATTTCAATAAATAAAATGGCAATATTAACTAATATGCCAGTTTAAAAACAAAGGATAAAATGTACATAAATATACACATTTATACACAACCAGTTTAGTGTTGTGGTTAGGAGTGCGGACTTCTAATCTGGCAAGCCAGGTTCGATTCTGCACTCCCCCACATGCAGCCAGCTGGGTGACCTTGGGCTCGCCATGGCACTGATAAAACTGTTCTGACCGAGCAGTGATATCAGGGCTCTCTCAGCCTCAGAGGGTGTCTGTTGTGGGGAGAGGAAAGGGAAGGTGACTGGAAGCCGCTTTGAGCCTCCTTCAGGTAGAGAAAAGTGGCATATAAGAATCAGATAAGCTTTAAAAGTTTATTCCAGTTATAATTCACTAGAATTAGAATGAATTATCCATTTATATTCTCTAATAGTACACTTTCACCCTTCCTCGGCTCATCAGATCTCAGAAGTTAGTCCCTGGCTAGTATTTGGGTAGGATATATTTATTTATCCTTAACACTATTTCGCTCCCTTATATATATGGGAAACAGCCTCCTGGGAGGAGACTGTCCAGGGCCCTGTCCGTCCAGGTCCACCCTGATTGTCCCTCCCCCTCCAGCTCCCACCCTCCCTCCTTGCCTGGTAAAAGCCTTGTGGCTGTGGACTCCATTGTCACCCATGAGGAGAGAGGCAGCAACAGAGCCTTAAGGCCCACAGGTACGCTCCTGCTGGGAGGCAGCTGGGGGGAGGGGTTGCAGCCTCCCTGCTGGCTGTAAAGCCCTGTCACCGCCGGCAGGGGGGCTTTCCACTTCCCTTTAGTCCACTTTGTGGGCCAAAGGGAGCCACGGCCACCCTCTCACGCCCTCCTGCCTGCTGCCCCTTTCAAAGCCCATTTTTAAAATGAGCTTTGATAGCAGTCATAATATAAAATGTGTTACCAAGTTGATACAATGGGTATGCAGACCAACCGGGCAATTACCCAATATACTAATATCTAAATTTTCAATCCATTCAATTGCAGCTGTGGAGAGTTCTAAGAGCTCTATTACATCATCCTAGAAAGCATGACACATTCCTGTGAAAGATGGGAAATAGTTTAGTGGGCTGAACCACAATCACATAGGGGTCCCCGTATTTTGTCCCATTTAAGCAACACAGCTACCAAACTCTGTCCATATTTTATTAGCCATCTTCCATACTTTAGTGAGAGCCTCTTGTGGCGCAGAGTGGTAAGGCAGCGATATGCTGTCTGAATCTGTCTGCCCATGAGGTTGGGAGTTCAATCCCAGCAGCCGGCTCAAGGTTGACTCAGCCTTCCATCCTTCCGAGGTCGGTAAAATGAGGACCCAGCTTGCTGGGGGGTAAACGGTAATGACTGGGGAAGGCACTGGCAAACCACCCCGTATTGAGTCTGCCAAGAAAACGCTAGAGGGCGTCACCCCAAGGGTCAGACATGACTCGGTGCTTGCACAGGGGATACCTTTACCTTTACCTATACTTTAGTGATCCCCAAGGGAAATTTTTGGTAGTCAAAGGGGATCCTGTTCTTCCTTTCCTACTAGGAGAAAAGTTGATTTTATCCAAACCATGAACTTATTTATGAGGTTAAACACACAACAGTACATTCATTATAAAGGTGAGCAATTCAAGGCCAGTAATGCATTATGGGTACCCTCAACTGCTAAAATTATAACAAACAGGAAAGGTTAGAACAAACTGAAAGAACAGTGAAAAGGTTTGTGTTTCATATATTTGTCATGTTGCTTTCATTAATACAACAGGTAACCGGAAACTGCAGTGATTACACAAAAATGCTCAACAGCAGTGGTCCCCTCGGCTGCTGCCTCGAGGGCTGTCCTGCCACTCTGCTGCCAGTTCACCTTTGGTGCTCCCCAATGGCCGCCATAGCTGGGACTCCGCCTTGGCATGACACTGCGCAGCTGCTGCTTGCTGCGCCCCCCAGCGGGCAGCAGGAATTCAGGGGAACTGGCGGGAAAGCAAGTGGAGCAGGGGCTCTGGCAGCGATGACATCCCTCGGCAAAAGACTACCCCTCCCCCCCGGACTCAGTAAAATTGTCAAGCGTTGACCAGTCCCCAGTGATAAAAAGTTTGGGGACCACTGCTCAAGATCAACAGAGGAGTTTAAAGATATATATTTGTGTGTGTCTGTGTGTGTGTGTGGGCGTGTTACCAAGTCACAGCCAATTTATGGTTATCCTGTAGGATTTTCAAGCCAAGGGGTTGTTTGCCATTGCCTGTGTTGTGACTCTGTGCTTAGCTTCCAAGATCTGACAAGATTCGGCTAGCCTATGCTGTCCAGATCAAGACTACAAAGTTTACACAACATATATATTATATTATATTATATAAAATAAAAATAAAGCACCTTTGTATTTACTGTTTCCTTGTGCTCTGATAACTCCAGAAATATATTATAGGGCTGTCTCTCAAATCAGTAATATAACAGCTCTGGCATGAATTTTAATGGGCTGAGACAGAAGACTGCTTCCAGGATCAAAGCTGCCATGAACTTCCATATCAGATGTCTTCCTGCCATTCACTAGTTTTGCAAGACGTGATCAAACCTAGTTTCAAAGACTCACTCCACTGATTATACACAGTCTCATGTTTTTGAAAGTTGCACTTTTGGCAGAGAAAATTTAAGGTTGAATCCCTGCTGACAACTGTCATGTCTGCCTGTCACCCAGGCAGTACATGCATAACATTCTGGCTCTGAATTTAGGCTGTTCTCCTCTTCAAGGTTACATACATATAAACCTGCAACATTTTATAGTGTACCTTTCTGTTCTTAAATGAACTACTATTTCGCATTTGTAACCTGTTGCAATTCCCTGAGATGCGTGGATTAAAACACATACAGACACGCACATACATTTCAAAAGTATCTTAAAACTGAGTAGCATTGCTTTCTAAATATGAAAGTCTAAGCTATTTCCTTGAAAAATACTGCAGAGTAAACATGTTCTCAGTATTCACTCATTCATGCTTTCTGAACCAAATCAGAATGTATTGCAACTACAAAAACCTTACAAGGTTGTAAGAAGAGCCATGCTGGATCAGACTAGTCCAGCATCATGTTTTCTACAGTGACCTGTCAGACGTCTAAGGGAAGGGCCTGAAAGCAACACCTACCTTTTCTGTGTGTCTCATCTTGTAGGTATCTCACCTAATAGGTATCCAGTGTCACGGTTTAACTAATCAAAATGTGAATCAAATATGCCAATGTTAATAAACAAATTGGAATTGGGAAATTAAACAACTACATTTGGAAATATTCAGTTCATTATTTCAGTGCCTAACTTAAGCCCCAAGATCAGAGGGACAAGCAAGCGAATCACAGATGAAGAAGCAACATGGATGTTTCCTGTAGTCTGCAGAAGTGCTCACAGGATTTGTTATCAAAAATTATTGTGTTTACAAGAACTGCCTTTTCCAACACACTGCTTGCAGCAATTACGCTTCCTATTATGCCCCCTAACTGGCTGCATTTGCTGGCTGCACTTGCTGGGCTTTACTTGCGAAGACATGCAGTGATATAAACCAGGGTGAGGTGAGACGGGAGCAAACGCCATTCCTTCCTTCTCCTCAACTATAAACAGCAACTTCTGCACCATATCCTCTGAATATGAGCCTTCAGGGATAGCGGTATATAAATCTAAATAAATCTAAAAAAAAATCTAAAAAAATATGTACTACAACTAGTAACATGGGCAAACAATCCAGGCAAGAGACCAGCAATGTGGTACAGATCCAACACTTTTCACTCTTTAATTTAAATTCAAAACAGCCATGTCATTTAACCACAACAACTCTTGTGTAACAGTCAGACCTTGGAGACAGTTCCTCTAATGAGGAATAGCTGGATTCTGTGTCTACCAACCACCTGCAGCTGAGCAATCAGATAGGGAATCACAGCTTGCTGTTGATACACAGCCAAGAGGCAGTGAGGTGCCGGTTTCTTCTCCCAGCCCGGAGCTGAAAGTTTAGGATCAGCTAGCTGATCTATCTCCCCCAGAATCCCGAGGTCTACAAAAGTGATGTTGGTAGTGGTGGATTCTCACCATACAGCCTGCCTCCAAGGCAAACATCAGCTGCCAGTTGCAGAGGAAGGAGGAATGTCACCAGGAGACATGAAGCATTTGGCACTTGTGTGACTTAGGGCTTGACGTATATAAAAGTATGGTGGAGTTCTTCAGTGTGGCTTCAAAACAATCCTTAGATGCTAACTTGTTGCAGCTTTATAGGTCTTGCTTTTTGGAAAACTGATCTTGGCCTTCTCAGATAACTTTAGCATAATTCTATTGATTAAACTCTGGCATCCTGCCTCTCACATCCAGCTCTCATTATCTGCTTGAGTTAACCTTTCAGATGGCAGCACCTGCCTGAAGCAGAGCAACAGCTCCCACTCCTGGCTGCTATTAACACTAGGGTGAAGTGGGGGAGGGGGAGGTAAAGTAAGCAGCAGGAAGATGGAATATTTTGACCCAAAACAGAACATCTCAGCAAATTGAGCTAAAACTCATGTTCTACTGCACCTTGCCTTCCATGCTGTACTGTGGCCCAGTAAAGAACCTGAAAGTCAGACCTGCACCTCTTGAGTACACTTTTTCCATGCTCCAAATTTGCTCTGAAATTTTAATTTAGTTATGGAAAAACTTGTTCACATTAATAAGCACACGTGATATTTTAATTCCTACACCTGGATGTTGAACATCTCCCACCTTCCACTTGCTCTTTATTAACACAATATATTATAGGTGAAGCCTGAGCTTTGTATAAACAGCAAAAAACCAACCCCAAAACCTACAGACATCATAGTATACTAGGGGCCAAGCCAGGTGCATTCAGGAATATAACGGGCACTAGATTAGGGATGTGTTGTGGAGGAACATTATGGACAGCCTCTCCCTCCCCCCTGGGACCTGGAAAGGCTGCAGGTAGCTGTTATGGGGCAGCTTTCAGGGATCTGCAACCAACAAGCCTCAGAGGGAAGTGGAAAGAGGAGGGGATGGTCAGGGTGGGGGATGGAGGCTATTGGCTGGCTGCGGGACAGACAGGCAAGCCGGTTGGAGGAGGAGACACTCATGGGCGGGACAGCCACCTTGAGTGGGTGTTAAGTGCACTTAGGCCATGAGACACACTGGTCCTCCAAGGCCTTACCAGAAATATATAGTGGAACAGATATTTGCATGTAACACCTCAGCACAAGTATTCTCAAACCAGGAAGCTCACACTGCTGGATGACACCCATGTAGGAGCCTGACATTTGTGAAAAGATCAGTTTATGCAGCCAAATTAGCTTCTAGCTATTGGACGACATTCTGGAGAACAGGGTAATTCCTGAGAAAGATGACAAGAGCTGACATCCTTGATCATGATTATGCAGATGGACGTGTTTGTGGATCAGCAAACTGTGTTAGCTGTATTCCCAGAAGAGCTTAATCTTTGTCCTTCAGAATATCTACAACTATTTTGAGGTTGGGGTGTGAGGGAGCCACATGAGAAAGAAAAAATAGATAAAATACTGTTGTGACCTGAAGGCTTTTGTTCAGAATCCAGTTATATATTTGCTAGTTGATTCTGATCACTTTTCCCCCTGTGGTTTTGCTTTGCAAAGCAAAGTTTTCAACTGCTATCCATTAAATAGCAATCCTTTCACATGTGCCTTTCACTGTTATGGTGTAAGCACACAGCATTCCCACCTGGCCCATTTGTAGGCCTTGTTTGGCCCAATAGCTACTTGGGAAGAAAAGTGAATGATGTGGCTGGAGTATCCTACTTGCAAGTAAAGCTTCAGCCAGCATTTTTAGAGGTAGATGGCAGTCCTATTTAATGAGCACATTTATTTTAATAGGCGGCTTTAGCTGAAGAAAAAAAAGTAGTGAAATATATCTACTATGCACGCACAGACACACACACACACAATCTTACCAAACTATATGATGTAACTGTAACAAAACTCAAGGCGCCTTAATTTTCGAGTAATGATGTGCAGCAATTCAATATGCATAACTGTTTCATTTTAATGAAACAAAGAAAACTAATATTTCTAGATCTTGCATCTTCCCCTCTGTTGTATCTGTGCAAAAGGCAAAGTAAATTAGTCTCTCTACTTACAATGTCCTTTATTATCCAAACGTTGCCGCATCATATTCATATCTACAAATTAAGATTTCAAAAGCAGCAGCCATGTTAAACTAAGTTTCTCATTTGTGCCTTGCAAGCTCATATTTTTCATGTTTATAATCTCTTTGAAATTGAAACAGTTGCCTCTCTTATCCCAGTTCAAGGGAACTGATTAAATAAACAGTTCTAAAACTTTCATTTTCCAAACACTTAGCTATTCTAAGAAAATAACCTCCATATAAATTTTAACAAATGCTGACAAAAGTTATTGCCCCTCAGAGCCCCTACAGGCTGATCCATCTTGGATCAATCTTGAGAAGTTTGTTAGAAATCCAGTACAATACCATATCATCTCATGGACCCATTATGCACAGGGGAAATAACGCACATTCGGGGTGGAATGGCGGCGACTAAAATCACCGATAACGCACGGAGCCGACTGCAACCGGACGCAGCGTTGGTGCATGCCGCCGAAAAAGCCGTGTCAGTGAAACGCGGAAGAAAGCGCAGCTTCCGGGTGACCGGGGCGCAACCAGAAGCGGCACCCGGATCGCAGCGTGCATAATCGGTTACTCTGGGTTTTGCTGCCGCCGCGCCGCACCCCGTGCATAACCGGAGTGCGTCGCGTCTTCCCCCTCCGCGTTTTCCATGTGACCCGAAATCGCCGTTTCGGCGGCCGTGCATAATGGGCCATGATGAGACATTCATGTAGGGTTGCCAGGCCTGTGCCAACAAATCCCATGAGCTTTGGCAGACAAAGCCTGGGCAGGGAAGCATTGCAAGCACCCTAACATAATTTCTGAGAGATGTCACAAAAAAGATGTTATGGCTTCTCATCACACAGAGTTCTATGAATTCTTCCAGCTTCTATGTTGAAGAAGAGTTGGTTTTTAATACCCTGTTTTTCACTACTCGAAATGGCATACAATTGTCTTCCATTCCTCTCGTACCAGCACCCTGTGAAGTACGAGTTACGAGAGCTCTGAGAGAACTGTGACTGACCCAAGATCACCCAGCTGGCTTCATGTGGAGAAGTGGGGAACAAACGTGATTCTCTAGATTAAAATCTGCTGGTCTTAACCAGTATACCACACAGGTTCTCTGAAGAAGAGGGGCTGTCCTGGTCCTTCTGGGCAATCATTTGGAAGTGATGTCACAGAATTCCAGTTTTTTCTCCTACTGTTCACTTGATCAAGTGCAGGCAATTGAGAGTAGGGGCAGGACTTTGCTTATGCCAGGCAGGCACCTGGCAACTCTGTAAGACAGCCAGGTCCCTGTGAGAAATTGTCACATGTCTTTATCAAGGGTTTGCCTTGTAACTCCATGAGCTCTCCCTCATATCCAGACCAAAAGAAAAATGGTGCTTTTGGGACAACAGGGTGACATTCCACCAATCAAGGAGTACCTGATGTAACAGCCCTGTAATATAATCATCCTCAGCTAGCAGACTTTCATTTCCTACCTGATCAACATTGCCTGCAGAGCAACTCCAATAGTGAGAAAACCTTTCCACTACAGATTTTGGGTTAAAGAAATAATCCTCTTTGAATTTAGGTTCAGTTTCATTCTCACACTTTCCAGGTACCACTGTGATTACTGACAATGCTCAAGCTTCAGGATTAGACAACACCTGAATCCCTCCACAATTCTTCCTTCCCCTACCAACATCCTTGATCTCAGCCCAGTTTTCCAACATCCTCACCATCAACTTTCTTGTTCATCCTCACCCTCTCTTCCAGAGAGCATCTTCTCTCCACTAGAGCCCTGACCTGGATAGTCTAGGCAAGCCTGATCGTGTCAGATCTCGGAAGTTAAGCAGGGCCTACCCTGCTTATTATTTGGATGGGAAACCTCTAAGGATGTAGGTAGTAGTTCCAAAAAGGAACACTAAGGGTTATGACACAAAGGCAGGAAGCAGCAAACCACCCCTGAGTGTCCCTTGCTTGGCCATCAGAGAACTCTTGGATCTCTTGGCTATATTACACATGCCAAAAGATAAATAATGAATCACCACCAAAAACATGCTCCCCTCATAAGGCGGGCCATCTGCCTATCCAGAGCAGGTAACACCCCAGCCCAATCCAATGTTTCAGCAGAAGGGAGAATGACAGCTGCCAACTTGAAACAACAAGGCTGGGTTTTCTCTCTCTTCTGCTGCAAATATTTATAGAAGTCACGGCTGTGGAAAGACCCAAAAATTAAGTCCCAAAGGACTGTTGTCTCATGCGTCCAAGCCATGACTTAGGCAATATGGATTAACCTGCTAAACATCACTCTGGGCTGTCTTGTTTACTTTTTTCCTGGTTTTTATACTGTGGTATAAATTTGCTGTGTGTGTGTGTGTGTGTGTGTGTGTCTAAGCTGCTTTGGGCTCCCATCAGAAAGAAAAGTGAGGTAAAAAATAATAAAGGCCTCTACTCCTGAGAAATTGCAGAGGGAAAGAACAGCTGGAAAATGGCCTCTATAGTTATGCTCCAGGTGTTTCTCTATGTCTCAATGTTCTTTTTCTCAAATATCAATGGTAATAATTCCTAGATTGTCACTTGGAAGTAGTGTTACAGTTTTCCAGAATATACTATGACACTTTTGTCAAGTCAATCCCCTACACCAGGGGTAGTCAACCTGTGGTCCTCCAGATGTCCATGGACTACAGTTCCCATGAGCCCCTGCCAGTGTTTGCTAGCAGGGGCTCATGGGAATTGTAGTCCATGGACATCTGGAGGACCACAGGTTGACTACCCCTGCCCTACACTTTCCTTTCAGTAATCTCTTGAGCATCACACCACTTCTTTTCTCCCTAGTCTCCCTTGGACCATTTACGTACTGGGAACTTCATTGCCTCAGCTCCCGTGCAAAAGCACAAATGGGGGGCAGATGAGGTGCACCAGGCCAAATGCTCCCCCTTGTGGGTGCAGGAAGAGGTGAAGCAACCTGCCATGACTAAAACTCCAGCCTGCAGCCCGGCATGAAACCTCCAGTGCGTAAATGGTCTTGGCTAAGCTTCAGAGACTCTTTCTATACTCTTCGGAGTTTTCCCTTCGACTCTTCACTTCCAGCCCAGTTCTCTCATCAGTGTCTTGTTGACCTAACCACTTCTTTTAGCTTTTGTAGCAAGCATTTTAGTTGGATCCAACCAGATTTTCTGATGTTGACAAAAAGAAAGGTTACCTTTGACCATTTAAAAAAGGGTATGCTAGAGATCACTCTAACCTGGTTGGCCTAATCTTGCCAGATCACGGAAGCTAAGCAGGGTTGGCTCAGGTTAGTACTCGGAAAGAGGATCAACAAGTAAGTCAAGGGTTGCTATGCAGAGGCAGACAATAACAAACCTTTTCTGCTTGTCTCTCGCCTTGAAACCCCTACCGGGTGTGGGGATCACCATAAACTCTCTCTCTCTCTCTCTCTCTCTCTCACACACACACACACACACACACACACACAAAATGAGTATACATGTTGAAACAAAAACAAAAATGTGAAACATTGCTGCAATAAGGAGAAGAATGTGGAAAAGAGCTCCTTCTTGTGCAACCAGCCCATGATAATAACACCATCCCATAATTATTTACATAATGTAGACTGCAGTTATTAAGAAAGGTCCCCCTAACATGAATCTCAATTGTTTTAACAAGCCAAATTCTAATCCATACAACTGATGCTATAGGTTTAGCTTACCTTTTTTGTAAGATAACATTTTTCACAAAAAAGGGTAAGAATAGAAATTACTAAATTACCATTATTTAAAGACAAATTATAAATTAGCAATGTGTTCCAGTGTTCCAAAGCAAAGCAAAAATTCAACCACAGTGTGAACAACGGGGGAGGGGAGAGAAAAATCAGCCACTCAGGTGAGTTTTGAAGCTTTATTACGTAGCATACACACAGAACAGGTATACAGAAGGAAAGAAGACTGCAAAGTTCTTAAATGCCTCTGCAAACTTCAGATACTTAATTGAAGTCAAGCAGCCAAAGGCCTATAATATGCTTTTAAAAATTTGGTTTAAAAGGTATTCTGTTCCAACATTTGGTATTTAAATTTGATTGTGATGACTACCTGTATAGATACAAACATGGGTAAGCAGCAGGGAGGCTGCTATTATGAGAAAGGAGAGCATAAAACATAAACATCACAAAATCAAGAGGCAAATGAAGGAACTCGTCTTTGCCTTTATTAGAACTAGAGAAAACAGATTGTGCTCATCTTGCTTGGGGCCAACAACCACATTGTATGGAATTCAGCCAGTCTCCGTCACACAGCTCACTTAGGAGTTTTGCTATGTTAAGGAATGAAGCAGATGGAATATTTTCTTCCAACAAGATAATTCTGGAGGAAACTGTTGAAGTATTTGAAAAGAAAGTTTTTAGCTTAATCTGCTATTTCAGGAGAAGAAAAGGGGGGGGGCGGAGGAAAGGAAGAAAAAACTGAAAGGCCTAATAAAAAGAAAGCATTACAGAAACAGTAATACTAAGGAAAACAAACACTGAAAATGTTTACTTCCATCACTTTATAAAACCAGCTAGTACAAATACATATTTCCTTTGGTGCCTGGATCCTCCAGTCTAGATTGAGAGAGCTGCACACAGAAGCATGTTTCGACACATGTATCACTTTCAATACTTATTCTGTGAGACACTTAAATGTTTACCTATCCTAGATCACAAATATAAAGTAGAATTCTAAACATGTATATTCAAAAATAATCTCACTGTGTTTGATGGGACTTACTCCATAGTATGATGGCAGTCCTACGGTTCAATCCTATTAAAGTCAATGGATTTCGAAGGATTTAAAAATTGCACTGCTAGTCACTCAGATAGAGAATCTGGATTAAAATGAAGCCAAGCAAAACGTTTTTGATGTTAAATCCCCCACAATTTTGAAAAAAGGGCACAGAATATCAAAATCTCTGCCCACTAGATCGTGCCATCCATCTACCTAAAGCACACAAGTAACATTTTTTGAAACAGAGGCCATAGTGTTAGAGCGTCAGGACCCCCTTTATAGTATGAAGGAGGAATATGCTTGCAAACCTCCATTTCTTAATATTTCTGGTATACTTAAGGAAGATCTACTCTAAGGAAGGATGGCTTGGCCAGAGAGCCTGCCCAGAAATCTTTACATATCAGAAATAGGACAATGCTGGCTCTATGTGAGATGTCAACCTCATTCAAGAAGATTACCTGACTATCACAGGAGTGATGCAATTATCGTAACTGCACAAATGAGGGGCTGAGCCATTAAGCTTTCTCTTACCTTAAGACAATGTAGGCAAAGGAATCATTGGCATCCATCAGTTGGCAAATCCCCTCAACACCTGGAAGTATTGTCTCACAAATGTCTTCTCCCAATGAATTAATCGTTCTGGCAGTTTTTGCCATTAATTGCTGGGTCAACAAGCTCCTTTTAACTACGTGGCTCCTACATGCCCAAACACCTATTCAGGGCAGAATGCAAACTCACTCAAAGATTTCTCTTTAATTTGATCAAAATTTATTTGTCCCAGACTTGTGGCAAACATTAGTAAACCCAGCTGAGCCGTATTACGTGAAACCCCTCTGCAAGCTCTGAGGACTCACCAGAGGAGCAGCACCAATGCCACCAGGTTAAGATCCCAGCGAGCTCCGAACGGGAGCAAAGATCACACTGATCTACCTTAACAACTGTCAGAAGATCAGCATGCTCGCTGTCAAGATAGATGGGACCCACTTGTACCACCTTCCTCAAGCAAGGACTAGGACCATCTCCAAGCCCTGTGGCTGAGGGCTGTCTCACCCAGCTCGACTGTATTTAAGGAGGGCCTTGAGGCAACATCCTCCATGGGTGCAACAATTTCTGGGTCAGGGACAAGGGCAGACCTTGGTAGAGCAAGTTACAGAAATCAAGTCTGGGGGTCACCATCACATGGATCACCATGGCTAGGTGTTCAGAGGACAGATATGGTGCTAGTAGCCTAGCCTGACGAAGATAGAAAAATGCCTGGCAGGCTACTCCTAATGGACGGCCACCCGGACTCTCCCCCCAGAACCATTTGCCAGATGTTTGGAAGCAGAATGGTTCGAGCAGAGTCGCTTGAAACTCAACCCCTCCAAGACAGAGGTCCTGTGGCTGGGGGGAAAGGGGCGGGAACAGGCAGCACGTCTACCCACCCTAGCAGGGGTGCAACTTACCATCGTGCCCCAAGCTAGGAATTTGGGTGTGACCATTGATGCCTCCCTGACTATGGAGGCTCAGGTCAAGAGAGTAGCGGGCCAGGCATTTTTCTATCTTCGCCAGGCCCGGCTACTAGCACCCTACCTGTCCCCTGACCACTTGGCCACAGTGATCCATGCGACAGTCACCTCCAGAATAGATTTCTATAACTAGCTCTACGCAGGCCTACCCTTGTCCCTGACCCGGAAACTACAGCTGGTGCAAAATGCAGCTGCTAGGGTCCTCACTGGAACATCTTGGAGGGCCCACATCCAGCCAGTGCTGAGGCAGCTGCATTGGCTGCCAATTGCTGCCCGGATCCGGTTCAAGGTTTTGGTTTTAACCTTCAAGGCCATATGCGGGTTGGGACCCACATACCTGAGGGACCGCCTACCGCTCTATGCCCCCCGCAGGGCCTTACGCTCTGCGGGTGAGAACCTGTTGGTCGTTCCTGGCCCGAAGGAAGCGCGCCTAGCCTCGACCAGGGCCAGCGCCTTTTTGGTCCAGGCCCCTACCTGGTGGAATGAGCTCCTGGGTAAACTGCGGGCCCTGCGGGATTTGTCAGCTTTCTGCAGGGCCTGTAAAACGGAGCTCTTCCACCAAGTCTATGGTTGAGGCTGGGGTCGGCGAATCAGGGACATCGCTCCCCACCCAGGAATTGGAGTGTACGCTACTCCCCCATCCTTTCCTCTTGATAATTGGGGGAGGGATGGGATTTTTAGCCGTCATGTTAGTAGATTGATGTTTTAATGGGAATTTTAATGGGGTTAGTTGTTGTGACCCACCTCGAGCCTGTCGGGAGAGACGGGAAATAAATCTAATAATAATAATACTTTCTTGACCTCTGCTTCCATAGTCAGTGAGGCATCCAAGGTCACACCCAAGTTCCTGGCTTGGGACACAATGGTCAGTTGTGTCCTGGCCAGGACAGGCAGACGTGCTTCCAACCATAGGACCTCCATCTTGGAGGGGTTGAGTTTCAGGTGACTCTGCTCAAGCCATCCAGCCATTAAGCCATAGAGCCTCCCCCACTGATTCTAGGATTGTAGAAAAAGAAACAGATCAAAATCTTGAAGAAGAGAGATTCCAAATTTCAGGATGGCTACTAAGAAAGCATTTATATTATTATTATTAATAGCAATAATGATAATAATAATAATTAATGATAATAACAACAACAATAATCATAGGCCACACTTCCATGTGATTAGGCTCAGGGCAACATACAGAACATCTGTCTCACTTAATATTTCTGGTAATACCTTGGAGGAGGGGTGTGTTTCATAGCTTAATTGCCACACATCCACAGGGTGGGTGTTCCTCCCAAGAGTGCCTCTTCCTCCAACCGGCTTGCCTGTCTGTCCAGCAGGCAGCCAATCACCTTTCATTCCCCACCCCTGACCACACCCTCTTCCTTCCACTTTCCTCTGAGGCTTGGACGCTGGAGATCTCTACTGTGTGAGAGCTGCCCTTGCCAGTGAATTCCATAACAGCTGCCTGCAGCTTTTCCAGGTCCTGAGGGGAGGGGGAGGCTGTCCACAGAGTCCTTCCACCCCTCCTCCAATCTAGCACCCGTTGTATTCCTGAATGCAATAGGCCTGGCCCCTAGTCAATAAAATGGCAATAAAATATTAAAACATTACAGTACATCACCCTACTATATTGCAATAATTTAGCTGATTTTCTTTTGCTTAATTGTTCCAGCACTGTGGTTGGGAGACCTTCTGGGGCCACATAGGGCACAAGTAGGGCAACCTACACGTGATCTGAACTTCCAGAGTAAGGGAGGCATGAGAGATCACCCCCAGATTCCTGATGGGTTCCTATTAAACATACATGATCTTGTAGGACAATCTTAATTTCAGAGTACATGGGGGAGGGGGGAACAATCCTTAAAGGATAAAAATAAGGAATTTGTATCAAGCTTGGAAACAAACTGAAAGCTAGTATAGTCGATCCAATATAGGCTTTCACTCACATTGTGGTAACCCTTCTTAACTTTCAGGCTACTGTGTTCTAAGCTAGTTATATTTTCTGGACCATCTTCATGCAGAGTATGTTATTGCAGTTCAGTCTGGATATTATAAGATGGGACCTGGCCACTACACTTTTTTCAGCAATGGCAGCAACTCCTAGACAAACTAACAAAAAGCATTCCGAAACATCTCTTCCATCCATTTGTTTGAAGACAAGCAGTATGCCAGAATCCCGCTTAAAATGTGAATCAGTTCATTTAGAGGGAGTGCAGACCTAGTGAGAATGGGTTATACATGATTTTTTAAAATGTCTGCATGCTATATTGTAAACTGATATCATATTTTCTCTACCAAGTTTAGCCTGGTAAACAGTCTTTGACTTTGTCCTGTCATTTCCATGTTAAGGAGAGGGAAACAATGACTAGAAACCAACTGAAATTATTAGATCAATGAAAATCAAATTTTAAATATCAAGTTTCAATAACCTAATTATAAAGCTTTTAGTGATATTCTAATTACTCTGGAATTTTGAGGATATGTTTCTATAACATATCTTCTGCTGGGGATACTGGATTCAGAAGAGGCTTGAAAAACAAGCCTTCCGTGTGCCAGAAATACTTCAGCTCATAAGAAAATTCAAATTGCAGGCGAAAAAAAATGAGAATTACAGGCATAAAACTTAATCTCAGATAGCATGTGCTGGAAAATAATGTTTTCTGTCCCAAGTCCTAGAGAGCGCTTATCGGTGTAAATAATACCAAAGTAATAGAGCAAAAAAAAAAACAACCCTCACTTCGTATGAGGTTACTTAATATGTTCAATTGTACGCTTCCATTCATGGGCCACTTTGCTGGATATAGGTCTAGGTTGCATGCATAATGTTGTGGGTTAGAACATACATGCATCAGTCTAACTGATTGCCACCATCATTCATCATTTGGGGGAGAACAGAAGGTCTGGACCCTTGAAGGTCTCCACTCTACCATCAGCACCCTCCTCCACTCTACTGTCAGTACCAAATATCTGTTCCATTTGAGCAGCCTGCAGCCTGGGAGGTTTGTTGGATTGGGGTCATATGTGCAGTGTACTTCTCAGCCCTCTCAGCTCAGCACCACCAGGTTTCAATTTACCTTTAAATTACCAAAATGATCAAAGCAACAATTCACAGTACAAAAAGTACATTGAAAATGTGAGTCTACCAAGTTTTATGATAAACATCTAAATATACGTGTTCATCCTCAATGCTGCATAATCATTATCCTGGCTAAAGACGTGGAGGTCTAGAAACAGTAACCAGCTCCTTCCCCCTTTTCTCTCAGGGACTTTAAAAATTATGTGGTTTAAAAAAAATTAAAATCACAGAATCACAGAATCATAGAGTTGGAAGGGGCCATACAGGCCATCTAATCCAAACCTCTGCTCAACGCAGAATCAGCTGAAAGTATCCTAAAGCATCCAAGAAAAGTGTGTATCCAACCTTTGCTTGAAGACTGCCAGTGAGGGGGAGCTCACCACCTCCTTAGGCAGCCTATTCCACTGCTGAACTACTCTGACTATGAAATTTTTTCCCCTGTTATCTAGCCAATAGCGTTGTACTTGTAGTTTAAACCCATTACTGCGTCCTCTCCTCTGCGGCCAACAGAAACAGCATCCTGCCCTCCTCCAAGTAACAACCTTTCAAATACTTAAGGAGGGCTATCATGTCCCCTCTCAACCTCCCTTTTCTCCAGGCTGAACATTCCCAAGTCCCTCAACCTATCTTCATAGGGCTCTATTGGCTCCATATCATCCTCGTTGCTCTCCTCTGTACCCTTTCAATTTTATCTACGTCCTTCTTGAAGTGAGGCCTCCAGAACTGCACACAGTACTCCAGGTATGGTCTAACCAGTGCCGTATACAATGGGACTATGACATCTTGTGATTTTGATGTGATACCCCTGTTGATACAGCCCAAAATGGCATTTGCCTTTTTTACCGCTGCATCACACTGCCTGCTCATGTTTAGGTTACAATCCACAAGTACCCCAAAATCTCATTCACACACAGTGTTACCTAGAAGCGTATCCCGCATCCAGTAGGCATGTTTTTCATTTTTCTCACCCAGATGTAGAACTTTACACTTATCTTTAATAAATTACATCTTGTTCTCATTTTTCCCATTTTTCCATTGTGTTCAGATCTCAGATCTTGAACTCTGTTTTTATTTTCTGGAGTATTTGCCAGTCCTCTCAATTTGGTGTCATCTGCAAACTTGATGAGTAGTCCCTCCACCCCCTCATCTAGATCATTAATAAATATGTTAAAAAGTACCGGACCGAGCACCGAGCCCTGAGGTACCCCGCTACTCACCTCCCTGCAGTCTGATGAAACACCATTTACAACAACTCTTTAAGTTCGGTTCTCTAACCCGGTGGTCCCCAACCACCGGGCCGTGGCCCGGTGCTGGGCCGCAAAGGCCCCGGCACCAGGCCGCGGCTCCCTCTCCCCGCACTGCCGTGCAATCGCCCTCCGCACCACCGCCGGTCCGCAGCCTTAAAAGGTTGCAGACCACTGCTCTAACCAATTCCCTATCCACCTAACTATCTGAAAATCCAGATTGCAGTCCTTCAATTTATCCATCAGAACATCATGGGGAACCTTATCAAAAACTTTACTAAAATCCAAGTAAACGACATCAACCGAATTTCCACGATCCAGCAAACCTGTTACTTGGTCAAAAAAGGAAACCAGGTTGGTCTGACAGGACCTGTTGGAGACAAATCCATGCTGCCTTCCTTGGACCACCAAATTGTCCTCCAGATGTTTTAATATCTGCTCCATTATCTTCCCCACAACAGAGGTTAGACAAAATAGAGGAAACTAATTCAAACTAATTAAATATTTTCTCTTTTGGAATGAGTGCATTCGTTTTAGTCACTCAGAATGAGTAAATTTTTTTAAACACTAGATCACAGTAATTCCTGGAATACAGGAGATATTTTAAATGGTGTTTTTTAAATTTGAAAGTAATTTTGTCCAGAATAAATAAGTTGATGTGTCTCATACACAATAAAATGCAGTTAAAAGGTCACTGTTTACACTGTCATAAAGTTGAATGTGATATCTGAAAATGTTACTAGTTTTGTTAGGATTGTATGGAACTGTTTCTGTACTGATAAGCTGTCATTACTCCTCATACACTATTTTCTATTTTCAACTTCCATTTTTTCCTAACTTCCAGACAGCAAAAAGAAAGATACACAGCAGTTCGCAGCTCATTTTCTCTTTAAAATTAGGTATACATTCAATTTTGCTTGTAGAAAATGAACATAACTATAGTTTGAAATTTTATAAATATAAGAAGAGCAGAACTTTATATTATAAGTTATAAACTATACATATTGTGTTGTTAGAACAGTAAACATAAAGTTTAGGTTTAAGATAAGCAACTATTATACTTTAAAAAATTCTTCCTCCTGAGATCCCCCCATGGTTTTAAAATTTTCTTAAAATTTTGCACACCTATTTTTTTTAATCGCATATCTAATGCTGGTCCACTTTGGTTAGAACAACCAGAACTATAGAATCACAGAGTTGGAAAGGGTCATACAGGTCATCTAGTCCAACCCCCTGCTCAATGCAGGATTTGCCTAAAGCATCCAGGATAAGTAGCTGTCCAGCCACTACTTAAAAACTTCCAGGGAGGGAAAGCTTACCACCTCCTTTGGTAGCCGATTCTACTGGTGGACTATTCTGATTGTGAAATTTTTTTCCTGATATCTAGCAGGTACTGTTTTACATGCAGTTTAAACTCATTACTGGGGCCCTATCCTATGCTGCTGACAGGAAGTGCTCCCTGCCCTCCTCCAAGTGACAGCTTTTCAACTACTTAGAGAAAGCAAATATACCCCTTCTCAACCTCCTCTTCTCCAAGCTGAACATTCCCAAGTCCCTCAACCTATCTTCATAGGGCTTGGTCCCCAGGCCCAGATAATCCTCACTGCTCTCCTCTGCACCCTCTCAATTTTGTCTACATCCTTTTTGAAGTGAGGTCTCCAGAGTTGCACACAGAACTCCCGGTGCAGTCTGAATAATGTAGTATACAGCAGGATGATGACATCTTGTGATTTTAAGTAATGCCTCTGCAGCCCAAGGCTGCAATCGCCGATTTTACCATCACTTCATATTTAGCTTACAGTCCATGTACCTTAATATCTTCAGAGCAGGAAGAAACAACATTTACATGTCCTCCCCAAACTCACTTCTGCCATTGTTCCATTCCCATTTCCCTCCATCAGTTTTGTGAAGAAGAGAGGCAATGGAGGTAGTGACACCCTCCCACAGCCTAGGAACCATCCTCCCCCTTCTATGATAAGCTAAACCATAGTTCTGCCAGGAAAGAAATAAGGCTTTTAATGGGATAAAATAGGAACAGGGCAGAAAATGCGGAGTTTTGCATCGCCTGCTTATTGTACTGATTGTGGAATGCTCCAGTGGCTTTTTCTCTGAGACATATTTAAGGATTTTCTTTGTTTTTGTTTTTTAAGGCTCATCTGGAAAATATACAGAAGTCAGTCACATGAGTCATGCCGAGAATAGTCATGACACCACCTAGATGTTCTAGAGCTGCCCCACCATACCTGGAACTGCCAAGAACATGGGGTTTTGGGGACATGGGGAGACAAGAGCACTGTATGTGCTATGATACCACTTCTGGATTGACCAGAAGCATCATCATGCCACTCCAGAAATGCCTAGGAATACCATGATAAAACTATCATTCCAGGAAATACTTAGAGAGATGTAATGTTACTTTGTGGTTTCCCCCAAAATGACAACACATCGCACACAATGTTGGCTTCGAAATATATTAGTATTATTTGCGCCCACTGCAGTGCCAAGCAGCAGTCAGCAGCAAGGGGTACCAGCAGAAGTTCTCCTGCTATGGCAACCCTAGGATGCTGCTCACATATACAGTAACTAATATATAAAGTGAAAAATCATCACAACAATTTTGCATTGGTTCTTACTCCTGTGCTGGGAAAGGAGACCACTCTACGCTAATAGACTAGCTGTGGTTTCAAAATCGTAGCCCATGAATTCAAGCTTTGAAAGACAACACATATTAGCAGTATTTAATATACTATAATTATTTTCCATAATGATCCTCATTTAGCATGACAGTCGAGAAACAAAACAGAGGTAAATACAATTAGCCCCACTGACCACTGACTTTTCCAGTCTTCTCTTATTTTAAGAATAATGTGATAAATGTTCAGCTAACTGACATAAAACAATGCAGAGAATACTAGTCCAGAGAGCTTCTGTATCACAGGTCCCAAAATCCATGCAACCTAATTGGTATATTATGCTAATTGTGCATCAATTATGTAAATGAAACATATTAACTGTGCATCCCCCCTTTTATTTGCTCCAATCAAATTTCACAAAAAAGCCAGGAACAAGTAGCAGCAGAATCTTCTCATCTGACTGTCTGCTTGTGCAAAAGCAGTGCCTTTCTTCACTGCATGGCAAAATGCATTGGGAGAGCAATGTGGCAAAAGGCTGTGTCCTACTAACCCAGTATTCATTGCTTCAACAATTCACACCTCCTTCATTAACATGGAAGTTCTAAAGAGGAAGAAAAACTCCTTGTTTTTCATCTCAAGTCTCATTTGGCAAATGACAAAACATTTCCCCCTAAATCATGGTTAGAAGATAAAAGTTATACCTTTACAGTAAACAAGAGGAACCACTAGCTGCAGTTCTATGGATGCTTCTAGGAAGTAAGTCCCATTTCTATCAGTAGTTTAGGAAATCTGAGAAAACATTGGATCCTACCAAAGAACAAGAACATGTGCAGAAATATCTTTTCCCAGCAACTGCAGCAACAGCAGCAGCCCACCTCCCCCACCCCAAGAAACTTGAAGTTGAGTTGAAGACCCTTTAAGAACAAAGTTCTTAAGTTAAGAACACCATAGTTGCTGCACTCTCATAAAAGTGAAGGGGGAATGATTTTGCTGAGTTTCCCTTTTTCACTGCGGTACTGTTCCATCACCAGGGAGTACACAGAACCCACTGATCCTGAAACAGCCTGCTTGCTCTGTTTCAAAATCCAAGTGCATGTTTGTTCTTTCAGAAAAACTTCCTTGGAAAACACAGTTGTTCTACAATATGTTCCAAATATACTTTTCAGAGACAGTGTGTGAAATGACAGGCTATGCATTACATGCTTCATGTGCATACAATCTGAACGAGATAGAAGGATGTTTCCATCTCCCTACCAAACAGTGACAGCACAATTCTAAGCAGGGATCCACCTTTCAAAGTTCACTGGAATCAGTGAGCTTACCAAGGTGTCACTGTGTTTAGGATTGTAACTTCTAGTGATTCTGGAGAAAAACAACTCTAGCAATTCTCACCAGCAATGTTTTAACAACACATTCCCCAAAGGCCAAAACAAGAAAAGGCAAGAGCAGTAGTTTTCCAGAAAACAGAGGTGGTCCCGCCTAATCAACTGGACAGTTGGACCATATGATACTTGATAAAGACCAAGCTAGTAACGTGTTGATGATTACCAGATGTAACATTATCAAGGCAATCATTTGACATTTTTAGTCTAGTGCACATTTCATTTGCAATACACATTCTGTCCACTTCTGGCAACCCATTATCCACCAATTCATATTGCAATCCCAGACTTTATATTCTTCTGAGACCACTGATTTCAATAGAATTAAAACGCTATAATGACTTTAGATAGCATTGTTAGCTCAACATCCTTGGCTCCACAGGAGCCTGACAACTACCACCCCATCTCACATCTAGCGTTTCTGGGGAAGCTGGTTGAAAGAGTTGCTGCAGGCCAAATATCAGCATTCCTGGAGGAAACTTCAGGCCTTGACCCATTTCAGTCGAGACAGCACTAGTCGACCTAGTCGCACCAACTAGACTGAAGCGGATCAGCGCTGCTGGTACTATTAGACCTGTCAGCAGCGTTTGAGCCGTCAATCATGAGCCGTCAACAGGATATGGGGGACAGCCCTCAAATGGCTGATCTCCATCCTCTGGGGTCACGGACAGAGGGTAGCGATAGGAGAGAATCTAGCTGTCACCACCTCACATGTGGTGTCCAACAAGGAGCAGTCCTCTCTCCTATCTTATTAACATCTTCATGCGCCCTCTGGCTCAGCTGGTGTGGAGGTTTGGCCTGGGTTGCCACCAATACGCAGATGACACCCAGCTCTTCCTCCTAGTGGATGACCACCTGCCCACCCTGGATAGTGTGCAGCTCCTAGTGACTCAATCTGCCAGGAACCTGGGCATGATCCTGGATGCTTCCCTTACAATGGAAACCCAGGTCACAAATTATGTTTTAATGGGTTTTTACGGGATTTTATTGTACTTGTGAATCTTGTAAACATGATGAGACATTTCAGAGTGGCGGTATATAAATATAAGTATAAATAAATAAATTTTAAGAAAGTAGCGAGGCTGGCATTTTACCACCTCCGCCATGCCAAACTACTAGCGCCCTACCTGATCCCTGAACACCTAGCCACAGTGATCCATGCGACGGTGACCTCTTGTCTGGACTTCTGAAACTCGTTCTACGTAGGCCTACCCTTATATTTGATCCGGAAACTACAACTGGTGCCGCGGCCAGGATTCTCACTAAGACATCACAGAGATCTCATATCTGGCCAGTACTCCAAGAACTCAGCTGACTCCCAGTTGAATTCTGGATTAAGCTTAATGTTTTGGTAATCACCTTTAAGGCCATACACAGTCTTGGGCCCAGTGTATCTCTGCCTCCCTGCCTATACCCCCAAAAGAGCTTTATGCTCTACCACCTTTAGGGCTGCAGATCCCTAGCCCTAAAGAAGGACGTCGGACCTCAACAAGGCCCAGTGCCTTTTCAGTCCTGGCCCCCACCTGGTGGAACGAGCTCCCTGAAGAGATCAGGGCCCTGTCTGAGCTTCCACAATTCCGCAGTGCCTGCAAAAGACAGCTCCTCCACCAGGCATTTGCTTGAGGCTGACTGACTCCAAACATCTACAGCCCCCCCCCCGACTGAGAGGTCGAACCTGCCAAGGGATTGTCAACGTTATTTTTTTGTGAAAAGCTGTTCTAGTTGGTATGTTATATCATGATTGTTATCAGTTATACTGTTATATGTTCTATGTAAATGTTCTACAGTGTTTTATGTAAACCGCCCAGAGTCATAAGGAAGGGCGGTATAAAAATCTAAATAAAATACAATCTATAAAATGGGATATTAGAAAGGAACTATTTTCACAAATTTAGTATGCATGGAGAAAAACCATCCCCCCTCCAGAAAAATAATGTGAAACTTTTAGGGAAAATTGAGAACATTTCCACACCCTTTAAATGTAGTGAAATGCTTACCTTAGACAGTCGTTATATTCTAGCCCCTTCATATGATGTCGCCGACATCTAGCATCTGGGCAGTAACCCGCCGGGCTGTATCCTCCATTTTAAAGTGCTAGTTGGTAAATCACAAACAGTGGATTCACCAACCTATGTAGCGTTAGCTAATGGAGAGCAAGGCAACCAATGGAGGAAAGTTATGGAGGCTAAAAAGCACGGTAAAGGCACGTGCCTCATCCCGCCCTTGCTTCTGCCCACCTGTCCCAGGGATAGAATGTCTTTTTTAAAATGTCTGACAACCTGGAAGCGATGTCAGGAAAAAAAAGAATTTTTCTCCCACATGGCCATTGTGTTATCCCATTACAGCCCCTCAATGTGTGACTGAGGAAGACAAGAGGGACACCGATGGGAGGGAGAAGACAGAAAAGGCGCATCCCAACCCTAGGCTCGGCTGCACCTATTCTAGTGCTGCAGTGTTCCCAGCTGAGTTGTGACAGGAGGCACTCACTGCTCACTCACTCACTTGCAGGGGCAGCTTCCTGAAAAAAAAGGGAGAGATTCTGCAGCTCAGCATTCTGGGAAGCCTCCCATGAAGCTCAGGTCTAGGAAGCTACTTCCTTGTCTGGCTGGGGAAGGGAATTGCACCAAGGGTGACCAGTGGGGCCAGGAGATGCAGTGAAGCCCAAGGAGGCCCTGGCAATGTCGCCTGCTACAGCCCTGCTGTGGCTAGCAGCTCCTGCAGCACCAGCACCAGCCCCAGCAAGGACGGCAGCAGCACCTGGAGGCCGTTCCTGCTGGCAGCACTGCCTGTTCAGTGCTGCCAGCTGCAGTTTGGCTCCATCTCTGCCAAGCAAGAAGAAGCCATTCCACACAATGAAACAGTTTCCTGTGAAAGATTGGGAGACTTAACTTCAGGTTAATCAAAACTCGTGATTCAATATGGGGTAGTGTTGAAAAAGCACTATTCATGTATGATGAGATGCAAAGGCATAGCAACGGAGAAGTATAAAATAAAAAAATTAGCAGGCATAGCAGGACCTTTAAAGCAGTGGTCCCCAACCCTCGGTCCGGGGACTGGTACCAGTCCGTAGATCAGTCAGTACCGGGCCACGGTTCCTCCTCATCCTCCTTCCCAGCTGTTGCCTCGGGGGCTGCCTCGCCACTCTGCCGCTGGCTCACCTTTGGTGCTCTCTAGCGGCCACCATGGCTGGGGCTCCCCCTTGGCATGGCACTGCGCAGCTGCTGCTGGCAACGCCCCCCAGCGGGCAGCGGGAAGTCAGGGGCGCCGGCGGGAAAGCAAGTGGAGCAGGGGCTCAGGTGGTGGCGACGTCCCTCAGCAAAAGACTACCCCCTCAGGCCTCAGTAAAATTGTCAATCATTGACCGGTCCCCGGTGATAAAAAGGTTGGGGACCACTGCTTTAAAGCATGAAGAAAGGGGATTAGCTGCCTGGCTTTATTGACAGGCGGAAGATTGTCATGTATAAACTACATTGCTCTCTTCCGCCATTTCAAGCAGGCAATGTGGTGGGTGAGAAGCGCGAAAAGTCAGCAGAGAAGAGCGAGATATCAAAAAGGTGAGGAGGGGCCAGGAGGGGCAATTATATTTAGCGTTACGCCATTTAACTGGTGTAACACTATTTTTACCAATGTGCAGAAATGCCCTGAGACATGCAATACCCAAAATCATGTTACAACAGAAAATGCATCATTTATAAAAGAGTATAAGAGTACAGTAAGATACTGCCAGGAACTGACCACACACTTTTAAAATTATGTTTTAAAATTTGCTTGGAAATAAACCAAAACCAAAATGCCAAAGATATTTTTCCATCCAATAAGAATTCCAAAAGAGTTCTATAATATAAATAATAGCACTGTATCTCATTTATAGCACTAGCATAGTGATTTTCCACTCTTGCTGCTGAAATCATGTAAATTAAAGCGGCTTTATATACCGTATGTTGTTTAATATAGGTATTATCACCCTAAAACACCCCTAAAGCTATCTGATCCTATACAAATCCCTGGTATTAGGGACTCTACATCAAACAGCCTTAAAGAAATGTACTGTAAAATGGTAATGGGTGAAGACTATTTGTTAGCAAAACATTTCTCCTGATTCAGTCCCACTGAAAGAAGTGAATAGGAAGTGGAACTTCATAATCTTGTTGAATTTCACAAAAATTATTTGGCCATTTCAAATTTATCCAAACAGGTTGTTCAGCTAATAATTTTATACATAAGATTAAATATGACTTCTCACTGAAATTCCTAAAAATTCCCTGTAGAAGATAGCAAGAGAGCAATGGGGACAGAAATCAGGACAGCCATTTTTACATAAGTAGAAGCTTCACTATTTGCACAGTTCAAAAACACCAACACAGACTCAACTTTTTAAAAGCTTTTGCAACACTCAACTGGCCAAAAAGACACAATCTCTTGGGGACACACATATCATTCAGAAGAATATTGCTAAGCATCTGTTGCAATTTTTTCTCAACACTTCCCACATATTCCTCAAAAATGACCATTTACTCCAATGAAGCAGCAATAAAATACATCCAAAACAGCACAGATATTAATTAAAATGTATTGGAGAGCATTTTTAGTTTGCTCTGGGAGAAAAAGAAAAGCTTGATATCTTCTGTTATAAATAATACGACCCACAGCCTGGACCAAACAAAGTGAAAGCTTTGTTATTATTATCTGGGAGAAACTGACGTTTAGTGTACATAAGGAAGTAATTGAAATGATTCCTTCCAAGTACAAGATTACATAATCTTCTGGCCACAATTCACCACATAGTTAAGGCGCTAAACCCACTTGTTTAATTGAATAGAGCATGTTTACCTCTGCTAAATTGTAACTAAGCAGCTGATGATTTCAGTATCATCTTGTTGCTTTCTCCTCTGTGTTTATGCATTGAACAATAAATAATGTGTGGAGTTGGAAACTGACAACTAAAATTCTCAACAAAAAATATTTGTAACTGATCAAGCCTTTCTTTGAAAATGCTGCTATCTTAATTGCTGTGATTGGGCCTATTACCAGTTAATTGATACATCAGATGCTCAAAGAAAGAAGAGTAAGGTTTCTTCATAACTGGATATCTCTTTCCAGCCTTTGGCATATGTGGCAGTGAAAACTTATGCAGAATTATTCCAGATAAAAGTGACCAACTACCTGGAAAAATTACTAGTTACCCATTTCCCACTAAGCCAAGGTATATTTTTTTTCACTAGACTTATTGTCAACCCTGCTGCAGATAACATTCATTGATTTTAACAACTATGTATAGGATTGCATGGCAGGGGGCTTTGCAAGCAAATGTTTATAGGATGAGCAGTCCTATTTTGGAGGGGGGAAACCAAAAAGTAAACCAATTTTAGCCACTAGAGTTTGGGAATGAAGGAATGATTCTACAGTCTGAAAGAGGAAAGGACTACTACTCTCCCATTCTTTTCTTACTGTCTTGGGAGGTGAGGTGGAGAAAGGCAGTTATCTACTTGTTCCAGACTGATACAGAATAGCTTTTTTTCTACATTGCATGATGCTTGCCAGACCTAAACAGAAAGAAACCAGGATGTTTTGCATTGTTACCCTAGCTGTTGATCATTAGAAAACACTTGATACAGGGAACACACTATCCTCTTTGGAGACCTGCTATGACAGATTTCATTCACTATGCCAACAGAGAACCAACAATTGGCACCTGCAGTAGAGGAATATTGTGAAGGAAGGGGAAGATAAATTGGTGACATCTTAATTGGAAGGTAGGGACAAGAAAGGTCTATCATTCCCTATAGCTCCTTGAGCCAAACCGTATTTATAAGAGCTACAAAAGACAACAAGATCTAATAGTTTTCAGAACTGGGATTTTTCATCTTGTGCTGTGGCCAAGGACTAAAGACGTCCCTTATTGTGGTATGAGCAACTCAGTATTATAAAGATTAGGAAACATCAGTAATCCTGTCAGAGACTCATGACTGGATCTCACATACTGCAGGATCAATAGAGCGTGTGTGTGTGTGTTCACAGCGTTTACCTCCTGACCAAGGTCATCATTTTGACGAAATTCGACGACCACAACCAGAAAACCTTGATGCGTATGTTTCCATTATGTATTTAGCACACAGTACAGAGACAAACACTCCCGCCCCCTTCTCTTCCGTCAAGAGAGGATAAACGAAGGAGCGTCTATGCGGGCCTCACTCACCTATCATAACCGACGGGGGGCATGGGCGCGTGCACATACCCTGTCCCCACCCGCAGCTCAAATTCCAGCCTTCAGAATGCAACGCTCCCTGCAGGCAGTCGAGACGAGTGTTGCGCAGACGAGGCAAGGCTTACAGCAAGTGCATGATGGGAAATGTAGTTCCTCGTTCGCTTACCTTCCTAGCTGCTACACTTAATAAACCCTATGTCATGTGACCAGGACAAATTGATGCCTTGAGAGGTGGTTGGTGCGGCGACCGCCCGATGCTGTCTCTGCAATAATTCATATAAAGTAAGCCAGGGAGCAACACGCAGTGGTCCCTTCCTTACCTGACTCTCTTCCAATAATATGGGAGGGTGTTTGGGGAAGTAAAATTATTGGGACAAAATCAGGTTTTCACAGGCACGCTGCATTCCTGTTTGTCCATCCATCAGCATACATGAGAAGTGGGCAGAGAATGAAGCGTGTCATCATACTGTAAACGTGTTTCACAAAAAAAGAGGATGTACAGGTGAAGCGTTATTACAGGTGCTGCGTCACATGTTCCCAAGCAGTGCTTCCTTAGCAATCAATAAGTTCTCAAACAGAAACACGTTTAAGAATAGATCATCAGTGCAAATTTTGGCGTCCAAACTATGATGAATAGCATTTTACTATTAGTGAGATCTAATAATATAAACACCTGTCCAGGGAACGTTCTTTTAATATTAGCGGCGCTCAGACTTTTTATTTTTGACGCCACATTCCTGTTTCCTGCCGTAGAGATGCAGGAGCAGGGAAACGTTCAGCTATAAAGTTAGACTGACTGAACAGTTATGCAGTTGTTAAATTGCCCAGCCTGAGCAGAGGTGAATGGTTTATGCATTTAACAGCAAGTACAGTTTATTTCAGTGGATTTTTAATAAATGTGTTAAATCTTTGATTAATCTTAATCTTAACAAATTCAGATACAATACATTTGGAAAATAATGGTGAACAAATAAGAAAACGAAAATACATTCGTAAAATTAAAAATATACGGCAGGTACGTTAGGTTGGAGAAGTGAATGGGACATTTACATCTCTTACAGCTGCTGACAGTATCTTCACCTGTATTAGTTTCTCCCCGTTTTTCCCAGAGCATCTAAACCTTCCCTCCATGAGGTCAGACACACACACATTTTTTTATAATAACACAATCCAGTTCGGAGAGGCTTCACGTATGCCTTTTCTACCATAAGTAAGGGCAGAAGAAGGGCACGCGACTACCCTTTGAGTCACCGAGCATGCTCAGTCTTCACCGACCCGGCGGTTCCCAAAGGTGTCTTTATTTTGTACATGCTTGGCCAAGGCACAGCTATGCATTATTCCCTTTGCATATCTCTTCTCGTAGCTTGGCTTCTCGGACTGAGCGATTTCTTCCTTTGGACGAAGGGGACTCCCGCACTGCTTGAGGCCAAAGAAAAGGCGAGCGGCTTCAGTTGCTGCTACTGAGCACGCGTGCCCTCAGGCGCGCCTGGGGTCCTTGCGCAGCAGGGTTTCTGACCAGGGCGGAATTCTTGGGCTACACGGACTGGTTGTTGACACGTTGCCTAGCAACAGAGTCCCTAGGAGCGTGCTGGTGTTAGAAACAGGCAACTCCTCCCTCCCCCGCCCCCCTCCTCGTCCCGCATCCACACCGGATCCTGCGAAGGGGCTAAGCCGCGGGCTGAGGGACAACCGATGCAGGGGAACGGAGTTTAGGACGAGGGTTTATTCAGTTCATACCCCCCCCCCCACTTTCCTCCCCAAGTTGTTTTGATTTCCCAGTCTTCATTTCCAACCCATCCTCTGTCAGCCACCTGGAAAGATGGTGGCGGAGAAAGAGGGCTCCTGCCCCTCCAAAGAGAGACCCGTACAATTTCAGGAGCCCCTGCGGCAAGGAAAAAGAAGTAGGAAGCAGGTCAGCGATGGATTCACTATCAAAGCCATGATGAAAAACACGGTGGTACGTGGCACTTACGAGGCTTTCTGTTGGGTTTTTGTTTTTGTTTGGTTTTGGTTTCACCAAATCACGCTGGAAGGGAATCAGCGGACCATCGTCAAGGACTGGGGATGACAAATTGCCGCGTCAGCTGTGCGTGGGGATCATTTGCCTGCCCCTCTTCCCAAACAGCCTCTCACGGGGGGGGGGGGGTGAGAGAGAGGTGGATCACATTTAAATCATCACCTCTGTCACCATATCCAAATACCAGGATAATGTATTTCACCAACTCACCTTTTTAAATGTATTATTATCATTATAAAACAGACATTTGCAAAACTATTTCATTTGCAATAGCCATACTCCTTTATACCCATAAATGAAATGCTAATTGTTGCTCCCCCCCCCTTTTTTTTTAAGCATGTTAATTTTTTGGGAAATCGGTCTTTTGGCTTTTCTTGCATGTAGTGGAGAGTGCCATCCTCAACCTCAGCAGAGTT
This sequence comes from Paroedura picta, assembly GCF_049243985.1. Lineage (NCBI taxonomy): Eukaryota > Metazoa > Chordata > Lepidosauria > Squamata > Gekkonidae > Paroedura > Paroedura picta. The sequence continues at coordinate 92,989,618 of NC_135369.1, read as the reverse complement.
CGCCTTTCTAAGTCCCTTAAGGACTAACTCTGCTTAAGATGGAGGTCTTGTTAAAATCCTCCTGTCTGTTTTCCCCACATACAGTGTTTTAGAAATTTAGCATAGGATCAATGGTCAATTCTCCAAGACCAGTGTTATTTCAGAGCTTCTTTTGGCGCAGAGTGGTAAGGCAGCAGAAATGCTGTCTGAAGCTGTCTGCCCATGAGGTTGAGAGTTCGATCCCAGCAGCCGGCTCAAGGTTGACTCAGCCTTCCATCCTTCCAAGGTTGGTAAAGTGAGTACCCAGCTTGCTGGGGGATAAATGGTAGTGACTGGAGAAGGCACTGGCAAACCACCCTGTATTGAGTCTGCCATGAACACGCTAGAGGACGTCACCCCAAGGGTCAGACATGACTCAGTGCTTGCACAGGGGATACCTTTACCTTTACCTAGTGTTATTTCTCATATCTTTTCCATTCAAATTACTCTCAGAGTTATTAAACATAATTGAATAACGGCTTTTTAAAAAATGGTTACAGCATTGTTGTTGCTTTACCTGAATGAAAATGAGTAAATATACCTTATTATGTGTCCAAACTGAATGCATATACCTGAATACACATGCATGTGTGTCTGAATTATGCTTTTACAAACCTGAGCAAAATCATTGTGAAAGACACAGATTTAGGAACTTGCTGTATTAACATCATTCACTTGTAATTATTGAACAAAACAGAGGAAATGCAATAACTATTTCTTAATTATGTTCCAAGTCAGTAGTTGCTTTCTTTCTTCAATCACCTGCATGTTTATTCAGATGTATCCTCGTACCACGTTCATAAATATTTGCAGCTTTTCTTGTTATTTTATTTACAATTTCATTCTGTTCATATTTTCTACAACTCTCACAATGCAGTGCACAAACCTGTTATCATGCCAGCTCTTGATTCTGCAACTCCAGAAAACCGTGCTCATACTTACTGTGTAAATTGCTGTGTACTTGCTATTCATCCTAGTTATGGTTATGGGGGGGGGGGTGTGAAACAAGATGGTGGACTAGATGGACCACTGGTCTGACCCAGCAGACATTCTGTGTGTTCTATGGGGTCCCTGTGTCCTTAATAATCAGTTCCACAAGCAAAGACAGGTTGGTCTTTAATACCATCAGGGAAAGTCCTGGTAGGCCAATGGCCTGGGAGCTGCCTTTCCCTGCCAAGGCTGCCGCAATCCAAAGCAGTGACTGCCCTGGTTCTGGACAAGATGGCCCTCACAACTGCCACCATGAACAATCTGCCTCTTGTCAGCAAACTGGCAGAATAGGTCTTGAGCAGAGCAGCCAGCTCTCTGGCAGTGGGTCCCATGCCCACACACAAGACGAGTACTGGGGCAGCCCAGTTGCTGCAGTGGAGTCAACTTCTGTTCCCTCACCACACACCACTGTGGCAAGGCTTGGGATGTTAGAGTGAAGGTTCTTTTCTAGGCCATTCCTGTTTCCCATACTAACCCTGGATACATGATTTGAGATACTCAGGTCCAAAACTGAATTAGCACTGTATATGATTCTTACCTAGCAGTCCCCATGCCTTTGATTTGTGGTGCTCTCTAATTACAGCACCCAGTGCCTGTCCTCCTTGATCACTATTCAAACAGCAGCCTTTTAGCTCCTAGTAACACTCACAAGTTTCCTCAACAAGTCAAATATTGCCTGCTGGAACCTTTCAGATCAGAACAATGGGAAGAGGGTAGAGGGGTTGACGTTTCTTCTCCATGCATACCACAGTAATTACCCAGTTTGGGTACTTTGTGCATGTGGAACTCATGTGTGACTGTTACACAAGAGAAGATGAGGACCCTGGATCCAGTCTGTGTACTTTATAATGTGGAAATCAATTATCGCTGTTCTGTGGCTACCCTTACAATATCTTCAAGGATGTACTCCTATGTTCTTCTGTGCTGCATTTCCTCCCAAAGTCTGAGGTACATCGGTTTTATACAACTTTCTCAGCTGAACTCAAGAATGTCATGTTGTTGACCCTAAGTTATTGTCTGGATATGCTAGGGATATGTTTGGATATATTGGGTACATGGTCACATGTAAAAGCATCCTGACACTTAGAAGAATAAATAAAGCAAAGTTGTTGGAGAATGATATTTAATTTAGAAAACAGCAGGGGAGGGATAGGATGCTCCCTCTCTATTCTCTGTGGCAATTCACTGGGTGGGGGGAGGTGTATGTTTGAGAGAAGCAACTGGAAGCAGTGAAACAGCAGGTAGGGAAACAATTACTATTTCCCTGTCATTTCTCAACTCTAAATATCTTGAAACACTTTTCTTTCTATCTTTCTCTCTTTTCTCTCTCTTTCTAATGGCATTTTTCTTTATAACTTATTTTATTTTGTTTGTTAGTTTTGGAAGCAGCTTTGAATGACAGAAGGTGAGCCTTTTTTCATATGTGTGAATTACCTTGGCTGTAGATATTGTTTGGCCTGTGAGTCTTGCAACAGTTCTTGGTGAAGACTTGCACTACAGTAGTTCTGTAATTTTATTCTGAGAGCTGTGATGACTGCTCCAGCTAGTTGCATCAATGGACATCTGTTATGTGTTGGGTGAGTAAGCTGTATTCCTGCTATGTCTGGGCTTCTCTGAGGCTCAGCTCCCTATACCTGCACTAGTTGAACTCATATCAGCAGCAGAGTACACTACCATAACAACCTCAATATATTAGGACTGGCAACATATATATGTATATGTTGTGACTGGGAGCATTTGTGTGTGGGGTGGTGTATGCAACCATGAGGGCTGGGGCAAGGAAAATTGTGAGAAACTCACCCTGTGGGTGCCCTGTTGCTACTGCACTGCATTGGAATCTACAGCAGTAATGGGATAGGAAATATTTTCTGCAAAGAAGATCCCCCCAATGTGCTGAAAATGAGCACAACTGGTTCATTGTGCTACATATCTCTTTATGGCTTTAGGTAAGACACTATCACCCTCAGTCTTATTTATTTATTTATTTATTTATCATACTTCTATACCGCCCTCCCCGGAGGCTCAGGGCGGTTTACATTATAACAGAAAACAATACATTAAACAGTCTGTAGAACATGTATAACTGATAACTAATAATTGTAACCAAATAACAACACAGTATAACAGTAAACAATATAGTAATACAAACAGGTCCAGGGCTTATTGATGGGATTCTGAGGGGGGGGAGCAGGGGCCCTTGGTCGCTGATTGATTACGTCTGGTCTCGGCCAAATGCCTGGTGGAGGAGCTCCTTTTTGCAGGCCCTGCGGAACTGTTTAAGCTCCTGATCTCCTCTTGGAGCTCGTTCCACCAGGTAGGGGCCAGGACAGAGAATGCTCTGGCCCTGGTCGAGACTAGGCGGCCAGGGATCCTTAGCTGATTGGAGGCAGTAGAGCGCAGAGCTCTTTTGGGGGCATAGGCGGGGAGGCGGTCCCTCAAGTACACTGGGCCCTGACTGCGTATGGCCTTGAAGGTAATTACCAGAACCTTTAGTCTGGCCTCATGTTGCTATACCACAGGACTGTCAACTCTGGTTTAGGAAATACCCTTAGAAGGGTATAATGGTATTGCATGTAAGAGTGCTCCTTGCCCGCCACCAAATTAAAGGAATGAAGTGACCATTTAAGTAGCAAAGTCTTATGTTGCTAGCAAAGGAAGAAAAATTGTCTATAGTCAAACAAAACCTATTTATTCAATGCAACAAAGATAAATACTCATATTTATACATGATATATTTATACATGACATATTTATATCATTCTGTTCTTTCTGTGTCTTTGTGATTGGTTACAAATCATACATTACATCAGCTTTGTCCTAATTGGTTCCAGTCCTCCCATGTTCCCTCTCTCCATATATGGAGAAGGAAGTATAAGTGATATCTGTTCTGTTCTGGGAAGAGAGCCAATCTTGGACATATCTTCTCCACCACCACCCCCCTCACTGAAAGATGTTCTTACAAAGGAACAAGTCTGTACACGCCCCAGATCCCACATTCCATTATGCCATAAGGAACATCCTTCAAAGCAGCCATTTTCTCTAGGAGAACTGATCTCTGGAGATACATTGTATTTCCAGGAGATCCGGGAACGCTACTATGGGCATTTTAGTACTAGCCTACCTTAAAGAAATGTTATAACAATTATGGGATAATGTATCTGAGCATTTAGAGAAAGTATTGTATAATTGCTCATTATTACCATTACTATAGTAACATAAATAGGAAATTAAATTAGTGTGTCGATGTTTCCACATACAGAGCCTGTACGTGAGGTGAAACAGTCAAACTGCTTAGTTGGAAGTCGTATCACTGAAATCTACAAGATTATTTTTAAATGATGAGATGAGATCTGCACCAATAAGTATTGGATCACAATCTATCAATGTTATAGCAGCCATTTGAATTTATTAGGGCTATTCAATTATTTGGAACCTTAGCTAAATAGAGGCATCATAGCACAAAATCTGGGGGGGGGAGCTTAAAAAAAATAGAACATTTGAATTTGCAGTTCCTGCCTTAGATAATGCTTGTGTTGCTTTAATACTGACAGTAAACAACTGTGGGGAAAAAGATGTTTCTTTCCTATTACTGTAGTGGACCACTCTCCCACACAGCTATTCTGCCACTAATTGTAGTGACTTGCCTGCCATGAAAATGCTGGAGGGTGTCACCCCAAGGGTCAGACATGACTCGGTGCTTGCACAGGGGATACCTTTACCTTTAACTATGTTTGTATGTTCCTGTTTTGATATATGCATTATAAGTGGAATGGATGATGAGAACAAATGGACTATAATAACAGTAAATTATGCATTTAGTTAAAAGTTTAAACAACAGTATTTTAATATTTGGAAAACTGTTTTGTTTTTTATTAAGAAATACAATGAATGGTAAAAGGCTGTAAGAAATTGGGTAGCTCTTTCCAGTCACCGCTGAATTGAGAAACTCAACATTTGTACAGGGAGTTTACCATAGGTTTTTCAGTTTGATAGAAGATAGTAGCATTATTTTGACATGAGAACTATTTCTCAGATAAAGTACATGCCAGATAAGATGAACTACTTTGTCATAAGAGGAACAGTATGGAGTCATAATCTGCTGTGGAGATGCTGCATAGAGATCTGGTGTTTCTTATGTCTCAACTATGCTAGCTAGCTTGAAATTTGAAGTCTTAACACACAGTGATGACTGATGAGTAGTTCTTCAGTGGTTTATGAAACTAAAGGCAAGAGAAGGAATGCAGCATCTCTTGCATGATGATGAAGTTTTTAGAATCCTAGTTGTCACAAATGAACCCATCAAAGCAGGTTAAGGTTACTTGCCCTGGCCCCTGCCTCATGGAATGAGCTCCCCAAGAACATCAGGGCCTTGATAGAGTTAGTACAGTTCCGCAGGGCCTGCAAGACAGAACTCTTCCACCAGGCATATATGGCTGAGGCCAGCAGGCCTAGAAGAACACTATATGGGCTTCCCCTACTGGTTTGAGGTTATCTTCCCTTCCTATAGGGAATCAGCAGCAATGACTCAGCACAAGATATTTATTGTTAGCATTTTAGTAGCTTTAATTGAATTTATGTGTATTAATGGTTTTATTCCTTAATGCAGTACGCTACCCTGAAATTACGGGTTCAAGAGGGGTGGCCTCTAAATCTATATAATATATTATTAATAAATAAAACAACTCTTGCAGTGTTGATGGATAACTCTTCGTTCTGATATTATTGTCTTATTGGCAATTTACTTCTTTATTTTTTAAAATCCTATCATATGTTGCTTTGTTCTTTTCCTGTTGAGAACCTCAAAATGATATTTTCCATTACAAGAAGTCCTCTAATCCAGATTGATAGAGTTAGGATGACTGTGGAGATAAGACATGGAACCAGCGAGAAAGCAGCAGAGAATGTTCTTAACAAGTCAGCAAGGTTGAGAAGGATATGGCTTGGCTGAGAGCTATACGGCTGGTAGCCTGAGAAGGACACCTTTGCTTTTTGCCTAACCTCTCCCACTTCTCACTTGGCAAGATTCTGGTAAAAAGAATTCAGAAAATACACGTTGTATTTTAAAAATACATTTCGAGCCCTCGTGGCTAGAGATAGGTTTTAAAATGTGAGATAAGTTTTAAAATGTGATAGCGAAGTTTGCTGAAGGATGAGCGGAAGCAAGCAATTGCTTTTTCAAGTTTGGTTCTATAAATCACGTAGCTGACGTGTGCTTTCACAGAGCAATGTTGCCAGATCCTTGCCCAGTGAGAATGCCTGTACCCTTCAATGAATGTATAAAATGCCAACAGAATACATCCTCTGGGCTTTCCCGCTTGACTCCTCTACCATTCTTCTCACCAACATTGACTCCAATTTACCATGGAGAAGAATTGCAATCTTTCTAAGCAGAGCACAAAGATCAGTTGAATCCCCAGCAGAGGTCTTGTGTTTTGAAGATTCATGTCCTGACATCGCCATCCCTAGAGGATAACATGAGCTCCATATAATCTATTCTGATTATTGGGGGAGATTTTCTGGATGAGTCATTTTAGTATTACCCAGCATAAAACAGTATAGAAGTAAGTTTTGCCATCTTTGCCCAAAGGCAGGATACTTAAAACTTATTATATAAGTGTGTGGAAAATGAGGCCACATTATCACAGATAAGTATAATGATGTTTTCCTTTCTGAGTCAAAAGCCAGATATCCTAATTTTTTAAGTAGAACAGATTTCTGTATTGTTCAGGTTTACTTCAGCTTAAAGCTTTGCTAATGTCATTTCACTAGCTAAACGGCATCTGTAGGGGGTTGTGGTGTAATGGTCATTATTGTTTTGCTTTGGTGGACACCAAGGAGAAGAAGTGTGTTTTTAAAAGTATTTTAAGTCAAACCTAGTTATCATAAACAATAGTTTAACCCTAAACAGATTAGTAAAATCACTGAAACTTCAAAGCTTTCGGGAGAGCACATAGTAGAAGTAGTCTCACTATTTTGTAATTCCAGATTGAAGACCCTAGGCATTATGAGTGTTTAAAAATCAAAATGTAACAAGAGTTCATTGCAGCGTTATGAATAGGATTGAAATACCTATAATCTGTATGATTTAAATATCTGGAGGATAAACAGATTTGGCATGAAAAAGAAGAGTAACTAAAAGGGAAACTCTTACCTGATCCAGAAGGAGCTCTGAAAGGTTGTTATCACCTTGCATCCTACCTATCTTGGTTCAATCATGTAAGAAAGTTCATGACCATAGCCTCTGTGGTACAGTAGTTCAGACAACTGAGTAGTTGGGTTATTCAATCAAGGACTATAGTCGAAGCACTCACACAAAAAATAGTGGATGTGATGAATGCAAGATATACAGAGAACTCACAAATGCATTTTCTTTTCCTCACGTACCTTATCTTCTACAAGATCTCTTCTGTTCTATTGAGACAACTTGGCAGTAACATGGTTTATGTTTATCCCATAGCATGGAATATTAGTATTACATATTTCTTTTAGAAGTCCATATTGTATTTCAGAGTCTGTTAACGGAAGGTGTTCCTGGACACTGACGAACTTTCTATTTATTAACTTACTTACATACTTATTTGATTTTTAACCTATCACTTCCACACAGTAGTTCATGGTGGGTAACAGCATATAGTCCCCACAAAACCCCCCATTAAAATTATAAAATCAAGGGATAAATGTCCAACCTGGTTCCCAAACACCCTGATGAATGAATGTGTTCACTAAAATTTGTCTTGCTCTTTGCCAGATATCCAAGGGAGAAACAATGCAAGTTATCATGCATCTTGCTGTTTGGCATTAAAAATTAATGTCCATCTAGCAAAACAAGCACTTTTTCTCAATGCCATTTCCCGTCAGGAGAACCATATCTCAGCTACTATTGTGAGGAATGTCAGCTGTGAAATTAGATGGTGCCAAAGAGGGCATTCCCCCACGTTTTTTATTTGTTTGTTTTTTTGGTGACTTCCTGAGGATGAAACCATTAGATGTTAGATGACAATGGAAATAATTCAAACTAAAATGGCACTTTGTAGCACAATAGAATTTCAAGTTGGCTCCTGAGGAGTCACCGATTAACACTATTAGCAAATGATCCACATAGTAGTCTTATTTCCATCAAGGAGATAACATGCAGGCAAGATTTCATATAGTTCACTAGGTTAAAGTACAAAGTTTTGCAGAAGAGCAGTTCAATAATAGTTTGTAGGGCAAGGGTCACAATTTGACATCAACCTACATCTTAAACTTTAGTTTACCACGAAACAAAGAATTTCCTGTATTGTAAAGTATCAGTAACTTAGTACAATCATGCTTTCCTGGGAGTGACCCTCCTGTTATGCCCTGAGTGGATTCTGAGTGTGTTAGGATTATTCTCTTAAGTACAGGAAATATAGAGTGATTAAATTGTTTCATATATAGGTTTACTTTTGCTGTCCATTTTTGTTGGTTGGAAGGGACCATGAAACAGAGAGTCTCCATTTAATGTTTTAGCATTTGGCTCTTAATGAATTAGAAATAATAGAAATTGCCCAAATTAAAGGAAATGGATATTATTCCTGATAATATGTAAGCTTTCTACCTTGATATCAGTTATTGCTTAGTCCCTTTATTGTAAAAACCATCACCTGCCATGTTAATGCAGGGAGTGTTGCTTAGGTTCATCAGTGTATACATCAAGAGAAATTCTGAGGGGAAGTAATATGTGAGCAAACGATAATGCGAAAATGTGCAAGTCCAGTACCCTAATGGGAAAATGTACAAATCCAGCATATGATTAGAATTTGAAAATGGGTGTGTTGATAACCTATACCTTTATTATATGGTGGTGTTCTCAGATTCCATTAATTCCAATTTCCAGCTTCTCACCACTATATGACTATCTAGCATCATATATTGTATCTGCCACTATTAATACAAAAATCAACATAATTATCAATGTTTATATTTTTCTTTCACTATGATATTTGGATTTAAAAGTAAATTGTATATCTCTACACAGATAAAGAAAGTAAATGTCATATCCTTCATTTTTTGTTGTTCATTCAAATTTCACAGTAGATTATAATGCTTCATAAACCCAAACCAAATATTAATGAGTGAGTTCATTATTTTGCCTAAAAGTTTATGATAGATTTGGCTTGCTTTCTTAAGTAATAGGATCTTAGTAACAAATGAATTAATATATAATTGAACAACAGGCTATAGAGACTATACATTAATCATAATGTCCCTGGAGCAACATGGTAGAAGTCAAGTGCTACTAATTTTCTCAGTTATTACCTCGCAATAAATGTTGTCCTCAAGGTATCTTTCTAGTATTAAATTCTTGTACTGAGAAATGGGTTACTACTTTACTGGCCTGGGTATTACATACTACAGAATATTGTGATCCCATATGATGCTTTTCCAAAATGGTCTAGAAAAATTGCCTCCACCTAATTTTGTCAAATGAATCTGGATCTTCAAATGAATCTGGAGAACCAACATGCTGTAGTGGCTAAGAGTGGCAGCTTTTAATCTGGAGAACCAGGATTAATTTCCTACTCCTACTGCAAATGTAACCAGCTAGGTGACCTTGGGCCAGTCAAAGTTCTCTCAGAGGTCTCAGCCTTAACTACCTCACAGGGTGTCTGTTGTAGGGAGAGGGAAAGGAAGGCAATTGTAAGCCGCTTTGAGACTCCTTTGGTAGTGAAAAGCGAGGTAAGAAACCAACTCTTCTTCATATAACTCCAGACAGTGAATCTTGCCAGCCTCTAATCTGACAAAACTGTGTGTAAAATTTGCATTCATATGTCTTAGTGGTCCAGTGGGCTATAATGTGGTCTTCGATATTGCTGTCTTCTGACTTTATGTAAGCCCAGCCCTAAATATGGTTGAAGTTATCCTGGTTTGCTATTAACCAGGGTTGGAAACTATTTTCAGTTTTCTAGTTAATACTGATATCTGATTAACCTTAACCACAGTTAATTAGAAGAAATCACATGGGAGAGGGCAAGGTCTAGGACATGAAATTGGTCATCCTGAACCTGCAATCAATTCCTTATCCATAAATAAATTTGTAGGAAAATGTTGTTTTCAAAGCTCATGGAATAAATTTTCAGTGGCCAGTTTTTTTCCTGTATATGCACTACTTTGTATACTCAGACATACACATGTACCCTAAATGCATATCAATGTGAGAGTGACCTGCTCTCTAATTTGAGCCCAATTTTATACTACAATCACCTAAACATAAGAAATCAAACGTTACCCCCTTCTAGCTTTTCTTAAGAAGCTGGTGGCTTAGTTTGCCTTTGCATACTTGGAAGGGATATTGAGAATCTGGATAAAGTGAATACAGAAACTACAGTATATACTTGCATATAAGCCGAGTTTTCCAGCACAGTTTTTAGCACTTAAAAGACCTCCTCGGCTTATATGCAGTTAATTGATTAACAGCCTGCCCTCAGCCAGCCAATCCCAGCATTGCATCTTTGCAAGTGAGCTAGTGGCCTCCAGTTAATCTTTGCCTTCTGCAAAGATTTTGAAAACTAAGCTCTTTGCAAGTGAGCTAATTGCTTCCAGCTAACCATTTTGCAAAGATCTTGAAAGTTTACTGTGGCAAGTTGTAGGACATCAATGGTTTGACTGAGGGATTCTGATATTTCCCCCCCTTCTTTTCCTAATCACTTCTTCCAAACTATTATTTTGGTTTCTGGGGGTGGGTTGGGTTTTGGGGGTGCTTTGGGATTTACTGTTTTTTCAGTGTTTCTTCTTTTATCTGAGGGGCAGCATTGTTTGCCTTTTCTTCTTAGGGTTGTGTTTCTTTTAAAAGTTGATTTTTACAGTTCTTTCTTTCAGTTTTCAGTTTTCAGTTCTTTATTTCAGTGTTTTGTTCTGGGGGGCACTGTAGGCCCCAGTTTGGTAGCTGTTGTACTTGTTGTAATAGGTTGCCAACTTTGGGTACTATTGTTATGCTCTGATTTGCTGGTCTGGGAGGCACTGTTTGATTCTCCTGCCAGAGCTGTTCTCACAGAGCAGTTCTGTCAGAGCTCTCTCGGGGTGTCTGGCATCAGGAGAGGAAGGGAAGGCAATTGTAAGCTGCTTTGAGACTCCTTTGGTTAGTGGAAAGCGGGGTACAAAAATCAGCAGCTATTCATCCTCTTGACTTTTCTGTATTTGTTAGGAGGGAGGCAGGATGGGAAAGCCTGTGGATTAAGCACTTAGGCCACCCTGTAAATTTACCAGCAGCCTGCTGCATTTCCCAACTTCGGCTTATATGCGAGTCAATAAATTTGCCCAGCTTTTGTGGTAAAATTTAGTGCCTTGGCTTATATGCGGGTCGGATTATATGCAAGTATATACGGTAAGTGGGTTGAGCAGAATAATTCAAGTACATCAGGTGGAAAAATTGCACTGTGCAGCAGTTAAAATAGTGCAAAATATTCAATAATGATACACATTAGATGTACATGTATAAGAAAATATACAAACACTGTTTGAGTCCAGTGGCTCAAACTTTCTTCTGTTGCTTCAGACCAGCATGGCTGAACTTACATCCAAACACTGTGTATGTTATTACACTCAAAAAGAGAGTCTAGAAAGAGATATGGCCACAGTTATTTATTTATACAGGTCCAAGCTAAGGTCTGTCGCAGATGAAAGGAAGTCCAATTCTCCCGAGTAAGAAATAATCTAGAAGTAAACCAAAAGACAAAAGAGTAGCTAGCTATGGACAGGGAGTTGTGTTTTCACAAATGTTGGTAGTTAAGAGAAAGTCAAAACGAAATGTTGGGAACAGATTTTGGCTCCAGTTACTTGAATAAAAGCCAAATCCAGGCTTGGGAAGAGACATGATAAGGGACTGTGCTAATTGTGCTGCCTTGCTGGCCAGAAGAGGTGAGAGAGTGGTTATGCTTCTTGGAGAAATTTTCAAATGAAGACTGGTAACATGTGGCTATGGCAGGCAATTCCAAATAATTAAAATATATGGATGTGGATCAAGATAATGTTTCAATGAATAATAATATGAGATCTTTTATGTTGTTAAAAGAATACAGGTAATTGTTAAAAGCGTAAGAACATAAGAAGAGTCATGCTGGATCCAACCAAAATCCATCATTCTGTTTACATAATGGCCAGCCAGCTGCCTCTAGGAAGCCCACAATCATGATGACTATCTCTGGTACTGGTGGGAGAAGTCTTGATAGTTGAAATATACAAGACTAGTAATCAAGCCCGCTGTACGTAAAATACAGCGGGCGCTAGGCATGGGAGCCCCCCGGCAGTCGCATGGAGCGCAGCTGCCAGGGGCTCCCTTGGTCGGTGGCCTGACGCGGCGAGAGTAGTCTGTCCAGAGGAAGGGGCCAATCGGCACCCTTCCTCATCACGGACACATCCCGCCTCCCAAGCCCTTATCATTTTATTAAGTCCGCGGCGCCACAGGCTGTGTTAAGATCTGTAGTGTGCATGATTCAAAAGCATCTGAAGAATATCCTATAGTAGGCATCAGAGGAGATGTGAATTTAGGAACTTTCTGATCTGATTTTTTTTTCAGATCTCCTGTAGTGTCTTGATTGGCTTTGAGCACACTTCCTCCCTGCTTCCCTGCAGAACATATAGCTTTACGGCCACAGAACAGACAGTTAGGTCTCTTTCTCCTCTTTCTGTACAAAGTTTCTTCTTAATAAAACTATTTATTCTTTTAAGCAGTCTGGCGCTTTAGACCTCTTTGCATTTTAAACTCTGCCCACATTAATTAACCATCTAATGGCCAGAGACCAGGACCCATTCTGCACACATTGGATAATGAACAGGAAAATCCTCTGCGAAAGCACACTGGAAGTGCATTATCCAACGTGTGCAGAATGGGCCTAGGTAAGGGAGGTTTCTCCCTAAGACAGGCATTCTAGTCCAGTTAAAATGACACAGTTAGTTGCAAGGCTACTCCACTGCTGGTTCTCCAGTCTTTTGTTTTAGTAGTACTAAGAAACTGGTCTCAACACCAAGATTAGGCAGGGGAATGTAATGGCATTCAGTCCTCCGTAGCCCATGCTTTCATTCTTATTTCATCCCTAGCTGGAATCAGTTTTTAGAGACAGTTAGAGTGGCTGTTGCTACTCATACTAATATGAGTATCTTCTCTCACAATAAAAATTATTAGGAAAACCTTTCATTGTCCTTTCTCTCACTTTCCAGTGTTTGGCAGGTGCCAAGATAAAGCGCCTTCTAGAAATCACACAAATGAAGTATGTTAATATTGTCTTCAGATTTGCATAATTACACATAATTTACATTATATGCAGATTACATTATCCTGATTTGTGGGGCTGAGATATAGAAAACCTATTATTCAGCAGTGTCTACATGACAAGTTTTGAACATGTTTGAAAATAAACACATAAGAAAATGAAATGCGTGCCTAAGATAACCACATTGTGCTATGCTTGGATTATCATAAAGGACCTGATAGACTTGAACAAGTATCCTTTAAAAAGACTTAACCTTTTAGCTAAGAATTAGCTTGAGAAATTTTATCCCTAGGGGTAATTGTTCTACTAAATTATAAAAAGTTTGAAGTGTGGTTTTTAGCTAGGCAGACTTCTGCAGTTTTAATGATGGTATATTAGGCTTCTAGTTCCTACATTTAAATATTTTAACTACAGATGTTTGTAAGACTGTCAGAACAGATCCTAGTAAATATGTGTGTAAGGAATCCCCCCTTCCTGCAGCAAGTCCCTTTGATCCACAAATGGCTAATACCAGGGAAAGCGCAGATGAGCTTTGTAGACAGAATGCCATGGAAAATAGGATGTTGCAGTGAGTAGGTGAAATCTGGTAAAATAATCTCCAATTCCTTCTACAGCCGTTGGTGCCTCTTGCACCAGAGCAACTCTGGGGCGATTTTTGCCAGAAGTCCTTACTCATTATGCTTTTTCCCTCACTCTGTGATCTTGTGGGCAGCCTGATAAAACTGAACTTTATTATTATTATCATTATTTATTAGGCTTATATCCCGCTGCTTTCCCAAGACTTGTGGCAGTCTACAACATAAAACCCCCTTAAAATCCCCATAAAGCCCATTATACCCAGGCCTCTAAAGCCCCCTACAACCACGAAAGATTGGCAGCCTAACCCCCCCCCCCCAGCAAACCTCCGTAGAGGTGGAAGGTGTAGATGTAATACAAGTGAGCCTGCTACAACTTTGTTACAATTTCAGTGGAAAGCTATGGATGTTATGCCCTGTGTTGTCCTCATTAGTGAAAAGTGATGGGCCCATACCAGGCATCAGTATCAAATATAGGGATATTAATATGGCAGAAAGCAATGTCCAGATGGAAGTTTCTTAATAAAGATTTGCTCTTAACTATCATGTTTTCAGAAAGGCAGAGAATGTATATTTCTCCCATTCTGTGGGGAAACTATTGATTGCCCATCAGTTACTAGGTTCCATTTAAAGTATTGGCTACATTGCCCTTCATGGTCTTGACTCCTCATATCTGCAGGACTGCCTCCCCCTCCCCCTTGATATGCCTTGACAGTTTTGCCCACATGAGCCAGGCCTTCTGCAGGTGCCAGTCTGCAAATATTCTTTGTTTTTGGCCTATGGAATGGCCTGCCTGATGAGGTTAGGAAGGTTCCCATGCTCCTGACATTCATGCTGGTGTTCTTATACAGGTGACAGGGCTGTACTAAAAATAAAATGTTTCAGAAGGCTGCCTTAGTAAAGGGATAGGAACTATAGACTAGACCAGTGGTCCCCAACCTTTTTATCACTGGGGACCGGTCAATGCTTGACAATTTTACCGAGGCCCGGGGGGGTAGTCTTCTGCCAAGGGACATCGCTGCTGCCACCTGAGCCCATGCTCCACTTGCTTTCCCGCAGGTGCCCCTGATTTCCCACCGTCCGCTGGCGGGCGCTGCCAGGAGCAGCTGCACAGTGCCATGCCCAGGGGGAGCCCCAGCCATGGCAGCCGCCGGACAGCACCAAAGGTGAGCCGGCGGCAGAGTGGCAGGGCAGCCCCCGAGGCAGCAGCCGGAGAGGAGGACAAGGAGAAGCTGCGGCCCGGTACTGACTGATCTATGGACCGGTCCCAGTCCCCGGACCAGGGGTTGGGGACCACTGGACTAGACTATTTTATGTACTACGTACTGACTGTTTCTGTAAGTGTGATCCTGCCATGTAATTTCTGTATTGTTTAATGTTTCATGCTTTGTTTCAGCTATGTTTCAGATTTCTGCTTAGTTTCAGATTTCTGCAGTTGAGATCCTATTTCATGATTTATTGCATGTCTCATTTTGAGGATTGTGTTGACTTGCCCTTAAATCCATTTTGCTTCTCAGTTAGAAGGTTGGACTATAAATAACATAAGTTACAACATTATTTCAAAATTATTTCCAAAAATTAGGAGTGGGCCAAAACTTTCCAATCTGTCATTCTGACACCTAGTTGTTCGATTCTGATTTCGGTACCTATGAAAGAAATCACCAGGAAATACATTGGTGAGAGGAATGCCATCCCGATATGTTGTTCCACTTACTGTTTTGTGTTTTCATACATTATTTCTACATTCCACCAGTCATTAGATTATTTCAAAGACTTGGGGAGAGCTTTCAGATTCTGTAGAGCCTGGTGTGCTGGTTTCCTGAGCTGTTCCCTTGCCCGTGGCTGCATGTGTGCTAGCTCAGGCAGGCAGAGCAATTGATTGCTTGCATCTCCTGTAAGGAAGAGCAGATGATAGGCATATAGACTTGCAGTAGGCAGACAGCCACATTCCTTAATATCATTCTTTCCTACTGAATATGTTGTGGCCTTCTGGATTGAGGATGATAATGATCTTCTCTCTTTTAGGTGTAGAGTCACTTGGACTGTTACTGAAGTCTTCTTGTTCTCTCTGCACTAGCTTGTTTGTTTATTCAGTTCATTTCCCGCTGCTGTGAACTGTTTACATAAATAAAAAGATAAAACCCCACATAAAAATTAAAAACAGTCTCAAACCTCCATTACACTATACAATGGTGAAAGTAAAAACTAACCCCTCCCCCCATTTCCAGTTACCCCCTCCCAGTGCCGTCCTATCCAGGGGTGCCATCTGTCCTATTGTGGTACTAGTTGATTTTAAGTTAGAGGGGCCCCTCAGATCTCCTGTGCTCTGGCCTCAATCAAAGACCTAGCAGAACAGCTTAGTCTTTCAGGCCCTGCAGAACTACAAGAACTCCTGCAAGGCCCTCAGCATGCTTCCTGACTCACCCCCTTCCTTCTCAGCCACAGGACCTCTGTCTTGGAGGAACTGAGTTTCAGGCAATGCTGCTTGAGCCACCCACCTACAGCTTTCAAACATCTGGCAAATGATTCTGGGTGGGAAATCCGGGCGGTCGTCTATGAAGAGATTGAGCTGGGTGTCATCTGCATACTGATGACATCTAAGCCCAAAATTCCAGACTAGCTTGGCCAGAGGGCACATAGAGATGTTAAAAAACATGGGGGAGAGAACCACCCCTGTGGAACTCCACAAGGGAGCTGAAAGGGGTCTAATAACTCTTCTCCCATTGCACCACTCTGTGTCCAGTTCTGTAGGAACTGAAGGGCTTTCCCACAGATCCCAGTCCCAGCGAGGCCATGGGCTAAGAGCTCATGGTCAATCATGTTAAACATCACCAACAGATCTAACATTGTGAGAATAGCAGAACTGCCCCTATCCAGCTGGTGCCGGAGATCTTCCATCAAGTTGGACTGTTGGCATCCTGGTTGCAATGCAACACTTACAGCCATTGTGAAGGAATTGCATTGAGGGTGATGAAAAAATGTTAGCTAATGGCAAGCTCTTATCAATAACATTTATAACATTTCTTTAAGGTAGGCTCTTATCAGTGCTGAACATCTCTTGAAAAATCCATGAGTTAGTAAGAATAGTATTAGATGTATACAAAAGTTTTTTTAATGGTGTCCTTCTATAAAGCACAGTATGATCAG
This sequence comes from Paroedura picta, assembly GCF_049243985.1. Classification (NCBI taxonomy): domain Eukaryota; kingdom Metazoa; phylum Chordata; class Lepidosauria; order Squamata; family Gekkonidae; genus Paroedura; species Paroedura picta. The sequence goes on along the minus strand of NC_135369.1, from coordinate 92,972,658 downwards.
AATACATAAGCTGAAGTAAAGTGAAGTGTCTTGATAGGTTGAAATATTGAGTTATCGTGTAATTGGTGTAAAAAATCTGCAATATCCTGATGTCAGTTTGCCTGTATATGTTTATGCTTTTGTCTGCTTATAAAGTTGCTACCATCTTGAACTTTCATGGGAATATATGTTTTCCTTGATTATGATAAATCAATAAAGAAAAGAGTTTCTACTCCAGTCCTTAAAAGTGCTTTGACCCCTTCTTTGAACCCAGTTGAAATGTGCAATTTCTCTGTCAATTGCCAATTCTCTTTATTTACATCATTATTATCAGCTTTTCTCAGCAAAATCACTTACATCATTCTTCTCTCCATTTTATCTTCAAAACAACCCTTTGAAGTAGATTTGACTAACTGGCTCAAGGTTAACTAGATCCTAGTCCAATACTCTAAGCATAAGCATACACTATGTGTCTCATCCAGCAGTCTAGTTGTCACTCATCTCCATGCCTTTGACATGCATGCTACTTGTGAGCTACCGTTGGGAAATTTCTGGAGTTTTTGGGGTAACACCTGTGGAGGGTGGAATTTGGAGAATGGAGAGTGATCAGTAGGGATTTGGTGCTACAGAATCTACCCTCCAAAGCTGCCATTTTCTCAAGGAGAACTAATCACTGTAGACTAGAGATCAACTATAATTTTGTAACTCTAAGCCCCACCTGGAGGTTGGCAATCATACTGTGAGCAGTGGTATTCTCAGCTGAGACTGGCTGGGGAGTAGAGCAGAGGCCTTAGGGAGACACTGTTGGTGAGCTCTGACACATCATAGAGATGTGCCACATGGTCATTAGTGCCCCAGGGAGGTTTGTACTGTATGTTATCTTTCCTTGATATCTACATATTATCCGTAGTGTTAGAATTAAATGAGTACCCGAAATAAAATGGGAGAGTTTGTTTAAAAAAAAACAAACACTATAATCTTATTAACGTTAGTCATTCATTACTGATTTTAGCAGGTGGTGTGTTTTCCATGGAAACTGAGACGTACTGGACATTCATTAGAAACAGGAACCACATTTTAATTTATGATATTCATTCAGACTTTAACTGCCTTTGATTAATAAAAATCCATGCGACAGCATAGCATTTCCCTGCTTTTAAGCTGTTAAGACGAAGATAAAATGATTATAGCTTGCAGTAAATGTTGTTATATCTGCACAATGTTTCCTTGGGGATCAAGCAATCTTCTGCACTTTTCTTAAGATTGACCCTCTCACCTTGAAAAGCAGACATGAAGGAGAGCTGCAAATGCAAGACCACCATCAGGTCAACCTGTCGTGGAGCTGACACGTCTCTGATATAAAACCCAATTTACTGTTGAAGAAGCACATCCATTATCCTTCTGATTTTAAAATAGAACATACATCAGCAAAATGATAAAAGAAAGTGCTTAAGAATTATGAAAGTCAAGGACTATTTCATATCAGAAAGTCACAACCTTTTTTTTTTTTTTGCATTTTACTGATTAAAATTACATATACCCATAATACTCCTCCTGTGTATGCTCGTCTCTTCATCTTCTTCAAGAAAGCTAATAGAGTCTGTCAGTTTGATCTTTGCTAACTCTTCCTCTGTATGTACTTAGCCACAGGACAGGAGAAACTTGAAGTGCCTGGGTATTCAGGCACTTGTAACTTTGATGTTGATGCTGCCTAGGAATGTGAAAGGTTTTTTCTTTCCAGAACTCCACAGTGTTGGCACTTACATATTTGATGCTGTCTCCTATCAAGTTGATAATGGCAAGTAAGCACTGGAAATATTTTTCCCCCAGGCTCATTTAAATGCTATACAGAATATGTTGTTTTAAAAAATAACTTCTAAAATTCTGTATTCATATCTTGTATGTAGACATATAAATATATTTTAAGAGTCAGGAAATGTTGTCTTACATGTCTTTTCAAACCGTAAAAAAAGAAAGCCTTGGAATAAAATAGTTTGTTTGCTCCGGTGTATAATACAAGTTGTTTTAGAGGTTGTTCAGTCTGAATTATATAGGTTTGTCCCCATGGTGACACCATCGTCCATTTTAGTTTATTAAACACCTGTAAACCAATCTCCGTGATCATGATAAGATTATTAATTTAGGTTGAATTAGTGCAATGGGCTATATATGGTGCTGTTTTAAAACATTCTGGAAACTTTGTCATGGGAAATGCTGCAGCAAAGTTACTTGCTGGGATAGTTGACAAGAACATGTCTTGATAGTTTTAAAAATTAGGAATCTTGGAGGTTGAGCAGCAGAAAAAATATATTTAAATACAAATATTTATTGCAATTCATGTGCACATTTAAAATTTTAAAAACATCAACATTAGACTCACAGTATTGTACAAATCCAAAGCATATTGGCACATGTATAACTTCTATAGACACATGAGAATGCACACAGGCTGAGAGAGGGCTATAATAAGAGTGGAATTTTGGAGAAGAAATCTTTTAACGGAGGGCTCCAAGAGAGATACATTTGGACACACTTAATTAGTGTGAAAGCCTCTGCCTTTATATTTTACCACCTTATAGTCCCCAATATTATATTACACAACCCCAAGAGGGGTAGAAACGGGTTTGGTTTTTTTGTATCAGTTCATTTATCTATGTGTCAATATGCTCTGGATTTATACAAGAGTGTGAATCTTATTAGAAAATACTGGCTAGTACCAATGAAATCTAAATTATCCGGGATCGGGATATTTAACCGACAGTCTGCTGCTATACAGACTGACAGAATTGCTGTGTACTCCCCTACCATCTGAAGTAAGGTAGAGCAACTAAGAGCAGGGCTTTTGATACTGTGGCACACAGATTATGGAATTCTCTCTCCTGAATGATTTATCTGATGTCAGACATCCTGAGCTTTAGGTTTTAGAAGTTAATTTTCTTCCTGGCTTTCCCCCCTACACTGAGTTAGTCTTTTGTTGAGCTACTGTTTCTCCCCTAATTTTGCTGCTAATTTTAATACTGGACTTTTTAATGGATTTTTAATTATTGGTTTTATAATGAGGTGTGACTTTAATACCTGTTAGAAGCTGCCTCTGCCTTTATATTTTACCACCTTATAGTCCCCAATATTATATTACACAACCCCAAGAGGGGTAGAAACGGGTTTGGTTTTTTTGTATCAGTTCATTTATCCATGTGTCAATATGCTCTGGATTTATACAAGAGTGTGAGTCTTATTAGAAAATACTGGCTAGTACCAATGAAATCTAAATTATCTGGGATCGGGATATTTAACCGACAGTCTGCTGCTATACAGACTGACAGAATTGCTGTGTACTCCCCTACCATCTGAAGTAAGGTAGAGCAACTAAGAGCAGGGCTTTTGATACTGTGGCACACAGATTATGGAATTCTCTCTCCTGAATGATTTATCTGATGTCAGACATCCTGAGCTTTAGGTTTTAGAAGTTAATTTTCTTCCTGGCTTTCCCCCCTACACTGAGTTAGTCTTTTGTTGAGCTACTGTTTCTCCCCTAATTTTGCTGCTAATTTTAATACTGGACTTTTTAATGGATTTTTAATTATTGGTTTTATAATGAGGTATGACTTTAATACCTGTTAGAAGCTGTCCTGTGAGCAGTATGCTGAGCAAGATTTTAAATGAACAATTTAACCATAGCAAGGTCTTACTGATTTCAGTGAAAAATATACAGAGATGGTTTAATTTGTTTCATTATTGTTTTTACTACGTTATGTCTACCTTTTTTACCTAGTGATTTGACTCAAAGTCCTGTGTCATCTCAGCTGTTGATGATATGATAAATTTGGGTTATGCTACCACTCCTCCAAGCTCTTTCTGCTAGGTCATAGGCTTTCTTCCTAGGGGTTTTCTTCCTAGGAGCAGACAATAAGCAGAATATCTTATTCTAAATCAGTGCTCAGTATATTGTATGGCTAACTATTTCCATTTTGGTATGTAAGAGGTTTGCAGGTAGATTTATGTCTAGAGTACATTCAAAAGTTACCATCTTAAAAGAGGGTCTCTTGATTTCCTTTTCAATGACTATAAAGGGATTGATCTCAGGTAAAGTCAACCTGATTTAACAAGCCCTCCCTTCCCCAGACTATACCAGCAAATCTCCAGATATTTCCCAAATTTGGCACCCTTAGCTGCCTATCCCAGGATCTGCTTTAAATCACCAGGAATGTCCTGAACCCAAACTAGCATGGTTTCCAGAGATTTTTTCTTTAATTGGATGCCACAGCCCAATGTGTTCTTGGGTGAGATATGAAGTGGGGAAACATGAAAACAGCACCAAGAGAGGGTCACATTAGCTTACAGGAGGACAGAATAGCTGGACTGGACACTGATGGCACCATGATTAGGTGAACAAAGCTACCATTACTCTTCAAGAATAATGGCTGCCTTGGGAGAGGTGACCTGGTTAGTAAAAGCCTACTCACCCAAAAGCCTACTCACCCAACTAATGGGTTCAAAAGCCTACTCAAGGCAGGTGTAGGTCAAGAGAACCAGGGAGTAGGCATGGCAGTAGGAATGGGAAAAAAGGCCAGAGCAAGAAAGGAAGCTGGTACAGCTTGGGAGGTCAAGAAGGACCACAGAGGTGGTATTCCTGTCTGCGGATTATTCTTAGGAGGCCTGCTTGCCTCATAGCCTATCTACATGGTAATGACTTGAGTCCCTGGCCAAGGAATCCGGAGCATGAACTCAGATCTGGGAATACAAACATGGTGTTATTGTATACAAATAGAGATATGGGTGGACTTCCAAGTTGTAATTAGGCATCTGGACCTGGGGGAAGCAACAAAAAAATGCAATTTAACCTATCCCCATGTTGTCAAACTAATAAATGGAGAATGATGTAATGAAGGATGTACATGATGGGGTGGTAAAGAAGTCAAGTGCAGGCTTGGGCTTTATCAATAGACATCACATCAAAATCAAAATATGTCGGGGTGTGGCTTAAGATGGCGTCCTGAGGGGATTGCAGAGCAATCTCTCTGAAGCCTGACAGGGGTTAATTGCAGAAGCAATTAGCAGAAAAGAGGAGGGTTACGCAACCCCCCCTCACCTTCTACCCAGGAAGCTCTAGGGAATGCTTGAGGCCGTCTCCAATCCTTTAGGGAGTATATCTCCCTGGATTATAGGCTGACAGCGTTTCGGGCCAAGAGGACGCCGGCCATATTCTGGACTTTTCTTTCCTTTCCTTCTTTTCTTCTTTCAAGAATCTACTTTGACCCTCTACTACGATTTACTGCAAACAAATGCTGTGAACTGAGGGGAGGACATCTGCTAAATTCCAAGATATCAAGACATCAATCAACGTACAGAGATGCAAGTATTTCTCCGTTTCTCCTTTTCCCCCCGTTTCTGGCTCTCCTTGAAGCCACCTCGATATGAGGCAGACTAATTCTCTTTTCTAAGGAGAAGAAAGGACTTAAATCAACTCAAACTAATTAGTAATAGCTCTTACTGCATTTGTTTTGGTTTTCGGAGATAAGAGATAAGAGCCGTGGGTGGGAAGATCTCGCGAGAATTCTGTTCCAGTATGAGACATTGTTTTACTGACTTCAGTGTGTCACTTGGCAGCGTCAATACCAGGAAAGTCGGAGATCAAAACAGACTGTTGCTTTCGTTAGGACTCTGTAGGACCTCTACTGGTTATTTGCAAAATTGCCTAAGATTAACAAATTTCCAAGCCTAAAACATGTCTATGCTAAAAAGAATTGCTCATCTAATAGAGAAACAAACTCAAGATCTGAAAGCATTTACCGATGGCTTACTTAAAAATATGCTCAAGGAGATCAAAGGCGGCAAGGAAGAAGTCTCTAACAGGAATGATGAATCAATAACAGTGGCTGATGATAGCTCTAAACAAGGTGGAAAATTACCAGCAGAAGAGAAATTTGAAACTATGGAGATGGAAAAGGGGATGTCGGAGACTTGCAGCCTAGATAAGGACACCCTTCCCAAAAAGACATACAGCCACTCCAAAGCAACAGTACACAAGAACCAATCAAAAGATATATGGATCTGCTGTGAAAGTAATCGATTTAAAGGAGCTTCTTGGAAAAAAAAACTGTACTGATATTGGAGCCCAGGAGGTACAACTGCTTCAAGATTCACCGATGTATACTCAGAGGGAAAGACTACAACTGCACTTTCTAAGCCAAAGGCCAGCTGGACAGAACATAAGTCAATGGGAACAACAACAGCCCTTAAGAAGTCTGGGGAACAGAAATGAGAAACAGTGGTTGAAATTTTAATGAAGACTCTATTTTACCATTTTTTGTATTAATAACTTACACTTATATAACTTAACAACCTTAACAACCTATATATATACTAGAAATATAGCCCGCTGCATAAGGGATACAGCGGGCGCTAGGCACTCACAGTTTGTTGTGTCCCGCGGCGATGGCTCTCCACAGCGGCTCCCTCCCTGGGCTGTCGTGTCTAAGCGGCGGGGGAGGCAGGGAGGGCCCGGCAGCCGCGCTCCGCGCGACTGCCAGGGTCTTCGTCTGGCAGCGGCCTGATGCAGCGAGAGGCACTTCGCGCCTCTTGCCGCGTCAGGCCGCTGGCCAGGGAGCCCCCGGCAGCCGCACTCCGCGCGACTGCCAGGGGCTCCCTCGGGCATCGGCCTGACGCGGCGAGAGGCGTGAAGCGCCTCTCGTCGCGTCAGGCCGCCGGGTGGGGAGCCCCCGGCAGTCGCACTCTGCACGCTCTCCCCCGGCAGTCAGGCCAGGAGCAACTGCAAGCCGTCAGGCCGCCGGGCGGGGAGCCCCCGGCAGTCGCGCTCTACGCGCTCTCCCCCGGCAGTCAGGCCAGGAGCAACTGCGAGCCGCGCTGCGCGCGGCTCGCAGTTGCTGGGGCTGGGAATCGGAGGGACCAATCGGCAGGCGCAAAGCGCCTGCCAATTGGTCCCTCCGATTGTCTGTCCTGAGGAAGGGTCCAATCCGGACCCTTCCTCATCACGGACACATCCTGCCTTAGAACCGCTTACCCATTTATTTAGTCCATGGCGCCCGTGGCGCCACGGGCAGTTTAAAGATATTTTTCCGTACAACTAAGTAGGCTTTTTTTTCTTTTTCTTTTCCCTAGTGGAAATGTGGATGGCTCTAAGATTGCGTTAAGTATAAATTGTTTATGACTGCTAAAATTGTTAAAAACTATGCAAACAAATGTTGAAACGATGAGGAGGAAGGCAGCAGGGTAGTACTGTACACTGAGAACAAGATGAGCCCCTGCAATGCTACCAGAACCTGAGAGGCTTCCAACAGCCCCTTAAGTGGATAATTGGCCTTGTGTGCTGGGCAAAGTAGTCTGGTAAGCCACTGTTTGGCACAGGTGCCAGTGGCAGCCTACTTCAAGATACTATAGTAATGTAAAGCCAATGTATCTATGAATATGTAGTAAGCCTCACGTAAAGTTTTATATGTATTAAGGTTCTCAAAAGAGAACTCACTAATCATTTATACTAATTATATGTTCTCTTAAAATTAATGGAATTTATCCAATGCAAAGATTCAATAAATTACTTTTTTGATATCTGAAAATCAGTGATGGATATAGAACGATGATTCTATATATCTCTAGAGGGAAAATTGTCTGTCTTTATAATTCTTAAAAATGTTAGAGGAGTTTCAAAGTAATAGCAGCTCAAGTGCAAAAGAACAGGAAATAAAAGAATCATTTATAGCTTCTCAAAGAACACTTTTGCTTTTTACTTTTCCATAGTGGCACATAAGCCTTCTGAATGTTTTGGCTCTAAGAAATCAATAAAACAAGGGTGTTTTTTCCCCCTCTTATTGACCAGAAATTTATTTGTGCTTGTAAACTTGGATGACCAGGAACTTTTTAGTTGTAAAAAAAGACACAAGAGGATTACAATTAACTTGTAAAGTGTACCCCCTCCCCCATGTATCTCAATTATATCTGCAGTTTATGAGAAGGAGGGTGGGCAATTTTATACAGTGATATTAATAAAGACTAATACCAGATATACAGAGCAGTCCTGAGGAAAGTTACACTCCAAGTCCATTAAAGCAAATAGGCTTACATGTTTAGAAGAAGAAGAAGAGTTGGTTCTTATATGCCGCTTTTCTGTACCCAAAGGGAGGCTCAAAGTGGCTTACCATCGCCTTCCCTTTCCTCTCCCCACAACAGACACCCTGTGGGGTGGGTGAGGCTGAGAGAGCCCTGATATCACTGCCAGTCAGAGCAGTTTTATCAATGCTGTGGCGAGCCCAAGGTCACCCAGCTGGCTGCATGTGGGGGAGCGCAGAATCGAACCCCGCATGTCAGATTAGAAGTCCGCACTCCTAACCACTACATCAAGCTCCGTTAGCACTGCACAGTAAATTACTTTGGCCAAGACTTCATGCATGTTAATGTAGAAATCAACAGCTTCTTATACTTCAAATTACTAAAATGGAACAAAGAAAGAGTAATTGTTACAATACTGGGTAGTCTATTGATAGTGTGGTATTTGGAAGCTTGTCATAGTAGGCAATGGAGGGGAAATTATTAGATGAAATTCCTGAGTACCACAAAGTATTATTATGTCAAGATATGGTCAGGAAGATAGGGAAAGAATTGTTGGACTTCACCCAAAAGATCATGAAGGATATTTCTGCATACCAGATAGAGTTCATCTAGCCTTTCAGTTAAACGTGTCAAAAAAAATTTAGGGACCTAGAATAGAATTTCTTTAGATAGGGGCAAGAAACGATGACATAGTGCAATTATGTGGCTTTTCATGGATTAGAAGGTTTCTATCAATAGATATTATGCATTGACACTCAGGTGCAGAAGCATTTGAAAATGGCAAGAATGTCCTGCTTCAAAGGTGGGTGTACTAACTGAGGGCTAACAGGTATTTATGAGAAAGTAGTAATCACTTTTAAAAATAGGATTTGCTATCAATACAAGTATCAATAGTGAATTGACAAGTTTTGATATATTTTAAGAAGACATTCAAGTATAGGTAACTTTGAATGGTACTTTAGGTTCTAAGATCATTGGTTTGTTAGCTAGCTAGTCTTAGAAGATGGTTTTAAAACCTATAAATACGGGAAGCTGAATTGATTGGGAGCCTCTTCTTAGAATGGGCTGCTTGATTGTGACCTGCTTATTTTTAGATAATTTTTTTTTGCTTTAAATTTGGTATGGTATAATTTTCAGTTGTGTAAGTGAGTGCTAAGTACATAAAACAGTTAAGTTGTAATAAAGGATTAAAAGGAAAGCAAAGATTCTCTAATAGCAGTCCTTGTATGATAAAATAATGAATCTAAGTTGCACCTCTTGACACGAATTAATTTATCTGATATAGGAAAGCTAATGAAATACATAGAGCTTCTTAAATCCACATCTGTATCTGAATTGGGCTTGACCGAGTACATCCAAAACAATTACAATAGATATAATATGAAGTAGAAAAGCCAAAATTTTGAAATAGTACATACTATTACAAATATTCTATAAAACTTATACCCCATTAACAGTTCTAAAAGATTTTTGGTAACAGTTCTAAAAGATTTCATTTTCTTTCTTCAATTAAAATAATGTAATTCATATATGTAAAGAGTGTAATGTCTGCCCAGCTGCTCTTACAAAAAAAAAAATCATGCACACAAAATAATGAAAGTGAAATCAGTGGAAATGACATTTAGCCCAAATCTGCTGTCACCTTCTTTATTCAGAGTGAAGAGAGACATCCAAACAGTAAGGACAGAAATCATAAGAATAATTTGCCAAAACTCATTATTTGTATATTTCTATAAAACAATTTTCAATATAGCATCATAATCTGGAGAAGAAAGTATTGATATAATCAAACTACCCCCCCCCAATTGCTTACAGTGCTTACAAACAAGTAAGCATCCAGACTGTTTCCACACTAAGGATATCATCCATTGCATGGGTCACTGTGGCCAGGTGTTCACAGGACAGGTAGGGCTGAGCCTGGTGAAGATGGAAAAATGCCTGACCAGCTACCCTCTTGACCTGTGCCTCCGTGGTTAGTGAGGCATCTATGGTCACTCCCAAATTCCTGGCCGGGGGCATGGTCATAAATTGGGTCCCTGCTAGGGTGGGTAATTGTGCTTCCTGGCCTGCTTTCCTGCTTCCCAGCCTCAGGACCTCTGTCTTGGAGGGATTGAGTTTCAGGTGACTCTGTTCAAACCATTCAGTCACTCCTTCCAAATATCTGGCAAATGGTTCTGAGGAAGAGTTTGGGCAGCCATCCATAAGGAGATAGAGCTGGGTGTCATCAGCATATTGATGACAGTCCAGTCCAAAACTCCGCACCAGCTGAGGCAGAGGACACATAAAGATGTTGAAAAGTGTGGGGGAGAGAACTGCACCCTGTGGGACCCCACAACAGAGTCAGTATGAGCATGACAAGTTCTCCCCCACGGCAACCCTCTGGGTCCGGTTATGGAGAAAGGAGCATAACCAACTAAGGTCTGTGTCCTGTATCCCCATCCCAGCGAGGCAGTGGGCCAACAGTTCATGGTTGACCATATCAAAAGCAGTTGACAAATTTAACAGAAAAAGTATGGCCGACCCACCTTAATCCAGCTGGCGATCAGGGTAACCAGCACCATCTTCACCCCATAGCCAGGATGGAAGCTAGACTGATAAGGATTGAGAGCCAAAGTTTCATCCAAGAATGCCAAGAGCTGGTCCACCGTGGCACTTTCAACTACTGTACCCAGGAATGCCAGATGTGAAACTGAGCAGTAGCTGGCTGGGTCTCATGGGTCCAGTGATGGTTTCTTAAGGAGAGGGCGAACCATCCCCTCCTTCAGCAGCTCAGGGAACTCCCCGGTAGATAGGGAGGTTTTTAAGGAGAGGCTAGGTAGTCATCTGACAAAAAAATCTGGTTTTATGAACTTAGGCAGATAGTGAGTGGGTGGGCAGGAAGGGATGTGCCAGTATTTGTCTCTTGTGGCCCTTCCTTGCACACCCAAGGAATTGCTGATTGCCACTGTGGGATGGTAGGTGAATTTCCTTCAGGCCAGGCTGGATTCCGGTGATTTTGTTTGTGGGGGATCATTTGGGCATGAAATTGGGGTCACTGTGGGTAGGCATGTAGTTGTGAGTTCCTGCATTGTTGGAGGAGGTTGCAGGAGGTTGGACTACACGACGCTGGAGATCCCTTCCAACGCTATGATTCTAAGGCAGGGCTAATTCCGGTGTGGAAACAGTCTTGTAGAGAGCTCTCTGCTCCTTTGTAAGACAGTTCTGGGTAAAGGTCAATATGAGATGTTAACAAATGGTTGGGAAGGCAGTCCTCCATGGTCTCTTCCTTTGAGAGCATCACACTCACCTCCTTTGTTCAGTGAACTTGATTATCTCTCAGTGCAGGACTGCAGAGCCACCATGATGAAAGCAGGATTGCACTTACTTGAAATTTTCCCTTAGTATGTTTCTGAGACTCCTATCAGTAGTGCACTTGCTGATTATTCTGATTTATTTTAAATGATCGGCATTATTTTCCTACAGTTTTATTCCTGATAACATATAATTTCTTGCAAACATTTAATACTGCAGTGACACGAATGACAATGTTAAATTGTGGTGTTTAGACTGGGATACTACCTTTCCATTAGGAAAAGTTAGCAGTCTTATATTTATATTATAAATTAGTGGTCGTGTTAGACTTTTGGTACAGACAGCAAATTCACAACAAAAGGTAGTGTCAGGGGATGTAGCTTTGCAGTTGCAACTGAAATAACCAAGTAGTGACAGGAGTTCTTTTAATGAAGGAATTATTTGTAGCAATACTTTGTTCTCTTGATAAGAACATTGGCTTTTAGACCTATTTGTATATTCTTCAGCTATTGGCATCTCATGGTTTGTTTTATGACACTTTTCTTGTGAATGTGGCCAGTGCGATAATTCTGAACTCATGTTGAATGCCAGCTGTGGCAGCACATACTGACATGATTGTGTGATTGCTGCTACACTTGCTGAGCTCTACATGCCACTGGATGATGACGTCTGTTTGAGTTCCCATGCTGAAATCTGATCAGTGCTGAGCTCAGTGTATGCAGATCACAGTTTTGACCCCTTCAGCACAGGTTGCTATGACCTCAGCATGGATTGTTTTCTAGCAGCTGCTATGCATGAAGGGGCTGGAGGACTGCACAATGCAACATCACTAATACAAACCTTGCCAAGCATTTGTCTTATTCTCAACAATTTGTTGGCTTGCAAACAGAAAAGTATGCAAATGATAAATCCACTCCTTTAAATAGTCCACTGGAGCATTAGGAAAGCATGCCTGATGATCCATGCTGCCTTGCTGTGTCAAAATTACCTGTACCATCAAATACTGGCATAGTTGAAAAATAAACAGATTCTATAAGCAGTTCACCTGGAATTTCCCTCTCTATCAGTCAGTCCTTCAGTAGTAGAAGGTAGTATAATTCTGCTTTAGGATGCTTAGGGCTGATCCTGCGTATAGCAGGGGGTTGGACTAGATGGCCTGTATGGCCCCTTCCAACTCTATGATTCTATGATTCTGTGATTCTGGCTGAGCCAGTAAACATTTGAGTTTGAAAGCAGGTGAAAGCTGACAAAATGGAATCTCTGTCACAGCAAAATTTATTGGAGGATGTGTGCATTCTGGGAAATAGTCTCTTGTTTTCACAAGTGTTCTGAGAAAAGAAACAAGGGGAGAAATTAGTTATGAGGAGCAAAGTCTACTCAAGAGCTCATTAACAGAAGTCATCTTCAGTGTGACTAGGGGGGTACATTCCATGCTGCCATTTGTCCCAGCAAACCTGGCCACTGACAGGGGGGGCACATGGGGAGAATAGTGGTGGTTGGCACCTCTCCTCATCTTTGGCACTTTAGGAGATCACTGAGGGCTGCCTAGTGAATGGGCTACCACAGTGAGCAATTTTCAATCTGTATCCTAACCTTCTGGCTTGGGCAAAGTGACAGAGTGGGTTGTGTTGCAAAACAACTGGATGAAACATTTGCCCATGACCCTATTCATTCTAGCTTTAGGCTGGAACTTGAGACTGCAACAGCAGTTAAAACTGGATAAGGGTGATCAATGTCAGAAATGACAGTCAACTGTGATATTTTGGTGGATGGGCTGCAGTCAGTGTTTGGGATAAAAGGGAACGCCCTCCATCGCCTTTCTTATTGGAAGGAAACAGGGTTACCACAGTAGAGGCAAGGTTATCTAGTTGAGACCTGATATGTGGAGTGCCCCAAGGGTCCCTTCTTACCTGGGTACATGGCCGTTTGCCTTCATCATCAGGTGCTCTTGAATGGGTTGCCACTAATATGTGAATTACTCGCTGCTTTATATCTAATTATCCAAACCTCTGGAGACAGCTGGGTATGATCAAATGGCTGAGTGCAAATAAACTGAAGCGTAATCCAGACCAGAAAGAAGTGATGCTGTTTGAGAACTCAAAATGTTTGGCTGTTGTTGATTTACCCAACTTTGATGGGATTAAGGTAGTGTTCTTTAATAGATTGTATAATAGATTGTATAATAGATGGGTATGATAAAGGACCAAAATGGTAGGGACCTAACAGAAGCAGAAGACATTTTATCCTATGATGGGAACCAACATCAGACTAAAGAGTTGGTCCCATAGGATATAATGGAGCAGATAGGGGCACCCTCTTTGGAAGCCCCTAGGATTGGACCCCTTGGTCCAATCTTCTTGAATATTGGAGAGGAGTCATGAGCTACCCTAGAAATTTGAGGGGTGTTACTTACACCTCTCTCCCCCAGCACCCGGGAAAGGCGGGGAAGTGGGGATTTCCAATGCAAGTCAATGGAGCCATTGACTTGCATTGGCGATTTGGGTGATTCGGCCGAACCCAAATCAATCTGCATCGATTGATTCCAAACCCGAAGCTTATCCAAACAATCCTCATTTCTCAGTATACTCCCATGTGTCAGCTCCTCTTTAGGACTGTCCATACTGTTACTGTTATGTTTGCAAGCTTCTTCTGTGATGGGTTCAGCCCTTTAGAATTGCTTATATTTATATATATTTTAATGAAGACTCCAAGTAGCTTATATGGTTTTCCTTTTTTCCATATTATCCTCACCACAACTGTTGTAACCTGCTGTACGATGGTTTTTCAATAATGGCAGGAAATAAATCTAGAAAGACAGATTGATTTATCGATCCTGTGTGGTAGGTTTGGCTGAGAGTATGTAACTACACCGAGGTCACCTAGCATTTTTCTGTGGCAGAGTGGGGATCTGAACCTGGGTTTCCCAGGTCCTAGCCTGACACTTTGACTGCTACACTAAGCTGGCTCTCATTAATACATTTAAGAAGGCATGTAAGACAGTTTTCTACCAGAGAACAGTGATTCACAAAAGCTTATAGCCTACTACAAATTTTATTAGTCATTAAGGTGTTACTGGACACATGTTCTTTGGTAAACTGTTTCAGCAAATTTGGCTCCTTTAAAAATAAAATCCTGTGTTTTAAAGTATTGTGTTTTCTAAATTTGTAATTTGTGCATTTTAATCTTTCTATTCACATTTCAAATGAATCATTGAGGAAAAGGAGTAGGTGAGGGCTAACCTTGGAGATGAGATGGCCATGGCTTCACTGTGGTGGAGATGCATACCAAGAGAAAGTGTTATATTCCTTTGTCTCTCTTTATTATTATAAATAGCCCTCTATGCTTATGTTCACTGAGTCAATAAATGTAGAAGAGTAGAAGAAGAGCTGGTTCTTATATGCTACTAGCCAAAGGAGTCTCAAAGCAGCTTACATTTGCCTTCCCTTTCCTCTCCCCACAACAGAAACCCTGTTAGGCAGGTGAGGCTGAGAGAGCCCTGATATCACTGCTCGGTCAGAACAGCTTTATCGGTGCCGTGGCGAGCCCAAGGTCACCCAGCTGGCTGCCTGTGTGGGAGTGCAGAATCAAACCCGGCATGCCAGATTAGAAGTCCACACTCCTAACCACTACACCAAGGAATGATTACATAAGCCCTGCCCCTTGCCTATGTGCAGTTGCTGGGTTATGAATAACTATGTGTACAGGAATTGCATATGCATCCCCATGATTGGGAAAGCTGCACTTTTTACCTTTCTTGATCATGGAGATCATGCCTTTGTGCATATTTCCTGTACATGTAAATGTCTTACAACCTGTCAATCATTGCACGTAAGGTGAGGACAGGCAGGCATGTTCATGCCAATACCCTCTCTATATCTATTGAATTCATCACATGCATGAAGTATGCATAAAAGGATACTGTGTGAGATGTTGTTGAAAGCTTTCCTTTTACTATAATTTAATAAAGATAGTAAGACACTGCAACAATGGAAACAGAAAACACTGAAGCTTATGTTTCTGCCATAAAAATATCATATGTTTTGAATAAACAAGTATGTGATCTATCCTTAGCTTTTTCATGATAGCAGTGGGAGAATGATTGATATTAAGGTCGTCATTTATGAGTAGCTCATCCGTATTTTATTTCTGAACCTGCCAGGCTGAAAAGAACTACCAATTTTATTACACCTGGTGATGTACTCCATACTTGTAGTTTTATTACCTGTTTGAGAAGTTACAAAATATTGGCAGTCTTTAATAATGAGCACTTGATGTTTCCTTGTGTCAGCAAATTTCTTAGATTAACACTCTCCGTTTGATTGATAGAAATCTCTGCATTTTATAAGGTTTGGAGGCACTAATTTCTAAAGGTTCTTGCAGTAAATACATGGGAACCTTATATATAAATATATGTGTACCCAGTGTTTCTTTTAGCTGAAGATGACTTATTTCTCTGCTGCAATGGTTATTTGCAATATCTCTTTCTAGTTAAGTTCCTTAGTAATCATTGACAGTTGTACAATTAAATATTGTATCATGTTAATCCAGTTTAGAATAATAGAGTTGGAAGGGGCTTCCTGGATCATCTAGTTCAACCCCCCTGCACAATGTAGGAACTCACAACTACTTTGTTTCTTATAATGTTAACAGAAACCTCATAGCTAACTACTATTTTTAAGATTATCAATATAAGATTTGTAAACATGTTATCAACTTTACTGGCTATTACAGCAGAAAAACAAAGAAAATGGAAGTTTGTTTTAAACAGCTTTAGAGTTCAGCATTATACAAACTAGTTTAAAAATCACTGATGCCTTGCTTTGTTAAAATCATGTAAATACCACCAAATTCTGGGCAGACCTTAAAAGCAAATTAAAGGATTAAATGCACAAGTATTTCTAAACAAAGATAGCAGCAAGATATTTCATTTATTTATTTTAAGCAACACAATGAAAGGAGCATAGCTAAAAAGTATAGATTGATTTGAATTTTACTTCTTATAACTGTATTGTTCTTATGACCTTTAAATGAGTGTTCAGGAGCATTGGAATACATGAGTTTAGTATGTTCATTTACAGTTAACAGCCTTCCAAAGAAGTTAAGAATGTTTATTTATTTAGAACATTAGCTGCCTTACTTACAAAGTTTAAGGTACTTTACAGCATAGATAAACATATAAAATAAACTCTACCACCATTGGTGCCTGCAGGGTGAAGTCTTAACAGAACACTTTGGGTTGTAGAGGGTCCTTGTACTGTGAACTCCTGGGGGCATAAGCTCAGAAAATGTACAAGCCTGGTATGACTTATTTGAAAACCATTTTGTGGACAGAATCACCATATCTATATCATCTTGGACTCAACAGTTAATCTACTTGACTTTCAGATGCTAATGGAGGGGAGTCTGCCCCATTTGTCATATGATTTTGACTGTTAAGACCTGAAATACTGGATGAAATGTTTTGAAGTTCATAGCTACTGTGACCCTTGCTCTTTTGTCTGGTAATTGTGAGCACACCATTCAAATACACCAGAGCATAAAACAACATAAAACATAGGCAGATTAAAATGGATATCCGGCTAGAAAACAGACTACAAAATAATGGTAAAAAGATCACCCTCTTAGTTAAAAGTCTAAGTAAAAAGAGAGGTTTTGGCCAGGTGCCTAAAATAACGTACTGTTGGTGCTAGACATTCCACAGGTCACTTGCTGATACTGAAAAACCCCTCTTTGGTTATCTAACAACCTGATTGATAATACTTGTCAGTATACTAACAGGAGGAGTATATCCTTGCTCGTTCTCTTGGACCTCTTGGTTGCTTGGCAGTTTCAGAAGTAGTAGTTGACTTTTATACGATGCTTTTCTCTACCTCACTGAATCACAAAGTGACTTACAATAGTATCTTCCTCTCCTCATAACAGTTAGCTTGTGAGATAACTTGGGCCAAGAGAATTCTGAGAGAACTGTAAATGGCCAAAAATCACCCAGCGGTCACAACTTGCTAGTATTTGGATAGGAGACCTCCAAGGAACTCTAGGGTCATGAAGATGATGTGAGGGAAGTTGTTGGACATGACAGTTAGGCCTGTGCAGTTGGCCTCAAGTGTTTCAACTCAACAACAACCTGTGTGGGAGGCAATTGCAAACTATCTTTGAATATCTCTTGCCTTACTGCCAGAGAAACCTAGGATCCCCTGGCTATTCTACACACATGCCATACAATCAATCAATCCATCATCCAATTCTGTGGATTAGAGTCTACTACTCTTACCTCTTGTGGTGCACGGTGGTAAGGCAGCCGACATGCTGTCTGAAGCTCTGACCATGAGGCTGGGAGTTCGATCCTAGCAGCCGGCTCAAGGTTGACTCAGCCTTCCATCCTTCCGAAGTCGGTAAAATGAGTACCCAGCTTGCTGGGGGGTAAAATGGTAATGACTGGGGAAGGGAATGGCAAACCACCCTGTATTGAGTCTGCCAAGAAAACGCTAGAGGGCATCACCCCTAGAGGGTGTCACCCCAAGGGTCAGACATGACCCGGTGCTTGCACAGGGGATACCTTTACCTTACTAAACCGCACTGGGTCTCTGTTTATATTATGCAGTCCCACATGCTATTGAACACCTGTTTATATTATGCGGTCCCACATGCTTTTTAAGATCTGCAGGAAATTTCTGTGAGAAATTGCTGGGTGGGTTGGAATTAAATGTCATTGGTATGAAATGAGTTTAGTATAACCATGCCCCATTTTGTCTGTATGTTCATGGTAAAAATATCAATAAGAACTTTGCAATTATATATCCAGTTCCAGTATATGTTTCTATATATGTTATCTTTACACTGAGATTATAGTTTAACACGCTTGGGTTGAATCCAACCATTCCCATCCTAAGCCTCTCATTTAGCTGAAAGGAGTCTATAAGTCCCATCTATTATATTCTAATTTATTTCACTATGCTTTTGCCTATTAAGGTTTTTTTCATTGTATGTCCATGTGGTACATCATTTCACAAGTATTATGAGTGAAAGGAAAGAGATTTGAACACATTTCTAAAAACCTTTTATTATGAAGGAGCGTGGGCTCTCTAAAGAATTCTACCAGGTTTCAATGTCATATATTCTGAACACTGAGTGCTTTAAAAAGGCATTAAACTCTCACATTAAAATATTCATTGAGTGAAAGAGAAAACGAACTGTAATAATCTTCTGATAGGGGAGAAAAATCTCAAAGCTGTCTCTGACAATAGAAGGCTAGTGAAAGTGATCATCACTGTGAGGTGTAGAGAGAAAAAACCCTCTCGCCATAGGCCCAGGAATAGATGCATCCTCTTTTATCCTGTTGTAGTCTGTAGGGGAAAAGAATATATTTAAAAGCTCTGATTTATTTCTTTCCACCTCTCACATTCAGCTAAACACACATATCTTTGGCTTTAATTGGTAGGCATGACAGTGCATTAGCCCAGCTGTCTCAGCTATTTAGGTCTTTTATCAAGATGTGCCAAGACAAAATGCTAAATATGAAGAACACAATTGAGATCTTTGATAATTCTCTCGAGATAGGATTGATAACAAGAACAACGCTAATAAACATGTGACCCATTTATTTTTAATTTAAAAGGAAGAAACTGACAATCTGGAACAGCTTTGCTGAATAATATAAAAAGCTAAGGCCTAGGTGGGCGGAAAGTGAGCAAGGCAAGTCCAATCTTTGGACCAGTCAGATGGGACTGGCCCCGCTCTCCAAATTTGGACCAATAGGAAGGCGACACAGCCCAACCCCCCATCTCAGTTTGCCCCTGGCTGCTGACAGGGACACAGTAAGTGGGCTGGGGGGGTGGCCTTAAGTGAGAAGGGGCTTTTTTGTTAGCCAGCTGTTTGGCAGAAAGGGAAAGCTTCCCCCCTCCCAAAGGAAAGCACACCCATGCTCACAGACTCCCCTGCATTGCTCTGAGAAATGCCTCCCTCCTCTCAGTCAGGGGCTGTCAGAGGCTCCTTCACAGCAGGCCTGAAGGGAGAGGGGTGGAGCGTACTCATCAGCCACCTGCCAGCTCCATCAGTGGTCTGAGGCAAAGTGAGGGAAGTTGTTAAACATGACAGTTAGGCCTCAAGTGTTTCAACTCAACAATAACCTGCATGGGAGGCCATAAATGTTTCTTCTTCACAGCAAACCTGTCCAAACTCCAAAGCAGCCCTTTCTGCCTGGGGAGCTGATCTTTGTACTCTGCAGATGAGCTATAATTCCAGGAGTTCTCAAGGCCCACCTAGAGGTTGGCTACCCTTGATTTGGAAATATTTCTTGGGGTTTGGAGGTAGGACAGAGTCTGGCCTTCAAAGTAGCCATTTTTGCTTACAGAGCTGATCATTGCAATCTAGATATGAGCAGGATATGGATGTTAAATGCTCTTAGTGAAAAAGCAGCCGTAGTCCACAGTTATTGTATGGGTTCCAATGTAGAGTTCCCACATCTACATATCAACATGCTTCTATAAGGGTTCTTTACAATTCTAAACCAAGTTATACCCTTCAATGGTCTTAGAAGGAATTAACTCTGTTTAGGATTACAGTATTAATCACCTCCAAAGTGATGCTTTTCTTTCATGCCTTTTCATATTGAAAAGGAAATTTTCTCACTATTTATTGGACTAGTTTTGCTCATTACTTATCTTTGCTTATTACATTTTTCCAGTTGCTTTAGCAATATTCATGCTTAACAATTTCTTGATGATTGTTAATATATACATTGATTTGCAATTTGTCTAGTCATAAAAACAGACTTAAAGGTACGTTGGGTAGAGTCCCGTGGTCAGAAAGACTTAAAGAGATGGGAGTCCAAGAGGGCTGGGAGTTTCTTAAATGTGAAATACTGAAGGCTTAATCACAAACAGTTCCCTTGAGAAGAAAAGATGGAAGGAGCCTAAGAAAGCCAAGTTGGCTCCATAAGCAGTTGTCAAAAGATTTGAGGAATAAAAAAGAGTCATTTAAGAAATGGAAGGAAGGTCTTATTACCAAGGATGAGTATAAACAAATAACCAATAATTGTAGGGGGACTGAGCTAAAGCTCAATATGAGCTTAGGCTAGCAAGAAATGCTAAACATAACAAAAAGGGCTTCAGTTATATTTCTTGCAAGACAAAGGGCCGTTCCGCATTCGTCCAAAATAGCACAATGGTTACTAATTGAAATCGCTACAGTTTTGCCATTATGCACAACGTCGTTGACAATCTGCAACACTCCTGAAACCGATCTGCAAAAAGCGCTTCATTGTAGCGCTTTCAGGGAAATCCCAAAAAGTGGATTCACCCTCCGGAAAGCGCTACACTACTGCAACCAATCTGCAATACTAGCGGGAAAGTTTTGTGTGTTACCATTGTTCCGGTTTCTGCAAAGTCCCTCCCCCTGGCTCTCTCCTCTGATCTTCCGGCGAAGCGATCGCCATTTTTTTTCTCCGAGTGAGCGGAGATCAACGCACCAGCGAGCCTTCGTTTACCCAGCGAGGCTTCCCTGGCTGCAGCCCCTCTGTTTAAAGTCACCAAGCACAAGCCCGTTTGCTGGTTTATTTTCACTATATTTTCACACTGTTTTCGGCCGAAAATCGCGCCCATGGGGGGGATTTTTGTTTTCACTCGGGGGGAGCGTGGCAACGATGAAACGGCAGCTCAAACATCACCTGCTAGCTGGATGGGACTCTCCGTTGCAACGAATCAATGCATATTCATTGCAACGGGTGCATTTTTTTTTAAACCTTCCTTAAAGGCAAAGGGGCTGTTTGGGAGCATGATAACGGCCGCCCATTGGCTGCTTGACGGCCAGGGGCGGGACACAGCTTAGCAATAGCGCTTTCTGGCTAGCGATTTTTGCAGAGACCGGAACCCTGTGGTAAACGATAGAAACGGAACTGGATTCCTCTACAAAGGCAGGTATGCATTACGCCGAATTCCACTATTTAAAATGGCGATTTTTCGTTCAGCAAACAATTTGCTACATGGATCCCGGTGCGGAATGGCCCAAAGAATAGGGACACCATAGGACAAGTGCGAGGACAAGAAAGTGAAACTATAACACATGATGAAGAGAGGGCTGAACTGCTTCTATTTCTGCTCAGTCTTCTCTTGTGAGGAAAATAGTGATCAATGTGGCAAAAACATAACATAGTACGGTGGACGGGAATGGTATCCTAGGATCACTGTTGGAGCAGTCCACAAACACCTAGTTTCTTTAAGACCCATTATGCACGGGGGGAATAGCGCGCATTCGGGGTGGAATGGCGGCGACTAAAATCACCGATAATGCATGTTGTCGGCTGCAACTGGCTACAGATTCGATGCACGCCACCGAAAAAGCCGCGTTAGTGAAACGCGGAAGAAACCGCAGCTTCCCTGGTGACCAGGGCCCAATCAGAAGCGGCGCCAAAGGCACCGCGTGCATAGCCAGGGAGTTCCGGGTTGAGCGCCAGAGCCACAATCGAAGCGGCTGCTGGAACGCCACGGCAGGCAGGAGGACACCAAAGGGAACGGGGACAGAAAGGCGGCCAGGGAGCCCAAAGGGGAGGGGGATCAGGGGAGCACCGCAGGCAGCGGGCCAGAGTGCAGAGCACCAGCGGGGAACAGAGGGCAACATGTCCCTATCTAGGGATGGCAGAGATGCCACCGCACCGATCACCCACCAATCCCGGAACTGCCGCGAGCAGAACTGCCACGTGGGCGCATTTGCGCCCCCGCCGGACACAAACGCACATGCGTGGCAGTCCATGCATGCGCGTTTGCACCGCCGGCATTCCGGTGGCCGCGGCTCTCTCTCCCCACCCCTCCAGGCCACCAGCAATTCGGCCGCCAAAACGGCTGATTAACTTGCGGCACGGCAAGCTTCACTTCCCCCCTCCCAAAGCAAGAAGCTCCCTCTTCCCGCCCCCCCCCAGCAGCAAGAAGCTCGCCAGGCCGTGAGCAAATTGGCCACCGAAGTGGCCAATTAGCTTGCGGCCCACCAAGCTTCTTGCTTCAGGAATGGGGGGAAGAAAAGCTTTCCAGGCCGCAAGGTAATTGGCCGCTTCGGCAGCCGATTTGCTCATGGCTTGGTGAGCTTCTTGCTGCTGGGGGGGGCGGGAAGAGGGAGCCACGGCCCGGTGCCGAGGCCTTCGCGGGCTGGCACTGGGCCACGGCCCGGGGGTTGGGGACCACTGTCTTGGAGAACAGGTGAGGTGCCAGACGATTGGAGGTGGGCTAATATCCCCATCTTCAAGAAAGGGAAAAAGGAGGATCCGGGTAATTATTGACCTGTCAGTTTGACATCTGTAGCTGGCAAAATTTGGGAACGAATAATCAAACACTCAGTTCTTCAGCAGCTGGAACTGAGAGCTGTGATTTCTAAGACTCAGCATAGGTTTCACAAGAACAAGTCATGTCACACCAATCTTATCTCTTCTTTTGAGAAAGTGATTACCTTGCTGGATCAGGGGAATGTCGTGGACATATTTTATCTGGATTTCAGTAAAGCTTTTGATAAGGTTCCACAAGATATTCTTGTTGACAAGTTAGTAAAATGCGGTATGTATCCTAATTCTGTCAGGTGGATCAATAACTGGTTGACAAAGGTGGATCAATAATTGGTTGATAAAGCTGAACCAGCACTATAAACTTTCTTGATAAAGTAAACTGGTTGTAAAATTTAACCCTGGAAAGGTGCCAGGGAACTAGATCAGCATATCTGAATCTATTTTCCTGAAACATTTGTGAGTGTTTGTGTGTGTTAAGTGCCGTCAACACACTGGAACACAGAATTTTCTTTTCTTTATGTGTATAGACAGGCACACACAAAAAGGGGGTGTTGTTTCCCAGTATATCTTGTATCAAAATTTAATTTTTTGTTTATATTCCACCCTTCCCTTAGTGGTTCTTGTAGATCTTCATGCATGCATTTAAGAGTCAATCAAAATGGTACCAGTAGAATTTATGAGTAAAGCTGGTTAAAAACAGAGTTTCAAATGGTTACTATATGATTATTTGATTCAGTTTGAAGCAATAATAAAAGCTTTCAAGAAAATCTGATTAATAAATATGTGATCTACAATTAAGTTTCACTGTTTGTTTGATTTTTGTGTGACTTGCACCTGAATCTTCCATACAGTTTCATTGAAAATGTAATTAATCAAAGGAGATTGTTTGGTTCCCAAAGGGACCTTTATCCATTATACAATTAAGGAATACCAGATGGAGAGAGGGGAAAAGAACATTTCAGACAAATGTGACTATAATAGTAAAACCAGCATAATCAAATGAAATGTTGATTCATGAATGGAAACTTCCACCAATATGAATAGCCTGAACATTTTTGTTTTGTAAGTTAAACTTGCCCTCAAGTAGCTCTGTTGTACATGCTCAGTACTTACATATCAGACAATCTAAGCTAATGGGCTTTTCAGGACTAAAAGAATTCAGTGAATGAAGAGGCAGGCTTAAGCTATGATACATGATTACTTTATTTGTGGAATTCATTATGCCAAAGCATTTTCCCTTGATACAAAACATTTGATCTATTTGTGTGGCATATAATGCAATAAAATAAATGAAGATAAGTATGGGGGGAGGGGGACACAAGCATCTATTCCACTAATGCTTTTTTCCCAGATAAGGATGAAATCATTATATGTATGTATTGCTTCATTTTCAACAAAATCTTCAGCACATAAAATACCAGCAGTGGTTCCCATGCTCCCTGTATATTATTCCCTTAAACTCATTTAATTTTTTACTAATTTGTTTTAGGATCAACTCACCATCAAAGTTAAGTCTTAATTACATTTTTCATCTAGGCTTTCCTATTTTGATATAAGATATATGATCTCTTTTTCATGTCACATGCAGTAACAAGGATAACACACTAAAAGCAAACTAAAAATCCACTTTATAAAAATCCACTTTATAAATCCCAAACTTTGTAAAAACATAGTACTCCTATGAAATGTACTCATACACCTGCTAAACAATAGCTGAGACTCCTGCATGTCTACTATAATTTATTGGCTGAAATTTATTTTACATGCTGTCATATACTGGCTTTTGGGAATAATTATGATAAATATGGCTCATGGATCTGTTTAAATTCATTAAAAATGAGAAAAATTCAGTAAGACCAATTCCACACGGAGGCATAAAACTCGCACTGCCTCCTGCTTGCGAACACACGGATAGAAGCTGTGTGTTTGTAAAATTCCTGACAGGAAGCCCCTCCCGTGTTTCCCTGCTGCCTAATTGTAGCTTTTTGCCTCTTGATAAGGCAGCAAGCGAGAATAACCTGAGGTTCTCCCTCCCTGCTCCTTGGCTTCTCACTGACCACAAACCACCAATCCCCGCACAGTGGATGTTTCAGGGACTCAAATTTCTGCCCCCCCCCCAAGCTAACAGGTAAAGTACGTAAAATCTCATTGCAACAGGCTAGTACTGGTTAACTTACGTTGCATTCATATTAAGGAAGGTAAATTGAGATGGGCCAGGGTCAATATCCATAGTATTAGGAAAGGAAGGCCAAGGCTCAGTGGCAGACCTTTAAGTTTCAATCCCTAGGAATATCAGGTGGGAGGATCTGGAAAAAATATTTTTCTGCCTGATGTTCTAGTGAGTGGTCACCTGTCAGAGCATACAATATAATGCTAAACAATCATCTGATTTGAATTAGAAATTCAAGAATAATGTGTGATTTGAAATGTAATGTATTCTTTCAATATTCATTGGGTTTGTAAACAGTCAGCTATAGTTTAAATTACAACACATTTCATTGATTTGATTTCTAGTATGAATTCCTCAATATTCTTTAATAGGAATGGGGGAGACAGCTGAACTATAAACCCCAGTTACCTCCCCAGAATGTATGGGCACAATGGTGTGTTAGGATATAGTACTTATCTTTCAGAATATATTAAATGTTTAACATGAAAAGAAGGATATACCAATTACAAAGAAAATGAAAACAATGCCAAAGACATGAAGTATAGCCCCATGCCAAAAACTTCATTTTTTATTCTGATAGAAGGGATTAAACGAATTGTAATTATTTTTATAGATGGTAGGTGGAAGCATTGTAAGGATTTTAAAATGAAAGGTATAACAATGATGAATTGGTTTATATTCCATATCAGGATTATTGATAGGTTAAGAATTTTAGAGCGGCTGAGATTTTGTAATAAATTTAACACATCAGTTATAAATCCTTAACTCTTTCTGAAATCAGAGACTTAAGCATATAGTAGACTGCTTGTGGTTATAATCATGACTGTACTTTCTTGAAAGATCTGTTAAAATTAATACAGAACATTTCCAATATAATGCATATAGCACTAGGAGGAAAATGCCAAACATTGCATTTTAAATAGGGTTTCCAACTTCAAAACGGGGACTGGATATTCCCTGGAATTACAACTGATCTTCAGAGTACAATGATCATTTCCCCTGACATTATACTCTGCTGAGCTCCGTCCTCCCCAAACCCCACTAACCCAAGGCTCCACTCCCAAATCTGCACACAAGAACATAATACAGAAGAGCTGCCTCCAAAAACAGAGGGGTTTGCTCTTTATTATGAAATTATATAAAAAGCTTCGTTTTTCATTTGTTCTTATGTTTCTGAATTTCTGAGAGAGCCATCTTGGTGTAGTGTTTAGGAGTGTGGACTTCTGATCTGACGAGCCGGGTTTGATTCTGCGCTCCCCCACATGCAGCCAGCTGGGTGACCTTGGCTCGCCATAGCACTGATAAAGCTGTTCTGAATGAACTGTAATATCAGGGCTCTCTCAGCCTCATCCACCTCACCCACCGTCTGTTGTGCAGAGAGGAAAGGGAAGGCGACTGTAAGCCACTTTGAGACTCCCGGTAGAGAAAAGTGGCATATAAGAATCAACTCTTCTTTATCTAATAGTTCAAGAAAAAATTCAGATAAGTAAATGGTAGTGCAGAAAGTATTTCCTGTTAATTTTTTTGGCTGCCATCTACAATTCATTAACCCTGGAAGCATTTCAATGGTTTGCGTAGAATAACTGCAGAAATAATAAGTTATGTGTTGAATCTGATTTCTACTTCTAACACATTTTTTCATGCACTACTAGAAGTGTGAAAAAGAAGAAAATCCCATTAAAACTATGTATATATGCTTCCATAAATCACTTAAATGTAATGGGGAATGCAACTGTTATAGTATTGAAGACTTTAACTTTACTAAAGGAAGAGATTTGAGGGAGAACTGTAGAAGTTCTGAAGTGAGAAGTTAGCTTTCATTCCCTTTTTTCATGAACTTTATTTCTGTCAATTGAGTTTTGAAAGATTAAATATTTAAAACATTTCTTCTGTATATGAATAGATCAGATATAATTACAACACAGAATAGTATTGACTTGTCTTTTGGGTTTGATTTCAGGTATCAAAGTAATTCATAGCAGTGTTGCAAATGAAATCTGTAGGGTTGCCAGCTCTGGGTTTGAGATTTTGGGGGTGCAGCTTGAGAAGGGCAGTGTTTGGGGAGGGAAGGGATTTCAATGGGGTATAATGCCAAAGAGTATACCTTCCAAAGCAGCCATTTTTCTCCAGGTGAGTTTCTCTGTCTACCTGGAGATCAGTTATAATCATAGATTTCCAGCCATCACCTGGAGGTTGGCAACTCTAGAAACATTAACACACTCATGAGGGATTTGCTAAAGGCCCTCAGCTGAACAGTGTTTGTGTATGCATTTTATAGGTTTCATTATATGTGTGTTTTATATATGTGCATGCATGTATTTAAATGGCTGGTTTAATGTTTGAAATGTTTTCGTGTTTGCTTTGGGGACTCAGAGTTGGGTAGAAAGGCAGCATAGAACTGTTTTAAAATAAATACATAAATAATAAATAAATACCAATATCAAACATTTGTATTCAGATAGGGCAACATGACCATGTGGTATTCAGTTAGTAATAGTAGTCAATAATAGCCCACTGGGCTTTTTTTGCTCTGCTTTTAGTATCTCTCTGCAGCAGATGAAATAGTAATCTTTGAAAGCATCTATGGAATGCCAGTCCAATGTGAAGACTGCAAATAAAATTGTCCGGTGTTATGCCATTTTTCTTAGGCTCATGCTTGGATGGATCTGGTGCATTTCATGTTAGAAATGAGTTTTGTAGATTTCATGTGCTCAGGGCATAAACACAGTGATCCGTAGTTATGCTAATATTAACAAAGGATTCATGATTGCAAATTGACAGTCCATACTTATATTCAACTAGGGGCCAAGCCTATTACATTCAGGAATACAATGGGCGCTAGATTGGGGTGGAAGAACTCTGAAGACCGCATCTCCTGCCCCCCCCCCAAGACCTAGAAAGGCTGCAGCCTGGAGGCCCCCAGGCAGGGAACTCATTAGCAGGGCAGCTCTCACGCAGCAGTGATCTGCAGTCTCTGAGCCTCATTTCCCCATAGACTAGAAATGTTGTTTCACAATGACTGACTATGCATGGGGTCGAAAGACTGGCCTGGCAGTGTCAGGCAGCAGGGCTAATAGAGCCAGTTTGGTGTAGTGGTTAGGAGTGCGGACTTCTAATCTGGCATGCCGGGTTCGATTCTGCACTCCCCCACATGCAACCAGCTGGGTGACCTTGGGCTCGTCACGGCACTGATAAAACTGTTCTGACCGAGCAGTGATATCAGGGCTCTCTCAGCCTCACCCACCCCACAGGGTGTCTGTTGTTGGGAGAGGAATGGGAAGGCGACTGTAAGCCACTTTGAGCCTCCTTCGGGTAGGGAAAAGCGGCATATAAGAACCAACTCTTCTTCTTCTTCTTCTTCCATGTGTGCACAACATTGCTGCCATCCCAGCCCCCTACCGGCCCTGGTACAAATCACGGCCTTGGATAGCCCACAGCAAGGAAATATGGATTCTTCTGCATTCCCTTTGTTGCTGCAGTCGCCTTCGGAGGCTAGGCCTGGAAGGCCTGGCTCCTCCCTGTGCTATGGTGGCCGGGGTGAACCAGATTGACCCTCCACTCTGCAGTGTTGCATGGTCCTGTGGGGCGGTGTGGGATATTCTGCAGGAAGGTGGGATTGCAGTCTCCCACTATCCTGCCTTCCTGAACAACCCCTGCCAACCCTCCCACAGCGGAACCATCTTGCTGCTGTGGCATTCCCTGGGGGATGTGGAAAGCGGTGCGCCAGCTTGCGCTACTTTCCAACATCCCCCGTGCATCCTCCATAAACGGCCAAGAATGCTGCTTCACTGCAACACCTTGGCAGCAGCTCTGTGTGGTCGCCGCCATACATAATCGATCAATAAGGTGCAAGATTTATGGCCTGTAACTCCTTATGGTCTGTAACTCCTTAAGTCAATATATTGGCAGCAATCAGATGGTTCAGCATTTTAACCCTAGCTTGCATTCTTAACCCTAGCTTGCATTCTTTAGAGTAATATTTGCCTTTTAAAAATTTGCACAGGAATGCTGGAGG
The DNA here is from genome assembly GCF_049243985.1 of Paroedura picta. Classification (NCBI taxonomy): domain Eukaryota; kingdom Metazoa; phylum Chordata; class Lepidosauria; order Squamata; family Gekkonidae; genus Paroedura; species Paroedura picta. Next base: position 92,943,873 of record NC_135369.1, on the reverse strand, counting down.
GGTGGTTTCTGCTCACTCCCCCTGCTTGCAGCAGCCTCTTTTCTTGCAGTCCCTGATGGTACCTCAACCCTACAAAGCACCATTTTGAAGACAGAGTGCTGCACTGGAAAGGGGATAACCACAAAGCTGCCTTCTGCAATCTAATCCTATTTGTGATAAAGCTAATTCCAAATTAATGTCTAGAAATCAGTTTTACTTGACGTACCAATGAATGATATAAGTTGGCTTAGCTTAGTTGACCCAGGACTTTGTATTGACCTCTTCTTGTTTTGTTGTTATTTCTGCATATGTTATTACCAAAATAATATTTTCCGAAAAGAGCTGTCTGGCAAAAACTCACATATTTCTGTATAATAGATGCTTGACAATATGCTTAGGGAACAAATTTAGGTCATGAATGATCAGCTAATTTTTAGGAGTCTCTCTAGTTTATATTAAATATATATAAAATATGTGATAAGTGAGTTCATCACTTTTTTGCCACAGTTTCTTTTCAGAGACATTATAAAGAATTGTCACTTGTGATTAAGAAACAATTATTTTAAACATCTGGTGCAATGATCACAAAGAATGAAGTCATGTAGAGCCTGCTAAAAGTAGCTTTTTAATAACTTGTTTTTAAATCCATCCTACAATCTTATTTTTACTTTTTGATAGCTGTCACATGAGGAATAGTTCAATGAGATGCTGCTAGGGTACAATGATTCCTTGGGAATTTAAGCTGCAAACTATTGCCTGAACATCAAGTTTTCTTAGTCTTTCTTTGATAGATGAAGAATAAATATCGATAAAGGACAACCTGCTATTAGTTGCCAGAGAGTTCACAATTTTTCTTTTAAATATTTTCTTAGAGCACATATTCAGAGTCTCACTTTTTTGGCCTATTGTTCAGGTGCCAGGACCACCCTAGGCTCCAGCCTCCCTCCTGCATCTAGGTCTCTGGCCCAGGGCTGTCTGTGGCTTTCAACCCCTGTAACACAGTAACTTACCTCCCTGGGGATGAGTTCATCATGGCATCTCTGTGTGGCCCATCATCCCAACAGGGAGAGGCCCCCTCCAACAATTCTGGAGCCAACTTCAATGACACTGGAGATATGTGCTGGCCCAGTGAAATCATAACTGCTGATAAACTGTTGGGTAAGGCCGCATTCACCCAGCTTACAACAGCCAACTCCTGTCTTACATTGGCAGCCAGAGGCAGTAGAACAACTCCAAATATGATGCTTTAGGAGAGAGCCAGGTTCGTGAGGCTTGAAAGCTTTGTGAGAAAGGAAGAAAAAAGGTTGCAGCACAGGGAAGTGACCTGGAGTATTTAAGATCTTGAAGCCCAGAACAGTCAGGATGTTCCTCTTCTTGCTGCAAAGCCACAGTGAGAGAGCCAAGAGACAGAATCAGCCATATAAGGGACAGAGGGCTGGTATATGAGAACACATCCCTCCATTCCAAGTCTGAGGCCATCATAGAAGCTGAAGGCAGAACAGCCCTAAGGTTATTCCCTTATACCAGCATCTTGAGATTTGGTGGCAGTGCATCCAGCAGCAGCTAGGTGGTTCAGCACAGACATCCCAACACCTATGCAATGCCAGCCTGTCAAATATAAGAGAATGTCTATCTATTTATTTACTGTAATAACAACAACAACAACTACGCAAAGCCCAAATGTGCATATAAGTCAAGAACAGAATGACCATTATAATTATAATTGCAATCATATTATTAATTACATTATACTAATATATAACATCTACGGGTAGGAAAGAAATGTAAATTGAATAGAAGTCCAAATTGAATAGAACCGTTGCAGATAAATTCTGACTGAGCTATTTCATTCTGAAGCCTCCCCTTGAAGTTCTTTTGTTGAACAATGGAACCTTTGAGGTTAACAGCAGAGCATCTTGAAACTGAACTGTTCTCCCACAATTTTCTGAGCATTGCTATTGTAGTGTTAGATTTGTGTCCATTTATTCTCTTGCATAGAAACTTTTGATTTGTCTTGGGTAGTCATGGGTACAGTTGACAAATGATAGCATATCTCAGTTTGGAAGATGAGCGTGTATGAGTCACTAATGGTATGGTATTCAGTCGTAATACTGTTGCCTCAGTGAATTTGGGGAAAGAGTTGGTATCAGTTGAAAGGCCCAAGATGGAAGACTAACTGTTGGAACACTCCTGTTGCCATCTACAACTTTTTGACCATGGCCCAAACCTGGTGGAATGCTCTCCCTGATGAGATCAGGGCCCTGTAGGATCTAGAAGAGTTCAATAAGGCCTGCAACAAAAAGCTGTTCTACAGTGCCTACAGCTAAGATTGTAGACAATAATAGAAATCTGGTCTCCCTGTCCAAAAATATCAGTTTACTTAAGCACCAGCTAAACTATCAACCCTCTTATCACCCCTCTATATTTATATCACCCCTCTTAGAAAGAGAGGATGCAGTTTAGATGATCTGTTTTAATCTACTCTGAATTATGATGATACTAGTAAATAAACCCGCTGAATGCAGCGGGCGCTAGAAGGGCTCAGGAGCGTCAGGGGCCGGCTCTGCAGGCATGCTGGGGCAGGGGCTGCACCCGAGGGCGGTCGTGGGGCAGTGTGCGATCCAGATCCGGCTGGTCTGTACTAGTTATGCCCCCCCCCAGAAGGTGCCCCCAGAAAATGTGCAAGTTAAGGAGGTCAAGGAGTGTATGGAATGGACTCCATGCAAGCTAGAGACACCAGTCTCACAAGGGACCTCCCCCTGATACTACTGAAGTTATATGCAGATTGGACTTTGAGGGCACAAGTTATCCCCTTTCCCCAAGACACTGCTTTTGGAGGATATGTCAGGTGCAGATTCAAAAGTGCAAGCTAGACATATCAAGCACACAGGTAGCCTATTGGTATTTCCCAGACTGGGGAATTACCCTATCCCCCTGCTTTGTAGTTTGGGAAACTTTTGGATTGAGCAGAGACAGTCTATCTAGAAATGTATCCATTCATAAACTAGCAAAAACAGCTTGAAAATTCATGGAAAGTTTGTGCTGGTTGACCTACCACAAACTTCAGTTCATGAACCACACACTATTCAAAACTTTAATTTGTGAGTTAGTTTGTACCCATCCTTAGGTGTAATATAACATCATCCTATCCTGGACAATGATGATTTCTCTTATGTAGGGTCTACCAACAACATCCTAATCTAAAATGTCTGCTCTCAGAAGGCATCTTAGATAGAGGAGTTATTTAGGGTTTGTTGGGGGGAGGATTGTTTGAATTTTTAAGTCATCTTGCGCCAAGAGGAAGGATGGGCATAAATGTTTTAATAAATAAACAATAGGTAACAAAGCACTAAAAAGGTCAGAGACTAGGCCCTGCAACCAATTTAGATGCCTAAGGACTGCACAAGTTACATTCATAAGTATTGTATTGTTTTTAGGCTATAATTTCAAGCAACCATAACTATATGCACAGATGAAGAAAAGCATGATCATAGGCATTTTTAGAACATTTTACCAAGTAATCCCATTTGAAATGAAAAAGAACCTTGTTGGTTCTGCTGGATTTTTAACTGCAGTAAGTTTTTCAAAACAATACTGTCTCTGCGCATACACGTGCACACACGCACCTTTCTGCAAATGTTGGTCTTAGCTTAGGACCTTGATCAGCAATATGAGATGAATACCACCAAGGGAAGTTGTAGTGCGTTAGAAGGCTGGACGTGCATTACTTTATCAACTAGGCTTTGGCTGCTGATTCTTGCTGTGTGAGAAGCTGATACTTGATTGTGTAGCTCACAAGAAGTGATTAAGTGAATTCAAGCTATCAAGGCAAGAGAAATCTTGGCAAGAGTATTATGTCACAGATTTTTGCGTGGATAAAGGCTACAGATATTTGTATTGGTCAGCTGGATGTTGCACTGTCATTTTTCTGCCCTTTGTTGATTAGATTGAGAAGACAAGACCTTAACAAAACACATTCTTCCCGTTGCTTTCAAATTCCTAAACAAACTGGCCTTGGCTGAGCAGCTATCATTCATTCTTTGGCCAGATGTTCTGTCATGACTGCAAGCAACAGGCCAGGATATATCATTATAGTGACTGAGCAAAATGGACACAGCCCTTAGTGATAAAGACAGTCCAGCCAGAATCCAGAGGGTGTTTTTGTTTCCAATGGCCTCTAATGAAGGATCGATGGAATGTATAATGTGGCTTCTATCATATATCACAAACCGCTCTTGAAATTGCTCTGTGTTTCAAAATTGGGGGGGGGAGTACTTAAATAAATATCTAAATCCTGGTTGGTCTCACCAAAATAGTTTGATTGGTCTTTGATTCTGATCTATAGTAATTTGTTTCCAGCATCGCAGTCTTAGAGCAAGTAGAGCAAGGTCTGGACTGGCCATTCATAAAAAGCCAGTGCTCTGCTCTTCCCTCAAAGTGTATTTATTCTCACTCCACTTGCTATTGTTACAAGTCAGTTATTGTTTGTTTGGAAGGCAAGCAGGAATGACCCTGTAATGAGGGTCCTCCCCCATACTTCTCTGAGGACATCCAATAGTCAGCTCTTCCCCCAGTTTCCCATTGTTGTCTAGCTACTTCCAGTAGAAGTAGAATTGCATAGGATGGCGAGGCAAGATCTAGATGGGGACAACGGGCTGCACTGACTTCTTAGGTGAGTTCACTTTCTGCTGCACTCCTTCAATGCAGTCGGGAGAGCATGAGGAAAGTGTTTGAATACATGTTATAATTAAACAGTTTAGCTTATTAAAAACCATCACCTGATGAAAGGTTGGATCAGTACCACATTAAATTCGCAATGAAGAACTGCATTATCCATCACTGGAAAAGTACCCATATTGGCTCCTTTTAAACCGGTCAGATAACTACTTTCATAACCTTTATTAGAAACCGAGTCCTGGCTAACTGAAAGAGTATTGTTCTGTTACATTTCTAGCTTTATGAAGAACAAGGTTGATGGTGACCACTTGCTGCATTTTTTTAATAGAGAGAAAGTTTCTATGTAAAAAGTGAATATAAAGAAGTCAGTAACACAGGTTATCGACACAAAAGTACATGATATACATATATTTGGCTTTCTTGACACATTTAAAATTATAAGTTCTGTTGTTTGATTTTACATGTCTTGCTTCCTAGGTATGTTAATGCCTTTAAGCAATTTAAATATATGCATGTTTTACATTTTATTAACATTTAATATCTTTTTTATAACTACTATATTAATAGGAAGCTGTTCCCCCTACTTCCTCATTAAAACTTACAGTGCTGCAAACAAAATCCTAGGTATTCAATTTAAAATAACCTCTGCCTCCTATTCCTGTTAATGACCCATTAAGAGAAAGCCAAACACTAATTAAGGCCACTATAGAGAATGGTGATGTTGGTGCTGTGTGGGTGAGGCTGTACCACTTAGATTTCATAATTAGCTGCATTAAATCATACATTTAATCACAAATGTCTTTCTTGTTGTTTGCATAATAGGTCTTTTTTCTTTTTAGGTGAAAGGTCCCCCAACTGCAGGAGCATTTAAAGAAAGACCAACAAAGCCCACGGCATTTCGCAAGTTTTATGAGCGAGGTGACTTCCCCATCGCCCTTGAGCATGATTCAAGAGGAAACAAAATAGCCTGGAAGGTAAGTCAGAGCACAGCTGTGACAACCAGCTGTGCTTATTGAAGTGACATCTCTCATTGCCTTCCCCCCCCAAAAAACGTTGGCTTATAAGTAAATAAAGTGGAGTAATTTTTTAGCAAATAGAAGATGTTGGGGGAGCAGTTAGAGAGTGGCCTCCTGAGTCAGCCATCTACCTTGGCTAACAATTAAATTATATGCTGCAAAAAGGAAGATGACAGAGTTGCTTTGCCTTAGAGAATTGTCCCCTGCTCAATTCATCTCTATTTTTATGAGGACCTGGCAACCCAGCCTATTTCAGGCAGTCCATCAAATGATGGAAGTGGCTAGATACAGTGAACAGCAGCCATTTATCTCCCCCCAAATTTCACCTTCCTGCAGGACAGTTCCAAATGGAAGCTTTAATTACCTAAATGGATAGGTCAAGATTGGCTGCTCCCTTGGAATGCAGAGCAGAATACAAACGAAGGTGGATCGCTTATTCCACGGCTGCACTCCCAGTCTGCAGCATATGTCAGACAGCGTAATCGCTGTCATACGTGCCCCTGTTAGAGGCTGACCTCCACTGCTGAAACCATTATGGTTCCGACATCTCTGACAAAAGGTTAATTGGCTTCAAAATAAATGTATTGCCTAATGACTTCATTCTAATGCAGCTGTGTTTCTCTCTAAAAGGCTCAGTGATGTTATTTGTAAAACTTGCCAATCTTTTAAGTAACTGGAGCAGGCTTTTAAATTTAATTTGAAAAATGAATGCTGATCTTTAACCTGCTCTTTCTATTTAATTATTTTGCTTATCAAAGAATGTCTTTCCTGTTTTATGTTTATGTGTGTTATTTACTGAACCAGCTACAATAGTTTCCTGGAAATAGAACAAAGAATATGCAACAGATTATCATGTGTATGAGGAAGAGAACAATTTCAGTCTTTGGACATCTGGGTGTATCACGTCAAATCTTAATCTAGACATGTAGTTTTATTAATTAAAATAGGAAGAAATCAGGGATCACAGCTGCACCTGGGGAATAACTTCCACTGCCTGTTAAGTGACTGAAGAACTCAGAATTGTACATGCTAATGCATGCACTCGAAAGCTCACACCTTGAATAAATCTTTGTTGGTCTTAAAGGTGCTTTTGCACTCAATTTTTTTTGTGCTACTTCAGACCAACATGGCTATCTAGTTGAATCAGAATTATACAGAATTTTCTTAACCAATTAGATCCACCCTACAGGCTTACAGTCCCAATTGATGGTTCAGATTTCAGCCAAACTTGATGACTAATCCAGTCACAAACTGTCCTTCTGTGTGACAGCAGTAATATGTAACAACAGGAAACAAATGCAACACTTTTACAGTGCTGAAATTCCATCGGTACTATTTGGAAACTCGTGGAATAGATCACTTCAGTGATAAATGTTGTATGTTTTCTTTTTTCCTTGCATTTTGCTCATAGGGATTTTATGTAGAACTTGGTGTTAACACATTATTATTACAATATTTTACATTTTTGTTAAGATCTATGGCTAACAAAAGTGATTATTGGGATTAATAAGCAAAGGAGAGGAAATTTAGAGAGGCAAGAACCAGTACAAAAATTGCTCAGGCTAATTGCAAAAGATAAGACAAATGCAGTATTGGCTTTTATATTTTCAAAGAGAGAGTTACAGTGGCATCTGTGTCCTGGTCGCCTTGGTGTTACTTGAGATCTTTTTGAACTGAGCATGCTTTAACCTAATTGAGTCAGTGTAATGCATTCTGTGCTGTCTGAAGACTGTTACAGTATGCAACCTTTCTATCATGGCCAGTAAAATGTTTCTTTTTCCCTTGCCTTTTTCTGTTTGTTTTGCTTAATGTCCAACTTGATGGCAAGTTCCAGGAAACTCAAATGATTCTTCAGTCTCTTGTGACATTTTTATGGGTCCTAATTAAAGACTGTCCTAATGTTTTGTTGATAAATTTAAGGTTTTTTTACAGGTGATGGTGAGACATTGATAATGTAATATTGGCTGCTAGTGAGTTCCAGAAATAGGGTATACTGAAGAGATAGGGGAAACACAAGGAGATATGCAGAAGAAAAATATAGCTTCAATAGAAAACTTTTTAGTACTAGCTTCCTTACGGTTGCATAGAATGTCATATGCCATAACGATACTAGTGGTAAAGCACTTCCATGTAGCACACTGACGTTAGACCTATATACTGAGAGAAGCATATGTTAATTCAGGTGATTTTCTTTAATTTTTTGATTGTATAAGTGACTTTGTGGTAGAAATTTTATAAATGGATATCATGTGTACAGAAGTTTTTTTTAGCTGTTAGAGTTTGTTAGATTTTATATAAATATTACATATATTATTTAATATTTAATATACTTTAATATTTTACGTAGTCCATTTGTTCTAAGGATGCATACTGACATATTTAATAAACAGGTCCACTGATTTTTCCCCTTTGCTCAGCTTGAATCTTTCTTCATTCTTTCATTGTGATGCATTTGACTCCCCCTCCCCCCCCCAAAAAAAAAATAAAACCCTGTCATATTGAAAGCTGATTCAGCATGCTTTTAAAAATATTAAGCATGGTGTATATTTATTCCCTCAGATTTGCATTTGTCTCCCCATATTTGTTTTTTAACCCCCTCAAAAAATTGCTCACATTTTAATATTATTGGAAGACTACTTTGATGGGTCGAAGGCAGCAAATTAGGGACCTCACTAATGTGGGTAAATTAAGCATGGCTTTTTAAGCCATTAGAAAGAATATGTTTCCCTTGATCTGAGAGGACTATGTGTTGGACAGAAATATGGTGTGTGTTTCCACAGCAAGTTCATTATATACATCTGAATTGTGGATGTTGGATTAGTTATCTATTTGTTCTGGATCTTCAAAAGTATTTCAGGGCAAAAAGCAGGTTAAAGACCAAAATATTACAGACAGCAGAAAAGTCAGTCAATACTATGAAATCAGATAATATCAATAATAGGCTTACATTTAAATCCTGCTTAAAAACTTTCTATAAATAAGTAGTAATAATTCAAACAAGATAAAGCAGAATCTCATAATCATGATAGAAATGTAGAATAAAGATGGGCTTTGGCTATTGTCCTGTTGTGAACCTAATGCATGTTAGAGGAAGCAGCTTTGTTTATTCCACAGCAGCTGACACTGTAACATGGAGGATATCTAGTTGGTTTTGGCAGTAAGTGCTCTTAGCAATGATAGTTTAAAAAAAAAACCTCTTATGTTGGTTTATGATACCTTTTTGTAGCCACTTGATTGAAGTCCAGGCAAACAGTTTGCTTGCCACCATTTGTTCAAAATCTTAAAATGTTTTAATGTAATGTAACCCTCCTGCTCCCATCAGTGGCAGCACAGTGCTTGGATCTGTATCAATCTTGGCTGTAGCCTTGACCTATAAATATGTGAATTTAGGTAACAAAATTGATTTTCTTGGGTAACAGGTCATAATCAATTAAGGTATAACAAGACAATGGCTGGGGTTTTATTGGGTATGGACTTAAAGGATATTAACAGAGGGAAAGAATATTGTTGAATCCTGTGCTAACACGTACTACACAAAATGTTCTTACACATACACAAAATGTACATAAGGTTTCAAGCTAACTCTCTGAAATATCATGCCCTTGCCATGTGTTCAAGTGGACAGCCATGTTGGTCTGAAGTAGCACACCAAAATTTGAGTCCAACAGCACCTTTAAGACCAACAAGGATTTATTCTCAAGCTTTTGAGTGCATGGACACTTCCTCACACAACGGAACAGGGATCGTAAGAGTACAGATGTAAAGAGAAAGTAAATTAGTAGCAAATTAGTAAACAGTTTCATACATCCAAATATGCAGTAGGTTAATTCTTTGCTAGAAAAGCAGTCCTTTGGGTTCAATTCTCATTCACAAAAATATTTGGGCTTTAAAAATGTAAAGTTAGCGATTAATGGCAGGCATTTTCCCAGTTGTGAAAATAAGAAATTAAAAGTGACTTCCCATGTGTTATTTCCATGGCCTGTGTCACCGGGATAGCAATGGGAATGCTAATCCAGACCCCAAGATTACTTTATTTCAGCAGGTGGATTAGGTAACCTATTGCCTACTCTGTTAGCAATGATCCCCTAGCCCAGGTGAAAACTATCAAAGTGTGCAGTATGCTCTTCAAGTAGCATTTGCAGAAATGCATTTTGGTTGTATAAACTGGTGTTAATGAAGAGAAGGGCAGCAGGGAAGAAGCAATAGTAATTCTTTCACTGAAACAAGTATATAATATCTCTCTGGTTGGTTCTTTTATTTTTTCTCTCATTCTATTTATATGTAATATATAACATGGTTCATTTCACTCTTGGTAACTTGTCTGTTCACTGGTGCATGAGAGCAAATGCAAAGGGTTCTCAAACTTGATTTATACAAACAAAACACCTTTGGATGTTCTTTTCTCCCATGAGATGCATATATTATTGGGGCTTTAATATTTATCAAGTTGCATTATAAAAATCACAATATAGCATGCTTTCACTGTAACTATTAGACTAAAGATCTTTCTCTTGTAGAAATTAGTATCCTACTAGTTATTTCTTTTTATGAAGTGAATGTAGCATAGTAGTTAAGAGACTGAGCATAATAGGGAAGACTCTACTTCCAATTTTCCCATTGCTGTGACCGAACTAGGCTCTCTCATAGCCTCAATTCCCCAACCTGCAATTTGATACTGTTTTGTCCTACAAGGTTGTTTTAAACACGTCAATGAGATATTTATGACGCATTTTTAACTTGCAAAAAGTATTAAAGTACTATCTGGAATGACTTACACCTGTAAATTGTTTGTAGCAGCACACAGCTCATTGATGGCATAGGATGAGTGGCACAGTAGTAGTGCTAATATTTCCCCCTCCAAAGCAATTATATGTATTCTTATATATCAATTTCAGACTTGAATCACTGGTGGCATCAGTGACAAACTTAAGTAGCCCTAACCTGAGCAGGATTATTTTACAATAAAGTTTTCTGATCTGGTAAAGATGTCCATGCCACCTCTCCCGGAGCCTGCTTGAGTGCACAGTGGTTTGTAACACAGATCTGGAGGTCCAGTAAACAGCAGTTGGTACTTGATCATGGGAAAACAAAACATGTGAGCTGGCAAAAGTAGTAACAGTAGTAAAAGTAGTAGAGGTAAAGCTTAATCTTCTGTCCCTCAGCTTCACTGGATGCCCTTGAGTTCTGGTATTTTAGGAGAGGGAGAATAATTTCTCTTTCTCATAATCTTATGGAGTGGGAAGGGAGGGAGGGAGGGAGGAAAAGAGAGGAGCTTACCATTCTTGGGCTTACTGTGCCATCTTTGTCCCCACTGGAGACTTCTTGCTTCTGCTGGCTTTAGAGGCAGCAGAACTGACCTCACAACCAGAAAATGATGGGAAGACTAGAGGGCTCCTGAGACTTGTCTGTTTTGACTCCTCCACCCCCCCTCGAGCTTTTATTAAAAATAACAGTTGAATAACATATTGATATAACAGCATAGCAATATGTGTACACGGTTCTCTTAATTCCAAACTTCTTTTAAAAAATAAAGTATATCTTTAGCACCTATCTTTAAAAAAAATGAAAGCTGGAAATTCAGAGATCATGGTGTTCATATTGCTATACAGTTATATCAATGTAATGTTATTTAATTGCTGGTTTTGAAATGCCTCACATTTCACATTCAGGAGTCCAGGAGCCCAGCAGTCCATCTGCCAGTTTCCAGCTGAAGGGTCAGCCTCTACCACCTTCAAGTTTGACCAGAAAAAGGGTAAAGAAAAAAAACCCTATGGTTGAGGCTGGGAATATAACATCTACAGCATCTAATTGGCTGGCCTCCCCTGAGCAAATATCCACCGGAACACCAAGGGTAATTACACCGGCCCCAAAATGATACCCTCCTCAGTAAATTAGTTGGTGAATGGGTTGGGATGCTGCAATGTGGATGGGTTACAAGAATAATGATTCATTATTTCTTTATTTACATAAGAAAGGCAACCTTTCTTTATTTACATAAGAAAGGTTGAGATCAAATAAACAAACTAGACTATGACTAAGCATGTAATGGTAATATAAGGAATATCATACATATTACACATTTTAAAATGCTAAAATGTCATTTAAAAACCACAAGAAACAAAAATCAAAGTGGCTCTATTTGGCATGCAATATAACCTTATCAGGATTCTAAATGCCTCACGTTTCATATTCATGGGCTCTCTAATTATATCCTCAAGTCCCCAAATATTTTACACTACACAGTGCAACCAAAAGCTTAAAAGAATTATTCAGGCAGAGTCATTTGGATGAAAGCCCAAAGGGCACTATCTCTTCTTGTTCAATTCTTATTAATATTTTCAAAACAATGTAAGTTTTGTAGATCTTCCTTCATAACGCAGATCTTCCTTTGTTTGAAGCTTCACCTAATGCCTTATTTCTTACAATATTTTCAAATGCCTCCACAGAGGAAGATGCAGTGTAAGAAATTCATCAGTGCCAATTCCTACTGCATCTGTTGACGCTACCAGCTGCATACCGATACCATAGGTACTTATGTCTAGTATACAGACAATTGTCCAAACATATAAATTCAGGTTAAAAGGTACAAAGTACATCCTGATACAAGAGTCAATGTATTTTGGCTAAAAGCCTACCTCAGTAAAATTCAAACTGTGCATTCCATACAATAAACAGATATAGAAAATTCATCCTATTCAGAATGGACCTAGAATTCCTCATACACAAATTAGACCTAAATGAAAGAAGGGGGGAATATATATATATATATATATATATATATATATATATATATATATATATATATATATATATATATATATATATATATATATATATATATATATATATATAAATAATTAACCAATTGATTTTTAAAAAGTTTTTAAATATTTTAAAATCTATGAAAACTGTACCTTTTGAAATGTATTAAAACCCACTCTGCCTCTCTTCAAAACTCTGAAATGCTCCCAGAATTTGTCACTCCCAGATTTTCAGGCATGTTTAACCACATTTCAGGTATTCCAAGACAGACAATTTCAAGTATAATTTCCATTGCATTTGTTTGCATTTAATCTTTTTACACTTGCAATCCCCACACTGCCCTCTCCTAGTTGTTTTATCTTCGTCCCCTCCAAGTCTAAATGAGACTGTAGGGACAGGATAATCTATTGGTGATGTTACTCAATGAAGTGTCAAACATACTGATGTCATTATACAAATAATATAAGTATCCAAATTCACAAATTACACACCAAGTTTTCTCCATTCCTCCTCCCCTTTCAAATATTTCTACTCTATGAAAGGCCAAATGGGTCTGTTATTTCTTTTTTCCTGGTCCTTCTCTGAGGTTGTCTTATTTGTGTCTCCAGACTCCCTATCTGGCTTGTTTAGTTTAGAGGTCAATCTAGGATTGTCCTGCCTGGGTACCTCCTGGCATCTGATGAGGGCTGGAGAATTTAAGCAGCATGAACACTAGTCCTGTTTGCATCTTTGATGATGTCATTTTAGTGTCAGAAGTGACATCACCACATTACCGGTGATGTGGATTTACCATAAAGTTATTGTCTGGTGACATAATGAAGTAACTTCCTGTTTGAATGTTAAGTGATGTCACTGGTGACACAGGCCTAGGGCTAGTGTTTATGCTGCTAAATTGCTGGGAGGTACCTGGCAATCCTAGCCTGGTATTTCTGCTAACCATGCCAGATTGGAAGATGGGAGGCCCGTAACAGAATATATTTGCAGGGGAATAGAAAACAAAGGAATAACAGACTAATATGCCTTTTGTAGATATATTGTAATTAATATTGATGTAAAAAACAGGGGATCTGCAAGTGCCAGCAGGGGGCATCTCTTTTCCTCCTCCCCCACTATTCCTCTTTCTGTTCTCTGAAAGCCCCAATATCATTTCCCCTTTTCCTGATAGGCGATTTATTAAAAGAACAGGGATCACTTCTATAACTTTGTGGGATTACCTTCGATTTTTTTTTAAGATTTCAGATTTTTCTGCAAAACTTTTTTTTGGGGGGGTAATGCTTGTAGAAAAATGTATGCTCACATAGCATCAGCATATGGATTTGAGTATTCACAGATTTATCAACACTGAGATTTAGATATATTTTCATCCTTGGTTTGCTAGTTCCCTCTTTCTAGAATGGGTTCTGTACTTTACAAGCTGCTTCCAGAGGCCATGGGGAAACAGACTGAGCTGTCCCTAGCACTGCATAGAGATGAGTGGAGCAGATTTGCAGGACACGAGACTGACCAAGGCTGGAACTGGAACTGAGCAGAGTGCTAGGAACTGGCTGGATCCTGAAACCAGAATCTGGCAGCGCACTTGTCATTTACATTGTCCGCTTTGATCTTGCCTTGGAATTCAGGTTCTCGGCAGAATCGTTAACAGAACCACAAACAACAATCCCCATGGAGGGTCTTCATTTGCCAGGGAACCACCCTGATGAGCATGCTGTAGCCATCCAAATGACACTCACTGGTCCCCTGAGGAAATGTTCAGCATCTGTAATTGCTCAATTTGGTGCTGTTGCTACTGCTGGCCCTCCGTGTCTCACCTCTTCCCTTCATCTATGACTTCCCCTTAGGCTGCCCCTTCTCATGTGTGAGATAGTAGGCTCTGATTCAGGAATTCTCATGCTGAGATCACTGTTGTTGATCATTCTGGTGCAACTGAACTTTATTTTGTTCACCTGTAAAGCATAGACGACTCTCCATTGGATATAATGGAGGGATGGGGGCACCTTCTTCGTGAACCCCTAGACGTGGACTTTTTGGACCAATCACCTTGAAATATGGAGGGGAGTCAGGAAAGAGCCTCCCAGAGCTACCCTGAAAGTTTGGAGGATGTGCCACAAAATAGACGGTCATTTTACAGGGTAGATAGGGTCAAGATAGAGTCATTTTACAGGTTAGGTTGAGTTGGTAGAAAGTATATTCTCCAGTAATACAGTCAGATCCAGTATAACCCCAAGGTTTTTAACTGAGTTAACAAGAGTCAACTCTATCAAGGTTGAGAGAATGGTGTCCTCAAGATCTTCACCTTCCCAACCAACATTACCTGTTCCATTACAACCCCCAAAGGGCATTAAGGCCCAGTGACCAGCTTCTAGTTAGGATTCCCGGCTCCAAAGAGATTAAACTGGCCTCAACTGGAGCCAGGGCTTTTAGCCATGGCCTTGGCCTGGTGGAATGTTCTGCCAAAGGAGACCAGAGTCCTGCCTATGACATTTCTGCAGGGCTTAAAAAGTAGATCTGTTCTGCCAGGCCTATGGTTGATGCCTAACAAGAGCTAACACTGGATCTCTTAGATCTCTCCTCCTGCATTCATATTGGCCAAATGGTTTTCTGCAGAAATTCCATTATGCCCCCCCCCCAAATCCCAGACTAGGATTTTTTATGGACAATATTAGAGTTTAACTTATTCTGAAATTTTGACTTAAATTTGATTTTTGATTGTATTTTATATAATATGTTGCTTATTTTTGTAATGTTCTCATGTAATTGCTGTCCTTTAATTATATATGTTGAATAAATAGCTCTTATTGAATATGTTAAAACACACATTAATATGTTTTAACAAAAAATATAATGTAAAGATTTTCTAGAAATAATTTTACTTGTGTTCTCAATAGTGTGTTATTTCCAGGCAGACTGGAACTCAGACATTTTTATAAAAATAGAAACTAAGTATTGTACATGCTCCCCCCTTCAAGGATCGCTGCCTTGTTGTGGCAAGGGGGCTTGCGTAGTTCAGTGAAGCTATGAGCTATACCGTGCAGGGTCACCCAAGACGGACAGGTCATAGCTGAGAGCTCTGACAAAAGGTGATCCACTGGAGAAGGAAATGGCAAACCACTCCAGTATCTTTGCCATGAAAACTCTATGGACAGTTCCAATAGGCATAACGATATGACGCCGGAAGATGAGCCCCTCAGGTCGGAAGGTGTCCAATATGCTACTGGGGATGAGCAGACGGCTAGTACGAGTAGCGCCAGAATGAATGAAGCGACTGGGCCAAAGCCGAAAGGACGCTCAGTTGTGGAAGTAACTGGTGGCGAAAAGACAGTCCGATGCTGTAAAGATTTTTATTCCATAGGAACCTGGAACGTGAGATCCATGAATCAAGGCAAGCTGGACGTGGTCAAACAAGAAATGACAAGACTGAACATCGACATTTTAGGAATCAGTGAACTAAAATGGACAGGAATGGGTGAATTTAATTCAGATGACCATCAGGTATACTACTGTGGACAAGAATCTCGCAGAAGAAATGGAGTAGCCTTCATAATCAATAAGAGAGTAGGAAAAGCAGTCTTGGGATACAATCCCCAAAATGACAGAATGATCTCAGTTCGAATCCAAGGCAAACCATTCAACATCACAGTGATCCAGGTCTATGCCCCAACCACTGCTGCTGAAGAGGATGAAGTTGAACAGTTCTATGAAGCCTTACAACACCTTCTAGAAGCAACGCCAAAAAATGATGTGCTTATCATCATGGGGGATTGGAATGCTAAAGTAGGAAGCCAAAAGATAACCGGGATAACAGGCAAGTTTGGCCTTGGAGTACAAAATGAAGCAGGGCACAGGCTGGTAGAATTTTGTCAAGAGAATACAATGGTCATAGCAAACACTCTTTTCCAACAACCCAAGAGACGACTCTACACATGGACATCACCAGACGGTCAACACAGAAATCAGATTGACTATGTGCTCTGCAGCCAAAGATGGAAAAGTTCTATCCAGTCAATAAAAACAAGACCAGGAGCTGATTGTGGTTCAGATCATGAGCTTCTTGTTGCAAAATTTAGGCTTAAATTGAAGAAAGTAGGGAAAAGCACTAGGCCACTCAGGTATGAACTAAATCATATCCCTGACGAATACACAGTAGAGGTGACAAATAGATTTAAGGAATTAGATCTGATAGACAGAGTGCCTGAAGAACTATGGACGGAGGTTCGCAACATTGTACAAGAGGTAGCAACTAAAACAATCCCAAAGAAAAAGAAATGCAAGAAATCAAAATGGCTGTCTGAGGAAGATTTACAAATAGCTAAGGAGAGAAGGGAAGTGAAAGGCAAGAGAGAAAGAGAAAGATACACCCAATTGAATGCAGAGTTCCAGAGAAAAGCTAGAAGAGATAAGAATGCCTTTTTAAATGAACAGTGCAAACAAATAGAAGAAAACAATAGAATGGGGAGGACCAGAGATCTTTTCAAGAAAATTGGAGATATGAAGAGAACGTTTCATGCAAAGTTGGGTATGATAAGGGACCAAAATGGTAGGGACCTCACAGAAGCAGAAGAGATTAAACAAAGGTGGCAAAATTATACAGAACAACTACACAAGAGCGAGCTTAACATCCCTGATGACCACACTGGGGTAGTTACTGACCTGGAGCCAGACATCCTGGAATGTGAAGTCAAATGGGCCTTAGGAAGTCTGAGCAACAATAAAGCTAGTGGTGGTGACAGCATTCCAGTTGAACTATTCAAAATCTTAAAGGACGATGCAGTAAAAGTGCTACACTCAATATGCCAGCAAATTTGGAAAACTCAACAATGGCCACAGGATTGGAAAAGGTCAGTTTACATTCCAATCCCAAAGAAGGGCAATGCCAAAGAATGTTCAAACTACCGCACCATTGCACTAATTTCTCATGCTAGCAAAGTTATGCTCAAAATCCTACAAGCTAGGCTCCAGCAATATGTGGACCGAGAACTTCCAGAAGTACAGGCAGGATTTCGAAGAGGCAGAGGAACTAGAGATCAAATTGCCAACATACGCTGGATCATGGAGAAAGCTAGGGAGTACCAGAAGAATGTCTACTTCTGCTTCATTGACTATGCTAAAGCCTTTGATTGTGTGGAGCACAACAAATTGTGGCAAGTTCTTAAAGAGATGGGAATACCAGAGCATCTTATTTGTCTCTTGAGAAATTTATATGCAGGTCAAGAAGCAACAGTGAGAACTGAACATGGAATCACTGACTGGTTCAAAATTGAGAAAGGAGTTCGGCAAGGCTGTATATTGTCGCCTTGCCTATTTAACTTGTATGCAGAGCACATCATGAGAAATGCGGGATTAGAGGAGTCACAAATTAGGATCAAGATTGCAGGGAGAAATATCAACAACCTCAGATATGCAGATGATACCACTCTAATGGCAGAAAGTGAAGAGGAACTAAAGAGCCTGTTGATGCGGGTGAAGGAGGAGAGTGCAAAGGTTGGCTTGAAACTCAATATCAAGAAAACAAAGATCATGGCATCCGGCCCTCTCAATTCCTGGCAAATAGATTGGGAAGAAATGGAGATAGTGACAGATTTTATTTTCCTGGGCTCCAAGATCACTACAGATGGGGACTGCAGCAAAGAAATTAAAAGACGCTTGCTCCTGGGGAGGAAAGCTATGGCAAATCTAGACAGCATCCTAAAAAGCAGAGACATCACCCTGCCAACAAAAGTGCGTTTAGTCAAGGCTATGGTCTTCCCAGTTGCAATGTATGGCTGCGAAAGTTGGACCATAAGGAAGGCCGAGCGTCAAAGAATTGAGGCTTTTGAACTCTGGTGCTGGAGAAGACTCTTGCGAGTCCCTTGGACTGCAAGGCGAACAAACCGGTCAGTCCTAGAGGAGATCAACCCTGACTGCTCTTTAGAAGGCCAGATCCTGAAGACGAAACTCAAATACTTTGGCCACCTCATGAGAAGGAAGGACTCCCTGGAGAAGAGCCTAATGCTGGGAGCGATCGAGGGCAAAAGAAGAAGGGGACGACAGAGAATGAGGTGGCTGGATGGAGTCACTGAAGCAGTAGGTGCAAACTTAAATGGACTCCGGGGAATGGTAGAGGACAGGAAGGCCTGGAGGATCATTGTCCATGGGGTCGCGATGGGTCGGACACGACTTCGCACATAACAATAACAACATTGTACATGCTCAGTAGCATGCTTTCTTTTTACTTCAGTCAAAATAGAAACAGGTTCCAGACCTGTGATCCACAAGGAATGAGGTACAAGACTTGCAACGTACCAGGGGATGTTGAACTAAATGCAATACTTAATCTGGAAGCAGAATCCAGAATTGATTGTCATATTAGGTGATTCCTCAGAGTTAATGTCTTACATAAATATTTACATGAAAACATTTTTAAAATAACTATGGAGTGATGTTGACTTGTTAGAACAAAGTTCATAGAGACAGTATAATAATATGATTAGTATTAAGATTGCATTTTAGTCCTATTAAAGAGATGTATCTCCTGTTCGTCTGAATTATTTATGCATATAAAAATTTCTTTATCTGATAGCACCAGCTAGTTTCCTCACTCTAATACTACAGTTTGCAATTCAGAAGTCACCTGAAAGGTTCACTCCAAATGAATTATCAACTCAACCTTTAGATAGTTCAACTGACTACACTCAGGGCTACCTTCCTAGCAAGCTGGCTGTGAAAGGGAAGAAGAGTGAGCTATGTCTGTTGCTTGATGAAAGGGAAACTGCCTGCTGAGCCTGCAAAGCCTACAGCTGCCAAGAAACTGAGCGCTGCAATCTTGTATGTTGTACAGAACATCAAAGCAACTGCAGCTCCTGGTGTTCTGTGTTCATGCTCTTTAGAAAAGACACAGTTCCTGCATTCTCTGTGTTTTCATGCTCTGCCTTTCCCAGATGGCACTGACTACAGAAAAAGCAGTGGATAAAGTTTTCCCCGTATTAGGCAAGATAGGCTGGGAATGTATCGAGGTCAGTGTGCCACCCCACCCAAGATACTCCTGGGGTTGTGTGGATGGTGACTTGTCCTGACTGTATCAGGATTGAGCCATAGCTCTATGGATCTGAGTGCTGGCAGAATATATGGATTGAATCCAACAATTCTTTTCCACTAAATGAGGATCTTTCCCTGGCAGAAAAAGTCTTGCTGCATTAGAGGAAAAGTCCTCTTGTAACAAAAAGGAATTGCTGGATCCAGTGTTTTATGTTTTTATATTTACAGCCTTGTTACATTCAAATGGGTAGCCGTGTTGGTATGAAGTAGCACAATAAAATCAGAGTCTAGTAACACCTTTGTCAGACTATTATCAGGCTGTGATCTCCTTACATTACAGGGAATATATAGCAAAACTTGATTTTGCTTGCACTTGAAAGCTTGCACTCAAAATGCTTCCACTCAAAAGCTCACGCCCTGAATAAATCTTTGTTAGCCTTGTTACAATGAGCTAATTCCAGAGAAAACTAATCTTGGGTTTGCTTTTCTTTTCTTTTTTTGCTGAACATACTAAATACATTTTCAAACCAAATTAAAAGATTTAGACATGTGTACAAGTTAAATGCACACATAAGACCCTTATTAAGATGGTGACTGAGGGCAATTCTGCTCTCGATAAATATAGTGTAGGTAGTCATTATATTCCCGACGCTCCACATGACATTGCCAGCATCCAGTGTCCAAGCAGCAAACTGCTCACTACATCCTATAATTTTAAAGTCGGGGAATCGCATAAAGTGGATTTCCCAACCTAAAAAGTGTGAGCTACAGGAGAGCAACTAGCAGGCCACCAGCTAAAGAAATGTGTGAAGGCGAAGAAGCACTACCTCTGCCTCCAATGTCCTGCCCTCACACTGGGGACAGGAGGTTTTTTTTTAACAAACTGTCTGAAGCAACGAATAGGCATACAAGTGTGCAGGAAAAACCAAAAATAATTTTTTCCCAAGTTGTCACACAAAGAATACCTTGCTAAAGTTCCCCCTCCCAAATCAGGACCAAGATTATTTTTCTTAAGTTTCAAAACTCGTGATTCCATAATTGGTGGCATTCAAAATGCACTATGCATCTATGATTAAATGCCTAGGTATTTCAATGTAGAAGGTTTAATTTTTTAAAAAATACTGGGCATCACGAGCCCTTTAAAATGCAGGAAAAGGGGATTGGTTCCTGGCTGGATTGACAGGCAGAAGAGAGTCACATGTAAAGCGTGTTGCTCTCTTCCACCATTTCAAGCAGGCATGTGGAGTGTAAGAAGCACGAAAAGGTGGCAGACAAATACGAGATAGGAAGAAGATGAGGAATGGCCGGAGGCATTATTACTTTTAGTGTTATGCCATTACACTGGCCTAATGCTATTTTTTTAGATGTGTGGAAATGCTCTGACAGTTACTGTATGAACATCATTGCACTCAGTAGTCCTTAACGGATAAGGTGCTGAGATTCTATTTTCATTACCTGTTATTGCTTTTGCCGTATTTGCCAGCGTATAAGACGACTGGGTGTATAAGACGACCCCCCAACATTTCCACTGAAAATATAGAGTTTGTTACATTACATTACAGTACCTGTCACTGTCACCATTGTATGACCGCAGCGCGACCACAGTGCCTCCGGCCTGCCCCTGCATCTCCCTGTGACCGGCACTAGTGTGCAAGTGCGCATATGCGAGCTCTGCGTAGACAAGGGGCGGGCCAGAGTGCCACTGCTTCCCACTGAGCAGAATGGGCTGGTCATGCCAAAAAGGCTGGCACCCCTGTCTCGCTGCTGATGCTCACCGCAGCCACGCTGATGACCCGCCGTGGCCGCACTGGATACCGCACGATACTGGATGGTATGTAGAATGAGGTGGGCGGGCATCGGGAGGCCACTATGGGTACCAGGCGAGCATCAGGAGGCCACTATGGGCAGCTATGTCTATCCCAACTTCAGTGCACCCGGCGTATAGGACGACCCCCCCCCCACTTGGAGGCATGTTTTTCAGGGGGGGAAATTAGTCTTATACACCAGCAAATACTGTA
Organism: Paroedura picta; assembly: GCF_049243985.1. Classification (NCBI taxonomy): domain Eukaryota; kingdom Metazoa; phylum Chordata; class Lepidosauria; order Squamata; family Gekkonidae; genus Paroedura; species Paroedura picta. The sequence continues at coordinate 92,922,410 of NC_135369.1, read as the reverse complement.
CTTTATTTACTTCTGATGTTTTTTTCTATTTCTTCCCAATGTTGTTATTTGTAGGGTATAAGATGGAGTGCTCCATCCAAATGAACAATATTTCTCATATATAAACTTAAAAAAAAGAGAACTATATAATTTAAAGTAATTATTCAGCTGCCCATGCTTGGCAGTTTTTTAATCTAAATTATGTGGTATTCAGTACATCATTGTCCTTTTTGCTGTTTAAAGATCATAGAACCCTTTTTTAAATAATGGTTTCAGTTGCTCATAACATGCTGTTCTTTTCTTTCCATTGCTTTCATTTATATAATTCAAAACATTTAATGAAATGTCATTCCTAACTTTTTAAGTACCATATTTATTAAAATAGTGACATACACATTGACTTAACAGTTGAATAATTCATTTCTCTTAAAAATAAAGAATGTTGACTTGAAAATATTGTATTTTAATAGATTCATCTAGAATTAGAACTGTCTGTTAGGAAAAGTCTAAAAGTAGACTTTGAGAAACAAACTCTTAGTTTACCTGATTTTTATAGGAAAAACTCTTATATGTGTTTGTGTGCACACATATATATTAATTAATACTCTTTATTCCAGAATTCTAGAGGATGTGCTGTGTCTTAGTTAGTAATTTGATGGCACTCCTTCTTGCGTTCACAATTAAAATCATCCTTTTATTTGATACAAATTGTCATTTCTTGTACAGACTGAAAACCCAGTCACGTATCAGAAATAACTTTAATTTAAATTTGTTAAATGACCTCTGAAAGCTAAATGGAAGATTTTTTCTTCTTCTGCTGAATGGGCTGGTGCTCCCTTCCTGTATAATTTATGTGAGAAATTAGTGCAAATGGTTCACTTTTATGGAGCTGTGCTGCTTGTAGCAAGCCTGCAGAAACAATTTCCCCCCAAGCCTCCATCTGTTCTTCAAACCAGGGCATATGCCATCTCATCGAGCTTGAAAGTCAACTGATTTATAACTCCTGAAAAGTGCATAGATTGAAAAGAAAGGTCGGCTGCTGCTCTGTGACAATGATTTGTTAGGCACTTGGATAAAGACAATTCACATTACTGTGGACCCAAGGGGAAACATGCAGTGTTATAAGCTTCAAAGAACGGTAGATTGACAGCCTGGAGGAAAACAAATGCCCTCCCCCTCCCCTTTCAGTTAAAACAGCTTCCTCTTCTCCCAAAAAGGGAGTATGCCTGGCAGGTAAGTTGGGGAAACATCTTGTTATCACAGTGTGCTTTGGACCTGATAGCCTTTTCTCTTCCAGCTACAAAGGTTGCCGTCTGCAAGTGTATGAGCTTGTTGTACTCTGATCTTTAAATTGTACATTGAAGTATCTATCTTAAAGAAGCTGGTTGTTGCGTGTCAGGAAGTAAATTTCTGTTCAGTGCCACCTATAGAGCTTTGATACATTTTTAGATTCTGTCTTGGAGGTGAATCCAAAGCCCCGTCCCAATTAGAAGCGTAACAAATGGCTCAGTCTCTGTCCTATCAGCAATCATTCCTTCTTCCTTTACTCAAGGGCTACAGAGAGGGAGAAGGCTGTTTGACAGGTAACAAACCAAATCAAATTGACATTGTGACCATCGGAAAAATCAATACGTGTTTTGATGTTTTCATTTGTGTTGGTGGAATACTATGCCTCTTCTGATGCGATAGTGTTAAGGCAAGAATGAATTCCCAGATCCCTTTAATCTCATCTAGTTTATATTTCTTTTCAACCTGTTTTGTCCTCCAAAGCAAATCAGTTCACAAAGATGAAATATTTTACCAACCACATATCCCTAGTTCAAACAGCTTTGTGTTCTTTCTAAAAACATGTAAAAGAAAGCTGGTGATATAGCTGCTTATAAAGGTAAAGGTAAAGGTATCCCCTGTGCAAGCACCGAGTCATGTCTGACCCTTGGGGTGACGCCCTCTAGCGTTTTCATGGCAGACTCAATACGGGGTGGTTTGCCAGTGCCTTCCCCAGTCATTACCGTTTACCCCCCAGCAAGCTGGGTACTCATTTTACCGACCTCGGAAGGATGGAAGGCTGAGTCAACCTTGAGCCGGCTGCTGGGATCGAACTCCCAACCTCATGAGCAAAGCTTTCAGGCAGCTGCCTTACCACTCTGCGCCACAAGAGGCCCTAGCTGCTTATAGAAAATGTATAGTTGACCAACTTGTATCATAAACTAGTGACTATATTAATCCTGTTATTTTAGGCAGGCATAATGTATAAATGTCCTTCAACGTAAAGTTTAGTGCATGAGAGACTGAACACGCATATTGGCAGTTATCATCTGAAAACATCCACTAATGGGGTATTTCCCTTTACCATCTAGTATGCTTAGACACCTTCATTATAAAATCTCAGGATTATGGGCTGTGCAGAGCTATCTATACCACTGAGCAACTCAAAGCAGATGTTCAAGGAACCAGTTTTAGGAGGCATTATCTTTGCTGTACCTGCTTAACCTTTTGAGAAATCACACTTTGGTGTCCTGATTGTTGGATTGGTCTCCTGAAACTTTGTGAAGTTCATGGTCAAAACATCAGGGGCATATGAATAAAATCTATCATCCCTAATTTTTACTTCTTCCAGAGCTTATGTAACTACGATAAAATTTTGTATAGCTCTAGACTTGTGAAAGGATAATTAGCCAGACCGTCCATTATATTAGATCCAATAAGTATTGATTTTCAATGTTCATTAGGCTTGTTATATTTTGCCTTCAGCTCTGTCCTATTCTGTATCTTCAAACTTTATCCCTTTCCATAGGTCATTTGTACTGGCTTTTTACTACTAGTTCATTGTTGGAATAACTGCTGGATTTGACTGCTTGTACTTCATTAGTAGTGGTAGTTCAGTGTTAAATTAATGGATTAAGATCCAGTAATAGCCTGAGAACAAAGTTAAAAGGAATAATAACAGTCCCTCATATGCTGACAATATAGAAGTGTTTACTACTGATATAGCTGCAGTAAAACTACTGCTTTTCATAAAAGGTTGTTAAAGCTCTATAAAGCATTGTATGACAATTTTAAATAATACATTGCCTCTTTAAAGAAGGGAGGAGAAATCCATGTGCATATTTGTTGGGTCAAATTTGTGAACATGAGGAACTATCAGAAGAAGAAGAGTTGGTTCTTATATGCTGCTTTTTTCTACCCAAAGGAGCGCCTTCCCTTTCCTCTCCCCACAACAGACACCCTGTGAGGTGGGTGAGGCTGAGAGAGCCTTGATATCACTGCTCAGTCAGAACAGTTTTATCAGTGCCGTGGCGAGCCCAAGGTCACCCAGCTGGTTGCGTATGGGGGAGTATAGAATTGAACCCGGCATGCCAGATTAGAAGTCCACACTCCTAACCACTACAGCAAACTGGCTCTCAAGTTCAGCATTGTATATCCAGTAATGATCATCCACAGACATCTAGGAAGCTTACAGTCAGGAAATGAATGGACTTCTTGTCATGTTTGTCCATATATGAGCTATCCAGAGTTATATAGTCTACAATCATTGATGTATCAGTCAGCTGTCATGACAAATAGCCACTGATAAACATATGCCCCATAAGGGGTATAAGTTTTTTATGAAGCCAATAAAACCAGTAGCTAACATCACAGGAATTCCATAAGATAATTATGTCCTGAGTGTAAAGAGGTGCTTTCTTTTATTATTCCTGAGCCTTGTGTCAATTAATTTCACAATGTGACCATAAATATTATGTTTTGTCCAAAGGGGGGAAATTTCTCTACATCCCTTCTTCATGTGTGATAAAAACACTGTTTTGCTTCCCATTTTATAAACACTTTCAGAGGCTTTAGTGTTTGCTCATTGGAAAAGTGCTCCCAGCCCTTCATTTTTACCCTTTTATGTCTCTTTTTCACCTTTAAATTACCATTTAAAGTTGAGCCAACTATCTATACTAAGAATTTTTAAAGACAACAGTCCCTACATATTCATTGTCTTGTGATTACTTCCATTGAATTTCATTAGCCATTTTATTGGTTTGGAGGGATTGTTTTTGAGCTCTTTTAAATCTATTTGGGATTCTTCCATCCTGAATATCTGGATATCATTCACACATCTAGCAATATGCCTTCTTATCCCTGCCTTTCAATAATTCATAAATTAAACATTTATTCATTATTTTTTTTAAAAAATGATCCTAATCCAGATCCAGTGTTTACTTCCTCCTTTTGTGACCCCCCCCCCTTTATTCCATTATTCTGTTGCAAACCTTTAAAGGTCTATCATGTCCCATGACTATTAGGGTTGTTTTGGTGAAGTATTTTGTGAAAAGGTTCTTGGAAGACCCAAGTATATAATGTCTACTGGATTGCCTCTTGATACCTTTATTGATTTCTAAAAAGGTAGCAACAGCAAGTCAACTCTTTGAAGAAGGTGTGCAGTTTCTTTCTCTAAGTTTGAGACCAATAGCACCTTTAAGATCAACAAAGATTTATTCAAGGCATGAGTTTTCGTATGCAGGCACACTTGCTCAGACAAAATGGAACAAGAATCATAAGAGTACAGATATATAGAAAAGGTAAATAAGTGGCAAATTAGTAAAACTTAATCATAGTATCCATATTATGCCATAGGACAATTCTTTCCTAAAACAGCTAATCAGTTCTTTTGAGTTCAGTTTTAGTTCATAAAAAACATTGGAGAAATAAAACTGTCCATGTTGGTCATTAATGGCAGACTAGTTGGTTTTAATTATTTATTTTCACAATCACCTTGAACAAATCTTTGTTGTTTTAAAAGTGCAATAGGACTCAATTTTTGTTGTGCTGCTTCAGACCAACATGGCTACGAACTGGAATCTTTCTCAAAATTTGTTAATCTCAATCTTTTATTAGCTCAGACTTTTACATTGTGTTCACCAGATGTAAGAAATTAAGATGGGTTGTTTGGATGCTGCTGGCATCATTCTTGTTGTTGTTAGTTGCGAAGTCATGTCTGACCCATCGTGACCCCATGGACTGATCCAGGCCTTCCTGTCCTCTACCATTTCCCGAAGTCCATTTAAGCTCGCACCGACTGCTTCAGTGACTCCATCCAGTCACCTCTGTTGTCCCCTTCTTCTGTTGCCCTCAATCGCTCCCAGCATTAGGCTCTTCTCCAGGGAGTCCTTCCTTCTCATGAGGTGGCCAAAGTATTTGAGTTTCATCTTCAGGATCTAGCCTTCTAAATCGCAGTTCAGGGCTGATCTCCTCTAGGACTCACTGGTTTGTTTGCTTTTCAATCCAAGGGACTTGCAAGAGTCTTCTCCAGCACTGGAGTTCAAAAGCCTCAATTCTTTGTCACTCGGCCTTCCTTATGGTCCAACTTTCACAGCCATACATTGCAACTGGGAAGACCATAACCTTGACTAGACGGACTTTAGTTGGCAGGGTGATGTCTCTGCTTTTTAGGATGCTGTCTAGATTTGCCATAGCTTTCCTCCCCAGGAGCAAGTGTCTTTTAATTTCTTTGCTGCAGTCCCCATCTGCAGTGATCTTGGAGCCCAGGAATATAAAATCTGTCACTACCTCCATTTCTTCCCCATCTTTTTGCCAGGAATTGAGAGGGCCAGATGCCATGATATTCGTTTTCCTGATGTTGAGTTTCAAGTCAACTTTTGCACTCTCCTCCTTAACCCGCAACAAGAAGCTCTTTAGAGGCTGGCATCATTAGTGGAACAGAAATGCTGCAGTGCCAAACTTGGTCATAGTTTAGAAGGCATGCTGGGTTAAAAAAATTCTGGGGGTGGTATGAAAGACTCTAGCATAAGCCAGGACTTATTATTAGAAAGCATTTTGGGATGGTATTAAATATAGCATGCAAAGATATAACTATAACACAGAGACAAGAACATGAAATAAGATAAACTCTACACTCAAAGGCCATTTTACCTTGTTATGTGCGAAGTCGTGTCCGACCCATCGCGACCCCATGGACAATGATCCTCCAGGCCTTCCTGTCCTCTACCATTCCCCGGAGTCCATTTAAGTTTGCACCTACTGCTTCAGTGACTCCATCCATCCACCTCATTCTCTGTCGTCCCCTTCTTCTTTTGCCCTCGATCTCTCCCAGCATTAGGCTCTTCTCCAGGGAGTCCTTCCTTCTCATGAGGTGGCCAAAATATTTGAGTTTCATCTTCAGGATCTGGCCTTCTAAGGAGCAGTCAGGGCTGATCTCCTCTAGGACTGACTGGTTTGTTCGCCTTGCAGTCCAAGGGACTCGCAAGAGTCTTCTCCAGCACCAGAGTTCAAAAGCCTCAATTCTTTGACGCTCGGCCTTCCTTATGGTCCAACTTTCGCAGCCATACATTGCAACTGGGAAGACCATAGCCTTGACTAAACGCACTTTTGTTGGCAGGGTGATGTCTCTGCTTTTTAGGATGCTGTCTAGATTTGCCATAGCTTTCCTCCCCAGGAGCAAGCGTCTTTTAATTTCTTTGCTGCAGTCCCCATCTGCAGTGATCTTGGAGCCCAGGAAAATAAAATCTGTCACTATCTCCATTTCTTCCCCTTCTATTTGCCAGGAATTGAGAGGGCCGGATGCCATGATCTTTATTTTCTTGATGTTGAGTTTCAAGCCAACTTTGGCACTCTCCTCCTTCACCCGCATCAACAGGCTCTTTAGTTCCTCTTCACTTTCTGCCATTAGAGTGGTATCATCTGCATATCTGAGGTTGTTGATATTTCTCCCTGCAATCTTGATCCCAATTTGTGACTCCTCTAATCCCGCATTTCTCATGATGTGCTCTGCATACAAGTTAAATAGGCAAGGCGACAGTATACAGCCTTGCCGAACTCCTTTCTCAATTTTGAACCAGTCAGTGATTCCATGTTCAGTTCTCACTGTTGCTTCTTGACCTGCATATAAATTTCTCAAGAGACAAATAAGATGCTCTGGTATTCCCATCTCTTTAAGAACTTGCCACAATTTGTTGTGCTCCACACAATCAAAGGCTTTAGCATAGTCAATGAAGCAGAAGTAGACGTTCTTCTGGTACTCCCTAGCTTTCTCCATGATCCAGCGTATGTTGGCAATTTGATCTCTAGTTCCTCTGCCTCTTCGAAATCCTGCCTGTACTTCTGGAAGTTCTCGGTCCACATATTGCTGGAGCCTAGCTTGTAGGATTTTGAGCATAACTTTGCTAGCATGAGAAATTAGTGCGATAGTGCGGTAGTTTGAACATTCTTTGGCATTGCCCTTCTTTGGGATTGGAATGTAAACTGACCTTTTCCAATCCTGTGGCCATTGTTGAGTTTTCCAAATTTGCTGGCATATTGAGTGTAGCACTTTTACTGCATCGTCCTTTAAGATTTTGAATAGTTCAACTGGAATGCTGTCACTACCACTAGCTTTATTGTTGCTCAGACTTCCTAAGGCCCATTTGACTTCACATTCCAGGATGTCTGGCTCCAGGTCAGTAACTACCCCATTGTGGTCATCAGGGATGTTAAGCTCGCTCTTGTATAGTTCTTCTGTATAATTTTGCCACCTTTGTTTGATCTCTTCTGCTTCTGTGAGGTCCCTACCATTTTGGTCCCTTATCATACCCATCTTTGCATGAAACGTTCTCTTCATATCTCCAATTTTCTTGAAAAGATCTCTGGTCCTCCCCATTCTATTGTTTTCTTCTATTTGTTTGTACTGTTCATTTAAGAAGGCATTCTTATCTCTTCTAGCTTTTCTCTGGAATTCTGCATTCAATTGGGTGTATCTTTCTCTTTCTCCCTTGCCTTTCACTTCCCTTCTCTCCTTAGCTATTTGTAAAGCTTCCTCAGACAGCCATTTTGATTTCTTGCATTTCTTTTTCTTTGGGATGGTTTTAGTTGCTACCTCTTGTACAATGTTGCGAACCTCCGTCCATAGTTCTTCAGGCACTCTGTCTATCAGATCTAATTCCTTAAATCTATTTGTCACCTCCACTGTGTATTCGTCAGGGATATGATTTAGTTCATACCTGAGTGGCCTAGTGCTTTTCCCTACTTTCTTCAATTTAAGCCTAAATTTTGCAACAAGAAGCTCATGATCTGAACCACAATCAGCTCCTGGTCTTGTTTTTATTGACTGGATAGAACTTTTCCATCTTTGGCTGCAGAGCACATAGTCAATCTGATTTCTGTGTTGACCGTCTGGTGATGTCCATGTGTAGAGTCGTCTCTTGGGTTGCTGGAAAAGAGTGTTTGCTATGACCATTGTATTCTCTTGACAAAATTCTACCAGCCTGTGCCCTGCTTCATTTTGTACTCCAAGGCCAAACTTGCCTGTTATCCCGGTTATCTTTTGGCTTCCTACTTTAGCATTCCAATCCCCCATGATGATAAGCACATCATTTTTGGGCGTTGCTTCTAGAAGGTGTTGTAGGGCTTCATAGAACTGATCAACTTCATCCTCTTCAGCAGCAGTGGTTGGGGCGTAGACCTGGATCACTGTGATGTTGAATGGTTTGCCTTGGATTCGAACTGAGATCATTCTGTCATTTTGGGGATTGTATCCCAAGACTGCTTTTCCTACTCTCTTATTGATTATGAATGCTACTCCATTTCTTCTGCGAGATTCTTGTCCACAGTAGTATACCTGATGGTCATCTGAATTAAATTCACCCATTCCTGTCCATTTTAGTTCACTGATTCCTAAAATGTCGATGTTCAGTCTTCTCATTTCTTGTTTAACCACGTCCAGCTTGCCTTGATTCATGGATCTGACGTTCCAGGTTCCTATGGAATAAAAATCTTTACAGCATCGGACTGTCTTTTCGCCACCAGTTACTTCCACAACTGAGCGTCCTTTCGGCTTTGGCCCAGCCGCTTCATTCATTCTGGCGCTACTCGTACTAGCCGTCTGCTCATCCCCAGTAGCATATTGGACACCTTCCGACCTGAGGGGCTCATCTTCCAGCGTCATATCGTTATGCCTATTGGAACTGTCCATAGAGTTTTCATGGCAAAGATACTGGAGTGGTTTGCCATTGCCTTCTCCAGTGGATCACCTTTTGTCAGAGCTCTCAGCTATGACCTGTCCGTCTTGGGTGGCCCTGCACGGCATAGCTCATAGCTTCACTGAACTACGCAAGCCCCCTTGCCACAACAAGGCAGCGATCCTTGAAGGGGGCATTTTACCTTAGCTTGACTTAATTTGTATGTTCATAGTTCATTTTTATTATCATATATAGTTGAATAGCAAAATATGTAGCTTGCTAATTTCTTTCCTCTAATTTGTGCCAGTATCAAACATGAAAATGTGTTTGCAATAATTTTAAAGGATAATCACTAAAAATTACTTCAGTGTTATGCACTAAATTATGTGCTGGAGGACATATTAGATGCTTGAAAATTGGTATCACAGCTATAACCCAAGGCTAATGAATTAACAAGTTATATTTTAATTAAGTACATATTCAAATTAAATGCTGTAATTAAAGAGTCATGAGTCAACCCAGCTTCTCTATGAAATTTTTTTATCACTATTCATAGGCAGGAATTTATTTATTTATTTATTTATTAGTATAAAAGATCATAAAATATTTCTCTTAGCACACAAAAAATGTTGTTGAATGGATTACCAAGCTTTTTTCTTTGTTTTTTTTTTCTTGTGTCACTGGTTGGTCTCTGCTCATTGGTCAGATTCTGGCAGGGAGTGCCTTTTGAAATTGTAATGAGAGATTTTTAAAGTTTCTTGCCCTTCCAGATTGCAATCTTATCTAAGCTCCAATACTGCTTAAGCATTTTATTTACATACTAGTAATCAAGCCCGCTGTACTAAAAATACAGTGGGTGCTAGGCGCAGCGCGGCTGCCGGGGGCTCGTTTGGCCGGCGGCCTGATGTGGCTCGCAGTTGCTTCCTTGTCGGCAGGGCGGGAATCGGCCGGGCCAATCGGCAGGCACTTCGCGCCTGCCGATTGGCCCGGCCGATGGTCTGTCCGGAGGAAGGGGCCAATCGGCACCCTTCCTCATCCCGGACAGAGCCCGCCCTAACTCCTCCCACTAAGCCCTTACGGCTTTATTTAGTCCACGGCACCTGCGGCGCCGCGGGCTGTGTTAAGATATAATTTTATATAAGACCTCCCTTAAGTCTTGCAAAAATTGGGTTCAGTATAGTGTCAAAACTATAGACAAGCCTTTGTTGTGGATCCCCTTCATCTGCTTCTCTCTTCTTCCTCCCAACCTGTGAATCATACAGTTTGGGTGAGAATTGTTCCCAAGGATTGTTTTCTGCAATACAATTTTGGTTGTGGGGCACAGCTTCCTGGAGGAATGGAGAAAATCTGATGAGCTCATTCTTGTGAATTTCCTTTGCATTGGGAGCCAAGAAAATGGATACAATAGTACTTATTTTAAAAAGTCACACAGGGAACAGAAAATGAACTGAGTTCTGAAGGCACAAAATCCATGCAGAAGGGAAGACTGATGCTTCTGAGAAGTGAGATGGCATGCAGGAAAAGAAAAATACATAGAGGGAAATGCAGGAAAAAAGTAAAGAAAACCAGCAGTGCATAAGAGTTCCAAGTCTCAACCCAAAATTCTGTATAAGTTTTGGCCCTGTTGTCTTGCTTGGAGGGTGGTGTTGCCAGTGCATGCCAGTTTTACTATGGCTTTTTCACTTAGGAATCTACAACCTTGAGAGTGTGATGAGACTAGTATCTAATACCTTGGTTCTAATAATTATGAATCAGAAGTAAAACCTATTGGAAATGCCAGGAGTAACAGGTAACTGTCTTTAGACTCACATTAATTGTGTACTCCTAAAGATACTTCCTGAGAGTCACCTCTGTTGAACAGACCTCAATAGGAATCTCTGAATCCTACTCAAATTGGAGCTTACTCCTAGGAAAATGTTCTTAGGATTCCATAGTAAATAATGTGTCACACATTTGTTTTTAGTTTTGTTTTTATTTATTTTATTTATTTATATTTATATTTACTAACCATGCAGCTGGCTCATGGCAGTTTATTTTTTAAAAAGCCCTTAAAAACCCTCATAAAACATATTACATAACAACAAACGAATGCTGGTGGCAAAACACCAATCTGCAGACCTCCCCTATCACACCCACTCGTACCCTACCACAATGGCCAGCCCCCAGGGGGTGGGATCTACTGGCAATGTCTGGTCTATGGGCCTATACATGGATGGACCTAGCCTGGCTTCAACCAAATGCCTGGCTCTGTTTTGCAGGCCTCGTGGAATGCTGCCATCTCTGTCAGGGCCCTCAGCTCTTCTAGGAGCTCATCCCACCAGGTTGAGGCCAGGACTGAAAAGGCCTTGGTCATGGTTGAGGCCAGGTGTGCCTCCCGGGGACTGCGATATATTTACCTAACACTGTTCAGTTAAGGGGGGGGGGGGAGACAAAAACCACAATGAATATTTAGTAGAAAATCTGCCAAACAACCAGAAAACCATAAGAAATGTCAGAGGTGGGAAAAAGAATGCAGACTGGTTATTTGAAAGTGGGATGTACATTTATTTTCATATTTACTTTCTATACTCAAAGCATATGCAAACACAGCATGTGAAAATCAGGTTCCATAGCCCAGTAACTATTCTGAATATAGGAAACTTCCTTATACACAGTCAAACCAGCAGATCCAATAAGCCATTATTGCTTCTTCTGAGTAAAAGCAGTGCTCCAAGGACTCAGGCTAAGATGATTTCTGTTATCTTTAAGTTGTGCTACTACAGACAGAACCCAAGAATCTTGGCAAGCAAAGTGTGTATAATGTCACATTCCCTCCCTTTGACACTAACCTGGAACATATGTCTGAGTATCTGTCTCTAATTGCCCACTGCGTAACCTAGTAAAGAAGGAGCATTTGGATTTTCAGTTTGCTTTATCCATAAAATGAGCTGTGGGGGTGTTCTTTATGATGCTTCAAGGGTTCGTCTGACTTAACTTTTTCCTGCTTGCCTTTTAACATATAGGGTTTCAGAATCATGTGAGCTGCCATTCCTAATATAAAGCAAAAAATAGTCAAAAATTAAATGGTTCCATCACCATACTTTTATTAAAGGGAAGGAACAAAAGTCACTTTCTGAACTTTAGATCAATAAGTCATTTACCAGTAATATATAAGAGTTTCCAAAAAAAAAAAAAAAAACAGCCAAGACATTTCAAGCAATTCAGATTTAATCCACTAAGGAATGACTGGGTTTACAAGCAATTATAGAACTTTCAACCATTTATAAGATGCCCATTAATTATTCCCAAGATTCAATGAAAATGAATTTTCACTATATTTATAGTTCATCCTTTATTATATAATAAGTATAATGTCATTTATGAGAAAAAGAAATTGAGAAAAACTGCCCTGCTTTATTTATAACACAGACTACAATGCCATATCTACTACTTGGTTACATGAAGACATGGGGGGGAAAACTTTTAACCTGGATTATCCAAAGGGGGGTGGGGTGGAAGATATCTCAAAAGTCCTTCGCTGTATTATTAAAGGCAGATATATTGTTCAATTTTGTAGAAACTAGTTTAAATTTGATATAAAAGTCAATATGTTTAAATAAACAAAGTATTCTAGAATTCACACTTCAGTAATTTGAAAGTTATACATGGATGCATGTTAGTTGTTAGTTAAACAAATAATTTAGTGGAATCTGAATTGTTATTAAACGTTTACTAAATGTGAATGATTTTTACACTGAGGTGCATAAATTTATTAATTTATTCTGATTACATGTTAGAAAATCTGTAAATAAATTAATTAAAATCTATTAATTTAAATTTGTGAAACAGTAAATGAAATTATATTAATTAATGTATACATTTGTACCACCATTTTATTATTGTTATAAATATTGTTAGTTATTTAAAGGGATTTTAAAACTAAGGATGTTTTATTATAGGGATATTATTTTATAATATGTTTGCGTACCGCTGTGAGCTGGCAAATGCTGAGAGTGGCGGTATAGAAATATAATAAATTTATTTATTTATTTTTATGATTAATAGGTAGTACTGAATATTTATATAGTGTTGATAGTTTTTTAAATTATCTTTTAAATCAAATGCAAAAAGGAAAGTTCTGCCTAGCTTTGAACACATCAAGGTATTAAGCAGATGTATCCTTATAAAAATGTGACTGAAGAAATTTAGCAAGCTATCACAGTTTAGCGAGGCCTGTAAAATGGAGCTCTTCCCCCCAGGGCAGAGTCTGCACTTACTTTGTTTATTCCATTGTCAATCCTGTTTAATTCAGATCGCTTTGAACTCGGGTCTTCCTCTCCCCCCCCCCATTGAAACAGGAAAGTCTTCTGCACGTGGTTAGGGAGGCTCAGAAGAGGGGGGGGCAAATGGAGACTCTTTCTTTGTTTTCTTGAAGAGGGGGAGAGGATCAAAGAAGTCAGAGGAGGGAGGAAAAATCTTTTATTTTCTTGAAGGTGGGGGGAAAGGATCGAAGAAGGCAGAAAAAAAAATCCAAGGCTGACAGAAGTTGAGAGAAATTAGGGGCTTCTCCTTTAAGGCAGACTTGTCACATGACCACCTGTAGCCGATCACAGGTCCTCTACCATGGAGGAGAGCCCAGATTCAAAACAATGCGATTTTATAATAGATTCAAGATTAAAAGCACTCTAAGATATCGCACAATAAAGGTAGGGTCACTCCGGATCAATCCTTCTTGCTGTAGAAGGAAAATTTAAATTGCCCCAAATCCAAACGGAAATCGCATTCTGTGTAGAGGGCAGGGACTGAATTGATCTGGGGTTGGAATAAAAGCTCTGTGCAGTTTACACCCAGGTCTTTGGTTGAGGCCAGGCTAGGTAAGATCAGGGGTCCCTCCCCAGGCTGGGCCAGGTCATCAAACCACTCCTCATTACCCCTGAAGTGGATGTTATGTTTATGGGAGGGGGGATGTCATTTAGTTGCTGGGTGCTGGAGTTTTATGGGTTAATATTATAGGGAATCTCTGTTTCCCGCAATGAGCCACTCACGGGCGTGGCAGACAAAAAATCAAATAATAAATATGTAGAAAGAAATCATAGATACCAAGTTGTGGGCAATGAGCAGAACTAAGTAAAGAAAATACTTGTTTATGAAATCCAGAAATTAAAGTCAGAATTTAAATCCAAATATAAATATTAAAGTCAAAATATAAACTATCATTTGCAATATGATTATATACACAAGAGATGAATATCCCTTTTTGTAAAGAAATAAGATTATGAATTCATTGTAGAACTTGTCCCCTACTGGGGCTTCAAAATTTCATAGATATTCCCAAACTGCACATAGATGTAAGAACAGTATACACAAATTAAGACTCAAAATCCAAGCAATGCTATCGCAAGGACAAAAATAATCAATTATGTTTAACAAACTAGGAAATTGTGTTAATAAATTATCAAAGTGCCTAGGCATTTGTTTGTTTGTTTATTTGTTTATTTGAACTATTTATGCCTTGCTTGTCAAACTATGGCTTGGATCCTATAATGTATTAGTATGATGCTGTATTGTGTTGTGGTCTTCCATTATAGAGAGAGTGGTATGCTATCACCCTTAGATACTTTCTGTTTCTGAAAGACTTAGGGCATTTCCGCACATGGTTAAAAATAGTGTTACACCTGCTTTATCTGTTCTTCAAAGTATGTCAAATTAATTATAATAACAAGAGATACCCATTCCATTTAAATATTTTTACATCTGGTAGGTTTGAGTAATTTAAATATATTCAATTCATAACCTTAAGATCTTTTATGTACAGCAGTGGCTGTGCCAGGCTGCCGCCAGTTTCTTGTGGCAGGACAGCATGCTCTGCTGTTTCTCATGCATCAACAACAGAAAATTTTCATAGCCAAACATGGTCTACCCCAGATTTCAGCATGTACACATGCCAGCTGGGGCAGAAATGTTCTGCCACAGTTCTCTGTGGCGGTGGAGTGGGATGGGGTGGGACAGGGGGTTACTTCCATAAGAGTGGGATGGGGTGGGACAGGGGGTTACTTCCATAAGAGTGGGATTACATGCCAGTGCAATCTCACCTTTGTGGAAGGTAAAAATAAAACATACAGCTCCGCAGCACTGCAAAGCATAACTGGGCATTTCTATCTCTGCTGGGTCACCATAGGCAGAGGAGGAGCATGCTCTTTTGCCCCTCTATGTACATGTGCCTAGCCTGGCATGGCTGCCAATGGCACCTGCAGCAGAAAAAGGAAGCTGAAAAAAAAATCAGCATTCCTTTGCTGTGGGGCATCGGAGGCCCTAAAGCAGGCCAGGCAAAGAGGGGGCCACGCCGGTGGCAACATCATGCATAAATGGGGATTTGCCTTGCTGCCATGTGAGCACAAGCCCGGCATTTTCCTGCCATGCATAATTGGTCTAAGAATCATATTGTGTTTTTAATTTTTATAAAATGCTCACATGATTCTATGATATCTCCAGGCCTCACCTGGAGGTTAGCAAACCTATTCAGAAAACTAGTGATGAAAACTCAATGTGTTTAATTCTGTTAATCTATATCTATCTGTATATAACACATTTTTGCATTTTATGCATCTCTTTTCTTGTATATTTGCTGTCATTTTTTAAAGAGTGCTGTGAAGTTGCAACAGAATTATGGTTTTGAAGGGTTTTTGAAGCAAGAGACCTTCAAAGGTAGTCTGTCATTGCTTACCTTTGTGTAGCAACCCTAGAATTCTTTGGTGGTTTCCCATCCAAGCCCTGACCAGGGCCAACCCCGTTTAGCGTCTGAGATCTGATGAGACTGGGATAACTTGGGCCATCCAAGTCTGGGCAAACTAGGTTACACTCTTGTAATGCCATTGAAATTATTGGGATTAGAAGGGCACAACCCTAGTTAAGTTTGCTATGGAAGTCTAGAATACTTCTGGTTTAAAGTCATGCAGTAAGTTAACATTTAAGGCCACTGTGAACATTCAATAGACTATTTTTCTATTAGTGCTATATTTATTTTTCTTGAAGGTTGTCTAAAATTATTGGGAAGGAAAATATCCAAGATGGAGGAAAGCCACTTTACTAACAGTGTCAGAAAAGCTAGGAGTGCATGTAGCCTTTATGATATCCTTACTGATGGTTCCTCTATATATTTGTGAAACAGCCTGGGGTGGGGGTGGAACGTGTCCGGCTCTCCAAGTTGGAATAGAGCCATTCAGGGTGTAGCTATTGGCCCTGCCCCTACAGTTCCTGCCCTCACTTCCTGGACGCTAGCCACATTCCTCTCAGCCACGCCAGACACAGAGAGAGACACACAGAGCCCTGCCAGACCGAACATGAGCCCTCATTCGCTATCGCTCTTGATGCGAGGGAGGCAGAAAGAGAAACAGAGAGAGCTGCCCCAAGCTGCTGACCAGCCCTGCTTCCCTCCTAAGTACGAGCCCTAATTACCTGCTGTGGCTCCTGCTGCCACAGAGAGAGAGACACAGAGAGTCCTAGCGGCCATTGCATTCCTGCTTGCAATGGGCTTTCTTGCTAGTGTAAATATAAACAGAAGAATATGAATTCTTTCTCTTTTGTTTTATTTGCGATGGGTGAAGTGTGAAAAACAGAGGTTTTTAAAAAGCTACTAAAGGTAAAGGTAAAAGGTAAAGGTATCCCCTGTGCAAGCACCGAGTCATGTCTGACCCTTGGGGTGAGGCCTTCAGCGTTTTCTTGGCAGACTCAATACGGGGTGGTTTGCCAGTGCCTTCCCCAGTCATTACCATTTACCCTCCAGCAAGCTGGGTACTCATTTTACCGACCTCGGAAGGATGGAAGGCTGAGTCAACCTTGAGCTGGCTGCTGGGATCGAACTCCCAGCCTCATGGGCAAAGCTTTCAGACAGCTGCCTTACCACTCTGCGCCACAAGAGGCTCTTAAAAAAGCTATTACAAATTGTAAATAATATAGATACAGTACAAAGACAAATAAGCAGCTTTAGTATCCTGGACTTTACCTACTGTGAATAAGCTTACATAAGATGAAGATCTTTCTTACTAATATCAGTGATCAGGTAACTATGCTGGGTGCACTCCGTAGTTTAATCTTTCAACATTTAGGACTTTCCAAATATAAAAATGTTTTAGATTTTTAGTTATTTTGTAATAGCAAAAAGAAATACAAGTCAGTGTTTCTCTGTAACGTGAATGAATATGATGATTTAAATAGTGATTCTCTATTCCGAACATTTAATGTGCTGCTGTGATTTGTCGTTATTATTCCAAAAGGTTGCTAAACATATTCTGATATTTAACAGGGACCCACTGCCAGAGCAGTGTTGTTCAAAATTCTTGTTTTCTCACCTAATTTTCTCAGCTTTTGGCAAAGAATGTAACTGGATTCCTTCCAGTACTTATTTATAAGTCTCTTCCCTCCAGAGCTTTGATCAGAAATTAAATGGGGGGGAAAGACTTTGTCACCATTAGATGGCTCACTATGAATGTGCTTCTGATGGCACCAGTAATGTCACCCCTCCTCCACTGTGCTTTGCTTTGAAGTCCCTGCTGCTGTGATATTTTGAACAATGTATGAGTCATTCACAGGAAACATGCCCAAGTTCTAGAATAGTAAGAGACCCAGGTCCTGCTCCAGGGACAGTGTTCCCAAACTGCAGGCAAAGCAAAGAGTTCTATTTGCCTCCCGTAACTGCAGGCTCCTTTGTTTCTCATGTCCTTGGCAGAGGCTGAAAGAACAGGGCTTGTAAGACTTGGGCCCTGTTGTGCCACTTAAAGAAATAATAAGCCATTGTCTTCATTAAGCAAGCCCTGTTTTAGCAAACAGAATCCAAATGCTTGAAATGGGAACCTTTTTTTAAAAGAGGGAAAATTAAAGCAAGGATGCTTTGCAAAATTCCCTAGAGAAACCGCTTTTTGTTTCCCTTTCTTAAATTGCCGCTTAGTGAGAAGATTCATATTCAAATGGGATGGGGTTGTGAATTGGTCGTTTGCACATTCTCATGCACCCAGGAAGTCTATGATTATGGCTAATTACAATGACGAATGAAATACTAAAAAGAGCGCTCAATCAAATTGTTGTTCATGCATGAGGTAACTCAGGCCAGCCAATGGAGGTGTGATTTTGGGTAATTACAAACAGTGTGGCGACTTGAAAACAGCTTAGTAAATCTATTCAAGACAAAATAAGGCCTAATTAATCACTCTAGGTTTTGAATTCCCCAGATGATCAGCTTGCTCTGTTCTGTTTGGTGCTCTTTTAACAGACTTCATCTGGAGATATGAATTCCTTCCTCCCCATTGCATACACTTTTGCTGGTAATGCAACGTTTTCAAAATGCTCTGCATTTTCTTGTGTTACAGTTGTATGGCAAAGAATTGTTAGAGCAAGTAGATGAAATGATAGAAAAATAAACATAACAATATTTGCCATGTGTTGTAGGTAACAGTATTTTCAGGTGTTATCTGACATTTATTTCAGTGTAATTCAGAGCAGACTTTGGGATAGTATGGAATTCTATTTAGTGTTGTTTCTGAATCGTGTTCTCTCCCCCCGCCCCCAATTTCACAATGCCAAATCATTTGTTTCCAAGCTGAAAATAATACCATTAGTTGGTTATTTTTCCAAACTGATACTGTAACAATACAGTACAGGCTATATGATGTATTAATTCTTCAGATTTGCATTCTACTATTATGTTCCGTACTTCCCTCCTCAGTCTTGCAAAATAAATGTGTACTTGTTTTTATATTTCTTAATATGTCTGTGTTTCAAATGATCTAATAATTTTTTATTGTCGGTGAAGCATTTTATCTTCCTGAAGCTGTATTTTTATGGTAAAAATACGTATTAAAGGTATTTGTACACCATTTCCCCCCCTAGAGCTAAAAGTGGCCTCTAAGGTAACTTGACCAGATTTTAACTTTGGTAAAGCGGGACACCATTAACCGGTGTGTGTGGGGGGGTTCTTGATTAAAATTTTGGTCTATATGGAGCAACAAAAAAATTCATAGAACGCATAGAACGCAAAAATAGTATTGTAATATAAATTTTTTAAATTTCAACATAAGTACAATTTGCCAGGTATCCCCAGATGTCCCTCTAAAAGTGGGGCAATCTGGTCACCTTACTCTAAGGGAATGTACATGATGTTACCAACTTAGCCATGTAACCTACCCCCTTTCCATCCATACTCAGACGCATCAGTACCCTAATCACTGATAGATGGTTTCCCTGCCGAACATTCACACCTCCAAGCCACTCATTACATTTTCTCTCAGTTGTCCCTACCCAAAGGCCTTTCCCTTATTTTACCCAGCTAAATTATGAAAGCCACTCTTTCTAGTCATGATGGTCAAATGCAAGTTCCTTTTTCCATTCCAGATACAATATTATGTAGACAAACATAGGAGTAAGTGCTTGCTAAACATGTCAGACTTAGTAAAAGCAGAGAGATATAATGCAATCCTGAACAGTTACCACTGAAGTAAATAGTTACCGCTCCTTTACCAAAATGATATTCCATACTCTGATTTGCTCCAATTTCCCTATTTTAATTAGTTTCAAAGGGTGGCCCTCTTGGTCTTCAGGAGAACAGCTAGATTTGAGTCTAGTAATACCTCAGAGACCAGCAAGATTTTTTTTGCAGTAAGTGGATCTGAGAGTCAAAGTTCCTTTTATCACATACATGTAAGTAATTGAGCTCCTTGAGTTTTTATATCCCAGTCTGAAGGCAGGAGTAGTGTTGCTCTTTTCTTTGCGACGTACCCCCCCATCTTTGGACTGTGATATAAGGACTAATGGATTCCCAATCCCACTTGTACATGATGAAAGGAGCTTTGACTCTTAAAAGCTGATAGCCCCTAAAATCTTGTTGGTTTCTAAGGTGTTACTAGACTAAAATATAGCTATATTTGCAATTGTTAACTGATGAAATCCACTATTATAAATTATGATAATGTCCAGTAACTTATATGTGTTTTTTTAAAAAAGAGAGTAATTGGTTGATGTCAGAGGTATCAACGACTATTAGCTATAGTGGCTAAATGTTCAGAGACAGTAAACATTTGAATACCATGTGCCAGGTATAAAGGACAGGAGAAGGCTGTTGCTTTCATGTCCCACTTGTAACGTTTTAGTGGTCTCTTGCATTGGAAACAAAAAGGCGGATTAGATAGACCGCCAGAGATTTACTCATGTTCTCATACAATAACGTCTTTTTCCTGTTCCAACAATCCTTACCATAGGTCTTCTAAATATTTTTGAAAATGCCCACCTGGGCAGCCCTGTCCAGGGCCAGTCGGCCGCTGTCAGGCCATCATCAATGGGAAGGGCGTGCGGCGAGGAAAAGGCTGCTGCTGCTGCCAGCCTACTGTTCCCGTCAGCAGCTGCCTGCCCCCCCCAAGCCCTCTTGCCGTGTCACAGACGCGGCAAAAGCCTTTCCTGGTGTACCTGGCTGCTCTCGGGAGGGGCAGCCCGCCAGCGGCAGTGGCCTTTCCCTTGCGACTTGCTCCAGGGAGTGGCGACCTGCCCCAGGGAGGGCCTGCAATGGAAAGGCCTCTGCCACTGGGCTGCTGTTCCTGGGAGGAGCCAGCTGCCTCAGGAAGGCCTGTCGCCGCATCAGTGATGTGGCAATAGAACTCTGGCGGCCTGGTGACAGCTGGCAACAACAGTAGCCCAGCAACAGTAGCGGCAGCAGTGCCCTTGCCTTGGCCGCTTTCCCCGCGAGGGCTGCTGATGCCTTGGTGGTGGGAGAGGTGAGCGCCAAGAGAAATGATGCCACTGCTGCCAGCCTGCTGCTCCCACCAGCCGCTGCCTGCCCTGCAAATGCCTCTTGCTGTATCACCAACGCAGCGACAACCCTTCCCGAGGCAGCCAGCGGCTCCCGGGAATGGCAGCCTGGTGGTGGAGGTGGCCTTTCCATTGCCGCATCTTCCAGCACACAATGGTCCACCATGGGGAGGCCTTTATGCCGTGCCTTGCCCAGCCTGCGAGCTGCCGGCAGGGTCCATGCTAAGCCCTTCCAAAAGCCCATTTTCATAAATGGGCTTTCCAGCTAGTATATTGATAATATTTTCTGTCATTACAGATTAATTTCCCTCTTAGATTTCCCCTGCATTCATTTCCTTCCTCTTCACCTCCCTCCCATTTGAAGACTGATAACACCAATGCCAGTAACTCTCTGACCTATGTGGCCAGAATTGGAGGACTCTGTTACAGTTTTAAAATGTTAAATGTTGTACTGCAGTTTCATAAATGTTTTTATCCCATTTTGTATATGTTCTGTTGTTGTTAGCCACACTGAGCCTGTCTGTAGGGAGGGGCAGCCAATAAATCTAAATAATCTTTAACCGCTCCTGCGGAGCGGATTATATAATTGGATAACGGCACCCAAGGCGGGCGCTGTCCGTGATGAGGAAGGGTGCCGATAGGCCCCTTCCTCCGGACTGACAATTGGAGGGCCCAATCGGCAGGCGCTTTGCACCTGCTGATTGGGCCCTCCGATTGTCAGTCTGGCAGCAAGGAACTTCCTGCTGGACAGACGAATCGGGAGGCGCTTTGCCCCCCATCGACGGCGCTTGCTGCAGCCTCCCCCCGCCATTCGCCCGCTCGCCACGCACCAGTCATCTCGCCGCCGCCCTCCCGCTCCAGACGCGCCCGTGCCTGTTGCCACGCCACCACCTGCCACCGCGCCTCACTACCCTGCGCCTCGATGAAGCTGCCCACAGCCGGGAGCACCCGCGCCCACCACCCCACACACCTACACGCGGCCGCATCCCCACTCCCACCCGCCACGCCACCCGAATGCTCCCATCGCCGCCCCCACGAACTCAGGGACGGCCGCCACAGACCCGTCCACCCAGCCTCGACCGGACGTGACAGACCTGCCCCAAGCCCAAAGCCTACCTCCTGCCCTCCAAGCCCGTGACCAGCCTCCCGCCTGCTCCACGCTTCTGCCTGACCTCCAACAAGCAGGTAGGACGCGGCCCGGCCCGCCCACTCACGGCTTCTTCACCGGCCGCCCACTGCCCGGCCTCAGATCAGTCCCCGCTGCGCCCCATAACTCCTACGCCTTGCTAGGGCCGGCTGTTTGCAGATTATAGTGGGCTCTATTTCTAGTAATAATAATAGCAACAACAACAACCAAGCTGTGAATATCAGGGCTCTCTCAGCCTCACCCACCCCACAGGGTTTCTGTTGTGGGGAGAGGAATGGGAAGGCGACTGGAAGCCGCTTTGAGCCTCCTTCGGGTAAAGAAAAGCGGCATTTAAGAATCAAATATAATAATAATAATAATAATAATAATAATAATAATAATAATAATAATAATAATAATAATAATAATAATAATGCTCCTCTCTAAAAGAGTTTCTCCTTCCCTCTAAAAATACTTTTCTCCTTTTCCAGAGGTAGTCCCTGCACCTCCATACTGAACTCAGGTAAAGGGAAGACATCTCACTAGAACAACCTGCCTAGCAATAGCCTGCATACTTAAGATGTCATCCCCATCCCCATCTTCCAGTCAGCATGGCAAGGCAGCCTACCCACCAGGTGGTAGGCTGATTGAAGTCAGGCATCCCCAAGAGACTGGCAGGACTAGGTTGCGGGAGGAAACGTCACTTCATGGGGCAGACATGAATCTTAATGTGCTGGTACCAGCTAACTGAGGGGAGGTAGGACAGCCATTTAATAGGACAAGGCTAGAGCTTCGGCTGGCCCAGTCATACCTGATTGAGAATAGTTCCTGCCAATTAACCCAGGAGGGTAGGGGCAATCCTTAGGGAGTCAGGAAGAGAAAAGGCAGACATACTCCAGAGAGTGTCTCCCACATAAGGACCAGGAAATGGGGCCTCAGAGGGCATGCTATTTTTCCAGTGAGCTAACTGGCTACAAGGGAGGGTTACAAAAAAAGAGGAGGAAGAACTACTGTATTGTTAACTTCTTCCCCTTTCCTATGTGTGGCCTTTCAAGGCCCCAATGAGGAAGCTCCAGAGGGCATTGGCCCTGCCCAAACCTGACAATGTGGCAGATGCTCACACCCATCAAACTTAATTTCCCATATGATTTCTCATTCATTCCTAGTGGCAAAGGTGGCCCTAGATTCAGTGGACCACAAGTAACAAATCTGTCATTCTATGCAAACCTTTGCACAAGAAGAAGAAGACTTAGTTTTATACCCATCTTTTCTCTACCCTCAAAATTACTTACATTCTCCTTCCCTTCCTCTCATCACAACAGTCACCATTTGAGGTAGGTGGGCTGAGAGAGTTCTAAGATAACTGTGACTAGCCCTAGGTCACCCAGCAGGCTTTATGTGGAAGAGTGAGGAATCAAACCTAGTTCTCCAGATTAGTCTGCTGCTCTTAACCAGTACACCACACTGGCACAAGCTGTGACGTTTCAGCATGATGATAGATTCTCTGGAGCCAGATATATTTTCCTTGTGCAAACATGATTTATGAATCACATGCAATGAAAATAGCTGCTCTGCAGCAGAAGCTTATTTTTGTTGGCTAAAGAACCTCTCTGGATTGTGGCCAGTGTTAACTAGATTATAAATAGTTAGATCAATTCGAGAGGAGTGACCGAAACTTTGAGTTTTGTTACCAACAGGACATTCTTGGTAAAAATAATATGCAGGTACCCAGACATGCTATCTTGCACCTCCTCTTGTGCCCTCTACTTGTAATATCCCTGGAGAGTGGCAAAAGTGGGGGAGGTAGGCTGGGTTTTTTTGGCTAGCTTAATAGGGTGGGGAATTTACATGGTTTTATGTATTTTTACTATGCTGTATTTTTAACTGTTCTTAGCCATTGTAAGCAGGCCAAGAGTGGCGGCCTATAAGTAGTAGTAGTAGTAGTAGTAGTAGTTGTTGTTGTTATTCTGGATTCCTGGATTTATCTAGTGTGCACTTTCCATTTCTTAGTCCACATGGAACATCAACGTATTACCTTTATTTTAAACATTTTCTCTTCTTTATTTGTTTTTAATGTACACACAGGGCTGTTAATTAGTTAATATTGATACAGGGGTATGAAGAGCAGTACTGCAGAAATATACTGATTTAAGGATAAGCTGCTTTTCTGTCCAGCTATGTAGAAGTCTGTAAGCTGTACAATAAATGGCATTTATTTTGGACCTTTAACCTTTGCACTAGGAATCTGTCCACTAATCTCTACCTCAACTACTTTGAACATTCCGTACATGTCAGCAGTTTCACTCAAATCTCTGCCATGCCACAGAGAGAAAAAAATAATTTTGTGTGGCTAATATGTGGATCAGATAAAATGGACTGAAAATTTATAGTTTTGCTATCTGTTCTCATTGGGTGAAACTTAAAAAAAAAATCTCTGCTATCTTGTGGATTTTCAGGCGCAGAAATGAGAAGGCTAGTAAGCTCTGAAAATGTAGGGATAAATAAAAAAGCATAGAACCAGCAAAAAACTTCTACATTTTCTCTCCCAAAAATATGGCATGACCTACACAGCCCACTCGTAATCTTACTGCTGTAAAGCTGCTGTCTCATGATCTTCCTGACTGAAAAACAGCCAGAGCAAAATACTTGCTCGTTTTGCCTTGGCAAGGTAAAGTTGTTCTGAAATATTATTTACTGAACCCTTAGTGTAATTTATAGGAATTCCTCAACCAAGCTTTATAGTAATAAAATTGACTGGAAAGAATAGGGAGGATGTATGTTGACAGCTTGATGCTACCTTGGTATGAACCAGGTAGATTTCTTTCTTTTTTCTAGTGGAACAATAATGGCAGTATTCTGGATGGCAGCTGCTAATAAGCTGTGGAAAGACAGAGTGGTACATTGCTGCATGACTGTTTTATACAACATCTGTCTCTCTGAAACAGCAAACTGCTTCCCCAAACCTTCTATGCCCAAAATGTTTCCAGCCTCTAGCCTTTAGCTCAAACATAGATTTCCTAACAATTTTGTAGGCAAAACCGCCTGGAGATGTTCTAGAGTAGCAGAGATCTCTGTAAGCTTGGGACAGCAAGAAGGGGGCCTTGAACACAGAACACGTGGTCAAAAATGCTTCCTTTAGGAACGACAGTATTTCCTAGAGCTTTTAAAATGGGAGTTGGTATGTTGGCCTTGCTGAGATGTATGACAGATTAAACCCTTGATCCAAACATCAATATACATTTCCTTTCTCTCTCTCTCTAGGCCATATCTATGAACTGAAGCCTACTAAAAATAGGAAGTACTACTTCAGTTTATAGGTGAGATTGCATGGTGATTATTTAGTCAAGAGTTACATATTTCCCCATGCAAGTATCAAATAGAAATTCAACCTGCTTCCCCCATTAGCTCCCAGCTATAAGTAACACATTTGAGTCAAAGATATACCTAAATTAATATACAGAGCATCTGATGTCTGCCATACTTTATCAAGAAGAGTCAGTTGTTATACCTCTCTTTTAATACCCAAAGGAGTCCCAAAGCAAGCTTACAATCTCCTTCTCTTCCTCTCCCCATAACACATACCCTGTGAGGTAGCTGGGGCTGAGAGAACTCTTCAAACTGTGACTAGCCCAAGGTCACCCAGCTAACTGCATGTGGAGAAGTTGGGAATCAAACATGGGTTCACCAGATTAGAGGACATCATGCTACACCGAACTAGAAATAATGCTGCAACTGGTAGCCAAGGAAAAACTCAGAGATATTCCTCAGCATATATTTTCTTATTCCTTTTGTAGATCAGTAGTGAGAACTGTCACTTTTCTACATAGAATATGTATCCTTTCCCCCTTAAATTACATGCAAGTGCTATGAAACATAATCATATCAAAACATGGCAGTTTTAAAAAGTTAATTGCACACTACAGTAAATGAAGGACTGAGAAAGACTACTTTTTGTCTACACATGAAAGTATCTGTAGCAGCAGGCATCTTCTCTGACCTTAGAAGCTATTTAGATATTTGTTTCAGCTTTTTCTGCCCCCAACCTATCTGTACCATTGGCTTGAATGCACCATGCTCCTATAATGCTTCATGAGTAATAACAGTCTTGAAGCTATAAAAATAATGACCATAAGTTAGTAAACTTTCATAAACTGCTTATGAAGTGCAACTTCTCTTTTATTTATTTTTACTTTTCTCTCTTTATGAGCTATTCTGCCCCCCCCTAACAGCTCCTGAAGCAGTGAAAAACTAAAGAATTATAGAAAAAAATCACAATAAGATTAAAAATGTTTTTTCCCCAAGTCTGAAATGCATTAGACAACATTACAAGCCTTCTTGGGCAACCATATCTGAACCAATTGGGGAAACTAGCCTGTTTTTTGAAACCTTTAAAAATGATGGAAAAGACAATTTTCATCATTTGTAATTGTGTCAAAAATCAGGCCAGTTTAATGCCATGCATATTCATAATTTCCCCTCATATATGAAGATGCTTCTATAAGCATGAATCCTTATAGTTCTGAGGTGCTATATCAACATGCTGGTCAGGATCCTTAGGGCTTCATATGCACCAGCCTGCTGTGCCCACCTTCCCTTGCACCTTTTGAAAAGTCAACTCTTGTAGGCTGACAGACCTTTGGGAAGATAATTTGGTGTTGCCTGAATGGACTCAGCCAGAAATGAACTACAAATGGGGATTCTCTGGATCCTAGACTAAGATGACCAGATTGTCCCACTTTTGGAGGGACATCTGGGGGTACCTGGCAAATTGTACTTACATTGAAATTAAAAAAAATATATATTACAATACTATTTTTGTCTTCTATGCATTCTATGAAACTTTTTGTTGCTCCATATAGACCAAATTCTTAATCAAGAACCCCCCAGGTCAATGGTATCCCGCTCTACCAATGTTAAAATCTGGTCACCTTATCCTAGACTCTATTATTAAATGCTTGACAATACAATCCTAAATATAGCAACATCCTTCTGCCATGAATATTGCCAAAAATACAGGAGAACTTTTGCTGGATTTGACCAAAAAGATGATAGACAATGTTGTGACATACATAAACTAAACAAACCTGGCCAGGCAAGGAACATGCCAGGCAGAGAGTCTGGAGACCCAGAATATAATACCCTTCAAGGGCAGTAAAGAAGAATATAAACTGATAATATAATTGTATGGCCTTTTGTAAATCAGAAACCCTCTAACCCTTGCAATTGATAGTTGAGGCCCAACTGCAGAAACAATTGAGAATCACAAGATGGTCCAGCCTCCCAGAAGTGATGATTCAAGGATAGGAATATTCGATGGGGCCAAAATACATTGATATGAGAAACTTGTAATCATTTTTTTTTAAGTTTGTTGAAATAAAAAGTAGCTAACTAATATTTTTAATATATTCTAAGACAAGTATTGTATAGATAACCTAGTATTTAATTATTTTTTATTTTTTATTGATTAGATTTTTGCCCTGCCACTCCCAGACAAGCTGGCCCATGACAGCTTACAACATAGTATAAATATTTAAACCCTATAAAATACAATCTAACAGATAAAAACAACAAAACAGCAAAAAAACAGCAAGATGGCAATCACACAATCTTAGTCCCATTTCTCCTCCACAATCAAGAACTACATTTAAGATTAATCGGCACCTCTGGGAGTTTAGAATCATAGAATCATAGAATCATAGAGTTGGAAGGGGCCATACAGGCCATCTAGTCCAACCCCCTGCTCAACGCAGGATTAGCCCTAAGCATCCTAAAGCATCCAAGAAAAGTGTGTATCCAACCTTTGCTTGAAGACTGCCAGTGAGGGGGCGCTCACCACCTCCTTAGGCAGCCTATTCCACTGCTGAACGACTCTGACTGAGAAAAACTTTTTCCTGATATCTAGCCTATATCGTTGTACTTGAAGTTTAAACCCATTACTCCGTGTCCTTTCCTCTGCAGCCAGCAGAAACAGCATCCTGCCCTCCTCCAAGTGACAACCTTTCAAATACTTAAAGAGGGCTATCATGTCCCCTCTCAACCTCCTTTTCTCCAGGCTGAACATTCCCAAGTCCCTCAACCTATCTTCATAGGGCTTGGTCCCTTGGCCCCAGATCATCTTCGTCGCTCTCCTCTGTACCCTTTTAATTTTATCTACGTCCTTCTTGAAGTGAGGCCTCCAGAACTGCACACAGTACTCCAGGTGTGGTCTGACCAGTGCCGTATACAATGGGACTATGACATCTTGTGATTTTGATGTGATGCCTCTGTTGATACAGCCCAAAATGGCATTTGCCTTTTTTACCGCTGCATCACACTGCCTGCTCATGTTTAGTTTACAATCCACAAGTACCCCAAGGTCTCGTTCACACACAGTGCTACCTAGAAGCGTATCTCCCATCCAGTAGGCATGCTTTTCATTTTTCTGACCCAGATGCAGAACTTTACACTTATCTTTATTAAATTGCATCTTGTTCTCATTTGCCCATTTTTCCATTGTGTTCAGATCTCGTTGAACTCTGTCTCTATCTTCCGGAGTATTTGCCAGTCCTCCCAATTTGGTGTCATCGGCAAACTTGATGAGTAGTCCCTCCACCCCCTCATCTAGATCATTAATAAATATGTTAAAAAGTACCCGGCCGAGCACCGAACCCTGAGGTACCCCGCTACTCACCTCTCTCCAGTCTGATGAAACACCATTGACAACAACTCTTTGAGTGCGGTTCTCTAACCAATTCCCTATCCACCTAACGATCTGAAAATCCAGATTGCAGTCCTTCAACTTATCCATCAGAACATCATGGGGAACCTTGTCAAAAGCCTTACTAAAATCCAAGTAAATGACATCAACCAAATTTCCCCGATCCAGCAAACCTGTTACTTGGTCAAAAAAGGAAACTAGGTTGGTCTGGCAGGACCTGTTGGAGACAAATCCATGCTGACTTCCTTGGATCACCAAATTGTCCTCCAGATGTTTGCAGATCGCTCCCTTTAATATCTGCTCCATTATCTTCCCCACAACAGAGGTCAGACTCACTGGTCTGTAGTTTCCCGGGTCATCCTTCCTCCCTTTTTTGAAGATCGGAATAACGTTTGCTCTTTTCCAGTCCTCCGGGACATCTCCTGTCCTTAAAGACGTTCCGAAGATGATGGACAAGGGCTGTGCAAGTTCTCTGGAAAGTTCTTTGAGTACTCTCAGGTGCATTTCATCTGGACTAGGGGATTTGAACTCATCCAGTGCAGCTAAATGCCTCTCGACCTCCTCTCTATCCATGTTAACCTGCCACCCAGACACTATCCTTTGGCTACAGCCATCTCTAGATGTGCCTAAACACTTTGACCTGTGGGAAAAAACAGATGTAAAATAGGCACTAAGCCTTTCTGTTTTCTCTGCATCTTTCGTTAGAGTTTGTCCATCCGCACCCAACAGCGGGCCTATTGCCTCCTTTACTTTACGTTTGCTCCTCACGTAACTGAAAAATCTTTTCTTGTTACAATGGGCTTCCCTGGCCAATCTTAGCTCACTCTCAGCTTTGGCCTTTCTGATGATTGATCTACAGTGCCTAGTAACCTGTAGGTACTCTTCTTTAGAGCTCTGTCCTTCCCTCCATTTCCTGACCATTTTCCTTTTCTTTCTTAGTTCCTCTTGAAGTTCTCTGTTCATCCAAATAGGCTTCTTAGAGCTCCTGCAGTGTTTTCGTATTTCTGGAATAGTCATTGATTGAGCATGCAATAGCTCTTGTTTGAGTAGCGCCCACCCTTCACATGCTCCCTTCCCTTCCAGCATTCTCGTCCATGGTATGACACTCATCATGTCTCTGAGTTTATTAAAGTTTGCCCTACGAAAATCCAACATCCGCATCTGGCTACAAGCTTCCTTGGTTCCCCATCTCAAAAGGAATTCTATGAGGACATGGTCACTTCCCCCTAGGGTCCCCACCTCCTTCACCTCATCCACCAACTCTTGCCTGTTGGTCAGTATTAAGTCCAGTATGGCTGAACCTCTTGTGGGTTCATCTACCATTTGATAAATGAAATTGTCAGCCAGGCAGGTCAGAAACTTGCATGACTGAGGACGCTTCGCAGAGTTTGTTTCCCAGCACACATCTGGGAAATTGAAGTCACCCATGATGACAAGGTCCTGCCGTTTGGATATTTTCTCAAGCTGCTCACAAAGTGCAGCATCCAAGATTCAAGAGTTTGAATCTTGAGGTGCTGGTGTGAGGGAGTAAGCAAGGATATAGGGCCGGGCTTTTATTTTCTCACTGCTGGAGTATGTTTGATTTTAATAGTTATTAATGATTTTTATTTTTTATGGATCTGAGATTTTTATCTTTATTGTAATCCTCTGCAAGACAATTTTCAATAGTGGTGGGTAAGAAATTACAAAAAAACGATTGAGTCTAATGGCACCCTTAAGACCTTTAAAGTTTAGTCTGATGAAGTGTGCATGCATTTTGAGTATATATAAGCTTACATTTTAAATAAAACTTTGTTGATCTTAAACGTACCATTGGACTCACTAAGTATCCACAGAGGCATATAGAACTATGCTTCCTACAGAAATTATAAGTAAAGGCATCTAAAGTCTCATGTGTAGTCAGACTGAGAGTGCTCTGCTATTGCCAGGATGATTCATGATGTGGGGGATGCACCATATAAGAAAAGACTGCTGTGGCAAACTACAAGAGGATAGCGGGGGGGGGGGCTGCTGATTTTCCTTTTACTAGACAGCATGGAAACAGGAGTGGCTTAGTTGGCACCATGCAGGCACCCCCAGCCACTCAGGTAGCATATCTGTATTACTCACTCTGATTCTTTACCTGTATGCTACTCATTCATATCTGTATCCTACAATCTTGCAAAATTGTTGGCAATCCCCATTTCGTTGTTTAGCAGTAGTTGCATTTTCAAGCACATCAAATCCTCTCATGATATGCTATTGGCAATAGGATATCTCAGATATTCTGAGGTGTTCACAGAATGTTCACAGTAGTAGGTTTTCATAGAATGGCATCAATGAACCCTCTAAACTTCAGTGTTGGCATAAATTAACAGAATAGTTTTGTATAATGGTGTGGTTATATCAAAGCATGCAGAAGTAATCATTTTCCATATGGGATGAGCTCTGTTTGTATAAATGATGTGTTCAGATATAAATTAGCCTCAAATGGCTTGGATACTAAGAAAACAATTTCTGGAAGTGTGATCGTCAGAAAGGGCGGCAAAGGGCCGCTGGTTGACGCTGCGGAGGGCTGGCTGGAGGCGGACACGACTTCCCCAGCAGTCCTGGAGCGCTGCATGCTTGCAGTGCGCAGAATGTAAAACGGAGAGGCAGGACCGCGATGCCTATAAAGGCGCCATGTGTGTGTGTCCCAGCCTGTTCTCCAGGACGCCTCGGAGCAGCTTCCCACTCTCCCACCCTATGTCAATGTTTGAGGTGGATGTTCTCTGTTAATATTTTGTCACAGTTGCGGGTTCGCATGGGATGGAGCCTGTTGGCAGGGAGTCCGGTGTGCGATTAGACTCCCTGGGGTTCGGGACCTCCATAAGAGGTGGCATGTAAACGAGCGTGGCTTACCCAGCTGGGAGGCCAGGGGCTCGTTTAGCCAGGCGGCCTGGGGACAGCCAAATGAGGTGGACGCCCATTGGCTCCCCTGCGTAAGTCGCTTCCATTAGGGCGGACTTCAGTAGGCAAGGGGATCTGCTTTCCCAGCTGGGAATAGTGCAGGTCCCCAGGGCGCCTCTGGACTCCGTGGTTAGTGGTGCAGTCTGCTGACTGCTAGGTCAGGCTCCTTCTCCCATGCTGCGCCAACCCTCCTGTGGGGAGGTAATAAAAGCTGTGGCCTTGTTTATCCCAACATTGGTGTGTCGTGTCTTATTCCAGCCCAAAAATGCCCTCCTGCAAGTCAACATGCTGGTTGTCAGAATCATTCTTCGTAACACCACCCTTGTTGGTGGACCAGCTGAACAGGTTAAATCATATATCAGATTATTCTTGAAAATTTGATGAAGTTGATAAATGATGAAGCATGCATCTTATATCACACTAATCAGATAGCATGAAGGTTTTGGCAGTAGAACTACAGATCTAGTTTTGAAGCAGAATCCCATATATATGACATATATCAAAAGAGAAGCCTATCCTACTGACAGTTTTTTTTTTTTAATCTTCAAGTTGGTCTGTCAACAACTCTATCAAAATTACGCTAAGGGTTCACATTTAGCATTTTTCACTGTATTACGTCTCACAAGTCATTTTAGTGTAACTTTCCAGGGTCTTCATAAGAGACCAAATCCACATCTCTTGTATTCAAATTTGGGAATGGTCTCTAAGCCTGACTTTGATGTTAAAAATCTAAACAGCAACTGCTTCTCTCATAAAGTGCTTCATTCGATTCTTCCTGAAAGAAACTGATGGTCATACCTTAAATGGCTGTAGATTCAATTTGCAAGAAATACAACAACTTTTTTTTTTTTAAAGGAACCACTCAGGGCAGAAATTAATCTTAAATGCAGATAGGTATTACACAGTCCAGGCAATGGTAATTATAACAGAAATGCTGTTGTGTGGAGAGAGTGATGATTTGGAGTAAGGGAAGGGAAGTGCTTTGCCTTTTTACGGCGTTTCCTGAAGCCCCCAGCTGCTTTTCCTTCGCTGTGTTAGGTGTTGGTGAGAATAATCATACATCTGGAATCCCATGTGCTCGGGAACACATTGCTGGAGATAGTTTTTGCCAAAAAAAAGGAGATGTTGTGATAAAGCTAAGAGCCCTTCTTTCACTGCTTCCCAGCAAGGAAACAGCTTTTCTGTGGCAGAAGCAGACATTTAGATTTTGTTACACAAGTTTGCACATAATGTTTCATCTCAAATTAAGGCATACAGCAAACTGTCAAGTATTTCCATAGAACAGCAAATATAGTAAGTGTTCTTTTTTATCTCACAGGTCAAAAAAAATCAGAAGGCAGACTTGTATCAAAAGTTTAATTCATAATTCTTGAGATCTCTTTAAATAGAAACATCTTTTAAAATAAGATGATTAAATAAATGTAGCATTTTGTAATGTGATTTGCAAAAACAATTGTCCTGAAATTGGAATTAAAATATTTAATTTCCCTTTAGGGTTATTTTCAATAACGGAACAAGAAATGTTAATCTGTTAAATGTACACAAAATGTTTTCTTGTCTTCCTATATTGAGAAGTGTGTTAAAATAATATAGTATAGTAAAAGAAAATATTTGATGAGTAATTTTGATGACCTGCAATGTAATTAATGTTGGAAGAGGGCTGAGGAGTGCACAATAAAAGCAAAAAAATGAGTACAATAGGACATTAATTCAGTATAGAATATATAGCATTAAATATGTTAGATTCAAGTCCAGTAGCACCTTAGAGACCAACATTAATCTCTGAGGTGCTACTGGAGATGGATTTAACTGTTCTACTGCAGATCAGCATGGGTCCAACCCTCAGGCACTGGATTTTAGTAGGGTTGCCAGCCATTGAGACAGAGGTGCAATGTCCATTCCGACAAATATGCAGAAGTGATGTCATATCACCAACATGACATTAGGGTGATACTCTAGGATTTGTACAAAACTCTGTGGTATAACTAGTATTTGTCAGAAGTGACAACATAATGCCGCTTATTAAAAAATAATTGGCCCACAGTAAAGCTTTACTTCTATTTTTGAGAATAGATATATTGATGAGCAGTTTTATTTTTACATTTTCTTTATAAATATATTTCCCTACATTCACACTCTAAAAACATTGCAAATATTAGTCTAACACCAGGTTGTGGCATCCCATGGGACACTGAACTGGACTTACTTATTTTTATGTTTTAAAGTGAGCAGTCTTAAGAAAATATATATTGTGGTATATTTAATAGGTTGTATGTTTGAAGACAGGATATCCCCAAAGAGCTTCTGGAGAGCCATGGGGAAAGGATGGTTTCATAATTAAAATGGGAGATATATCAAACAAGAGACTGAATGGTCTTAGTCTCATCTGTTCCCTGCTTCTGTTTTATTTTTAAAAATTGCATAACATTTCATCGTTTTGTTATTTTACCAACTAAAAATATTTTTTCTTTAAAGTGCAAAACTGATTAATGAATGGGTTGTGGGGGGGGGTATTTCTGTGCAACATTACAGTGGGCCAGCTAATCAGCACCATTTGCAACGTGCAGAACACCCTGTCCAGCAGCTCAGCCTTGAAGAGGAAAAGTACATTTAGATTTAACACATGAATGTGTTTTCCACACTTTTTTTTTCACAGTGATGTCACTTCACTAATATTTAATTTTGAAACTTAAGAAAGAATCCTTTCCAAATAATTCAAATACACTTTTGTGTGTGTGTATGTGTCCACAAACACACACAAATGTTGGCAACTAGTGTTACAATCAGTAGGCAAAATTATGTTTGCAACTTGTTTTTAAATTAATGTGAGAAGTTATCATTGTAGCCTTGATCTAGGAACATCTTGCAAGGCTGATGGGCAAGAGTATTGCCAAATTATGTTTAAACATTGCTGATTGCATTTTAGACAGGCTGTGGTGAACAAGTCTAAATCCCAAAGCATCATCTCTTAAAAATACCAAATCACTAAGGATCACACTTGTCTTTTATAAATTACGCATGAGTATTGTTTTTGCATCTGATGAGCTCCTTTATAACAAAGCAGGTAAATTGGTTAGTAAACATATTTATCAAAAACCATGCCAAATGTTCATTTATGAACCATTTATTGCAAGAGAACATATGAAACATAAGACATGTACATGTGCATACATATGCATGAAGCCGGAAGATATTTCCCTTTTTAATCACTGTCTTTTCTTAGGTTGTAATATTGTTATTATAGTAAAATTGTGAAACATAATACACAAGGTTTGTTAGTATTTGTTCATTTAGATTTCATTATTAGTAGGCCTGGGCACAACCTATTTATTTATTTGTTATTTATGTTATTTATAGTCTGCCTTTCTCACAGGAAATGAAGATGGATTACACAGAGAGTCAATACAATCAACCACATGAGACATTCAATAAACAATGCAATAGGATAAATATGTGTAGAGCTTTTTGGAAGTTGTTTCCCATTTTGAAAAAGTAAATGACAATATAATGCTTGGGGAATTTCAAAAAATTCTCTGGTAAAGCAATAGAAAATTTTGAAATTCTATTGTCATGACATCACTTCCTGTTCTAAAGCAGGAAGTGACTTAGCTGTGCTGTTTTTCCCCCCTCTGTGTTTACTCCCATCACCCCACTGAGTGAGAATGGGTGATAGAGAGTGTTACAGGGTGGTTCCCCACTATTACTGGGTAGCTGGCAACTTTACTTGTTCGTGTTCCCCCAGCAGTGACTTCTGGGCCAAGGAATGTTGATTTCTGGTCTTACAGGAGCCCACATAGTCATCTGGATCATGGGGCTTTCCTGAGGACAAAATAGGAGGAAAATTACTATCTCTTGCCTCTTCCATCATCAGTGCTAACAGAGGTAGGAGAAGTGATTTCCCCCTTTTCTTCTTCTCATTACCCCTTCCCCATGGCTGTTACTCTATGCAGTGACTCTGCAAATTAACTTCTGCAACGATGGAAAAGACTGCTGAGAACAAGGGAAAGATTCATATCTCTCAATACCTCCGCTGGATCTGCCACCATCCCTTTCTTGAATCTGCCACTTTCCAATTACCATAATCATTTTCTCTTTTCCTTCTCTACCACAACCATGTTTACCTCTCTTCTTTTTCTTTGGATGCAAAAGGCTAAAACTGTACCATGTTTAAATTTTGCCTGTAGTTATAAATAGAAGTCTGTTATATCAAACGCTTCTTGGCTGCTACTTTAAGCAATAAAAAAGTGATTTACAACTTGTTAACCTAGATCTCATGGATATCCTTTCTGTAATAATGTGTGTAGACTGTTTACTGTCTAAATCAGACTTGTCAGAGAAATACTCTCTAGTGATTTTTTAATGTCAGACTAAAGTGATGCATTCTGCCGTGTTACCTGATTATGTAGTCAAGAATGGCTGTTTCCCTTCTTATAGTTGCATAATGAACAGAGTAACAGAACTTATGCTGATCAGAGCTTTTATGTAAAAATTTATACTGGGTCTGTGATTGTTTCTTTTCTCAATGTGCCTCAGAAATTCTGATGGGGTTATTGGGGTTACTTCATTTCCCAAAGCTACTCCAATGTTTTCTTTTTGAAGTGTGGCATTATACTTTTTTTTTTTTGCATTTGTTATGCCAAAGAAGTGAGTCTTGCCATTTTCTTAAATCACAAAGCACTGCCATAGTGAGGTTGCAACATGTTCTAATATAAACTGAGCTAATGTTGGTATTTTTGCTTGAAGAGAGCAAACAACATCAATAAACAACATAACAGTGGCACAAAATTTTATGATGCCAAATAAAAGTTATAAAACCCTATTAAAGAGACCTCCGTAAATGTCAGAGTTGGCAGACTTTTTAGAAGAAAATTACTAGGAACTATTGCTCAGATACTCAACTGTATTAGAAGATTAAAATATATATTACTTTGAGGAAGAATTGTCATAAACACTGTATGTAAGATGTTTGGCAGAAAGCAAAGATTAAATAACTTTTCTTGACATAAATGAATTGTATTGCTTACTGCCCTATCCAGTCTTTTAGTTTCCGTTAAGGGTCCTTTTCCTTGGTTTTAACTATGCTACTTATCTGTACCAAACAGTGGGGCCAAATCTGGCAGTCCATATTTAGAAGTGTCATTAAAGAGTCAAATGAAACAGGAAATAAATACATCAGGGCTTTGTTCACTGTGAAATGTCTTACCCGCCACAAAGAAGATAGAAGAAATGTATACAACATCAAAGGCAAAGCAGAAGATGCATGTTACAAAAAAATGGCTTAAATGACGGTATTGGGGGAGATATGCTTTAATATTGCATTGAGATTTGAAAATGTAAAGATATAGCTGCCAAAATGGGCAGAAAACAGAATCGTCCTGACACAAAAATGACAACCTCACTGCCTCTAGTTTTACTTAAGTCACCTTTATTTTTTAAATCTTATGAAGAAAACATTTTGTAGAATCTCCTGTTTCTGCATAGTATGCAGTGAAGCAATCATTGGTATGCTAGAAATGGTTGATTATTTCTTGGTCAGCAATGGAAAGTTTAACACCATTGCTCTTTTTGTATGCACATTTTACTCTGTATTATCTGGGAATTCAAGTCACTATGTCTTTCATTCAAATGATTTGCAAGTACTCCACACCTGCACTTTTTAACTGATTTTTCTCCTAGTAGTTGTATGGTCTAAACTCTACATACCCAGGAGAAAACATGGGTTTTGCTGTGTTGCAGAATGGGGGAGTAGCACATTGACTTTAGGATATATTATATGTTTGGTTAGCTTTTTGGTGGGCATATTGTTTACAAAAAGAAGGATAAGATTCTTCTCTGCCATCTTTATTCTTATGTTACCATCATGTTAGCACCCCCTCCCCCAATCCTGGTGTAAAGTGATTATCTATTTTAATGTTTTAGAAAAAGGGGGGTTGAGTTTAGTGAAAATGTGTGTGTATCACTAAACACTGATAGGGGGAGCATCTCAAAGGCATTTCTGCACCCATCTTTAACCGCTCCTGCGGAGCGGATTAAATAAAGCCCTAAGGGTTGTGTGGGAGGGCCTGTCCGTGATAAAAACTTGCCACTCAAGGGCCAAGTGGCCAATTGGGAGGCGCGCATAGCGCGCCTCCCTTTTGGTCACTTGGCCCGCCCTAGACTCACTGCCCAGATGCTTCGCCGGCGGGAAAGGAGCAGGGCCGCCGCGTCGAAGACCATGACACCGACAAAGCCCTGCTCCTTCCCACCCGCCTAGCCACGCGCCTCGCCGCCGCCACCCAGCCGCCCTTCTCGACACTCCACACAGGACTCCAACACAGCCTGCCCTCACCGCCCTCGCCTCTAACACAGCGCCTGCCAGGATCCACCGACACTGCTGCGGCAACAATGGTAAGCCCCCCCGCGCCACCCCCCACAACACCTACCCTCCCACCTCTCCGGCCCCACTAACTACCCCGCTTGCCGCCCCATTCCCTCCTCTACACAACACCTCCCACCCACTCCCACACCTCGCCGCCGCGATCCCCTGTCGCCGCCTCTCCCACCAAAACCGCTTGCGCCCCACCCAGCCAGCTTACCCTGCCCCTGGTCGCCTGCTTTCCCGACCACAACGTTCGCTCCCAGCCACGGCTGCGCCCAGCCCGCACAACCCACCCGCTGGCTTGAACAACCGCAGACTAAACCAGGCATGCGCCGAATCCCGCGCATGCCTGGTCCCTCTCCCCCACGCCCGCCCCTGGCCCTGGAGATACACCAGCCATGCGCGGGATTCCCCATTTCCCTGCTTTACTCTGCGCGACTTCCGCCGCCCGCCCACCTCTCACAGCCTCTCCGCATCCCCGTTTGCCGCCGCCTGCCATCCCACACAAAGGGCGCCAACTTCACTGGGCTCGCCACATGCCACGGACTGGAGGACGGGTACACTGTGCACTGCATCCCTGTGTCTGTCGCCATTTCCCCTCCAGCCACTACCAGACCCAACCCTGCCACCAAACCGTCGCGCCCGCCACCTAGCTGCTCCCCATACCCGAGACGCGCCCTGCCCAAACCGCCTCTACTCTGCCCATTTTTATAAATGGGCTTTAATTCTAGTTAAATGTAATGAAATGCTTACCTTACATAGTCATTATATTCTGGCCCCTCCATATGACATCTCCAACATCTAGTGTCTAGGCAGTAACCAGCTTGCTACATCCTCCAGTAGGGGAATCACATAAAGTGGATTCACCAACCTATTTAGCACTAGCTACTAGAGAGCAACCAGGCTCAAAGGTGCTAAAAAGCACCTGCCTCGTCCTGAAATTGCACCCGGCTCCCTCTCCCTTGTTCCCGGGGATGTGAATTTCTTTTTAATAATGGGTAATTTTCTGTAGCAACAAATAGGCAGACAAGTGTGCAGGTGATGCCATAAATAAAATAATTAAAAAAAATTATAACAGAAAGCATGCCTCTCAAAACATTTCTTCCCACCCCCAAAATCAGGAATGATATTAATTTTTAAATGTCTCAAACGAGTCGTGATCCCATAAGGGGTGGCATTCAAAAAGGACTATGCATCTATGATTTTATGCATAGGCATTTCAATGGAGAAGTATGTATTTAAAAAAAAATTAGTGGGCATCGCGGGACCTTTAAAATATGGAAAATGGGATAGGTTGCCTCCATTGATTGACAGGTGGAAGCGCAATGCATATAAGGCATGTTAACTAGGTCTTAGCCTGGGACTGTCCAGATGTGACAAAGAACAAAATGGATCTAGTTGCTTATTCTTCTCATAGCAAAGACCTATAGGCCATTGCCTCTGTGTGTGAACATTGGACGATTACTGTAAAAGTGCAAATAGTCTACCAGTACCATTCCAATAGATAAAGCAGAAAACATGTGACACCCATATTATATAATATAAGTTTATATTATATAAGTTTATATTATATAACTGTGTTACTGTGGACCCATATGATATAAGTGTTCTGGAGCCATTTGCTTTGTCTTTTCATCCTTAGTTAATGCAAATGTTTTCTGCTTTATCTATTGGCATGATACTGGTAGACTATTTGCACTTTTACAGTAATCTTGAAAGCAAGGCGCATATCAGTTGCTCAGTGGAGAAAAGCATCAGTGGACAGCACTGAGAGCAGGTATGCTATAGTTGTTAGAGAGTTGATCTACGACATGAGACATCTGGATTTGAATTCCTGCTCTACCATGAATGTTTACCCATTGACTGGGGGACTATCATAATCTCTCAGACTAATTTACCTTACAAGGTTGTTATGAGGATAAAATGAAGGGGGGGGGGAGAATGATGTGGGAGAAAAGTTGGATATGCATTTAAACAAAAATACATAAATTTAAAAGTTGTCTTACATATGGAACATAGAATCATAGAATCAAAGAGTTGGAAGGGGCCATACAGGCCATCTAGTCCAACCCCCTGCTCAACGCAGGATTAGCCCTAGCATCCTAAAGCATCCAAGAAAAGTGTGTATCCAACATGAGAAACGTATCCCTGTGAATTCTGACCTGGGCTACACAGAGTAGTTGTTGGAAATAATTCTGATATCTCCTGCTATCAGTAGATGAATTTGTTCCAGGTTTCCAGATCTAAGCTTCTGGGGGGAACTTCAAAGCCATCCTAAGCAAGTCTACATAGAACCCTATTCAGGTATATTTATCGGGGCCTGCTCCCAGAAAAGTGTTTTGAGGATTGCACTGTACATTGCACAGTTTTCTGGATAAAAGCATTAAAATCAGAAGCTAAGAACAAGATCTTTAATGGCTATTTGTTTCCCCCTCAGGTGAGTGTGAATATTTTGTCGATGTGGTGCTGGGCTTTTACAAGTAATCACTTTGTTCAAGAACATGAGAATGTTCAGTGAAGCAAGGCATTTTTAAAAAATATCCTGCCTATGCATACGTTACTTAAGATAGCATAAATATAAATGCAGGCTGTATCAAAATATTATGTACTTAAGCCTAATTTTCCTGCAACTATTTTGTATGCCTGATGCAGAAACCTAAAGTACAAGGGTGAGTTAAGATCATTTTTCACCTCACTGATTTTGTTACTACACTTTCCTGAGTTATTTCTAAGCAGTTATCATTTGCAACTCCTATTATTCATTAGACTTCTCTCTGCAGTTGAAACACACACTGATTTCAGTGGTTTGTTTGGTGTAGTGGTTAGGAGTGTGGACTTCTAATCTGGCGAGCCGGATTCAATTCTGCACTCCTCCACATGCAGCCAGCTGGGTGACCTTGGGCTCGCCACGGCACTGATAAAACTGTTCTGATCGAGCAGTGATATCAGGGCTCTCTCAGCCTCACCACCTCACAGGGTGTCTGTTGTGGGGAGAGGAGAGGGAAGGTGACTGTAAGCCACTTTGAGCCTCCTTGGGGTAGAGAAAAGTGGCATATAAGACCCAACTCTTCTTCTTGTTATATTCTGTTCTACAAAACCTTTGAGTCCTCTCAAGAGCCGTGTGAATATTTTAATATATGCTTTTGCTTTTGGCCTAAGTGACTGATTTTTGTTACACTTTCAAGAAGATGATCAACCCAAGGTATAACCTTAGCAGTATAATAGAACAGAGTTTTAATCATTTCTAAACAAGTAATAATATATTGATTTTCATCTTGAAGTGTGTATCTCCACTGATGAAGATAAATCAGATTCTCTAGGGCAGTGATTCTCAACCTGGGGGTCGGGACCCCTTTGGGGGTTGAACAACCTTTTCACAGGGGTCGTGGCAGGGTGAGCAGCTTGGCCGGAGGGGGGGTGCCAACACTGTTGCCATGAGATCAGCATGGTGGGACAAGAGACAGAACTGAACTGAGAAATCCCGGGGAGAAAAACAATTTATATACAATCATGATCAATGGATCTTCATGCCATTGGTCAGTTTTGGTTTAATTTCTGTGAAAGAACACTTGCATAATTTTATGGTTGTGGGTCTCCACAACATGAGAAACTGTATTAAAGAGTCGCAGCATTAGGAAGGTTGAGAACCATTGTTCTAGGGAGACTTTTCTAGTTCCCACCTCTCTTCATCTGGCCTCTGGGCTAGATCCAATCAGCACATCCACTGGGCAAAAAGGAGAAAAGGGAATCCCCTTAATCACCGAAAAGACTATGGTGGGTGCCATAGAACC
This sequence comes from Paroedura picta, assembly GCF_049243985.1. Classification (NCBI taxonomy): domain Eukaryota; kingdom Metazoa; phylum Chordata; class Lepidosauria; order Squamata; family Gekkonidae; genus Paroedura; species Paroedura picta. The sequence continues at coordinate 92,880,826 of NC_135369.1, read as the reverse complement.
TAAATGGACAAAGTCTATGTGTGGTGAAGGCTGTAATAGGGTGAAAAAGAGGCTGGATTCAACCAGAAGCTGGCTAGAAGTTATTAATCTATAAACCAGCTTGATGTAGTGGTTAAGAGCGGTGGCTTCTAATCTGGAGAGCTGGGTTTGATTCCCCATTCCTTCACATGCAAGCCGCTGGATAACCTTAGGCTAGTCACAGTCCTGTCAGAGCTGTTTCAACCCCATTTATCTCACAAGGTGTATGTTGTGGGGAGAGGAAGGGTAGGCTATGGTAAGCTGCTTTGAGACTCCTTCAGATCATGAAAGGCAGGGTATAAAAACCACCTATTCTTATTAATGATTTCAGCACAAGGTCTCTTCAATCAAGGAATAAAATAGAATATAATTTGGATCTTTTAAATTATTGCCCTATAGAATTGGCTATCCTGGCACATATACAAGAGATACAAACATTTGATTTTGGGCTTTTCTGCAAGCTTGAATTGTTCCTGATTTTCTTTATCCACAAGCATTGAAATCTGTTTGGGCACAGAGTTTCCATGCATCTGCCCTTTCTGTGCATTTTCAGATTTGTGGAATCAGTTTATTTTCTTCCACATGTACTTTCAATAAGAAGGATTTTCATAGGAGGGTAGTGTTATCATCAGTGGTGCTATCAGTGCATTGCGGCACTCTCCCTCTTTTAAAAAAGGCTCAAAATTATTGACATATTGGTAGAGTGTTATAGCAATAGGCTTAGCAGGTTCTCTGAATTCCCAGCTTTTTTTGTTTGTTAAGGAAGTTTCTTGCCCTTTCCCTTGCTGATATTGGAGAAAAGGCATATTTCTGCAAGGAAAGAAGCGGCGGGGGGGGGGGGATGAAAGCTAGGAATTCAGAGAACCTGCTAACTTATTGCCACAGTGTTCCAGCGATGCATAGATATGTTTAGTACCATTTTTTTTAAAAAAAGAAATTGTCTTCAGGGTGTGCAGGGAAGGAGTGGCTGCAACACAGCAATCCAGTCATTTAACAGTGGGCTGGAGATGACTGGAAGTGGGCAGATCAAAGAAAACCAACCAAAACATTACACATGAGGGAAAAGTTGACTCAAAATTAACTTTCAGAAAAAAAAACATTGGGGTAAAACTAGTCTCCAAGGAAGTGGGGGGGGGGGGAGGGAAAACTAAAGACACAAAAATGTGTGTGGAAATCGGGGGATGACCTGAAGCAGTATGGGGCCAGAATTGATAGAAACATTCCCTTTCACTTGGTTAAAAGGTGTATTAAGTGATTCTCAGTATAATATTTTGAGGACACAACAGGATGGATGCTGCCATATCTGATACTTTGAAAGGGAACAGCCTGTCATGTGGTGGGAGCCCAGTGGGGGAAGAGTGGGTACTTGGTAGACCATGAAAAGTTTGGAATCAAAATGGAGCCACCAAAGACTGAGAAATGTATGTATCAAAGAGTGGCTCTAATACAGTAGGAGTGAAGTCTTTTAAACCTGTTTCCAGTGTATGCAATGAAGGCCTCTTCAAACAGAGGACTTATATAACTCAGGTTGTTGTTTTTTTGTGAGGGTCTAGAGAAAACTACTCCCCCCTCCATATACTGATGTATTTTCCTTCTAACATCCTTTTTGACTACAAAAACCTTGAAAGATGTTTGAACATCTCAAATGATTAGTGCAGCTCTCTTTTTCATTTAAAATTATCTGGGCGAGAACTCACTTCCCACACAGTTTTTCTTTGACAGTGACACACGAGTAACAATAGCTGCATCCCACACCTCAGCCGTTTCTGAAAGATGACAGACAAGCAGGAAAGTATGGCAAGGGGATAGGCATTTAAATGTTACTTGTATATTATGTTCCTTTCAGTGTCTAGCAGTGTAATCCTAAGTATACCTTTCTTGAACTAAGCCCTATGGAATAGACCTTAGTTGGAATTTGATGAATCCTTTGAAAGATTGCTATCTAACCCTATCAAAGCCCAGGCCAAGTAACAACTGAAACTAGTTAGATTTGTTTTGTAAAGCACTGATATGAATTTGTAGACAAATCTTATTTCACATGATTTATCAATTACACCTCATTTACATCTACATATCTTGATGGAGTTTCTAGGAGAGACAGAAAATGAGTTAAGCAAATATCAACTTGCTGATAGTCCCCAGCCCCAGAGAGGTGTGCTTGGCCTTGACTAGAGCCAGAGTCTTTTCAGCCCTGGCTCCAGCCTCATGAAATGAGTTGCCGGCTGCAGTGCAAGACCTCACAGAGCTTCCCAAGTTTTGCAGGGCTTGCAAGATGGCACTCTGCTACCAGGCATTTGGTTGAGGCCAAGGACCCCACCATTTATATAAAGTCGCCCCCCCCCCCACTGTCCTCCGTTTAGTTCCTAATGGACCAACTGTAACCATCTTATGTCCAGGCACATAGGGAGAGGAGGAGCAATGTATATATAGATTGTTTAAATGGTATTTTAAAACCTAAATTTATTGGTTTTAATTTTTATTGTGTGACCTGCCCCAAGACCGTGAGGAGAGGTGTCCCCTATAAATTGAAATGTTAATTAATTAATTAATGATACTACTTGATATATTGGTATATATATATATTGGTATAGCTCACTAAAGGCATGTGGCCATAAGACCTTATAAATGAGATATCTATGTGTTAGATATGACAGGGCTTGGCAGCCAGTTGGGGGGCTTACCACAGCAGAGGTCCTTGCCAGTGATGTACTGTTGTCACTTCTGGTGCACCTCATAGTGATGTCAGTTCATTGCTGGGAGACACTAAGGATACTCTAGTACATTAGCTAATTTCTTTGTTAAACCAGCAATGGGCTGACATCCCCTTCCTGGGTGCACAGAGAGTAGCATTAGCTCTGATGTTGCTGATGTTCCCTCAATTTCCCATCATCATTAGATGGGATACTTATTACATTTGCAGACGATACTAAACTGGGAGGTGTAGCAAAATCAACCGAACACAGAATCAGAATACAGGATGATCTTGATAGGCTCGAGAAGTGGGCTAAACTGAATAAAATGAAGTTCAATAGGGACAAATGTAAAGTTCTGCATTTAGGTAGGGCAACAAAGATGGTGAGGGGTTCCTCACCAAGATGTATGAAGAAAGGTTGGGGTTGCTTGGTCTGTTTAGCCTGGAGACGAGACGACTGAGAGGGGATCTGATAACCACCTTCAAGTATTTAAAAGGCTGCCATATAGAGGATGGAGCAGAGTTGTTCTCTCTTGCCCCAGAGGGACGGACCAGAACCAATGGGTTGAAATTAATTCAAAAGAAATTCCGTCTAAACATCAGGAAGAAGTTCCTGACAGAGCGGTTTCTCAGTGGAACAGGCTTCCTCGGGAGGTGATGGGTTCTCCATCTTTGGATAGCCATCTGACGGAGAGGCTGATTCTTTGAAGGCTTAAGGGGGTGGCAGGTTACAGTGGATAAGCGATAGGGTTGTGAGTGTTCTGCATAGTGCTGGGGGTTGGATTAGCAATCCCCAACCCGTGGGCTGCGGACCACATGTGGTCCTTCAACTAATTGGAGGTGGGCCCTGAAGGATGCCTTCTCCCCCCCCCCCGGCCCTTTACTTCATTCCCCCCCCCAGCCCTTTACAACACACTTCATTGTTGTGGCGTGTCTGTATCTTATTTTGAAGGGATGTTTAAACATTACCATAGCGATCAGAGAGCGCTAGGGCAGTGGTTGAGAGTAGAGGAGTAAACTACCCCCCCCCCACCGGGCCTCAGTAAAAGGCGGTGAGTGGTCCCCGGTGAGTGGTCCCCGGCGTTGAGTGGTCTCCAGTGATAAAAAGGTCGGGGACCACTGAACTAGATGACCCAGGAGGTCCCTTCCAACTCTATGATTCTATCTCCCCCACACAAGACAGCTATATGGAGGCAAGGCCACTGATGATGGGGGATTCCCTGCCTTCCATAGGGAGATTGCAAGCTAGGTATTAGATGATGTTTCTTATTTTCATTTTGGCAATTATTAGATGCCTGCAATGTATAGTTTTAAGCTGAACAGATAAAACATTTCTTTGAGGATAGTTTAATTGCTATCCCTCCATTTAGTCAACCTATTGTGTACTTGTAATCACTGGTTTCTTTGCAGATAAATGAGACTTAGATTATATATTCAACTTAACTTTTTTGTTTCTCTTTATTGGTAAAAAAAAATTATGGAAAATTTTGTGAAATCCCACACAATTCCCAGTTTCCATCCCCCTAGCCCTCATGCAATATTAGACATTTGTATGAAATGTATACAGTACATGGAACCTCAGACCCGTTGCAGTGTCATTGTACAGTATCTCTTTAGTGTTGAGAGTTTTAAGACATGCCATTGGCGCATGAGAATAAATCTGAATGTAGCACATGTATTTTACCACTATAGTGACATATCCACTCCCGCCTTCAACTCAACCAAGATGGAGTATGGGGAAGGTATTTGCGAGCAGCCCCTCAAGTGGGGAGGTGCAAGAGTTTGTATGACACCAGAATGTGATGGCTTCCTATCTGAGAGCTGAGTTGCTTTTCTTTGTTCCATTTTGTTCAAATGGTTGTAATCCAAGGTGTTTCTTTTCCATACTCTGAAAACTGGGGGTTTGGACTTGACAAGGTCCCAGGAAAATGTTTGCCAGAGTTTCAGGCTCATGTCCTGATGAGAGCAGCATGGGTAAGGTTGGTTGAATGGTATGTATAAAGCTTAGGTGAGCAACTGAGGCATGATAATATGATGAAGAGGCAAATCTCAAACCAGAAACCTGGCTCTGCGGTGCCTTCAAGGAGCTGGGACAGGAATGTTTTGATAGGGGTCATTACTGTCAACTCCAAGATATTGCAACTTTGGTGAAAGGACATGACACGTCTTCCACAAGCACTAACAAATATTTGGCAAGGAGACTTCAGGGCTGCATGTAACTTGACAACTCAGGGCTTGGAGCCATGGTGGAGTTACCTGGAAAATCAGGGTTGCACAGGGAGAGGAAGCCTGATTTGTCTGCATCCCATCTCATACCTGAACTGTAAAACTAGTATGGCCTTTGACCATTGCAGGCACTGAATCAGTGTAAAAATTCAAAACAGTGGCCCTTTGATTATCTCAACCAATGGTGGTTGACTCCCCTTAATTCTGTGTCTGCCTATAATCAAGCTATGCAGTAATTTCAGGACCAGTAGAGACTTTCTTCCATTAGATGTCTACATCTTGAAATCTTGGCATATGCAATGGAATGGTATGATTAGCAAATTTACTAACAGGTTTGAATACAGCAATACAACCTTATAACACGATCAAGAACAGTAAAATCTGCTTAATTCTTTGCATATTGCAAAACTTTATATTCCAGGTAGCAATGCAATTACATCTCAAATATCCGGGAAACATATATTTTTTAAATGAAATAACTGTTTTTAATTCTATTTCCCCTATGTGCAAAAGTAATACAAGGAGTGATCAGGAAGTACTTGATGCCTGCTGATTTCTGCTAATCCATTCCTCATATTTCTCTCTCTTTGTGAGAACTATTAGCCTGAACTTCATGGCATGATAATATAGTTCAGAGGTTTCTCCTTTGCAGACCCCCACAGAATCTAATTAAAGGAAAGCTAATTTAGTCCACAGCACTAATCCTCTGAGAGATGGAATGTGTCCAAGTCCTTTGCTTTTCAGTCCACCCTGATAAAGGCCAATACACATGACCTTTTACTTATTACGAGGCTGCTTTGTTTTGAGGCTTTGCTACAAAATATGTTCAGTTCTGGGTGTTATTTTGCCATGATTACAGATGACAATTTTGAAACCAACTTTTGGAAGGTTTTTGATGGAATGCAGAATTGTGGTCTGTTTAGTGCTTATCCTGCCTACTCATATGACTGGTTCACCACAAGTATGTTTTGAGCCTGCAGTGAAAATTATTGGCCTTGCCAGAGGCAAAACAGCCCTTACAGTTGCCTAGGTTTCATGCTGTGGGGGGCTGGTGATCTCCTGGAATTACAACTGATTTTCATAGGGTCACCACCATCCAGATGGGGGCTGGAGATGCCCTGGAATTACTACTGATCTCCAGGCAACAGAGATCAATCCCCCTGGGCAGGTGGACTCGGCGGTATTATACCCTGCTATCCTACCTTCCCAGTCTTCACTACCAAGCTCTCCAGGAGTTTCTTAACCTGGAATTGGCAACTCTAGATCTTTAGACTTCAGGGATCAGTTTACCTGGATAAAATGACCACTTTACAGAGTACATTCTCTGGTATCACATCACTGCTGAGCTCCCTTCCCTTCCCAAATTCTGCTCCTCCCCCCCCCCCATACTCTGCCCCCAAATCTCTAAGAATTGTTTGATCTGGGTTGCCATAGTGTTCCAGATCTCCATATTCCATTGGATGGGGCTTGATTGTGTGTGGGGGGAAAGTGTTGGGTTCAGCAGTGTGATGGAGTGAGATCACATTGCAGTGAACAGTAGCCGCTGCCACCGTCCCACTTTACATCCCTCAAATTCTGGTCACCTTAAACTATTGGGAAAGCTATGGGGTGGGAGTGACAAGTAGGCAGTATTTCAGTTACTAAAAGTTCTGCCTGTGTTCACTCCTTTCAACCTAGAAATGATCCCTTAGTAGCAAGTAGGTAGGTTTGGGTTCTCAGTGTGCAGTGAGCAAAATGTTCTCAGCATATGTGCAGAGTGTTTATGCTCTTGTCATTCAAAGAAGGAATTATTTGAAATGTTAATTTATTTAGATTTCCCAGTATCTTATTATTCTTTGGGGCTTTAAGTTTTAAGGCCATTTGAATATTATATTCCTCCCTCCAAGCCTTACATCATCTAGAATAAAGTATATATTTTCTATATTGAGAGATTCTAGAGTTTAAACCTGCCAGGGTATTATGATAAGTTCCAGATTTTGGGGAAGTAAGCCCAGGATTTTGACAATAATTATTCAATAGTGAGTAAAACGTATTCTACACATGTTCAATGGCATACATACTTTCACACAGGCAAGCTACGGAAAGGTAGCCCCCCATTAATTATTAAGGCTACTGTTACAAACAATGAAGCAAAGGTCAATGGAAGAAAGGCTTACAGAATGAATTACATTGCTCCACCCAATCTGCAGCTTCTCAACCTTTCCCAGGCAATCTTCATGAAAACTGTTTTCATATTTTCTCTTGTATCTCCATAGCAAAAAGCGTTAAAAGACGGAAAAATCAAACCTAGGAATTCAGGAAAGGGCATCACACATTTCTGAAGAACATTGCCTTACATCTCCCTCTAACTGTGAGCCTGGATCTCACTCAGAAATCATGGCAAATACTGATTGATGAAGGGGCGGGTCTTAAACGCCTTGAACGGGCTTAGGACGTAGCTTACTTCCCTCCCCGCCTCTTTCGCCGGAGCGCACAAGCTACCCACCCACCCTCCCTATGTTATTCAGGTTTGGGTTTACAATGTTTTATTTCATCACAGCTGTATGTGCACAAGAGTATGAGCCTAGTTGATTGGGAGTTGGTGTGCGATCAGCATCCCTGCGGGGATTGGGACCTCTTTAAGGGGGTGGTGGTAACGAGCTGCATGCAGACTCATTGGGTAGGCATGTGAGCTTGTTTCATGACCGGATGGCCCTGGAGCTAACCAAGGAGGTTTGCGCCCTTTGGCCCTCCATATGGGTTGTCTCCCTTGCTATAGGATTACCTGAGGAGGACACCCGTAACCCAGCGGGGCTTTGATGGGTTCCTTCTCTGGTTGATGCATGTCGCGCAGTCAGCGGACTGCTAGTTTAGGCTCATACCCTTGTTGCCCCAACCCTATGTGTTGTGGTTGAGTGTTAATAAAAGATGTGGCCAATTTTGCCAATGAACCGTGTCGCGTCATCCTTCTCCAAAACTAGCCACCTACCTGCCAAATAGAGGTTTAATGACTAGAAATGGGCAAGTGAGGTTTTTCTGGCATGGAGCTACATAACATCACCTGACAACTGCTGTATATCACACTGATATTAAAGGGACCACTAGAAAGACCAATTTAAAATTTGGGAACCCTAGCTCCAATTTTTGAGGAAGGATCTTTCTCGCACTCTCTTAAACCATCATGACTTTTCACTGTACAATAATTTCTGACCTTTCCTCATTCATTGCTATGACCAGGCTTTTCTCATCAAATACACTGCATGACCATAAGAATTAGAGTTTTCTTTAGGGAAAACTCAAATGCTACCATTTTAAAATGTTAATTTTCTTGAACTGGTTGATAGCTGAAATTATAGCTGAAAAAAACATTTAGTTCTCCAGTTACAACACCTACACCTGCTTGTTTAGAGAGAGATACAATAGCAAATGTTGTTTTAAGAAGAAATTCTGATCATGATTGGAGGAGCATGTGGGTGGCAAGACAATGGGTAAACACTCAAGCATTTTGATGTTGCCCATCTTAAATGAGGTTTGCTCTCCAATGGGGATGTAAACAAAACAGGAAACTGTAGTGGTCAACCTATTTGGAGCAGGTTTAATCTGTTGGTGATGCTGGCAGTGTGACTAGTCTTCTCTTTCATTTTATTCTCAGTGGTAGCTCTTCGACTGGCTTTTTTTTGAGTGGCAATTCTTAGCAAAAGACAAATAGCATTAAAAACATTTACCTCCTCCTGTTTAGAGATGTTATTTTCAGATGAATGAAAACAAAATTGCAATTATCATACATTAATCCAGCTTTTTATCTGCATTGTAATCTGATGAAGATTAGAAATGTGAAAATGAAGAAAACACAATTATGAGTGCAAAACACTGTGAAAAGAATAGATTTCCAAAACACTGAAAAGAACAATCCCAGAAAAAAACTGATAGGTACTCTTCTATTTATAAATTATTGACTGTTTTACGAGGCACCTGTGACCTCATAATAGATTAAATTGTAATCTTTGCCATCCTGGCAACCAGTGAGGGACACAGAGTTATTGGCCAATGGTCAGTGGCATGTCATCCCTACTGGTTAAAAAAAAAACCCAGAAATTGTCCAAAACTGAATGGTAAGACCATAAAGTTTTCTGGGATTCTTAGAGAGGACTGACATCACTTTTAGAGAAACCCAAATGTGATGTCAGTCCTCTTTTGGAATTACCAAAAAACTCTGATTATTTTCCTGCAAGTGATATCATGCTACTGGGAAGTGGCAAATTTAGAAGTCCAAGGTTCTAGCTCACTGTCTGACTCAAGCAGAAATAATTGGCAGGGACACAGCCCAAAATACTATCACTCAGCATTCTTCACATCCCCATTCTGCCATGAAGCTTTGCTGGCTGACTGGAGTGGGTGTATGTATGTTTCTTTAAGACAACTGTTATGGGAAGAGGTGTATATAAGTAAAAAGTAGGAAATGGGAGGGAACGCAGCTGTTTAGCTGAGATCTTAATAAACAGTTTTTGGAATATGATTTGAAGGCACTATTGAATAGACATAACAACTTGACAACAAAGGTAGGATGGCTTTTTTTGCCTTCTTTGAGTTTGAGATTTTTCTTCGGGGTAAAATATTAGACAATGTAATACCCAACACCAAATGGAGAAATTGAATGATATAATAGAACACCAAAAGATAGTTTGAAGATAACTAAATAGAGATTATGTTTGTTTGTTTTTTTTGGGAGGGGGGTATCAGGGAAGTCTTGGTGTTACTTGTATCATGTGTCTTCTCCAGTAAAGAGCTGCAACAATTCCACTGTCTGTGTGCTCCTGAATGCATGGATTCAGCATGGATTGAGGGAAATTTATGGTGCTCATGAGGTTGGGAGTTCGATCCCAGCAGCCGGCTCAAGGTTGACTCAGCCTTCCATCCTTCCGAGGTTGGTAAAATGAGTACCCAGCTTGCTGGGGGGTAAACGGTCATGACTGGGGAAGGCACTGGCAAACCACCCCGTATTGAGTCTGCCATGAAAACGCTAGAGGGCGTCACCCCAAGGGTCAGACATGACTCAGTGCTTGCACAGGGGATACCTTTACCTTTTAGCCCTTAAAAAATTTTTAAAAGAGTTTTATGTGGATTAGAACAGGAACAATATTGTATCAGATGCATTAGTTCTTGAAAAGTGTTTCAAGAAATTATTATGGAATGATTTTCTGTGTTGACTTTCTATCTTGGCCTTTTATAAATTTCCAGGTTAAATAAAGAAATACCATGCACTGTCACAATCAGTGGGCCATGATTCAGAGACACACATTTTTTACATCACGCCCACCAGAATGTTTCTGAATGGCTCTATGTCAACACTTTTTAAAACTCTACTTGCAATTTAACAAGAATGAAAAATTGGTATAAAAACTGATGAGAGTGATATTCAAGGGGAAAAGAAACTATGAAACTGCCAACAGTTTTCACTTTAGCAGAACCTTTCAGCGATATAGTTTTGAACCCAAGGCAGGGTTTTTTGCAAACTGCAGGAGGGGTCCTTAGATATGAAAAAATGAATAAAGCCTTCCAAACTGATCCAAGAATGCTCAATGCACCACATGGAGACATGGGACATTGAGCTGTATAGTACCCCAGGAAACTAGTCTTCTTGAGCTTCTAACTAATTGATGGTATTTTGGAGGGTATGAGCTACTCATTCTTAAGTCCCAATTTGTCTCCCTGTGCTCACCCACACAGTATAAGAAGACAGGAGATAAAATACCCCTCTCCCCACACTGTACCAGTTAGATTTCCTGGTTGTCTCACTCCAAGCCTCTGCAGACAAATCAATTACATTACAGCACTAGAATGCTGAGGTTCAGTACTAGATGAACATAAAAGCACACATGGAGTAAACTCAGGTTATTCTACTATGGGAGGAAATTTTAAATGGTTTCCCTATTTGTGATTTCACATAACATCTTAATATGTGTTTTCATAGTTCTGAAGCCTAGACTCCTATAGTACACTCTGAATGGAGCTGTCCATATGACTGTTCAAAAGCTTTAACTGTTGTAGAATGCTGCTTCCTGGTAAATCTGTGCTACTGGGAAAAAGGATAACATTTCTGTGGTCATTACATACAAAGCATTAATCAAAGCAAACTTTACCAGTAGATTAACTTTAAATGTATCCCAAAAGCTGCCCCCCCCCCCCATTTCTCATTGCAGTTGGTTGGCTCAATCAAAAGTAAATATGATGGGAACAAACCAGGAAAATGTGGTTTGTGATGGCTTGTGGATCATGGTGTGCCTGGTTTGCAAACTATGCACTGTTGTGTACTTATAAGGGCTAAAATAACTGGTAAGGTTCATTACGTGGAAGAATTCCCCCCTTCCCCCAGCATTCTAGAGAAACAAAACTTGCCGGAGACCTTAGGTTGACTATCCTCTACCTGTCTTCCAACTTGGTGAGAATTTAATTTATGGGGTCCAAGGTATGCCCCCCCCCCAAAGAACATGCCCCCATTCTCCATTGTTTCCAAAGGAAAAAAGCAAGGGTACTAGAAAACCAGCAGAATAGAATCAAGATCCCAGAGATTCTCTGTAGTAGAGACTGAAGCTGGGGGGACGTGTTTGCAAGCCCAGTAGAACCAGTGACACGGAGGTAGTGCATATCCAAAAGTATGAAGGTGAAGCCAGGGAATCTCTGCAGTAAAAACTGAAGGCAATGGGAGGCATTTTTGTAAACTCAGCAGAACCAGTGCAGTCTACAGCGTGCCCAGCAGTACCAGTGTAATCAAAGAGTGCCAGCTGAATAGGAATGATGTGAAACACAGCAAGCAAGGTGGGGTTCAAGCTCACAGTGTGCTAGTGCTCAGAAGAACCAAGTGCCATTATGGCAATACCTGCTCAATAGGACTAATGTGAAGTATAGTAACATAATCCAAGCAAGCCCAGCACAACCAATTCAGTGTAAAGAATGGCCAGAGGATCCCAGTTTGATTTTAGTAAGCATATTTTATTTACAGTCTCAATCATGCCTTTAGATAGGTCATTAAATTGGCATCTGTAACTTTTGGAAGAGACTATAGATTTTCTAAATGCAATGTTTGTTTTGGTGAAAGCTCATTCAGTGTTGATTAGCAGATATTTATGGATCTGTAGCCAAAGTTAATCATTAAGTTTATTAATCTGTAACCATGAGCATCTAAATAAAAGGAGTAAGGAGTCATGAGAGGAGTTTGGTGTTAAGGTTTATGGGCCAATCAGGTCCATCATTGGCACTTGTATGCCTCTGATTGACCGTCCACCCACTGGCTGCCCAATCAGATTAGAACTTCTTCCCTTAAACATTTTCCCACAATTTTATCACTTCACAGTCTCTGGTCCCTCAGAAACCTCTCCTGAGGTGAGTAAGGGGTTCATGGGGGCTTGGGGGGACTCCCTCAGAAACCTCTCCTGAGGTGAGTAAGGGGTGCATGGGGGCTCTTCATCCTCAATGGCTGCTGTCTACAGAGCTTAAGGAAGCCAACCTGTGCCTTCTCTGAGGAGGAGCACCCACCCCACCACCACCATGCCTCCTGCCTGACATGAAGGCTGCCAGCACATAACTCCATGCCACCTCCTGCCAACTCTGAGGCACGTCTGCAGGCCAAATAAAGCTTGATGGCCCCAGCCTAAACTGCAAACAGAGGGGAGGGCCAGAGGGGAATTCCAGCGAGAGGAGAGGGCCCCCAGCTCCAGACTAAAGAGATCAGTTCACCTAGAGAAAATGGATATTTTGAAGGGAAAACTCTCTGGTACTGTAATTGAGGATGCCAGCCTGCTGCTTATTTAGCCCTCTCCTTGGCACACTCCTGGATGATTGGCAGGCAGCTTGCAAATGTTCTCCTCCTGAGGGCTGGGCTGCCCTTGGTGTTTGTTTCCTTGCTCGTGACTGATGGGGCTCACAGACATAAGAGGGAGGCTAGGATTTCCACTAAATGCTGCCCAGAACACCCCTGGAGACCCAGCCCCTTCTGCAGGCTGTTCTGCCCAATTTCTTTCCATTACAGAGGAAAGAGAAAAGTGCCTCCTATCCTTGCCTTGGGAACTTGCTAGCATCATTTGGGGAATGACCCATGGCTTAGTGATAAATGAGGTTGTCTGTCTCAAGATTATTTTGGGGTGCAACCAGTGTTTTTCTGGTTGTTCTAGGGCAGGGGTGGCCAAACTGTGGCTCTCCAGGTATCCATTGACTACAATTCCATGGACTACAAGTCTTATGAGCCCCTGCTAGCACATGCTGACATCTGAACATCTGGAGAGCCACAGTCTGGCCACCCTCAGTACCCTGCTTTGGAGCAGCTGACCCAAGTACTTGGCCTTGAACCATAAACAGCGTACATCTTCTCAAAGGTGAGAATCTCCACCTTCCACTTCCCACCTCCAGGCTCTAGTGCCCATTATATTGCTGGATTCAATAGGATTTACCCCTAGTAATATATAAATTACAACATAACTTTTCTGAGGATATGTTTTTTTCAAAATGTAGATGCATGGCATCTTTGAAATATCTAGTATGTTGAACTTATGCTGCTGTATATGCTACTTGTCAACAAAGACACGCCCAGTGATCTCCTGCAACAGGCAATATACCCCATCAGATTCCTAAGATTTAATGTGCATGTTTTTAGGGGTATTTACATATACTTTGACACATTTTGAATACTGGAGGCAGTCATTAATTTTTCTGAGAAATAAATGATAAGTTTTAGACATTGTTTTCTGTGGTATGCAAAATAATTTCCTTTGTCTCACCATCATCAAGACTTCTATGCATGGTTGAAAAAAAGATGTGATTATTATTATTATTTATTATTATTTATTTGATTTGTATGACCGCCGCTCTCGGAAACCGGCTCGCGGCGGTTCACAACATTTTAATACAATACAATATATTAATCATTAAAATTCCCCATTAAAACCCCATTAAAACAATGACTAAGTCACAATGATGGCGATTAAAACTATTCCCGTACAGGCCCACTGGATGAGCAGAAGGGAACGGAGGATAATTGGGCATAGGATGGAACACTCTGGGGAACCAGGTCAGTTTAGTACTGGTCTCCCCCCTCCGGGGAGAGGGGTCCGATCTTAGCCCCGGGCCATCACCCGGCCTTAGACAAACGCCTGGCGGAAGAGCTCCGTTTTGCAGGCTCTGCGGAACTCAGAGAGCTCCGACAGGGCCCGCAGCTCTTCAGGGAGCTCATTCCACCAGGTAGGGGCCAGGACCGAAAAGGCCCTGGCCCTTGTCGAGGCCAGGCGTGCCTCCCGGGGTCCTGGGATCATCAGCAGATTCTTACCCGCAGAGCGAAGTGCCCTGCGGGGGGCATAAGGAGATAGGCGGTCCCTCAAGTATGCAGGACCCAAGCCGCGTATAGTCTTAAAGGTTAGTACCAAAACCTTGAACCTGATCCGGAAACAAACTGGCAACCAGTGCAGCTGCTTCAGCAGAGGCTGAACATGGGACCTCCAAGATGATTTAGTGAGGACCCGTGCAGCTGCATTCTGTACCAGCTGTAACTTCCGGGTTAGAGACAAGGGTAGGCCCGCGTAGAGCGAGTTACAGAAGTCTAATCTAGAAGTAACCGTTGCGTGGATCACAGTGGCCAGGTGTTCCGGGGGCAGGTAGGGCGCTAGTAGCCGAGCTTGGCGTAGATGGAGAAACGCCGTCCGGGCTACCTTAGTGACCTGGGCCTCCATGGAAAGTGAGGCATCCAGAATCACTCCCAAATTCCTGGCTTGGGGCACAGATGACAGTTGTACCCCGTCCAGGCAGGGAAGACGCGCTTCCTGTTCCTGCTCCCTTCGGCCTAGCCAAAGGACCTCCGTCTTGGAGGGGTTGAGTCTCAGGCGGCTCTTCCTGATCCATCCAGCCACTGCTTCCAAACAACTGGCGAATTTTTCTGGGGGGAGATCTGGCCGGCCATCCATCAAGAGATAGAGCTGGGTATCATCAGCGTACTGGTGACACCCAAGCCCATAACTCCGTACCAGCTGAGCCAGGGGACGCATATAGATATTAAATAACGTGGGGGAGAGCACCGCTCCCTGTGGCACCCCACATGGGAGTGCAAAGGAGTCGGATAACTCCTCCCCCACAGCGACCCTCTGTGATCTGTTCTCTAGAAAGGAGGATAGCCATTTAAGAGCCACCCTTCCAATCCCAGTATCAGCGAGGCGGTGAACCAAGAGCTCGTGGTCAACCACATCAAATGCGGCTGACAGGTCTAATAGCACGAGAATGGCCGACCCGCCCCGGTCCAGCTGGCGCCGGAGATCATCTGTCAGGGCGACCAGCACAGTCTCCACCCCATGGCCAGGACGGAAGCCAGACTGGTATGGATCAAGGGCCGAAGTTTCCTCCAAAAATGCTAGGAGCTGGTCCGCGGCGGCCCTCTCAACCACCTTGCCCAGGAATGCAAGATGCGATACCGGGCGGTAGCTGGCGGGGTCCCGCGGATTCAGCGATGGTTTTTTCAGAAGAGGGCGAACCACTGCCTCCTTGAGCCGCTGAGGGAATTCTCCCGATGTAAGGGAGAGGTTTATAATCTCCCTCAGGGGAACACCTATCCGTGGGTCGCTGATCTTAAGCAACCACGACGGACAGGGATCAAGGGGGCAAGTGGTCGCCCTCATCGACCCTAGCAATTTGTCCACTTCGGATAAAGAGAGCCGCCTGAAGCCATCAAACCTGATCCCCCGTAACGGCCACGGAGCTTCTAGTTCACGAACTGTATCAACTGTGGCAGTAAGGTCACGACGGAGCGACAAGATCTTATCCGCAAAATAGCTCGCAAAAGCCTCGCAGCCTAGTTCCAATTGACTACTATTTTGATGCCCTCCTTCGAGGGCAGTAAGGGTCCGAACTATCCTAAATAATTGGGCTGGGCGAGAGCTAGCGGACGCGATTTCCGCAGCAAAGTAGTCACACTTTGCCGCTTTCACCGCCATCTCATACGCCCTCATAAGCGTGCGATGAGATGTTCTTGTAGCTTCGTCGCGGGTCTTCCGCCACACCCGCTCTAGCCGTCTCACCTCCCTCTTCCTCTCCCGAAGCTCCGCGGTAAACCACGGGGCCTGCTTGAGGCGAGGGCGGAGAGGGCGCTCAGGAGCTATCTCGTCAATGGCGGCCAACAGGCGGGACTGCCAGTCCTCCACCAAGGCCTCCAACGAGACACCGGAGGGCATCGGGTCCCGCAGAGCATTCAGGAATCCTTCGGATTCCATAAGTCTCCGTGGGCGGACTAAAATGCGTCCGTCACCCAAACAGGGGAGGGGTGGCATCCGTAGGCGAGCCTTCAGGGTATGGTGGTCAGACCACGGAACGATGTTGTTAGCCACCAGATCGATCTCAACACCAGCACCAAAGATCAGATCCAGGGTGTGGCCAGCCTGATGAGTGGGACCAGCAACAAATTGCGAGAACCCCAGTGTCGCCATGGCCGACACCAGGTCCAGGCCAAGTCCTGGAGCCGACGAATCCGCATGGACATTAAAGTCCCCCAAAATTAATAATTTGGGGAACTGCAATGTCCAGGCGGCCGCCGCCTCCAGCAGGCCCAGCAGGGCATCGGGCGGCGCAGTGGGTGAACGGTACACCGCCCAGATGGCCACGTTCTCGACCGATTCCCACGTCAGGATTGACACCAGTTATGGGATTTCTTGGCAACCTATGTTGTTGTTGAGTGGAGGATCATAATGCAGTGCAGTGAGGGTGTGAATTGTGGTCTATGTATCTTACCACTCTGGTCTGCAAAGGGTGGTACTTGCTGTCTGTGGTACATCACACTGACCCATGTTCTGAAATGACTATTGGTAGATTTACCTAGCTGCCATTATAAGAAATATAAAACTGAGGCAGTTGAAGCAGGGTACTACTTTGTTTTATCTTATAAGACTTTACTGTTCTGAAAAGAAATACTTGTGATTAGAAATATCTGATTGATACACAGTGGTAGAAACCAACATTCATGACATGGGTGATTAAATTCAGATTCATAACAACATGTAAGAGATAAGGCAGTTGTCAGAAAGATATCATTGGATGTTCAATGACTGCTTTTGATAGTCCTCTGAATGCACAGCTAATAAAAAGCTCTCTTTGATAACTTAGTTTTGAATGTACATCCTTTTTACTTTTACATTTAATTTTGTCTAGAACATGCTTAAGCATGTGATTTGTTTGTTGTCTCTTTAATGTAAAATCAGCTACCTAGATGAATCTTTGTTAATTCCCTTATGATATTTTCCTAGTGGAATTCATGATCTTAACACAAGCTAAATAAAACAGTAAGCCCTTGGAAGACGGGCTGTGTCCGGGATGAGGAAGGGTGCCGATTGGCTCCTTCCTCCAGACAGACTATCGGAGGGACTGATTCCCTGCCAGAGCAACTGCGAGCCGCGCACAGCGCAGCTCACAGTTGCTCCTTGGCTGGTGGCCTGACCCCTCGGGAGGCGCAAAGTATGATTTCTTGGTTTTTAATCATATTATTTGCCAAGCGTGTATATGGACTGAATCTTCAGTCTTCATTCCTTACTACACCACTGATTTGTTTTGGAATTGACGCAAAATGCTTTAATGAGTGTCCAGCCACGTGTGAATGAATAAGTACCCCAAGGCTATTAACCTAAATTCTTTGTTTGCTCCAAGGGCAGCTTGAAGGTCTAATGACCTATTGTTTCTTCTAGTCAAAGCAACAAAATGTTTCTTGTTTCACATTGAGATTACAGTGTACTGGAATATGTTGTTCAAATTTCTTTGATAAAATAAATGCAAAATGCAAAATAAAATGTTCAGACATCTATTTTAATTTAAATGACTGTGCTGTAGAGGATGACTAAGGATGATGTAATGACTGAGGCTTGTACAGAGGCTTGTCTGAATTTTTGGAAGATTTTTGTTCTGTTCTGCAGATCCTCTATTCAGAGTGAAATCTTTCAGATGGATCAAAAGTCATTTTTTTCTCCTTAAGGCTGACAGAGGGCAATCTTCACCTATATATGCCTACATATAGCTGGAATACCAATGGGACTGGCAAAAGTTGAGGTGGCAGACCTTTCCTAGCGTACTAGCCAAGGATGAGAGTGCCCCATTGGTTTTATAAATCTTGCAGATAATGTCTGACCCCTGCACAACTTGAGAAGAAGTGAATTTTTTAAAGAGGAAGAGTATGTGTACAGAGGATGGTTTATCCCACTGGATTCTGAAGGCAGGATAAGGAAGACACAGCAAGTTGCAACACTCCCAATAAAATGTTGCTTTCATGGCAAAGAACTGGGAGGGCTAAACCAAAACCAAAAAAGGAACACAACCCAACCTTAACAGGTAGGAACTCAGAAGTTGAGCTGTACAATAAAATAATGTAAAAATGTTGATTATTTATTATAGCGCATAATAAAAACAGAATAAAAACTTCATAAAAACTATACAGAACTAACAGCACATGAGACCAAACACATTTCGACCCTACTGGGTCTTCCTCAGAGGTCAGAACTGTGATAATACACTAATATTTATATTAAACTCTTTATAAAGTGTAGCTGAGTGGTTGAATGGGATCTGTAAATTATGGCTCCAACCAATATATGTAAATTTTAGACTTTTTGGAGAACACCTCCTATGATATGTGCCTAGAGTCACCACTTTTCACTATTATATAATTCTGTGCTGAGAGTGTATCTCATGTGCGTCAGGAAAAAAGTTATGTTTGGTCTTATGTGCTATTAGTTCTGTATAGTTTTTATGCAGTTGTTATTACGTTTTAATTGCGCACTATAATAAATAATCAACATTTTACATTATTTTATTGTACAGCTCAACTTCTGAGTTCCTTCCTAAAGAGCTGGGAGGGGCCATGGCCTCAGGTGCCACTTCTGGTTCAAGGTGCTGGATTCCTCCTCAAAGTATCTTCTTTTCTGAGAGATAAACTCTGTGGGGGCTTTTTAAAAGGCATGTGACTAGAAATCAGGAATAAAAAGAAGGCTATGTGCTAGCCTGCTATTGAAAATTGAGCTAATCAAGGAAGTGTCATGGGAAAAGAGAAGTTTTTACTCAGTAGTCTTTATTATTCTCAGGAAGAAAAGGCATTAGAGACCCATACTCGACTTCAGATTCTTGACCCAACACCTCAGACTCACATGCTCTTAGATGGAAATACTGATGATAGCAGTTGAAGCACTTTCATCCATAGATCTACTAGAAGCCAATCTGCATGTTCCAATTTTGTCCTGCTTCTGCTCTTTTCTTATTTGTGAAAGCACTTGCAAGACTCTGTTAGCATGTCATCCCCCTAGAATTTTACATAATTAATTGTCCTTGTCAAGGCTCTCCTCAGAATATGTAATCTATTTCCCTTGCTAGGTGCTTTCCTCATCAAATTTTCATAATTGCAGGAGGAACTCAAAGATATCCTAACAGCAATCAAATATTTATAAAAATATTTTTATTAATTGGAGTAAAGAGCTTTCTTCATCTAGTGCAAAGTGAACAGCATCTTTGTATAATTATCAACAGGTATCTGAGCAAGCTATTACTTCCATAGAAGAGCAGAGAATATTTAAGAAGGGCCATAGAATTAGTTAAAGGAACATTTTCCTTAGATCTCATGCTTCTGTTTCACCTTTATGGCACATAAGGAAGCCATTCCATGGACAAGATGTAACTACTGGCATCTCAATTGGCTCCTCCTCCCCCACCAAGTACTAATAAATACTAGAAATCATCACGCATGCTTTTAAGTCTCCATCTAAATGTGGGCACACACTATTGCACAGACTTTGTTTCAAGGAGCAGGGAAGCATCTCTCTCCTGGTGTATAGATGGCAATCCCATCTTTCAGCTGGAGGAGATAGATACCTTTTCAGGGCTAGTGGCTGTGTTCTGGTTGCTGTTGAGAACAGAAAGTTCTGGGAAGTCAAAATGTGCCCTTTTCTTTCATTCACTAAAAGTAATCAAGAAGTCTTTGTTTGAAAGCAGCTATTGATGAGAAAAAAATGAATGAGAAAAGTTCAGTATTGAATTATGGGGGTATATAGCATACTGCTTGACAGATAAGAGTCATAAGTAATTGGGTGTTTGAAAAGTGAGTCTAATGTAGAACATAATTAAATGAAGTGTTGATAGTACAATTTTTAAGGCTGCTTCTCTTTAAAGAACCCTTGTTGTTTTGTTAATTGTATATAAAGTGAGTTCTGCAAAAAAAAAAATCATGACACCCTTTCAAATAATAGATCTCATTCTGGGGTGTTGTGAAACTAGCAGTAGGAATTACTGCTGTAGACAACAGCACCCTAGTGCCAGCACAGTACCTTGAACCATGTCTACCTGGCTGCATGTGGTAACTGTAAAGTGTGAGGGCAACAAAAATAATATTTAATACAGATCGTCTTTCAGAGCTAGCTAATTTTGCTCCTGAGGCAAGAATATAAAATTGTGCCCCTCGCCCCAATACTTTTGGTATTTTGGTAGGGAAGTACATACAAAGATAAGAGTAATAATATAATACAATCTTTATTTTAGCTATACTTTTTCTGTGCGTCTCAGCTTTGTGTGCCCTTGTTATAGCTCTGTATACTTGTCAGAAACATAAGACTACTAATCACTTTCTGTCTAAAGTGTGGTTGCTAGCAAAGTCTGATTTGCTGTTATAGAATGAGGGAAATGGCAAGGCATTGTTGGGGGTTCAATGACCATATTGTTCTGTGGACATTATATTCCATGTATATATTTGCTTCTAGTATGAAATCAGTGTTGTTCACCAAGCATTGTTTGTCTTTGTACCTTTGTTTGAAACATAAGAATCATAAACAACAAGTGGTTCCAATCCACAGGTTTCTTTACTGTGTAGACATTTGAAGTCGGAGGATTCCATATTATTATTATTATTATTATTATTATTATTGTTGTTGTTGTTGTTGTTGTTGTTGTTGTTGTTATATTTGTATGACTGCTGCTTTCAGAGAACCGGCTCGCGGTGGTTTACAACATTTCAAATACAAATCAATACATTAAACCATTAAAATTCCCCATTAAAAAACCCATAAAACAGTAATTTTCAAATATATCGATATAAGTATTCTCGTACAGGCTACTGTTCCCACACAGGCTACTGGATGGAAGACAGGCAGATGGATAATTGAGCATAGGATGGATCAATCCAGGAATCTGGGCCGTCTAATACTGCCCTCTGTCCCTAGGGGGGAGGGGCCCATTAGCCCATTTTGCAGGCCCCGCGGAACTCAGAGCTCCAACAGGTTCCACAGCTCTTCAGTGAGCTCTTTCCACCAGGTAGGGGCCAGGGCTGAAAAAGCCCTGGTCCTTGTCGAGGCCAGGCATGCTTCCCAGGTTCCCAGGATCATCAGCATATTCTTACCAACAGAGTGAAGTGCCCTGCAGGGGGCATAAGGAGGCAGGCGGTCCCTCAAGTATATAGGAACCTTAAAGGTTTAGACCTTAAAGGTTAGAACGAAAACCTTGAATCTGATCTGGAAACAGATTGGTAACCAGTCCAGCAGCTTCAGCAAAGGCTGGGTCCTCCAAGATGATTTAGTGAGGACCCTAGCTGTAACTTTCGGGTCAGGGTCAAAGGTAGGCCCGCGTAGAGCCTAACACTGGCTTTTGTGTAGTATACCTATTCATAGAATTGTTGATTTTATTCCAAAAACACATGGATAGATCAGTTGTTTTTAATAACTTCTTGTTGCATACTACAGAATTCTGAATCATCTGTAAAGAGCATATGTAGACAGTCATTAAAAGATTAGCCTCATATCTGATAGCAGAAACATAAGCTTTATTTCTGTTTGAAGACCTGGATAATATAAAAGCCTGTTCCATGATGAATTTTCCTCTTCTTTTTTTTTTAAATAGTGAGATATCTACCTAAAATTTGGGCAACATTTATACCAGGCTCTCTGACAAGTCATGTTTACTATCAATATGAGATCTCCAAAGGAGAGACTAAAGGTCACAGCATTTTAATAGCATGCACGCCAGTAAAGGAAAAGGCATGTCATATGTCACACCTGCCTTTCATTTGTAACATGCCATCCAATCCTCCAGAGCCAATATAACAGGTGTGTGACAGATCTTTCATTTCCCTGGCATCCATGAGAGGTGACGCATAAAACTGAATGTTGTACCTCAACCAATAGAATACCCTTTTAAATTGGTGAAATGTGAAATAGAGACTATTATCATCAGTATGTATACACATCACACCACACTTGAGCAGAAAGAAAATTCATATCCTTTGGGAGAATGCCCAAGTACTTCAACTGAAAGGGTGGCAACAATTCCTCCACACAAATTCTTGGAGTAGAACATTGCACCCAGCTAGGTTTTCCAAAATTCCACATGCAATTTCATCCAATATAGAAGCATGCCCTGCCAACAATCCTCAATCTTCTTTCCTAAGGCTGCAGAGAGATAGTGCGTAGAATCTTCACATCTCACAATGGTTTTCAGTTCAATAAGTCTGTCTTGTGGCTACAACTGTATCTCTGTCTATTTGGTTACATTTATTTATTTATTATTTATTTATTAGATTTATAAACCGCCACTCTTGACCCAGCCAGCTCGTTACAGGAATTCTACACTCATTCCTGCCCCATTCCACCCCATCTCCACCTGTGACTACCCTGGAGGGCTACCTAATGATATGTTGAAGAAGGATGGCTCTTATTTATTTACTTACTTATTATGTTCTTGGATGCCTTGGGTGTCTATGGATGTTTTTACAGATGTTTTTACAGATGCTATGGATGTTTTTACAGAAGTCATAGTCTTCCACCAACAACAGGTGATCTGGGTGCCATAGGTAGAGTATGAGGCTAGATGTGGGAGAACTCAATTCGTATTCCCACTTCTACCATGGAAGCTAGGTGGGTGACCTTGGGCCGGGTGTACACTCTCAGCCTAACCAACCTGAAAGGCTTGTTGTGAGCATAAAATACAGGAGCAGGGTCCCTGGGGGGGGGGAGTGGGCAATGAATAAAGTGAATGAATGAAGATGGTTAACTATGTGTCTAGGAAGGAGGGTGTCTGTCACTCAGGAGGAAGACATTTGTGAAAGTATCACTGGGAGAGCAGGGGATCATGGGGGTCCTCAGAGTCATGTGACCTGCCCTTCCTTAACCCCTGCCTGAAATAGGCACTGGACTCCACCCCTTTTGTCACATGATCCCTGATTGATTCTGACTGTCCTGTCCATCACAGTGCCACCACCTCCATTCAATGTCTCCACTGACTGCAGAAGAAGAAGAAGAAGAAGAGTTGGTTCTTATATGCCGCTTTTCTCTACCCAAAGGAGTCTCTAAGTGGCTTACAGTTGCCTTCCCTTTCCTCTCCCCACAACAGACACCCTGTGAGGTGGGTGAGGCTGAGAGAGACCTGATATTACTGCTCAATCAGAACAGCTTTATCAGTGCTGTGGCAAGCCCAAGGTCATCCAGCTGTGAACACTGTGAACCCACAAAATGTTCTAGTGGCTGCTGCATTACTTATCTCCATAAAGGGGGGGGGCTAGTATTGCCTGTGTTATGTGGCAGATGGCCATGGCACAGGATTACTATGTTAGTCTTGGAATTCTAAGACACTTTGAACCATCCATGAGGGTAGGACATTTTAATAATAAATTAAAAAATTGGTACCTACAAAAACAAATTTCTGCTTTGTATGTGGCAATAATAATTTAAAGATACACAACTGACACTACTCTAATTGGTTTGGTTTTCAGAACTTGGACCAGGCGTACAAAAACAACAAGATAAAAACTAAGCTGTTCCGCCAGGTCTATGGTTGAGGCTAGGGTCGATGAGATAGATCGACGCCCCCCCTTAGGTATGAGCAGTGTATCGCTTCTGAGCTCCTTCCTCACCCCTCTAGTTAGTGGGGGTTGGGTGGGGATTTTCCCGCCATATTGGGGTTTAGTCTTTTAGTGGGGGTTTTAACGGGGTTTTATGAGACTTGTAACCCACCACAAGCCGGTCTCGGAAGTGGCGGGAAAGAAATCAAAAATATGAATGAATGAATGAATGAATGAATGAATGAATGAATGAATGAATGAATGAATGAATGAATGAATGAATGATGGCGGATTAATACAAAAGCTTGCCCCAGCCTCATATGCTGCTAAACCAGTAAGTGTTGGGCAGCTGGAGATACAAGAAACAAACTCAAAGGCTCAGGGTGGATCAGTCAGTGGGTCCGGCCAGTCTACTAAAGGTAAAGGTAAAGGTATCCCCTGTGCAAGCACCGAGTCATGTCTGACCCTTGGGGTGATGCCCTCTAGCGTTTTCATGGCAGACTCAATACGGGGTGGTTTGCCAGTGCCTTCCCCAGTCATTACCGTTTACCCCCCAGCAAGCAAGCTGGGTACTCATTTTACCGACCTTGGAAGGATGGAAGGCTGAGTCAACCTTGAGCCGGCTGCTGGGACTGAACTCCCAGCCTCATGGGCAAAGCTTTTAGACGGCTGCCTTACCACTCTGCACCACAAGAGGCCAGTCTACTACCTAAGCCCATAACCAGGGGAGGGGGGTTCCTTGTTGGAACCGTACGGAAATCAAAATAAATAACCGAGTTTTCGTGATCTAGTAAGCCCATTATTCGGTCAAACAAGGCAACCAGGTTGGTCTGGCAGGATCTGTTGGAGAAAAATCTGTGCTGACTTCCCTGGATCAACTAATTGTCCTTCAGATGTTTGCAGAACACCCCCTTTAAAATCCGCTCCATTATCTTCCCTGCAATTGAGGTCAGACTCACTGTCCTTTAGATTCCCAGGTCATCTCTCTTCCCTTTTTTGAGGACTGGGATAATATTCACTCTCCTCCAATTATCTGGCACATTTTCAATTATCTGGCACATTTTCACAATTATCTGGCACATCCAAGAGCTCCTAAAGATGATGGACAAAGGTCCCTCAAGCGATCTGGAAAGTTATTTGAGCACTGCCAGGTGCACATCATCCAGCCCAGGGATCTGAACTCATCCAGTACATCCAAGAACCTCTCAACAACCGTTCTGTCCATGTCAACCTGTCACCCAGACATTCTACGTTGCCTACTACCATCCACTTGTGCCCCCATTCATTTCAACTGCCTCCAAGATCTTCATAGTTAGTTTTAGTACATGTTGTTTGGGATCCCAAAGTCCTCCATAGAAAACTGATACACACCACATTTTTCATTCTGTCAGGTCTCTGGAAGTCAAATCAATCTTAGCCTCCTCCAACAATTAGAGTCCAGTTATAGAACTGAAATTTCTTTTAGGCAACCAACAAGGTCACAGGTAAAAAGCAAATACCAATGCATCAAATATATGTAATTGAATATATGTTTTCATTTAAGTCCAAATAAACCAGTTAGTTGCCTCCCCATCCCGGTAATTTCAGTTCAGACTCATGGCAGACAGGTGAACAATGTATTGAATAAAATGTATATGTATAAATGAATAATATGTGGTAAATATATAGCTATACGTATTGAAAATGACAAGCAGATGGCCTTAGAAAACAATAAACTAACATGTAAAAGCTACAACATCTGAAATAGCTTCTAATTTATTTACTGCATTGTGGATGGTAAAACACGATTTAGCCCTGGAGGAATTGAATTCGTAAAAGGAATTAAATAGTACAGTGGCTTACTGCATTAAATCAATGTAAGAAGGCCATCCGAATTAATACACAGCTCCAGGCAATAGGATATTTTTGTCTGATTTGTACATCTGTGTTTTAACTAGCCAACCATAGCAAAGAGTAGGAGAGAACTGCTATCTTTTCTAAAGGAAAAAAGGCCTTTGCTCATCTGCATTTTTAAAATTCTTTTAAATAACACACTTGGAAAAATTATTGATATGAAATATATTATTGTTATTAAAGAACTAAAAAATCTCATACCTAGATGGCAATCACATTTGTTTGTTTGTTTATATACCACCTATCTTGGTAGTCTGACTCTGGGCAGTGTACAACACATTTACAAAACAGATAAAAATTTAAATAATTTAAATCAGTTAAAATAATGGTGCAACTTCTTAATGGAGAATATATTAACCCTCTCTGTGATTCACTTTCTGCCATCTATCCCATCAGGCGAAGGTCTGGATCTTTCCTAGTTTAAAGTAGATGGTACTGTGTGGGAGGGTAGAGCTCAATAGTTTAACAGAAAAATATCTGGTTTAGATGGTGAAATGTACATTAAATTATATTTCATTAATTTCTCTGTTTAATGTGCATTGGAAATATTTTCCTTTCCCATGAAACAAAACTTGGAAAGGTGTTCATAGGATTAATGTCTAAAATGTTTCCTTGTTGGGAAATTCTAAGAGGGAACATGTCAAGAAATTATTGAACAAGTTGAATGAGTCCAACTAAGTGAGGTCTTGTCATTCACCCTGATAAAACTGGTAACTAATCAGAATTTTAACACATTATATCATAGAATTCCTGGAGAATTGACTTGGTCCCTCAGTATTGAAGAACAGTTAATAGTAACTTACAATAACAAAAGGAAACAGGAAAATCTGACAGAACATAGATTCACTAGCTTCACACACATTTGGAAAGGTTCTGGAATGACTGATGCAGCCTTTCTCAAACTCTTTTTTCATTGAGAATCCCCTGAAGCATTATTCAGGATTTGGAAACTCCCAGAAGTGATTTGAGTAGGCCATACCTTCTTGTTATGCCCCTGGAAGGAACATGTCATCAGAAGTGACATCACCCTGTCACTCCCACTGGATATGCATGAATACAGGAATGTTTAAAAGAACTATCTTCTTCAAGAAGCACTCTCCTTCACAGAAATAATTGTTCAAAATAGTTGGTTTGGAGCAATATTTGTCCATAGATTTGGTGCTCTTCTGGAGGGTTCAGTTTATTCATATTTCTCTTATGAGAGATGACATCAAATATGTTTTTCACATGACATCAAATATGTTGCATCATGTGATTTCAGGGTCTTCTTGCTGATGGGTCTCCTGTTTTCACTTGCTTATTTTTGTCTTCTGGTTTCCTCTCTTAGCAAGCCATCTCTGTTACTGAGGGAATCCTAAACAATTCTGAGTCTCTTTCATTGTTATGAGGTACTGAGCACATTCTCAACATACAAAAAATGACGGCTAGATCTTCTGCAGTTTGCCCCTTCTCATTGTGCAGGTTGATGGTGGCATGACTGGAACAAATAAAGTGAGACATTCCAAACTCCTAAGTTTAGTGGCCTTGTGAACTGAAGATTCCCCAGGTCAATCCTGTTAGTTCAAATTGGCTCCTGTCTGCTGTTGCCAAAGCAGTAACAAAGCACATCCTCTGTGAGCAGCCCAGCAACCTGGGTTCTATCCCAGAGCACCAGCAGGTATGTTCAGTTCAGTTACTGCTGGCAGCAGGTGCCTCAGGCTCTCAGACTCGGTGTTGCCATCTAACAGTAGCAACGTTCTCCTAGTTTGCACCCAGGCAAGAGTTGTGATGAGATGGAAGTTTTTAGAATTGCCTTTTTACCTCCACTGCATCTTGTGCAGTCTGAGCTGTGCTGGCTGAAGAAGAGACACTCTGGCTGGAATCCCGCCCTCTCTGCTGGGAGCCCCCTGGATGTAACATTTCCAGGCTACTCCTACAGCACAGGAAATGACAGCATAGAAATATTTTTGGATATTTATGAACAGAACCATACCTGAACTCTGAACTGGCTGCCATTTTGCTCTTCTTACCAAACAGAGCCTGTAGTGGGAGCTTGGAGAAACAGGGCTAGGGAAGGCCTATGCTACTCCATCACCCCCACACTCACCTGAACACGAGAATCAGGACTGGAGCAGGCCTATGAGACTCTATCAGTCCCTCTCCCATTAAGTTAAATGAAAGTAATTATCTTTCTGGGCTGCAGTATCTAACAAGGGTTTGTTTGGCCAGGGCCCCTCCTGCCAGACCCATCAGTGTCAATTTTGGGAAGGGAGGTGGGTTGACATGACCACATATGATCATTTCACTGATATACATATATACATACACACACACACACAGACACACACTGACACACACACTGACACACACACACACACAAAATGAATTAACTCCCACCCAATCGGTAAAACCCTTCAGGGACTATCACGAAACCCCAGGGTTTCATAAAAGCCTTGATTAATGTGTCAACAACTGGCATGTATAATCATGGCAAACTAACCTTTTATCCTATTTTTATAATGTAATTGATTTTCTAGAAGAAAAAGGGTATGGATATATTTTGTAAATTATTGGTATTCATGGTTGTATGAAAATTTGCAAAACAGTAACTGAGTATAAGGAAGTGGGTGCAAGTTGAATGCAAAACTATTGAAATGTTTTTGTGAATTAACATCAGCTGGCGAGAAGTAGATGAGGATAGGGATCAGGGAGACTAAAGTTAGAACACTTATCTAATCAATATTTTCTTCAATAACTTTTCTCTTAAATTGTCACAATTTTGTTTCTGCTTCTTTCTCCCTTGATGCATGGCATACTTTATAAATGGTACCTATAGTTGTAATTATGCTCTTGCTATAGTGGATTTAGACTGGGACAAAGGAGAATTCCTCATAGAAAGCAAGATAAGTAACGTTTCATAAACAGGACATTTTGTTTTATTCTCTAAAATTACCAGAAGTTATCTGTTTGCATTACAATCAGCACTTATTTCAAAGTTTATGCTAATGCCATTGACTCGTGGTGTCCTTTGGAATATCTGTCATTTTGTTTTTCATACATTCTGTCAAATTCATTAAAATTTTAAACACCGAAGAGTCATTAAGAGAATATTGCTACTTCCAAGTTGTACAGGGTACATGGGATATGATAACTATTAATAGTACAATCTTAATAATATTTTATAGGGAATAAGCCCTGTTGAATAGGCTGAGTGAAATTTTGAGTTGACCTGTTTAGAATTGCATTAGAAAATAGATAAAAGTCTATTAATTGGGGCTTACTCCCAAATAGACTTGAACCTCTAACTCCTGAATATCTGGGGTGGGGCCTTGGGAGGACAGGATACAATGCTATCAATTCCACCCTCAAAGCAGCAATTTTCTCCAGAGGAACCTATTTCAGGGACATCTGGGGAATGAGCCTCTGGGGAACCAGACATTGCTGATCCACAAGCCTAAGAGGTGGTCTTGCAAGATGAGAAAGGGATGGATGGATCCATGGGAACATATCCTGACTTATTGAAACTGCAGAAAGCCGTGGCCATGGAGGAGTTGGTTGAGACTGGTTCCATCTCTGCTAGACTGTCTCAGAGTGACCATAGAGGGGAGGAAGCTTCTCAAGAGGAAGAGAAACCAGGTGCTTGAATACCCTTCTCTTCCATATCAGAGGTATCAAGGAGTGGGCGAGTCCTGCACCTTTGACTCCTCACCTTTGACTCCTAGCGGAGCGGATAAAATAAAGCAGTAAGGGCCCTGAGGGCGGGCCCTGTCCGGGATGAGGAAGGGTGCCGATAGGCCCCTTCCCCCAGACTGACAATTGGAGGGCCCAATCGCGCCTGCCGATTGGGCCTCCAATTGTCAGTCCCGCGGCAAGGGACCAATTGCGAGCCACACGCAGCGCGGCTCGCAATTGGTCCCTTGCCACCAGACTGACAAATTGGTCCCTTGCCACCGGACTGCCTCCGACTTCGCTCGCATGCGGCCAGCTGCCGCCATTACCTGGCTCACCATCGACAGGGCAGGTCGCCGCCTGCCCACGAGACAAGGAGGGCCCAGCGGCTGCGGCTGCCACCGGAATGGCTTGCTGCCGGCCCACACAGCCGGGAGCAGCCCGCAGTGCCACCTGCTGCCACAAGATGCCCCCGCATCACCGCAGCTGCCGCCCGCCCCACCTGCACACAGCTGAGTTCGCCCTCTGGCCCATGCAGCCAGGAGCGGCCAGCTGAGCCCCGTGCTGGAGCGGCGGTGCCGGGCACCCCACCCACCCAATGCTCGAAGCTTGGGGAGCTGCGCTGGAGGAGCTGCACCAAGCCATTCCAGACTCCAGCGAGCAGCTGTCTCCTGCCTCCAGCCCATCCGCCGCCAGTTCCTGCCTCGCACCCACAAACTCCGGTAGGCCATGGGGCGGGGGGGGGGTTGAGGACGACTTGCCGCTGCCTCACCGGATGCCCACCTCCCAGCCTTGGTTATGTGCTCTGGCCCTGCCGCAACCCCAAACTCTCCAGCCCTGCTAGCGCCTGCTGTATTTTGATTACAGCGGGCTTATTTTCTAGTCATGTATAAATATGTTGAACAACACAGGCCCGAGGACAGATTTCTGGGTCACCCCACTTGTCACTCTTCTCCAAGAGGATGCTGAACCATTAATAAGTACCCTTTGGGTATGAACTGTCAACCAGTTATCAAACCACCTGACAGAAGTAGGATCCATACAACATTTAATCAGCTTGTCAACAAGAATATCATGTGGAACCTTATCAAAAGCTTTACTGAAATCCAGATAAACTATGTCCACAGCATTCCCCTGATCCAGCAAAGTAGTCACTTTATCGAAAAAAGAGATAAGTTTGGTCTGATATGATTTGTTTTTGTGAAACCTGTGCTGAGTCTTAGAAATCACAGCTTTCTGTTCTAGCTGTTCAAGGACCAACTGTTTGATGATTTGTTTCAAAATTTTGCCAGCTACAGATGTCAGGCTGATGGGTCGGTAGTTACCCAGATTCTACTTTTTCCCTCTCTTGAAGATGAGGACAACATTTGCCTGCCTCCAATCATCTGGCACCTCACCTGTTCTCCAAGAAGTGTCCAAAATAATGGACTCCCATTGTTTCTCACTCCCAATTTTTGGAGAAGCCCTTGGATCTCTTTACAGTTGGCCTTGGTTTTCAGTATCCCAAATAATTTTTATATCTTCTGGAAGCTCATCCACTACACTACTTGCCCACAGTTCCAGATAATTTATGAAAAAAATAAATCACATGTGTACAAATACTGATCCCTGTGGGTCCACTTCTTAATTTTCTCCATTGTAAGAACTATCTAGATATGCCTGCTCTTTGCTTCTGTTATTTAAACAGCTTTTGATTCTATAAAATTATTGTTGAGGTACCTTGTCAAATGCTTCTTGAAAGTCCAGGTATATAATGTCTACCAGCTCACCTCTACATGACTGTTTACTTTCTTGGAAAAGCTCCAGAAGTCTGCTGAAACATGCCTTCCCTTTGAAGAAGCCATGTTGATTTTTTTCTCAGCAGGCTTTGTTCTTCTGTGTGTCTAATAATTCATCCTTTTGTTGAAATTTCTACTTATTTGCCTGATACAGATGTTAGGCTAAATGGAATGTAATTCTCTGGTTTTCCTATAGATCCCTCTTCAAAAATCAGAATAATGTTTGCTGCTTAGTTGTCATTTTGTACAGTGGCTGATTTTAGTGAAATTACACTAATAGTAACTATTTTTAATGCCCCTGTATGGATTAATGATTTGGATATCAGAAAGCTGGAAAATTTACAGAAGGCTATCCTTTTTATATTGTGTGTGTACTGTAGTTCCTTTTTGGTTCAAACGAAGTCCATCTCTGTTGTGCAGGCTATATAACCATTGCTTGCCATAACCCCTTGCTGTAACACTGACCAATGAACTGACCAACCTTCGTCTAACAATTGTGGGTTTGGAGTTAGAGTCAAGTAAAATATTTTAATTTTTTTGATTTATTTACTTTATTTATACCCTATTTTCTCCCCAATAGGTATCTAAAGTGGCTTATAATATTCCCTCCTTATCCTTTTTATTTTCACAACAACCCTGTGAGGAAGGCTAGTTTCATAGTGTATGACTGGCCCAATGTCTCAGTAAGTTATCACCATTCAAACCTGAGCCCCCTAGATCCTAATTTAACCACTACACCATGCTGTTGTACCAATACCTATTGATAAAAGTATTATCTTCTTTATTCCCTGTGCAACCATATACCCTGTGTAACCATATAGTTCAGCACTCGATCCATATCAGTCTGGCTTCCATCCTGGCCATGGGGTTGAGACGGTGTTGGTCGCCCTGCTGGATGATCTCCGTCACCAGCGGGATAGAGGCGGGTCAGCCGTGTTGGTCCTTTTGAATCTGTCAGCTGCCTTTGACTTCGTGGACCATGAGTTATTGGTCCACTGCCTCGCCAGTACGGGGATACGGGGTACAGCCTTGCACTGGATACACTCCTTCCTCGAGAACCAGACCCAGAGGGTTGCCGTGGGGGATGAGCTCTCGCGCCCTTATGGACTCCCGTGTGGGGTCCCACAGGGCGTGATTCTCTCCCCCACACTATTCAACATCTTTATGCGCCCTCTGGCCCAGCTGGTACGGAGTTTTGGTTTGGGCTGCCATCAGTACGCTGATGATACCCTGCTCTATCTCCTTATGGATGGCCACCTGGACTGTCCCCCGGAACCATTTGCCAGATGTTTGGAAGCAGTGACAGAATGGTTCGAACAGAGTCACCTGAAACTCAACCCCTCCAAGACGGAGGTCCTGTGGCTGGGAAGTAGGGGCGGGATCAGGAAGCACATTTACCCACCCTGGCAGGGGTGCATCTTACCATCGCGTCCCAGGCCAGAAACTTGGGTGTGACCATTGATGCCTCCCTGACTATGGAGGCACAGGTCAAGAAAGTAGCCAGCCAGGCATTTTTCCATTCGTCGCCAAGCCCGACTACTAGCGCCCTATCTGTCCCCCAAACACCTGGCCACTGTGATCCATGCAATGGTCACCTCCAGAATAGATTTCTGTAACTTGCTCTATGCGAGCCTACCCTTGTCCTTGATCTGGAAACTCCAGCTAGTGCAAAACGCAGCTGCTAGGGTCCTCACTGGTACACCTTGGAGGGTCCATATCCAGCCTGTACTGAGGCAGCTGCACTGGTTGCCAATTGCTGCCTGGATCCATTTCAAGGTTTTGATCTTAACCTTTAAGGTTTTACGTAGGCTGGGACCCACATACCTGAGGGACCGCCTATCGCTCTATGCCCCCCACAGGGCTCTGCGCTCTGCGGGTGAGAATCTCCTGGTCATTCCCAGCCCTAGGGAAGCATGCCTAGCCTTGACCAGGGCCAGGGCCAGGGCCTTTTTGGTCCTGGCCCCCACCTGGAGGAATGAGCTCCCGGGAGAGCTGCGGGACCTCTCAGTGTTCTGCAGGGCCTGCAAGACGGAACTCTTCCGCCACGTCTACGGTTGAGGCTGGGGCTGCCGTGGTACATCGATTGTTCTCCCTCAGGCTTCTTCTCAAACATCGCTGACCTCCTTCTCCTCTGCCCCCCTCTTTAGGAATGGGGGTAAGAAGGAGACTTTGTTATTGCTCTGCCATGTTGTGATGGTTTTAAGTCTTTTAATGGGAGTTTTAATGGGGTCTTAAGACATTGTAACCCGCCACGAGGCATTTGGGAGTGGCGGAAAATAAATTGAAATATAATAATAAAATAATAAAATTCATGTGAATAATTTTGAATTAGTAAATTTCTTAGCTCTTTCCCTTACAGATCATAGTATGTTGATTTGTTAAGCAAAGTCTTATGATTAAATTATAAACAAGCTACTTGCACATAAGAAGCAGAGATCTTTTCATAGAATCATAGAGTTGGAAGGGGCCATACAGGCCATCTAGTCCAAACTCCTGCTCAATGCAGGATCAGCCCCGAGCATCCTAAAGCAACCAAGAAAAGTGTGTATCCAACCTTTGTTTGAAGACTGCCAGTGAGGGGGAGCTCACCACCTCCTTAGGCAGCCTATTCCACTGCTGAACTACATTGACTGTGAAAATTATTTTCCTGATAGCTAACCTATATCGTTGTATTTCCTTTTTAGTTTCCTTAACTCTGTAGCCAATCATTTCTTACTCTCCCCATACCATTTATCAAACTGGATTTGGCTCTCAGATCTTAGGTTTTAAGCCAAGTCCATAGCAGGCACCTGTCAAGCTTTGCGGGGGTCCCAAGTGGCGGCCCCTCCTTTTGCCTGCTCCCCCAGTGCTCAGCTACTATTGACTGGCCTTGCACCCCTCTCCGGACAGGGGAGGGGAGGGATTGTCTCACACTGGCTGTGATTTGGCAGTGTTTTGTCTACCACTTCCTCAGGGTCCCACGACTCCTTCGCCTCCAGTGTCAACAACGACCCAGAGGCACTCGATAAGCTCTTTCTGTGTCTCTTTATTGTGCCTTCTTTCTCCTGTAGGTTCCTGTGCTCTCTCCAGACCAATCCACCAACCCCACCCAATTTCCCTACTCCGTTAATATACCTTCCCTTAACGTGCCTTCCTCCCTACACCCTGTGTGCCCTTCCTCCATTCCTTGGCCACCCAAAAGCCATGCCCCTTCACCCAGTTGCCACTTTCCCTCTCAGCCACTGCTGGCCCTCCCAGCCTCCACAGACCGGCTCCTTTGACTATCCTCAGCGTCTCTCGGCTCCATCAAGCCACACTCCTTCGGGCGCAACTTCACGACCACCGCCGAAGCATCCGGCGACATCTCCTCCCTTCCAGAGCCTTCAGGCCGTCCCCTGTCACCGCACGATCCGCCAACCCCCATCCCGTCTCTCTCAGCCTCTGACTGGCTTGCCCGGCTCGCCAAGCCCGTAAGTCCCTGTGAGTGAGGACAAGTCCATGCGGCAGCATTCTGGAGCTGCACCGGGTCGCCATCTGGAAGGGGCATGGACGGCTGGCGGCCCGAGAGTCCAGGAAAACCCGGACATCACCAAAAGTTCTAATTCTTGGATTGAGTCTCAAAAGCATTAATTTCATTATGTATTCCAACAGAATATTCCCCCTTACTATTATTATTATTATTGTTGTTGTTGTTGTTGTTGTTGTTGTTG
Source organism: Paroedura picta (assembly GCF_049243985.1). Lineage (NCBI taxonomy): Eukaryota > Metazoa > Chordata > Lepidosauria > Squamata > Gekkonidae > Paroedura > Paroedura picta. Next base: position 92,846,083 of record NC_135369.1, on the reverse strand, counting down.
TTGTTGTTGTTGTTGTTGTTGTTGTTGTTATTTCGATTTATTTCCCGCCATTCCCAAATGGCTCGTGGCAGGTTACAGTGTCTTAAAACCCCATTAAAACTCCCATTAAAAGACTTTAAAATGTCACTACATGGCGGCACAATAATAATAAACACAATAACTACGTTTATTTTTCTTAGAACTGTCTATTCCACTTTAACCACCTATTGCCCAATATCAAACACTCAGTTTTATCTAATTGTTTTAGAATTATTTGGGGGGGCATGGGGGGAGTTGTTTCAAACAGCCACTATCTTGTACTGGAACAATTTTTAAAGTATACTTTCAGTGGGGCCCTTATTAGATAATAAAATATAATCAATAATATTAGTATTTTCACCAAGGGAAATTAAAGATAAAATAATGTTCTTGACCAATTGCTTAATGTCCATTACACAACAAAGATTTGTGTTTTATTATTGTTTTGGGATGGGCCACCTGTAAAATCCTCTCATTTACTACAGTACTTATTACTGGAATATTAGCTGTTACAGTAGCTGATACAAGCTTGAGCTCTTTCAATGTAATATAGATATTAAAAATTAATTGACTATTATTTCTACTGAAATAAACAGCTCCCTGATTTTTATCTTGGGACTTCTACTTGCCAGCACCATCAAGCGTGCCCGTTTCCTGATTATCTGCTTCATCTTTTCCCTTAGACACCACCTGCAATTCCTTTTCCTTTAATAATTCCCTATGTTCCCTTATACTTGCAGGATTTCCTCACTGGGAAATTGCAAATTAAGATCTGAAGGGGGGAAAAACAGACGTAATCAACAGCGACCAAGGGCCCCTGCTCCCCTCCCCCCCCCTCAGAATCCCATCAATAAGCCCTGGACCTGTTTGTATTACTATATTGTTTACTGTTATACTGTGTTGTTATTTGGTTACAATTATTAGTTATCAGTTATACATGTTTTACAGACTGTTTTATGTATTGTTCTCTGTTATAATGTAAACCGCCCTGAGCCTCCAGGGAGGGCGGTATAGAAGTATGATAGATAGATAGATAGATAGATAGATAGATAGATAGATAGATAGATAGATAGATAGATAGATAGATAGATAGATAGATAGATAGATAGATAGATAGATAGATAGATAGATAGATAGATAGATAGATAGATAGATAGATAGATAGATTACTGTCAACGAGAATTTGGAAACGGCAGTGTAAAGGTAAAGGTAAAGGTATCCCCTGTGCAAGCACCGAGTCATGTCTGACCCTTGGGGTGACGCCCTCTAGCGTTTTCTTGGCAGACTCAATACGGGGTGGTTTGCCAGTGCCTTCCCCAGTCATCACCGTTTACCCCCCAGCAAGCAAGCTGGGTACTCATTTTACCGACCTCGGAAGGATGGATGGCTGAGTCGACCTTGAGCCGGCTGCTGGGATTGAACTCCCAACCTCATGGGCAGACAGATTCAGACAGCATATCGCTGCCCTGCCACTCTGCCACTGGCTCACCTTTGGTGCTCTCTAGCGGCCGCCATGGCTGGAGCTCCCACTCGGCGTGGCACTGCACAGCTGCTGCTGGCAGCGCCCCCCAATGGGTGGCAGGAAGTCAGGGGCACCGGCGGGAAAGCAAATGGAGCACGGGTTCAGACAGCGGCGGCGGCCCTCGACAAAAGACAACCCCCCCCCATGGGCCTCAGTAAAATTGTCAACCGTTGACAGGTCCCTGATGATAAAAAGATTGGGGACCACTGTTTTATGAGACTGCTGCCGCAACCAATTTACTACATTCTTCTTCCACTAATCCATTTGATAAATTTCTGTCTTTCTCATTCTCTTCTTCCATTTTGATATCTAACAACCAAACCTTTTCTGCCCCAAGGAGTGATATAATTTTACATTGAGCTCATAATGCACAAGTGATTTTTCTTGCCTTTTGGACCTAGATATGGAAGTCTAACTTTTACCCTTGGTGATAAGTTATTAACACCAACTATTCACAGTTCAAGATCAAGGTATATAGAGCTTTTATTGGATAAAAAGAAAGTAATGTAAATAATACACTTAAAAAAAAAGTATTTATGAAAGTCATAAAACTCAGAAATTAATTTGGTCAAATCTACCATTCATCATCACCAGTTCTCCTGAACATGGTTGATATACTCGTCTTTTAAACTAGTTTCAAATTTTCTAATAATTTACAATAGACAAGCTGTGGACCCGAACAATCTCTCAAGGAAGTGCCAAATAGACAAGAGCCCTTTTTATCTTTATTTCTCTGCTGCCACTGAGCCAGCCACCTGGCTTGAGTTCTTCAGGAAGGGCATGCTTGCATGCATGGCAGTCATGCTCTTCCCAAGCCCTGGTGGGAGCATAAGGTGGCCTGCTGCTATTTTCCCCTCCATGGGTGCTTAGATGCCTGATCAGCCTGGGACTGAGGCAGCTGCCCTGGATTCCCTCGCTAAGATTGTCCCTGTGTCTTGGGTGAGGCTGAAGATGTTGTTTTATCTCATTTAGGGCTTCTGGGAAGGCAAAGGAGCATGGATCTCTTCTTTCCCTTTCCTCTATACATATGAGTTGAGAGTAGATGGGGTTAAGTGTTCTGGCTGTGTGGGATGTAGACGGCTTTTCTCATTGGCCAACTTAAATCATGAAATCACAAATAACTCTTATTATCTGTGGTAGCCATCCATTGATCTTGGATTTTGTAGTTCCTTATCTCAGCTTTGCTCCTTCTTCCTTTTTTTATCCTGTATTTTTTTATATGGGAGAGAATTTCCAATGCAATCTTAATTATGCTTATTCAAAAGCAAGTCCCATTGGCCCCAATCATTCTGCACATGTTGGATAATGTACTTTCAGTGTGCTTGTTCTGCACAGAAAAATGCAGTTGCAAAAGCACATTGATGTGCATTATCCAAAGTCTACAGAAAGAGCCCTGGAGAGCTCAGGCTAGCCTGATCTTATCACATCTTGGAAACTAAGCAGTCAGTCCTGGTCAGTATTTGGATGGGAGATCACCAAGGAATACACAAACGCAAACAATGACAAACCCCTTGTGAATGTCTTATGCCTCAAAAACCCTATGGTGTCACTATAAATCAGCTGTGACCTGATGACAAAAAATGTCCCATAGAATTCCATGTAACTTGCTTCCTATTAAATTGTATTTAAATTTTCCGCCTTAGGCATGTAATTCCTCCTCTACAATAAATAATGGAACACTCAGAGTTTTTCACAACATTAATTGCTTTTTGCATGGAATACCATGAAAGTTCTACAGTTCTCTATCAACGTAAGATTCTTTGAAAGAAATCAGTTTGCTGCCAGTTTTTGATTCAGTGACAGATTAACACACTCCATGCTGGACCAAAAAGATTTTCACTTTTTTAATTGGCAAAGCGAATTGGTGATGCCCCTGCAGAGCTGTATTTCTTCAGGATAACATTGCAGCTGAGATACTAGGGCAATATGTGACTCTAGAAAGGGAATCAGTATGTTTAAGGCTGCTTCATTCCTCTTGTGGTTGTGCTCAAAAAAATTCCTAATGGAGTAACAGTAACTGATTTAAATTCCTGTCAAGTTTGTAACATGCTGTTGAGCAACAAAATAGGCAAGGTTCAGGGCAGCTGTTCTTAAACCATGATCATCTGGTCCCTTAGTTGGTATCAGCTAATTTGAGTATATTAATCCTGATCTTTATTCTTGCAGCTGTTGATCAGGGGCTCACAATATGCCTAATATAATCCAGGCAGTATAAAAGTGCTTTGTACTTCAGATTTCATTTATGAAATGAAAATTCAGAGCAAATTTTGTATGTGATTTTATTTATGATTAAGGAAGAGCTGTATGGTAGCTGTCCTCTGTGAAACATATGTGAGATTTTAATATTGGTAGAAATGTTAATAAAAATATTCCTTTTCCAGTGGGGAATTTTTTTTAAAATCTGAGACTTGATCTGTAGTGAGAAAATTTTGAAGCAATGGGAATTGCTAGGATTCTTCTGACTTTACAGTTTATATAGTTATTGCTAAATGTATGGTTCATAATAACTCTTGTGAAGTCTCTTTATGAGAAAGAGAAACACATACACAGCTGTTAGCAGTGTCTCAGCAGATACAGTTAAGTGCAGCCAAGCATTTTTAGTTTTGACTCAGAATCTTTTTGTGGGAGAAACTGGAAATACAGAAGCATGTTCTGGGTATAAACAAAAAAGTCCTATTTATCTCAGAATATTTGCATAATAGTTACATTTCAAAGCTAAATAATAAACACAGAAGTGAAAGGTTTCACACTAGGGAATTCAATGCTAAAATATTTCTGTATTCCATATTGTGGGAGGCCATTAAACACTGCAAGATAAAGAACAGTTGGCTTCACACCCACCTACTAATTTTTTTAAAAAAGAAATCCAATATCTTCTTAAATCTTTCCAAAATGGTACCAGTTGCTAATGAAACTCTTTCCGACAGCTGTATCCCAAAATACAGTTCTTGAAAGGGTTTTGTAAAAGTATTCCAAGATTGGCAATTTCTCATGAAAACTAGCTTAGTGTTCTAGGTGTTTAGCATGGTTTAAACTGGGGGAATTATAGTAGAATGAAAGTTATAGACAATAATTGGAACTTGCTAATAGCTTTGTAGCTGTTATAATTAAATGAAAACAAAATTAAATTTCTCTTCAAAGTCATATGAGGTGAATTTGGTTGCTTCAGAGGGAAACTGATTTAAGGAGGGCATAGTTGAATATCAAAGCACTTTAAATTGTGTTTCACCACTTGCAGAAAAAATAAGAGAAATGCAAACCTTTTACTGGACTTTACCATCAAACAATTGAATATGAACAGAAATGTTTTCTCAATCTTTACTTGAATCCATTCAGAATGGAGAAAGTCCATGCTTAGCACTGCATCAGAAATGGTTTCATGCCACAAATACTGTATTAAAAATGCATCTAGACTACATTTCCTTAATGCTTGCTGTTTGGTATTTATATTTATTTATATTTATATTGTATTTATATACCGCCCTCCCCAAAGGCTCAGAGCGGTTTATATGAAACAACAAAATAGTACAGATAACATCATTCAGGTAACAATAACAGTAACATTTAGTATGTTAAATGTTATTCTTCATATGTTCTTATCCACTTTTACCTTATTCCCTGGAATCAGTAAATCAGTGATATATGGAAATATAATATCAAGAACACATAGTTAATTATCCTTATTTTGATTATAGTGGAATTGATTATTAGGTATTATTAAAAACTTGGTTGGATACAGTATTTTGTTTTGGTCAGTGATTCTCTTAGGAGGTTACTATGAATGTTGTAGGTTACCTAGATATACACTTAATTTAGATCTCTCTTTCTTTTACTTGTATGCTTTTTCAGGTGGAGATAGAGAAGCTGGACTATCACCACTACTTACCACTATTTTTCGATGGTCTTTGTGAGATGCAATTTCCCTATGAGTTCTTTGCTCGGCAAGGTATCCATGATATGCTAGAACATGGAGGGAACAAGATTCTTCCTGTCATTCCTCAGCTCATTATCCCAATAAAAAGTAAGTGTGCATGTGGAGGGGAAAACTAACTAACGTTGAAGTTATGTTATTTAGTTTATGACAAGTTGCTAATTGAACACTGCAGCTTGGCAGACTTTGTATTTCTAGGAAATGATGGTAAATTTGAGTCAGTTGTGAGCTAGAGACCTAAAAGCTTTTGCCTTCAGTCATATATTTTCTGCCCGTTCCATAGAACTACACTATCTGGCTTGTCTTTTTTTCTCATTGGAATGTCATTTTTAGTATTTAAAGTTAAAATGCTTATTTTTTTTTTAACTCAACCAACTACCATATGAAAACTTACAGTGAAGAAAGCAACAAAAGAAGCTTGAAGTATTTAAAGCACTTTGTTTTTTTTTATTTTATTTTATTCTTATATTATTTTCAAGCATCCCAGTAAAGTTTCTTTCCAATCTTATATCGTAATGCCCCATGTATAAACCTATGGTGCAACCTCATTTGGAACACTTTGTACAGTTCTGGTCTCCGTATCTCTAAGAGGACATTGCAGAGCTGGGAAAAATACAGAGAAGGGCGAGCAAAGTGATTAGGGAGTTGGCGAACTAGTTTGGTGTAGTGAGCCAGTTTGGTGTAGTGGTTATGAGTGCGGACTTCTAATCTGGCATGCCAGGTTCGATTCTGCACTCCCCCACATGCAGCCAGCTGGGTGACCTTGGGCTCGCCACGGCACTGATAAAACTGTTCTGACCGAGCAGCAATATCAGGGCTCTCTCAGCCTCACCCACTTCACAGGGTGTCTGTTGTGGGGAGAGGAATGGGAAGGTTACTGTAAGCTGCATTCAGCCTCCTTCGGGTAGGGAAACGCGGCATATAAGAACCAACTCTTCTTCTTCTTCTTCTTCTTCTTCTTCTTCTTCTTCTTCTTCTTCTTCTTCTTCTTCTTCTTCTTCTTCTTCTTCTTCTCCCCAATGAGAAAAGGCTAGAATGTTTGTTTGTCTGTTCGTTTGTGTGCTTATGGATTTCTAAACCGCCCCTCTCCAAAAATTAGCAACTGAGACTTTTCAGTTTAGACAACTGATGACTAAGGGCAGATATGATACAAAACATATAAAAGTATGTATGGGGTGAAGACAGTTGACACAGAGGAATGTTTCATCTACTCCCAAAATACAAGAACCCAAGGATTTCCACTAAAGCTGATGGGCAGTAGATTCAGGATGAACAAGGAAAGACTACTTTACACAGAGAATTATTAAAATGTGGAATTTGCTGCCAGAGGATATAGTGATGGAGGATAACGTGAGGAGGGCAGGATGCTGTTTGTGTTGGCTGCAGAGGAAAGGACGCACAGTAATGGGTTTAAACTACAATGAGAGTTTTATTATTATTATTATTTTAATTATTGGATTTATTACCCGCCACTCACTTGTGGCTCGTAGATATCAGGAAAGTTGTAGATATCAGGAAAAAAAATTCACAGTCAGAGTAGTTCAGCAGTGGAATAGGCTGCCTAAGGAGGTGGTGAGCTCCCCCTCACTGGCAGTCTTCGAGCAAAGATTGGAAACACACTTTTCTTGGATGCTTTAGGATGCTAGGGCTAATCCTGCATTGAGCAGGGGGTTGGACTAGATGGCCTGTATGGCCCCTTCCATCTCTATGATTCTATGATTCTATTATTCTATGTGATGCTGGACTAGATATACTATTGTTCTGATACAGTGGCCTCTTCTTATGTTCTTGTATCTTCCATCATTAGCAACTTTTGTTTATTGTAATGATTTTTAATGTAACCAGGCTTTATCAATTTGTTCCTATGTTAATTCAACTAGCCTATTCCAATTTCATACATACACACACACACACACACACACACACAGTAAATGTTCTTAAACTTGTGCTTATGTGCGTAATATTTTTGTGCCTCCAATTCTTTGCTTTTAATTTTATAGCCCACCTTTTACAATGAGACTGAAGATGGAGACTAAAGATACAATGGTACCTTTTCCACATGGGGAATTAGACCCAGGCCGGCACTTATTGAGTTGCGAGGCTAAACTCCACTTCCACATGATGTCGGTGCTGGCCCAGGTCTGTCCATGGCCTGTTCCAATTTAGGCCCTCCATTTCCTGCAGCAAACGAATGTGGATATTTGCACATTCTCTTTTCTAGCTTCTTCCCCACCCTGGGCCAACTACGGTGTCCCAGAAGGGACACAAAATGCTGTAGGCAATTCCACAGTACTGTGCAGTGCCACTGAACCGCCTGGGGCATTTTTTTGCTTAAGAATGCCGTATACCACATTCCAAAACAGAAAAAAAAACCCCACACACTCCATCCATGCAGCAGAACCTCTCAGCCCTGGATGTCTCGTCTGGAGGCAGAAATCTGGGGCATATGGGGTGCATTACTGAAAACAGTCCCCTGTGGGGATGCAGGAAGCAGCAGGGAAAACTGCCCCATCACATACACCTAGCAGCTGTTCAGCAAGGTGCCTCGAGTGCAGAAAAGGTATGAGTGGTACAACAGCTATCCTCTTAGTGCCTCCTTAATCTTCTCCACATAAACCAATATTTTGGTTTGCTTAAAACCGAAGCTTTCCCAGTAGATCTGAGAAAACAGATCTGTACCCTGAATCAATAACTCTTGAATCAATAGCTATAAAACCTAGCTGTAAAACAGGTCGCTTTCATTGGAAGGTTTGGGTTGAGAACTTTTTTGGGGGGACTACAATGGCGCCAGAATCTTCCTAAAAATGGATGAAAGAGGAACAAGAAAGGAATAACAAAGAATAGTTCAGGATTTGCAGTTAAAACTTGATAAGACAATTCTAGTACACCAAAATGTGTTTTTGGCTTAATGTAATTTCATCATTCCACATTTTGTATGACGTTACGGTCTGCCTGGCCTTTCCAAATGCATTGTAAAAATATTTTTAGAACTCAGGAAAACAACACAAGAGCAGGGAAGAAATTAAGGGGGAAATACTGATGTGCTGGAAGGACTGGTGTATCAAGAATGCTTAAAATGTATAGATTACAGAGTACAAATGTTAAGCTTGTAAATATAGTAAATAGGGAGGTAGATATTCTACTTTATCTTAAGTGTTTAAATCAAGAATAGGTGCCTTCTTAAAAGACTGGAAATCCAACTGTCTGTTCTTTTGAGATGCACAATCAAGACCACCTCAGCTGTTTGGTTATACTATGTCACCTCCAGAATAGATTTCTTTAACTCGCTATATACGGGAGCTGTCCTTGGGCCTGATCCGGAAGTTACAGCTGGTGCAGAATGTGGCTGCTAGGGTCTTCACAGGAACATCATGGAGGGCCCATATCCAGCCTGTGCTGAGGCAGCTGCATTGGTTACCAGTTGCTGCCCGGATCTGGTTCAAGGATTTGATGCTTACTTTTACTGTTGTGTTTGTGCTTCCCTTTAAAAACTGTTTTTAAAAAACCCGAAAACACTTGTAGCAACGCATATTTGTTCATTCAATGTATAAGAAAGACCCTTTTCACTGGCGTAGGAGCTGGCGCTTAATCGTTTACACACTCTTAAAGTTAACCCCCCCCCCCCGTGCAATTTCTGGCCGAAATTACGGGCAGTATTGAACGGGGCTGTATTGTGATTGGAAACTTTACAGACAATTGCTTGTGGAGGGATTTCAGCCAAATAAGCATTGCTTATTCATTGCTTTTGCTGGTTTAAGGGGGGGGGGGAATGGCAATCGTAACACCAGAAGCTCGGGTGTGAGAACTTAGAGTTCAAGGTTCTGGTCTTAAACTTTAAGGCTTTACGCGGGGTGGGACCCACATACCTGAGGGACCGCCTATCGCCCTATGCCCCCCGCAGGGCTTTGCGCTCTGCAGGTGAGAACCTCCTGGTCATTCCTGGCCCCAGGGAAGCGTGCCTAGCCTCGACCAGGGCCAGGGCCTTTTTGGTCCTGGCCCCCACCTGGTGGAACGAGCTCCTGGGAAAGCTGCGGGCCCTGCGGGATCTTTCATTTTTCCACAGGGCCTGCAAAACGGAGCTCTTCCACCAGGTCTACGGTTGAGGCTGGGGTTGGCACGGTACATCGACTGCTCCCCCCCCGGGCTTAACATCATTGACCTCCTTCTCCACCCCCCTTTTATTAATGGGGGTAGGAAGGGGATTTTTGCTCTGCCATGTTGTGATGGTTTGAAGTCTTTTAATGGGGTTTTAAGACACTGTAACCCACCACGAGCCATTTGGGAGTGACGGGAAATAAATTGAAATAATAATAATAATAATAATAATTAGGGAGGGACATGCTTGCTACTGCTATACTGAGAATGCACATGTCTTTTTCGGATGTGTTGCAGGTTCTCAAGAGTCTAGCGGATTTTTTTAGGGGGAATCCACTTTTGTGGATTCCCCGAAAAGCGCTACAAAGAAGCAATTTTTGCAGGAGTGTTGCAGATTGTCTATGATGTCATGCGTAATGTTAAAAAAATAGCGTTACACAATGGTAAGACTTCAGTAATATTAACACTGTGCGGAATGGCCCTTGGAGATTTTGGGGGGGAGAGGGAATCTGAAGAGGGTATGGTTTGGGAACAGGAGAGACTTCAAATGGGTACAATGCCTTAGGATTGGTCTTCTAAAATGGCCATTTTCTCCACATGAACTGATCTCTGTCACCCAGATAAGTTGTACTAGTGGGAGATCTCCAGCCACCACCTGGAGCTTGGTAATCCTAACTGGAATTGAGATAAATGTTCATTATGATACATAAAGAGGGATATAACTGATTTTCTCCATTCATAAGTATGAAAAGGAAAAGGGCTTCTAAAATAAAACTATTAGAGGTGTCCATCTGGCTAAACCATAAAATACCTCCGAAATACCTGATTGGCTACTGGTATAGCTGAAGCCAAAAAAACACACACATTAATTTCCTTTGGCTTTCTGTTGGAGATGCTCAGGTATATATATTAGTCGGGACATTGGGAGCTGAGAAATCCGTGCCACCTTGGCTAGGTCTGGCTCCTCTTGTCGCTCAGTTTAAACCAAGATGCAAGAGATGTCAGCCCAGGATCAGCCAGGGCAGTGCAGAGCTCTCAGCTCCTGCCACCCCACCTGATCTTCTCAGGTCTGCATGCAGGAGCTAGAGACATCTTCGCTGCAGCAGATCATGGGGACAGCTTTACCTGCAGTGCAGTTTTAAACTCTGCTGCAGAAGCAGCCCTCCAGAATAGATATTCACGTGGTGGGGTGGTCTCTCCTTATCTCATGCATATCCTGGGGCCAGATTAAGCTGTACTGCAGGAGAAGCCAAGCCAACCCCAGGGTCAGGTTGGATTTTATTTTAAAACAAGGCAAAAAACCCGTTGCATATGTGAATGCAGCAGGCGCTAGCAGGGAGGTGTTTGGGGGGAACGCTGCGGGTGTATGGGGAGCATGCGCTGCTGTGGCTGCCGCCTCCTCGTAACCTCATGCTCGCAGATGTCCTGATTTCCGGCTCCCTGACACTTCCCACGCAGAACTGGAACTGCCTCTCAGCTGCCTCATCACCTGGTGACTCCCAGCTGCTGCATTGCCTGGCGACTCCCTGCCATCTCGTCACCTACTCGGCTTCTGCTTCCCCACCGCTGCGGCCACCAACAGCGGCCAGGAGCAGCAGTGGGCTGGGGAGCAGCGGCAGATGGGGTGAGATGTCCAGAGGTACACAGGCTGCCGAATGGGGCGAGGGCAAGGGCAAATGAAAAGGCGTGAAGGAGTGGTGTCCTTGGCAGCCAGGCAGTATCTGGCTGGAAGGCAGTTTGCGCACCTCCTGGATGGCTCCTCAAAATAGGTGCTCCAGTGGCCAGCCCAATCCGGTCGCATTGCTGGGCATGGCCATATTGGCTCATGCGGGCAGAAGGACAGGACAGAAACCTGGACAGCACTCTGCTCAAAGGGGCTTTTCCAAAATATTAGATAGAAACAATGGTAAGGATAGGGTTTTTTTTCCTTCTTGGGTTTATTGAACCTGATAAAATGTAGAATTTTTCAAAAATCCCAAATCTGACTACTGTATTGGAATTCAGACCCAAGATTATTTGGAAATAATGGATTTTATTTAGTCCAATAAATCCCCCCCCCCAAAAAAAACATTATTCCTTTGTACACCACTGGGGCTCTGGCGCATCCTGTGGAGGGATAGGGGAATACATGTGTTAATACATGTGCAAGTTTGTTGTTCCTCATTGGCCATCTTGCAGGTAAGATGTCTGGTCATATGTACTTGGTTGCTGATAAATTTGAACCTGAACTAAAGTTTGAGATATTTCTGCAATGACAAGGTAAAACATCAGTTTGCTTAGTGAATTAATGAAGTAGAATAAATGGTGGGGCAAAGAACTGAAAAGGCTTTTAATATTTTCCTCAGGCTTTATTAATTAAGCTGTTACATCTGCTTTTTACAATATTAGTGATATTTAAAATATTTGTTCTTGTTATGTCAATGTTTATGTCAATACAGTTATTCTTGTCACCTAATTATTTCTCTTTCTTGAAAGATGACTTTTCAGGAGATTGTCTTTGCACTTAGTAGCTTCCTAATACTGCGAATAATAAACATTTATTCTTCTGTAAATGTTTTATTTGTTTGTTTTTTTATTACATTTGTATACCACTCTCCCTTATGACTTTTGTAGCATTCTGTTGGTTTCTTTTTATCCTGCAAAATTTCTTTATGAACGTATAGAACAGCTCTCTTGAAATATTCCTCTTTCGTGGACATACCTCCCAAACCTCAACTGGAACTGAAAGACTGCACTGCAACCCTAAACAGAATAATATCCTTGTAATCTCACTGAAATCGATGGAAGAGTGTAACTCTGTTTAGGATGGAACTGTACAGTGTAGATGTGTGAAGTCTGATTTGTTAAGCAAGCATAAAATTCCCAGTGAATCATGTATTTACTGCTTACATAGGCCACAGGCGTGGGGTACATGGATGTGCATAATGTCTATGTGATGACATAATCTGCCTGCTGGTTTGGTCATTCTGGCTATAATCCTAAAGACACGTTCATAGGTATGAATCACATTGCATAACATAAAACTTACTTCTGAGTAGAGCTGATTATAATTATTCCCTAAATTCTCACAATAAAAGCCAGAAGGGCTAATAGTCCTTGCTGTCCTTCCTCCTGACAGCCTCTGTCTGCAGTACCCATTTTTAAGCACTAACATTCAGAAACACAAAGGATATATGGCAATTGCCATGTCTAAATTTGATCGTGTAGCATGGATAATTTTATTTCAGCAATTTCCAGTATTGTAAGATGGAGCATTTTCCTGTTGTATTCATTCATGCTTGTATTCTGTATGAAGGTACTGAGTCATATGAAGAATATAACTATATGAATAGGATTAATACATCACGTGAAAGGTGAAAAGTAATAGACTACTGAGCAGAACACTTTCGTAAAGAAAAGTCTGAGGAAAGCTGGTGTGGAAAGAAAAAAGAAGAAACAATAGAATATCAAATTAGAAAAGCAAAAAATGGAATGAAATGAATATCTGATGATAAAAAGAATGACTGAAGAGGAAAACAGACCAGAATGAAAGGGAACAGAAGAAGAAAAACAGAAACTTGACTAAACATAATAAACTTATCATCTAATCTTGCTGCACCAGCACAAAATCACACATTAAAATGTTATTCTGGCAGTTAGGGGGATGCTGTGCTGAGGCTGAAGATTGATGTGTTCATGCAAATATTTCGCATTAGTAGATATTATTCTGTGTTCAAACGTAGAACAGTGCAGATCCAAGATTAAATTCAAAATAGTTTGGTGGAAATAATGTTTTGGCATATGTATACCTTAATAACATTTATTCAGGATAATACGCATACACACAGATATTTAAGTTACTGTTCTAAGGAAGAGACAAATATCTCAGAAGAACTTGGTGATACAGCAGAAGACAACAGTGAATGGTCAGGTACAAATCTGACAAATACATAATATGAAAGTTCTTATGACGGGTTTGAAAGTGTTTTCAAGGATTATTTCATTACTGCATATATAGTAGGCTTAAATTCTACTTCTGTACTCCAGTTCACTTACATATACAGCCATATTAACAGTGGCTTTTAGTTAATTTATGAAATATTGCATTTTCATTACAAAAACAAGTAGTTCTCAGTTTCAGCATACATATTTGAGAATATAGTAAGAACATGAAAAAAAACTAACAGTGTAAAATGTGGTTTCCAGGTCTGTCCTGTCAGCAGGCAGAGGATAGTGGTGGTGGTGGAATTACTAAGGAAAGCGGAATGCCCAGGCCACATTGCTGTAGTCACCCAGAAAATTGTTGGTCTGACATTCTGGTATTTGGGGGGAAACTCCATAGAAAAAATGGCTTGTACCATGGAGTTTTTGCTTAAATACCAGAGCATCTCCCAGACATCACTGTTGTGATGATGTCATTTCCTGTGTAGTACCAATGATATGGTCCAGGGCCTCTTTTTCCTTGTAAGTCCCCCTGCTGGCCAGCAGATTGGCAGCTAGGAGGCATAGCCTTGGAGTGGGGAACCCAGCCTCCACTGGGAGGAGGGGGTCTGCAACTCTAGCATAAAAACTATTGTGAATCCCCTTTAAAATCAAGACTTGCAATATTTTTAATAAGTTATGAGTTTTGGCAGTTGTCTGTCAATGTTGTCATCTGACATTAAGCAGTGTATGTGATCAGATCCTGCTGGCAAAACAGGGATCAAGAAACAAATAGTACATTAAGACAGCAATCCTAAATAGTTCTGCTCAAGTAAAGTGTTTTTAAGATTGGACTGAATATTTCCAAAATAATCAATGCATTGGATAATACATGCACTATCAGGCTTTATGAGTATACTCTGAATATAGCCAGATTCTTATAATTTAGCATAATTTCATTCCATCTAATAACCTTTCTATATTGTTATACATCTATCTTAGTTGAGGAAAAGTGGAAACAATTCAACAGTTAAGCAAAAGGTCCTTTTGTCAATCCCGATAGACTAACGTTTCTCATAAATTTTCTCATAAAATATCCTTCAGCATTTTATTTTAATTAAGAATGTTTATGCTTTCAAATAATTATGCAGTATATATTTTTGTTTATATTTGAGCCCATTATCAGGTAATACCACAGAATCTTTCTGGACTCTGTTTATTAAATAAGCATATATAGGTGGGCAAATTATTGCCTGTGAGTCACATCTGGCCTGTGTGAACTTTTTATTTGACTCTCAAGGAGAAAAAGAAAAGTTGTTTTTTATACCCGACTTTACTCTACCAGAAAGAGTCTCAAAGTGACTTACTATTGCTTCCCTTCCTCTCCCCACAACAGGCACCCTGAGAGAGCCTGGTATTACTGCTCAGTCAGAACAGCACTATTAGGGCTGTGACTGGCCCAAGGTCACGCAGCTGGCTGCTTGTGGAGGAGCAGGGAATCAAACCCGGCTCCCCAGATTAGAAGTCGCCACTCTTAATCTCCAAGGTGTTCAGTATTTTGTCATGAACATTGCCCAACTGGATGGCAGCCACCAGGCTGTTGTTGTGTATATTTCCCTATTTTTCCCTATATACATGCTGCATATTGTTGGTTAACCATTTGCACACAACAACATATATTTGCTGGTGCTATTTCAAAGTATGAAATCCGTGATATGGAGAATAATGTGAAAATGTTTTAGTATTCATTGCAATTAAAAAAAAAGAGATTCTTCAACAGTAGTGCAAGTGGGCTTAACATTCTGCCATGTGAGAACCGTCGTATTTATACCCGTTTTTAAATTACGTACTTGTTACTTGTGCCAAGGTCTACAGAAGGCACACTGTAAGAGAGAAGCCTATAGTATATGGCCTTCAGGATCTAGTTTCATATTTTGGGGAGAAGGGGCCAATCACTGGAGTAATTCTGCATTCATATTAAAACTCTTGAAGTTATTATTTAATTTGAAAAAAAGAATAGCAAGTACAATGTGTTGCTTCTTTTATGAGGCAAAAGGTATTACTGAAAGCAACAGCAAAATTCCTTTGGTTGAGGCTATGAAAAAATATCTCAAGTAAACAAGATAGATCCTTTTTCTTCATGGGATTGTTTCTTTTTTCTGTGTAAACATTTGCCACATTGTGTGAGTTCTCAAAATAGTCGGATTTGTTAATTGAAATAAATAAAACAATTGCAAAGCAAGCAGACACAAACAGGCTAATTGTTGCTGTAGAATGTCTCTGTTGTCAACCGTTGCGAGTCGCATTTGCAGTTCCATTAGTCCCAATGGTACTTGTTTTGTTGTTGTTTTTTTGGAACCCATAACATAGGCAGCATGAAGGAATAATGAGCTGCCTTCTTGGGGTTAGTGAGGAGTCAGCACAAATTGTGGGAACAAATAACAGTCAGACAAGGCGGTGTTTTATAACATTGAGGCTGCAATCCATCTTTGGGTTCCTTCAAAGCTGGGCTAATAAAGGCCCACTTACAATCCCCAGCAGAGTACAGTTTAATTAAATTTGTCCATTAGAGGATTTTCCCTCCTCCCCCCACCGTACACGTTCTTGAAATTAATTCTGTTTTCTGCTTGTCTCTTTTCCTTTATCAAAGATGCACTGAACCTTCGAAACCGACAAGTCATCTGCATCACGCTCAAAGTCCTACAGCACCTGGTTGTGTCAGCTGACATGGTGGGGGAGGCCCTGGTGCCCTACTATCGTCAGATTCTGCCCATTTTAAACATCTTTAAGAATGTGAATGGTGAGTTATCCTCGCAGTCCCTACATCTCCCGAGCCTTCTAGCAAAGAGTGGCTGGAGGCAGGGTTAATTAACAATGTCATTAGGATTTACTATTGCACATAAACTCAAATACACTTGGCACCCTCTCCTCTGTTATTCCCCAGGGATGCAGCAAAATTAACAACTTCATTTACTACTCCTTGCACGTAGAGCTTATTCAATGCAGTACAGAAACACTGGAGCAGTTCTATAATCTTCCAATAATTAATTTGTAAAGTTCTGTAACACTCTTTAAAATGCATTAATAGGTTGTATTCCCTTTTCACTGATGAGTTAAAGATTCCTCTTTTATCCTACTCTAAACTTTTCTAATTGGTAAACTTTATTGTCATTCCTTGCCATTTAGGTAGTGAATTTATTTCGTTTATTCAGTGTCAAACACAATTAAGTGTTAAAGAATTAGTTATTGCAAAACATCTACATGCCTGTTGTTACCAAGTTGTGTGTATTGCTCCAGCTAGGCTGTTTGGTGTTGCTGTTGAGCAGTAAGGCAGAATTTTTATGTAGTTCAAAATCTTAGCATGCATTTTATTTAATTCTTTCAAAATGAAGACTACTTAATGGAGGATTACTGTAGCAAGCTTACAGGCCTGTACCTGCTAGCCATTCTTTCTGAGGTGTCATTCCTGTTTTAAACCACTTAGTGTATTGTCTGTTTGATCAGGTTTGAAATAATTACCCTGAAATTTTATGCTAGTAGCCATTCAGGTTAACGGAATGTACTAGACAGCCACGCTTTTCTGATTTCCAGCATGACCATGAAATCCTTGGTGTTTCATTAATATTCCCTTGTACCTGCTGGTAATCTTTACACTCACATGGTTGCACTGTGGATTATCTGTCTAGCATATAACATTTTATAGCACGTAAACTGTACTTAATGTGACAGTAATAGTTACTCAAGGAGTGTTAATAAAGCAGATTCATGTTGTCTGCATATTATTCTAGTTTAGGCAATGGACAATCTGGAGTACCTAAAATAGTATACGTTCACATAGCCTGGAAGAGAGAAGTGATGCGACTTAATTGTGAGACATACACAGTAATAGAACCGCTGGTCAAGCAAGAACTAATCTAAGGAGAATGGAGGGGGGAGGACCTTGTAATAACTGGCTTTATTATAATTCCTTGTATCCTGATTTTTTTTAATTGCTGGAAGTCCAGTGTAAGCCTGACTCACACGTCTGTAACATTCAGTCATTTATAAATGAGAGTGACAGCCTGCCAAATCCTGCCAAAACAAAACCTAGATGAAAGCAAGGCCCAGTCTGTGAAGTGCATCAAGGGTTTGGCAGAAATCATGTCCGTTCAGACAAACCCAGGTAAAGCTTGCAAGGGCAGTATAATCACTTTGCTTTATCTTTGTTTCAGTTTCTTTTGACATCCCAGAACCCTGATATAATTGAACCAGTTGCAAAGTTTTTATATCTTGCCATGAAAGATCGTGAATGTATTTTGTCCTACTCTTAAGCATGATCTCTGCCTTTGTTTTCTCTGTATAGCAGTGGATCCTTTTGCACTTTCCCTCCTTATATTGTACTTTTATATACTATTATTAAAGGCTTGTTGTTGTTGTAAAAGGCAAGGGCAGTATGGGGCTTAGGGTTGCCAAGTAGCCTGGAGAAAAACACCCCTGTTTCTTTTAATAGAGGCTTAATGTGTGTAAATGAGCAGCTGAAGATTTTCATAGCATGGAGGTAAATAACCTGGTAAATAACCTCACATGTAGCCTCTGTTAAAAGGATAGACAGGTCATTTTTTCTCTCCAGTCATCCCTAGTGAGGTAGCACCAAGCAACATTGGCAGTCAAGGCAGAGGATGAACTGAATTGTCTGAAGAAACAAGGTAAGGAGCTGTAATGAATATGTTTTTATTGTTTAGCTTTAAATAATGTTGTAAGGCTCTTAACTAACTGAAACTCCATTTCACAAGCTAGGGCAATTAATAGAATTTGATCCTGAGAATTCGACACCAAGATTGTTGCCAAGTAGACTGACAAGTACCTCACTAGGAGAGAACACTGGAAAATCCATATTTACTTGGTGGCCCATATTTACTTGATGGTCCATTTCAGGGTCATTTCCTCTGATCTGACACCTCTGCTGAAAATGGCTCACAGGATATTTGCAGACTGCGCGATCAACAGATCTAAAGAAGGGTAGTATGACTTAGGGTTTTTGTAAACTTTATTATATTACTACAGTGTTTTCCTCTGGAAAACACAATACTGGAATTTTGTATATGTTTAAAAAGTAAAAAGAAAAAATTCTGAAAATGGCAAAATAACACCTTTTAGTTTTAGAATATTTTTGTGTTATATATAAAATAATTGAACCTTTTTTGCTATTTATATTCTAAGTGGAGCTTCAGGAAGGCAGATGAAGTAAATAAATGTTTAAAAGAATTAGAATACATTTAATGCTTTTTAAGCAGACAGCAGAATTGGTAATAGAGGACGCCTAAAGAGAATCTTCAAAGCTTAGAGTGAAATACTGTCACGTGTTGTACTGTATGCATATCAGAAAGAACACATGAAGTGGAAATTAGTTTGATAAGTGTTAGACAGTTGTATCTGCAAATGCTTTATACATAACGTAGTCAATGAAAATGCCATTGATCTCCTTTAACAACTATTACATGCTGTCAAATGAAAGCAGTCATAATGGGTCATATGTGCATTATATAGTAAACACATTTTCATGTCATCAATTTATCGTATTCAGTCATGATCAATAATAGCTTGTGAATGTAGAATATTTTAAAACAAAACCCTGTAAATACAAGAAAACCACAGATTAAAATAAATTAAATTAGACTAATCATTTTGATATATTTGTTTCTAGTAGAACCTTTTAAAAGACTATATACTGGGAGGGAGTAGCAGAAAACCAGTGGTTTTATGTTTGTTTAAAAAATGCTGGACTATGACAGTTCTTTTGTGGCTCTACTGTAAATCATGGTTCATGGACATATAATAGACTACCTTCAAAGCACATTTCTAAGAATGGGCCTTGAAAGGTTCCCTTCCCCTGGCCAGGCAGCTTAAGGTGGCTTTGGCCTGCAGCTCGCAGCCACATCAAGTGGGGCAGGAGGGGGGCTGGGCAACTGGTTATGAGGGCCGGGACAGAGCTCCTTAGCAGGCAGTCAGCAGGCCGGGAGGCCCAGCCTAGTGAACAGGCCCAGACAAAATACAACAATTAAACCACAAACAATCATACAAAACAGGGAGGGTGGGTCGCTTGCGTGTGCTCCGGCAAAGAGGCAGGAAGGAGACAGAAAGTGTTCTAAAAGGATGCTCCTAGCCCCGCCTCCCACTCTGTGCAGGCTGCCAGCACAGCGCACCCCAAGACACACGGCAAGGCCACCTGAGCCACCACTTTTCCCTCCCACCTTCTGCCCACCAAACGGCAGCACGGGTAAGTCCACGGCGCACACTAACAATGTGTGGACAGTCAAAATGCTGTCAGGCATTCCAGGCCTACTGTGTCAGAACCTATCCTGGCCTCTGCATGGGAAAAAGACTCCTCGCGGAGAGGGGACAACTTCACCCATGTTGAGACTAGGCCAGGATGAGTCCTGACGTACTTGTCCCTTTCAGTTCTTTTGGTTTTGTCCCTTCTCCCAAGCTTTCCATTCTCCCTACTGGTGTCTCAACATTCCTGACTGAGTCTTTACCTGGAGATGGGGAAGGCTTTTTTCTCCTTTGTGTTTATTAAATTTGTTTATGATTACATTCAAGCAGCTAGGATATCATGAAAAATAAAAAATTAATGAGCATACTCGGCAGTCTGAAGCAGCACAGTAATTAAAGTTTCCCCTTCTATATGCCCTCCCACAGAAGAAGGAACCAAGTAGCAATAGAAGTACCATGAGTGAACAGGAAGTAACTAATTAAGCGCCATGGAGTATCTGATATCCCTGAATGTATTCCTAAGGGTCCTATGCTGGGAGGTGGGGGGCTTTATTACTGCATTTCTCCTTTTGCAAAGTATTTTCTCCCTTTAATTTTCATGATAACAATATTGCAATGGTGTGATTATGAAGATTTGAAAAACAAAAGTAAATCATCACAGTTGCTGCATATGAAAAAAAATAATAAAGTCTCCCTCACCACTGCCCAGCCAGGAGAAGGACTCAGTTGGCAGCACAGGGGCACTAAACTCCAAAAACTGAGTGGGGAGTAAGGTGAAAAAGTTGTGAGGAGAATCAGGAATTTATTGATGTTCACTTTAATTAGTGGGGTATTTCCCTTTCTGTTGGATATTACCAAATCATTAAGGGAAAGATGTATTATGTGCAGTCCTCAGTGTAAAACAAAGTTTGAGAGTATAAGCTTTTATGTGCATACATACTTCCTCAGATACAATGACACGGGAATTATTAGGCTATGAACATAGGTAGAGATTGAGCAGTAAATTAACATAATCATAAATTAACATAATCATAAACCTTGCCAGAAAAACAAGCTAAGTTTATAAGGTTATGGTTGGTTTGGGTTTAATTCTGGAATGAACGAAGTAAATATGGCAAATATGAACAAATGTATTGTGGAATGCTGAGATCAATTAACTGAGATCTATTGTTACACACCATTCATCTTCCCTCAAGAATGGAGGTATCTTTATAGCATCATCTTCTTTGAATGGGATGATTAACTGTGTAGATCTATTTTCCCTGTCCCCAGATGTCGTGGTTCGGTCCTTGGTGGCTTGGGAACCGGACCGAACCCCGCCATCAGAGGCGCCCGCGATCACGGAGGTAGGGCATGGTGATCATAGGCAAGCCGGCAGCTGGGCGCCCCACCCGATCGTTGAGGTGGCAATGGCCGCTAAAGAACCTCAATGTCCCCCTCCACCTTTTGACAAGGGCCCGGAGATGGCCCTTTGTTCCAGGAAAATGGGCCATCAGGAACCCCAGAAAACCTCGCATATGTGCATGAGTCATGATTGTATCAGCATGTTCCCTCCGCAAGTACTGGGTGGGGCAATACAGCCTAAGGAGGTGGGTTTTGTATAAAAGGGAGCTTCCACCTGGGTTTCGGTGGAAGCTCTTACTCCATACCAGCGGACTCCACGTTGCTGAAATAAAGCTTGTTCCTGTTGTATCGTTCACCAGGCCTGGCGTGACGTTTTCTTCAAAGGGGCACCCTGTTTTTTCAGTTAGCAAGCGGGTCCCCGACATCGTAAGAGCTTCCCACCGAACTCCAGGGTCGGCATCGCATCCGAGCGCTTATCGGGACGGATCCAGAGATGGCGTTTTCAAGCAACGGGGCGGTCTCGACCCCCACGAACCCCGGGAACATGAGTTTAATGTCCCCGGGAGATTTCCTCCGAAAATCGGGGGGCCAGGAGCAGCTGTCCGGGACCCCGAGACCCTCGGCAGCGGCGGCCAAGGGAAGGCGCCGGGCCATGGGGTTCCCAAGCACGGCGGGGAGCGCGCCGAGGTCTGGGGGGTTGGCCCCAACCTGGGACACCCAGCTGAGGCAGGCGCTTCGCCCGGTAGGACCTGAGGAATCCCTAGAGGACCTGCGGCGGGCCATGGCGGACTTGGCCAGGCGCTTGCAGGCAGCTGAAGCCCGTGAGCAAGCTCGGGCCGGGCCCGGAGGGACTGGTAATACAACGGCGGAGGGGATCGCGTCGAGTGAGGACGTCTCCAGCGACGAGGACGAGCCCGGCACTGGTGAGCGGGCCCCGGACCCCGACCCGGAGCAGTTTTCAGTCCCGAGTAGGCGAGACGGCCAGCGGAGAGGCGAGACAGCAGAGGATCTCGGGGGAGCGGGGGAGCCGACGGGGCGGCGAGAGCCGGACCAACGCAGGAGCGACGTGCAAGGCAGGGAGCGGCACGGCGTCGTTGGGCAAGTTGGTAGCCGGTGGAGCGGAGCAGGACGAGACGGCGGACGCCGAGAATCCCGGATCCGGAGGGGGTCGGACTACTCTCCAAAACGTTCCCCCCCAGAGCTTAAGGCGCGTTTCGACGGGACGCCGGACGACCTCCCGCAGTTCCTCCTCCACGCGCTGACGCATGCCCGGAGGTATGGAGACCGGTATGAGGACTCCGAGGACTTGGTCTGGGGGGTGGCCTCGTGTCTCCAGGGCAAGGCGGGTCAGTGGTACCTAGGGTTGGCCGAGCGCGGCGACCCGGCAACGCGGGACCTGCAGGACTTCGTGGTCGCGCTCCGCCGACGATTCCAGGACCCCCAGGCTGAGGACAAGGCAAAGAGTCGGATCAAGGGACTTCGACAGGGTACTAGGGGGGTTATGGACTATATAGACATTTTCCGGAGGGAAGCAGGCAAGGTGTTCTCCTGGAACGAGGAGACCCAAATCGAGTACTTCCGGGAGGGCCTTAACCCGAAGCTCAGGGAATGGGCCGTGATCAAGGGGACGGAAGAAGATCTGTCTACACTGGAGGGGTGGTGTTTTGTGGTCGCCAAGCTGGAAGCCAGCCTGGGTTGGGCCGCCGCACCCCCCCGGGAGGCCAAAGGCGGGTCAGCCGAGGCGCCGAGACCGGGTCCCGACAACTCTCGCCCCAAACGACCCCCGAACCCCGAGCGGGAAAGGAGACGCCGGGAAGGTCTGTGCCTGAAATGCGGGGGGTCAGGACATTTCGCAGCAGCGTGCCAACGGCAAGGGGGGGAGGACCGCGGGCTCTCCCAGGGGGGAGGTGCGACACGCCCCCAGCAGGCACGCCGGGCGGAGGACCTCCGCAACGAACCGGGAAGCGCCCAGGCGACGGGAAACGGCCAGGACCTGCTGTAGACGGCGCCGGGCAGCAGGTCCCGCGGTGCGAGGGAAAACCCCTACAGCATGAGGCGCGACCTCCGAACGTGGTAATTTTAGAGCTCCGGAACCCGGAGAACGGACTAAGTTGGGTGGGGGAGGCTCTTTTGGACTCTGGATGCGACCACAGCATGGTCCACCCCCAGATAGCCCGGGCTTTGGGGCTACCGAAGCGCATTCGGAAGGTTCCCCTGGTTTTCGTCCAGATGGACGGCAGCCCGATTCAGGGGGGACCTTTCGGGGAGGAGGTGGGTCCTATCGCCATCCACATAGGGGACCACCAAGAGCTGCGGTGGCTGATCCAGGTCCCCGTAGCGGGATATCGGGCGGTGTTGGGCCTGGATTGGCTGAAGGAACACAACCCCGTGGTGGACTGGCGGGCGGGGACCCTGAAGTTCGACTTGACGGTGGGTGCACGGCATCGGGTCCCCCACGAGAATTCCAGCCACAAGAGGACGGCGGCGCGTCCCAGGGGAGCGGCGGCGGCGCAGCAGGAGATACCAGAGCCCGAGGTCCCGCCAGAGTACCGAGACCTCGCAGCCGTTTTCAGCGAGCGGGAAGCGGACGAGCTACCCCCACACCGCCGCACGGACTGCGCTATCAACATCCCAGAGGGGGCGGTACTACCCAAAGGGCGCATCTACAAGATGAGTGAGGGTGAGCTCAAGGACCTCCGGGAGTTTTTGGGTAAAAATCTGGCCCGAGGTTTCATCCGGCCCGCTTCCAGTCCCATGGGAGCTCCAGTCTTGTTCGTCCGGAAAAAGGATGGGTCCCGACGGCTGTGCCAGGACTACCGGGGCCTCAACGCCATCGCAGCGGGGAACGCTTACCCCCTCCCGCTGATCCCGGATTTGCTGGCCCGGCTGGGCAAAGGGACTCTGTTCACTAAGCTGGACCTAAGGGAGGCGTACTACCGGGTACGCATCCGGGAGGGGGATGAGTGGAAAACAGCGTTTAACTGTCAATTGGGACAATTCGAATTTAAAGTGATGCCGTTCGGTTTAAGCGGGGCACCTGGGGTTTTCATGAGTCTAATTAATGAGGTGTTGCAGGACCTTCTGTTTCAGGGGGTGGTTGTTTATTTGGATGACGTCCTGATCTACAGCCAAGATCCCCAAGAGCACGTGACCCTGGTGAGGGAGGTGTTAAAGCGCCTGCTGGCAAACCACCTATACGTGAAGCTGGCTAAGTGCGAATTCCACCGTCCCTCCCTGGACTATTTGGGCTACCGCATCTCAGCCCAGGGCATAGCTATGGACCCCGAGAAGGTGCAGGCGGTGCTGGCCTGGGAAAGGCCCCGCACCCGGAAACAGCTACAAAGCTTCCTGGGGTTTGCTAACTTTTTTAGAGGCTTCATCCCCAGATACTCCTCCGTAGTGGCTCCCCTCACGGACTTGCTAGGTACCAAGGGGAGAGGTCCTCGCGCCACGCGGCCCAGCGCAGCGCTCGGCTGGAATGAGAAATCGGAGGCAGCGTTCCTGGCCCTCAAGCAAGCTTTCGCGTCTGAGCCCACGCTACTGCACGTCGACCCAACCCAGCCGATGGTGGTACAAGTCGACGCCAGCGACGCAGCAGCCGGGGCGGTTCTCCTGCAGCGAGACAAGGCGGGACAGCTGAGGCCGGCGGCCTACCTCTCACGAAAATTCGCCGAAACGGAGCGGAACTGGTCTACCTGGGAGAAGGAGGCGTTTGCGATTAAGTTCGCCCTCACCGAATGGCGGCATTGGCTGGAGGAAACAGAGGAGCCGTTCGAGGTCTGGACAGATCACAAGAATCTGGAGGCGCTCCGGCAACCGCGATCCCTTAACGCCAAGCAGATGAGGTGGGCGGAGTTCTTTTCGCGGTACAATTTCAAGCTTGGTCACATCCCCGGCAAAGAGAATTTCCTCGCGGACGCCCTCTCCCGTCTGCCGCATTATGGGGAGGGGTACGCTCCCTGCACCAGGTCCGTGTTTGGTGAGGAGCAGCTGGGACGGGGGGTCGTCACTAGGCGTCGGGCCAGGGAGGAATGGGAGCCCGACCCGGCGACCGCCCCGCTCCGAGACCGCCTAGTGGCAGCCTACGGGACAGACGAGGAGCTGGCTGAGCTCCGGGACTCTTTGATTTTGGACTCCGGTCTCTGGCGGAGGGGGGAGGCTGTCTACGTCCCGGAAGGGCTACGACGGGAAGCCCTCAGCCTCTGCCACGATGCTAAGACCGCCGGGCACTTCGGTTTCGTAAAATCCTGGAAGTTGGCCCGGCGGCGGTTTTGGTGGCCCAGTCTGCGGCGGGACACAAAAGCTTACGTCAGTGGTTGTCCTGTCTGCCTGACCTGCAAGCCGGGGGTTGGCAAGCCGAAAGGTCTGCTGCACCCGCTCGAGGTCCCGACCCGGCCGTGGTCAGTGATCTCCATGGACTTTATAACAGACTTGCCTCCCAGCAAGGGGAAAACGGTGATCTGGGTGGTGGTAGATCTATTTTCCAAACAGGCCCATTTCATTCCTTGCGCCAGTGTCCCCAGTGCTTCACAGTTGGCTCGGATGTTCCTGGATCACGTGTTCCGACTGCACGGGCTGCCGGACAAGGTGATTTCCGATCGGGGCTCACAATTCGTGTCCCGGTTTTGGCAAGCTTTCCTGTGCCTGTTAGACATCGAGCAAGGGCTGAGCTCCGCTTACCACCCCCAGACGGACGGGCAGACCGAGCGGGTTAATCAAGTACTGGAGCAGTACTTGCGGTGTTTCGGTTCCTATCATCAAGACACCTGGGTGCCCCTGCTCCCCCTGGCCGAGTTCGCGTACAACAACGCAGACCACAGCAGCACGGAGATGTCGCCTTTTGCCGTCGTCTACGGGACAGACCTGAGACACTTCCCGGAGCTTGGAGAGGTCCCCGCCCGGGAATCGGCCGACCTTCGCGAGTGGGGGAAGCGTGCCGGGAGCTGCTGGAAGTCGCTGCAGGAGCAGCTCCACAAAGTCAAGGCAGCGCAGAAAGAGGACGCCGACCGGAAGAGACGACCAGCTGAGGAGATCCGACCGGGGGATCGAGTTTACCTTTCCACCCGGAACCTACGGTTGAATTTGCCCAGCAAGAAGCTAGGCCCTCGGTTTTTGGGGCCTTTCGAGGTCTTGGCCCCGATCAACGAAGTTTCGGTCAAGCTCAAGCTCCCCAAGAACCTCCGGCACATCCATCCCGTCTTTCACGTGAGCCTTCTAAAAAAAACTCCGGACGGTGACGTTTGGCACCCCGTGTTTTCCCCGCCAGCGCCCGAGGTCCTGCCAGGGGGGGAGCACCACGAGGTGGCGGATATCCTGGACTCTAGACTCCACAGGGGGAAGTTGCAGTACCTCGTGGAATGGAAGGACTTCGCTTTGGGGGACCGGGAATGGGTCTGGGCAGCGGACGTCCTTGCGCCCCGACTCACTGAACGTTTCCACAAGCGGTATCCTGGCCGTCCCGGGGGGTTGGAGAATGGACCTTTGGGGGGGCAGAATGTCGTGGTTCGGTCCTTGGTGGCTTGGGAACCGGACCGAACCCCGCCATCAGAGGCGCCCGCGATCACGGAGGTAGGGCATGGTGATCATAGGCAAGCCGGCAGCTGGGCGCCCCACCCGATCGTTGAGGTGGCAATGGCCGCTAAAGAACCTCAATGTCCCCCTCCACCTTTTGACAAGGGCCCGGAGATGGCCCTTTGTTCCAGGAAAATGGGCCATCAGGAACCCCGGAAAACCTCGCATATGTGCATGAGTCATGATTGTATCAGCATGTTCCCTCCGCAAGTACTGGGTGGGGCAATACAGCCTAAGGAGGTGGGTTTTGTATAAAAGGGAGCTTCCACCTGGGTTTCGGTGGAAGCTCTTACTCCATACCAGCGGACTCCACGTTGCTGAAATAAAGCTTGTTCCTGTTGTATCGTTCACCAGGCCTGGCGTGACGTTTTCTTCAAAGGGGCACCCTGTTTTTTCAGTTAGCAAGCGGGTCCCCGACACCAGACCAGAGAAATATATTACATCTTACTATTAACTTTTATTATTATTATTATTATTATTATTATTATTATTATTATTATTATATTTCGATTTATTTCCTGCCTCTTCCGGAAGGTTCGAGGCGGGTGACAATAATCTTAACCCCATTAAAACCCCCATTAAAATATTAATACCAACATGGTGGCAAAGAGAAAATACCCATCCCTCCCCATACTATCAGAGATAATGGAGGAGTGCAATGTACACTTCCTAACTCCCGGGGGTGGGTGATGTCCCGAGTTCGCTGACCCTAGCGTCAACCATAGACCTGGTGGAAGAGCTCCATCTTGCAAGCCCTGTGGAAAGCTGACAAATCCCACAGGGCCCACAGCTCACCCGGGAGCTCATTCCACCAGGTAGGGGCCAGGACCGAAAAGGCCCTGGCCCTGGTCGAGGCTAGGCGCGCTTCCTTAGGGCCAGGAATGACTTCTGTTACTTCAAATAAGAAATTAAAACAGAGGACATTTGGCCCTTCTGGGAGATTGTTAGGAATGCAGATATGAGGGCTGAATAAGGTTAACATATGTAATGACATAAGAAACCAATATCCCTGTTGAGGCCTGGAGATTCCATTGTTTTGTGTGTTGTAACAGTTTGCAACTCAGCAGTTTCCCTTTCCAGTCTGTTTTTGAAGTTCCTCTGAAATAAAATACTTTGTGATCACCCACTGAGCGTCCTGGAAAGTTGAAGTGTTCTGCTACAGGTTTCTCAGTCTTGTGGTTTTTGATGTGTGATTTGTGTCTGTTTATTCTTTGGAGGAGGCTCTGACCTCTTTGCCCTAGTAGAAAATGGAAGGAATAAGCACTTAATGGCATATACAATGTTCGAATATGAGCAAGTGAATGAGCCTGAGATGGTGCAGTTGTTGTTTATTACAGTATAACACGAGGGTCTTCAAGCAAAGGTGGCAGTCTTCAAGCAAAGGTTGGATACACACTTTTCTTGGATGCTTTAGGATGCTTTAGGATGCTTTAGGATGCTTAGGGCTGATCCTGCGTTGAGCAGGGGGTTGGACTAGATGGCCTGTATGGCCCCTTCCAACTCTATGATTCTATGAGAGCAAATACCCAAAACAATACAGTAAAATATTTTGAAACTTACCACTAACATAAAAAAAGAAATAAATTGTTATCAGTTGGAAAGGAAAATTGAATAAAAATTTTAAAAGCAAGTTAGGACTAAAAATGAAATTATCTAGATAACAGGTGGGGACTCCCCTCCCCCACCCTCCAGGCAGCCCTGCCAAGGCCTGGCTACTTGGGCAGCAGGAGCTGGCGGAGACTGACTCAGTCCTTCCCCCTGGCAGACTTGCTGAGGCCTAGCGAGGTTGCAGCCATGGCTGCTTGGGACAGGGGCTCCCTCCTTCCCCCACCACCACCGGGCCCACAGTCCCAGGCCCTCCCCCTCCCTCCTTGCATTGAAAAACATTGTTTTTTGTTGTTGCATGTCTTTTAATTTACTTTTTACAATATTTCTATAATACCAAAATAGGATTTAAGAAGTTTCACTGATGAAGTAAATGTTTAAGCAATAGTCTTATTTGGTAAACTTGGAATGTGGCATTCAACACCAATAACATAGATGCTAACACATTTGAAGAATTATAACACTTCCTGATGTTTATTACTATATAATTCATAATTACTTACTGCATTTTCAGCAAAGAAATTAGTATTAGCCTGTGTGAAATAGCACTGATTCAGCACTGATTAATTTGAATGTATTAATACTTAGCAGTTCCATCTGATGTGTTAATAGTCTAATTAGTTCAGCATCTTAAATGGCTGGGAAGGAGGGGGGGGGTTTGCAGATTTACCAGGACAGTGCATTCCCATTCCTTTTAAGAATGCAATAATATCAAGATTGTTAAAATGAGCCAAAAAATGTTACTACTGAGAGACTACTAGTCACAGCATTAGCATCTGACTTCACAAACCTGCTTGGATCCCATTTTTCCATCAACCACTAACTTCTGTTTTCCTGCTGATTCAACCCTGAATGCTGTGTTGGCTAACAACTCTCTCGCTGCTACTTGTTGTTGTTGTTGTTATTGTTGCTATTACTATTAGTGGTAGCAGTAGCAGTAGTATAGAAGAATTCCCAGGCCATCTGAGGATTCCCAGCAGTCTAGAAACACCAAGAACCATGTCACTGAAAATGGCACCACATGTTGACATTCTCCCTCTCTAATATGTAGCTAATATGCCTTGTATTCTTTACTCTTGATAACATTACTCAGTGTTTTCCTATCATTGGCTGCTGGTTGCAGGGGAAGGAAAACTTGTTATAATGATGTAATGACTAGGGATGGGTGATTTAGTTTGGAATGCTGATTTGAGTACTTTTCAGGTTTATCTGAGCCAAATCAAACATCCAAAGAGTTTAAAACAGGCAAATCAGAAAAGCCCAAATTGATT
Source organism: Paroedura picta (assembly GCF_049243985.1). Classification (NCBI taxonomy): domain Eukaryota; kingdom Metazoa; phylum Chordata; class Lepidosauria; order Squamata; family Gekkonidae; genus Paroedura; species Paroedura picta. The sequence goes on along the minus strand of NC_135369.1, from coordinate 92,816,574 downwards.
TGGGCTTGTTTTCGCTGATTCAACGGCTTGAAAATAAGTCCACCAAACAGCTGATCCTGGTCCCTTTAAATGCCCCTCTCCAGACCCTTCTCAGGCTGTGGAGATCTTGCTCTACACAGCCTGAGAAAGGTCTGGGGGGGGGGGAGCCTGTCAAACAGCTGATCCTGGGGATCAGCTGTTTATTGAGTTCTTTAAATGTCTCCTCCCTTCCAGGCTGAGCAAAGCCCAGTGTCTGCAACCTCAGAGAGGTCAGGATCAGCTGTTTGGTGGTTCTGGAGGCATTTAAAGGGACTCAGGTCTCTAGAGCCACCAAACAGCTGGTTCCCAGAGATCAACTGCCTGTTGCTATTTCAGCTGAATTGGTTTGGGGTTCCTGAATTTGCCAAACTCAAATCAATACACTGAATTAGTGATTCAATTGATTTGAGTTGTACCAAATCAGGAAACCTCAAATCTAAAAAGTACCAATTCCCCACCGTGTACATCCCTAGTTACAGTATGTTGTTATACACTACAGAGGAGGAAAAGGGAACTCAGCATTGCACTGCTGTATTTGTTTTTTTACAATAGTTAGTTTACTAGACTCCTGCTCATCTGGTGTTGAGCATGACAATGTTTCTGGCATTTTTTTTCTTACATGTTTTTTTCTTTCTATTAATTAATTTGGTTATTTGTTTTCAACATTAATGGGTAAGAGTTGATCTCAGCAAGTGACATACTAGCATTTGAACCAAATTTACCCTCACCCCCTAGCTCCAGACTCAGTCAGTACTAATGCTGACTTCATTTATCTTAGCCAGCACATTGAACAGTGCCAAGGTGTTACGTGTCCTCCTTCTCCCCCAACAAGCTGCTCTAGCAGTTAAGAATTTGGTTAATGCTGCTTGACACCAAGGGTGCCCCCCCAAACCCATCCATCCACTCAAATCCATAATGAACCAGCTTACCAACAGCCCTTCATCCTTATATGCCTCAGCATGCTTGTGGGTGCTATTACATTTTTATCCTGCTAGATTTTTAAAAGGCTATGGCAGGTATTCATAGTCCACTCCCCTATATTATGCTCACAACATCCTTGTAAGGTGGGTTAGGCTGAGAAAGTAACTGGCCTATGATTATCCAATGAGCTTAATAGCAGACTGGGTATGTTAACCTGCCTCCCCTGATCTAGTCAGTTTCTGACCTATATACCATACTGGCTATTACTGTGTTTCTGGCAACTACATCCTGATGATAAACAGAGTCAACTGGACTATTTGATCTGTGGAATTCAAAAGTTTTGATCATAGAATCATAGAGTTGGAAGGGGCCATACAGGACATCTTGCCCAATCCCCTGCTCTATGCAGGATCAGCCCAATGCATCCTAAAGCATCCAAGAATGAGGCTTTTTGCTACAATTACAGTCCTTGGAGGCAAGCGTGATTCCATCAGATCTTAGAAGCAGAAGAGAGTTGGCCCTGGTTAGCACTTGGAAGGACAACCTCCAAGGAATACCAGGGTCATGGTGCAGGGGCAGGAAATGACAAGCCACCCCTGAACCTCTCTTGCCTGGCAGCCAGACAGTCTTAGGATTTTTATATTGCACAGATGCCAAAGATAAATAAATCAATAGTCCTTGGAGGAAATTTCTGAAACTATGTTTAGTCACCACATTAACAAGTTGTGAGGGATGAGCTGGGAACAAAGGCACTATTTTTTGGATTGGAATTTACCTCCTCTGATCATTTATGCCTATATGAGACTGGATAGAGGGAGACCAACCAAAGAGTATATGGTTTTTGATATTGACAAAACTGGACACAGGTATAGCATGTGCCTTAGCAAATAGAAGATGAACATAATATCTGTTTGAGAATACTTAGAGAAGCATGTTGTGCTAATTTCCTAATGGTGCGGGCGGGGAGAAGTACTTCTGTTTTCCAATGCAAACAGCGGCTGAAAATCTACAAGCTGGATTGTACAAAAAAATAAAAGCAGTTGATGGGGTGGCTCTTCATCCTTCAGTAACCTCTTCTTGGGCAGTACATTTTATTTAGAAATGTCCCTGAATCCTTTTGATAGAGATGGTTCCAGATTTGAATGTTGCTTGTTCTTTTATTTTTCATGAGCAGAATTCTCCATGGTGGCTTAAAGAAATCTCTACACTTAAGAATCGAATGACACATTTTTATTAGAACTCCTTCTGCAAAACAGGTTCAGTCATTTCCAAGGAGTTATGTTTATTTTCCTTATGGTGCTTCAGTTCTGGCGAATGTTTGTAAACAAATATGTTGCATTTTAAAGGGACATATGGTTTCCATTTTTTTCACTTCTTAAAGTGACATATTTCTCTGTTAACTCTGCAGCTAAAAGTTGCCTTGGTATTATGAATAGAATGGCTTGTATTTATTTGCTACACATATTTTGAATTAATATACACAGTTATAATCTAGGGAGAATATTTCTAAGAAAGACAGCTTAAAATTGCTAATCTGCCTTCGGACTTTAGAGGGTGGAACAAATTGAGGAAGATCTGTCCACTGTCAATTCTAAGTTATATAAAAAGTTTAAACTTTCTGATAGGTTGTCATGCATTAAATACAAGTAGTTTATCACCTATGTATTTTCAAATGTTGCTGGATAGCTTAGGCTCTCATGATTTATTCCAAAATAGCAAAGTTGTGGTCATCAATGGGACATGAATAAGGTGGCTTAGAACGCCATATAGAAGTGGTGCTATAGGATGCTTCAATGACTGATGATTCCTCTGCACTTTGGGAGATATGCATTTCCCCTACTTGGACGCTGTCAAAGCAGATTAATTTCACAGTTCTTGTGCCTTATGCCCAGTGACTGATTTGTAGATTGCATTTTCTATATTCTCTATGAGCTAAAAAAAGAAAAAGAAAAAGGTCTCTAAACACTGTAATTAATGATGGTCTAGCCTGTTTGAATCATAGCCTATTTCTTAACACAATTAATATAAGACTAAAAAAAAATCAATATTAGAGGCCTTTGTGTGTTGCCACGCTACTCCCTTATCCTTTCCTCTTCACCTCTTAATAATTGGGGGAGGGATGGGATTTTTAGCCGCCATGTTAGTAGATTGATGTTTTAATGGGAATTTTAATGGGATTAGTTGTTGTGACCCGCCTCGAGCCTATCGGGAGAGGCGGGAAATAAATCTAATAATAATAATAATAATAATAATAATAATAATAATAATAATAATAATAATAATAATAATCCGAAGTATGTTTGCCTGTGACCAGAGAAAAGACCTTTTCTGGTGATGGTATCTTGTTTGTGAAACACATTCCTCACACTGATTCCGCACGGGCAGAAAAGGATGGCCAGCACCTATAGGGCAATGGGGCTAATTCCCACTGCCACACAACGTTGGCGCCGGCCCAGCCCCAGTCCTGTCTCGGTCCTGGCACACTTTAGGGCCTGTATTGCCCCGCAGCAAGGGAACTGTGTCCCCTGGTCTGTTGTGGAGGCCAGTGGGGCCTATCCAGCTACAGGCCCATGTGGACAGCTCTTCCCCCTCCTACAGCATCCTGGACAGAAAATGCCCCACTCGACTCCACAGTTCTTCATGACACTGTGGGGCTAAATGGGGCATTTTTAAATTTGCAAACAAAAAAACCCCACCGCCCCACCCTGACTGCCTCTGTGTGGAGGCAGTAATCCACCACCAAAAACGTCCCCTGTGGGGATGCAGGAAGTGGCAAGGCACATGGCCCCACCACCAACTCCTGTGTGATGGCCCGCCATGGCCACCACTGTGCAGAATTAGTATCATAGTGGCTATACTCTTATTAAGTTTTAAGCACCAAGTGTAGATCATGACTTGGATATCCTGGGCTAACCCAGTCCCATCAGATCTAAGCTAAGCAGGTCAACCTTGTTCAGTATTTGGATGGGAAATCACCAAGTAATACCAGGGTCATGACGGAGACAGAAAATGGCAAGCTACCTTTGAATGTCTCTTGCCTTAAAAAGCCGAATAAGGCTTGTTACACATCAGCTATGATGATAGCACACAAAAAAGTGTAGGGCTTCCAGGCTCCCAATAGGAGCAGGGGATCCCATGCCTCCAGGTCCAATCTTTCACTGCCACTTAGAATGGTAGTGAAGATTTTTTAAAAAATGCAGCCTCATGTATTTCCTGAAAGTTTTTAACCAGAAATGACAAATGGAAGCTCTAGGAATTGCAGGAAATGCAGTTTCCAGTGATTCCCAGAGCTACCCTTTGTCACTTTTGTTAAGAACTTCTAGGAAATATATGAGACTGCATTTTAAAAACATTCTCCTGCTACATGGCATTTCCTGTGATATTAGGATGCAACACTATGAGCATAGAATCCAAAGCAAGGGAAATTATAATACCACTCTATTCCACATTGGTTAGACCTCATTTAGAATATTATGTCCAGTTCTGGGTGCTGCAGTTCAAGAAGGATATTGAAAAGTTGGAACATATTCAAAGAAAGGTAACAAGGATGTTTGAGCACTATTTCAAGCACTTGTGGATTGAGGACAGGGCTTCAGCTTCCATCATGTTCTTCACAGTATCATTAGGAGTGCAGTTGTGTCAAACCTACGGTAGTGGTGAAAACTGATGACAAGTCACAGCTGAATTATGATAACCCTGCAGGGTTTTCAAAGCAAGAGATGTTCAGAGGTGGTTTGCCATTGCCTAATTCCACATCACAACCTTAGTATTCCTTGGAGATCTCCCACCCAGATACCACCCAGGGATGACCTTGCTTAACTTCCACGATCTGATGAGATTTGGTTAATGTGGACAATCTCAGTCAGGTAGTTAGACTTATGCCGATGGGAAAACAAGCAATTTCCCACTGTTTTAAGAAAATAACTTGGTTAGTTGAACCCAGTTCCAACCTGCGTCCTAGAGAATTCACCCATCCGAATCGGCCGTTCCAGGCCGATGCAGCCAGCGCCGCACCATGGGGGGGGAGGGGGGACGGAAGACGTGGGCACCAGTGCACAACTCTGCGCACACATGCAGGCAGAGCTCTGTGCCTGGCTCCACGCCTGCATGCGTGTGCCAACTGATGCACCGGCGCCCGTACCTCCCCCCCTCGCCGTGCTGGCTGCGTTGGCCTGGAACGGCTGATTTGGATGCCACTGCACACAACCCTACTTCTATATTCACATTTTAAAGCAGAACACAGTTTTTGTTTTTCAGTATTTTCTACCATTTTGAATACTGTTCTGGGAAAGAAAAACAACAGAAGTCCATTGCTTCCTGCCATTTATATCTGTTTTTATAGGCAGAAACAGTTGTGATTAGTACAGTTTTTACTGACTGGGTGGTATACTGCCAAAGTTACCTGTATGACATATTCAGCCCCTCTTACTCTATATGTCAAAACTCTGTACACTAAATCAGCAATGCGCTACACAAGCCTCACCCGTAATCCGTGAATTCAGGTCAAAAGTTTATGGGTGAAAGAAAGCACATTTCTGGTTTTGCAGACACATACAGTAGAGAAATTACTATAGATCTTGCTAATTTTATCCAAAGATTAATTGTCTTCATTACTAGAGGGGGGAAAATCCTCATTTTTCCACTCATGTATCTTTGCTTCCATTTCAGAAATTGAATTTGGCTATGCCCTATCTATCTGATTAAAGAAATTGCTGCTATCAGGATTCTTTTTGCCATTATAGGCACTTAAGACTGTAATGAATTTTTCTGTTAGACTTTCATTTGATCTTTGGTAAAACTTCAGGCAAGATAATTGCATTTCTCACATACATGATAGGCATGTCAACAATATGGCTGAGGAAGACAGGTGCTAAAGACAGACAGTTATATAGAAGCACATCTGGAGGCCATACTTGTGACCACTGTATGGAGGTATTGAAGAAGAAGTATTGGTTATTATATACTGTATTTCTCTACTAGAAGGAGCTTCTCTCCCCACAACAGATACCCTGTGAGGTGGGTGAAGCTGAGAGAGCCCTGATATTACTGCTTGGTCAGAACAGCTTTATCAAAGCTGTGGCGAGCCCAAGGCCACCCAGCTGGCTGCATGTGGGGGAGCGAGGAATCAAACCCAGCTTGCTAGATTAGAAGTTGGTGTTCCTAACCACTACAGCAAGCTGGGTGGTGATGGTTGTCTCTCCGTCAGTTCTCTATCACTGCATTCCTATGAGCTATAACTCAGGAGTGGTACAGATGGTAGCCTTTAGTATTAGGAAGCAGAGCAAATGCATTAAAACATTGTACATTGTCCTACTGAATACATTTCTCAAGGCATCTTGCATCAACAGACAAGTGCATAACACATTATCAGTGGTCTACTAAAACACATTCTAATGATCTCTCAAATCTTCTTTCCTAACATGGTCTTTCTCATAGAGAGCCAAATGCACACCTCTAACGCACACTGTTAAGGTGCCCAAATTGCATGTCAATGGCACAGTCTAATGCCTTATAGCTGGGTCACCATTGACAGAATGTAGTATGCCTCCTCCCTATAAGAAATAACAGAATATGGGTGGAAATAGTATGGGAACCATGTTGGTTTGTTGTAACAAAATGAAAAAAAGGAACAAAAACCCAACCTGAGAAAACAAGTCAGAAATCCAAAGGTTGGGAAGCAAGTATATATTAAATCTAAATAAATAAATAAAATGATTTAAGAAGATTAAAAACAACATTAAAACATAAGATAGTCTGTGCAATAAACAGTGTCAATTATTCTCTTGACAGATATTTTCTTGGATTTATTCTCCTTCCTCTGCTGTCTCCAATCCTCTCCCCCCCCCATTCAAGAAAAGAGGCTCCTGCTGCACTTGGCTCCCCTATTATGAGGTTCCCTAATCACATGCAGAACACTTTTTGTTTCAATGGGGAGGGGGGGATAGAAGAAGACCCGAGTTCAAATCCATCTTGTCAGGACATCCCTGCAGTCTCCCCTCTCCTAGAAAAGAACCCTCCCAGAGGTCCACCCAGTAGACACCTGATATCGTGGAAACCACTCCCCTTCACTCGTGGGTCCCACCCTTACTTACCGCAAGCCAGAGAGAGATTGGCATGCAGTGCCCGCAAGCAACCCAGATGGGGATGAGCCTTCTCAGAATGTGGGGCTGCTTGCGGAACCACTTGCAGAGCCAAGGGAAGCTACAGCTTCTCGAGGGAAAGCGATGTTGCTGGCAGAGCCACTCAGGGAGATGTGGCAACTCCACCTGCTTCATTAAAAACTAAGAGTGAAGCCAATCCAGTGTGGAGTTTTTCTTCTGAAAACCAAGGTGTCCAGCCCAGTCTAGGCACTCCAGGGGACCACAAAAACCCTTACAGATTTGAATTCAGCAGGATCCACAACAGAATAAACAAAGTGCAGAATCTGCTCTGGTTGGTGGTATAAGAATCATAAAATGTGCAGCTTCCTATTTATAATTTCAGATGTAAAACTCACAATCAAAAATCAAAGAACCACCATTCTGTCCAGGGCCAAGATTCAATCCTAACTATGCATCTTCATGTGTAAATCAAAATAAAGTGATTTGCAGATAAGTCTCTATCTGTGAGATTTTTATATACAAAGAAAGAGGGAGAGTGTGAGCAATGGGTAGAAAGGCCTAGTTTGTGACATTTTAATGGAAAAGTCAAAATATACAGATAAGCATATGATGGGTGATGTGATGGTTCCTGCACATGGAAATGTAACTAGAATGATAAAATAGGCACTATATATAAAATACCAGATGTACCTTAAAACATGCAAGGTTTTCAAAACACAATTTCCCCCAGAATATTCTATTTGTCTTTAAGATGTTGCCAGGTTGGATGATGAGTTTACTGTAGACTCTGTGCTGCTTACAAAGGAACAGTGAATAGAAGTAATTCAATATGTGTTACTAAAGTGAGCAAGAGGAACTAGTTTTAGCAATGTTTTTCAGTAACCTTGTTGTACCTTTCTAGTAATATATATTGTTAGAACTATTGCTACCATTCTCACATGAAGAATATAAATGGAATACATTAGGGAGTAGCCTCCTCCTTACACCCATGGAAATTTAGGCAAGATCCAAACCTATGTATCCTATGTAGTAGAGTTTGTATGTATGCATGTGTGTGTTTTAGTTAGAAAGAGTAAACATTCAGTAGTGAATAGCACTGACTTATCAGCACAAGTGATTTCTTTTTTTCTTATTGCTTCCTTTGTTTCTACAGAACTCAGATTCAGGATGCATTTAAAAAACAAAGAGTCCAAAGAGTACTACTTCATTTCTTACAATATCAATATATTTAATTCTTAACATGGTCATATCTGTGGTTACTTAAATGAGAAAACAGGAGCCATGAATGGACAAGGCGTATCTTTTTACAAACCTGAGAAATGCCTCAGCATTGCAGGGGGGAAAAATGAAATCATTGTTTTTAATGGGGCATTAGCCCCCACAAATAGATGTAGGGCCTGTAAATTTAAGAAATAATCCTTTCAGTGACTGGGACCAGAAGTACCCCAGTAGACTTCACTTGAAAGCTGGGTCTTCAGGGAGAAGAAGAAGGAGAAGCTATTTCATTAGCTAATACATGTGGCTAAAGACCATGAAGGCACTTTAAACAGCTCAAGAGACTGAGACTTTGGCTTGTTTTATATAAATTGGAAATGCTGTCTTACTCACTGATGAAAGATGCTTGAAAACAAAATGAAATCTGGAAGTCCTTCTGGTTGGGCTCCACAGAAGTGAAAAGGTTCTTAGAGTTTGTTGTTAATTAACTTGGTAGCCTTCTCACACAGATAGTCCTTGTTTTGTAGCCTAATAGTTGTGTCACCTGCCTGTAAAAGGCCATTTCCAGTGCTTTTTGGAACCAGCAACCACCTGGCAATTTGCTATATCTGACTTGTATGATTCACTCAGGTCTAACTGCTTGCTGCTGTTTAACAGCAACCTCCCCGTGAAAAACAGTGTGTAGTTGTGGTTAGAACATTGCCCTGTGCAATGCATTTCTAGTTAGTACCAGAAGTGATGTCATTGCATGACAACAAAGATCATCACCGTCCCTCTTTTGCTGACTTACTTCTGCCCGTCAACCAGATGAGCATCACAAAGTATCAGCAACAATAATCAAGAGTTTGCCTGCCATTACTGGGCACCTGGTAAGCCTATATCTTATCCAGGAGCCTAACAAGAGCCAGTGCTCCTAAAGGAATGATAAATGTTTGTTGTCACAGCCCTAGTAAGAAAACATAGATATGTCAGGTTTGCTGCCCATTTTCATTCATCTCCTTATTCACACTGATTTAGACATTTAGCTTGGCCAAAGGGAATATCATAGTACCTTAGAGATTGTGTTAGGAACCCTGCAACTTCAGAACAATGAACTGATTTACAGACATATGCAAAAGAAAGTATGTGACTGGTTGAGGTAACTCAGCAAAGTGAGGATTTGAACCTGGGTCTCCCAGATTCTCGTTGGAGGGAAAGTTTAATGAGAAAATTAACTAACAAGTACGTATGTAGAGAACCTGTGAATGCAGGGGAAGGATTAGCCTCTGGTGACTGAATTGTATAATTTTCAGGTGCACAGGACTGCACAGTCAGTGAAGCATAATCCTGGACTAGAGGGATTATTGAGTTAACCCAACACAGATGCTCTTTCATTTTCAATAGGTTAGATTTGGTGTGAAAGTGGTGTGAAATAGGTTAGATTTGGTGAAAAAGTCAGATTTTAACATTGGTAAAGCGGGACACCATTGACCGGGGGTTCTTGATTAAAAATTTGGTCTATATGGAGCAACAAATAGTTTCATAGAACACATAGAACGCAAAAATAGTATTGTAATATATATATATTTTTAATTTCAACATAAGTACAAAAGTGGGACAATCTGATCACCTTATGTGAAAGGCAGATCCTTCACCTTTGAACAGATCACAGATTTGGAGGAAACTCAGCATTATTCATAAAATGTTCTGATTATAAATTATTGCGGAGTGGCTGCATTAGTCTAACAAAGAGGTGTTTTGTGAAAATTTAAAGACTGACACCTTCCTTAAAGCTAAATTTCACTTTACTATATGCATCTGATGAAAGTATATGTTTAAGTAAACTCACATATAAGCCGACCCGCAAAGAAGCCGAGGCACCCAATTTTATCACAAAATCTGGGCAAACTTATTGACTCTTATAAGATGAGGGTGGGAAATGCAGCAGTTACGGGTAAATTTACATGAATTGAGGCACCAGTAGGTTAAATGTTTTTGAATATGAATTTCAAAGAAAAACAGTAAACTAGCTCTGTAAATGCAAAAGAGGGCCAGCAAACTAGAGCAGAACAACAGTACCCGAAGTTGGCAACCTACTACAAGTACAACAGCTACCAAACTGGGAGAATGGACTACTCTAACTACAACTGCAGTGCCCCCTGAACAAAACACTGAAATAAAGAACTGTAAAATTCAACACTGAAAGAACTGTAAAAATCATTTTTAAAAGAAACATAACCCCAAGAAGAAAAGGCAAACAATGCTGTCCCTCAGAGAAAAGAAGAAACACTAGGAGAAACAATAAATCCCAAAGCACCCCCAAAACTCACATTACCCCACCCCACAGAAACCAAAATAATAGTTTGGAAGAAGTGAAGGCAAAAGGAAAAAAATGATCAGAGTCCCTCAGTCAAACCAAGCAGCCAAAGCAATCAAGCTTCAGCTTGCAGGAGGTTTGCAAAGCAATGTAACAATTGGCTGGCTGGGAGCAGGCTGTTAGTTCAATTACCGTATATACTTGCGTATAAGCCGAGGAGGACATTTTCAGTGTGAAAAAAGGTGCTGAAAAACTCGGCTTATACACGCATATATACTGTACATTTATTAGTGTTGGAGGCGGTAAAGAGTCTGTTTTGTTATGAATAAAGGCTAAAGAATTTCCTTTGAATACAGGCTGTCACCCTTAAAGCCTGTTCATTATGCTTACTAAAATATGATTTGTATCTAAAGAATCAACTAGGAATTTACTACGAACTTTTACACATTGTATTTCTACAAAATATGAATGCTGCAGTCTTAAACATACCTAGAAGCAAGCCCTGTTAAAAGCCATGACCACCTTACTTCTGCATAAAGCAGATTCTGAAATGGAAATATCTGCTGTTAGATTTGAATTTGGCTTTAGAATGAACAGCGGTTAGACTGTTGTCTTCGTGTGGATCAGTAGCCAGTTCTGGGGGAATGCCACATGCCTGCAGATTGCTTAGGATCTTGCATAGAATGCTAGACCAGGAAGATGTAGTGTGGACTAGGAAGGTGACTCATAGCTCGTTTCGTATTCTGAAACAAGAGTGCACACTCAAGATCACTTAACGCAAATGAATTCTGTCAAGTGGTAAATGCCAAATATGTACTCTGTAAAACATGTAGCCTGATCATGCATTTTAATAAAACAAAAATAAAACCAAAGTGTAGATCACGCAAGACAGCTTTGAAGTAATTGAACATGAAGGCAAATTGTGAGGGTTGTACTTGAGTTATTCTTTTCCAGTTAAAAATCAGAAGGCAGAACATGCTAGCAGACCTTGTACCTCGTCAGGGGGACTTTCCTGCTTCTCCTTTCTGTTGAAGCCTGCTGGGTCTTCCTCAAATTCTGTTCCTGAGGGAGGGGCCTGCAATGAGATTCCAAAGCAACCTTTTTGCCCAGTTACTTTTCCTGTACTCTTCTTACTGATGGCTCATGCTGGCATGTTTTCACTTTTGGTCTCTGGCCACAGAACCAAACTGAGTATTAACTAAGGAAAACAATCATCGAATCATAGGGTCGGAAGAGGCCATATAAGCCAGGGGTAGTCATCCTGTGGTCCTCCAGATGTTCATGGACTACAATTTTGCTGGCAGGGGCTCATGGGAATTGTATCCATGAACATCTGGAGGACCACAGGTTGCCTACCCCTGAAGCCATCTAGTCCAATCCCTTGCTCAATGCAGCATCCCTGAAAAGTGCTGTAATTGCTTGAAGACTGCCGGTGAGGGGGAGCTCACCACCTCTCTAGACAAACAATTCTATTGCTGAATTACTCTGACTGTAAAAATCCTACCCCTGATATCCAGCTAATACTTTTTCGTCCATGAATAACCCCAAGTTCTGTCTTCGGCTGCCAACAGTAACAGCTTCCTGACAGGCTGGTGTAATGGTTAAAGAACAGCAGACTCTCATCTAGAGACAAGTTTGATTCCCTTCTCCTCCTCCACATACAGCCAGCTGGATGACCCTGGGCTAGTCACAGTTTCCTTAATGCTGTTCTCACAGAGTAATTCTGTTAGAGCTCTCTCAACCCTACCTACCTTACAGAGTGTCTGTTGTTGGGAGAGGGAGGGAAAGGTGTCTGTAAGCTGCTTTGGGACTTCTTCAGGTAGTGAAAGGGCAGGTATAAAGCACAGCTCTTCTTCTTGGGGATGCCAAAGGCAGTCTTTGACTGCAGTGCAATTCTGCCTGTCTTTTGAGATAACTAGATGTTGGCCTCTACAAGTGATCGTTTTAATAACTTTAAAAATTGTTCCCTTTTGATCCTTTGAGTGGGGGTCAGGAAATCATAAGATCTTCTGCCATGAGAATTTAGATCTATTTCACTAAATACTATGGAGCTTCCGTTTTGGTATTTCACATATTTTAGTTCCAAACTCATTTTACTAGGAAGTTTGACCTGATTGGCAACCCTAGCTGCACCTCATGGCAGTAGGGCAGTATGACGTCCACCAGTACTACACTTATGCTGCTTATTTTCCAGCTTTTTGAGCTTCACAGGAGAGCTTGTGTGCCACTGTGCAGCTGATGAAATGGGTCCCTAAAGCTTTGAATAACAGTTACATAAATATGGGACTGGACAGAGCACTACAAAAGCACTTTTCATTCAGAGAGCTTTCTTTTCATCTGAAAATTTCCATTTTGTTCTTGCAGTCTGGAATGATTAGTCTTTCAAGTCAAACAAGTAGTCATAATTGCATTCAAAGCCATTATAGAGTGCTTTAAATCACAGGAAACTATATGTATACAAATTCATGTTTTGACATCTGTTTTGCTAAAATTGCTGTGTTATTTGGGTTAGTTTGGTGCAAGAAAAGGAGAAACTGGTAGAAAATATGTGCATTTTCATCTTTCAGAAATGTTTTGTCTGATTTTCCCCCTCCTTAAACATTCAGCTGTTCCTTGTCATGACTAGCCTTAGTAGAGATTCATCAATTGTAGGAAAACTGGCTAATAACAGGAGTGCTTTATCAGAGAACAACAACAATAAGAATATGTCTACTACAGTAGAATATTCGTATAACCTACTTCAGAATGTGTGTGCATATGGTCAAAAGGTATCAAGGCTATCCACTCTATTCTGTTCTATCTCATAACTCAGGAACCATTACTATATATATATATTTAATTCCCTTGCTGGTTGCACGTTTTTATGCTTTTTAGAGCCTTTATCCACTCCAGTTCTCCTACTCCCCTGCCCCAACAGTAGACAACTGTTTTTCAACTCAACCCCATAATGCATTCTGTGGAGGTGGGATTTTCTGCCCTTCGCACTCTGTCTGAGAAATTTAATACGCAATCCTGCAGTGACTCAAGGAATAACTTGTAAATGATGAATTTTAGTAAAAGAGAGTGCAGTCCCTCAACAGAACAGGCACACTATTTTAAAAAAACCAACAACTAGAAACTATGATGGAAAAGCATCTATGATGGAAAACCTTTGAGGCACAGGCCAGATTCATAGCTTGCATTTGCCATCATGGTGAGTAGCAGCGGTGTACCAAAGGGAGTTCAGGGGAGGGCGACTGCCCTGCCCTGCCCCACCTCAGGTACCCTCCATGATAGCGGGTTCTTTTGTCCTTCCAGACTCCAAAGCTGGTCTTGCAGCTCATGCTTCACATTTGGCAGATTTTTTAAACTCTGCTTTAGTGTCCACCTTTCCCTCTCACACCTGGATGCAAGGGAAGGTTTGTGGGTTGGCCAAATGTAAGGCTCTAAACTCCAGTACCTTTCATTTCCCTCTTGCATGTGCCTGCAAGGGAAGGTTTGATTTGCCCTGAAGGGGCATAAAGCACCAACCACTGACTGGATATCAGGGGTAGGATTACTTTAGCGGTAAATAAACAGGATGGGTAGAGACTCGCTGATAAAGGAGTGTGGAGATCGCTTGCAAGGATGGACCCCGCAGAGGTGGACTTCAGGCATCTCTCTCTCTCTCTCTCTCTCTCTCTCTCTCTCTCTCTCCATACACACACAGAAACAAACCATCCACCTGAGAGGCAAACCAAAGATGCCTCAGCCCCCCACCCTGACTTCTGAGAGGGGGAGTTGCTGTAGTGTGCTTAATTAAATTAGGCATTCTGCAGATAGATTCAGGTGGGTAACCATGATGGTCTGAAGCAGCACCAACTATATATGAGCTCTGTGGCAACATTAAGATCAGCAAAGTTTTATTCTGAGTATAAGCTTTCTTGTGGGCACAAACAAAAGCTTAACGCCAGAATAAAACTTTATTAGTCTTAAAGGTACCCCTGGACTCAAACTTTTTCTTATGGGTTTTGAGTTGTGCATTTTGTTTGCAGTGAGCTCATGCCTAACAGACCATTGAGAGCATTTCATTGGAATCCACTGCTCTGGTAAAGCATTAAAGTTGCTTATTGCAGTTATACTACAAAGGCAAACTACTAAATAAGAAGCAAGTGGCAAGCCTACCTCTGAGAGTTGTCAAATGCCATAAGGTGGCATGGTGTTGGAATTCCACCTTCTAGTTTTAAGGTAGCAGCTGCCCCCCCCCCAATAAATGGATTGGTAAAGCGGTACACCATTGGCTGGGGGGGTTCTTGATTAAAAATTTGATCTAAATAGAGCAACAAAAGTTTTATAGAATGCATAAAATGCAAAAACAGTATTGTAATTAACAGTATTGTAATTGTAATTATAATTATAATTATAATTATAATTATAATTATAATTATAATTATAATTATAATTATAATTATAATTATAATTATAATTATAATTATAATTATAATTATAATTATAATTATACATACATACATACATACATACATACATATTTAATTTCAACATAAGTACAATTTACCAGGTACCCCCAGATGTCCCTCCAAAAGTGGGACAATCAGGTCACCTTATACTAATCCTCCCCCTCAGCAAGGTGCACACAATGCCTTACTGGGTGAAATGTCTTGGAGCTGTTTTAAGCCTTCATGGGGATGTTAAAAAATTATCTGCCCTGGCCACCATATAGGCTAGGTAAGTGTAATTCTTGGCCTTCAGGAACAGATTCTACTTTTTCTCCCCAGATTTGTATTTTATATTTCCCCCTGTAATGTCGCTATTTATAGTTCACATAAGCTATAAGAAAGGTGGGCTTATTAATATTGTAAGTAACAAAAATAAATACAGCAGCTTACATAGTAAAATTGGTCAGTGATTAAAAGA
Organism: Paroedura picta; assembly: GCF_049243985.1. Taxonomy (NCBI): domain Eukaryota; kingdom Metazoa; phylum Chordata; class Lepidosauria; order Squamata; family Gekkonidae; genus Paroedura; species Paroedura picta. Next base: position 92,801,130 of record NC_135369.1, on the reverse strand, counting down.
TTTCAAAGTTAACCCTACATCTTCATTGGCTCTTTTTTATTATTTGAGGGCCCAGGCAAAGGTCTCGATGACTTCTAATTCTTGAAATTGCTTAGTAGTGGCTGCTATTGGAGACCTCTTTCTGCTGCTGCTTTATTACTCTATGCAAACATGAAAATGTGCACTGTGTACCCCAAGTAACTGATATCTCATGTAGCCAAGCAATTGTCAATAAAGCCCCTAAGTCAGGGGTAGTCAAACTGCAGCCCTCCAGATGTCCATGGACTACAATTCCCATGAGCCCCTGCCAGCGTTTGAAGTCCATGGGCTAAAGACACACCTATTCTCCAGCAGTTGCCAGTAACCTTTTGAAAGCAAACAGGAAGCAGCATTGCAAGACACTTGACACTGTCTCCCTCCAGAATCCAGTCATTAAACAAGGTGATTCCATGTAGCTATCCTAGTTGATTAACAGGTAACAGATTAACAGATAACTTGAAGTTGATAGCCACAAAATATTCAAATTTTTCTGATATAGATTTTGAATGAAAAAAATTAACTTGAAATCTGAATGCTTTAGACTTAGTTCTGATTGTTTCCATTTTGGTATGTTTCATATGAAATCATATTAAGTCAAATACAACTTGCTTTTGTAATATTATTTACTTTATTTATTATTATAATATTATATTTCTATACCGCCCTCCCCGAGGGCTCAGGAAACAGGAAAGGATAAAATTAACATATAGTAACAGGTAACAGTAACAGTAATAATATTATAACAATAATAACTTAAGATCATAATAATAACATTATGAAATAGAAATTGTGAGAGCTTCAGCTCAGTTCTTACTGGACCCAGTGGGTAACCAATCAATGTTGGTCGTGGGGGGGGGAGCTTGGGGGCCAACTGGAAGCGGTGGTTTGGTCGACCTCAACCAAGTGCCTGGCAGAGGAGCTCCCTTTTGCAGGCCCTGTGGAACTGTCTAGGTTCTGTCAGTACTATAAAATACTGTCAGAAACTAAATGCCATTGCACGTCAACTATCAAATATTTACTAGTCTTAGAGAGTAACCCTAAACAGGTCTACTCAGAATCTAAATCAGGTCTACTCAGCGGGACTCTCAGAAAAGTGTTTTTAGGATTGCCCTGTAAAACACCATCCACTGACATTCATGACATATCAACAATTTTCAAACTACCTTTTGAAGAACTTCAGTAACTGACTGTTTTTGCTAACTGAGTAGAACAACTGCAAAGCAGCTTTGGAAATCCCCCATCCATAGCAGATTACTCAATATCTTCTAACACAAACACCATTTTTCTCTATGAACTTAGAATATGCCCCAGAATATTTGCCATGCACAACGAATGATTTCTGTGACAGTTGTGCAGGGGTTCATTGGAAGATGCCAATGTGGAAACTGTTCCCTGAAAGAAGGAGGTGTGGAAACCACTGTAATGTGTCAAGGCATGTATTGCCTTTATTTATATTGTCAAATATTAAATAACATTGCCCATTGACTACTGAATAGTGCCATATATCAGCTGTCAGATATCAAATTCTGAAATCAACTATTACTTGGTGTCAGCTACATCTGTAACCAGTGTCTGGGAAGTACTCAACTAAGCAGTGCACACTTGGAGAACATCCATCATCAACTTCTGCAAAGTAGAATGTTGAGGGAACTGTTATGAGGGGAATTTATTTTAGCTCTAATATAAAACTGTATTCCCCACAGTTGCTTTCTGTTTCTAAAATAAAATTATCAATCTATTTACCATTTTCTTCTAGGGAAAATTGTCCAGCTCCTTTGTTAATGCCTTTCTGTATCTTCCCTAGCTGAAGAATATAATATTGAGATAAGCTACCCAGAAATGCACACAATACTCTAGACGGCTGTTTTAGTAACACACACCTTCCTCTGCTCCAGGAGAAAACTGTATTGCCACTTCCTGTTTTCTGTAGCCACTTGTTCCTTTCAACTTATTTCCTGGGCAAGGACGCTATTTGAGCAGAAGCTGCTTCAATGAATAAATGACATCATGCTTCCTCTGAATGGCAGAGGGAAGAGAAGGATTTCCTTGAGTTGCAGAGCCTCAACCAAAAAAGGGTTTGGAGAGAATTATTTTCATAAGTGTCTGGCTCCTGCCTACAGATCAGGACTAACCCCTGTCAGCTTTGCATTCCCTCCATGGATTATATAATGAAAAAATAACCCTTTTGGGGGGGGGGGGTGGATGGGGACTGATACGACAATTGACACTTAGAAAAATCTGAGTAGACACATTTTAGAAACCAGCAAGAGCTTTTTTATTTGAAACCTTTCAATAACTGGAAGTAAATAAATACAAGGGAGGGATTGAGGCAGAATAATGATACTTCTTGATTGTCCCCGGGAGAAATAGAAAGCAGAATTAAAAGTTAAAATGATCCACCAACACAGATTTCTTTAGTCAGGCAGTACTCCTCCCCCACTCCAATACAATACAACATTGATGTTAAGGATCATTAAATTTATTCTTGGATGGATATGTCTAATTACAAAGGGATAACTATCTTGGTTGTAGCAAAATAAAACAGAAGTCCAAAAGTAACACACAGCCAAAAGGCATCTGGCTCAAGTTTTGCTGAACATAAGAATAATATACTTCAGCACTACCCCTCCTTATACTGCAAGATTATTAAGTATTCCAATATTATTATGTTATTTATATGAACTGTGAAAACAACTAAATGAGCATAAGATTAAATTAACTGTGCACAGCATCCCAGTACTATTTCCAATTGAGCTATAGCCTTATGTGTGTTGTGTCTAGAACAATTTACACAAAACAGGTGAATAATGAATAAAATATCTTCTTCTAAACTTAGAATAATTTGTCATCCTTATGAAACGGCAATTATCAGACCTTATTTCTTCAGGTTTATTGAGGCAATTAGAAGAATGTTCAACCGGCATTATTATTTCTAATTCTATATTCCAAGAGGTGGGTGGTTTTGAAACTTCAACAACCAAATCTATTTGCGAAGTCTGTTATGAATTGACTTATATCAGAAACATTCAAAATAGCTTACACAGCCTTTTAAAATTTCCTTGAGTCCAGAGGATTTCACTTGTCAGTTTCTATTTGCTTTAGTTATCTTATCAGAGACTGGGATTTTGGATTTGCATACATTTTTAGCTTAAGATGTAATGATCGCAGAACTACTGTCACCTATTTTTCTGCCTGACTATGATTGCTCTTTCACAATTTTTTAAAATCTGTTGCTGCTTCCTTTCCAGTTGAAGCACTCTCAAAAGTTGCTTCTAGATGGGTTGCTTTCTTCTATCTTTTCTCTATTGTTTCAAAATTGGCAAGCCATGCTTTTCTCATCTGTTGGAGTGGAAAGTGTGCTGTTGAACCAGCTGCTTGCTTTTGGGAGGGATTGAGCAGGTGACTGCAGACCAATTAAAGGCATACCTGGATGAAGTTTCAGTACTGGAACTTTCCGATCCAGCTTCTGGCCCAGCCATAGGGTAGAGATGGCACTGGTCGCTCTATCGGAAGAACTCCAAAGACAACTGGACCAAGGTGGGTCCATGCTGCTGGTACTGCTAGATCTTAATGCAGCATTGGACACAGCAGATCATGGGCTGCTAATTCACTGCCTTGCTAATATGGGGATATGGGAGCCAGCCTTACAATGGCTGATCTCTTTTCTCGAAATCAGGGACAGAGGGTTGCTATCAGGGAGGAACAGTTGCACCACTGCGAACTCCAGTGTAGGGTTCTATGAGGCACAATTTCTCCCTGATTCTTTTTAACAACTTTATCCACCCTCGAGGCCAGATTGTCTGAAGGTATGATCTGGGTTGTCACCAATATGAAGATGATGCCAAGCTCTATCTGTTAATGAGTGGCTGACTGAATATGCCCCTTGAATCATTGGCTGGGTATCTAGAAGCCATGGCAGAGTTACTCCAGCAATGTTTCCTGACGCTTAACCCCTTGAAAACAGAGGTCCTGTGGTTGGGCAAGAAAGGATCAGATGAAGAAGTACACCTTCCTACTCTTGACAGGGTGAAGCTTCAGCTGGTGCACACTGTCAGGAACTTGGGAGTTATTTCTGACACCTCCTTATCTCTGGAGGCACAGGCACAGGTCACCAGGCATTTTTCCAGTACGTCAGGCAAAGGCACCCTATCTGGCCCCAGAACACGTAGGCACAGTGCTCCATGTGACTGTCACCTCCAGGCTAGATTACTGCAGCTCAATCTACATGGGCATTCCATATCAGGTTTAAGGTGTTGGTTTTAACCTTCAAGGCCTTATGTGGTCCTTGACCTGCGTACCTGAGGAACTGTCTCTCTGTATATGCCCCTCTGAAGAGCTCATCGCTCTGCAAATTCCAACATGCTGGTGGTCCCTGACCCTAGAGTTGTGCACTTGGCCTCAACTAGGGCCAAGGCTGCCGATGGAGATCCCAAAGTTCTGAAGGGTCTGCAAAATGGTTTTCTTCCATCAGGCATTTGGTTGAGGCCAAGGTCTCACTTCTGCCATCTGAATGGGTCCCTCTGCCTAATCCCCTACCCAGGCTTTGCCTGAGCCATTCTCCCCCATCTAAATTAGGCCAAGAATTTAATTTCCAACCACTGTAATCTCAGATCCACGAGGGTACTACTTGACAGACTAAGGGATTGACTGAATAATATTTTGTAGATATTTTTTTTTGCATTGAGATTTTTTTCTTTTTGTTATAAATTGCCCCCAGACCTTTTTGGATAGGAGCATTTCAGAAATCCAATCAATAAGGGAGCTGTCTCTGTGCATGGTCTTCTAAAGGTTAATCCGGAAGGGAGCAGTTAACCCTGTAAACTGAGCTGTCTATATAAAAGGTCAGTAGGGTCTTGAAAAATGCAGTGACAAAAGGAAGGGAAACTTCTGTTCCCCATTAGCCCATATAGGAAAAATGGGTCACCACTCTACTGACTGCTGTGGCATCTATCTTGCTCATGTGTATCAAGGTCTGCTGGATGTTCTATTTGATAGGTGGATTAAAGAGTTTTGAGCTAGGCCAACTCTTTATGTGGCTGAAATAGGCCAGGTTATTTAATATAGATAGGAGGAAATGATAAGCACTTAAAAATATTATTTATTACATTATATCTCCCTTCCTTGCAGCTAAAGACAGTTTACAACATTATGCAACATTGTAAGGATATTTATGATAAATTCATCATCTGTTTTATCATGTGGTGATTCTGGGCAGGAATGCCTTTGGTTCTGAGAAGCATCAAACAAACCCTAAGTTTCCTGTGTAGCGTCCTGGAAGAGGGAGTTGATTCTGGGCACTTTTTGGCATAGTTCATGTACATGTGAGAACAAAAAAAGTTGACAAATCAATTGTTTTTAGAGCTAGGAAGATCTTGCCAAAATGAAGATAGCTTTGAAAGTCTATATGGCACAGCCCAGCTTTAAATAGATAATATTTTTGTAACATTGATCAGCTATTTAAATAAGCCCAAGCTTTGGTTATCTGATGTTCTTATTTAGGGGAAGTGCTGGGGTCAACACATTTCTTTCCTGGGAGCTATACTTGATGATACTTTTTAAAATAAAGCTATTGGTCCTAATCAAAGCCATCTGAAATCATTAGCATTGTTTATACCTGAATTTATTCTCCATATCCAACAAGTTCAGTGAAGTGGATTTGAAGTTTCATCACTATCACCATTTCATATTATTGTTGAACATTTGGATACTCCTAGTCATTGTTATCATATCATTTTTCTGTGCTGGCTCTGAGGGCAGCCCTTATTTACAAACCAGTATTTTCAGGAATAAATTACTCTGATAAATGATATAGAGCTGAATAATCCGATAAAATGAAAATTGGGGGAAGGAGGAAAATATCAGTTTGGGAACCCAAGTTGTACCTATTTCACTATGCATGGATGACAATATGGGTATTAGAGAGATTTCAGTGTCAGGGTCTTGAATACAGGAGTCTAATCTGATTCAGGTTCCATTATGTAAAATTCACTGCTTAATGAAGCTATATAAACTTATTCCTGTGAGGAAAAACACCCTGATTTCCTCCCAAGGGTTAATGTGAATACTAGTGTGCCTACTTCATCTTGCAGGTTCCTGTTATTGCACCTCTCTGCCTACACCATCCTCATCTTTCAATGCTGGATTCAGGAATGTGGTAACTGGCTAATCACGGGAACCTGTAGTCAGCTGTGTAGCCAGGTGGGAGGGTGGACAGGAGTGGTGTTGTCATCTCTTAGAGCAGGGGTAGTCAACCTGTGGTCCTCCAGATGTCCGTGGACTACATTTTTCATGAGCCCCTGCCAGCATTAGCATTTGCTGGCAGGGACTCATGGGAATTGTAGTCCATGAATTGACCCAAAGGGACTTAAATCTTTAGAAGCTGGCAGATGGGGGGGGGGGCAACAAGAGGACCAGTCAATAAAGTTTCCCAAGGAACAGAGCCCCATTCCTAACAAGTAGAGCAAGCCAGGCACTACTGCCACGCAAAAGTGGCCTCTAATCTGGAGAATGGGGTTCGATTACCCACTGCTCCATATGCAGCCAACTGCGTGACCTTGGGCCAGTCGCAGTTCTCCGAGCTCTTTCAGTCCCACCTACCTGACAGGGTATCTGTTGTGAGGAGAGAAAGGAAAGGCAATCATCAGCTGCTTTGAGACTTCTTGAGCTAGTGAAAAGTGTTGTATAAAAACCACTTCTTCTTAAAAAGGACAAACAGTTTGGGGTCTAATGGCCCCAGGCAGAGCAGATTCAGTGATCAAGATTCGATGCCCTACAGATGCTGTGATTAGTTCCTTTACAATGTCAAGCTAAACCTTGCTACTTTATTGCACCTTGCTACTTTACTGACTTTCAAGATGGTTAATACAGAGGTATCTACCTGCACAACAGGTCATGTCTAATTTGTTAAGGATCTAATATGTCTCTTCATTCCCATCTATTGTACTTCTCTATTTTTGAAATCAAACTGATAATAAAATGGCTGTTCAATAGCTATTAAAACATTTACATGCTTATGACCTCTAGTTATTACTTCCCAAGATAGTCAGAATAGCCATAATGTTGAACTTCAACTGAATGCTTTGTTAGCAAATCCTGTATACATTGCTCTTTGTCAAGATAATATGGTCCTTTGTTATGCTTTGTTCTTTCTCACAACTATTCCATGACAGATCTTATCAAAATGCTTCCAGGGTTGCTATGCAGACTTTTATTTCATTAGATAATGTTTTATGTCTGGGGTAATATAACCATTTCAGATTTTTTAAAAGGAAAGTGCAATCTTAAATGTTAAACAGACAACCATAAAGAATGTTCAGAGTTCTGTAAGTAGGATTCCCAAGGTGCTATGTAAATTATTTATGCTGTATAATCCATTATCTCCTGATTGTATTTCATAATACCTCTCAGAACCAATCACTGAATGCTCAAATACCGGTTACATCTTGAAACATCATTTAAATACTTTTGCCCTTTAGTATGTAACTTTGAGTTAAAAATGCATTAAAACAGTGAAACCATTTTAATTAGATGCAGAGAAAACAATTCTCTAAAGGCTAGAAAAATTCTTTTAAGATTTGACTCAAGCAAGATATGATTTTGGCCCTTTAGAATGCAAGCTGGGGCATTCCAAAAAGAACTCATAGACAGCAGTAATAGGGAGTATTCCATCCATCTGTGGACTTCACAGAGCAGGATGTGGGGGTCTGTAGTAGGGAGGTCTGTGGAGGGTAGAGTAAGAAAACTTAGAGGATTTAAGAAACTTCGAGGGTTTTTGATGTTTTGACCTAAAAAAAAAGGCCCCATGTTTTACTTTATGTTTTATCTGCTCAGTCATAATGATCTTTGGCCACATATCATTAATACACTTGAATTTGACATTTTGCCTAATCAAAGGAGCAGTATTCTTAACTATATGAGCAATTGAGCAGGTTACTGAAGGAAACTGGAGGATTTCTTTCTGGACATTTTTCAGGAAAAGGTGGCAAAGTCATATGTCAAAAATGTTTCAGATTACCAGCCTGAGAAACTAGACATCATGCTCTTAAACCAAATGTGGATTCTAGTCCATTGATCAGAACAGTGAAACTGATGATTAAATTATGTATTATTGGAAGGACATAATGGCATATTTAGCAGTTGTTTTATGATGCTCATTAAATGCGGGGGGGGGGGGGAGGGTCATGAACCAAAACCGTGAAGCAAGGCTGGTTTTATGTTGGGTAGGAAGAACCAAGCAGCGGTGAATAAAATAGAGGCTCACAAAGATGATAACCTTATGAGCCAACTCTGTACCACTTGCAGTTGGTGATGCCCTTTCCAGCATGGTTCCTCCTCAGCATAGGAGTGCCAACCTGAAAAGAATCTTGCTATCCTCGCAGTCTACTGTCACTCAACAACTCAGGTGTTTTTTGTTTTTTAAACACTGTGAATGGGAGGGGGGGTAACAGAGCTTTGCACCATCATTTTGAAGATGGTACAAAGCTCTGCCCCCTTAAATGGTATAGCTGCAGGTAGAGCTTTCTCACAGAAGCTCTGGATGCAACTGGCACAAGTCCCTCTAAGTCAGAACAAAGTAGGTTTTTCTTTGTTCTTGCATAAAGGAGAAAGCCGCACAACCCATCTTGGGAAGAGCATGATATCATGTGAAAGCTCCCAAATAAAGCAAGAGCATGCCATGTTCTACCTGGGGGGAAATTCCGGTGTGAAATCAGCTGAGGATTGTTTCTTGTTTACTGATTTTTGGGTTTGCTTTTTCAATCATTGTTCTCTTGATCACTGTTAAAAATCTGATATTTTAAAATAGCTCAATTAAGGACAAGAAAGATAAAAGATTCCACAGATGCTTTGTTTGACTTTCATGCTTCTGTAGCTTCTTTCTTCTTCCTGTATCTCTGTGTGTGCGCATGTGCATGTACATTCATTTCTCATTAGTTTTGTGCTAAAGAATATGTAACACTAGCTATTACATAAACTGTATCAAAAAGAGTAGTCCATTTATGAGTTCTTCATTCTTTTGATATGCACCAGAGATCAAGGAACAGTAAATATGCCTTGAAAATTTCTCTACAGCTCTGACTTAAAACATATACATATGAGAATTGCCTGATCTTGAGAAGTGGTAAAGTCTTTATAGATGCTGTAGAAGTTCAGGTAATAAATCTGGGTGCAGTCTGCATAAGGCTTTTTACCCACTCCCAGTTTGAATGAATCCCTGCAGTCTACACTGAATTCGATTTGCATTTTAATTTTGGGAGCTGTAAATTTTCTCTCTGCAACATGCATGACTGATTTGTAGTGACTCTACATTTCGCACGTGATATCCTGGAGTGGATATAAGCCTCAGTATTTGAAAGACCACCATGAGTAAATGCATAGATAGCTCCTTTTTGAGAATTAATTTACTGCTCTGGAAGCAAGGGAGTCTTCCCTGATTGGCCAGGGCATCAATTCAAGGACTTCCTGGTTCCCGGTGCAAGGCTTCCCTTAAAGTGACTGCGCTCCAGAAGCCCTAACTTCTCTCAGCAGAGATTTGCCTCTTGGATTTATTCCCCCTCCTCTGCTGTTTCCAATCCTCTTTCCCCCCCCCCTCATTCAAGAAAAGAAAGAGCCTCCTGCAGCCAACAGGTCATTGGGTGCACAGGGAGCCCAGCAGGGTGCTGGATGGCCCAGTGCATACCTGGTTGGCTTACAATTGGCTGCCTTGTGGCCGGTGGGCCACAAGAGGACTGGTTCCTGCATCCCCATGCCCTCCAACACTCATTTGTTGATATTATTAAAGTTGTGGCCTGTTTAAAGCCAAAGCTGTGGTGTGATGTGCCTTTGTGGGTGAAAACATATTCCCCTACATGGCAAAAGAAAGAGCCTCCTGCTGCGCTTGCCTTCCTTCCCTGAGCTCCCCCAATCATGTGCAGAACATTTTCTATTTCAAGGGGGGGTGGATAGAGGAAAACCCGAGTTCAAATCAATCTGAAATCAGCAGGATCCACACCGAAATAAACAAATTAAGTGCAGAATTTTTCCTGCATCCCCATGCCCTCCAACACAAATTTGTTGATATTATTAAAGTTGTGGCCTGTTTAAAGCCAAAGCTGTGGTGTGATGTGCCTTTGTGGGTGAAAACATATTCCCCTACATGGCAAAAGAAAGAGCCTCCTGCTGCGCTTGCCTTCCTTCCCTGAGCTTCCCCAATCATGTGCAGAACATTTTCTATTTCAAGGGGGGGTTGATAGAGGAAAACCCGAGTTCAAATCAATCTGAAATCAGCAGGATCCACACCGAAATAAACAAATTAAGTGCAGAATTTTTCCTGAAAAATACATTTAAAAAATATCCCACTAGAAGTTATAAAACAGAGTGAAAGCACGCATTTTATTGTTTTTTTCATAAACCAGTATATTGTTCATGTTTACTATAATGTTGTCTTTTACATGTACCAAATGAATATTCAAGTAAAATAAATGAACATAGAAACCAAATAAATACATTATTATTTTCTGATTTGTTTAGTATACAGTAATAACAGTAAAGGTAAAGGTATCCCCTGTGCAAAGCACCGAGTCATGTCTGACCCTTGGGGTGACGCCCTCTAGCGTTTTCATGGCAGACTCAATACGGGGTGGTTTGCCAGTGCCTTCCCCAGTCATGACCGTTTACCCCCCAGCAGCAAGCTGGGTACTCATTTTACCGACCTCGGAAGGATGGAAGGCTGAGTCAACCTTGAGCCGGCTGCTGGGATTGAACTCCCAGCCTCATGGGCAAAGTTTTCAGACAGCTGCCTTACCACTCTGCGCCACAAGAGGCTCTTGTAATAACAGTAATTGTCTTTATAAAAACATTAGATAGATGCTTTACAACAAATATTTTTTTAAAAAAATAAATCTTGGCCCATAACTGTACAATATAAACTGATACCCCACCAATAAAAGGGAAAAGAACATAATATATAAGGTGGAAAAGGCATCCGAGTTTACCAAATAGTTCTACTGGCAAATAAGTTTTGTGCCATTTAATTCATTAAAAAAAAAAACTTGTTGCATTTTAAGCCTTGAGCAAATTATTAACATTAAAATTATTAAACAGAGAGGTAAACCTCACATGGGTGCCATTTCTGTCTCCCTGCCCTCCCCTCAGGAAAAAGAAAATTGAAAAATGATTAGCAAGCATGTTTGAAGCTAGCAGCTTGAAGAGCTCAGCCAAAGCAGGGGATATGTAGACACAGCAGAGAGAAGGCTCAGTAGCCCAGTAGGCCCAAATGATAGCCAGAAAATGACTAGCACATGGGCAGATCACCCCCACAATCCCCTGCCCCCTAAGTGATACCTTCACAGAGGGTCTTCCCCCTGTGTGACAGAATTTCCCCCTCTTCTTAGCGTGGACCCATAGTTAGGAACTTCATCTGTTTACCATATTCGTTTCCTAACTTATGGGGATCATAAGTGACTTCGATCATTCCTCTCTCCTTCATTTTATGATCACAAGAACCCTGTGAAGTTGCTTATGATGAGAATGTGCAAGTGGCCCAAGGCCACCCATCGCACTTCCATGTTACAAGTAGAGATTGGAATCTGGCTCTCCCAGATATAGTGTCACGCTTTAACCACTGCACAAAGCTGGCCCATTCACCCAAACCATCCTGTCCCCTGGGGCAGTTTATTAGTTTTGAACAAAGTTTATTAGTTTTGAACAAAGAAGGAATCAATATACAATGACTGGAATATAATCAAATAGTATCAAGATTTAAACTAGAATTCCTGAAACTCACAGATCCCATAGCAGCACTCTCAGAATTTGAAAACATTTTATTTCAGAGTAAATCATGCCTACAAGGCCAATTATATAAACTTTTGTTGAAATTTGACATGGAAACTGAGCAGGTCAAGAAATGCATGATTAAATGGATGCAAAATTTACAATGCAAAATTTCAATGGAGAAATGGGAAAGATTATGGTTTAAGTTATCTAAGCTTACAAAATGTCAACCATTAAGAGAAAACTGGTACGAAATGTTTTAGCATTGGTACATTACCCCTAAAGTTATTAGTAAAATTGTGAATGATTGTAATGATGTTTGTTGATCTAAGGATAAAACTGGTTCCTTCTTTCATATGTGGTGGAGTTGCAATATAATCAGTACATTTTGGGCAAATCTTCATTCTGTGATAAAGTCTATGTTTAACCTTTAATTTTCTATGGAACCTGAGTATATGCTCTTAAGTGTCTGTCCAGAGAATTTACCACATCAAGCGGCGGTCCTCTTCTTCTAACACCACAACTTCAGTGAGAATGATTTTGGTGAAAGAGTGTTAGGCTTTGGCTCCTCCATTATTAGTGGCCTGGTTTGATAAATTGGCCAAACTTACCAGTCAAGAATCACCTCAGTGGTAGGTTTGGGTGTGGAAGGTGCCATCACAGCTCCTGGCTCAAGTAAGGGAAATGGAAGAGCAGGTTTGGGATTTTTGCCCTTGTCAGTGTTTGCTTACCCCTTTGGATTGCGCCTTCAAATGTGGGGATCAGAAATTGGTGAGGTCAGCCACAGAATATAAACTTGGCATTCCGCATTGGATGTTATCACAAAATATCACCCTGTAGTGCTCTCTCTGAGCTTTTCCCACCACTACAGTGCCTCACTACTTGCTCTCAAGTCTGCACAGGAAGTAGCCCTGTGGTGGCATTCCTTTGTTGTAAGATGTGCTGGCTAAGATTTTTGTAGGGTGGGTAAGGGGTCAAGATTCAGTGGCAGAGAGGGGGGTTGGACACCTCTGGAAAGGGAGGTGATTTATCAAACCTGTTGTAGGCATCCTAAGCTCTTTTGGACCAAATGGGTGTGGCCGCAGCAGTAGGGAGCACTTAATTTTTCAGTTCAGTTGGCACCCATGGGCCATACTAGTTTTCTTGTGTTGGCATAACTTTGTGCCTCTGATAGGGAATATTTCCAGGTTGAAAGGACTCAGGGAGTCAACTGATCACACCCTTGAAACTGCCACAGCCACACTGCACAGAGGCCTACACCCCAGTTGCACCAATGAGTGGCCTTCCCTAGCACTCAAGAGCCACAGAGAGGTGTTGGGGGCTTGCATTGTAGTAACTGGTCTTTACACCAATTTAACTTGGAGATGCACAGGTATATGGGTGAGTTGGGTCCATGAGCACTTTCAGCCCCTCCCCCTGTATTACACTGTATATTTCATGGTGTCCTGTATTCAAGACACAATATAATTTGATAACAGTATTGGACAACTACCATCTAATAGCAAAATTGAACAGATTATTTCTTAATATAATCTTTAAACCACTCCTGCAGAGCGGTAAAAATAAAAGAGTAAGGGCTAGGTGGGAGGAGAAAGGGGCGGGCTGAGTCTGTGATAAAAACTCAAAGGAGACAATCAGGAGCTGCGAAGTGTCACTCCGGGGCACAGCTCGGCTCCCCATTGGCCAATTGGCCCATCTTGGACTCTGCAGTGAGTGGGCCGGGGAAGGGGCTTCGCCACATGGAAAGGAGGAGGGCTGCCGCATCTTCAAGGCAGCGGCCCTGCTCCTTTCCCTGCGGCAAGCCCGGGACCTTGGGTGGGGAGGGGGTGTGCGAAGGTTTCGATGTGGCCAGAAGAGCAGGCCCGCTGCATCAGAGACGCAGCGGGCCTGCTCTTCTGGCCGCACTGAGGCCGGGACTTCGGCAGGGGAGAGGGGGGAAAGCCCAACGCTGCGGCAAGAAGAGCAGCCCCGATGTGTCGGAGACACATCAGGCCTGCTCCTTTCGCCCCGCCACGGCCGGAGGAGAGGGGGGGCTGGGAAGGCTTTGCCACGTGACAAAGAACAGGCCTGGCGCGCCGCGGACGCGTCAGGCCTACTCCTGTCACCACGCAGATGCCCTGAAATTGGGGGGGAAAGGGCCGGCGGGGACACTGCGATGGGGGGGGCCGTGATGAGCCATGCGATCCCCCCCCACACCACCGGCACCCAGCCTAGCGCCCATTGTCTTAAAAAAGACAATGGACTTTGCCCCTAGTTAAAATATAATTAAATTGAATTAAAATAGTTCTGCAGGGCCTGAAAAATGAGGCTCCTCTGCCAGGCATTTTATTGAGGTTGACTAGAACCAACAACACCTCTGGGCCCCCTGAACCTCGCAGGAATCCCATGCACCTGACTTGGGCAGCTATGGCCCTGTTTATCATCCTGTTAAATAGTTATATCACTGTTACTGTTATCATTACCATTGTTTTTATTTTTTTCTATTCAATACGTAAAAGTGAGTTATTTCATGTACCGTGTAAACCGCCATGAGCCTCAGGGGAGGACAATATTTAAATGTAATAAAATAGTGAGAGAGAGAGAGAGAGAGAGTATTTAATGCCATTCACAATGTAATCCTAAACAAAGTTACACTCCTCTAAGCCTGTGAATTTAGAAGCTTTTGGAATTCTAAATAATGAAGGGATACTAATAGTTTTTGAGCATTCAGAATATTTGTGATAGGGAAATGTTTAATAAACACTAAATTTCAAATGTGTGACCTCCATTATGTTAATTTATGGAATATATTTAAATATGCAGTGCAAAATTAAGAACTTTTAATTCCAGACACATTGATTTTGGTGCAAAGTTTAAAAAAAGAAAACTACCAGAAATTATTGCTCTGCTGCCCAGAGCAATGCACCGTTTTTTATGTGTGCATCCAAAGCCATTACTAATTGACCTTGGTAGCATTAACCTAAATAACAACCACAACAAACAAACAAAAACTGTATGTCTTCAGCACAGATGTTGATAGCCCCAGAACAGTTGCTGCATGCTGCAGATAACAAAGAATTTAAAAAATGAACACATCCCTTGATGTCGATATTGCTAGACCATTAACAGAATTTTATTCCAATGGGAGAGCTGGCTAGTCAAGAACCATGCTTGGCTGCTTCAGGGCAGAGTCAGTGCTATGCAGTCTACTGCACTAATTACACACTCTTGATGAGATCATTAGAGGACAATAAAGGAAAATGAGAGTAGTTTGCAATATGTGTGGACAAATTAACTATGTTTTATTCTTAATTAATTAATACTTTGAGTAATGATTTACACTTAAACATGGGGCACAAAAATTCTAGAAGTTGTTTTTGTAACAGTTTCAGGAGTTAACTAACATTATCTATGAACTAATTTCATTTGACTAAAAAGTAAACAGATTCTACTTTTTATTTTAAAAATATGAATTTGAGTTTGATTTTATATCCATTCCACTTTGCTGATATTGACCTGGATAATTTTGTAGCAGAGTACAATGCTTTGAGGGGAAAACAGATAACTGTTCTGTAAATTTCTTCTAAAAACATTGGAGTTTTCTGCTAATGAAAGAGAAAGGGGAGGTTCCCTTTGAGCACCAAAATAGATTATGCTTGAGATCAGGGAACATGCCTATACAAATGCCTTGTGTACCAGGGGCAGCAGAATGGAGAGGAACTGAGTGATAGTAAGTGAAAAACTTGGCTGGATCCAACTAAGGCTGCCAACTCCAGTTGGGAAATTGCTTGAGATATCGGGACTGAGCCTGGGAAGAAGGGAGTTGGTGGAGGAAAGAGATACCATCAGGGATCTGATGCCATTTAGATTCTACTCTCCAGAGCTGCCATTTTCTCTTTGTAGTCTGGAGATCAACTGTATTCTGGGAAAACTCGAGGCCCCACCCTATTTCATAAATAGTCCCTTCCTTCGTTGCAAAGCCACAATCATAAAAAAATTCCCAGACCTGGATCTTGGATAGCAAGTGCCAGCCTTTTCCCTATATGTCATGTATGGAATCCAAAATCGATAGAGTATAAAGCAATTATAAAATGATAAACTGTGAGACAAGTGGGTCAAATATACTATACTGCATTTTAGTAACCAAGTGGTTGTTCATTCTGTATTTTTGTGTTGGAAAGATTGAGAAAAAGGCATGGGGGGGGGGGTTGACACATACTTGGTAGGGTCAGGACTTCCCATTTCTATTCTATTCTATTCTATTCTATTCTATTCTATTCTAGTTGAAAATGGAATTAATACTGATTAGAATATTTTTTGTTTATATATACTCAAATGTTTCTGTATAGACATGAATTTATATACAAAATTTAGGTTTTATGACAGATGAAGACAGAAACAAAGCAAGCAAGTTGTGTAAGTTATTCAAGGTCACATACTAAGCTAACATCTGGACAAAACACTTAGTTCTGATTTTTTTTGTTGCCAGTAAATTGAAATAACTTTTCACCAACCACATCTTTATTGCACTTTTCTACCAAACCATATAAAAAAGTTTCAACTATATTACGTGTCTCTGCTTGCGAAGTTCATGAAGAGCATCTAGCAGCCTTGAGCTATAGTAATATGAGTTTTTCTGAAACTTTTTTATATTTCATTTCATTCCTGTTTTTATCTTATTTAGTTCTCCCTTCCCCTGCTATCTGTCTTACTATATCAGAGCAATCATAGTACAGAAAGAGTAAGAGCACAAACAACGCAAAGCCCATTTTTAAAAAACAAGTTAAGCTGTTATGCCTTGTTCTTTAAAGGGCACCCCCACCCTACCTTTTCAAATTGTGTTTGGGCCACTGATTGTTACCTTCTTCTAACTTCATTTGTTTTCAAGATCTCAAGATGTTTTGCTGAATGCACTTTCTTGCTGTGCCACTTGAGAATTGTAGTGGATAAGCAGCAAAGCATTGCCTGAGCAACTGGCTGGTATTCCCATGTTCTGTCAGTGTATGCTATGCTGGACAACATCTGGCACCGGCTTGGCTGCTGAAACATGCTTCCCTTCCCTCTTAATGAGGCATGCTCTGCCCTTGGGGCACAGGCAACTTTTCTGGGCTTCCTGAATGATGCTCCAGTTGCTGTGCTGCAGATCGAGCCAGCCCATTTTCTGCTAAAGTACAATGTCATTTCAAAAATCTCAAATCAAGGTCAACTGTCTGGAAGGGAGGACAGGGTTTTTCTTTTCTTTTCATCACATCTAAATGTGGGGCTAAAGTATTGAACTGCTAGAATATTTAAGTTTATAAAGGAAGCATGTTGATTCTTTTATAAATTAATTGTGAAATTGAACTTTTACTGGGTTTCTAGACATAGTAGAACAATTCTGTGAGAAAGCCAAGAAGTTGGTTTTATTTTCTTGGTTTCTTTTTGCCAGTCTTTCATGAGTGAGAAAGTCCTTCCCTTGGTGTTGGCACAGGCAAAGTGAATTATCACTGCAAGGCTCACTCTGACTGATTCCACAAGGAAGAAGAGTTGGTTCTTATATGGCACTTTTCTCTCTAAGTGGCTTGCAACCACCTTCCCTTTCCTCTCCCCACAACAGACACCCTGTGAGGTAGATGAGGTTGAGAGAGCCCTCACATTACTTCTCAGTCAGAACAGCTTTATCAGTGCTGTGGTGAACCCAAAGTCACCCAGCCGGCTGCATGTGGAGGAGCAGCAGGGAATCAAATCTGTCTCACCAGATTAGAAGTTGGTGCTCCTAACCACTACACCATATTGGCTTGGCAGATTAGGCCAAACTGGTGCCTATATGGCAGTGGGCCTAATCCCCGCAGCGATACAATGTTAGAACTGATAGTGATACAATGTTAGAACTGATAGTCACCTGATCTGACTATATGGATCCATACAATGATTATTGCACAGCTATATTCTCATTGGTAGGGAAGAACTAGTAGATGAGGTGAAAGTAGTGGACACACTTGGTAGTAGTGACCATGTGATTTTGGAATTTACAGTTGTGGGAAAGAGAGAACCTTTACATAGTTGTACATATAAACTAGACTTCAGGAAAACAGATTTTAACACACTTAAAGGTATGTTGTGTAGAGTCCCATGGTCAGTAAGACTTAAAGAGATAGGAGTCCAAGAGGGCTGGGAGTTTCTTAAAAGTGAAATACTGAAGTCTCAATAACAAACAATTCCCATGAGAAGAAAGGATGAAAGGAGCCTAAGGAAGCCAAGGTGGCTGCATAAGCAGCCGTCAAATGATTTGAGGAATAAAAAAGAGTCACTTAAATAGAAGGAAAGCCTTATTACCAAGGATGAGCAAAAAGAAATAACCAGTGATTGTAGGGAGAGTGTTATAAAAGCTACAGCTCAATATGAGCTTAGGCTAGCAAGAAGTGCTAAACATAGCAAAAAAGGTTTCCTTAGTTATATTTCAATTAAGAATAAGAGTAGGGACTCTGTAGGACCACTGCAAGGACAAGAAAGTGAAATTATAACATGATGAAGATAGGGCTGAACTGCTTAACTCCTATTTCTCCTCAGTCATCTCTTGTGAGGGAAATACTGCTTAATGTGGCAAAAACGTATCACAACAGGAGGGATGGGAATGGTGGCCTAGGATCACTGTGGGGGCAGTCTATAAACACCTAGTTTCTTTAAATGAATTAAAGTGTTCTGAGCCAGATGAATTACATCCAAGGGTACTAAAATACCTTGCAGATGTCATCTCTGAACCTCTGTCCATTATTTTTGAAACTTGGAGAACAGGTAAGGTGCCAGATGAATGGAGGCAGACAAATGTTGTCCCCATCTTCAAGAAAGGGAAAAAGAAGAATCTGACCCATCAGCTTGACATCTGTAGCTGGCAACATTTTGAAACAAATCATCAAACAGTTGGTCCTTGAGCAGCTGGAACAGAAAGCTGTGATTTCTAAGACTCCACACGGGTTTCACAAGAACATGTCAGACCAACCTTTTCTTTTTTTTCGAGAAAGTGACTACCTTGCTGGATCAGGGGCATGCTGTGGACATAGTTTATCTGAATTTCAGTAAAGCTTTTTATAAGGTTCCACATGATATTCTTGTTGACAAGTTGGTAAAATGCGGTATAGATCCTAATTCTGTCAGGTGGATCGGTAATTGGTTAACAGATTGTACTTAAAGGGTGTTTGTTAATGGTTCAGCATCCCTTTGGAGAAGAATGACACGTGGAGTGCCCCAGGGATCTGTCCTGAGACCTGTGTTGTTCAACATATTTATAAATGATTTGGATAAGGGATTAGAGGGAGTACTTATTAAATATGCAGACAATACTAAACTGGGAGGAGTAGCAAACACAACAGAAGACATAATAAAATATAGGATTATCTTGATAGGCTTGAGAACTGGTCTAAACTGAATAAAATGAAATCCAAATGGACAAATGTAAAGTTCTGCATTTAGGAAGGCAAAATCAAATACATCATTACAGGATGGGGGAGACTTGTCTTGGTAGTAGTATGTGCGAAAAGGATATAGGAGTCTTAGGAGTCCCACCCCCCAGGCTGTTTCATAAATATATAGTTGAACAACAATGGATAAGGATGTATATGTGCTTCTCCATTCTAATGAGATTCCTTCCAAAATATGATGTGCCATTTTGTACCTTGCAGTTCTCTAATGAAAGGTGCAGTGTGGAGTAGCGAACACCCCAGAAGATAGAGATAGAGTACAATGTGATCTGAACATGTTGGAAAAGTTGGCAAATGTGAACAAGATGCAATTCAATAAGGATAATTGCAGAGTTCTACATCTGGGTTACAAAAATGAGAAGCATGCATACTGGATGGGAGACACACATCTGGGTACCGGTTTGTGTGAGTGTGATCTTGGGATACTTGCAGACTGTAAGCTAAATATGAGCAGACAGTGTGATGTGGCGGTAAAAAAGGTAAACACAGTTTTGGGCTGTATCAACAGAAGCATCACTGCAAAATCACAAGACGTCATAGTCCCATTGTATACGGCACTGGTCAGACCACACCTGGAGTACTGCATGCAGTTCTGGAGTTCTCATTTCAAAATGAAAGTGGTCTAAATTGAGAGGATTCAGAAGACAGCGATGAGAATGAACTGGGGCCTAGGGACCAAGCCCTATGAGGAAAGGCTGAGGGACTTAGGAATGGTCAGCTGGAGAAGAGGAGGTTGAGAGGGGGACATGGTTGCTATCTTTAAGTATTTACTCTCTCCTTACATTTGTACTCATGATTTTTGTTCCATTATCTGAGGAAGTGTGCATGTACATTTGTTGGTCTCAAATTTTATTTGAAAGGTTGTTACTTAGAGGATGGCAGGGAAAGGTTCCTGTTGGCGGCAGGGAAAAGGGACCTGCAGTAATAGGTTTAAACTACATGGAAAATGATATCAGCTTGATACCAGGGGGGAAATTTCATAGTCAGAGTAGTTCAGCAGTGGTTGAGTCCACCATCACTGGCAGTCCTTCAAACAGTGGCTGGACAGCTACCTATCCTGGATGCTTGAGGCAGATCCTGCACTGAGCAGGGGGCTGGACTAGATGACCTTTATGGATACTTCCAACTCTATGATTCTATGAGAATTCTTCTCTTCCCACCTAGCTGCCTCACCCAAGTTACATTTATGTATTTGTTTATGTATTTAAAATACTTATATGCCCACCTATATCCTGAGCATATGACAGAAGGCAGCTAAAAACAATGTAAAAGTAGTATGATAAAATGAGCAATAAAACAGATGTATTTCAGCGTTTTTCTAAAAATGCCTTCTCCCACCAGTAACAAGGTACTCTTCTCTGTGCAGTCTCAGGCCACCCCTAAAGTTCTCTGGAATAATTTGGCTTATAGCCAAGTTATGAAGACAGGGACCCCTCCCACCTTTCCAAGATGCTGTTCTGGCAGTATGGGTAGTTATTGAAAAAGATAATTGAGTGTGAAGTGTTGTTGAACATGTCTTAGATGGGAGAAGGAGTACTGACCATAGAGCTTGATGGGAATAACTCAGCTGCCACATGAGAATATGCAGGAAGAGGTGGACCTTCAAGTTCTTGCTGTTCTCTAAGTATATTACAACTTGCCAGGCCTATTCAGTTGCAGCCAGGTTGCTGCCATCCCAAACACCACATTCTGCATGGATAGATGGATAAGCAGTCCCAGAATGAGCTCTGATCAGGAACACTGGTGTCTTATAATGTGAGAAGAAACTATTCCTGTTTGAAGATGTGGGTTCATATGTACCCAAGTATGTGAACAGTTTTGAAGCCAATGTGGAATAAGTGCCCTTTTTTCAAAATGGTTTCCTCCACGTGGTTATATTGGGTAGCTGCAAGAAGCAGTGATGAAAAGCAGTAGTGTTCTGTTTATGGAAGATGTGGTATGAGTTGTGCAGAAGGGAAGTACTTCAGTGGACTAAGAGGTGTGGTCCTTATCTTCAGTCACTTAAAAAGAAGCCCATAGGAAAACACTTCCCCACAAAGAACTGGCTTTAGCTGCATTTGTTCTATGATGGATTTACTTACCATTTAAAATGGTGAAGTGGATTCAGTACATTTAAAAATTCTCTTAACTCTATCAACATTAAATTACTCATGAAGCTCCATCAGAGACAGTACCAGCTTTATTACCGAGAACCTGAGGTCAGGGTATACTATATCAATAAATATTGAAAATCCATTTACTCAAAGCTGACTCATTACATTTTAGCTTACAGTATTCCTAATTCTGTGGCCTATATTTACCTTGGGATAAGTTGTCAAGTGTACCACAGACAATTACTTTATCATTGATGACTAGCATTGCCAACTCTGGCTTGGGAAATTTCTGGGGTTTGGGGGTGGAGCCTGGGGAGGGCCAAGTATGGGAGGGAAGGAAACTCAGTAGGGTGCTGTACAGTCCATTCTTTGAAGCTGTCATTTACTCCAGGGAACCTGATCTATGGTTTTATTTCCAGAACCCCAGATCCCACATGGAGGTTGGCAATCCTAGATGATTGGTGCTTTTAGTCAAACATGGTGCTGTGATATGGGAATCAGGCCATACGAAGAACTCGGAAACTGCTCTCCAGTAGCATGACAGTTACAGACAACCTATGTGCATATTTATCCATAATGCCCTTCAAATTAGAAAGAAGGGAAAACAGAATGGATTAATGTATATTGAAATGGAGAAGAGAACTAAAACTGTCAGAAGATTATTATTTCTGTCCCAAGCATCTAACTGAGGTAGAATTGATACTTTGGGGTATGGCTATAATTGCCAGATCCAAGTTGATAAATTTTGGAGATTTTGGGATGAAGACTATGGAGAATAGGGAACTCGGGGTGCAAAGTCATAGAGCCTTTCTGCACAAGGACCAATGTTGCCAATAGGTCCCGCAAAGCAGAAACGCTATTTTTAAAAGTGCAATCTCGGCATTACGCATACTTGCCTTTTTAGTGGAATTCAGTAGTGTTTCATTCGTTTCCCACAGTTTTCCAGTCTCACAAAAATCGCTAGAAAGGAAGCAATTTTTTCTGTGCTTTGTCCCGCTCCTCGCCGTCGATCGAACGTACAGCCAATAGGCGGTTGTTATCATGCCCCGGGAAAACCCCTTTCCCTTTAAGAACAGTTAAAAAAAAAACACGTTGCAACGAATATGCCTTGATTCTTCCTAACATAGAGACCCATCTAGCTGGTAGCTGGCGTGTGAGCTGGCAATTCATCATTACCACGCTCCCCCCGAGTGAAAAGAAAAATCCCCCTCCCCTGCACAGGCGCGATTTTCAGCCGAAAATAAAGGGAACTTGCAAACGGGGCTGTGTTGTGCTTGGGGACTTAGGGGAGCTTTAAAGCACTTCTGTGTAGGGACTGTAGCCGGAGAAGCCTCGCTGGGTGAATGAAGGCTTGCTGGTTCGTAGCTTTCTGCTCACTCTGAGAAAAAAAAATGGCGATTGTTTCGCCGGAGGTTTGGAGGAGAGAGCCAGGGGGAGGGACTTTGCTGGAACCACAACAATGGGAATGCACAGGTCTTTTTCGCTAGTGTTGCAGATTGTTTGCAAGAGTGTAGCACTTTTCGGAGGGTGAATCCACTTTTCCCGATTTCCCTTTAAGCGCTACAACGAATCGCTTTTTGCGGGACTGTTTCAGGAGTGTGGCAGATTGTGTGCGACGTCTTGCGGAACTGCAAATTAGTAGCGTTTATAATTTGCAAGCCTTCTGCTACATTGAAGTTGTGTGGAATAGCCCATACAGTCCACCCTTCAAAGCATCCATTTTTCCAGGGGAAATTATTTCCGTAGTCTAAACACAAGTCATAATTCCAAAAAATCCCTAGGTCCCATCTGGAGGATGGCATTCCTAGATATGGCCTATGAAAACATAGTGAAGTCTTTTATCTCTTATTCAGAAGTGATCCTTTTAGGTGCTGTATCTCATGGCTAGCCCCCCCCCCCCCCGCCCAATCTCTTCGCTTGGGCACATGACAAAATAGAATTCAGTTTAGCATGTCAGGCATATATTTAGTCATTTTTCTGTTACAAATTGTCTTTTAATCAATCCATATACTCACCTACCCAGCATGCCCTTAAGATCTGTCACCATAATACTTCTGGATGCCATAGAGTTGTCAGACAGTGCATGGAAACCAGCAGGAACAGTGTCCCAGGAGGGGGGAAAAGCCTTGGCTAATAATGGGAAGTTCATAGAGCATCCAGTGATTGCTAAATATATTGCTAGAGATACTATTGTCACTTCTGGGTACCTCTCCAAATTGTCAGGAACTTTGTGGTCAGAACTTCCTGCAAACAAAGTAGGCTTTTTTTCCCTCTTTAATTCTTCTGCCTGGTATGATCCTGGCTCCCCCCTTTGCCCCCAGTTTTCACCCATTGATCAGCTGTGGGCAAAGGCTACAGTTTACTTGAGGTCAATGGGAACCTTAAGCTTTCCTCTTTGCAGTTTGTTGAAGTGGAATCTCTGTTGTCCCTGGATAGAGTTGCCAAGCCGAGCTTGGAAAATTTCTGGAGCTTTGGAGGTGCTGTCTGAAGAGGACTGTGTATGGGACCAGGAGGGAACTCAGCAGGCATGTGATGCCAGAGTTTACCCTCCAAATCTGCCATTTCCTCCAGGAGAACTGATTCCAGTAGTCTGGAGATCAAGTGTAATTCCAGAAGAACTTGAGGCTTCACAAAAAGACTGCTAATCTGGTGTTACCTTAATTCCTCTGGCATGGTTATCGAGCTGCCATACTACCTGGCTAACTTGGTTCTGATACCAAGGGTCAGCATCGAGACTTCCAAATCATAGGATAGACTTAAGAGATTCTGCAAAGCTTTGGTGGGCTTTTGCAGGAGAAGATTGCAAGGGCTAAGCCAAGCTACAGTAGTGCAAAGAAACCTGAAAATGAGCCTTAGAGATCCTGGTGAATGTGAAACTATAAAAAAAATCATTTGGATGAAATAGTATTATTAAAGATTACATAGATACACAAGAATTCCAAGCATGCAAAGGACTGTCTGAACTCTGGTTTTGCAGAGATGTTCTTTTTTCCCCCATTTAATCTTCAGTGATATTTGCCAATAAATAAAACAATAACTGGAGAATTTTGTAAATATACCATGGCAAACAAGTAGGGTTTTTTCATTCCAATGTTATTGGTATAATGTAGAGCTATAATACGACTGACTAATATTGGGATGGTGTGAAATAAAACATAGTCATTTCTAAACTGTTACAGCAACATTCTTACACTATAAATCCTTTGTGAGACCTATCTTAATCATTTCAAGGTTTGGGAGTGTTTTTTGTTTTTTTTGAGAATGAAGGTAAGCAACAATCATTTGAGGCTTCTAAGTAGGATTAATAGCACAGGATATTGCCGATATTATTTTTAACCAAAATCAAATGAAATGAAATTCTGTTAAGTCTCTGTAGTTGATCATTTGAAAAGGGAAAGAAGACTTAGTAGCAATCACTCTTACCCAAACACTGAAATGCCGAGTCGTATGTGCAAAACTGTGCCGGAGGAAAAGAATATTTTACTTAGCATCCTTGCACCACAAATGCGTAACAAGGGGCGGCGTTATGGAATATGATTCAAGGGCTGCATGGGAATGCACATTGTGTGATTTAGGAGGTTTCCCATGTCCAAACCCTTTCTGCGTTTATAAATGTGAAACTAAATTACCCTGGCATATGTATTATTAAAACAAAATTGCTACCAAAACTGTGCAATATCTGCAAGGGGACTGAATATTCCAGCGTTCATGTAAACATGAACAACAAAAAGACTTTTCAGTCCCAGGATGGGGGAGGGAGGATTCTAATTAAAGTGTGTGTTGTTCTGCCTGTGGGCCCCCTAAGAGCCAGGCTCTGATGGGAAGCTGATGCCTTGCATTCATTGATGCATGAATCTACGTTCTTTGTTCAGCAGTGTGTGTGTGTTGAGGGGGGGGGGAGAATCTGCACACTGCCATTCCTTGCGTGGCTTGTAAAAGGTTATTGTACTTGATCCCTCTGCATCTGCACAGAGCTGACATAGAAATCTTTCCCCTTTCCCCCCTTCCTTCTGTGCTTTGTTTTCATGCTGGAAGACAACAGTAAGAGCAGATTAGAATCAACCTTTTGTTTGCACAGTGGAAGAATCATTTTGTTAATTGGTGTATTGATATCCAAATAATTGCTTACTGTGCCAAGTTATTAAGAATAAAGGAGACAAGAGGCAAATTAACTTGGAGTCACCTGTTCCTTTGGGCAAATTACATAAACCAAAATGACAGCAACCAAATGTCAAATTATTTACATAGAACACACAGTTTATTCCCTTAAAATGCAGTTGACAAAGGATTTGAATTTACTTGTGAGCACGTCAGAGATCCTTCTTAATAGCAAAGCTCCCTCTTCAGCATAATTAAATCATATAGAAGAGTGTCACAAGGCAAAATAAAATGTATTTATTCCAACCATATCCTTCCACAGCATGACATGTAGCCTGAGAAACATCACTAAGTACTTTATGCCATCTGTGCATGTAGGATATACATTTGTAAGCCATGTCATTGTAAGATATTCCTTTATGAATTACACATAGACTGCTTATTCCCTTTAGCATCTAAACAGAATAATCTGCAAAGGGAGACAGCCATTTGTGCTTGACTCTATTAATCCATTTCTCAATTGCTTTTTGAGTCAGAACTTGGCCATAACTGCTGCATGAGACAGGATGACAGAATATTGCTACAAGTTAGTTCATCTCCACAGTAGAGTATAATATGTTTTTAACAATTATGTGATGTTTATTAACATTCCTAGACAAGCTGATTTTCCATGAATCATGATTTTTTAAAATGTCTTAAATAGTTTTAACAAGTAAGAATGCATTACATTCATATATAAACACAGCATACATAGAACCTGAGCAAAATGTCTTAAATAGTTTTAACAAGTTTTAAAATATCTTAAATAGCTTTAACAAGTAAGAATGCATTACATTCATATATAAACACAGCATACATAGAACCTGAGCAAAAAAAATTGTAATTCTGAGTCTGATTCAAATAAAGATGGGATTTTCTGTACGTCAGAACTCTTCTGCTTTAGGCTGGTCCTCAAAATCAGAGAGAGTTGATTGCTAGAGCAGCATTGTGAGATGAAAGTCATTTAGGGAATATCTTGCGATGTGTGTTATTTACTGTTCATCAGCAGTTGGCACCTAGATGTTATAATATAGACATCAATGAATCTATTGTGCTGTAGTATTCTAAATACCAAACATGCTATACCATACACAAAGCCTGCTTGTAACAAAGGCCTCTCAGGTTATGTTCTAAAATTCTAAGGAACAGAGATGCCCATCATAGCTGTACCCCCCCCCATATGTACAGAATCATAGAATCATAGAGTTGGAAGGTACCTCCAGGGTCATCTAGTCCAGTGGTCCCCAACTCCCAGTCCAGGGACCGGGATCGGTCCGTGGATCAGTTGGTACCGGTCCGTGACTCCTCCTCGTCCTCCTCCCCGGTTGCTGCCTTGGGGGCAGCCCTGTCACTCTGCCGCCGGCTCACCTTTGGTGCTCTCCAGCGGCTGCCATGGCTGGGGCTTCCCTTTGGTGTGGCACTGCACAGCTGCTGCTGACAGTGCCCCCCAGTTGGTGACGGGAAGTCACGGGCGCCAGCGGGAAAGCAAGTGGAGCAGGGGCTCAGGCGGCGACATCCCTCGGCAAAAGAGTACCCCCCACCCCAGGCCTCAGTAAAATTGTCAAGCGTTGACCGGTCCCTGGTGATAAAAAGGTTGGGGACCACTGATCTAGTCCAATCCTCTGCACGCTGCAGGAATTCACAGCTACCTGCCAACCCCAATTTCATGCCCAAGTGATCCCTCCCCCCAAAATCTCCAGAATACAGCCTGGCCTGGAGGAAATTCACCTTCAATCCTACAGCGACAATTAGCAATTCTCTGGGTATGCAAGGAAGGGCCACAAGAGATAAACACTAGCACATCCCTTCCTGCCCACCCACTCACAAGCTGCCCAAGTTCATAAAATCTTATAGCCTAGGATAGGTTCCTTTTTCTGTTGTTGTACTCACTTTGAACTGTCCTTTTTTTCATGGGGTACTCAAGTTCATAGAATCAGCATTTCTGTCAGATGACTATCTAGCCTCTACTTAAAAATTTCCAAAGAAGGAGAACTCACCACCTCCCGAGGAAGCTTGTTCCACCGAGGAACTGCTCTGTCAGGAACTTCTTCTGGAATTCTTCTTTTGAATTAATTTCAACCCATTGGTTCTGGTCCAACACTCTGGAGCAACAGCAAACAACTGTTCCATCTTCTATATGACAACCCTTTAAGTATTTGAAGATGGTTATCATATGCAGGTTCAGGGGAGTGGCAGGTTACAGTGGATGAGCACTGAGTGTCCTGCATAGTGCAGGGGTTGGACTAGATGACCCAGGAGGTACCTTCCAACTCTATTATTCTATGACTCAATATCACCTCTTAGTCACCTTCTCTCCAGGCTAAACAGATCAAGCTCCCTCAACCTCTCTTCATATGACTTGGTCTCCAAACTCTTCACCATATTTGTAGCCCGTCTCTGGACACAGTCCAGTTTATCTACATATTTTGTGGTGTACAAAACTGAACACAATAAGCAGTGTTAATACAATGTCGAATTATATTTCTAGAACAAACTCTTGCTCAAAGATTTCCACAACTAAACAAGAAACTCCAAACCTTCAGCCTATACTAGGTGATACGGTAATTCTATACACTATTACATAAAGGCTTATTGGGTATTGTTCATGATAGAAAGGGGTAGCCAGAATAGCTAATCAGTGGGGATTAGATTCTTCAGGTGATAAAAGATCGGGGGGGGGGGTGCTGTCTCTTGCTTGGCAATAAGTGTAGGAGGGATAAGGAGTCCTCCTGCTATAGGAGATGGGTGATGATATGAGCTATTCATAGAGCCTCTTGTGGCGCATTTAGAGCCTCTTGTGGCGCAGAGTGGTAAGGCAGCCGTCTGAAAGCTTTGCCCATAAGGCTGGGAGTTCAATCCCAGCAGCCGGCTCAAGGTTGACTCAGCCTTCCATCCTTCCGAGGTCGGTAAAATGAGTACCCAGCTTGCTGCTGGGGGGTAAACGGTCATGACTGGGGAAGGCACTGGCAAACCGCCCCGTATTGAGTCTGCCATGAAAATGCTAGAGGGCGTCACCCCAAGGGTCAGACATGACTCGGTGCTTGCACAGGGGATACCTTTACCTTAACCTTTTTATGAGCTATTCAAACCACTGATAACATCCTACAGGGCAAACAGCCCCCCATGGCTGTTCATGCTGCTATAAACAGTGCAAGAGTGAAGCTAGAAGTACCCCCCTTGCAGTGCTCCTGAGTCCAACAGGCCACCTTTAAGGTGAGTAAACTTTGAAATCTTAATCGCCCAACTCATAACACATGTCTAATTTGGCACTAAGCATTAATAAATCTTAGGTCATATACAGAAGCATTTCTATAAATCCTTAGTGTTACTGTTAAAGACCTGATTTGGAATAACAAGGTGTTTTTTTTTATCTGGACAGAAACAAATTCAGCTGTAGCTATCTGATCTGTCCTTTTTGCAAAGCTGTAAATGAGTTCCTGTGTAACATATGGTTCCATATGATCACAGGTTTGTTGGCTACAACATTCTCATGTAAGCCAAAATCCATGACCATAATTAGAAGGTTGGTCCCTATGCAGCCAATAGTAGGGTGTGGCAAAAGGGCAAGGCAAAGCTGGTGTGCTGCCAAAAGAGTGCTAGCACATGGCAAGTTGTCTCAGTGATTAGCCTGAATCAAGTGGATGATAATAGGACCAAAATGCTAGTCTAGGACAGCTTTGGTGTATTCCATAGACCATATGATTGAATGTGACTGATTGAGAAAAGCCTCCTGTTTGGCACTGTGTTCCCCACAGGAACAGTATAAATGAAAACAATAAATAGTTGCTTTAGCATAACTATTCCGCTGATCTGAATTAGTCAGATTAATTTAGAATTTGTTGAATTTTTACCTAACATTCTATTTAGAAAGCAGTTTCTAGTGATGGCCATGACGTTTGGTGCATGTTTTCTGAAATAACACAGAGGAGACCACATACTTCTTCACAAAGAATAGGCCCTCCCTTTCTCATGATTATGTGATTAGATATCACTGGACAGAAATACAAGTTCTAGAATACCATGCAAGATCCTGACTATCCTCAGAATATTAGCTGCTCTGACATATCAGGAAGAAGTTTCAGCTTCATACCAAAAGGTGCTGACATTTCAGTGAAGGCAGGAGAGACAACTTTTGCTTCTCATTAGGAACCTTTTCAATGTATGTCCAAGTTTACATGCCCAGGGAAATAACATGTCATTGGGGCTGTTCCTATATCCCAAACATTCTCCTGTCATGTTTATCTGCACTTACAGAATAAGCAAGGCAGTCATCCAAAATTATCTCCAAATCTGTTTTCTTCTTTCAGGTACCAAGCATTTTAGCTTAAGTACCTGTCATTTTGTGACAGACAAGATTAAACATGACCCTCTTTGAAGCATGTCACACAGCCTTCCAAGAATGATCAGGGAGGTGACCTTTTGCCCTGGAGAATTTAAAACATTCTTACAGGCTTAAATTGGTAAAACATGAAAAAGCTCTTGAAATATTCCAGATTTTAAAAAAATCCATCTAATTGTTTTTCACAGCCACTGGACTGGGTAAAAATCAGAGGTCCTTAAAACCTACAGAAACTCCAGAACTATTGTAATAAAAAATGTGAGCACGTGATGTTCCTGGGCTGAGTTAATGGAGATCTATTATATAGGGGACTTTTTCTTATAACATTTCCTTCAAAGAAGTATCATTAGTAATTTATAATTCATATGCAATTTTGCAGCTAACCACTTCTGTTTACCTTATTTACTATTAATACATGATTTTTGCTGGTTTGAGGCTCATGAAGCAATGTCCATGAACTGAAGAATTGTCATGAACGTTCATAATTTTCATTCAGTTTGTGGCGGTCCATGAAGAACAGCTGTTTGGTCTGCTTTTTGCTCCCCATGACTTTTATGGGAAGCAGAAAGCAAGGTTTAATATTTAAATGGCTCATGAAGCAGGTCAGTTCATTAGTCAACCTCCTGGTTGTATGAGTTTGTTGTTCAGCCATATGTATTCTCTTCATGTGAAAAAAAGGATTTGACCACCAGAGCAGTGTTGAACTGGGTTTAGTAGACCTAGAAGGTTTAATCAGTAGATTAATCAACTAAAACATTTGTTAATTAATTAATTAAGCCATATAATAATGAGCCTGAGAGTTTGTTGTTGTTGTGATTCTGGTTTGCTGCTGTAATGGAATGAAAAGCAGAATTTTAAGATTGCCTTTTGCTCTAGCAATGAACAGTAGTTCTTATTGCCTTGTGTTTTATCTCATAGTTCCTTTAGCATTTTTAAAAATTAGTACAAAGTAATGGTTCAAGGTAATAGAAATAGATGAAACTATCTTTCTTGGTTGATACATTAAATTTATTCTGTTGTAAGAATTCTGTGCTATCATTATTGATTTATTTCCATACATGGGCATTAAGACTCTTTTCCTTAGGGTTTTCAAGTGTGAAGTCTTTCACCCTGAAATGTGGTATCAGAGTAAGTGTTAATGTTTCTGTCTTTAGATAACACTCCTCTTTAACATTCTATGGCATCTGCTTCTGTAGAGACAATTCACTTCTCCCTACTTGACTGTAGGAGCCCCTTAAATCTAGGTTGTCTGTTTGATCTGGAAAATCAGTAATAAATTTTTCTGGCATTTTACTGTCTACTGCAAGCAGAAGTGTAGACTGGGAGTTCCTGGTGATGACAGCATTATGTCACAGTATGTCTTTCTTTTCTGCAAATGGTTTGTGTAAGGAAAGCAGACTTCAGAACTGTGTTGAGTGTAAAGCAGCTGATTGGGAAGGTGGCAGTGAGACGAAAATGAGATCAGTGTAGTATATCACTCACAGAATCAAGTTAGAGATCAGTTGCTATTCTGGCTCAGCCAAAGAGATGTGCAAAACATGCCAAGTGTTGTGTTAGAAATGCCAGAGGAAAAAGAAGAGCCCAAATTATTATGACTCTGAGCTAATCTGCATATCATTCAAGGCCTAGGCGATATCCTCTGCCCCAAATAAATTTTATTTCTGCCATAAACTGGTATAGTATTGCAGACATTGCCCTGTCCTACAGTATACAATAAGTTGAAGGATTGTTGTTGTTGTTTTTTAAATTCTGTCTACTTACTTGGATGAAATGAAATCCAGTCTATATTGTTTCCATGAACATTTCTTACAGCTGACTGTTTGCTAAAAGGTTTAATTTTTTTTTGAGAAAGAGAGAGAGAGAGATTAGGTTTGACTTAATCCTATGCATATTTCCTCAGGATTGATTCCAAAGCTGGTTCAAGATATAAGCAAACCAAGAAAGTAGTTGGGGTTCCAAACTTCCCCAGTAGACTAGGGGAAGAGACAGCCAGCATTACCTCTGCCTAGAGTTGCATGATACGGAAACCAGCAGGAGATCAGGAGGATTGGGCATGGGAGAGAGCTGTTGGTTACAGCATGGCATCACCTCCATAGAAAACTCAGAACTGATGCCATGCTTCTCTAGGAATTTGCCATAGTTTTAATTAATTTCAAGAATAGACTGACAACACTTCCAGGTTTTTCCTGTAAAAGACAACTGATTTTTTAAAAACAGCTTTTTTCACCCTTGGGATGCAGGAGAAAAGGCAAGAAAAGAGAACAGGGGGCAGGGAATTTCCTACCCTCAGTTGGAAAATGGTACCCTTACTTGTGTTACTGCCACCTGGGTCAAAACCAGACTGAGAAGGCCCACAGTCAACCTTGAATCCACACAGGAGAAGGTACACTTGCCTCACACCGCTATCACTGGCATCCATGAGAAGGAGCTGGGGTGGGGGTGGCACAGCTACCCAAGATGGTAAAATGTTTAGACTGAGGATTGGATCCGGACTAAACTGGAAAATTATGTTGATTCCCCCATCCTGCTGCTGGCCCCCTCATGTCATTCTTCGGGGTCACCTATCCCTCAGGAGCAGCAAGAAGATCAGAGGGCTACAAGTGGGATAGAGAAGGGAGGGAAATTCCATTCTGTTGATGGAGTATTTAGTGTGGCTCCAACCTGGGATTCATTGGAGCTTGCTTCAAGGTCAGCACATAAATGAGTGTAGTCTTACTAATGCAAATATGGTCAGGTATTTCTGTTAGACTGAATTGGTCTTTTCTGTTGGAAATCTATCCTGTACAATACCCGATTAAAATGAATGAGATGTTTAATATGCTGTTGCACAACGCTCTTCCACCTTAATGAGATTGTGCAGAAGACCTTCTCAGTGAGTCATGTCCATAGTTATTAGAGTATTGCCACTGAGATTCCTGGAGCCGTTTTCCTTATGTCTATAGCAATCCTGAGTGCATAGACTGGAAGAACAGGATTTGTACCTTTAATTTTTCTTCTCTGTTGTTCACGGTTCTGGGGAAACTTCTGTTATCATGCGGGAACAGTAAACAGGGCCCATATATAACGCTTATCTGTGTTTTCTATTGTTTCAGCAACTGCAATAATTATTTTTTAAAAGATCTTGATAAATAGTAGGATTACTTCGCTTTGCATAAAGATGACTTTAAAGTGGAATGAGTTGACTTTTGTTTTTTGTTTTACAAACATATGTGCTTGTCCTGGCATTCTTTAAAAAATGCATTTTGAAAGAGCTAGGGCCTTTTCGCACAGGGATCTTTGTTGCAGATTGTTTGCGGAATGAAAAATCGCCATTTAAAATAGTGGAATTCGTCGTTATGCATACCTGCCTTTGTAGTGGAATCAGTTGCGTTTTTTAGCGTTTCCCACAGGCTTCCGGTCTCGGCAGAAATCGCTAGAAAGGAAGCGCTATTGCCAAGCTCGTCCCGCCCCTGGCCGTCAAGCAGCCAATGGGCAGCCGTTAGCATGCTCCCAAACAGCCCCTTTCCCTTTAAGAAAGGTTTTTAAAAAAAAACAACAACCCATAGCAACGAATCTAGGTAGATTCGTTGCTACGGAGAGACCCATCCAGCTGCCTAATGTGAGCTGTCGTTTGATTGTATGATCGTTTGCACGCTGCCTCGAGTGATAAACCCCCCCCCCCTCACGGGCCCGATTTTCAGCTGAATTTATTTGTAAAAAATAAAGGGACTTTATTTCAGCAAACGGGCTTTTCAGTGGTTTGTGCTTAGTGACTAAAGGTGAAGGACTGTAGCCAGGGAAGCCTCTAAACAGAAAGAGGCTCGCCGGTGCGTTTATCCCCGCTCGCTCGGAGAAAAAAAAATGGCGATCGCTTCGCCGGAAGTTTGGAGGAGAGAGCCAGGGGGAGGGACTTTGAAGAACCAGCAACAATGGTAACGCACAGGTCTTTAGCGCTACTGTTGCAGATTGGTTGCAGGAGTGTATCGCTATCCGGAGGGTGAATCCACTTTTCTGGATTCCCCTGAAAGCGCCACAACGAAGAGCTTTTTGCTGATTGGTTTCAGGATTGTTGCAGATTGTCTACGACGTCGTGGGTTATGGCAAATTAGTAGCGTTTCCAAATAGCAACCATTGTGCTACTTTGAAGCCGTGCGAAATGGCCCCTAGACTACCCCCCCCCATTTTGTTCAGTTGCGGTTTAAACTTTGACAAACCTGTTGAGTTTACTGACCTGCATTTATAAAAGCTAGGTGTTACTCAACATGCATACAGTGTTCCAGGCTACTGGGTGAGTAGAGTTAACAAAGAATATTGACATGGAACAAAGAGAGTTAATTTATTTATAGGATAAAGATAAGCTAGTGATTTGTATTAATGCCTGAAGTGTGTATCAATATTGTGAGAGGCTATGGTGAGGATCTCAGAGGATGGGAGAACTAAATAAAATGTTTTGAACCTCCATATATTAAATCTATAATTCTTATTTATTTACTTCAGTTATATACCACCGTTCTCCCCAATGGGGACATAAAGTGCCTCGCATAATTATCCTCTCTATTTTATCCTCTCAGCAACTCTGTGACCCTTTATGTATGGCAGCAGCCACACCAGGCATTGCGCCGGGGCAGGATTCCCTGGCATTTCCTGTGTACTCACGGGGAGGAATCCCTCAGAGTATGCAGGCTGCCCTGGTATAGCGCACGTGCGCGCACACACACACACAATGCCGGGGCTGGAAAGTCTGACACATTGCCTGGAGGCAGCAACAGTGAGGAGGTGAGTGGGGGAGGGGAGTGGGGGAATGGGGCCCCCACTGCCCAATGGCGGGAGCAGCATGCCGCTCTCCCACCTGGGTGGGGGTGGGGGTGGGGGACTCCCCGGTCGGCTCAGTGGAGCTGATGGGCATGCAGTGTCCCTCCAGGGACAGTGTAGATTGAGGGAAGGGCTGGGCCCAAAGGCCCGGCTCTTCCACTTATGCACAGGACTGGCCCGACCCAGCCCCCACTGCCCCCCGCGGCATTCCAGGGAATGTGGAAGATTCTGTGTTCCCTTGTCATGAGTTTTCCGGGGTGCTGCACCAGGCCAGGGCTCGGATGTTAGTGGCAGGATGCATAATCAGGGCTGCCCTGCTGCCGTCATCCCGGATTTCTAGCCCCATGCATAATGGGTCTGTGAGATACATTAGGCTGAACCAATACATTAGGCCCAAGGTCCTCCAGCAAGCTTCCATGGCAAAAAGAGGATTCAAGCTTAGGTATCCCAGATTCTGCTCCATCACTTTTACCACTACACCACAACATCTGATGTTTTCAATACTGTAAGAAGGAATTTTGCACAATGGGTAGTAAAAAGTGGAGTATAAAAAAACAACTCTCCTTGTTTTTCTATACTTCCAGCCAACATCCAGTAATTATTAAGCAGGGAAACCAACTCACACAAATATTGGGGAAGCAAACCATTCATATATCATGTGGTCCCCAATTCCCGGTTCGGGGACCGGGACTGGTCCATGGATCAGTCGGTACTGGGACACAGCTCCTCCTCGTCCTCCTCCCTGGCTGCTGCCTTGGGGGCTGCCCTGGAACTCTGCCGCTAGCTCACCTTTGGTGCTCTCCAGCGGCCGCCATTGCTGGGACTCCCCCTCAGAGTGGCACTGCGCAGCTGCTGCTGGCAGCGTCCCCCAGTGGGCATTGGGAAGTTGGTGGCACCAGTGGGAGAGCAAATGGAGCATGGGCTCTGGCGTCGGCGACGTCCCTAGGCAAAAGACTACCCCCCCCCCCCGGGCCTCAGTAAAATTGTCAAGTGTTGACTGGTCCTCAGTGATAAAAAGGTTGGGGATCACTGGACAATAAATATACCATAGGTTCAAAACCCTTCCTTTCAGCACTTCAAAGATAGCAGTTTGCCCAGAGCTACTCAGTAAACTTCAGTGCTGAGGAAGGATTTGAATCAGAGTCTCCCACATTCAAAGCCAGCACTGTAAACACTATGCCATAATATCCTGGCTTTCTGAAGCTAGACCAG
Source organism: Paroedura picta (assembly GCF_049243985.1). Classification (NCBI taxonomy): domain Eukaryota; kingdom Metazoa; phylum Chordata; class Lepidosauria; order Squamata; family Gekkonidae; genus Paroedura; species Paroedura picta. Next base: position 92,765,356 of record NC_135369.1, on the reverse strand, counting down.
ATTCAGGGTAGGAGCATTAATAACACTGTTCCCTTTTGGTTAACTCTAATTTTCTTCCTTAATAGAAAGTTATTCCTCCTCCACTTTGTCCTTCTGACTGTTGTCAGTCTTAAAGTTACATAAAGAGAAATTGTACAAAACCAAGATGGGGTGGGTTCTAATAGATGCCTGATGTTGGCTGTAAAGATTTATGGGCAGATATCTTCCAAAATTATAATTCTGTTCCCTCTTTGTAATCAAAACAAATTTTAGCTATCAAGCTGAGTTCCGCCTCTTGTTTAATTTTGTGTAAGCGAAGGCAATGTTGAGCTGAGAGGAAATTAATGTTGATGGGAGAAACAATTTTGTAGGCAATTACTCCCTACTGTATAATATAGATTCCATAAACAGATATTTTTGATTTGTATTTTAAAATAGTTTGTTTTGCACTGAAAGTAAAACCTGTGAAGCAGAGTGAAACATGCATCACCGAGAAGATGTTTATTAATCTTGGCTTTTCATTCACTCAGATATTTTATATACTGCTTGTTTGTAATTTATTGAATTTAAGTGCTGCAGATATTGGGCCATTTGTGGTGGTGTGTGCTTATAGACACCTTTATGGGGGTGGGGGTAAAAAATGTATGCCTCATATTGAATTCTCATTTACCACTTTTAATATTCATTTGGGTATGAGAATGAATTTAGGATATTTCTGTGCCATGTAGATTTAATTTGAAAGGCAGTACATGATTGATAGATGTCCATAAAATGTATAATTAACATAAGGAACTTATTGCTGCAGGATGTGATGACACACCACTAATTTAGATGGCTTTAAAATGGATTTGATACATTAAAAGAAGACAGGTCTATCAGTGGCTATTATCCAGTATGGCTGAGTGGGACCTCCATATTTGAAGACTTCTGAATGTCAGTGGGAGACAACAGCAAACTGGGCCTTTGGCTTCTGTTCCCCAGCGGTGCACCTTCTAGGTCACTTGGTGGGGGCACATTATAAATTGGGATGCTGATGAAGACGGACTGTCTGGCCTGTCAGGGCTACTCTTGTGTTTTTTTAATATTAATAGAAATTGCTCTTGAGAAATAAAGCTAATGTCCTACATTTTGTTCATTTATTTTGTTCCCCATCCAAACCATGATGCTGTACAGCTGTAGAGAAAACTTTAATATCTGACCCACACCTCTTTTTCACTGTTTTTCATCCAGGCACTCATCTATTTCCGGAAATAGTACTAAAAGATTCTGAGGAATTAAAACAAAATCCTTTTTCGATAGAAAATCTGTGCATAAAACTGAAAGGGACATTTTAATGAGACCAATGGATTGTTTGCCTGTTTGAGGGCACTGATCTCCTTCCCTTTTTGTGCTTCTCAGTGACACGGCCGATAGGTTTTAAGGGGCATCTTTGCATGTAGCACTAAGTTCCCTCTAAAATATCTTCCATAAAATTGTTTTGCGATCTCATAATCACCAGTTGTGGTGGTGGGGATTGATTTGTCTCGTAGCTGGGTTTATAAAAGAAAAAAGTATTGAAGGAATGTATGGAGAGATAAAAAGCTGTATTTAATTTTGTATAAGAAGCTGAAACGTTGTACTTTAATGTTGCTGCTGTGTCTTACCATTTACTTTTAAACTAAGCCCTTTAAAATGTTTACCAGGTTTTGCAATCAAAAAAATGTAATCTGCCAGTAGAAAAATCCTTTCAAGTGGCACTTTGCAGCTGTGAGGGTTATGAAAACTGAATACCTGCAAATGTTAATATGGAGCTCTAGTGCAGAATTTCTGGGAGAATAAATCATTTTGATATGTTTTTTTCCCAGTGAATCACTTTCTTATATAAATGGATTTTATTAAATGGAATCTGAAAAAGCCAGTCATCATGGGACTACCTAGTGGGCATACAGGGATGTTCCTTTTCCAAAAAGCATTCAGAGTGCTGTAATGTTGATCCTAACCAATACTCTGTTATTGTATTTTGCAAGATACTTCCCACGTAGAGCGTATTAACAGCTTTGATTTGTTATTAGGATCTGAGAAGTTACCAAGGCAAGTGTAACAGTAGCCAGGTAGTTATCTTTCTGCGGGAGACACAGTCGGAATACTGGTGAAAGTGGTAATAAATACCCCTTTCATAGCTACTACATGAACGTCCAAGTGCGCTGCTCGATTCAATAGCACCATCAAACTGAAAACTTTCAGAATGTGTGTGACAGGCTCATCTTCTTGATCACATGGACCATTTTCAGTTCAGTTTCTTACTGCATATCTCTTGCAGCCCTCTAGTCATTGGTTCTGAAACTCCACTGCTATTCTTGGACTGGAAGAATGAAATACTGATTGAATGCTGTCACCATGCTCAGTGACCTCTAATTCCAAATCTTCTTGTGGCATCTTTGAGCGGTTTCATGTAGATAGGAAACACAACTGAACCCTATGACACCCATGGGTTGGAGTATAAGTTATTGAATGCAGTGCTCTTCAACCACCTGGTGAGAACCCTAACCCTTGACCAATTAGGACCATCTAGTGATCTATGAGACTGAGGTCTGCTGGAAGGTCTAGAAGATATAACACTTAATTTCTCCTTCTTCAGATGACTACTAAGGCACTCTCTGACCTGGTCTGTACATTCAGCAAAATGGGGTAGGCAAATAATTAAATATATCATAATAAGTAGACTGGGCTACTTCAAATCACAGCTGGGTGGTGCTAGTTTTGAATGCTGATTTCCTGAAAATGAATTCCCTGCAAGCAGAATGTGAGCATATCAGAGGCAAAGTTTTAACAGCTTTCTTCCTCATTGTTCATTTGAATATTTAGATAGATAAATGGGGGGGGCGGGGGTGAGATGATATATTCACAAATGGAACCACCCAGTATAGCTCTTACAACCACTTCTCTCCCTCCCCCCGCCCCATTCTGTTGTGTATGTCTACCAGAATTCTGAAATCTGACCAGAATAGCGTCCAGAACAAAATATCAACTTCATCCAAGAATGTTTGTACTGTAAGGTCACCTCTTGCTTAGTTATCTTATCTGAATGATAAACTAAAGGCTACCCTGAAATTGTTCCTATCTTCATGATCAAGAGAGTGTTTTCTGCATTTTTCCAAGCTAGGATGCTTAGGACTGTTGTAGCCAAAGTGACTTCAGGCAGCAGAATCATAATTAGGAAAATTTACGATTTTCTAACAGGTGTTTGAAAGGTATGTTGCCTCTTGTGAGCACATATGGCTTGGCTGCCCTTGCATAAGAGCCTTGTTTTAAATACTGACACTGGAAGAAAGAACTATAATAACCAAAATAATAAAAAGGTTAACTTGTATCAGAATAGGATGAGTGAGAGAAAACATTCAAACACCTTTTCAGCCTCACAGATAGTCCTTATTACTAAATGAGCACTATAGTTGTTTTCCACAAACAAGCTAATTACAGTGTTTGCTTTCTGTTCTTAAATAAATACATCTGTTTTTTAAAAGCTCCCAGCCTTGCAATATCCACTCTATGTGTTTGGTGAAGAAGTGATATTAAGCTACCCTAGTATGGGCCACCTTCTCCAAACCAAAAAAGGTAATGTAATACACTTGTTTTAGGAATGCTCTGAAAAATATCCCTGTCAGTATTTTGCATTGTATATATTTTGAAATTACATAATTATACACTTATCTTTTGCATTCTTCACCTGCCCACAAGCTAGTTCTTGTACATTTCAGCTCAAATGGCTCTTGCTAAATCTTCTACTTTCAGTCACTTTCCATGTATACTATTAAGTTAAATGTGTATCAGTTCTCCATGCTGTCTAAGGCAGTGACTTGCAGACCGAGTTCCAGGGCATCTTGGGTCTCTTTGGCTGCTTGACCAAGTTCCCAGAAGGCCATATAAGAGATAGTAAATCTGTGTCCAGCCTATATGTGGTGGCTCAGAATGGTGCTATGGATGGAGGGGGGGAACATATACACACAAAATTAGGGTATCAAGGAGCAAGCTAGGCTAGGTTATCTCTGACATCTCATTTTTCCCATGCAGGGTTTTTTTAATGGAAATGTCCACTGTTCATTGTGAAAACTACACCCTAATCACCCATTTGTGAATTAAAGGAACTAGTATGGACACGTTTAACTGAGAGACAGCTTGCCCATAAAAATACTAACAATTTTCTGCAATGTGCAGAGCATCAGTTCAGAACATCAAAGGAATCTTTGGAATGAAGTGGAAAAGAAAGGTAGAAGCAGTAGATTGTTGAGTGTGTTGCGATGTATGAACACCCACTGGTTCAGTTCACATTCTGTTTTCTGTTTGCAAACCAGGAGCCAGGCTATTTTGATGACCATTCAGAAGTCTGCAAGGAATTTGAACCTGTTCCTTGGGTTACTTTTTGTGTATTCCAGTGTTATACTGGAATTGGCAATGTTTCACTCTTGTGTGTTCTCACATAACCTAATGAGACTTCTAGTTTCCCCCCTCCACCATGGATATTATCACTGCAGCACAGTATTCCACATACTGCATAGATATAAAAGGGCCTGTAAGGACATAGAACTCCACCACAACAACTAGTGCGTTAGGCAAAGTTATTCAGTAGCTGTTCTGTTTGGATGACAATGAGTTGCACAGGCAGGCTCAGGTCACAAGTGAATTCAGTTGTTGAATGTGGTACATATGACATCTGTGGGACCCACAGTGAGTTCTCGGGCACATTCTCAGTTCACATGATGCCGTGGAGTGTCCTGAAAAGTCTGAGAAATGCCTCCATGTGAACTGGCTGTGCAACTTGCAAGAGTCTGAAGATGTGGGAATTGTTCCCAAAGGTAATAATTATTCTTCAAGGTAAAAAGTTTGGAAACCACTTGTTTAGAAGTTTCTTTTCTTGGTGACATTGAAAACCAATTATATTCTGACAAGCTGAAGAGCAATTTGGCTACATTGTTAAAGCAATCAACACTCTGGGGAGTGTTTTTTACATTCTGAAGAAATAGTGAATACTCAAAGCAAGAAATTCACCAGAATAGAATAGGACAATAAATTTTTGGATTGTCTCAGCACATAGTGCTATGTTTTCTAGAGCAGTGAAATGTATTGGCCAATCGTAGTCTTTACAGACCAGACTTACTGGTCATATTGGGATGTCTTGATGATTAATTCTTTTTAAATGGCTTACAATGCATGACTTAAAGAAGATTTTGTTATTCATGAGCACATATTGATAGCCAGCCTAGAATTATGGACTTAAGTCTTGCTAAATGTGTCTTTTCCTGTCTTTTGGTTAAGCAACAGAAAAACAAGCAGTCCAGGTTTATTTGCTTATCCTTTATTTTATTTAGACCATTTTATTGGCTGTTTTTCTCTCTTGTGGAATTCAAGATGGTTTGTTGTTGTTAGTTGCGAAGTCGTGTCCGACCCATCGCGACCCCATGGACAATGATCCTCCAGGCCTTCTTGTCCTCTACCATTTCTTGAAGTCCAAGATGGTTTACAATATGAATAAAACATTAATCAAATAAGTTAAAAACCATAATAAAACAATATTAAAACCCAGTTAAAAGTCAACCATTTCAAAACGTCAGTTAGGACTGTCAAAAAACTAAAGGTAAAGGTAAAGGTATCCCCTGTGCAAGCACCGAGTCATGTCTGACCCTTGGGGTGACGCCCTCTAGCGTTTTCATGGCAGACTCAATACGGGGTGGTTTGCCAGTGCCTTCCCCAGTCATTACCGTTTACCCCCCAGCAAGCTGGGTACTCATTTTACCGACCTCGGAAGGATGGAAGGCTGAGTCAACCTTGAGCCGGCTGCTGGGATTGAACTCCCAGCCTCATGGGCAAAGCTTTCAGACGGCTGCCTTACCACTCTGCGCCACAAGAGGCTCTGAAAAAAACTAAATCAAAAAACTAAAAATTTAGTCAAAAAACTAAATCAGTCTAATTCGGTCCTAAATAAAATAAGCCAGTTCCTGAAGCCCGACCATGAGGGAACCAGGCACTCCTCCCCCAGGAGGTTGTTCCATGATTGTGGGGTTGCCATAACAAAGGCCCTCTCTGGTGTACCCACTTTAAAAGGCTCCACAAGCAATCCCCAAACAGCTGAGTGGCAGGGAGCCTGCTGCTTTTTGCAGCTCAGCTGTTTTTTAGGCTTTCTGCAAACCCTGTTGAAAGGGACTGCCACTCTTTGTTCAGTTTAACTGAACCATGGACTGACACTTTTTTTCTGGTTCATGCCCATCCCTCAGTCCATCCTGAGCAGGCTTGTTTGGAGGATGGTATAAAAATGAAATAAATAAAGATAAATAAAATAATCCCATTCCAAACAAGAGTAATCCCTGATCTGACTTTCTACTAACCCAGAGAACTTCTATTTTGTCAGAATTAAGTTTTAGTTTGTTTACCCTCATCTAGTCTAAAACCAATTCCCAACCTCAATCCTTGGAATTAGGTGGAAAAGAAAGATAGAGTTGGATATCATCCCTTTATTGGAGACATCATATCCCTCATGGCTTCTTTAGATGTTAAATAGCACAAGGGATAAAATGAAGGCATGCAGCACCCCATGTCAATGGCCATGAGGCAGAGCAGGAATCACCCAGCACTATCTTATGAGTCAGATAGAACTCAAACCATCTTTGTGTAGTGGTTAGGAGTGCGAACTTGTAATATGGCGAGCAGGGTTTGATTCCCCACTCCCCCACATGCAGGCAGCTGGGTGACCTTAGGCTCGCCACAGCACTGATAAAGCTGTTGTGACTGAGCAGTGATATCAGGGCTCTCTCAGCCTCACCTCCCTCACAGGGTGTCTGTTGTGGGGAAAGTGAAGGGAAGGTGACCGTAAGCCGCTTTGAGAAACAGAGGATAGGGAAAAGGTTAGGATTGCCATCCTTGCTGCTGCTTTGATCCAAGCCACCCATTTCTCAAGCTGCTTTTCTTGAGCAATAGGGCTTTTTTGAAACATGAACTTCTGCCCTTACTTAGTTGCTAAGTGGGGGTATTTTTTTTTTAAGTTTCAGAAAGATATCTGTTTTTTAAGCCCACTGCAAGAACAGGAATTTTTGTGGAGGCAGGAATGAAACAATCAAGCTGCAACATACAGTGTTTGATATAATATGAAATTCAGCCCTCAGTTAAAGATTTCAGCGCACCCAGTACCCCAGTCTCTATGGCTGCCTAAGATAGGCCCTGCTCCTCTGTTTTCAAAACCTTTTCGAGATGACAGAATTGTTTAACAAGGTGTTAGTCTAAAAGCATACATTTAGTGAAGCGAGCCATTCATTCTTGACAAAGGAGCTGTGTTACACGATAAAGTACATTGTGTTTTGTGTATGACAAACCAGAGGAGGAAACACAGCTAGTCCCATAGTCCCACATTCTCAGCTATGTGTGCTACGATTACAGTTCTAAACAATAGGTACTGTGTCAGTAGACAGCAAAACAAACAATGGTCCTTTTAAACAAAATATCAGTAGGAAGAGCACATATATTAGTCAACAAGGGAGCTGAATTAATTCTTTGCATTTTTTCCACTGATGATATTCTAGAGCCTAGTAGAAAGGATGTTTTGTTTATCCCCACCACCACCACCACCACCAGCTGAGTGCCTGTTTTTGCTTCTCCCTTTTCATCAATGAGGAATTTCTGTCTGCCTGCACCTGGCCTGACCAGCCGTCAGCTGGCTTCTGAAGATCATCACTGCCTACTATTTTACTCTCACTTGCCATTCAGCCTCTCTCCCAACAGCTGCATGAGCTGTACTGTCCCTTTGATCTGGGAGGCAAGCTTGTAATCTCTGTTGCTAGCAGCAATTGTATATCAGCCTGCATTAAAACCTCATCGCAAGTTATTCTACCAGTCAAGAAAGAAAAAAAAAAACAGAACTTTGCATTATACACTTGCCAAGGAACCCCAATTTCAACCATAGCTTCCAAACCATGAAACCCACACCATAATCTACAGTGCCTACTATCTGTTTAATTAGAAAGTATCAAGGAACAAGATATATTATTATCAAGAACTTGATGACTGATGGTATGGTCCTCCAGATGTCCATGGATGTCTGGAGAACCACAGGTTGACTACCCCTGGTATATACTGAGAGCACAGATAAAATACTGATCTGCAAGAAAATATAAAATCTGTCACAGATAATTTCTAGGATGCAGATAAAGATAAGAAAGGAGAAACTGGTGTGACTCAAAGAGAAAGCAAAAGAATTTGATGTGAATATAAAAATACACAAGTTTCAGAACTACATTCACCAAATAAAGAGAGGAACTATCAAAGGAAAGGTACAGAATGGAAAGGCAAAAGCGTGGCAGCCTTCCTGATCTCCTCAGGTCATCCATTCCATAAACCACAAATGAACAAGCCATTTGCATTTGACCTTGAAGAAAAAGAAGAGCTGGGTTTTTTATACCCCACTTTTCACTATCTGAAGGAGTTCCAGAGTGGCTTATAAACACCTTTTCCTTTCCTTCCCTATAACATATACCCTGTGAGGTAGGTGGGTTGGAGAAAGCTCTGAAAGAACTGTGACTAACCCAGGGTAACCCAGCTGGCTCCTTGTGGAGGAACAGGGAATCCAACCCGTTCTCCACATTAGAGGCCGCAGCTCTTAACTGTTGCACCACTGTGGCTCTCAGCACTTGCTCACTTGCAGGGTGGCACCCGCTGAAATGTTCTTTTCCCTTGGAAAGTGATCTTTAGCATTTTAGTACACATATGTGCCTGTAACATTTCTGCTGTTCCGGAAGACTGATCTGGATTTCTCTCTTACTGTGGATTTGATCCTGCTTATGCTTTGTGAGTAAACAGCCATCTGTCAGAATAACAGCAATTGCTGTGATTAAGGCAATTGGAGAAGGTGACCTGAATGGTTGTGTGGCAATCATAATGGTTGTATCTATACTCCCCAGACATTGTATTTACATACGTTTATGTATGAGAGAAGTTTGGACCTGATCTTTAATTGTAAAATAGTCTTGCATAAAAGCATTCTTCAGAAGCTCAGGATTTACAGAAATAATGCCTATTTCTCTTTGTGAGATTTGTGGTTACATGTAGATCCATTGCTTCTTGGCAAAATTTATAAAGACAATCATTTGGTGACTGGGATATTCCATCCTCACTGAGGAAACGTTCACTTCAAAACCTAACCTTTAAAAATATGCAAAAATGTACTAGTGATTCCACTCTAAGAACGGAAACCTGCTGGGATAACTCCCATAACTGGAACAGTTTGATTGCAGGGTACAATTGATTTTAAAGGGACAGACAAATAAAGAAGGGGGGGGAGTAGCACCATATGTTAAGAATGTATATACTTGTGAGGAAATATGTGTCTGAGTATGAGAGTTCAGCTGCGAGTCTTTGGGTAAAAATAAAAGCAGTACAAAATAATAGGGATATCATGGTGGGGATCTGCTATAGCAGTGGTCCGCAACCTTTTTCAGGTTGCGGACCGGCGGCAGCAGGGAGGGCGATCGCCCGGCCGTGCATGCTGTGCATGCGCAGCACTCCCGCACATGCGCTCATGCACAGCACTCCTTTGCGGCCCGGTGGTTGGGGGCCACCATGCTATAGAACTCCAGGCCAGGCAAAGGACTTGGATCAGATGCTCCTAGACCAGATTACAAAATTTTCAGAGAGACAGCACCTAGTGGTCATGGGAGATTTCAATTATCAGTTTGGTGTAGTGGTTAGGAGTGCGGACTTCTAATCTGGCATGCCGGGTTCGATTCTGCACTCCTCCACAGGCTGGCTGACCTTGAGCTTACCACGGCGCTGATAAGCTGTTCTGACCAAGCAGTGATATCAGGGCTCTCTCAGCCTCACCCACCTCGCAGGGTATCTGTTGTGTGGAGAGGAAAGGGAAGGCGACTGTAAGCCGCTTTGAGCCTCCTTCGGGTAGAGAAAAGCGGCATATAAGAACCAACTCTTCTTCTTCTATCCGAATATCTATTGGATGACCAGCTTTGCTAAAAATTAAAAGTCCAATAAATTCTTGACTTGTCTTGCTGACAACTTCATTTCCCAGAAAGTGGAAGGGACAACCGGGGTGTCTGGTATTTTAGACTTGATTCTTCCCAATAGGGAAGAACTGATTGACAAGGTATGAGGAAAGGTTGAGGGAGCTTGGTCTGTTTATCCTGGAGAGAAGATGACTAAGAGGTGATATGATAACCATCTTCAAATACTTGAAGGGCTGTCATATAGAAGATGGAGCAGAATTGTTTTCTTTTGCTCCAGAGGCTTGGACCAGAATCAATGGGTTTAAATTAATTCAAAAGAATTTCTGGCAAGAAGTTCCTGACAATTAAAGCGGTTCCTTTGTGGAACAGGCTTCCTTGAGAGGTGGAAAGTTCTCCTCCTTTGAAGGTTTTAAGCAGAGGCTAGATAGTCATCTGACAGAAATATTGATTTTATCAACTTAGGCAGATTGTGAGTGGTTAGGCAGGTAGTTGTGAGTTCCTGCATTATGCAGGGAGTTGGTCTAGATTAGCGATCCCCAACCTGTGGGTGGTGGACCACATGTGGTCCGTCGACTAATTGGAGGTGGGCCGCGAAGGACGCCTTCCCGCCCCCCCCCCGGCCCTTTACAACACACTTTGGGTGTCATTGTCTCCCATCACTCCCAGATGGGACTATCTCGTTGCAGAGAAACAAGCTCCGGGTTCCCATTGATTTGCCATTGTCATGAGTTAAAATTTCCATGAAAATAAAATGTTCCTTATGTTCATTGTTGTGGCGTGTCTGTATCTTGTTTTGAAGGGATGTTTAAACATTACCATAGCGATCAGAGAGCGTTAGGGCAGTGGTTGAGAGTAGAGGAGTAAACTACCCCCCCCCCCCACCGGGCCTCAGTAAAATTGTCAAGCATTGAGTGGTCCCCGGTGATAAAAAGGTTGGGGACCACTGGTCTAGATGACCCTAGAGGACCCTTCCAATTCTATGATTCTATGAACTTATCATGGACTTCCTGTCAAAAAAGGCAGATCCTGTATCTTATTTGCCCTTGCTCCTGTTTTATACTCAATATACTCAATATATGATGTGGCATTACTGGGGTTCCCTCAGCACCTCCAGGCAGTGCCCAGTGAAGTGGAATGGGTGGGGAAGGGCTCAACAAGGCTCCATGGCCTATGCTGAGTGTTCCTACCTGTTACAGGAGAGAAAGGGCTGCCTTTTCAGTCAAAGCCCCAATTCATTTGCATGTGCTTCTGCTCACATTACTGCAAGAATAATGGTGAATAGTGTTCCAGGTCAAGTATTCATTCTTAAAATCATCACAGCTTTACTCTTCATAGCCAAAAAAGCGATCCTATCCTATGCAGTAGAATGTGAGACATTGTATGGGGCAAAACATATTAAAATACATACAAGAAGAGTGTATTTTCGTTTTGTTTCATATATTTAGCTAAAGGTCAGGATTGTGTTCACAGCACTTTGTTGTTATAGGATACTGCTTTGTGAACAGGAGGCCTTGGCCAAGATTTATGATCTGTATTAATTTTATCTGCCTTTTCCCCATTTGACTCGCCATTGTCAAAACTATTTATGGACCATGAGGATAAAAAGTTAACTTCACCCAATCATTATTAGCTTAAAGAGCACTATGAGTGATCTGCATGGAAGCCAGGCAGGCTAAGCACTTAATACTTGTTTGAAGGGACGCTGTATAGACATGTGAGTACAGTGGACTGGAAAGATTTTTTAATAACAAAAATAGTAAGGCAATAAAAAATTGGAGCCACAGTAAAGAGGGAGGCAGGACTGATGCCAAGGATAAAGTGAGCCTTTTGAAGGTTGGTAGTGATGCCTTTTAAGTTTGGGTATCGCTTCCTTTCACTGACCCATGGAGTTGTACCTTTCTGGAACATTAATCTAATGGCAGGCTGACATTCCAGAATATGGGTTATTCAGCTTGGAAGAACAAAAAGGACTCTAATGCAGGGGTAGTCAACCTGTGGTCCTCCAGATATCCATGGACTACAATTCCCATGAACCCCTGCTAGCAAACGCTGGCAGGGTCTCATGGGAATTGTAGTCCATGAACATCTGGAGGACCACAGGTTGACTACCCCTGCTCTAATGGACTGATCATACAGATTTTCTGTTTTGTAAACAAAGAATGTATTGCAGATGTCTGCTCTGTCTATATAGAAATTGGGCTTGTTACAATGTCACATTCTGCTTAGTTTGACCACACCCTGCATAGTATGACCCCTGGATATTGTTGTTGCAATGAGACCATTATTAGCATCAGGTAACTGAACTGTTTACAGAATAATCCTAAAAATAATTTCCAGGAAGTAACTCCCATTGAATGGGCGACAGCAGGACTCTGAGTAGGTGTGGCCAGCATGGCACTAGGAGATGGAAATAAAATTATTGAAACTTTAGTTCAACGTTCCTCATAGCAAAAGGTGAACTAAAGTTTCAGTTATTTTCTTTCCCTTTATGTAAGTTAATTGTTTTTCCTGCCATCGTTTTCTCTGTCATGTAGAATTACGTTAATATGATTTTGGTAGCTGGTGTGGTCTAGGGTCTATCCTTCATTCCTATTAGGGTTGCCAACTCTGATTTGGGAAATGCCTAGAGAGTTCAGGGCATTGCCTGGAGAAAATGATGTTTGGGGAGAAGATGGACCCCTTTTCTCCAGAGGAACTGGTCTTTGTAATTAGCTTTAATTCTGGAAGAGCTCCATGCCCTACCTGGAGGGGAAAGTAATGTGCAACACTTGGGAGAGTCCTGCAGAACAGAACAAACTCAACTCTGCTACCCATGGCATTGGTTAGTCCATCCCAGCACTGTCTGTCCCTACCTCCAGAACACAATAATTCTTGTTTGGGGAAAGTGGTCAGTATCATTTTTGCAGGGCCTGTTGAGTAGATCAGGAGCAGAGCTAGGGTTGGAAAAGCAGGCCAAAACCTTTGCCTTGTTTCATCCCTGCCAAGATGGCAGAAGACTGAGTGTAGTAAGTACAGCCTCAGGCATATAGTTGGGGAAAGGGCTGGACCTCTCCTGATTTCCTTCCCATCTATGTAAGTGCCAATTTCTTATCATGGTCAATGTGTGGACTAGAGTACTACACTTTCCTACAAGAGAGCGATATATACCCTCAGTCCAGTGTGAGAAGACTGAAGAAGGGAAGAAACAGGCTTCTGTTGTTCCCTGAAAGAACTTTTAACAGTTGCTATTCACCATCTTCTTCTTCCTTAGAAATCTGTGACTTCTATGGAAGAAATTTAGAACGCTTCATTCACAGACATTGTAGCAATGGGAACAAGGATTGTCTTCTTTTCCTCACACTGGCGTTCGTAGTGTTCAAGCCATGGGCACTTTAGATTCTGACGGCAGTGGTGTCACCTCTTGTAGCACTTCAGCTTTCATAGAAAGTAATTGAATTTTATGGAAGAAAACTAACACAGGTCCTTGTACTGATGGTCATTTCACTAGGGCAGTGGGGGTGGGGAGAGCATAAAGAGCCAGCAAGTAGCTTTCCCCCCTTGGGAAAACCGCTTGCTAGCTCTCCCCCCCCCCACCCCACACACACACCCCTGAATGTTCCAAAGCCACCGTGCATGGGCAGGGCTGGATCTGGAGGCTTTGAACGTACGGTATGTCACTAGAAGCACAGAAACTATACATTATGATGAAATATTGCACACTTGTTTATAGTAATGATACCTAATTCTTTCCATTTTTTCTTAAAATGGAGATTATTCCAAGGGTATGTGCGTGTGATTTTGTGCAAACCAAAAGCCCAACTTAGGGAAGCATTTTTTAAATTATTAAAGAGTAATACAAATAAGATAAAATCAGTTGAATCAATATAACAAAACAAATTCATATACCAGCATAATAGAACAGCATAATAAAACTAGCAATTTTAACATAGTAAAACGAGACTTCATAATTGGCACCTTTAAGACCGAAAACCTTATACCTTGAATAAAAGATTTTTTGACTTAAAGGTGCTACTGGACTCATAACTTAGTTCTGCTACTTCAGAACAATACAGCTACCTACCTGAAAAGTTAAATGTGAATTTAAGAAATTAAAGCAGCATTAAACCTTATATAGCAGCAAAATATATCAAGATATATCAAAATATGTCAACCCCTACAGAAATCTACAAACAAGAACTAATCAGATTCAAAACCAAACTACAAAGTTCAGTCCACCACCAATGCCTAGGAACAAAGGAAGTGTTTACCTAGTACTGACCATACAGTGGCTAGGCACTAGTTGAATAGCTATGGAAGATAATTCTAGAGACAAGGCATTTCCTTGTTTATTTATTTTAGGCAGGCACAGACACAGAGCAAGCCTCTATCAGAAATCTACACAGCTCTTTATATACCCTGCCCTCAGACCATTTGGGGCTTTATATCCTCAAACATTATATCAATATTTTGAAGTGTCTCCAGAAACAGACAATAACTAGCAGTTAAATGTGGTCTCCCATTGAAATACTGACTGGGGGCAACCCTGATGATTATGAAATCTGATGAGATAAAGCTAGCCTGGACTGTTCTGGCTAGGGCATGGGTACACACAGGCAAACTATAAACTCAGTCATCTTTGTATCCAGTTACAACCCATAAAGCAACAGTTTTAGAAATAAACAAACACATATTACATAAAGCTAACTAGTATAGATTTGTATTGTAATATTTTAAAGGATTAAAATAGCAGCATAAAAGATATAATTCTTGATTTAAAAAAAACTGAGTGATGCATTTCTCATTATTAAAATTAATGGCTTGTTTCTTGTATTAGTTATAGCTCCTGTATTGAGAAGAAGCGCGCTTACCCACCCTGGGAGGGACGCACCTTACCATCGCGTACCAGGCCAGGAATTTGGGTATGATCATTGATACCTCCCTGACCTTGGAGGCACAGGTCAAAAGAGTAGCGGGCCAGGCATTTTTCCAGCTTCACCAGGCCCGACTACTAGCGCCCTACCTGTCCCCCGAACACCTGGCCACGGTGATCCATGCAACGGTCACCTCCAGAATAGATTTCTGTAACTCGCTCTACGCGGGCCTTCCCTTGTCCTTGATCCGGAAACTTCAGCTAGTGCAAAATGCAGCTGCTAGGGTCCTAACTGGTACACCGTGGAGGGCCCACATCCAGCCTGTGCTGAGGCAGCTGCACTGGTTGCCAATTGCTGCCTGGATCCGGTTCAAGGTTCTGGTTCTAACCTTTAAGGCTATACACGAGTTGGGACCCACATACCTGAGGGACCGCCTATCGCCCTATGCCCCCCGCAGAGCCTTACGCTCTGCAGGAGAAAATCTGTTGGTCGTTCCCGGCCCGAGGGAAGCACGCCTGGCCTCGACCAGTGCAAGGGCCTTTTTGTTCCTGGCCCCTGCCTGGTGGAATGAGCTCCCGGGAGAGCTGCGAGCCCTGCGGAATCTTTCATCGTTCCGCAGGGCCTGCAAGACGGAGCTCTTCCGCCAGGTTTACGGTTGAGGCCAAGGCTAACATCTATGCCCCCCCCCGGGACTCGGGATTTGGGATTGGGATTAGAGATGGGTACCACCAATACCCCCTCTCCACCTGCTAGTAGGGGAAAAGGGTAGTGGATTAGCCAATCTTGCCGGGTTAGCTTGCTAACTAATAATTGCTGGACTGTAGTTGTTTTAACTGGATTTTAATGGATTTTATGGGGTTTTAGAATGTTGTAACCCGCCACGAGCCGCAAGGGAGTGGCGGGCAATAAATCGAATAATAATAATAATAATAAAATTTATTTATTTATTATTGGATTTATATGCCACTCCTCCCAGCAAACCAGCTCGGGGTGGTTAACAACATGAAAGGAAATTACAAGGTAAAACAACTGTATGATCAAAATAGTTAATTACCAATAAAATCAGTTACAACAATTCCTTAAAATTCCATCGTCCACAGTATCTAGAAGTTGCCAGCCCATAATTACCCCTATCCAGGGGAGATCACTGCAGGAGGGGGTTAATACGCATGTTGCTAATTAATGGCCTCAAACAAATGCCTGGTATAAGAGCGCTGTCTTGCCAGCCATTCAAAACTGGACTAACCCTTGAAGGGCCTGTAGCTCTTCCAAGAGTGCATTCTACCATGTGGATGGCAGAACTGAAAAAATCCAGGCCCTGGTGGAGGTCAAATGTACCTCTCGAGGGCTAGGGATTATCAGCCTATTGATATTAGCTGAGCACAAAGCCAGTTGGCGGTCCCTCAGGTATGTGGGTCCCAGGCCACATATGGCCTTAAAGTTTAAGACCAAAACCTTGAACCTGATTCAGAATTCAACCGGGAGCCAATGCAGCTGCATAAGGACAGGCCTGATGTGGGCTGTCCATGAAGTTCTTTTGAGAACCCAGGCAGCTGCATTTTGGACTCACTGCAATTTCTGGATCAGGGACAAGGGCAGGCCATGTAGATTGAGTTACAGTAGACCAACCTGGAGGTGACCGTCACATGGATTACTGTGGTGAAGTGTTATTGGGACAAGGGGCGCTAGTAACTTTGCTTTATTGAGATGGTAAAAAGCCAGTTGTTCTACTCTAGTGATCTGAGCCTCCATAGACAGAAGGCATCAAAAATCATACCCAAGTTCCTAGCAGATCATGCAGCAGTAAGCTGCACCCTATCATAGATGGGCAGGCACACTTTCTCTCTTGGCACTTTTCTACCCAGCCACAGGACCTTCATGTTTGAGGGGTTGAGTTTCAGGCACCTGTGCTTGAGCCAAACGATTGCAGTTTCTGGGCAACTAGCAAACATTTCAGGGGGCAAATCAGATTACTAGTAACACCTAAGTCCAAACCTCTGAACCAGCTGGGCATGATGGCTGAGCAACAATAAAGCTTGTGGAGGTGACAGCATTCCAGTTGAACTATTCAAAATCTTAAAAGATGATGCAGTAAAAGTGCTACACTCAATATGCCAGCAAATTTGGAAAACTCAACAGTGGCCACAGGACTGGAAAAGGTCAGTTTACATTCCAATCCCAAAGAAGGGCAATGCCAAAGAATGTTCAAACTACCGCAACATTCCACTCATTTCTCATGCTAGCAAAGTTATGCTCCAAATCCTACAAGCTAGAGCATCTTATCTGTCTCTTGAGAAACCTATATGCAGGTCAAGAAGCAACCGTGAGAACCGGGCATGGAATCACTGATTAATTCAAAATTGAGAAAGGAGTTTGGCAAGGCTGTATACAGTCGCCTTGCCTATTTAACTTGTATGCGGAGCACATCACGAAAAAGGCGGGGTTAGTTGTGCTTGCAGAAAGCGAAGAGGAACTAAAGAGCCTTTTGATGCGGGTGAAGGAGGAGAGTGCAAAAGTTGGCTTGAAACTCAACATCAAGAAAACGAAGATTATGGCATCCTGCCCTCTCGATTCCTGGCAAATAGATGGGGAAGAAACGGATGTAGTGACAGATTTTATTTTCCTGGGCTCCAAGATCACTGCAGATGGGGACTGAAGCAAAGAAATTAAAAGCCGCTTGTTCCTGGGGAGGAAAGCTATAGCAAATCTAGACAGCATCCTAAAAAGCAGAGACATCACCCTGCCAACAAAAGTGTGTTTAGTCAAGGCTATGGTCTTCCCAATTGCAATGTATGGCTGTGAAAGTTGGACCATAAGGAAGGCGTCAAAGAATTGAGGCTTTTGAACTCTGGTGCTGGAGAAGACTCTTGCGAGTCCCTTGGACTGCAAGGCAAACAAACTAGTCAGTCCTAGGGGATCAGCCCGGACTGCTCCTTAGAAGGCTAGATTCTGAAAATGAAACTGAAATACTTTGGCCACCTCATGAGAAGGAAGGGAGTTCCTGGAGAAGAGCCTAATGCTGGGAGCGATTGAGGGCAAAAGAAGAAGGGGAAGATGGAGAATGAGGTGGATGGATGGAGTCATTGAAGCAGTCGGTGCAAACTTAAATGGACTTCGAGGAATGGTAGAGGACAGGAAGGCCTGGAGGATCATTGTCCATGGGTTCGTGATAGGTCAGACACAACTTCGCACTTAACAACAACAATCATTTATTGGGCTGTCAGATTATACCTGAAGTAAAGAAAAATACATATTAATAAATGGTAATAATATATCAGAGTTCATACAAATTGGATTTTTTGGACTAATGGGCGAGAACAGCTAAGGAAAGCAATAACTGAGGAAGCAGAGATGGGACTAATAAATGACTGCCCACTGAAATGAATAGCCATACTTGGTGTAAATAGCATTAGTGCTCTGATCAAATCCTGTTAAAGGAGAAAACAATGTTGCTAGAAGCAGTTAAAAAATGCCATCCCTATTGAAGGTCAACCTAAACTTAGCAATGATTAGTAGCAGTGCATTTATACTAATTGGCCAAAAATAAAATCAAAAAGGCCAGTCACTTTAGTAAATGGTGTCACTAACTTGAGAGAAAGGAGTGTGGATATTCTCTATGGATGACGCCTTATTATTGAACCCCTGAAATATTCTTGTAGGTTTTTGAATGGTAAAGGCTGACAAATGCTTGCCTTTCCCCCAGCTAATTAGGTCATGGTGCTACACAGTAAATGAGAGGGCTGGAAAATATAAAGGATTCTTGTCTCAGAAGAAACTCTCCAAAATTGCTGACAATTGTATCACAGCTCTTTTCACAAAAAGCATCATCCATTTTTCCCTAATTAATATTTTAATGAGGCACAAGAGTCCACTATCTGTTCATGTTTTTCTTTTAGATGTCAGCAGTATGTGCTGTAAGCTATATCTCATGTTGTAGCATGACTGCAATGTCATTTTCAAGTAGTGTGCTGTTTACTCTGGTTAGTTATCATCTATTATTGTCTTTGTTTATGCCTCTATCCAGCTCCATTCATGATAGTTGTCTTGGATACTTGGCACAAGCGCTAATCCCTTGCGTTTGTACATGGCAAAGACTTCCATCCTCTGCCATCTCTCTAGGTTTATTTTAAATGAGGCATTTGGCAGCAATGTTTCATGTGTACTAACACCTGCATTGCAGATTTTTACCTTCCATGATATATTTGTTTGTTTGTTTTTGGATTTGTATACTGCCACTCCCCGATAGGTCTTGCGGCAGTTCACAGCATAAAATTCTAAAAACTATAAAATCCCAATTTACCCAATTACAGAATAAAAAAATATCACAAAGATGGTGGTATATCCTTACTTAATCCTTTCCCACCTTGTTCAGGGTGGGGTCTAGATCATCCTCTAGCGAGAGAGGAAGCTGATCAGGTGGAGCTTGGGATCCAGCTGGAAAAACCCAGGACCCTGTCCTGTCATCAAACATATGCCTGGTGGAAGAGCTCCGTCTTGCAGGCCCTGCGGAAAGCTGGTAATTCCGGCAGGGCCCTCAGCTCTTCCGGGAGCTCATTCCACCAGGCCGGGGCCAGAACTGAAAAGGCCCTGGCCGAGGCCAGGCATATGTCCCGAGGGCCCGGGACAACCAGTAAATTCATACCCACAGAGCAGAGAGCTCTGAGGGGGGCATAAGCAACCAAGTGGTCCCACAGGTCAGCAGGGCCCACGTTGCATATGGCCTTAAAGGTACCTTGAACTTGACCCGGAAACAGTCTGGTAACCAGTGCAGATGATGAAGCACCGGCTGAATATGGGCCCTCTAAGATATCCTGGTGAGGACACTAGCAGCCTCATTTTGAACCAGCTGTAATGTCCAGATCAGAGTCAAGGGTAGGCTGGCCTAGAGCGAGTTACAGTAGTCTATTCTGGAACTGACCGTTGCATGGATCACAGTGGCCAGGTGTTCCGAGGACAGGTAGGGCGCTAGTTGCCGGGCTTGGTGAAGGTGAAAAAACGCCTTCCGGGCTACTTTCATGACCTGAGCCTCCATGGAAAGAGAGGCATCAAAGGTCATTCCCAAATCCCTGGCGGCTGGTGCAGGTGTCAATTGCACTCCGTCCAGGCATGGGAGATGCGCTTCCTGATCCTGCTCTCTTCTTCCCAGCCACAGGATCTCTGTCTTGGAATGGTGGAGTTTCAGGTGACTCTGCCTGAGCCATCCAGCCACTGCTTCCAAACAGCTGGCAAATGTATCCGGGGGGGGGGGGAGTCCGTCTGGCCGGCCGTCCATTAGGAAGTAGAGCTGGGTGTCATATTGGTGGGCTAGAGGGCGCATATAGATATTAAAAAGCGTGGGGGAGAATATTGCCCCCAACGGAACCCCACAAGGGAACTCGCACGGGACTGATAACTTATCCCCCACCGCAACCCTCTGCGACCGGTTCCGGAGGAAGACCAACTATTGCAGTGCAGTCCCCCTAATTCCAGTTCCGGCGAGGCGGTGAACCAATATCTCGTGGTCGACTACATCGAATGCAGCCGACAGGTCTAACAGCACAAGTATAGCGGAACCGCCTCGGTCCAGCTGGCACCGGATATCATCCATCCGGGCGACCAGTGCGGTCTCCACCCCATGGCCAGGACGGAAGCCAGACTGATCTAGGGCCGAAGTTTCTTCCAGAAATGCTAGTAGTTGGTCTGCTGCTACCCGTTCTGTCACCTTACCCAGAAACACAAGATGTGAGACTGGGCAGTAATTAGCAGGGTCTTGCGGGTCTAGTGATCATTTCTTCAGTAAAGGGCAGACCACTGCCTCCTTAAATCCTTCGGGAAACTCTCCAGATGTTAAGGAGAGGTTGATGATCTCCCTCAAAGGACCTCCTATCGGCTGGTCTCCTGTTTTAAACAACCAAGACGGGCAGGGGTCTAAGGGGCCCTTACTGAGTTTAGTTATCTGTCCACTTCGGTTAATGAGAGCTGCCTGAAGCCATCAAACACTAACCCCTGTGACGGCCACGGAGCTTCCAGTCTTGCATCTTGTGTTCCAGTCTCGCATCTATGTAAAATTATAGCATGTAGAAGACTCAGCATCCTAGCTAGTCACACTGATGCTTCTGCTTTGGCTACCATCTCTGTGTTCTTCTGATGTGTGAAAGCCATCAAATTCAATGAAGATAATCAATCAGAACCAAGAAAAAGAGTATCCTGAAAAGTATACCTTTTGACAATCTTCTGGCTGGAAACTATCAATTTATCTAAAGAGTGTTATGCCAGTGATGGCCAAATTGTGGCCCATGGATTACAATGGATTACAATGACCAGGGGATTACATAAGCAGGGGCTCATGGTAATTGTAGTCCATGGATATCTGGAGAGTTACACTTTGTCCACCCCTATGATAGTTCATCTAAATCATGTCAGAGTCATCCTACCCATGAGCATACTAAAGAGATGATGAGAACTAGGATACACACATTATGTCAGAGAATGAACATTGCTGTTTGACACGATTGAAGTAGTAAGAAGACACTATGATGAGAGTGCACACACACACACACACACACACAAAATACTTTATACCAAATAGAACCATACAGCTGTGTTCCTTGATTACCCAGCATGATTGAAATGATAGGGTATATGACAGATATGTGCACAATTATTTATACTATTTGATATGCTATTACTCATCATTATATTTGTACATTGTTTTACTGAGTGACATGCCTTCCTTTCTTCAATGGTTATTGTGAATGCTTTATGGCCGGTTATCTGACAAATCCATACAGGTGCCAAAAAAGAAGAGATTTATTGAATCTGTACCAAGGCACCATATATAGCTGATAAATTGTAATCAGTTTAGCAGGAAATTATCACAGGAACCATCCCAACAGATTATTTTTTCTTCATCCAAATGTAATTGAAGTTGACACCAGAAGTGCTGAATGAAGCTTTATGAGCCAGTATTTGTGGCAGTACATGAACAGCACACAAACAATTGGCCGTCTTGAGGACATGCTGCATGGATCTGTATACCTGTACTCATGTTGCTCCTGGCAATGTGAGCCGGTCCTACTTGAAAGCATTTCTGACACTTCAGCCCAGCCTTCAAATGTGTGATTTTTGACCAGCCGATCTTGTGCTTTTGAAAACTGTAGCCCATTTCTTCTTAATTAGAGGCGTTTGACTGGATTTTTACAAGTCTGAAGGTTTATTATAGGTTGTGGTTGAGTGAAGCTGTGTGTGCTATTTGTTAAGTTATATTTTCTGTAATTTCCCAACATGTCATTTTTTATTAATCGGTACACAAAGGCTGTCTGTGATTTGAAGATTCCTGTCAATTTCTCCGCATCTCATACACACCCTCTTGGAGCACTGCAAGAATTTGCATGCAACCAAGGGAAACAAAGACTTATACTATCCAAACAATAGCTGAAGATCACTTTGCAGACTAATCTTGATTTCAGCCCTCTGTGTGTCACTTTAATCGGGTGACTGCCACAAACACCTAGGCTAATTTCAATAAGTAGAACTTACTTCTCTGATTTTGAAATTTATTGTACTTTAAACTGTGGGTGGAGAGTGATATTAAACTTGAACTATTTAAGTAAATTACTGCTGACATTAGCTGAAATAATTCATAGGTGTAACGCTATTGTGATACACAAACATCATATTCCTTTATGGTGTTTCAATATTTAACCTTGCAGAAATGTGGCAATCAAAGTCAACCCATGGACAGATCTAAGAGCCCATAATGGATTACTGCACAGTAATTCTGGGTTTTGTTTTTGTTATGATATGGTATTATTTTAAAAATGCCATTAACACACAAAAACCAAGATGGAGTTTATCTTGTGCATTCAATAGTGGAGCCACTTCTTTATGAGGACAGACTCTCATCTTTTATGCATCCCCCGGAAGGAAACGCTCTCCCGTTCTATACATTCCACTCACATTATAAGCTCACGTCTTCTTTGTTCTGCTAAACATTAATAGAAATGGATGCTAGAAAGAGAAATGTAATCTGTTGCTTCTAATCTAACATTTATTTAATGCTTGTTAAGAAACTGGTCTTTCTCTAACCATTTCTTGGCTTTTCAAAACTTATTTTTAAGATTTTGTGACTAGCACATTTATAGACTTTTCTTAGGGCTTTTAGAAGAAGAAGAAGAAGAAGAAGAAGAAGAAGAAGAAGAAGAAGAAGAAGAAGAAGAAGAAGAAGAAGAGTTGTTACTTATATGCCACTTTTCTCTACCCGAAGGAGTCTCAAAGAAGCTTATATTGCATTCCTTTTCCTCTCCCCACAACAGGCACCCTGTGAGGTAGGTGAGGCTGAGAGAGCCCTCATATTACGGCTCAGTCAGAACAGCTTTATCAGTGCCATGGCTAGCCCAAAGTCACCCAAGCTGGCCATAGGTGGGGGTTGTGTGTGTGTGTGTGTGGGGGGGGTAAGATTGCCAGATCCAGGTTGGGAAACTCCTGAAAATTTGGAGGTTGGCAACCTTAGTTTTACTCTGGGAATGTAATGACTTACAGTTTAAAGAGAGATGAGGAATGGCATGGAGTAGATGCAGTAGTGTGTGGTCATGTGGTCTGGCAGCACATCTGATAGGTCAACCAAAATCAGGCCAACTGCTGACATCCTGGCCTAAAGAGATTATTTATTCTCATTTGTACTCTTCTGGTCACTTATCCCATGTGTTATCCTTTTGTTTGGGTTATGCTTTTCACAACTATAATGACTACTCTTGGACTTTGAACCTTGAACCTTTAACTGGACTTTGTGTTTTAGTATGCTCAGAGAACATCTGGGTCAGAGGACCAAACAGCCTGTCTTAAGTATTTTAGCATAGCTATTCAGATTTTATTTTCTTATTTGCTTTGTAGCGCTTTTGTATTTGTGCACTATTTTTTTATAAACCTTAGTAATTATACTTCTGTGGTATTACTTAGAATTTGAGGCTTCAAACCCAGTAACTTGGCCTACATTGTTTACAGTCATTAAAGTAATTGTTTTTGGAACTCAAGTTGCAAGTGTCCTGCCTTACAGGACTGACTTCTTGATTAATAGCCAGTAGGGGTGGAGACCTGGGTCGAGTCTGCACAGGACTTTTTATCCACTCCCAGCCCGAATAAATACATCCCGTCTACACAGATTTTCATTTTGATTTTGGGTGCTTTAAATTTTCCCTCTGCAACATGCATGATTGATCCACAGAGACCCTACCTTTCCCCTGCAATATTCAGGAGTAGATATAAACTGCAATATTTGAAAAACTGCCAATTTTGCTTTTTGCGAATTAACTGCCTGCTCCAAACCAGTCTTCCCTGTTTGGCCAGGGCATCAGTTCAAAGGTTCCTGATCCCTGGTTGCAAGGCTTCCCTCTCTGTTTTAAAGTGACTATGCTCCAAAAGCCCATACTTCTCTCAGCAGAGATTTGCCTCATTCTCCGAGAGGCTGCTGCTGGCTCAGAAGGTAAAAGAGAAGGAATAAAGCACAAATGCCAGTTGGACTTCACCTGACCCCCCTCCTTCCCCCAGTTCAGGAACGATAGTTCAGCTTCATGACCACTACTCCCCTTCCCCCTCTGAGCTTTTCCAATCAAGTGCAGAAGGTTTTCTGTTTCAATTGGGAGGGGGGAAGGAAAAAGATCCAGGTTCAAATTGATCTGAATTCAGGAGGATCGACAGCGGAAATACAAAGTGCAGAATCAGCCCTGGTTCATCAGTCTCTCAGCTGAGGGTTAATCAGAGGGACAAGTGATGACACTACCCTGAACTGTGAGGATTCACTCCCCAGTTTTGTGTTTTGTGTCACCCTAGCCTATCACTATCCCCTTGACAATGGTGACCGCTATATTCTGCCCCCTTTATAAGGGCTTAGAGTAGTATTTGAGCATAACCCTGTGGCATAAGCTAAATTTGAAACTTGTGAACTAATTACATTGAGGTTCATGGTTGAAATGGGATCTGAACCTGATCTTTTCAGATCCAAGCCCACCACTGTAACTGAAGCAAAATACTTGCTATATTTGATAAAAGAATTAGCGGGCTACATACAGCCACGGGTTTGGCCTTCTGATATTCCATTTAATCTGGCAGTCTATAGAGGTCTATTATCTGCAGTGTCTTAGATGTGTAGCCCACATCAGTGTCCATTTCATTTCATCCATTTTCATGTTATACATTTTCAAAGTATGAACATGTATGGATGACATAGAGGCCCCAGAGGAAGTATGTTACATATTACTTCTTAAAATACAGAGTCTCTGAATAGTGGATCCCTATAAAATCCTTATTGGTTATCTCGTTCACACACATTTATGGTAATATTATATCCTTTCCCAGCATCTGTCATCTGCTTTTAATTGGTTTTTAAGCAGCCAGAGATTATGTAGGTGTTACACCTCTTGTATCATTTGTCCACTGGCCATTTCATTTGTCTTCCTCTTTTGGCTGGCCTGGGAGCTTTTCTGCATGTGATAAATATAGTGAAGAGCTTACCTTGTGAAGACGCTATATTCTGGCCACTCTGTATCACTTCAACCTCCCGCGTCTGGCCAGCAAACTGCTCGCTACATCCACTATTTTAAAGCTCTAGTTGGGGAAATGCATACAGTGGATTCACCAAACTAAAAGTGCTTTCCCCAGAGGACAACCAGCAGGCCACCAGCAAAAGGAGGTATGGAGGTAAAGAAGCGCTACATCTGCCTCCAGTGTTCCGCCCTTGCACCTTCTTCTGGGGGACGGGAAGTACTTTTTAAAAATGGAGAACAGCCTTGAGCAACTAATAGGCGTACATGCACTTCAGCTGAGATTATCTGTGCTTCTATGAAGATTCAGATAGGTGTTTAAACAAATAAGTGTATTTTAAAAAATTAAAACAGCAATTGCCGGAAGTTCATCTGTCAATCAGCCATGCCAGGAGGGGATTGGCTGGCCAAAGTGATTGACACTAGTAGGCAGGCCAAAATGCAACAAGACTAAAGTGGGAAAAGCAGCCAGAAACATGCGAGACAGCTCCAGAAGTGTGGAGTACCAGTGAGTCAAAATTATTTCTTGCACTTTACAATATAGCAGGCTTCAAGCTACAATGCCCAATGTGCAGAAGAGCCCTTACATTCAGTCTTCATTTATGCCTCTTCTGTTCTCTCCCCCCTCCCAGAATCCAAAACAGTTTAAATTGTTTGTCTCTCCTCCATTTTATCCTCACAATAAACCAATGAAAGAGTTTATGTGTCTGGACCAAGGTCATCCAGTAAGATTCCATATCAATACGTGCATATACGTGTATTTACACCTGGGTCAACCTGGTTTGGCACTCTATCACACAAATGTTGGAATATGCAAGATCTGTAGTGTGAATGATTCAAAGGCATATGAAAATTATAGTACAGGGACATGGGGGTAGAGCTGTATTTAGCATAGCTAGATTAGGGACTTCCTAATGCTTTTCAAATACTCTCCTCCAGTGTCCTGATTACCTCATTTGGAGACTCCCTGCCCCTTTGAGTATATTTCCTCCCAGCTTGCCTCCAGAAAGGACTGAATGAAGACAACAGAACAGTTAGGTTTCTCTCTCTTTCTATGAAAAATGTGTTTTTCTTCTTAATAAAACTATTTTGTTATTTTAAGCTGTTGGGTTCTTTTTTCATATTTAAACTCTGCCAACAACAAAGCTGCTGGTGGTTACAGATTAGGTAGAAGTGTAACTGAATGGAAGAAGGGAGTGGAGACATGTCAGTTGTATACTTTTCCAATGTCCTGAGCCTTTAAAGAAGCTGGAAATCACTTAGCAGCCCTGTTTGGGGGTAACTGAAAGTGGGCCCTGAGAATATTCCTTCCATATTAGAGAGACAATGAATTGAGCTTTTGGGAATAGAAATCACAGAATACACACTACTGTTAACAATTTCATAGGCTGAACATTTGTATTCACTAGCAGGCATCTCTAATTAAATATATAATCATTTTTCATACCGTGAAAATGTTAATAAATCATTTTACTACACCATGATAAAAACAACTGTATTGAGCAACTGGGGGGAAAGACATAAGGCATGTGAAGAATACCAGCAAAATCTTGTCACCATGTGCTTAGCCATAATTGAAACGTAATTGCTTCCTGCTCCATTTACTGACTATCAAATAAACATTAAAACTTAAACAAGAAGGTTCTTTTTCATATATATTGTATTCAGATACATGCAAAATATGAATGAAAGGTTTAGGAATTCTGATTTGACTCATAATTTAATTCCCTTTTCTTTATTCATTACACTGAGGACACATTTTCCTCAACCTTTCGGTCTGTTCCCCCCTTTCTCCCCTCCCACCCAACCAATGTGCCAGAATATTCAAGATGGCTTGTGATTCCTCTCCCTCAAGCTGCATCAAAACTGATTGCCTGGGGGGGGATATAAGCTTACCTAACTAGATGACTGCTTTCCCCATGGCTCCACAGTGAGATATACTACAGGAAGTCTGGTCAAGGAAGGGGCAGTTGACTTACTCATCATCCTATTCCCCTAGAATAAGGTGACCAGATTGTCCCACTTTTGGAGGCACATCTGGAGGCACCTGGCAAATTGTACTTATGTTGAAATTTAAAAATATATACTACAATGCTATTTTTGCGTTCTATGCGTTCTATGAAAAAAATTGTTGCTCCATATAGACCAAATTTTTAATCAAGAACACCCCCCCCCCCCGGTCTATGGTGTCCCGCTTTACCAATGTTAAAATCTGGTCATCTTACCCTAGAGCAGGGGTAGTCAACCTGTGGTCCTCTAGATGTCCATGGACTACAATTCCCATGAGCCCCTGCCAGCAAATGCTCATGGGAATTGTAGTCCATGGACATCTAGAGGACCACAGGTTGACTACCCATGCCCTAGAGTATGAAGCTTTTTGGGAAGTTGCATGCTCTAAGAATGCATACATCTCCTACCCATCCTTAGGGTGGACAAAGATAAAAAGCAGAACAAAGAATGAGAAGCTATATAACCCAAAACATTACATCACTGAAATATTCTTCCATACTACTTTGTACATTTCAGACCTTTACATTCTCTAGTAATGCTATTCTGCCTGTGATTTGAAGCATGAGATCAATGGGAACGTGGTGAATTTCAGATGCATTATCCGGGATTACATTAATATTCTGATCTGCCTCTCTAAAAGTACTAAAAATAACATTGACGTAAGTCTAATGTTCATTAATAGAAATGTCTTCACAGGAGATCACTATCATTTAGTTGCTGGTTTTGAGAATAAGATAGAATCTTTGAACGTCTGCTTTAAAGTGCATTATTTTACTTTAACTGTAGAACATATTAGGAGAAAGCTAATTTATATATTACTAACCCACGGATAGGGACTAGAAAATATCTGAGAAGGCAATCTGAGACCTGGAATTTTTTCATGGTATGTCTTGAAATGAAGAGCCTCTTGTGGCGCAGAGTGGTAAGGCAGCCGCCTGAAAGCTTTGCCCATGAGGTTGGGAGTTCAATCCCAGCAGCCGGCTCAAGGTTGACTCAGCCTTCCATCCTTCCGAGGTCGGTAAAATGAGTACCCAGCTTGCTGGGGGGTAAACGGTAATGACTGGGGAAGGCACTGGCAAACCGCCCCGTATTGAGTCTGCCATGAAAACGCTGGAGGGCGTCACCCCAAGGGTCAGACATGACTCGGTGCTTGCACAGGGGATACATTTACCATTTACATTTACATGTCTTGAAATGGAGAAAATGAAAAAGCAAAAGCCAGCTTTTTTTTTTTTCATTTTGAAAGTTCTTAGGCAGTCGGCTTTGTTGAACATGAGGATGTGTTAGCATGGTTCAACATAAAGCCTGAATAGAAATAAATATAGATTTTCATCTTTAAGTGAAGCTGAGGAAAAAACAATTTTATTCAATTACTGTTTGTAATATTGCAGCTGTATGTGGGAAAGACCATCCTATTCTTGTAGGGTTTCCTTCAAAATTTAACACTGGGGCTATCATAATGAAGTAAAAATAAAGTGAGAGGTCTACATTCCACTTTAAGGTGATAGATGTTCTCGAGGGAGAGGGTGGTTGGGTTAACAGCAGTTTGTACCCACATTAATTAGTAAGACAGGCTATTTTTTCCCCGTGATCTTTGGCTCTCTTTTAGAAAAAATGGCTGGAAATGCAAGCTGCCGCTTTGTGTAGCTACAAATAGAAGTGCCAGTTGCATATAATCCATACACAAACACTTCTTGCATTCATTTACTAAATAAGGTTGTGTGACTAGGACTTGTGCATATTCCTCTGATAACCTTCTTTGTTCCCAAGGTCGTTTATGAGTTTGGTGAAGGAAGCATGTTATGAAAGATTGTTACTATGCAAGATGGTAAAAAGTAAAAGAGTTAGAAGGCATTGTTCTATTCTAGATTTCCAAGCAGATTTTGGAGGAAAGGATTACCACTGCTTATCTAAATGTTATGAATTTGATGCTTCTGCAGTCATGTAGTTATTGATAAAGCCTATGCTTGGTTTATTTAAACCTATCAGCTGTTTAGAGGAGTAAAATACATTAAAGAGTTTCTGCATTTCATTCATTTATGATTTGTGCAAGAATAAATAAATTAGCATGCAAACAAGAATTCTAGCCACAAAAATTAGTTAAGGACAAAACTGCTTTAGCCCACTGTTTAAATGACACCAGATGTGCTTCTTCTAATTTAATACTACATTTTAATCCTATTTTTATCTACAAATATCAGCCTTGTTGGTCATGTTGATTTTTGGAATTGAACTTAACAGAAAGAGGATTGACTTTTGTAATTAGGTGTGGGAGCTCTGACTAGAGAAACACCTTGAGATTTGGGGAGGGATCCTGGGAAGGGGGTGGGGTAGGGAACAGGAGAAACCTCATCCGGATATTATGCCATCAAGTCTTCCCTCCAAAGAAAGCATTTACTGATCTCTGTAGTCTGGAGATCATTTGTAATTCCAGGAGGTCTCCAGGACCCATCTGGAGGCTGAAAACTCTTAATTCCAAAATCCAATATATGGTTAGTTACTATGGCTTTGTTGAAAATACATACGAGTAGACCTGGCCGACATTTGGATGGGGCAGTCACTTGTAAGCAGCTGTTAGCTTTTCAAGAAGAGCAGTACATTTATTTTATTTTATTTATCTACCACCCTCCCTAGTGGCTCAGGACAGTGAACAGCAGTTTATTAACAATATAACATGACCATAAATTAAAAAATAATAGAACATATAAAATTAGAACTACAACCATCTCAGTGCAACTATGCAATTTATTTCAGATGTAAATTGTCAGTAGTAGTTTTGCTTAGGCGGTCATCCAGGGGAGGCTCCAGCTGACATCAAAGGATCACTGGCCCCAACCAGAAGCTTGGCAGATGAACTCCATCTTGCAGGCCCTGTGGAACTGGGTCAGCTCTGCGAGAGCTTTGATTACCTCTGGGAGCTTGTTTCACTAAGACTGTTTATGCACTGGAGGTTTCATGCTGGGTTGCAGGCTGGAGTTTTAGTCGTGGCAGGTGGCCCCACCTCTTCCTGCACCCACACAGGGGAGCATTTGGCCCAGTGCACCTCATCTGCCCCCTATTTGTGTTCCTGCACGAGAGCTGGGGCAGTAAAGTGCCCAGTGCATAAACGGTCAATGTGGGGGCTAGGACTGGAAAAGTGCTGGCCCTGGTTGAAGCCAAATGTACTTCTTTGGGGCCAGAGAATACCACCCCGTTGGAATTGACAGAGTGCCAAGCTCTTCGAGGAGCATAGGCATACATGTATTTGCTTTCTTTGGAGGATTTTTTTTCTATTAAAATAGCTAATCAGAATCTGAATGCAACATCCTTTATACTGGGACTAATTCTCTGCACGCACGCACACACAAGCTTCCATTCAGTGGCTTTCAGCTCGATCTTAAAAGCGTAGTTTGGTTGCAACCTGGGCCAATGTTAATGAGGCTTCAAGATGGTGATCAAGATATCATTTTAGCAGTTGTCTTGACTGCATAAAGTTCAGAATCTTATTCTCAGGCTCTGATAGACACTAGTAGCGTCTTCCATTCCCTTAGCTAAAAAAGAGCATTCAGACTGATGCCACCTTTGACTTCTCTCACATCAAGAAACCTTGTGAAGCCCTGAACTAAAGCAGCGTTTCTTCATCAGCTGGCTTGGCCAGCTCTTTTTATCCACACTTGTCTGTGAGCACAATACTTCTGAAGAAGTCAAAGATATTATCTAGGAGACTGGAGTTGAGGTGAAAGTTCATCTATTAAAAAATCATTTATTTCTGGTCTGATATTCTCATAAGCATTATTCATAGCTGCTTTCTCTTTTTAAACAAAAGGGACAGCACATCTCCTAGGAAATCCAAATGTATTGAATGTAGTAGATTTAATGAGTATTTTCTTTTTTTTATCCCAGAGCTGTTCTTAAGGTCTCCTTGTCCCATAAGCAAGGTTCCGCATCTAACCTTCATTCAGTATTTTTTTTGTTCTGCTTTCTTCTTTGCCCCAAATGTATTGGCATCCCACACACAACACTGTTTTGCGTATTGGCTGCAGAGCCAAGCATTCATCTTTTTGTCTCTACCCAGCATGAGTGATCTGCAGGTGGAAGCAGCCTTCTATACACAACCTTGATAGTGATGCCCATTGGCAGTATTATAATCTGGGCTTCCTTGAGCAGGTAAAATTTGCCTTTTGTTGCATAGGAAGGTAAGCATCCCTATCTACCTTGCTTAGTCATTGTAGGCTGCCATCCTATGAATTCTTTCCTAGAAGTAAACCCCACTGAATAACAGGAGACTTATTTTTAGTAGACTTGACTATGAATGCTATTCACATCCTGCACACATTGGATAAAACATTTTCAATATGCTTTTGCAGCTGGATTTTCTGGTATGAAACAGGAAAATCTACTTCTAAAGTACACTGAAATTACATTATCCAATGTGTGCAGAATGAGAAGTAGTATACAACTGGATGGAGGCTTTTGGCTTCCTTGGGAGCAGGAGACTCACCCCCAGTCCATTGTATTTTTGCCATACATGCACACAATGCCCTGTGTTTGTAATATTCCAAATTTTCAAAAATAATTTCTTGTGTACTATTGGAGGCTAAAACTGGCAGATAGAAGATGACAGTTATTATGTAAATGGATTCCACTGGAACCCATTAAAGAAAATGGGTTCCATTATTTCAACTTTTCTGCTATTGCAAATTCATTCTATGAAAGCTAGTGATGAAAACAATATTGATACAAATATGTGTTGCTTAAAAATGCACATTGGGTTTTTCTTTTTGCATTGTTGGTGCTGTAAGATGTTTGTGCAGAACTTGTAGCTCACCCTTATGTTGACAATGCACTAAACTTTACATACTTTGACTGTGTGGTAGTTAAACTGAATTAACTCTAACACTGCAACTTTAGGAGGTAAGTCCATGTCCCTGCCTGCTTCCTCAATCTGTGGTTAGGTGGGCTTTTATTGTGCATAACAGCTGTTACTCTGTGTGGTCAACTGCTGTTGAACAGCTGGTCTGAAGGAATATGAGGCAGAGTTAAATACTGGAAAGTGTTTTGAGGTTGGGTGAGTGGGGGATGCCATTGTTTAGAGTGGAAGAAGGGGAATAGCCTAGAAGAATGAGTAGAAAGAATCTTATCTCAAGAATCTTGTATCAAGATGAAATTATGCAGAAGAATAAGGTAGTACAATCCTGAGGTGGTAGAATGGATAATATTAACTCAAACTACAGATGAAAGTATTATTTTTGAATGTACTCTCAGCTGCAAAAAAGTACCTTAAGCAGAAAAATAGGTCAAGGAGAAAGGTTCAAGATGTGCTGTCTCCATACTATACATATTTTTAAACTTCTTCATGTTTTAACAAAGGAGTATATTCAGAAATATGCTTCTATACCTGCATTCTGAAATGGCTATGCCCCTCTACTGTCTCAGGACTCTTCCATCTCATTCTTCTACAAATCCAGCTTCCATGGGTTCCTAATAGCTTCTTAACATAACAAAAATCAGATCTAACTTCTCCTTTTCATTTATGTTAAATTCATCCTGAAGGAGATGAGTGATGATATTTGCTCAACACCTTCTATATTTGCCACATAACATTTTAATGCATTCACAATTACTCTCGCTACTGTGGTGAAATGATTTCAAATGTTCCACTGAGGCAGGCTTAACCATTTAAAGTAGAACAAAGACCACATGTCTGTGTCAGTCAAGAGAATGTATTTGAGGTGAAACCAGAGTAAGCACATAGCATAAATGTTGTTTCATGTTGGCACACAGGGATCTCCCATGCAATGGTGGCATAAAAGGCTCAAAGACTCATATGCACACACACCGGTGATGTTTAGTTTTTAAAGAACTGAAAACAAAGAAGGGAGAAGGTAAAAAGAATAGAAATAAGGCTGTATGGAAATCTGAATAAAGGACAGAAGAGAGTAATGTGTGATCTCAAGGTAGTGTTGATTGTAATGGTTCAAACAAGTTACTAGTGACTGGTGCTGTTTTTCTCAGTCAAGAACTAGACATCACAGCAAACTTGGACTCCGTCATTTTCTAGACGTGTAAGGCTTCAGGAGGTCTGACATAAGTACATGTTTATAGTTCCCTCACAAATGTTTTCATTATATCTCAGAACCAGAAAAAGGGGTCTGTTGTTCATGACCTTCAACAGGCCATGCATTCAAAGGAAAATAGTATGTTATTAACATTCTTTAGGGCATGATAAAGTCTCTTTATATTCAATATTTTTACCACATTAGACATGCAATATTTTACCACATTAGACATGCAATCATGTGTAACATTGCTCCATTC
Organism: Paroedura picta; assembly: GCF_049243985.1. Classification (NCBI taxonomy): domain Eukaryota; kingdom Metazoa; phylum Chordata; class Lepidosauria; order Squamata; family Gekkonidae; genus Paroedura; species Paroedura picta. The sequence goes on along the minus strand of NC_135369.1, from coordinate 92,731,726 downwards.
TAAGTCCATTTAAATCAATGAGTTTAGGTTGGTCTAACTCCTCATAGGATTACTCTTGCTTTAGGATGCTTTGGGCTGATCCTGCATTGAGCAGGGGGTTGGACTAGATGGCCTGTATGGCCCCTTCCAACTCTATGATTCTGTGATTCTGTGAAAAAAAGGAGTTGTGAGAACTATTAGTATCTTTTGCCTCAAAGCTATTTTTATCTTCCGTCCAAATTATTTTGAATGTCATAATGTAATGCATATTCAGAATATGTGAATATTGTATATTGTATGTAAGAAGAACACTCATAAAATAAATCTGATTCCGCATGATACAATGGCAGATGCATCTTGGTGTAGTGGCAGCTTGGTGTAGTGGTTAGGAGTGCGGACTTCTAATCTGGCGAGCCGGGTTTGAATCTGCACTCCCCCACATGCAGCCAGCTGGGTGACCTTGGGCTCACCACAGCACTGATAAAGCTGTTCTGATCGAGCAGTGATATCAGGGCTCTCTCAGCCACACCTACCTCACAGGGTGTCTGTTGTGGGGAAAGGGAAGGGAAGGCGAATGTAAGCTGCTTTGAGACTCCTTTCGGTAGAGAAAAGTGGCGGATAAAAACCAACTCTTCTTCTTCTTCTAAATGTGCCCCAGTCATATGTAAAATGGGGGGGGGGGTTAAGTGTTTTGATATCAAAGGCAAAGAAGTGAGTGAGGGGAGTTCTCTCTCCTGCAACTCAGCTAAGTATACCCTTTCCCCCCAGAACCCAACTAACGACTTATATTAAAAACTGACCGGGGGGAGTCAATGAACTGTGTGGAAGTAAGCCCTGGCAGAGTGAAGTGGAAATTTTCCTTATCAATGGATCCCTTTTACTATTAAAATTGAGCCCTACATCCTGAACCAGTCTACCATCATACAATGCGTCTGTATAGAAAGATTGCATATCAGGGGCATAACAGAACCTTGTTCCTTTCTTCTCTTCATAGCATATCCAGGTAGTTTTTCTAAGCTGTTTTAGTCTCTATGGCATACCACAGACTCCATCTTCAGAGAACTGATATCTGTAGTCTGGAGATTAGTTGTACTTCCAGGAGAACTCCAGACCTCACCTTAAAATTGGTAACCCTTGATGGAGAAGAAGCAGCTGATTTTTATACCCCACTTTATACTACCCAAAGGAGTACAAAAGCAACTTACAAACACCTTTCCTCTTCCTACAACAGACATTGTGAGGTAGGTAAGGCTGAGAGAGCTCTGAGAGAACAGGCCCAAGGTCACCCAGCTGGCTGCATGTGGAGTAGAGAATCAAACCTGGTTCTCTAGATTCAAGGCCACTGCTTTTTAACCATGACACCATGCGGTCCAAACAACATTAATGTATGTGGGGGATTTAAACCTCTCTCTATATTTTAATTTTAGTTTCACAAAACCCTGGCTGAGAAAGTCTGAATCTAAAGCATCCAGGATAAGTATCTGCCCAGCTGCTGCTTGAAGACTGCCAGTGAGGGGGAGCTCACCACCTCCTTAGGCAGCCTATTCCACTGCTGAACTAATCTGTGAAAAAAAATCTTGATATCTTGCCAATATCATTCTCCGTGTAGTTTAAACTCATTACTGTAGGTCTTATCCTCTGCTGCCAACAGGAACTTTCCCCTATTCTCTAAGTGGCAACCTTTCAAATCATGTCCCTTCTCTGCCTCCACTTCTCCAGGCTGATCATTCCCAAGTCTCTCAGGCTTTCAATTTTGTCCACTTCTATTTTGAAGTGAGGCTTCCAGAACTGCACACAGTACTCCAAGTAGGGTCTGACCAATGTGGAACTATGACATCTTGTGATTTTTATGTGATGACTCTGTTGATACAGCCCAAGACTGCATTTGCCTTCTTTACTGCTACATCACATTGTCTGCTCATATTTAGCTTACAGTCCACAAGTACTCCATGAGCACACGCACTGCTACCCAGAAATGTATTTCCAATCCAGTATGCATGCTTCTGATTTTTGTGACCCAGATTTAGAACTCTTCCTTATTGAATTGCATCTTGTTCTCATTTGCCCATTTTCCCAGCATGTTCAGCTCTTGTTGAATGCTATCTTCAGGAGTGTTTGCTACTCCCTGTTTGTTGTCATCTTCAGGTTTAATGAGGAGTCCCTCTATTCCCTCATCTAGATCATTGATAAAAATGTTGAAAAGTACCAGACCCAGTACTAAGCCCTGTGGCAGCCCACTGCTTACCTCCTTCCATTCTGATAAAATACCATTGACAATCAATCTTTGGGTGTGGTTTTCTAGCCAGTTCCCTATCCTCCTAATCATCTGAAAATCCAGTCTGCAGTCCTCCAGTTTACCTATCAGAACATCATGGGGAACCGTGTCAAAAGCCTTATTAATCTAAGTAAACAACATCTACTGAGTTTCCATGATCTAATCAAACCCTCAGTCAAAGAAGAAAACTAGATCGGTCTGGCAGGACCTGTTGGAGACAAATCTGTCATGACTTTCCCAGATCAACAAATTGTTCTCCAGATGACTATAGATCACCCCCTTTAAAATATGCTCAATTATCTTCTCCGCAATTGACTTCAGACTCACTGCTCTGTAATTTCCTGGGTCATCTCTCCTCCCTTTTTTGAAGACTGGGGGAACATTAGCTTTCCCCCAGTCTTCTGGCACCTTTCCAGTCTTCCAAGATGTCCTAAAGATGATGGACAAGGATTCAGAGGCATAGAGCTGAGAGCAGTTGTGATTAAATTAAAGGATAAAAGAAATTAACCTGACCAAACCTTTGTGAGCATATAGAAACATTAGGGGTTGGGGGCAGGGGGGGACAGGGTCAGGGGGGGACATGGTCAGTGATGATGTGACGTGACTTCCAGAGAACCCAGAAGTGATGTTAGTTACAAGGGTTCTCACATCACTTTCAGTTTTCCCTGGAAGTGACATCACATTGTTACTGACAGTGTTTTAAAAATAATTTTCTACCTCTGCACTGCAGGAGCAGTGGTGGGAAACAGAACTCAGGAATGAAACTGGGAGCCTTAAGAATTGTGGAGGGGAAGATTTTAAGGCGAGAGAAAAGGATTTCCAAAATCCCATAGATTCTCCACAGGCCCAAAGGTTTGTCAACCTCTGCTCAAATCCAATATTTCGGATCCAGTAAGGGTGGCAGGGAAAGCATTTGTATCAACTGCTGCATTATATAAGGTAGGAGCACAGGGTCTCCACTAGGGTTGGGCGCTTCAGCATCCGATGTGGCTGTTCTCGCCCGAAGCAGCCAGCTCCGCAGCGCAGGGGAGGAGGCATGGGTGCTGGTACGCAGGTTTGTGCAGGAGCCTGTGTGTGTGTGCCGACCAGTGCTCCAGTGCGCGCATCCCCTCCTCCCCCATGCCACAGCGCTGGCTGCTTCAGGTGGGAATGGCCGCTTTGGACGCCCAAGTGGCCAACCCTAGTTGAGACCCTCTCCTTCTAGTTTACATTGCTTCAGGTTATAATGAAAGACAAATGCATTTTCTATACTGTTGGAATACTTGTCATCTTCCAAATGGTGGGGAAGATGAGGGAAATGCCACAGATGCTTTCAAGAACAGCTGCATAAGCTTGTGTTTCCATATCTTTTATGCAAGTTCCAGGGAAAACTCCCCTAACTGGTTGATGATATAATTATCACTAGAGGCCAGCAACAGCCGCTTCCTTTTCTTCAAAATACCAGAATTTAGTGGAACTCTATTCATTTTATGCTGCAACTATAGTTTCTTATTTTGTCTTCTTTTGAGAATTCATCTATTTAAAAATAAAAATTACCATTATGTTAAAGAGGCATAGAACATTCCTTATGCTACTAGAATAAGGATTGCATTCCAAATAGGGTGGATCACTCTTACTTTGCAGTTGTATTGACAAGAAGCAAGAGCTCATTGGAAGAAATGCAGTCACTGCTCCTGTGAGTCTCCATTCATTTTATTCCATTACTGGTGCTTGTATATGAGATGATGAACTGCCCAAAAGTCACTGACTCCTCTGCAGTCGTGCAGTTTGATCTTAGGTTAATGTGAGTTCAACAGAGAATGGTGATGCATATTTACATGAAGGCATTCAGAATGTATACACATTGATAGCATGAAGAGAGCATTTTACAAAGTGCCCAATTAATAGACCTAGTTTGTAAATTAGATTAGGAAATCTGAACAAATGAACAACATAAATTGTGCAACAATTGGCAAGTACACACATTTTCTTCTTGATGATTGCGCATATTACCAAGCCAACAAAAAAATATATGCAAAACTAGGGCAACACTTTGGATATTTTGCACGTGGGGAGTAAAGGAAGACTGTGAGCCTTACTTTCCCAAAAACCCAGCAGGTCAACTCCTGAAACAGTCAGATATTCATGCATCTCCATATCACCAAATTTCATGTGCATAAGTTCTGTATGCATGGTTAAATCATAAATGCAGGCTTTCAACTGCATGTACATATCATCTGGGAATTTAGATGACAGAGTACTAGATGGATACTGGAGCTGAAAGTGAGCATGGTATGTCCAGTAGGTAGGGAAGTATGTTGTGCTTCCTTCCTTATGATTTCAACAATGCATAAGAATGACCCTCTACCTATGGTGAGCACCTCTGCTGTACTCGGTATAGTTAGTGGTCAGAAAAAACTGTGACACACAGCCAAAAAAGGGACTGTGGCCAGGAATCTCATTTCATTCCACCAGGTGGAGATTGGAGCTGGGGACAAGAAGGCCTGGAGGATCATTATCCATGGGGTTGCGATGGGTCGGACACAACTTAGCAACTAACAACAACAACAGGTAAATGAGGGGCAAAGTCAGTCCAGACAAATTTTAGAAGAAGAAGAAGAAGAAGAAGAAGAAGAAGAAGAAGAAGAAGAAGAAGAAGAAGAAGAAAAAGAAGAAGAAAAAGAAGAAGAAGAGTTGGTTCTTATATGCCACTTTTCTCTACCCGAAGGAGTCTCAAAGCGGCTTACAGTTGCCTTCCCTTTCCTCTCCCCACAACAGACACCTTGTGATGTAGGAATCTTGGCCCTGGCAATCCTAACCACTAAACCAAGCTGGCTCTCACCGAGTTGCCAGAGCCTGACAAGGTAAACCCTTTAAAGAGCTAGTTTGGTGTCGTGGTTAGGAGTGCGGACTTCTAATCTGGCGAGCCGAGTTTGATTCTGCATTCCCCCACATACAACCAGCTGGGTGACCTTGGGCTTGCCACAGCAGTGATAAAGCTGTTCTGATCGAGCAGTAATATCAGGGCTTTCTCAGCCACACCTACCTCACAGGGTGTCTATTGTGGGGAGAGGAAAAGGAAGGTGAATGTAAGCCGCTTTGAAACTCCTTCGGGTGGATAAAAGCAGCATATAACAACCAACTCTTTCTTCTTCTTCTGGCAGAGAGGTTTAACCACATCCGGTTTTCTCTGCCTCTTTCCTTTCCTGTGGTCTCCTGTACAAGAAGGGTTCTTTCATGGCCACTGGCTTGCCCTTCAGTCAATCCATTTTGCTATATCCCCTATTTTAAGAATATCAGCTGTGCTCAGACATGCCCAGCAGCACATCTTCCCCAAGTTCAATAGTGTGTAATTTGCACAAATGGTGCTGCATACTGGTTGCATCTGCACCTGGTCACATCCTGGCCAAGACAGTTCTGGCCTACTGCTATTCAGGCAGCTGTGAGTCCCAAGCCACCCACCCAAGCAGTTAATCTCCAAGCCTGTATCATGTTTTGGCTTTGTTGGACCATTCAGGCTGCAAGTGAGTTAGTCCCCTGACACAAATATCCAGGCAATATACAAACTGTAATTGATTGATGCATATTTTTAAACCTTGGTTGGTGAATATCTATATTGACCCAGAAAAATAAATAATACATATTTAACATTATCAATTTATGCACATTCACTGCCTTTATGATTGTGTGCAGCCACCTATGTGACGAAGACCTAGGTCAGGGAGGGTGAGTCAGTTGCCCTTAAAGAAGTAGCCCCTGCCAGGTTCTCTGTCCTCCATCAGTCTCAGACTATGGGGCAGGGGGGAGGGGGGGCAATCCTAATCCATAAGGATTTCTCCTTCAGGGCTCTTCCTGCACTGTCAATCCTGGGAATTAAGTGTGTAGGCCTTGGGTGGGACTCAACCGAGTGGCTGTCTGGCTGGTGTAGCACGCACCCAATGCACCTCTAGACATCCTGCCAGCCCTGCTGCAGGAGGTAGTGGCCTGGACACTACAGTTCCTCAGACTTTTAATTCTGGGGGACTTTAATGTCCATGCTGAGCTGCCACCCTCTAGGAATGGGCTGGATCTGGTATCAGCCATGGTGTTGGTCAGCCGTAGTTCATTGTTGGTCTTAGCCATCAGGCAGGCCATGCCCTGAATCTCATTTTCAGCACAGGTTTGAATGTGGATCTGATTTCGGCTGAGCCCATCCCATGGTCAGATACTGTGCCCTGAAGTCCTGGCTAAGGCTGCCACCCCCTCCTCAGTTGGTCTATGACCGTAATAATAAAACTAAACTAAATTAAATCCTCAGTTGGGCACCGAGTAGGAAGCCAACCACTTGCTCCTTAGACCCATGCCCATCATGGCTACTAAAAACAACAGATAGAAGAGTAGTGGCCTCCCTCCAGGAGATAATCAACCTCTCCATCTCAACAGGAGAATTCTGGGGGGGGGGCAGTGGTTCAGTGGCTACTCAAAAAACCATATTTGGACCCACGACAACCTTCCAACTACCACCGTCTCACACTTAGCGTTTCCAGGGAAGATGCTTGAAAAGGCTTTCACGGGCCAACTGTTAGCATACTTGGAAGAGGCTTTGGTCCTAAACCCATCCCAGTCAGGTTTTACGGCCTGGCCATGGGGTAGAAACAACATTTACCTTGACATGTATATGTGTATGAATATGTTAGCATATGTGTGAATATTTAGGACTGGGCACAATTATTCTCTTCTGTTACGTGAAGAATCTTCTCAATGGATAAAGACTCTTTCTATGAAATGATGACCTGCTTAAGGGAGACTCCTTGCTTAGCAAAAAGAATTATTGGATCCTTCTCTTAGGTGTATGTGATATATACATTGTGGGTATGAATAGGTAGTATAATGAAAATCTGCTGCATATGTATAAATCTAGATAGTACTGTCTAATAGGTTGGAATTGAAATATTTTTGGAATTGAACAGAATTCTTGGGTTGTCATTTTAGCTCTCTTAGAACTCCCTAAATGTGATGGTAACTAAAAAAGATTTAATTTATATTTATGATAAATTAAATGAGGGAAATACAATATATTTGTGCATGATACCATTCTATCCAATTGTCTAGTATAAAATGTTCAAAGTTACCTGACAATACAATATATCCATATTCAGCCAGTGCTGAAGCAGTTTCAGTGGTTACCAGTTGAATTCCGGATCTGATTCAAGGTATTGGTTTTAATCTTTAAGGCGATTCGCAGTCTGGGTCCAGCATATCTGAGGGACCACCTGTTTTCCTATGTCCTCTAGAGCAGTGGTCCCCAACCCCCGGCACCAGTCCGTGGATCAGTCGGTACCGGGCCGCGAATCCTCCTCATCCTCCTCCCTGGCTGCTGCCTCGGGGGCTGCCTTGTCACTCTGCCACCAGCTCACCTTTGGTGCTCTCCGGCGGCCGCCATGGCTGGGGATCCCCCTTGGCATGGCACTGCGCAGCTACTACTGGCAGTGCACCCCAGGGGGTGGCAGGAAGTCAGGGGCGCCAGCGGGATAGCAAGTGGAGTAGGGGCTCAGGCAGTGGCAATGTCCCTCGGCAAAAGACTACCCCCCTGGGCCTTAGTAAAATTGTCAAGCATTGACCGGTCCCCAGTGATAAAAAGGTTGGGGACCACTGCTCTAGAGAACACTTTGCTCTTTGAACACCAACAGGTTGTGTCCCAAATCCAAAGGAAGCCCACTTGGCCTTGACCAGAGCCAGGGCCTTTTGGGTTGGAATGGACTCTTGGAAGAACTTAGGGCCCTGAGGGAACTGGCTGTGTTCTGCAGGACCTGCAAGATGGAGGTCTCCCACCAGGCATTTGGTTGAGGCAAGGATAAGGATGTTAACATCATCTGGTCCCCTCCTTCATCTGAAGACATCCCTTTGCTGGCTAGGAGATAACATCACAGAGAACATATTTAATTATTGTTATTATCTCTGTAAATGATGCTGCTATCGGGTTGTTATTAGGCTGTTATTTAATGATGGTTTTAATATTTGTGTATTATTTTAAACTCATAAGCTGCTACGAGCCAGCAATGCAGGGAGTGGCGGGGTAAAAGTCAAAAATATAAATAAAAATAAATAATATACAGTTGAAAAAAAATCAGTATACAGAAAGAACCAGCATCCATTAGAGAGATATCTCAATATATCGAAGAAACAAAAACAGTCCCTTTCCCTGCATTAACTTTATTTTTTGTTAAAAGACCTCTTGCTAAAGGAAAACAAAGACTAACAGTAGAATATCTATGCAAAGTTAAACCAGTAACTTTGCATAGGATTGTACTGCGAGTAACTCAAATCCCTATGCTTAAAGGAACACGTTATGCTTTTATTTGGTTTAGAAGGACATAGATCAGGATATTTTAATGTTCTGGTTCCTCTGGACTATGCTCTTGAAAATTCCTAACACACTTCTGTAACATTTGAAAGCCTGGCCAATATTGATGCTCGAAGCATTCTATTATAAGTGATGTTCTCATACACAATTAATCTGTCTACTGCTTGTGCCACTGAGTATTTTGACATCGTGAGCCAAGACTCACTCATTGCCTGATCCTGATGGGTTGTTGAGGTAGATGATAAAGATCTAATAAATTAGAGTAAAGACTAATGGTTAACAGATGTAGAGACACTATGCACTCGATTAATTAATGCTGATGCAGATTATGTGGAACTAATGCAAATCGCTGCACGTGGAATGTTTTGATATTTGAACAGAGTTAGCATGCTAAAGGGAAACATCTGAGACACTTTCAGAAGAGTATGGAAAGTGAAATCTCTTTTTGTTGGTGGTGTTGTGATCTATAAAGTACAGTAAGTTTCTCGTTACAATGAAATTTCTTGTCTATCCATAGAGAGGGGAAGTAAGTGAACAATACAGTTTTACTGTCATGTTAAGATGACAGTAACTTCACATTTCCCTCTGGTTTAAAAATAGAACATTAACAAATCAGAAAATTAGTATTGCTGATGGAATGTTATTCAGTCTCAACAGACTCATTTAATAAAGTAACCAGAACATTTGAATATGTATAAGCTGTGCCATCGTTAGAATCCTTAACAGATTACTGGGCTGTGTCATTTAATGCTAAGTATTTTCATGCTACAACAGAGAAAATTATTTTTGTTCTTTTTTAATAAAAAAAAACTCCCAATATCACAGAGAATTGTTTTCCTTTGTGTTCCAGTGAATTCAGACCTCTACTAACATTTAAGTGGAACTCAGTCATGAAATACAAGCTGCAGCAGAAATGAGCATTGTTTTCATTAGTGTGTTATTGAAAACCCAATGGGCTCATTCACATCAGTCATATGAATACTTGACTAAATGCCTTTTTTGTCCTCGCAAGGAAATACACATGAATTAGTTGGGTTTTGACCACTCTTTAATGTTTGCTGTCATCAAAATAAAATATTCCAGACAAACCCTTCCCCCCTTCTTTTATATTGTTCATGTTCTTAGATGAATAAATCCACATTTTGACATATGAATAATATATTACTTTAAAATGAAATGACAACTGGAGGACAGTTTTGAGAAAAGAACAACAAAAACCCAGATCTAGTGCTGTCATATCAATTCCAAAATAATAATAATTTAAAAAACTGGAAATGGAATCCCGTAGAAAGTTGAACCAAACTGTCCATTAAGCACAGGGCTCTTGCTTTGATTTTAAGATGGATTTTAACTTACAGTGTATGAGATGTGCCTGCAATCAACTGCATTTTGTTAAACAGACTTCACATTTAATATACCAGCCCAGCTAAGTAGAATGGGACTAATTATCCTGAATAAAATATACATAATTTACAAAGCGCTCTTTTATTGACAGCTTTACTTGTTTACTGTTGAAATCTCCCTCTGTCTCTTGCTATTTGTATAGTTCCACTCATTTCTTGGCATAAATAGTGCCTGTATCGGCACAGTACCATTCATGAATATCAGGCCAAGAAAAGCAAAATGCTTCATTCTGTTAGAAATGTCTCCTTTTAAAAGTGAGCTTTCAATGTAATAAATATTGAGGCTTCTAGATTATGTTATAAGAAACTGCCTTAGAAGCTTCAATGCACATCTGATTGTTGAATTTCCTCACTAGTGTCTTTTTAGCTAAGGACTACCTCTTTTGTTACATTTTATAGTCACAGCTGTACTCTCGCATCATACATTTATCCAACCCACACACCACTCTCAGGTAAGCATAGCAGTAGACCTGTGAAATGGAAAGCTGCTCAATTGAGTTTTCTTCAATAATGTAACTATAGTTAATAGGAAATCAGTTAGTGGACACTCCCCTTAACTTTGAAAAGGCAGCTGCAACCTCTACCCTTCTCCCTATCTCCAAGTAATTTTCAGATCTCAGTCCCCTCCTTGCTGAGGAGGGCAGCAATTTGCCCCACGGGGGAAAATACATTTTCCCACAAGAGGAAATGTATTGGTACCAGTATGCTCAGAGAGGGTAGAGTGATTTCAGTGATGAAAATGGCATGGGGCATTACATTCCTTCTGCTCCATGCATGAGTCCCAATCTGAGTCTTCCTGCAACAACATCAACTGCCAGAAAGCATTGTGTATCTTGCTGAATCAGGATATTGCAAAACTGCTGTAAAGCACATTGCTGAAAAATGCAGCTAAGGGCATCAATGGCAATTACTTCTGGTTCTATGAAATCTAAGCAGCAGTAGAGATATGTATCTACTTCACCCTTACTTTTATTTCAAAGGGGAAACTAGATCGATTAGCTCTTGTTACTTTGTGTTTTGAACATCTTTGTGAAAGTTGGCTTTCAACAAAATCTAAGATGGATTCTTCCTTTACTATCTTCATTTCTGTGCAGTTGCTCTGTCCCGTAAGAATCACTGTCCACGTGGCTTATCTCCAAAGATTGTTCAGTGTCCATGCCACTTTTGCCACTGTCAGAAATGTATAGTGGCATATGTAATATGACTGCTACACAGAACTGCCCTTGTCCAGAATCGTTTTTATTGACTCATGCGTAATGATGAAAACACCAGAATGGGTTTCGTGTAACTGCCTCATCTTTTCTCCAGTATCATGGGACCAAGAAGTATGGTTGGATAAAAGCTGGCATGACATGGCTGGCTAAACACTGAAAACATCTGGTTCCCCCCAAGGATACTCTGTCACCTGTGAATCTAGTTTGCAACTTCTGTGTCAATGGCAGTCAGCACAATTTAACATTTGAAAAACTGCTCATTGTGTTCACACAGTTTGATCATGCACATTCTCATCAATCTTCCCCTCATCTTTGCTGCTCTTCACAACATTCTTTAAATACATAAAACATTTATATATTAACAGATGTGATATCCCTTATGGCTATATAATTTGGGGTTTATTAATTGAAAAGACAGGTGAACTGTGTGAAATGGAAACAATTTCTGCCCGGCCATTCTCAAACTGCCTCATGGGGACCACAAGCTTTTCCACCTACCACCCTCACTGTAGATCTTTTAAATTATCCATCTTTTGTGTGCAGGCGCTAAAAGGGGGCAAGCTGTGTGAGTAATCTGTGCTGGGAAAGTAAGTAATGACCGAAGCATAGCCTTGGGGATACATGCCTTCACCAGTGATACAAAAAGCTCTCTCTACCAATTACTCTGGTGCAAAAGCTACCGCAAGCCGCAACATCAATTCTAGCTTGTTTACCAAAACATAAACTGCCCTTGACTCACTGCATATGAAGCGATTTATTCAGGAAAGCCAATAGGAGCAGCTAGCCAGACTGTTGCCAGGCTTAATGATGTAAACAAGGCAGGCACAAAGCTGCTCAGCATGGCATCTGGTTCAAGCTTGGAGCAAAAATGTCCAGGCAAATGAGTGAGGGGCTTGACTCACACGTTGAAGATCCATAGGAATGCTGATAGTGTGATTTGTAATTTTTCAGGATCCCCTAATTTTCTTTTCATTCTTGAATGGCTAAGGGAAAGTTCTGTGTGGCTCAAAAGCTTTGTTTCAGCGTTTTAAGTGCTGCCTGGTCCAAACTCAGTCCTGACTCAGAATCCGTTTACAACATGGAGGCTCCAGCATGCCTCTTGTCAACATTTAATAAGTTACAGCCTTGATGCAATTAAAGTATCCAATCTCACTGCATACAGCATAGTTCTGAGGAGGAATGGATGTGAGCCTAATTGGCAAGCTACACCAGCTTTCCCGTGATGAGCCTTTTAGCAGGATTTTTTTTTAAAGGTTGATGGAAGGGAATGCTAAGCCAGAGGAAGCAAGGTTATAACTGACAGGTGCATGCTTTAGAACAGCTTTCTTGGAGAAAAACAATTTAAAAAATACCACATCTAAACTTGAGTTTATGGTTGTTGAGCTGAGAAAAAACATTCTCCCTCCCTCTCTCTGCTGAGGAAACATTTGTCATTTTCAAATGCAAAGTATCAGTATCTAAAGTGTCAACATTTGACAGTGCCTAAAAGCTCTATGTTGTTTATTTTAGACACAGGATAAGCTACTTTGCTTGAAATGCAAGTAAATACTGCTCCCTTTTTTTCCCCTTTGCAAATGCCTGTCATTATGTTGGAGTCTTTATGCTGAGAATTGGGTTTGATTACAAATTCTCTTGCTTAGCGTACAACATGGAACTGCTTTATGCCAAACATTATTAGGGATCTATGCGCTTCATTGACTTACTGTACTTTTCATTTCTTCCCCCCCCCAACTGATAACTCTTTTTAAACATTTCAATTTGTAGGTTTTCATGGTGTAATCCTGTGCTAATGGATCACTACATTTATTCCCTGCCCACAATTTCAAGTTCACATTGACAATCAGTTTTGTGTCTTCTTTATTATGCTATGATTCTCCATTAGGAGAATGGCTAAAAACAAAGATATTAAAGTTAGAGGAAGGATGGGAGATGGGGGTCAACTGATTACAAGAGCTATAGTTCAAGAGTTAAACTGAAGCACATTTTTCATCAGAGCATAAATTTGACCAAGGGAGAAAGGGAGTTAGGTTCCAGTGAAGTTTCCAGTCTAGATGTGGCTCATGAACTATTTTAACATCAAAGCTTTCACGAACAGCTGAAGCTTTAACTTTAGTAAAATTAACTTGCCTGTTCCATGTGTCTCTTTTTAGAAGTTTGGCATCAAGGATGCTAATCTCCAACTATATCTAGATTAGAGCAGGATTTATCATTTTCAGTGTTCTTTTTTTCTTTCTGTCACCCTCCCTGACAGTGAAATTCTTTCTTAGTAGGACAACAGACCTCAACAGTATTAATACCTTTACGTTGATAGATTTCCAAGGGGGGTTCTTCTGTCATACTGAATCATTTATGGTCTCTATCAAATCATATTAGCGCTTGTCTTTAATTTATTATTTATTTATTGCATTTTTAATTTACTCCCAAGGAACTCAGGACACTATATGTTGATCTCCTCCTTTTCATTTTATTTTTCCAACAACATTGTGAAGTAGCTTAGGCTGAGAGAGAATAACTGACCCAAGGTTACAGATTAAGGGTGCATTGGCTTCTAAATATTCCCTGGTTCTCTGAAACAGGATAGTCTTGACCATTGGGAAGAAGCTCCTCACTGCAAACAGGCAAGATCATGAACCTTTTTTGTGCTAGCAGACAGGACTGTGTTCAGTAGGGTCTTTTCCCCATTGTTCTGGAGGCCCACAGTGGGACAATGATTGTGAGACCTGACTGCACCACAATCCCCCCAACCAGTGGAAGCTTGCAAATGCTAACAACCCAAAGTGTATAAAATACAAAGGATAAAGAACAGCCAAGAGCTTGGTTCTATACACACACACAAGTTGGATCAGTGTCCTCCATCAAGCTTGGAAAGGTGGGGAGACTTGCTAGCACATGATTCATAAGAGGAATAATCAATCTTTCTCAAATTCCAGGACCAAGTTGTAAAATGGCAATGCTTTTGTATATCCACCCTTATCTAGTCCAGTAGCTAGATGACTCTGGACTATGACAATTGCCCAGAGATGGTACTTTTATTTATAGGGAACCTAGGAGCTTAATAAGGGTTCCTCTCTTGCAAGCCCAACATGGGGCCTCTTTAGGGACTGCTCCATTAATCCTTCCAGTATGACTGAGCCTGATCAGTATATGGTGCTGTTAAATGTTTCTCTTTCCTAGATTACTTCAGGGTTGCAACCTTTTGGAGTTTTCATAAATTGAGGATATTACAGTCCAGATGTAAACAGGGCGTTCCCTTTGTGAAAGGATCTCAGTGATCCATTTTTTTCTTGCTAGTATTCAGAGCCAAACTCTGCGATTTGGAGGAGAAAATTCGAGAAAGAAGACAGGTGCAGAGTGCAGGAACAGAATGTAAACAGGATATGGATGAAAGGAATACTAGCTTCAGTTCAGTAAGAATCAAAATTAAGCTGTGAATGAGAAAACACCAAGAAGAACACTCTACACAGAGGTCTTTAAAATTCCCCCTCCAGAGGGATGTGATAGTAAGCAACCTGCAACTTTATATATTCATTTGGATGCTTCTATCTCGTGGTTTAGGTAACATGAAAAAGGTCTCCTTGGGAAGGACATCTTCCATTAGTTCCTGTAGGGTCTACAATCAAGATAGCCCACCTTGGGATACACGGCAAGCCTCCCTCACCCTGAACCACTGGGGAATGGAAAATGTGTTCACTTCCTGTGAATTTACCTTATCAGTGGTCCTATAGTGAAGCTGTTTTTCCTACCCTGTGGTGTTAATCCCAATAGGAATTGAGAGAGCAGCCTCTTATGACTTTGCCTGCCTCCAGGGAGGAGCTTCTTCCCAGTGGTCAAGACTCCCTTAACCAAGAACTACCAAAAAGGGGAATTCACAATAAATGAATAATTTTCCATTCTCTATACAATTCCATACTTCCGTTGTCTCTAGGTGCTTACTTCAAATTATATATTTCACTTGAAAATGTATACATAAATATGTTGTGAATTCTACTTGTTTTTCTTTTCTGGTTTATTTAAGATTCATGCTGAGACATAAAAAATGTAATGAGAGCCAGTTTGGTGTAGTGGTTAGGAGTGCGGACTTCTAATCTGGCATGCCAAGTTCGATTCTTGGGCTCGCCACGGCACTGATAAAAACTGTTCTGACCGAGCAGCAATATCAGGGCTCTCTCAGACTCACCCACCTCACAGGGTGTCTGTTGTGGGGAGAGGAATGGGAAGGCGACTGTAAGCCGCTTTGAGCCTCCTTCGGGTAGGGGAAAGTGGCATATAAGAACCAACTCTTCTTCTTCTTCTTCTTCTTCTTCTTCTTCTTCTTCTTCTTCTAATGTTAACAAAACATTCCTATTATTTCTATTTTTACCTTTAAAGTAGCTGACATAAATAAATCTTCCTAAGAATACAGAATGTCCAGTTTGGAATGACCAGTTTTAAAATATATAAAACAAAAACATGCATTTTATTATCCAAAGCACAGAACAGATTATAAAATTTTGGGGGTGACTAATTCTCTGCCTTCTCAATTTCCTTTCAAGATGCCTATGCCAGGGATCCATTCCAAAAAACAATGTGGTACTGAATTTGAAAAAAAAATGTGGTATTTGCTATTTAGGAACTTGTCCTAATTATTAGGATAAGTCTTTGCAGTTGGACCTTTTGGAGGCTTCTTGTCTGATGCCCCTCTCTAGAATGCATTAAGGTCTACTTATGCTAGAGTGGATCCTGTTGCTCTGCCACTTTCTGCAGGTAGAAAACATTGGCTCATGATTTCACAACAATATCAATTTGATTCATTTTCATCAGCTAAATTAAAATTAAGGGCCAATCCCACCCCAAAAATTAGGAAGAAATCTTTTTAATGGAAGATTTGGGCCAACAGGTTTATTTTTGAGTTGGAACAATTGATAGACTCTCATGAGTTTTTGTCATTTTCTCAGCTGACATCTAGGTATGACTTATGTTGAATGGCAATGTTTATTGTTCCAACATCCATTGGTATGTAAATATGGTCCTGCAGCATTCAGTGTCTCAGAATCCCCTTTACTTTGGAACATTCTAATTGAATTGATGCAGAAAATGAAACTTACATTTTTTCATAGAGATTTGATGCCATTTGATAAATATGATATGCAGAGCTTCAGGAATGAATGGAATAAGGAACTAGATCACCCTATTTTGCAAAATCAATGGAATTTAAAGTTTATACCAGCTCTCTATGGTTATTACGTTGTTACTGAACAAAAAAAATGTCAAACATATACCAAGTCCCTCAACCATTATGACTCTTTAGTAAATCATTGAATAAAGTGTCCGGGTGTTGGGGTCGTAACTCAGAGGGCATGTCCCTTAAACATATGTTTTGGGCGAGTCCAGCCATGCTTTTTTCTGGGAGCAAGTTATAACTCAATTCAATTTTGCATTAGAACATTTATTGATTTTTTAGGATACTTATTCACTTTTAAATTATCTGCCCATCTCTTGGAAACTGACTGATGGTCAACAAAAATAGACTCTTTGTGTTCTCATTAGAGTTAAAAGACTCAAATTACTACTTTGTAGAGATAAATGCCCACCTCTGGTAAAACAATGGCTTGAGGAACTTAGAACTTCACCAGTATTTGAAGGCATGACATATAGACAGCAATGAACTTAATTTTAGATATTTGAAATCCTTTACAGAAATGTATGTATACGTCACCAGTTGTATACATGTATACAATACCATGTATACAACAGCTGAAAGTCCTAGCCTATAGTTATAGATGATGCATTTCCATGGCATGAATACATCTCTCTCTTACTCTAGCTCTCACTACTAAAGAAATTTTGTTTCCTAGTGACACATTTCATTCCAAGTTTTCTAATAAAAATTAAGAGACAATTGTACATTATATTTCCAGTTTAACATTTTATAATTCAGTCAGTGACTATAGTCTATGTTAACATAACTTTACAGTTTATAAGCATACAGTACCACACAGACTGAAATGTGCTTAATTAAGCCTACTGATTTTCAGGGGCTTAATTCCACGTGGATTGTAGCCCATACTTCCACATTGGCCCAGAATATTTATATCCATTACACTTTTTTCACTCTCATTAATTGTATATCTTCTCTGATTTGACAGAAAAAGATATTGATCTCCTCCATTCAGCCCCTAACTCCACTCTTTTAACCTTCCCCTGCTGGAAGCTGGTACAAATGTGTTACTTTAAATAAGTTTTAGAATCTTTCTTACTTCATATATATAACAAAATGTGACTTCCATAAGTTTTCTTTAGATTTATGAAGATCTAGATGATTTTATCTGAGAGCATTTATAATAACAACAACCATAATAATACAAACATTTATTTATAGCCAACCCTTCCCATTGTATAGTTACAGATGGAGACCAAAATACCATTTTAAAAAATGGTAAATTTAGTATCCCTCTCCCCAAAAATATTGCCACTACTACAGCAGCTGACTCTTGTTGGGATCAGATAAACCAGGATTGTGAAGCTGACTCTAGTTTGCTGCAATAATCTTCTGGACTAACTGGGGCTAAAATTGTAGTTGGTCTAATTGTTATTAATCATCAGAGGTGTCATTAAGGCAAAAGTTTGAAGCAAAGGTCCATAGCCCTGGCTCAGCCGGAGGCCTACAAATGTAGCTGTTACTCAAATTAGATGTTGGAATAGGGAATTTAGCTAGTGATAGGGTAATGGCGGCATTTCTACCACTGTATACCAGGGATAGAATCATAGAATCATAGAGTTGGAAGGGGCCATACAGGCAATCTAGTCCAACCCTCTGCTCAATGCAGGATCAGCCCTAACCATCCTAAAGCATCCAAGAAAAGTGTGTATCCAGCCTTTGCTTGAAGACTGCCAGTGAGGGGGAGTTCACAACCTCCTTAGGCAGCCTATTCCACTGCTGAACTACTCTGAATGTGAATTTTTTTTCCTGATATCTAGCCTATATCGTTGTACTTGAAGTTTAAACCCATTACTGCGTGTCCTCTCCTCTGTAGCCAACAGAAACAGCATCCTGCCCTCCTCCAAGTGACAATCTTTCAAATACTTAAAGAGGGCTATCATGTCCCCTCTCAACCTCCTTTTCTCCAGGCTGAACATTCCCAAGTCCCTCAACCTATCTTCATAGGGCTTGGTCCCTTGGGCCCAGATCATCTTCGTCGCTCTCCTCTGTACCCTTTCAATTTTATCTACGTCCTTCTTGAAGTGAGGCCTCCAGAACTGCACACAGTACTCCAGTTGTGGTCTGACCAGTGCCGTATACAGTGGGACTATGACATCTTGTGATTTTGATGTGATGCCCCTGTTGATACAGCCCAAAATGGCATTCGCCTTTTTTACCGCTGCATCACAGTGTCTGCTCATGTTTAGTTTACAATCCACAAGTACTCCAAGGTCTCGTTCACACACAGTGATATTCCCTTAGAATATATTCCCTTAGGATATTCCCTTAGGATATTCCCTTAGAAACTCTCAAAATTAACCAGACTGAAAGAAACGAAAGTGGGTTTATGAAGAAGAACTGGGAACCATTCCGTACCTGTAAAATAAAGTGAAAGGCTTATAGACACCATATTTTTGGCATTTTGCACAACGTCACCAACATTCAGTGTCCCAGCAGCGAACCAGCAGCTACATCTTCCATTTTAAAGCAAAAGTTGGGGAATCCCAAAAAGTGGATTCACCAACTATCTGATGAGAGTGAGATAAGAGCACCCAGCAAGCCACACCCCAAGGAAATGTGTGGGACCGAAGTAGAGCTATATCTGCCTCCACTTCTACCAGGGACAGGGATTGTCTTTTTTTTAAAGCAAACTGCCTGGAGCAATGAATACACATTAAATCAACCAGGCAAAGCAAAAAAAAAAAAATTCCCCCACAAGTTAACACACAAATTATGCCTCTCTAAAGCCACCCCCCCCCCCCGCGAAAAAAGCGGGAACAAGATTGCTTCAAGGCTGATGATTCCTAAAGAGGTGACATTAAAAAAAGCACTATGCATCTATGATTACATGCATAGGTGCCTAAACGGAGAAATAGCTTGCTTCACAGGCCCTTTAAAACAGGGAGAAAGGTGATTGACTGCCTGGCTTAATAGACAGTTGGAGGAAAGTCATGAATATAGTGCATTCCTCTCTTCCACCATTTCAAGCCGGCCTGCAGAGTGCACAGAAGTGCAAGAAGGTGGCAGAGGAAAGGGAGAGAACCAGGAGGTGAGGAATGGCTGGAAGCATGTTATTTAATAGTGTTTCTCCATGGCACTGGCGTAACGCAGTTTTTTTCAATGTGCAGAAATGCCCTGAGATAACCCACAGACTTGCACACCAAAACAATTGAAGCATGCATACAAGAATTTAAGTAAAGGGTTGAATGGGTATAAGAAAGAGAGTAGAGGGAAATTATAGCTACCATCACAATGTGGAAAAGTCCATAGAATCAACAAAGATGAACCAGCATCTTAGAAGAAGATAAGATGGCCTACACACAAGCAGACGGCATATGCAGGACATCCAAATAAACATACACAGAGAGATAGGTGCTGGGTTTTGACTTAAATAGGAGAATTATTACCTTGGGATAACATTTGTCAAGCTAGCCCTTAGAACAATATGCTTGATGTGATTTCTGTGTGTGACAAAAACAATGGAAGGCAGGTGATAGGTCTGTCCAAAGTAAGGACAAAGATCAGTGAAGAGCCTCAAAAGCTTCCCAGGAATCAAAACTATCATGGTTCTACCAAGCTTGGTGTAGTGGTTCAAAGCACTGACTTCTAATCTTGCGAGCCAGATTTAATTCCCCGCTCCCCCACATGCAGCCAACTGGGTGACCTTGACCCATTATGCACGGGGGTTTTAGCGTGCATTCGGGGTGGAATGGCGGCGACTAAAATCACCAATAACGCATAGAGTCGGCTGCAACCGGCCGCAGATTCTGTGCACGCCGCTGAAAAAGCCGCGTTAGCAGAACGCGGAAGAAAGCGCAGCTTCCCAGGCAACCAGGGTGCAACCGGAGGCGGCGCCGAATTGACCGTGTGCATAATTGGGGAGGCCGGAGGGTCAGAGGCGGCGCGACTGCTCAAGCGGCTGCCGGAACGAACGGCAGCGCAGGCCGGGGGGAACCCATGGGAACACGGACGGAAAGGCGGCTGGAGAGCTCACAGTGGAGGGGGGCGAGGGGATTGCCGCGGTTAAGGACGGCAGAGAGGCCGGCCACCCACCTCCCACCCATTCCCAAACACACACCCCAAGCACAAACGAGAACGGAGGAGAGGTCTCTAAGAAAATACCAAAACTTTATAAAACAGTGTGAATGAACAAAGCACAAATATACAATACAAAGCTTAAAGTAGGGGAAACAATTTAAAGGGGAAACCTATGGGGCAGAGGAACCGGGGCAGCAAAGAAGGGGAGAGGCGAGCTGGGAGTAAACTAAGGGGAAGGGGAAACATGCTCCCTCCCCCTCCGTGCCTGACAGATCCGGCAGGGCTACGCCTGCGCAGACTGCTTCCGCCCTTCCTGGCCTCCGCCTCCGACGCTCACCAACACAGCGGCTCGCTCGCCTCGCTTCCCCTTGGCACCGCATCGATGCTTCGACACCCGTCGCTCCGGGTTTTGCCGCCGTTGCGCCCCGTCCCGTGCATAACCGGTTTGCTTCGCGTCTTCCCCTCTGCGTTTTCCATGTGACCTGAAATCGCTGTTTCAGCGGCCATGCATAATAGGCCCTTGGGCTCACCACAGCACTGAGAAGCTGTTCTGACTGAGCAGTAGTATCAGGGCTCTCTCAGCCTCACCTACCTCCCAGGGTGTCTGTTGTGGGGAGAGGAAAGGGAAGGCAATTGTAAGCTGCTTTGAGACTCCTGGTAGAAAAAAGCAGCATATAAGAACCAACTCTTCTTTTTTTTTCCACTTCTAGAACCAGAGATATAAATGTGTCTTGATGCCCCATGAATTACACGATGGGAAATAGATAGGTTGGAGCATACTTTTAGCGATTGCTAATTGAGTTTTGTGTGTGTGACAGGGAAGGAGAGATTGGGTGAAATTAGTAACACCTTACCAGAGATACTATTGTCCCAGGAATATGCTTTTTTTTGGGGGGGGGGAGCAGTTAGTCAACCCCTAGCCATCTCACTGATCTAATCCCTGGAAACCTTGTAACTGTCTGGAGCCTTTGATGGATGCTTTAGAGCAGGCAGATGCATCTGCCACCTATTCCAATGTCTATTTCTGCCAGACATCACATTGCAAGGTGCTCTTGGAGCTGTTGTGGAAGGGCATTTATATTTTTGGCTGTTTATCAAGAGTGCGGGGTGTGGCTACTAACACAGCAGGCTGAAATTAGTATATGACAGCAACTGGCGACATCTGCCAAAAATCATTTTAGTTTTATGTCTGGAATCAGAAAGAACATGTTTATTATTGTTGTTGAATACTGGAAGTATTGTTACTGTATCAGGAAGTCATCTCATAACTATCAGAATAAAACTCCCAATATTTAACAACAACAACAACAACAACAACAAAGCAGCCCTTCTCCATAGGAAATTAAAATAGGGGAGAGCGAAGGGAGTATGGAGGGAGATTGAGGGGGAATGCCTCTGCGCCTCACAGCTGAGAGTTGATGCCTGAATCCTTTAAATTTTAAAGGAGCACTAGTCTCTGGGGGGGGGGGATCTGCCTTCCAGACTAGGGTAGCTAGGTCTACTCCCAAAGAAGAATATGGCCTTTAAAAAGTTAAACTGCTGAGGCCCAACTCTCAGCTAGAGTACACATCCTACTCCCTGATTTTAGCTGTCTCCTTTGACATGACTCCCAATTCTGATGTTATGAGGATTGATAACATTGGAATCAAGGGTTATGTTGCAGAGAGAACAAAGGTGTCAGATGCTGCCAACCTGATACTGTAAATATTGGTCATCTTATTAGGTCAGCTATATCTGACTGCTCATCCCATGAACATGGAGGACCACAGGTGAACTACCCCTGGTCTATGGAACCCGCAGAACGAGCCTTCTCCAACACCAGAGTTCAAATGAATCAATTCTTCTCTTGTCCAGTGTTTTAATTTTCCAACTTTCACTACCATAAGTGGCTACTGGAAATATGATAGATCTAACTAATCTACATTTGGTAGTCATGCTTATGTCCTTGCTTTACCATGTTCGGTTCAAGATCATCATTGCTGATCGACCCAGAGCAATTTGACATTTTATTTCTGTATTGCAATCACCATTCACATCAAGAAAAAATAATTCTTGAATACATTTGATTTCTTCACTATCAGTTGTTATTTTGACATGTCTGTTTTTGCAGTGGTCATTATTTTTCTCTTTTTAGTGTTTAAGAAAAGGCCAAATGTCTTTCTTACTTTATGGGCCTTTGCAATCAGTTGTTCTAGGCCTTCCTTAGTTTCTGACAGGAAGGTAGTATCATCAGCGTATCGAAGATTATTTATATTCCTTTCTCCAATCTGAATTCCAGTTTTGGATTCTATGAGTTCTATGAGATCATTATGAGAGAGGTTGATCTCAGCATACAAGTTAAACAGGAAGGGGGAAAGAATACAACTTTTCTCAGTTTTGAACCAGTCAGTATCAGCAAATGGTATATATACAATGACTTCTTGGTTTGTGTAGAGTGACTGTATCAGTTTGATAAAATGCACTGGAACCCCCAAATTTTGCAGGGCTCCCCACAATTTGCTGTGATCCACACAATCAAAAGCTTTCCTATAGTCAATAAAGCAGATATAGACTTCCTGCTGATATTCCCGTGACTTTTCCAAACTCCAGTATAGGTTTACTATGTGATCACGAGTGCTATCAAAAACCACCTTGGTAATTCTCAATGGTAGTTGCTATGTATTGTTGTATGATTTCAAGCAGGATCGTACTGGCGTGAGAAATGAAGGCTATTGTACGGAAATTGGAACAGTTTTTTGAGTCACCCTTTTTTGGTAGTGGGATAAACACAGATTGTTTTCAATCCTTTGGCCAGTTATTAGTTTCCCAGATTTTCTGGCACAAACTGTAATGATTTTGATTGGTACACATCTCAGCAGTTCCATGGGTATGATGTCAATGTCTGAGGCCTTATTGTTTGGCACATAAAACTTCTGTTCAGAGCTTTAAAAAAAACTACAACATAGATAAAAAAGAAGAAATTACAAAAAGGCACAAAAGAAAAAAAGACAAAATACAAAATACAGAGGCTTCTGATACTGATGATTACAAATCCAATTGCTAACTGCTATACTATGCTAACAAATTTAAAAGGTCTAAAATAACTCATTTTTCTGAATATTCATTTTCCCCTTAGTCTACAAAGCCACAAACCATTATATCATTTGTATTTGCACCACACAGAAAGTCCACAAATGGTTTCCGATTATCTAAAAATCTTGCAGTTATCTTTTCCTTATTTTTAATAACAAACAAACAACAGACAGTTTTATTTAATTAAAGCAGTATGTTTTGCCATTTCAGCTGATTCTACCAATCTTAGCCACCATTCTTCAATCATAGGTAATACTGAGCTTTTCCTTTTTTGAGCATATAACAGTTTTGCAGCTGTAACCACATATAGAAACAAAGTTCCATGGTGTTGTTTTTCAAAATCTTTCCCTATTAAACCCAAAAGAAATCTTTATGGTTTGTGGTTGCAGGGGAGTGTATTTTATTTTGTCTTCCCCCATTATTACCACCTTACCTTGGCTTCTTCCCTTTTCCTGCTTCCTTCTCTCCTTCCTGTTCACCAGCTGACCTATCTTTATCTTCCCCCACCTCTTATTTTTCACTCCTTTCCTTTCCCTGGCAACCTGTCTCTGGGTGCTACCTGAGCAAGGACCAATTGTGGCTTGGTCAACACAGAAGAACTT
Organism: Paroedura picta; assembly: GCF_049243985.1. Taxonomy (NCBI): domain Eukaryota; kingdom Metazoa; phylum Chordata; class Lepidosauria; order Squamata; family Gekkonidae; genus Paroedura; species Paroedura picta. Next base: position 92,707,642 of record NC_135369.1, on the reverse strand, counting down.
TGAGGAGCAACTAATTTCTCCGTTTCCCCCTCTCCACACTATTTTATCCTCCTCTCCTCCTGGTAACAGCAACCTACCTTTTATCTGCCCCACATCTTCAGCCATATTTATTATTTATTTATTGATTTGTACTCAGCCTCTCCCCACAATGAAGACCCAAAGCAGCTAATATTATTCTTCCTTCCTCTTTCCTTCCATGATAGTCTCACATGAAATAGGTTCGGTGAGATTACAGTTGTCATTGCTTCTGACCAGGGCTGCTTAGCTAGGCTTTCTCCTGGAATGTTTGATGCCCCAAACCAGGCCCCAGAGAAAGGGGCATGGGACCTTTTAGCCCAGAGTCCAAAATTACTAAATTATACCACTGTTAATCATAATGTTTGGATGGAGCCACAGTTTTTTCAAAGCTGTATATGACAAATGAATAATTTGTCAAGTATGAAATGACGTTGAAAGAGTACTGAGAATAAGCCTGAAAATTCTTAAATCAGTGAAAAACCTTGGCTGAATCAACTTTTATCCTCTGGCATCACTTTCAGAAGAGGAATGATGCCTACTGAATGGTATGAGTCAAGGTGTATTTATAACTGCTAACCACATGACACTTTCTTTCCTTGTGCATATGTATTTTCTAAGCCATAGGGGATAACAAACACCTTAACACCTTCAGTATATTTTTTCATTGTTTTTGAAACCGCTGCTCACTTCCCAGAGACCAAAAAGTTCCAAACAAATCCAGTCTAAAAATGCCTTGACATCCAAAGCACAACATGGGCTGTTGTTAACAATTAAACAGTTATGTTGCTTGTGCTGTAAAGAAATCAGTAGGACAGCTATTAATTGGCTTTCTCCAAATTCCAAGATTTTAGGTAGAACTTGAATCATACCCCTCATCTTCCGGATAGAGAAGTGCTGTTTCAATAACCATTTCTTTACAAGTGTGTTCGTTTCTTTGTTCTGGGATGTCATTCAGTTTTAGGCTACACAATGCAAAACATCTTTAGATCCTTGTCTGACAGCCTAATTAACCATAGTTAGTGGTGCAGCCTGCATTCAGACAATCATAGTTTAATGAAACAGTAGTTTTACAGCACGATCTGAGGGGGGGGGGCAAGAATGCTCAGGAAGTCAACTGACTTTTGCAGCAGTGTGTCTCCAGATACGTTGGTTTAGGGCCATATAAGATGGTACAGGCCCCCATTGCCATTCAGTGCCTCTTGATTGTTGCCACAGCCCCATAGCAGCCACCTGTCATTGTTGAAGATGGTTGGCTCCCTGAGTCCTTTAAGGGGAGTGAAGGGTATGTTCCTAACAGCAAGCAAAATTCTTGTGGTCTACCCCCGCCTGTGTTGGGTACTTCACTCCATTCCTTCACCGCGTGACCCTTGACTGATTCCACTTACTGCATTGATACTAGCTTGGTGTAGTGGTTAAGAGTGTCAGTTTCTAATCTGGAAAGCCAGGTTTGATTCCCTGTTCTTCCACGTGCAGCCAGCAAGATGACCCTGGGCTAGTCACAGTCCTATTAGTGCTGTTCTCACAGAGCAGTCCTAACAGGGCTCCCTCAGCCCCATTTACCTCACAGAGTGTGTGTTGTGGGGAGAGAAGGTGATTGTAAGCTGCTTTGACACTCCATTGGGTAATGAAAAGTTGGGTATGAAAACCAGCTCTTCTCCTTCTACAGACACTACCCTGATTATGCTCAGAAAACTATGGAAACCAACTGAATTTGTCTGCTGGCTGCTGTGTAACTTATCCGGATAGGAAAAGGACTAGCAACACCGTAGTTATGCTGCAGCCAGCCACAGCAGCACAGGTGCAGCAGAGGATTGCTTTACCCGTGCAGCTGTCTGAACAGAGCCATGGTGTTTCAGCCATTTTGTCACTGTCTCAGTAGTTTCACAAAAATGTGATTTGCGATCTTCTGCTTACTGGATAATGAGCACTGAGAGTCTGCTGATATTTCTTGAAGTTTGGCCATATAGGCTCCAAATTTTTGATGAGTGGCATGAACATATGTGATTAAAAATAACTATGGTGGACATACCCAACATGTTCAAGAGAAAACTAGAAATAATGCAGTTGTGATGTGGCCAACAAATTATTCTCCAGGCCTACTGGCAACTGTAATCTTGGTGCTTACCTGTTCCCCAATTCTGAAAACTTATATTTATAAAACAATCATGTTACAAAAATGCTATCAGTTTCTACGCTCAAGTGCCCCTGCCAGATATATCTCTTGGGAATTGGAGGACTTCACACTAAAACAATAGTTCAGACAGTTATTTACTGAAAAGTTAGGCAAGTTGTTCCCAAAAGTAACTATAGCTGATTTGAGATAAAACATAACTAAAGTCCAGGCAAAGCTAGTTTTCATCCAGAGGTAGCAGGTTTTATAGGCTGTGCTTTTGCTGGCTTCCTCAAGATAACATTTTGTCTTCATTACAAGTTGACCTTGGCTTAGCTTCCTCAAGATAGAACGCATTGCTTTATTAAGCGGCAGTCTCACCAAAATATCTTTCTGGTACAGAATGGTCCCTGTAATTCCCCTGGTATTGAAATCGCAGGGCAAGATCTTCATGTCCTGCTGCCAGCGCATAGGTTGACCTTGAACACTGAGCTCCTGCAACATGTAGGTCAAGGTTGAGTGTCAATTAGCCACTTTTAAATATTCCCATACATATTACTTGGATCCACAGTACAGTTGTAAAGATGATACCAGAGCCTTGCTGTTTTAACCAGGCCTGCGGTTCTAAAGGAGGCCTTTGAGGAGAGCCTATGGCTTGGTGGAAGAGCCTCTGCTTTTCATGCAGAAGGTCCTAGGATCAATCCACAACATTTTCAAATAAAAGGACCAGGCAGTAGGTGATGTAAAAGACCTCTAGCTGAGACCCTGGAGAGGGTCTGACTAAACAGTACAGACCTTTATGGATGATAGTCTGATTCAGTATAAGGCAGCTTCATGTGTGTTTATGTGTGTGTACCAGGCTAGAAGCCCTCTAGTAATGCTTTATTTATGTAATTGAAGAAATAAAGTAGAAACGTTTCTTTAATGACTCCTGAGTTTGTATGTTGGAGATGGGATCATTGGTGTATGTGTTGTAACTGCAAACTGAGCTCAGATAAATACTGTTGGATCTTTGTGTAGGATGATCAGACATGAGGAAATATTGGGTTCTACACCATTAATAAGTCTATGGAATAGACCATTTATTTACTATGTGGCCATAATTCCACCACAAATTTGCCAAAGAACTTTCCAATGTACCCATCAGATCCCTGTCAACCTCAGTACTCCGATGCATATAAGATCTAGCTTATGTAGGGATAGAACTTTTTTTAAAAATCCTGAGAATAGTTTATTCTAAAGCCTCTAACCCTGTAATTGGAGGGATGGGAATCTAGTGACTATGAAAAATCTTCACCTATCTCTGAGTGCTTCTGTGGAATTCAGGCTCAACAGCCACATTGAATGTTCCCTCTCCACCAGTTTTTATTGAAATGCCTTTTCATTCTTCCCATCTACCATCCGTATTATTCTGCTGCAGCCTAAGATTCTCCCACCTCCACAATAACTAGTCCCAACATAAATATTATATCAAACAAACCACATGGCTTTCCCCATGTCCATAGGCCCCCAGGATGACCAGCCCTCTGGAGTTCTGTCCCCAGCCCCCCTTTCTTAGCAGCCTTGTTTGAAATGTGTGCCTTGCCCCAGATACTGAGGTCACCAGTGCTAAACCTTCTTATCAGTGTCCTTTATTACAGCCTGATTACCTCCCCTCCCAAGATAAACTGGAAATCACTGGAATTGTCTTTAAAAGAAAAGTGGTATTCAAATAAAAATAGCATTGTGTGGTGGTGGTGGTGGTGGTGTTTTAAAATATATGGGTCAGGGAATGTGGGCCATAGCACCGGAACGCTCTATGTCCTCTGCTGAACCGCAGGTTCCGTAGTCTTCTTTCTTCTATGTTGTAATGCTTTTACAGTGTCATCTCAGCAGGGGACCCCAATAATCCTTTTCAAACAATGTTATTGAAGAGCATTCAGAGCTCAGTTATTGTATTTAAGTGCACACCAGGTTTTCAAGGCATCAAAGAGAATGTAGCATCAAATAATATTGTTTCTGTACTTGCAAGCATTACCCAACTTCCAAAAAAATAGCACATTCAGTTAACTCCTTACTGAGCTTAGCTTTATTGAAAAATATATTCCCATGACAGGAAAAAGTCATCATTTTGTACTGTTTTGTCTCAGGTCCATTGTAGCTGAAGAAGTGTAGGGATACCTTTTTTCTGCTGCTGAATCCTAAAAACATGCTACAGTTAGGGATCTAGACTGAATTGCTGATAGTATACTAAACTCAGCTGATGCTGGCACAACACCTCCGGGGCCAGGAAATGGGTGATATCAAAGGCATAACAGGGAGGAACAGGATTATCACAAGATCTCGCAGACCTCAGTCATCCCCCCCCCCCATAACATTCTACCAGCAAAAGAGGACATAAATGAAAAAACTCCCATTGAACCCATATAGAAACTCAAAAATTACTGCTGCTCCTGGTTTACCCCCATAATATAATTGCAACATGGGATACTGGCTCTGTTCTTTAGGGCAACAACAACATGCAGCATGGAGGCTAGCTCACTTTGGCCTCATTAGTATAAAATACAAATGGTGACTTTGGTGATGGGAACTCTAGGAAAAATACACGTTGCTGCTCAATAACTCACTGTGCACAGACAGACAAGATGATTGACGAAGGAAGGCCAGATTGCTAATGCCCAGCTCAGAACTCTTACAGGTATTCTGCTTTGGAACTCCAGACCCAGCAGAAACCTCAGTTCCACCTTCAGCTGAGGATTAAAGGACAAAGCACTCCATGCAGATAAGCTAGGAGAGGGATTCTGATGCCTCAAAGTACAATTTCTGTAAATGTCACCCCCACCCCTGCAATTTGAGAAAACTGGGTGATGGCTGGACAGTTCTTCCTGCCTCCTTTCTGCTGGTAGTAGCAGTGTCACCCATCCAGTGGACATGGAGTAAGTATGCAATGGTGAAATCAACAGTTTATCATTCTACTTCAGTGACTATGGTTGCTGTTCAATCCCTCTTAACCCTTTCTGTCTTGCTGATTCAGAGTTGCAGATATGGAGCACAGTAAATAGTCATGGGAGAGAGAACAGCACTACAACTCCCTACAGGGAATGGGGGAAAGGTTTCTCAAATATTACAGTAGATGGATCTTCACATGTTGTGCGCATCAAGAGTGCCATTAGTAGAGAGGGGAAGTGGGGGTTGAAGCAAATAAGTTAGGAAGTCTCTAGATGGCAGCACTGCCTGACAGTCACTCTCTCACTGGTTGCTGCCTGACAGTAGTTTTGGTTTGGCATTCAAACTGGAAGAGTTGTGTTTGCTTGGGTTTATTTAGCATCCACATAACATCATCCACTAATCATCTGCTGTCTTAAATTTCCCCTGCTGTCTTTCCCAAACCTAGTCAGAGCATGTTTGTTTGTTATGTGTATGTTACTGAATGTATCTCACATATCTTTATGGTTTCTATACAAATAGATGTCATTTAAAATCAGTGCCTGACGTATGATTGTCATTCAATGTTACAGGTATATATCAATGGCCAGTTGCTTTGAAAAGGCTGACAAAGCCCTCTGTTGATGGCCAGAAGGGGGCAAGTGAAAGTTCGGGGGGGGGGGGCTGAGTCAGGCAAAGTGTGAGGGAAAACTGTCATGATCGCATTCCATTGCCACTGTTCCTGGAACATTGTTGCCATGTGGAAGCAACCACTACCCCATACTGATTTGTAGATACAAGCCCTCTCTTTTGACCACTACTGCCTCAGCGTGTGTTCTCTTTCAACTCTTTGTAGGCAGCCCTCTAACAGGAGGATGCTCCTCTCCCCCACTGTAGTGTAGACCACAAACAGACCTAAAGCAAAGCCAGAAGCAGTAACTGATACAAGTCCAGCTGTTCCTGGGTGATGGAGACAAAGTGCTAATGTCTTATTCTAACAAGGTCCTGAACCTTTGAAAATAGCTTGTGCTACAGATAAAGCTGTTGCTCGCACTGAGAATCAGTGATGGGGAAAGCTGCACACATCACTCCAAGCCTGTCATGTAGAAAGTCACAGAAGCTCTGCTAGAACAGGAAGACTGGCAATTCTGTTTTGTTTCATCATGGATGCTGTTCTGTAAAAGCTTGGTTTCCTTCACAGCTGTTGTGCGTATTTGTATCCTTCTCCCCCTTGCTTGTTACAAACACAGTGAGTAACACATTCTCAATTAAATGGTGACCTAAGGTGTGTGCTACCACCACCACCACACCACAGTGGAATACAGGGTCTGCACCTAGAGCAGTAACACACACCCCATCTATTACTGCTGATGTGATAAAACAGAAAAACAGTCATAGATATGACAGAGTGGTAGAGTGGAAGGAGATGGGTAGCAAGAGCTGGTGAGGTGGTAACTAGCAGGTACAAGGAATCTAGTAGATGATTGTGGGGGACATGTCTGACCAAATTATAGGGAGCCTCAGGAATATTTGTTCCCCCCCCCCCCAGCCATTTTATTTTATGGCAGCTAGGTTTTAAACTATTTTATGATTATATTTTATGATTTATGATTTAATTATTGTAAACCACCCCAAACTCACTTAGTAGTAGAAGCAGCAGCAGCAATAGAACCAAACAATTAGCAAAACAAGGCAAGTGCTTCATGTACCACTGGAGAGCCAGTTTGATGTAGTGGTTAGGAGTGCTGACTTCTAATCTGGCATGCCAGGTTCGATTCTGCACTCCCCCACATGCAACCAGCTGGGTGACCTTGGGCTCGCCACGGCACTGATAAAACTGTTCTGACCGAGCAGTGATATCAGTGCTCTCTCAGCCTCACCCACCCCACAGGGTGTATGTTGTGGGGAGAGGAATGGGAAGGCGACTGTAAGCCGCTTTGAGCCTCCTTCTGGTAGGGAAAAGCGGCATATAAGAACCAACTCTTCTTCTTCTTCTTCCTTTGATTGTGGTGTTGCACGCTAGGGTTTGCTTGTGTATATGTCGTTCTCCCCTGTTTTTCCTGCTGGGTGACTCCATGTACTAAGGATGTGCTGTTCTACATATACTGTTTTCATTTATAAGCTGCTCCCACATGGCTATGGAAATGTTGAAATGACCTAATAGTTGCATGTTAGAGACTTATCATGTAGGTTTTTGCATGGAATTTGAACACCAGAGGTATGTGTATGTATATAAACTGATTTGTGGGAGAGGCGCACATGTTCAGTACTCACCCACATTTTTGGGTCACTTAAATTTTCCCTGCTGCATAGGGGTTGTTCAGATAAGCAGTTCTCATGAGGCTGAAAGAATCTCGAAAGGGCAGCTGTACTGTGATTTATGTTGATCATTTCCCATATAGATAGCAATTTTATTCATATATCTAATTAGTTATTGCTATGTCTGCTAATTATTTAGCATAAAAAACCATTCTGGTATTATTTTTCTAATTATCTCCACATGGGAAAACATTTGCTTGCTGAGTCTTATTAGAACTGTGTGCATGTAATAGCTGTAATTGTTGTTTTTGATTACATATCCAGTCAAGTAAACTTGGTACTTAGCTTCATTTGCTTGATTAACATAGTTGCAGATTTGGATAGTCTGGATTTACTAGCAGCTGAATCAGTGACCCAAGAATCTGTGGATCAGACATTTGGTTTGCATAATTATCCAGTGCATATGTTGTGATTAATGTGAATTTGATGAACGTGCATAAATAAAATGTACCTGAAGCAAAATCTTGAGCAGAGAGACTGTTGGGCAATGTCTGGTCAACATGGTGGTCTTCAAATTGTGTTGGAGTATATGCATATCTGGACAGTGTCATCCAGGTTATATGTACAGGTTGACGTATGAATTATTTATTTGGAAAATGATGCCTAGCTCATGTAAGGTGATGTGTAGCAATACTAAAGCTGTATGTATTAACTTGGCCATGCATAAAACATCTCTGACATGCGCTGGTCAGTGTACATATTTTAATACAACTGGATAAAAATGTGGGTTATAATACAAAACAGAGAATCCAACAGTTGTTGCGCAGAAAGCAATACATTTAGTTTCCACAGCAAAAATGTGGCTCAGTTCAGAAGAAGGCTGATTAGGATGGACTGATGAATATGAAGAAACATAGATACTTAAAGTGAGGTGCTTCTTAAAATAAGGTTTGATTTTCAGCTGCCACAGTATCTATACCACTATTAATGATACAACCATGGTGACAATTAATGACTTCCTCATTCTAGACCAGCCAAATAACTTAGATATTAATTACTATTGTTGAGGTATTAATCAATTGTACTTACAGTGTAGGCTGATAAAATGTTTAAAATGACCCTGAAGTCATCACTGTGCACCATATAAAAGTCTGCTTTTGTGAGAATTGTTACAAATCTGAAAGTTATGAACTGATTTCAGAATACTGCACACCAAAATGAAATAGGCAACTATGCTACTGAACATATAATCAATCTAGAGCTCTGTTAGGTGAATTTCTAAAGAGACTTGATGATAAAAACACTGAAAATGATGGCAAAATGATAGTATCCAGTTACAGTTTACCCCAGCAATATAACAAGCCTATGACATATTTTGTAGTCAATTTCCTATACTTTGGTGTATGGAATGTCCTGATCAGTTTGATACTTATACTAGGGGGAAAGCCCATTTATAAAAAATAGGCGAGAGCAGGGGCCCGCGGAAGGATGCGAGGCACCCCGCCCCCTCCTGACGTGCGTGCATGGGAGGTTGCGGGAGAAGGCTGGATCGGTGATGGCCATGCAGGCAGCCGTGGCCCGGTCTCCCGCGCAGGTGAGCTCGTCCCTGGGCAGGAGAAAGGGGCAGGGTGCGTGGCAGGCTGGGCGTGGCCCTCGACGGAGCGGCAGTGGAGCGACATGGCGTGAATAGGTCGCGGCAGGCGTGCAGGCGGCTGCCTCATCTGGAGGCACTATTCTGGGGCAAACTGGGTCCGATGGGGAAAATGCTTCACTGTCTGGACCTGAGAAGAGGTGGGGCAAACTGCCCCATTGCAAACACCCAGCAGCAGCCCGACGCAGCACCGCCAGTGCAGAAATTGTCTGAATGGCTTTAAACTAGTCACACAAGCTCAGGTAGATCTACCTCCCTGGATTGTTTTGAGTGTAAGCCACTTCAATTAACCATTGTGGAGGAATGTAGTGTGCATGTGTATATGTATATATATGAAATAAAGAAATAATAATGGTTAAAGGAGGGTGCACACATAAAAGAAAGGTTAGTAGGAAGGAAAGAGGAAAGCAGGGAAAAGAGAGAAATAGTGTGGGGAAGGGGATCAAGGGGGAAATGAAGTGTCCACCATAAGTCCTTCTGGGTTCCCTGCTGGTACTTTCCTATGGTTTGAATTAGTGCACTACCACTAATACACAAATGCTAATAAAGTGTATCTTCAGTTCCATGTTCATCTGTCTTTCAATGAGGGAAGTTGGGTTGTTTCTTGTGAGTTAGGACTATCAGACATCTGTATCATTCAGCAAACATCTGTAGCACAAGCAATCTGTGTATGAGTTTAAGACAGGTTTTAATCAGTTCCCTTACATTCTGCTGTAGTAAAACTGATCTGTACAATAAAGTATACATTTGAGCAATGCCCTCCCTTCCAGTGAATCATGAAATTACAAATGGCAACATGAATTGTTCCTTCATTGGTCTTAAAGGTGCTATTGGATTCAATTTTTGTTTTGCTGAAAGTTGAAGAGAAATCTGGATTCCTATCTGAAAAATTTTACCAGTTGTAATGGACTAAGGCTGTGAGTCTAATTTAATGTAAGCATCAAACAGATCTGTTTTTCAGAGAGACTAGAGATATGTTGCTATTATCAGGTTCTGTGACTGCTATGATTGCTATTAAGAAACCAGCAAATCTCAGCTGTTGACTGGTTTTATTTTTTGCATGATTTGTATCACATGCTTCTCATGAAGGCAGGCCGTTAAGAGTATATGAATGCAGCTTTGTCACCATCATCTTCTGGGTAGAATAGGCATTTCACATCCTCAGAGATGTGATTGCTCAGACTATGTCATACAGAATTGTTCCAGGCCTAATCTTTGCTAGTAATGCTACAGATTCTATATCTCAGCTCATAGATTTTCTTCAACCATTCTGTGGCATGAGCTGCATAAAATTGTTAGATTAAAAAAAAACCCTGGTTTCACTACAACTCACAGCGGATCTCCTGTGTTGTTATTTCAAGTTCTTTCATATCCATTGAGAGGACAAGGGCTGGTTCTGCACACACTCCCCTCCACCCCCGTTGTTGATCCTGATGAATTCAGATAGATTTGAACCCGTTTTTTTCTCCTTCCTTTCCCCCGAATTGAAACAGAAAGAGTTCTACACTTGTTTGTTTGTTTGTTTGTTTGTTTGTTTGTTTGTTTGTTTATACCACCCTTCCCTACGGCTCTGGGCGGTTTACATAAAACATTTTTGAACATTCACATCGAACACTATCAAAATCAATATCAAAATCAATATAACAGTATAACAATAACAACATATCAACTGGAACAATTAGAACGGCACTTCTACACGGCACAGTAACTTGACAATCCCTCAGTAGGTTCGGTCCCTCAGGCTGGGGGGCACCTATAGGTGTTATGGCTCAGTCGGCCCCACCAATTGCCTGGTGGAAGAGCTCCTTTTTGCAAGCCCTGTGGAATTGTGGAAGTTCTGGCAGGGCCCTGATCTCTTCGAGGAGCTCATTCCACCAGGTGGGGGCCAGGACCGAGAAGGCTCTGGCCCTTGTTGAGGCCCGACGTGCCTGTTTAGGGCCAGGGATCCGTAGCCGGATCCCTGTCATAATGTCATAAGAACTTGATTGGGGAAACTCAGAGGGGAGAGGGGAGTGGTGGTTGCGAAGCTGCTTATTTATTTTTCTTTTCCTGAATGAGCGAAGGGGTGGGATAGGGTGAAGTTTCAGCCAGCATTATAGGAGCAAAAGGCTGGAGAGTGCTTTATTTCTTGTCTTTTGACTCCCAAGTCTACAGAAAGAGCAAGCTGGGGGAGGAGCAAGTACAGCACAAGGCTGCTTATTTCACTTTATTTTCCTGAACGAGGGGATTGGAGGAAGCAGCCTCACAGAGAATGAGGAGGGGAAAATAAATCCAAGAGGCAAATCTCTGCTCATAAAAGTATGGGCTTCCGGAGCACAGTCACTTTAAAACATATCCCAAAATGAGGACAAAATAAGTCTTGCAAGGGAAGTCTTGCAACCGGGAACCATATGCCCTGACCGGTCAGTGACAGACTGCTTTGCTATATCAGAACTGGAGATGCTGGGGAGGATGTTAATCTGGCAAAACACTGAACACCTACACTTAATACTGGGGGCTCTCAAAGTGGGTTCCTCAAATATAGCAACTTCTATCTGCTCCTGGATGTTGTGGGGAAAAATGGGGTCACTGTGGATCAATCATAAACATTGCAGAGAGAAAATTTAATGTGCTAAATTTGTTGTTGTTAGGTGCAAAGTCATGTCCGACCCATCGCGACCCCGTGGACAATGATCCTCCAGGCTTTCCTGTCCTCTACCATTCCCCGGAGTCAATTTAAGTTTGAACCTACTGCTTCAGTGACTCCATCCAGCCACCTCGTTCTCTGTCGTCCCCTTCTTCTTTTGCCCTCAATCACTCCCAGCATTAGGCTCTTCTCCAGGGAGTCCTTCCTTCTCATGAGGTGGCCAAAGTATTTGAGTTTCATCTTCAGGATCTGGCCTTCTAAGGAGCAGTCAGGGGTGATCTCCTCTAGGACTGACCAGTTTGTTCGCCTTGCAGTCCAAGGGACTCGCAGTGCTAAATATCAGAATGGAAATGGAATGTGTAGATGAGTTTCTTTAAATCGAGGTCATCAGGGATAAAAAATCCAGTGCAGATTCACCCAAGGTCTCAACTAACGTAAATTGTATGATGATAGAAAGGCAGCAAATACTTCTTGATGCAATGTCATAAGAACATAAGAGAGATTTCTCTCTGTGTCCCATGGTGGCAGGGGACTTAAGGGGTGGGGCAGCATCTCTTCCCATCAGGAGAGGAGCTGCCCAGCTCCCTGGCCCAGGTGTCACCCCCACAGAGTGCAAAGAGGCTTCTCTCTGCACCCCATGGGGGTGGGGGACTTCTCCCAATGCATTGAACGTTCAGAAGGGTCTTGGTGGGTGGGGCGCACTCTGGAGCCTTTCAAACATTCAGCAAATCATGAGACGTATCAATCACTCTTTATATATAGATGATGATAATAATACAGTACTTTATAGATATACTGTAACAAAGCCTTACAATGTATGGAAGAGCCTTCCTTTATTATGCTATGTGTGCATTCTAATGACAATGGGAAGTAGGTTTGTTTGTTTTTTAAGGTGTACTCCATGGCAGAGTACGACTGTGGCAAAAGGCTAACTCTGCCAGAATTTCCCAGAGTTTTAAAAACAATTTTAAAATGTTCTAAGAGAACTCACTCTGGAGTAATATTGTGGAGACTACAGAACTGTTTTCAGGTTATCATTATGGCCTGACAGTTGTGATGTATCATCTTCATCAGTAACATTACAAACACTAACTAGTAGGCATACAACCATATTTTATGTAACAATAGCAACAAATATGCTATTTTAGAAAACTCAGCAGATCAGGGGGAATGTGATTTTCCTGAAATATGCTAACTGGGAGATACACAGAACAACTTAACAAGGATTTTGATTTCCCTTTAAAAATACTATAGATTGGAAAGGTGTTTGTAGAATCAGAAACTATAAGCTGTGGCACACTTGTACAGTCCAGCCCATCACCTACAGTCTTCCTCAGAAGCCCTGTTCTTCTCTGTGCCTTTACCTTCAGAGGTACAGTTGCTGGCAAGCAGAGTCTGGGCTTTTTCTGAAGTGGTACCTCACAAGGGGAATACCCTTCCCCTTGAGACTTATCTGCCATCTACTATATTTCTTTTTTGCCCATGCTTTTAATGAAACGGTAGATATTTTAACTTTGTATAGTTTACTTCTAGCCTGAAAGGTATTTTATGAGACTTTTTAAAGCCACTCAGTGTTTTATTCTGTTTTTATGCTCTGGCCTGGGGTTCTAATGCTAATTTTAATAGTTTATTACTTGTTAACAATTTTGTGGTCTGTTATGCTTTCTTCATGTTTTACTTTTTAAGCCACTGGAGAGATGGCCTGGAAATTTCTTGAAGAAATAAATAGTATGTTCATTTGTTCATTAAAACTGTAGGGGCAGTTCAGATGTCTCTCCATTCCCGTTACTGCCACCAAAAACCTCTATGTATAGCCAGTAGTTGTCGATCAGCTAAAGATCTTACACATCTTAGAAGCAATCTTAAGCAGGTCAATACTGAAAGTCCCATTTTATTCAATACTATAAATTAAGCCCGCTGTAAAGAAAATACAGCAGGCGCTAGGGAGTTTGGGGGTGGGGGGTGGATGGACAGTAAGAAGGGAGGACGAAAGAAAGGAAGAAAGGCATGAAGACAGATGAGAGCAAGTGAGAGGGCGAGAAAGAGGCAGAGACAGAGAGAAAGGAGAGAGACAAATGTAGGGCGGAAGGAAGGAGGAAGTGAATGCTGGAAGAGGAAGGAAGGGAATGCTGGGAGGAAGGCAGGCAGAGAGGTAGGTGCCCTGAAAGGGGATGGGGCAGGGGTGGAAGGGAGGGGATGGAAGGGTGGGGGGGTCGAGTCGCGAGGGGGGAAGAGTTGAGGGTACAGAAGTGTAGGTGGATGTGAGTCTGGGTGCAGGGAGGCTGAAAGGAAGAAAGGCAGAAAGAGAGGAAGGGCAAAAGCAAGCAAATACAAGGGAGAGAAAGGGAGAGAAAAAGAGGAAGTCAGGAAGGAAGGAGTCAGTGCTCCCGGCTCTCCCCCCTGGCCCAGCCAGGGTCTGAAGGAGATTGCTGGGCAGCTCAGTTGGTGGGCGGGGCCAACGCAGCGCTCTCACCCCCCCCCCGGCTCTGAGAGGCAGCCATGACACTCCGGGCTGCCGTGAAAGGGCTCCCCCCCAGACCTCCGCAGCCCCCCGTCTGCAACTCGAGGCCTTCTCACGGCCCCGGGAAGAGGCTGTTCCTGAGCCCGGGAGAAGGCCCCCGGCTACCAGGTCCCCCCTCAGTGTTAAGGCAGCCCCCCCCTCAGCGTTAAGGCAGCCAGGGCATGAAAGGAGCAGGGACGCAGCGTCAAAGATGCCGCGTCCCTGCTCCTTTCCCTGGGACGAGGAGAAGCTGGCTGGAGGACTCACCATGTCAGAAGAGCTCCTTCTTCTGTGCGGCAACTCCCCGGTCGGTCCAGGTGAGGCCGAGCCAACCATCCAATGGGGAGCAGTGCGTGACACTCGGAGGGCCCAATCAGGAGCCGCTTTGCAGCTCCTGATTGGGCCCTCCGAGTTTTTATCCCAGACAGGGCCCACCCTTTCTCCTCCCCTTTAGCCCTTATCCTTTTATTCCTACCGCTTCACAGGAGCGGTTTACAGATGGTTTACTCCCTAGAGGGTATTTGTAGGATTTCAGCTGAGTATTCACGGTAGAGGCATTGAAAAGTAATCCTCTATTGACCTTTTATGCACGGTGGCAGCTACCCCGTGCTGCCACCGTTCCATTGTGGTGGGGCACGATGCCCTGCCGTTCCCCGTGTACACATTGGGGCGGGGCATGTTGGGCTGCCCCAGCATAGCACACACGCACTTTACGCCAGGGCCAGATGGGTTGGATTGCTGCCGGCAGAAGTAAGCCAAGCAGCGGGGGGAGGTGGGATGGGAGGCTGGGGGAGTGGGGGGCAGGCCCCCTCCACACACACGGAGCCCACAGGGGGCTGCAGTGTCCCTGAAGGGACACTACAGGTTGGGGCTGGGCTCGGCTGGCTCAAAGACCCAGCACTGGCAATTATGCACAGCGCCGGCCCGCCTCAGCCCCTGCCGGCCCCCCACGTTTGCTTAACACAGGCCTTCCGTAGCCCTGGGCCAGGACGTGCCCGCGCTGGTGGTGGCGGCGAGCATTATCAGGGATTTTTCCTGAAGCGCTGCCACCACCAGCGCGGGTGTTATGGCCCGTGCATAACAGGCCAATGAACAGGTTTTTTTTACCAGCAGAAGATTTTTACCAGCAGACATAGATATCAAGTAACATCTAAACTGGTTCTCAATGAATTCTCTTGGGAATGTCTGTTGAGCATTCCCCAGTGAAATGAATGTTCCCGGTGGCCACGTGCAGTAAGAAACAGTAGTCATAGATTCCATCTGCATAACCCCCTGTCCACAAGAAACTATTCTTGGTTCTACTGAAAATCTCATCTCCTGTCTTTGCGTGTGTACTTTCCACAAACTCCAAAGGCAATTTATGTTTGTAGTGCCTTTTATCTTCCATGGTTTCTTTCTTTTGTCTTTTAAAAACTATATATTTTTACTGTTATAAGAATGGGTGTTCTGTGCTTGGGTAAATGAAAGATGTGTGCTGCAGTTTTGAAAGAGACAAGATAAAATGATTGCCATACCATCATCACAGATGGCTGAGAAAGATACTGTGTGTTCCATAGAAGGAGGAAAAAATGTTAAGGGAGGAAAAAGAGCTGTCACAGAATGTTTTGTACGAAAACATTAAAGGCAGCTTTTAACATCCTGGCGGCGAGTAGCATGTCTCACAGGCCACAAGAAAATCAGTTTCTAAGGTGCTGTGCTCTGAGACCTTGTTTGTCGAAACATTTGCTTAACATAAGCAAGTGTGCCTCAGCCATTCCAATGCCATATCACAAAAGTTGACATTATGGCAGTACTGTATGGATATTACAATGCAGCCCTAGGCAGATTTCTTTGTAAGGTCAAATCAAGTATCGTGTAAGTACTGGCATTGTAGACCTCTCCATCCTGACCTGAAATTTCTGCCCTGTCCATGTTACAACTATGTTTCTGTAGAAGCTGCCAGTCAAATTGAAACTGGAGAGAGATGAGTGATAATTTTGTGAGATAACCAAAAGAAACAAAATAGTACATTAAAATTTCATGTAATGTACATTAGAATGGCACTTAGCATATTTTACGACCAGTTTTAATTGGCCTCAATTCCATTTTGGAAACTAAGCACCATACTTCTCAACGGACACTGTTGACCTTTGCATATATGTAAATGAATTGCCCTTTGCATCTAACAATGGCAGTTCCCCATCACTCTGGAAAAGGTAGTGTGCCTTCTCCTCCCTTGTAGCCATGAATAAATTGAATGGGCTGTGATTTCCCCCAACTATAATGATGTCACTCTATCAAATTGTCCTATCATATTAGGGAGCCATAGTTTTCATCCAGACATTGATGTAACTTTTTATACAAGTCAATGATTTTGTTATCTTGCATCTTTTGGAAATTTTCAAGGCTAGTTAAATGCTCTTGTTCCTGAATCATCTTGTATGTCTCATTAACCTCTAGAACGACTGTGAAAGGATGCTGGGGAGGGGGTGCCCTACTTGTATTCAGGAACATTCCATTAGATGCAGTCTTTTCCAGCTGATCCTTCATAGGAATTTCTCTGTAGGTTCATTTTTTTCTTTTTGTCACTGTCAACAGACCTGTACAATAAAGTTCATCAAGATGCAGTAACAAGAGCTGTAAGAGTTCATAACTCAAATCTGCCAGCATTTGCAGCCACAGCTCTGCTGCCATATGGAGCACTGAACAGTCAGTTATAATGTGGGTTCCTGCCAGATTCAGTCATGCTGAATGTTACTGCTTTTGAAACAGATTTTCTAAGTCGGAATTTGCTAGTAGGCCAGAGAACAAATGATTTCAGTCCACAAAGGAGGTAGGGTGGAGGGTTTGAATTTAGCACAATATACACCTCACCCCAAAGGCATTTCCTTAAATGTAAATCCTAGTAGTTCCAATGGAACTTGCTTCATTTTTTTTATACTTTGGAGTTGAATGGTTAGCTGAATGTATTTTTAAATGACTTTGCCACAAAATGGCACTTATTTGTGGATTGGGCTGTACATGATCTATACTTACTGCAATTTCATGTAAGTAATCATGAACAACCCTTATAAAATGCTGAAGACGTATGTTTATTGCAACCCCTTCCCCTGGTTCCATGTGGCATTTTGTCCCTACTGTTTGCCTCAGCTTAGCAAGGGACCTAGGGAGTTTCTGGGAGAAAAGCCAACGCTGAAGATTTACCTCAACAAACTCCTTATGCTGGCAATTCACAGTATCCAACCCATAACGTATAAAATTGTACATTTTGGATATAGAATTCAGGATGGTTTACTATGCGAGGTATGGAGAGGGCGCAGCCAGTACCAATTTCTGAAGGATTCCATTTTCCAACATGGATATGGGAATGTTTATTACATTATCATAGGTAAAGGTAAAGGTATCCCCTGTGCAAGCACCGAGTCATGTCTGACCCTTGGGGTGACGCCCTCTAGCGTTTTCATGGCAGACTCAATACGGGGTGGTTTGCCAGTGCCTTCCCCAGTCATGACCGTTTACCCCCCAGCAGCAAGCTGGGTACTCATTTTACCGACCTCGGAAGGATGGAAGGCTGAGTCAACCTTGAGCCGGCTGCTGGGATTGAACTCCCAGCCTTATGGGCAAAGCTTTCAGATGGCTGCCTTACCACTCTGCGCCACAAGAGGCTCTACATTATCATGCAGTGTATCAAAAAGCTATTTCCAGTCAGAGGGAAGTATACAATGTGGAAGTGCAATGCCAAGTTTAAATTATTGTCTGGTTACAAAAATCACTTGAATGCTGAGGGCAAGCCACAACCTCTTAACTTACCTTAATTCTGAGGATCATTGTGAAGCTATAACACTGCTTTGAGCACCTCTGAGAATGCTTCTGTGGCAGCATGCAGAGACAATGTATAAATGGCAAATTAATTTTCCCATGTATGATTCTATACACAGCAAGCAAGTCACTTCCTCGCCATTTTTACATTGCATTGTATTTTTACAAAATATAAATGGAAGTAGGTAATGTGTTAAATACCTACTGGACGTAAAGATGCTGGATGTAAAGAGGGCAAAACCAGTGCACTATAAATACTGACTTTTTCCTGGGAGAAGCACACAATTTTGTGTGTGTTGCCTGCCTCCCCTCCCTTAGGCTTCTACCCTCTGCCACTGCTTGATTTGGAGCAAAAATATGAAGGGAATGGTCACTACATTGAGTGATACTCCCCCTCCCAGTCCCCCATACCTCCCAGGACTGTAAGGCTTATGCCTGGAGATCAAACTAAGACTGTTTCCACATTCGCAAAAAATGCTGCAGTGACCTTCCTAAAGTCCCACGGAATAACAAACCTTTTACACAAAAAGTTGGGTGCAAAATCAGAGTCTACTGCATTTGGGATCCAAATGCAATCCCTCTTTACTGCTCAGTTGGAGAATCCTCAGAAACTGCGATCCCCCCCCCCTGCCCTTGAAGGCAATGTGCAGTAATCCAATGAGGAAACTTGGGATTTGAGTTTGCTTTCTCCTCCATTTCACCTCAAGTGATGTCATCTCAGAAGCGTATCAGCTTGGCCTACTATCTTCCTTACCTCCTGCTTTCCTCTTCCATATTTTTTTTGAACATGGTCACATTACTATATAAATTTACAAGGACTATAGTGCTCACTTTTTGGGAACGCTCCAGAAAGTTAACCTTAAGACAAACACAAGGACTCCACATTCCTCCCTGCCTTTCCCTTCTTCCCCTACAGTAGTGGTTCTCAACCTTCCTAATGCCATGACCCTTTAATATAGTTCCTCATGTTGTGGTGACCCCCAGCTGTAAAATTATGCAAGTGTTCTTTCACAGAAATTAAACCAAAACTGACCAATGGCGTGAAGAGCCATTGTTCATGATTATATATAAATTGATTTTTTTCTGGGGTTTCTCAGTTCAGTTCTGCCTCTTGTCCCACCATGGGTAGGCGCCTGCAGGAGGAGGGGCAACAGGGGTGGCACCCTCCCCAACCAAGCTGCTCGCCCTGCCGTAACCCCTGTGTGAGGGTCATTTGACCCCAAAGGGGTCCCGACCCCAGGTTGAGAACCACTGCCCTAGATCATCTAATAAACTACTTCAATTATTTAAGGTACAATGAGGCACTTCATAACTTTTGTGCAGATAAACAGTTGTGTAATGACAGCCAGCATGCTTTGTCTTCACATATGTATGGTGATTGAGTGCACATCAACAAAAGAAACTTCCCCACCACCCGCTTGGGTGATTTGAATGTCACAGAAATCAAGGGATGGGTGTATGTGATTATTTACATTTTTATTGTGTTATGACATAAGTGCATTATTGCACATTCTCAGACCAATAAAAGGAGAGGGGAGGCATGACAGGAAGAGTGGCTACCCACTTTCCTGATGAAAATGCAAACACATCCCACAGTTGGACTCCTGACCAGTCACAGGAGAAAAACTTAGATGGAGAACAGGCGCAAAATCAGAGTCTACTCTTAGAATCCATATTTTTACATGATCATATATCATTCACCAGCTTAAATGTGGAAATCTCTCAAACCCACCATTTGGGAAATGTAGCATCTAACAGAGAAAAAAGCATTGTGAAAATGCTGGCAGCTAGTGAGAAATTACTAATTTCAGATTGAAATTAAAAAATATAGACAGAAATAATATCATCCACAGATTGTTAAGAGAACTAGGTACTGCTTAACCTAACCTTATTAACTTCTAATTTAGAAAAAGGAATGAAATTTTATTGCTAGCATGCATTCTAAATTAAATTAAATCCAACAAACATGCTGATATTGAACTTTTCATTTGATTATATGTGGAGAACCAATGCATTTAACCACCAGTTCTTCAGCATAAACCAGTAAAGAGCACTTTACTAGCAGAAATTGTATCAAATCTTATGGAACATTTAGAACAAGAAGAAGAGTTGATTCTTATATGCCACTTTTCTCTACCTAAAGGAAGCTCAAAGCAGCTTACAGTCACCTTCCCTTTCCTCTCCCCACAACAGACCTGGCATGCCAGACTAGAAGTCCACACTCATAACCACTACACCAAACTGGCTCTAGGCATTAGGTCATATTTGCTAAATAAAGATGTGGTTTTGGATACTTGTTGGGATTGAGCCCGATGCTTTCTCATCAGAGAATGAGGACACTGTGGTTGTAAATCCCATGGAGGACAAAAACCAAAATGGAGGCTATGGTGTCTGGACCCAGGGACTGCTGGTAATGGCCATCTGTGGCTACTAGACCAGACTCTGAGTCTCTTAGGTGCAGGAGCCACCACTAGAACCTGGGGTTGCTGAGAGACCCATGAAGAACTCTGACAAATTTCCAAGAACCCCACCATTGCCTCCAGGACCCTGAAAGCAGGGGAGATAGAAAGCCCATGCAGACGTACATTGCACAAGTGCGCGACTAGTTCCTCAAGATCTCTCTGCTGACCATAAGATATCTAGAGAATCCAGAAACAACTACCCTTTGCTAGTCATAAGGCTTTGTAGGTTGCTGGACAATTCAGCTGTGAGTGCTTGCAGACTCTGGGCCGCTGTTGCAGTGTCATCCTATAGTGTTTGCTGGGTGTGAACAGGACAATCTCCTGTGATTGGGAGAAAACTCTCCCCATTATTTCAGAATTCGACTGACAACTCACTAGGACAAAAACATCCTTTCCTTTTAATATGGACTTAATGTGTGGAAATGGGCTGTTGAAGTTTTTCAGCCTATAAGAGTAAACACTATCTGAAGAAGAAATGACTATTAAAGGGGCAAGAGAGACTGTGACGAAATAGACTTGCAAAGCCTTTTTGCTCCTTTTGGTAGGCCCCCCCAGGAGGTCAAACACCCATGGATGTCCTGATTATCTTGCCTAAGGTGACCAGATTTTAACAGTGGTAAAGCAGGACACCATTGACCGGGGGGGGGGGGCGTTCTTGATTTAAAATATGGAGCAAAGCATGGTTTCTGGCTGTTTAAACCAAACAGGTGATCAAACCCCTGCTTTCTATTCTTCATGAACCACCATGAACTGTGTCAAAATTCATGGATGTTCATAGTAATTGTTCAGTTGATGGACACTGCTTCACAAACAACAAACCGACCAAAATTAATGATAAGCTTTGGTTCATATGCTGATACATGCCCATCCCTAGCACTAGTACATAATTGTGAAATGTGGTGAAACAGCTGCAAGATATGCCATTCTGATGGAAGCTTGACTTCCAAATAGTTTTACATCATCTGTTATCTTTGCAACAAAGAATTTGTGCTTCTACAAGAACTGACAAACCTTGCCTTTACCTGAATCATCTCCTATGCGTGGAATACATATCTTTGTTGACTCTGATGGCCCAATATTATGTTCTATTTCCAGCAGTTGTTATGGCTTACAATGTGCTTACTCTTCTCCTATCATTTTCCTTTCCCATAACAACAAAAATGAATCAGTAATTTTCCAGGTATAATCTACTGAATATATTAAATCATGACTACAAATGGTATTTACTTCAGCATTTGACAGTTTTATATCCATGTTATACAATCCCTATTCCCAGCCTTATTCTATTCCTGCCTAAACCTGTTAGCTCCAGAAATGATTTGTCAGTAAGAACAGCAAACATGAGTTCTGAAAGTACAGTAACTGTGATTTTTCCAGAGCATAAATTCTTATGATACTAGCCATATTAGGTCATTTGATCTGAAGTTAGGCCTATGTAAAATACTGAGATTAAAAGGCAAATCTTCTGTACATTATGATGTGACTAGATCCCATTTGGTAATTCTGCCTGACAACCCCATAGCCCACTGTAATCAGAGTATTGTTTTGTAAGGGTTCTGCCCCTGCATGCTCAACAGGCAAACCCCAAATAAGCTTTTGGCCAATTTTTTCTCCTATAATGATAAGTATTTCCAGTACTACTTCTTTCTCTAAATCATCTGCTGATGCTTCCTCTAGAGCAGGGATTCCCAACCAGGGGTTGATGGACCTCTAGGGGGGTCTGCAAGAGCTCTGAAAAGGGTCCATGGAAGTTATGAAGTGGTGTGGTATGAAGGGGTTGAGCTGTCTTCTCAGCTCCTACTCTTCTTTCTGGTCTACATGAGGCAGAACTCCCTTAGTCATAGGAAAGGCAGGGGGAGGGCTAAGAGTGCGGGTAGTGATGTCACTTCTGGAGGAGTAGCAAGGGGTGTGGCCAGTTATCACTTCCAGGGGCCCTTAAAGTCTGTATTTTTCTCCAGGCACTCCTCCATGGTCAAAAGGTTGAAAAGGGCTGCATTAGAAGAAGCATACCATTTTGAGCTTGTAGGCGCCTTTGGAATTTTGAGGGGGGTGGTGAGCACCACTCCAAAATGGTGACTACAGAATGTGGCACCCAATCCAAAATGTCTGCTCCAGGAGGTGGAGCCAAGCACAATACCTTTCCTCACTTTGCAAAAGAATTCTAAACAGGGAATGAAAAGCAATTCTAGACAGGAAATGAAAAGCAATGAAGGAAAGCCCAAGGGTAGACAAGGAAAAAGAAAAGAGGAATGTAAAAGAAGGAAAGCATGAAGGGAAATGTAATGGCTTACTGACTGAGGAAAGCACAGATGCTTACCAGTTCTCCTAATCCTATAGCAGCTGTGGCTGCTATTGCAATGGAATATATTTTTATTTGAGTTAGGGTTGCCAGTAACAAGCCCTGCCATATAATGGCCTTGCGCATTTTCTGAAAAGCTTGCCAGATGCCCAGGGAAGTTCTGGAGAGTACCATGGCATTCATGAGCACCATATTGAGAAAACCTGCTCTAGAGTAGCAATCCCCAACCTGTGGGCCATGGCCCACATGTGGTCCTTTGACTAATTGGAGGTGGGCCCCGAAGGATGCCTTCTCCCCCCCCCCGGCCCTTTACAACACACTTTGGGTGTCATTGTCTCCCATCCCAGATGCAACTCTCTTGTTGCAGAGAAACAAGCTCAGGGTTCCCATTGATTTGTCATTGTCATGAGTTAAAATAGTGAATATTTTCATGAGTGAATATAAAATGTTCCTTATGTTCATTGTTGTGGCGTGTCTGTATCTTATTTTGAAGGGATGTTTAAACATTACCATAGCGATCAGAGAGCGTTAGGGCAGTGGTTGAGAGTAGAGGAGTAAACTACCTCCCCCACCGGGCCTCAGTAAAAGGCATTGAGTGGTCCCCGGTGAGTGGTCCCCAGCGTTGAGTGGTCCCCGGTGATAAAAAGGTTGGGGACCACTGCTCTAGAGCATTATTCCAACATGCACCATCCTCAAAAAGACCTCTTCATTTTCAAATTACCTGAAGGCTTGTTGTGTAAAGGAAATAGTCAATTCACATTGCCGGTGTTGCCTCCATCTTCCTGTCTTCTAACATCAAGGGTCCAGGTCAACTCCAGAAACCACCCACCAACCTTTACTATTTGCAATTATTATAGGCTTACTTTATTTATACTTTATTTTCTCCTCAATGATGACTCAATATTCTAATTTTTCCATTTTATTATTACAACACCCCTATAAGTTGGAAGTTCTGCTAGACCATTGCATCCTATAGGATAAGCAGATTGTAGCAATGACTAGGGGTTCCTTTCAACAGTTTTGGCTGGTGAACCAGGCATCACTTCCTGGGTGGGAAGATCTTGCCACTGTGGTTAATGCCCTAATATCTAGATTAGATTACTGCAATGTGCTGAATGTGGGGCTGCCCTTTAAGACTGTCCAGTTGATATAGAATGCTGCAACCAGAACATTGACCTAAATGGGTCATAAGGACCATATCACTCTAGCTCCATCTGCATTGATTCCCAATATGCTTCCAGGTCCAATTCCAGAGACAACATGATCCTGGATATTTGAATTCTCCTCATTTTTGGAACTGTAACTCCCATAATGTTCCTGAAGATAGTTTATTAGTTATGCCTGCCAGAAATAGATGGACAGAAGGATGGACAGACTAACAGATGCCTCCTTTTATTATTATATATTATATCACCATGGTTTTTTGGACTATAAGATATAGCACCTATGAGAAGCAAGTGCAGCATTTATGAAATGGATTTGTTCTGCCTTCTTGGAGAATCTCCAAGGCAGAAGATTTCACAGACTTCCTAATGAAATTGTTCCCAGCTAAACAGTTTTATATTTTGAAAGGGATATTTTTGGGAGTAATATGTAAGCTGAAGTCTACCATCTTGTAATTTAATTGCTCTTGTCTTCTCCTTAAAAGGGCAAGATGAACTATCACCCTTTATCATCTTTTTGAACTTTTCATTATGTGGAGATTCTTTTATAAATTCTTCCTGACTCTCAATTTTTTTTAAACCAAACACACTATGCATCACTCAAGAGAGCGAAGCAAGTGCTAGATAATCAAGATGATTATTGGTTGTCCTTTCTCAGTTATGATTCTACACCCTCACAATGTTACAAAAGTTGATATATGGC
This sequence comes from Paroedura picta, assembly GCF_049243985.1. Taxonomy (NCBI): domain Eukaryota; kingdom Metazoa; phylum Chordata; class Lepidosauria; order Squamata; family Gekkonidae; genus Paroedura; species Paroedura picta. The sequence continues at coordinate 92,683,149 of NC_135369.1, read as the reverse complement.
CAAGAAAACACACTGAAATGCAACAGTTCAGTAAACAAGCAGTTTCATTTAATTTTAGGTATTCTAATTGAATGTCAGTTAATTACACAGTTGTAATCCATATCTTATTACAAATGCCACCTACTATATACATGCATTTTAAATAGCACATTTTCATGTATCAAACTCTTCCCTTAAAAAAAAAAAGATGTTAATCAGATTTGCAGCAAAGCATTCAATTGTGGTTGTGGTAAAAACCCACAAAATATTAATTACTTAATGTCATGTATTTAAATGCAAACTGATAATGGGGCCCAGTCCTTCAGCAGCTAGAATGGGTGAGGTGGTCCCATCCCATCCAGTACCTCATTGCAGTCTGGCCAGATGGGATTGTCCACTTGAATTCCTTGACGTGAAATGGTAGCCCCATCCTGTCCCTCACTGAGGTGTAGCTGTATGGAGCAGACCTGTCCTATTCCAGTAGTCTCTTCCCACGAAGAGGCCACCTAGAAAGGATGGTCTGGGAAGGCATGTCCCTCACTGCAGTGAGCCCTCTTTCCTTTTGCCCACTCCTCTTTTTGGCCTGAAATCTCTAGGATTGCTTGTGCCCACCTATCTCTTTGGCCTGGGATTGCTATGTGGAAGGCCCAGTGGGAGAGCACACACACACACACACACACACCCCGCATGCCTCAGTTCATAAATCTTTATGTGCTGTAGTGAAAACCAGTTTTCTGCATACAAATTAACATGTTGGGTTTTTTTCTCCTTCACTACAATTTTTTACTGGAATACTTAAAGAATAGTGGTGATGGATTCAGGAAAGTATAAACAACTGTACAGTCTTAGGTGACAGAGAGTCTTGTTCTACTTTAAAGTATATAATTTGGGCAAAAGCTGACATTTTTAAGCTATATGTTTGTTTATTTGTTTGTTTGTGTGTTTAGAAATTTATATTCTGTCTTTGGTAACTCATGAGTCAGAGTTGACTCTGTCAGGTGTATGGATACCATCTTAGAATTTCTTCCAGCATTGTAGTGTCATTTCTGCAGTTAATAAGATGATTAAATGAATAACATCTTTCAACAAAATTTGTTTTGTTCTAACCTTCTTTTTAGTGTTAAATTTCAATACATTTACACTACTATCCCATTGGACTCTATAGTAATGCAATTACAGAAATATAATTATTCCAGAAGACCAATTACAAAGTCCTATGGATGTTACACTCATTAGATACTGTGGTTAAAAGGAATGAAGAACAATGTAATTGATTCTTAGGCTTGATTCATAATTCACATTATTAAATGTTTGAAATGTATACTGGTCCGTCTCATAACAGCTGCTTTAAAAAAATATTGCATTCTCTGTATGTCAAATAAACTATTTCATATCTTTAAACCGCCCGTGGCACCACGGGCGCCACGGACTATATAAAAGGCTAAGGGGTTCTAGGGCGGGATGTGTCCGTGATGAGGAAGGGTCCGAATTGGACCCTTCCTCTGGACAGACAATCGGAGGGACCAATTGGCAGGCGCGCAGCGCCTGCCAATTGGTCCCTCTGATTCCCAGCCACAGCAACTGCGAGCCGCGCGCAGCGCGGCTCACAGTTGCTCCCTTTGCCTTTGCTCCCTTTGCCTTTGCTGCTGGCCTGGTGCGTCGGAGGCGCGAAGCGCCTCTGACGCATCAGGCCGGCCGCAAGGGAGCTCCTGGCAGCCGCCGGCGGCCTGACGCGGCGAGAGGCGCAAAGCGCCTCTCGCTGCATCAGGCCGCCACCCGAGGGAGCCCCTGGCAATCGCGCGGAGCGTGGCTGCCGGGGGCTCCCCGAAAGAAGGCTGCGCGAATGTCCGCGCCTTTCCAAGATGCAAGCCTGCCACCGCTTGCCCTCAAGACAACCCGCGCTTCAGCCCCACCGCCAGCCTCCTGCCGCCATCTTCTGCCTTCCAGCCAACAGGAGCGCTGAGCATTGAGATGTCGACGCGGCAACTGCCGCCCAGAACCAACGCAGGGAAGAGCCCGCGCAAAGGACGCCCGCCAGCCGCGCTGCCCGCTACGGCGTGCTGCCCACCAACCTCTCTCACAGCCCACTGCCCACTCGCCCACGCCAACACCGGCGCTCCGCGCCCACCGGAAGCCACCCGCAGACATCTCCCTCACCGCAATAACAGGTAGGCGTCACGGCGAACACGACCCGCCTCGGACACGCGCGGAGGCAGCTGCAGGGGGGTGGGCTCCCTAAGCCTACCACCAGCCCCAGAAATCCTCTGCCGGCTGCTAGCGCCCGCTGCATTTCGAGGGCAGTGGGCTTGATTACTAGTAGCAATATAAGTGCTTTCAAGCTGCAGCCAACTTACGGAAACCTCAGCAAAGGGCTAGAAAGCCAAATGAGAAGCAGATATAGTTTACCATTGCCTCCCTCTGCAAAGTCTTCCTTGCTGGCCCCCCATCCAAGTACTGACTCCGCTTAGCTTCCAAGATTTTATGTGATACCACCTTCTCTTCAATATTCCAATTAGGAAAGCAGTATTTTAGTAGAAAACATATATGCATGGTTTTCAGATTTATTTGTTTGTTTGTTTGTTTGTTTGTTTGTTTGTTTGTTTGTTTATTTATTTATTTATTTATTTATTTATTTATTTATTTATTTATTTGGCTGAAAGCATAATTTCAAACTCTCAGATCTGTGATGAAGCAGAATTTGATCCTTCATCTGAAACAACACTTTCTTATGCACTACCGATGCTGTGTGGTGTTCTTCTACAAACAATTGTCTAATCGCTATAAATGCTTGAGCTACTGCTTTCTAGTTGTTGTAGAAAGGTTAAGGCAACCATTTTGCCACATATATCTACATATTTATTCTTTTGCCCCTCTGCTGCTCCTTCAGTGTGATTAAATCCTCCTGAGCAATGTTCAAACTGTTAAACAATCAAGTCACATTTTAGAAAGAGAAGTTGTCCCTTGATCTACTCTGAATTACTTTTAGCTTGGGAAGATAAGAAGCACTGAGGCCAGGAAGGAAAAGAAGGGGAATTAGTTGGGCTTCTATAGGCTTCCAGAGCTAGGCAACAGTTGATCTGTATGGTTATAATGTTGTAAAAACAAATCCTTTTAAAATTAACTTTCTGTATTTATATTGCTTACACAATGGTCCTTTCCATTTGAAATTCCTCTCCATGAGTCATTAGTGAATGTGCCCTGCAACTTTGATGTCTCTAGCTTGCACAGAATCCATTCTATAAATTAGGGTGTACAATTTTAAAAACCTTTTTTGGGGTGGTTCGGGTATATTGGAATTAAAAATATTTTTGGATTTCCAAAAATGATCTCATATTTTTTCAGAAATCCTGAAAAAAAATAGTGACAATTTCCCCAGAAAGAATTTTTTGGGAGGACCTTCCAGGGAGGGGGGGGGGGCATGTAAATTTAATGTAAATCCAATCCTCATCTTGGTCCCATCTCCAAACCTCCAGGATAAGTAGAGGAGATTCTGCCAAAGATCCCCTGCAACTATAATATCTCTACTACACTGGTGGCTTTTCTACCAGACCATGAGCCTTATGAATCAACCCAGTTCATAAGGTAGCTAAAAATGTGTGACAGTCCATGCGAATGGAGCATGTCACAAACCAGAAACTGAACTACATTTCCCCAGTTCATGCCCAGTCTTACATATAATTCCTGGTATCATGTCTGCTTTGGCCTGAAAAGCTGAAAGTGGAAAACGGAAGAGAAAAAGAAACTAGATTATAGTGGAAGAGCGAAGAAACGACAGCCATCTTAATTCATAGACATATATACCCACCGCACCTATCTAAATAATGGGTTGCTAGCTAATTTATATAAAACATTAGGGTTTGAGCTCTTCAGCTGTCATTCCAGGTTTGTTGATGTGATTTAGTATTTTACAAAAAAAGAAAAGAAAAAGGGTGTTGTGTGGTGACGCACCCTGTTTTACTCAGAGGATTAATATGGGTATTAGTGAACCTACTCAAGCTTTACAGGTGTTTGTAATTAACCCATTTTGTTTACAGGCTCTTATCTCTGTCAGGGCCAGAACCAGGAACATGGGAATTATTTTTTTCCTGAAAACATAGACCATTTCTGCATGAGGAATCTGCCCCTGGACAGCCTCTGGTTGCTGGTAGGTTTTAGAGCCCCCTCCACATGACATTGCCTGCATCCCAAGGCTATCCAGGGGCTGGATTGAGTTTTGCCCATATTTGCCACAGGATGAAAGAAATCACAAAAAGTGGATTTACCACTTTTATCTTACATCCCATCAATGAGCAATCGGTGAGCAACCAGAGGCAAGCCCATAAGGAGGGGGAAAGGTGTGATAGTCTCTGTAGTGCTGTCCCACCCTTGCACCTGCTATTTCTTGTAATAAGATGTAACTTGGTACACAATTACAAGACTTAATTCTGCTTCCCTTGAAATTAATGTATTGGCTTCAGTATAAGCAGACCCTTAACTTGTATGTTATGTGAGCTCTGCCTCTGCAATTGGAATCAGGATTAAGCAGTATTTGTTTCTCCACCCCCCCCCCTTACATCATGTTCTTTGACGTGTGTAGTTCTATCAAAATTCTAATAGACTAACCATTAAGTGACTTTCTGTTTATATTATAGACTCTTTGAAATTTAAAATTGACATTATAAGAATTGGAATAGCAGAATTTACAGAAGCGTAGCTGTTTCTCCTGCTGGATATGTGATAATTATTTTTCTACTCATTTACATTCAAAAGTAATTAAAGTATATAAGAAAACTATGTGCAGAATGTTGTTTGAGATGATGAAGAAATTCCATAGAAATTTTGTAGTAATAATGGATGTTTTAAATCATCACTTTCTAAAATGTTGTATGATTGGGCCCTTTGAAACAATAAGCCCCGCCCCCCATGGGGGGGTCTGTTTTCCCAGTGGGTCTTCACAGTTGATATTCTTCAATATAGTTCTATATTTTTATATATATACTAGATGTATGGTGGGCCCGCTGGTGGGCCCGGCGGGCTCGCAGGGCTCCTGGTGGGCCCCTCCTCTGTGCCGTCCTCACTGGACCCTTTCCCCCACCCCCTCCCCCAAGGCCCCGGCTTTGGCACGGCAACAGAAGCAGGCCCGACATGTCTCCGACACAGCAGGCCTGCTCTTCTCACTGCGCCAAAGCCTTTCCCCCCCTTCCCCCTCCCCCCGAGGTCCCTTCCTCAGCACTGTGAAAGGAGCAGGCCCGCTGCACCTGCTCTTCTCGGTGCGTCAAAGCCTTTCCCCCACCCCCCTCTCCACCCAAGGTCCCAGCTTTGGCGGCGGGAAAGGAGCTCCTTTCCTGGCAGCGAAGCCTCTTCCCCTGGCCCACTCACCTCCGAATCCAGGACAGGCCAAGCGGCCAATTGGAAGCTGCACTGTGTGCCCCTCCAAGTTTTTATCATGGACTCGCCCTGCCCCTTTCTCCACCCACAATGCCTTTACTGTTTTATTTTTACCACTCCACAGGAGCAGTTTACAGATTTTATTCATTTAATTTATCCATTGCCATTCACTGTGACTTCTCAGGGTGGTGCACATGGAACCAGTAATGTTGAAAAACATATATCAAACTATTTTTAACAATGTAACAGATCAAAACAGACATAACAGTCATAATATCAATGTCAGAAATGTAATTTCAAAATATTGACAGTAACTGCAGCAATTTGGAGAGGAGGAGACCATGAGTTTGGATAGAGTTGCCTGCCAGAGATGGATCTGGTTGCAGGGGGATCTCCTGTTGCTTGTGTTCAGCTGAAGGCCTGATGGAAGAGCTCCATTTTGTAGGTCCTACAGAACTGTTTCAGTTCTATTAGGGTCTTGAGCTCATTGGAAAGCTCATTTCACCAGTTGGGGCCACCATCTAAAAGGCCCTGGCTCTTGTTGATGCCAGAAACTTAAAAGTTGAGCTGCAAAACAATATTAAAAAAATATTACAAGTATATATTAAAAACAAAGTCAAAACAATATATCTCCAGCTGCAAATGAAGAACAGAAAAAAATGTGTTTCGACCCACAGGGGTCTTCCTCAGTGGTCAATATATATTATACAATGCTCTCTTGTCTATAAACAAATTCTAAAGTTTTGCAGAGTGGTCAAGAGAAATCTGTTTGGTGTAGCCCCAACCAATGTTTCTAAAGTGTTTCTTTTTGGAGCCCACCTTCTATAATATATATTATCTAGGACCACCATGCTCAGCTATAGTCTTATTCTGCATCATGTGTCTGACACTCTTGATATAGAGTTTATGCACCAACTCCTATTGATAGCAGTGGTTCCTAGTTCAGCAGTCTCCATTCCATGCTGCTGAGTCAGCTTTCAAAGTTCATGTGGTGTGGCATTGCAGCCTCTGTCCTCTGTGTTTCTGGGACAAATTCTAACCAGATCAAACTACTAGTTGCTTGATGTGACCTTTTCTCTGCACTAAAATAACTGCAGCTTCTGCAACAGGAACCATTTTTCCAAGTATAAAAATGCAGTGATGGGGAAAAGTTGCACCTGAAGAATTTCTGATTGTTAAGCAAGTTGTTAAAGGCAGAAAAACAATGGCAGCCCTCACAAGAGTCTGACATAGTTCTAAATAACATGCCTTGACTTGTTTGCCCCTTGAGGCCTCCATTCTACATCAGCTTCTGTCCACTCATCTTTAGTCATATTTTCCAATACAATGCTTCCACTAAGTGACTTGGAATTGCAGCTCCAGCAATCCTGCAGTATTAATAAGGCTGAATCAAAGATCTGGATTTTTTCACAGGCACAAGAAGCATGTTTCAGGTTGAACCCAAATAAAGTGGGGGCAGTACAATGCAATATTAAATGAGAAGAAGAGTTGGTTTTTATATCCCACTTTATATTGTCCAATGGAGTCTCAAAGCAGCTTACAATCGCCTTCCCTTCCTCTCTCCACAACAGACACTCTGTGAGGTAGGTGGGGCTGAGAGAACCCTGGTGTTCCTGCTCTGTGAGAATAGCACTATCAGGGCTGTGATGAGCCCACGGTCACCAAGCTGGATGCATGTGTGGGAATGGGGAATCAAACTCGGCTTGCCAGATTAGAAGCCACCACTCTTAACCACTACACCATAACATTAGGAAGGACTGTGGCTCTGTGGAAGAGCTGCAACATCCCTAGTTAATAGGAGTAGACCTTGTGAAAGACTTCAGCATGAGACTCTGGAGAACTTCTGCCAGTCTGAGTAGACAATACTTGATGGACCAATGGTCTAATTCATGCTAAGGCAGCTTCATGTGTCATTAGAGAAGTTCATGTTCAAAGGCTCAACTTGAATTAACCTTGCTTTATGTTTCCCAGTCGGATGTAGTAAAACCAAATCTCTACAGAAATGGCTTCTCCTTGACTTTGAATGCAAGCTTCTGCATGCCCAAGAGTAATGAAGCATATATGCAGTCAGTAGATTTCCTTGACAGCTTAGATTTTTGTTTTTTGCTGTAACACAAGAAAACTTAAGCTGACAAATATTCAAACAGATTGCACTCTACAGTATTATTTAGTGGGGGATCTTTGACTGCTAGAAACAAATTGTTTTAAACTAGTCAGTATTGACCTCGGGCAGCCATCCATATCACTTGTGTGTCTTACCCATGCACGAATACAGAATTTATCTTTGTTCTAAGAAAAAACTGGGTCTCCAAGGATCATAAACGGCAGAGACAAAATCTTTGAATATGAGATCCAGTATTAAAATTGCAGATGTGTTCATCAATTGAAGGAATGCAATGGCTTGTTTTATTGACATAGATATGGCAGCATCCTTGTCTTGCTGTGCCAGAAATGTTGTACCAATGTGTACAAGGATTTGCTAATATTCAGGAAAGTGGCAGTGTTAGGTACCACTCTTGTTATCTGTTCCACTTAATATTTCTGGCAAGGGCTTGGAGACAGAGTGTCTCATGGATTAAGTGCCACTCAATGCTTAACACCCACTCAGAGGGCGGCTGTCCTATCCCTCAGTGCCTCCTCCTCCAACCAGCTTGCCTGTCCAGTGGCCAGCCAATCTCTTTCTGTCCCCTACCCCTTCCTTCTTCCACTTCCCTCTGAATGCAACGGGCTTGACCGCTATTCTTTAACCATTCCTGTGGAGCAGATTAAATAAAGCGGTAAGGGCAACTGGGGAGGAGTTAGGGCGGGCCCTGTCCGGGATAAAATCTTGCTGGGTCGAATCAAGAGCCGCGAAGCCTGGATAGTTGTGAAAACAGAATCATTTGTCTGTGTACCTCAATCTGGAATGCTTACAATTAGTTTGGAATAAAGATGTTTTAGATCAGGGGTCCCCAACCCCCGGTCTGTGGCCCGGTATCAGGCCGCAAAGGCCAATGTGCCGGGCTGCCAGCGGCCGCGCCTGCCTCCCCCCGTGCAGCGAGAGGGGGGAAAGAGGCCAGCACGGCAGCCGGCGTGGCAGCCAGCGTGGCAGCCAGCGCGGCAGCGACGCTAACACGCACGTGCGGAACTGCCATGCATGCGCGTTTTCGCCCCCTGGTGGCCAAAACACGCATGCGCAGCAACTCTGCGCATGCGTGTTAGCACCACCTGGTGGCCAAAACGCGCATGTGCGGCAGTTCCGCACGTGCACGTTTTTGAGCAACTGTGGCAGCCGGGCTGCTGGCTCTCCCCCACCCCCGGAGGCGGTCCCCGACCAGATGAAGGTTGGGGACCTCTGTTTTAGATGCTTTTGTACCCTGCTTTTTACTGCCTAAAGAAGCCCCAAAGCAGTTTATAATTGCCTTCCCTTCCTCTACCCACATCAAACACCCTGTGAGGCAGGTGGGGCTGAGAGCAATGAGAGAACTGTGACTGACCAAGATCACCCAGTCAGCAGCATGTAGAAGAGGAGTGGGGAATCAAACCTGGTTCCCCAGACTAGAGGCCACTGCTGTTAACCACTACACTAAACTGGTTCTTTAATTCCAGACTAATTGTTCTTTTATTCCTTACTTTACTGTGCAATTCTTAACAGAGTTACACTGTTCCAAATCCATTGAAGTCAGTGGGCTGACAAGGGTTAATATGGTCTACGATTGCAGTTCTTATTTTTATTGCTATGTTTCTAAAACGGAGGAAATACTATTTGCCCCAATATAGATCTGGATTTATAAATGAAATTACATCTGCCACGTTATTCAAAGTTACATGGCCATAAATCCCACTGAAATTAATTGCGCAAAACCAGCCTGCAAGACATGGGCAGGAACATATCAGATGCACAAGGACAAGAGCAATGACTTGTGTCTCCGCTGCTCTATTCATGGCATTCTAGAACGTTTCCGGATCAGCTTCAGCTGTTCAGAGCAGGTAATAAACAAGAGTTCTCTCGGTAATTTGCTATCAGTCTTCTCCTTCCTTTAACTGATGACATCCTGCATTGTAAATAAAGATTTCAACACATCATTTACTCAGATGTAAATAATACATACACACTTTTAAAGGAAAGGCATTTCTGAATAAAAGCTCTTTGTATTGAAAATGGATGTCTTACAAAAATGATTTAAATGTTCATCCCTTGATTGTGACTCTCCCAAAATAACCTAAAACCACTGAATGCATCATGCCTAGAGCATTCTGTGTACACTAGTTCAGCTGAAAAATACAACAGCAACTGCCTTCACCAGACATGCCTTGACCATTAAAAATATAATAGAAGGGACAGTATAAAGAATGAAAATTCTGGTCTCCTTTGCCAACCCGCAGAGGTCAGAGTTAAGGATATTGCCATGGATTTATAAGGAAACTCATATTGCAGCTGTCTGGACTATACCTGGCTTGAAGATAAATCAGCAGGCTAAATTTCCACTGCTGCCAGTTCTTTAACCTTCATAAGTACAAGTGTTCAATCCGGGTCCTGTGCTTTTCCAAAAAGAATGTCTAAGAGTTTGCAGAGCCATTTCTTGCACTTGGTTTGAGGAGCCTTGACCACTATGATCACTGCTTATGTGTTCTGCCCTAGTAACCAGAAAGATAATCATGAACAGTTAGTTGTTATCTGCTGCAGTGCAACTATTAAGAGATCAGAATAATGTGGAATCAAAGAGGCCACTAGCATCTTGTTGGTTAGTTTCTTTGCTTACTTAAAAAAAAATTAAAGGGCATTCTATAATACCCTTTCCCCTTTTTCTAAGAATCTATTTAAATATTACAATAAGATCTGCCCACTACTATTACTTGAATGTTTGCATTGAGATCCTGTATTGTTTCTGCTAAAAAGAATGAAGATTGTATTCTCGCAAAACTGTTAGGACCAGCAAGAACTTGGTGAGCCACATGCAAGGGTATCTGGTTGGCCAATGTATGCCACAGGAAGCTGGACTAGATGGACCATTTCTCCATTCCAGCACAATTGCTCTTATGTTCAAAGGCAACAGAGACATAAGAGGCTGCCTTATCTTCTCAATCCTCTATTTGGCTTTACAGAAACACACCCCAAACTCATTGGCTCTTCCTGGCTTGGCTTTTTGTGGCTTGGCTAGAAATGCTTCCAGATTTGCCAGAATCAATTCTACTCACGTTTGTACTTACTTTGGCTCTGTTGCTCAGTTGCATTTGACCTAGGGCTATCAGACTGACTCTGAAGTCCCAAATTCCGCTCTTCTATTAACAAAGTATCCCATAAAGGTAAAGGTAAAGGTATCCCCTGTGCAAGTACCGGGTCATGTCTGACCCTTGAGGTGATGCCCTCCAGTGTTTTCTTGGCAGACTCAATACAGGGTGGTTTACCAGTGCCTTCCCCAGTCATTACCGTTTACCCCCCTGGACTATATATACTCCCTGCAGGACTCCACATATGTGTTTGTGGCGACTTTATAATCTCTCTCCTATTGCTACCCTCTGTCTGTGAACCCAGAGAAAGGAGATTAGCCTTTGGAGGGCTGTCCGCCATATCCCTGTGTCGGTGAGGCGGTGAGCTAAAAGCTCATGGTTGACTCTGTCAAACACTGCTGAGAGGTCTAGTAGCACTGACCCACCTCAGTCCAGCTAATAGTGGAGGTTATCCATGAGGGCAACTAGCACTGTTTATATATTGTGGCCAGGCCAGAAATCTGACTGGGATGGGTCTTGGACTGAAGCTTCCTCCAGGAATGTTGATATTAGGTCCATGACAACCCTTTCAACCTTTCCCCCCAGAAATGCTAAGTGCAAGATGGGTCGGTAGTTGTTGAGCTCTTGCGGTCCAGAGATGGCATACCACTGCCTCTTTTAGCCCCTCCAGGAATTCTCCTGTTGAGGGAGAGATTGATTATCTCTCAGAGGTGGGCTCCTATTCTTATATCAGTTGTTTTTAGTAGCCACAATGGGCAGGGGTCTAGTGGGCATGTGTTCAAATGAGTAGCCGTGTTGGTCTGAAGTAGCACAATAAAATCAGAGTCCAGTAGCACCTTTAAGTCCAGCAAAGATTTATTCAAGGCGTGAGCTTTCGAGTGCAAGCACGCTTCGTCAGACTATGATCTTCTTACATGACAGGAAATATATAGCAAAAATCAGTTCGGTTACATCTGTGTCACAACCAGATACAGCCAATGATAATCCTTTGTCAAAACAGCCAATAGTGGGTATGTGGTTGGCCTTTGCTGACACGATTAAAAATCTTTTTGCAAATGAGGCAACACCAGCATGATGAGGGTTCTTCCATCTCAGCAGTATGAGAAGAAACTGTGCTGTCACGGTTCCCATGCCATTAAAGTTTTGCAATAGTACAAACACTGTACCAAGGCCACTGTGAAATTTGTTTCATGTTTCTGTCTCCTGGTGAGCAAGCTGTTTGGCTTAAGATTGTTGAAGAAGGGTAAATACTTTCTCAGTGATAGTCCATTTTGAAAAGACCTTGTCCCATCCTACTGGCCCCTTCCTAGAATCAATATGTAGTAATGCTGAATGCCATTAAAAAAGAAATTTGTGGCTTTGATTCCATTTCAGTATCTCATTTTTAAAAAATCCAAAAGAAACTTCTGGGCTCAGAAGTGTATGTCTAATTTTTCCTGTAAGTAAAAGCCATGATAACAGCTGCTAGCCTGGCTCATTTTCAGAGTTTCTGAACAGCAGCAACTTACTATTTCCAGCACACTCACATATAGTGATTCCAATTCATTGACTAAGTAAATATCCATCAGATTGTTTATAGAAGCCAGCTTTGAAATCAGATTTCTAAATCTTTTCTCATTGAGTTCTCTCCATCCTTTCTCCCCAGAAACGGGTTTTCTAAACAAGTCTAGGCTTATTTGGTACCTGTATAATCCCACCTATACTAAATGCTATTAGGTCCCACTGTCTTCAACAGGACTAAGTTAAGCATACCTGGCTGGATTTCCTTTTGCAATGGGCTCAAGATGAGAGGGAAGAGGGGGAATGAATTTGGAGAAATGGCATAGAGATGGGAAAGAACAGTAAAATGGAGTGGGAGAAGAAATGGCTGATGAGAGATGAAAAAGGAGAAATGAGTCTAGTTGGGAGGGGATTTTCTAGAGACCAAGGATACCTTAATACAGGGAGACTCCCCACTTATATTGCCCAGTGACACTGATGATGGTTCCAGTTTGTGAAGGAATGAGATATCAGCTTGGCAGGTGAAGTTTTAGAAGCTTTCCCATGTGTTACTTTCCCATGTAGAAATCATTACCTGGTGGAGACTGGTTACTCTCTTTTTAGAAGCTCTGTTTTACATGTGAAATATACAAACTGTCTCAAAGCAGTTTACAAACACCTTTACCTTTCCTCTCCCCACAATAGGCAACCTTTGAGGGATGTGGTGGTATGAGAGGTCTGAGAGAACTGTGAATGGGTTACAGTCACCCAGCAGGCCTCAGGTGTCTCAAAGCAGTTTACAATTGCCTTCCCTTCCTATCCCCATAGACTTTCCGTGAGGGAGCACTAGCTCATAGTTTGGTGTAGGTTTAGTGCCTCTCTTTGAAGCTGACAACCCTAAGAGGAGATCTCTCTGTGCACAGTAGTCTTGGCAAGGCCAAGTTGTTGTCTAATAAAAATTGATAACCTAGTTTCCCCCAAAGTCTTACTGTCTACTTTCCTGTAAAGTTAACTCCACTTGAAATTCTGGGCCACTTATGCCTTTCATAGCAATTTCCTGGCAAATACTGTTTTTTATTTACCAGGCCAAGCTTGAGAAAAGTAACTTCAGTTCCCATGTCTCTCCAGCCATTTACTTGTTCACTATTTACAGTTTCAGGCTGTAAATATTCTTTATATAAATCTTCCTGCACTTTCCCAACTCGCAGGATGTGTCTGTCTGTCTGTCCTCTGTGCCCCAAAATACAAACAGTTGCTGGTAAGGGCTGTCCAAATCCCATAGCCCAAGAGGCATACACGCACACCACTCCATCCCAACCTCAGTCTGCGAGTCTCTACCATCATCTCTAGATCACTGCTCATCTCTAGATTATAATAATCAGCTCTGCAGGCAAAAATGGCTAATTTGAAGGCCAGATTCTGAGGTATGATTTTGGTCCCATCTCCAAACCTCCAGGAATATTTCCAACCCTGGGGTGTGCATGTCTGTGTGCCTGTGGGGGCGGGGAAGCAGTATGTGTATGTGTATATGGATTGGACTCCTGATGCAGGGGAATAGATCCTCCCCCCCCCCCCGATGTCATGAAGAAGATTGCATTTATATTCAGCCTCACATTCCTGGTAGCTCTCAACAACGAACCTTTTACACTGCTTCAACACCCAATTTGACATTTTTAGTAAAGTTTACACTGCAGTCCTGAAATCCCTTTCCAGGGCAATTTTAATTTAGACCCATCAATACAGGAGGAAGAAAAACTGTAGATGCCTGTAGAACTAATTAAACAGACAAAAAATGGCTGCAGAATCATCAAAGTAAACTCTCAGCTTGATAAATCTACAATCTAGCTTGAAAGAATGGGGGAGGGGAACAAGGAACAAACAGTACAAGATGCTCTGTCTGTCTCCACCACCAGTGGAAAAATTCAAAACACAACCTGTGCTTTTGGCATGAGCTCCCTGTTCGCCAAAAGCAAGATGGGCTATGTACCCATTCCATCATGAATAGAATAAGGGACATCTAAATAGCATATGAAATAAAATTGCTGTGCTATCAGAAAGGAATTTCACATGAACCCAGAGGGTGCAGACAACATAGCTGTACTACCCATACTATATGGAATGCCCTTCCAAAAGACATCTGCCTTCTGCAAAGAGCATTGAAAGCAAATTGAAAGTGTGTTATTTAAGTGCATGCGGAAGCGCCATGTGTTAGGCCTATTATGCATGGCCGCCGAAATGGCGATTTCAGGTCACATGGAAAACGCGGAGGGGGAAGACGCAAAGCAAACCGCTTACGCTCGGGACGGGACGCAACGGCGGCAAAACCCAGAGTAACCAATTATGCACGCGGCGACCCCAGCGCCGCTTCTGGTGTGCCCTGGTCGCCTGGAAGCTGCGCTTTCTTCCGCATTTTGCTAACACGGCTTTTTCAGCGTCATGCACCAAATCTGTGCCCGGTTGCAGCTGGCGCCATGTGTTATCGGTGATTTTAGGCAGCACCATTCCACCCTGAATGCGGACCTTCCCCTTCGTGCATAATGGGCCTTAAAGGGGATTCTTTTTGTTAGGGCTTTTGGAAGTCAGGTTGTTGACTAATAGTTACAGCTTTGCTGGTTTTAATTGTTCTGTTTAATTGTATTGATGGGAGAGAATCAGGGGTGCCCTGATGACCAACACCTTTGCTTTACTGAAACACTGTGTTTTGAGTGTATAACCCATGTGTTGTAAACCATGCTCCTGAGGTTTCATGTTTTGGGAAGGGACAGAAAATAAATGCCTGTAATAAATAGCAGAGACTTCTAGCTCTGCAGAGGTGGCAGCAGCAGCATACAGACCAAATTACGTCCTGTATAGATGGCAGCAATACCATCCCAATGAATGTGCAGCATTGACATGAAGGAAAAGGACATTGTCCAGTTTTAGTACTAACAGGCATCTGTGAATAGCAGCACCATAGCATGTTACATGTATTTATTTAGGAAATTCCTATACCACCTCTCCAGGGAAACTGCTCAAGGCAGCTTACAAAATAAAACATAAAACACTGTATATTATTAACTAAAATCCAGAATGAGCACCTGAAAGGGCTTAGCATAAGCCACATTCCACTAATACCTATAAAGTAAAGAGGGCGACAAATATGATGTTCCTCTTTTGAAAAGTTTGCTACTACCTCATTTTCATTCCTCTTCCAATGACAACAAGAGTTGATATGTGCTGAGGGCTTGCTTAAATGAAGCAATTGTTTTCAGAAACTTTCTAAGATTGATTACTCCCGTCCATAGCCCACAATCAGCTTTGTGCCTCCTTTTGCTTGTGAGTTTAATTGATTGGGTGCACAGAACTGAAAACCAGGACTCTTTCTGGCATGTCATGTATATGTTTGTGGCTCATGAAATGCTTTGAATGGAATGGAGGGATGGTGATGATCAGTCAGACAAGAGCCCTTGAGGAGTAAAACCAATACAAAAAGCATCTTTATGCCTTCTTCACTAAAATAGTTGAATGGCATTTGACTCTGGGCTTGAGTCTTTGTTACAAAAAGATTCAAGTTGGAAGTCTAGCGCCCGCTTCAAAGGGCCTTCAGAAGTCTCTTTGTATTGCCTTCTTTTTAAAAAGACCCTGGACAGACTTGAACTATTAAAATCTTGGGCAGTGACTTTTCTACTTTTCTGGCTGCATGCTGTTCCAGTTTCAATTCATGTCTTCTATGAAAATAGAGACCTTCGGAAAGGGTCATTTTCAAGGACAAGTATAGTTATAATTGATCTGAAAAGAAATGTTCGAACATATCTAAAAGATTAGAACAACTTGAACAGAGGTAACTAGCTCTGCTTACAAGAAGAACCATACTAAACCATAAGAATGTGTATAGAATGCTGTATAGTTCTAAAGAACATCTGCAGAAAAGATCAAGTTTGATACTGAAAATCAGTTCCTTCAGTTTAGCCCTTTGTCTGGCA
The DNA here is from genome assembly GCF_049243985.1 of Paroedura picta. Lineage (NCBI taxonomy): Eukaryota > Metazoa > Chordata > Lepidosauria > Squamata > Gekkonidae > Paroedura > Paroedura picta. The sequence goes on along the minus strand of NC_135369.1, from coordinate 92,667,151 downwards.
TATACCTATTCCACTACAATCAGAAGAGAGAACAAGGGAATATGTGAATACCCTTTATAGTCTCAAGTGATGGATGGATAGTATCTTCCTCATTGGGACCATGAGAGGGGCTGAATGCACTGAAGACCTGAGGATATGTATCAGGCTCATTTGTGAGTAGGAGTGTAAGTGTACTGGTGGGCTACATATCGAGCCTTTCAGGCACCAGCCACTTCTCATACCTCTAGCAAAGAATCTTCTAGATTTCAGAAATTGTTTCCAAACCCTTTAAAATAATACGCAGATGATGCTTCAAAGATGCATACACAAGAATCTGGAATTTTAGGAACATAACATTAATCTCCCCACATCATTCCGACTGAAATATAACATTAGGTTGTATCAGGAATGTATGGGGTTGCCGACCTCCAAGAAGGGCCTGGTGATCGCCAGGAATTTCAACTTATCTCTGGACTGTAAAGATCAGTTCCCCTGGAGACAACGGCTGCTTTGGAAGGAGCTTCAAAGCTTACAAAGTTTACAATCGCTTTCCCTTCCTCTCACCACAGCAGACACCCTGTGAGATGGGCATGGCTGAGAGAGCTCTGAGAGGACTGTGACTGACCCAAGGTAACCCAGCTGGCTTCATGTGGGGGAGAGAGGAATCAAGCCCAGTTCTCTAGGTAGAGTCTGCTGCTCTTAACTACTATACTACACTCTCAATGGGAAGGTGGGATGTATGACATTATTTCCTATTGAAGTCCATCCCCTCCCCAGACCCTGTCCTCCCCTGGCTCTGCTTCCTAAATCCGACATCAGGCCTAATAATAAAATAAATAATAATAAAAAATCAGCAAAACTTCAATACATAGTTCAAAAGAAGTCATTAAAACCAGACACATTTTGGACAAATGTGATACAGGTAATTACAATATATACCACAAATTAATCACAATATAAAATTAATCATTTCTGACTTGTCTAAAAAAACACAAGAAGTAAGGACATTTATAAAATTGATATATCCTTCTTCATTTTTGAGATACATCAGGGCCATCTAAAGTAATTTTTAAATTCAAGGTGTTCCTGGCCCAAAAGATCTTTATATTCATGGTCAGAGTAACTTGTAACTTTGTGGTACATATGTCCATACGCAGGAAGCAAATTCTGTCAAGGCCTCCCTGGGCCAAACCCTACTTCTTAGCCAGTATACCACTCTGGCTCTCCATGGCTGCATTTAAAGGATTGCCTCATCTCTGATATCATCATCTGAGATGTTTTGTTTTGTTTTTTAATCCAAGTCACCTTTAATAAATACCTTTGTCAGGGTAATAACAGGCAACAGCCTTGTGCCTTAAACTAGGAATTACCCTTAATTTGAGCTCCTACCATTTTTAATCCCTGGGCTGCAGATCAATTGCTCTGAGAGATCTTTTCCGATGCACAGTAATAACAACAGGACTAGAGCCCTTGCTTCATGCTGTGTCTGCTAGACATTTCACTTTGGGAGCATGGCATGACAGATGTGTTCTCCAAAATTTCTTTCATGTTGATTAATTCTCTGCCACTAAGGGAAGCTTCAATAAACAGCTTGAATACAATCCGGGTTCTGGCATCATACATACAGCATTTTTGCATTTACTTACATGTTCTCTATATAATAAATAACACAGAAGCAACATTACACTAGAGAAGGGCAGACTGAGAGCACTGCACACCAGTGGCAAAGTATTTTGCCCCCACCCCATGTATTTATTCTAATTGTTGTTATGACTAGATACTTAGCCTCAGGTGTGCTGAGGAAATCAGAATGACTCATCTGTCTAATGCAGGCAAATGCAGGGGTGGATGTTGTCCTGATGGGTTAATCATCCCCATCTTTGTTAATTTCTGTAGCTGTGCTGGCCAGCTATTGTGACGCTTAGTGGGTGACTTCTCTGCTGAAATAGCCTTTTTAGTAGTGTAGCTAATATACCAGGGAACAATGGCTGTCTTGAGGATATGAGCCTTGCACATGGCAAATGTAGTCTGCGATGATAGTTTCTGCATCCATTTTTTTGCCATCCTTTATCACTGATTGCCTTCTTGCATGACCCTCTCGGAGTGCCTTTTAATCAATCTTCTAAGTCATCCTTTCTTGGAGAATTATTTTGCTAGCTGGCCTGCCCGCCTGAATTTTTCCATACATAACTGGGCTATCACCATGCTCCAACAGCAGTCTTATTGTTACCTGACCTTGTTTCTCTAGGAAGCTAATGCTTTGAAAGTGGGGGATGGAAGTGTAAAATTGAACCATCTTTGCACTAGAAAAAGAATATGGCTCAATCCAAAGATTTGCTTGTCCAGCAAATAGTGCAGTTTTAAACAGAGCAGCCTTTTTGGCCCTGGCCCCAGCCTGGTGGAAGAAGCTCCCAAGAGCGTTCAGAGCCCTGTGGGACCTTAACCAGTTCCGCAGAGCCTACAAGACAGAGCTGTTCCACTGGGTTTATGGTCAAGGCCTATAATAACATCCACCAAACATGTGGCCTCATTGCTAGGAGAAGAAGGAGAAACTGAGGGCCTTTTCGCACGGGGATCTTTGTTGCAAATTGGTCACTGAATGAAAAATCGCCATTTAAAATAGTGGAATTCGTCGTTATGCATACCTGGCTTTGTAGTGGAATCAGTTGCGTTTTTTAGCGTTTCCCACAGGCTTCTGGTCTCGGCAGAAATCGCTAGAAAGGAAGCGCTATTGCCAAGCTCGTCCCGCCCCTGGCCGTCAAGCAGCCAATGGGCAGCCGTTAGCATGCTCCCAAACAGCCCCTTTCCCTTTAAGGAAGGTTTTTCTTTAAAAAAAACACACCCATTGTAACGAATCTAGGTAGATTCGTTGCAACGGAGAGACCCATACAGCTGCCTGGTGTATTTGAGCTGTCGTTTGATCGTTGCCACGCCCCCCCCGAGTGAAAAAAAAAATCCCCCCCCTCTCACGGGGCCGATTTTCGGCTGAATGGAATGTGTGAAATGTGTGTGCTTAGTGACTGAAGGGGAGGGACTGAAGCCGGGGAAGCCTCTGTTTGAGCTGTCATTTGATCGTGGCCACGCTGCCTCCGAGTGGAAAAAAAAAATCCCCCCTCCCCCCCCCTCACGGGCGCGATTTTCAGCCGAAACAGTGTGAAAAATAAAGGGAAAATACATCAGCAAACGGGATTCTGCGGGCTTCTTGTGCTTAGTGACTGTAAACAGCTCTGAGGAGGGACTGCAGCCTGGGAAGCCTCACTGGCTAAACGGAGGCTCGCCGGTGCGTTGATCTCCACTCGCTTGGGGAAAAAAATATGGCGATCGCTTCGCCGGAAGTTTGGAGGACAGGCTCAGGAGGAGGGACTTTGAAGAAACCGCAACAATGTTAACGCACAGGTCTTTATCGCTACTGTTGCAGATTGGTTGCAGGAGTGTATCGCTTTCCGGAGGGTGAATCCACTTTTTGGGATTCCCCTGAAAGCGCTACAACGAAGCGCTTTTTGCGGGTTGGTTTCAGGAGTGTTGCAGATTGTCTATGACGTCGTGGGTTATTCCAAATTAGTAGCGTTTTCAATTAGCAACCATTGTGCTATTTTGAAGCCGTGCGAAATGGCCCTGAGAGACCAGCTCCCTTCTAGAGGACCCCCTATCTGGATATCTTAGAGGGACTGATTGTGTGTGCTGTTTTAAAGTTTTTCAACTGTATGTCAATTTTATTGATGTGACCCACCTGGAGTGTTGGAAGGGCAGGCTGCAAATATTTTTTTTTAATCATAATCATCTCTTAAGACATCTCTGGGGCCCAAGGAGGGGTGAGAAAAAATAATGGGCGAGCTGAAGTCAGTCAGTGGCATCACTCCAGGGCCAAGCAGCCAATGGGGAGCCGCACAGAGCGCGGATCACCATTGGCTGCTTGGCCCAGCCTCAACTTGCCCGCCCGAGGACTCACCACACACAAGGAGAAGCAGCCTTCCCCGACAGTGAGTCCTCCCGGTGGCTTTCCCTCGCCCTCGCAAAAGGAGCAGGGACACTGTGTTGCAGACGCCCTGGGGTCCCTTCCCAATTGCCATTCCCCACCGCCGCTTCCCTGCACCCAAACACATACACAGCCTCATCAGCCAACCCCCCCCGGCCACCCCCCTTGCCCCGCCGCTGCTTCCCCGCCCCCACAGACACACAGACATGCACACACACACACGAAAAACCCCTGGCCGCCCCCCCTCGCCCTGCCGCCGCTTCCTCGCCCCCACAGACATGCACACACACACAGACACCCCTTCCCCCACCCCACACATCCATGCACACACTCCTCTCTACCCCCTCTTCCCTCGCCACCTCCCCCTCTCCATTCCCCCCTCCCCCTTCCCCACAATTTTATCCTCACAAGAACACGGTTAGGTTAGCTGAATAGAGGGAGTAACTAGCCCATGTTTACTCATGGAGCAGCAGGATTCCAGTGCAAATGTTAACAAAGACACGGGAAAACCTTTTAGTCCTGAGCACATGCTGTCCAGCTAAAGAACACTGTTATAGCTATGCTAAGGGTTATTTCCATATATTGGCCAAAATAGTGACACATATTCTGATTCCAATCACGCAATAGTATATGGCACCTCCTGTCCCCTCCTGTCACCTCAGTACTGTCACACCTTTTTTAGCTGCCATTTTGCGTGTCTTCCCCTCCTCAACCATGGCTTGAAAAGGCAGAAGAGAGAGCAATGCACCCTTTACAGTCCTCTTCTCAGCCTGTCAATCACTCTAAGTGAACAATCACATCCCAGCAAATCCAGTTGGTGTTTAAACATGGATTTTTTAAAATTATGAATTATTCATTGCTATGCATATACACAGCATCATATATGCATGGTGTCTTTTAAACTCACTCCAAAAAACAATGCATTTTCAAGTTTTGGTGAGAAGTCACATTTTTTTCTTTTCAACTTTGGGACACCAGTACATTTGAGAAGCCCTGCTTCTGTAACATAGAATCATAGAATCATAGAGTTGGAAGGGGCCATACAGGCCATCTAGTCCAACCCCCTGCTCAACGCAGGATTAGCCCTAAGCATCCTAAAGCATCCAAGAAAAGTGTGCATCCAACCTTTGCTTCCAGTGAGGGGGAGCTCACCACCTCCTTAGGCAGCCTATTCCACCGCTGAACTACTCTGACTGTGAAAAACTTTTTCCTGATATCTAGCCTATATCGTTGTACTTGAAGTTTAAACCCATTACTGCGTGTCAATCCTGAATGTGAGATGCTTGTTTGGTTCTATCGACTCGCCTACACGTGTGTCTGCCTATGCGTTGATCTGCGCACAGTGCCATTTTTAAAAAGAAAAAATTATTCCTGTGCTCAGGAGTACAAGAAAGGGAAGTGGGTGTGAGGGCGGGACGAAGCTTGGTGCATTTCAACCTCCCTACTTTCTTTCGGCTCGTTGAAGGCTGGTTACTCTCTGATCACTAGCACTTTTTAGGGCTCTGAATCCACTTTTGGCGATTCCCTGAGTCACACGTTAAAATGGAGGAAATAGCGAACCAGCAACTAAGCAGACTCTGAATGTGGGCAACGTCATGTGGAGGGGCTGGAATATGCCACTTACATTAGGGGGCTCTCCAGCTACATTTTAAGGATGCAGAAATGCCCAAGAGGCAGAATGTGGGGGAAATCCATATTTTTCTGGTAGTTTAGATTTCAGAGAGCATCATCTTGTACCCGTATTTGCGGGAGTGCAATGATTTATGATTGGTGGAACCCAGCCATGACATATCAGGATCCTATTAGCCATGTTCAGTCATAGAATCATAGAGTTCAGAGGGACCTCCAGGATCATCTAGTCCAACCTCCTGCACAATGCAGGAACTCACAACTACATTCCTATCCACAGTGACCCCGATTTCATGCCCAAGTGATTGCCAAGTGATTCCCCCCCCCACAACCACCAAACAATCTCCAGAATCCAGCCTGGCCTGGAGGAAATTCACTGTTTGATCACTGTTTGATCCCAAAGTAATGATCAGCATTTCCCAGGGCATGCAAGAAAGGAATGCAAAGTCCCTGACTTTCATTTCCAGAAATAAAGCAGATAAATGCAAATAGGCTGAAAGATCACTAATAGTAAAGTATCAGCATAAATTGTTCTCAGGGTTAGTCCATAACAATGTTACTGGTCTTTCAAACAGTTGTATCCTCAAAATCATGAACTTAATGGAGACCACAATGGTCTAATGTTGAATATATCTCATCTTTGCGGCACATTCATCCCTTTTCACTGTGAGTTGTTTATCTTTGGGTGTCGTGCCCTGATTTAATTCCTTTTGTCTATGCTCATGGCCCAATTTTGACATAATGTTCTCTGTGTTATTTCTTTTATGTTTGTGTCCATATGCTCACTCATAGATGTTTCCAAAGGCAGATTCCATGGATGCCAATCCAGGACATGGCTTCAGTGTGATATGAGTTCTACAAAGCAATTACATCCAGGGATATCAGGAGAGCAAAATCAAAGTACACTGAAAAATTTATTTACAATGTAATGACATCACATGTGCTGTCCTCATAAAGGTACATGGGCCCTCATAAAGGTACATCAGTCCAATGTCGAGAGCTATGAACTCTCCTGTGAGCATACAACTTAGTAGGTTGACTTCATAATGAACCTATGAGTCTGTGCTAGGCTGAAAAGAAATGACTACTACTCCAGGGATTCTTGTTGAAATGAGACTGGGTGCAGGAATTGTGTTCATACAACTGTCTTCCCTATTTTGTTCACCATAGGAAGAAGGTAATAATCAAACTGCGAAGATCTGATGTTCCAAATAAACATGGAACATCCTGGTTCACTTGTTCTCTTCCCTGTGACAGAAGGCATAAACCTTAGTCTTAGTCTGAGCAGAAAAATCCTGTTGGCAGAGTTGCGTCTGGATAGGTCCTATGGTCTCAATTATCATTTCTTCTGGGCAAATATTTCAAGAAATACAACTGCAAGAAACTGACCTTATCTCTTTAGCATTTTTGGTTCTGAAGAGAACGTCAATAAGATGAGAAGGCGATTTGGCTGTCCTCATAATGTTAAGAAGGTTGATGAATATTATGGAGGAGACACCTGTCTGCAATTAACAAGACTGAGCCCAACTCATGTCACATGAGCCACCAAATAATCTTCATGCTATCAACACTTTCAGTCACTATATATCCAAGCTGGGTTAAAGCCAAAGATATATGGGCCTGGAAAACTCGAGTGTCTTGTTGCCAGACTTCTAACAATCCAGGACCTATTGCCAAATTATTTTTAGTATGATTCTGACTGTATTCATGCTGAAGTGTTTATAATATATTCTCTTATATGGTTGTGCTCTAAGGGGGTCAGTGCCTCCAGAATAGCCCCATTGAACACATTTGATATTATGTTAGATTCAGTGAGACTTAACTTCCAAACAAATATACTTTGGATCAGGATGCTCATCTTGTCAAAGTCCTGGGAGGAAGGTTGTATGTCGGTTTTTTACATTTATTCCATATTTGCCCAGGCATCTAGGCTTCATTTCTTACATGAGCATATATACTATGTTGCTACAACTGTGTGTTAGCATTGAGTTGCCAAGCTGCTTTGTGACAGGATACGGGGAAATTATTGTTATTTCAAATAAGCTTTCAAATAATTTGCCTTATTGATGCTAATTTAATTTAACTTTCCCCCCTTCCCCCAATAGTGAAACATATTTCATTGTGCAGGGTTTTCCCCCTCTGAGTCTGGCTCTTGCAATAAAACATAGCCTTCTTTTTTAGCCCTACTGCCTTGAACTCACTAAGCAAATGGATCTGAGTTATGATCATCCTGTATGTGAGGTACAGACTAAGAATGTGCCTTTCTTTTCTACTACCTGGCATATCTGTCCCTCTTCCAGTGCTGTTAGATGAGTACCCATGTGTGCAGTATCCGAAATAAAGCACACAAGCAGAAAATGCCATGCCCATGTAGTACAGTTGGCCCTAAGATCAACTTAGGCAATTGTTCCAGCAAGGGACAAACAGCTTCATATTGGTAATTTTGTCCTGGGTGATATTGTTGTATATTTAAGAATATATATTAAATAGTAAATTATATGTTGGGTTTTATTGTAAGTTTATTAAATTGCACTGTTTTTTTTGTGTGTGTTTTTTAACTCTGTTGTAACCTGCCCAGAGCCTCTAGGGAAAGGCAGGCTGAAATCAAAAATAAATAAAATAAAACTAGTATTTTGCCTATGCACTCTGGACCTATACATATCCTACCTTAGTCTGGAAGAAATTCCTCCAGCCTAAGCCTTCCTCCAATTTAAAGGTCTATTCTATTGGAGGAGGGCTCTTGAGGCTAGAAAGTGGGATGATAGCATGCAGGTTGTTAGATTTTATTTGTGTATGTCATAATAAACTCTCATATAGTTGAGGATGCGTAGACTAAATGAGTAAGATTATGCCATCATTGTTGCCACTGTGACCAATTGGTTATACCAACTATTGTAAATTTATTAGAACTTATTGTGATTTTATGGTTTTTAGGGGATGGGGTTATGTAAGCCGCCTCGAGCCTTTGGGGGGAGGCGGGATATAAATACAACAACAACAACAACAACAATAATAGAAAGAGAGATAGGGACAGGGCAAACATGTTGGATAGGGAGAAAGGCCTATTCTCATTCCTACTTCCCATTACGCAAGAGTGGCAATGGATGTATCATTTGATCCAGTCCCTGGTATTTGGCAGGAACTAGTCTATTGCAATCTGATATCCAACCTCCTGTCCACCATTGCAAAATACAAACTAGAATGCAGCTTCAGTGTTTAAGGCTGAGACCTGTCAGGAGAGCAAACCAGAATTGCATAGACCAGGCTTTCTCAACCAGGGTTTTATGAAATGTTATTTGTTTATGATTGGATTTCTATCCCACCACTTCTCACAAAGACTCGTGGCGGGTTACAAGGTAAAATAATAACCCCCCTAACACCAATACCCCCCTAACAGCAGCAGCAATATCGGTGTAAAACAATTCTCTCACCACCACTCCTCCCACAGCCATCCCAGATGGGATGCACTGGTGTAAGTGCAGAGACCTGATCAAGAAACCCTGGGGGTCCTTGACAGTCCTGGAAGGGTTTCTTGAATGGGTGGGAGTTAATTATTTTTTTATATATTCTTAAATTTTATTAAACATTTATTATTGGGTGATATGAGAATATATGGTCATGTTGACGTCCCCCTCCCCATGGCCAATGATGGGTCTGGACAGGATAGAAAGGGGGGCTTGGGGGAGGGGCCCTAGGTGCTTCACAACCATATTCTGCACAAATGCACTACTTCTGGGTGTTCTCAAAGCCTGAGAGATTTTGGGGAGGGGGGATGGAGCCTGGGGAGGGAGAGGACTGTGAGAGAAGTTAGCAGCCATTTTCTCCAGGGGAACTGATTTCTGTTGCCTGGAAATGCATTTTAAATCCAGATCTCCAGGTCCCACCTGGAGGCTGTCAGTCATAATTTGTGACATTCCCAGAAAGTCTGACCTGGCCCTTACATCTCCCCTTCTTCCAACAGGGACATGGTAGCAGAGAACCTGTATGTAGACATTCACAATCATTTTGGTTATCAAGCCCCTTACCCCCCGTTAGAGATTTATTTTTGATTCTGATTTAAAATATTTGTATTTCACCTGTCCCCTGAGGGCTCAAAGTGATTATATACAACTATAAACTTACATAGAGAAACAGGCTCAGATGTTTTCAATAATGTATCCCTAAAATATCATGATTGTGTCTTTGCACTACAGCAGCAATGAACTGCAGCCGTAGAGATGAATCTAATTTCTGGTGGCATGTGTACTGTTTCAGGTGTATCTGCATGTTACTGTACACAGAGACAATTCTAGACTGATCCTGCACTGAGCAGGAGGTTGGACTAGGTTGCCTGCATGGCTCCTTCCAACTCTATGATTCAATGAACTTTGGCAGCACATTATCTTCCACTAAAAGATAATAGGGACTACTGATGGTACATGGTCTGCATGGGTGACTTCTTGTCAAAAACTTGTGGTCCAAGGGTTCTATAGTATTTAGCCACAAGTACAAGAAGCTGCTATTTGAATTTGCCATTAGTGTACACTGTCTGCAGGAAGATACTTTTCAAAAAGATTCCACTGTAATCGTTTCAGAAAAACTTGGATCCTAATCTCTCTCTCTTTATCTCTCTCCCCCTTCTCTCACCAGTTAATTCAGGAGATGGCATTGACTACAGCCAGCAAAAACGTGAAAATATCGGAGACTTGATTCAAGAGACATTAGAAGCCTTTGAGCGCTATGGTGGAGAAGATGCCTACATAAACATTAAATACATGGTCCCAACTTATCAATCGTGCTTGTTAAACTAACAAATGGAATAGTGGTGTCAGAAAAGTGATGCTGTTCACATTCTCCAACTCTGTTTAACATTTTGTTACTCATTGTTTCTCTGCAGCTACTAAAACTGTGATTTCTGGACTCTTAGACTGCTTAGTGCTATCAAGAACCTGTCTTTCCAATACATAAATAGTGACTGTTTCATGGATTACAATGGTCTACTGTGCTCATTTGTTCTGTGAAAGAAATGCTCCTTTATCACAAATGCTAAACGGAGCAGGAGTCAGTCAAACCTTCAGTTGTATGGACAATAAAACTATAATTTTCATATGCAGTTCAGCAATTGGTCTTCTGTGTCCGCTTGCCCTGGGGGCGATGTCAGAGACTGTAACGAGGAGTGTTTATGCTGATTGCTTAATAGGAGTAACAACAGTTCGGCAGTAGCTCTCTAGCAGCTGGGTAGAATAATGGGCTCTGCCTTACAATAAGGGAGGGATTTTTGAGCAGCCCATTAGAAAGCTCACTTGTAAAATTAATTAGTGATTTTTATACTATTGTCATCTGTTTCCAGATCTTGCTTTTTTAAGCAACAGAATATGAGCCCCTATTATCAAATTTGTAAAAGAATAGCATGTGGGGATGGGGATAAAGAATATAGATACCAGCCTCAAAGTAAGATTTTGTAAGAAGTGTGGCACAGTAGCTGTTTCCAAAGGGCACTACCTGGTATTTTATAATATTCGTCTAAGCAGTTCTTCCCAGAATCCTATTAATCTCTGCTCAATGGGGTTTACTCCCATGAAGACATGCTAAGGAAAGCACTGATTCAAGTGGGTAACTGTGGTGATCTGCAGTAGCAGAACAAAAATAGGGTCCAGTAGCACCTATATGAGCTTTTGTGTACGTTCCCACTTCTTTGGAAGTGTCTGAAGAACTGTGCTTGCATGTGAAAGCTTATCCTTATCCATGGTTTGTGAAACAGCTTGGTGGGTGGAACATGTCCGGCTGTCTAAGTTGGAATAGGGCCAATCAGCAGCCACCCTGATTGGCCCTACCTCTGCAGCTCCTGCCCTCTATCCCTGGACTCTAGCCTTTTTGCTCTCAGATGCACCTCAGTGCCTGGAGCCAGCAGCAGGTAAGGGGAGAGGGCCCTGGGCAAAGGGTCATGGTTGAGGGCCTGTTGACGAGGGCCTCCCAGCCTGCTGACTACCTGCTAAGGAGCTCTGTCCCGGCCCTGCTAACAAGCTGGCCAGCCCCTGCCTGCCCCAGTTGATCCAGCTGCGAACTGCAGCCCAAAGTCATCTTAAGCTGCCTGGCCAGGGGACGGAACCTTTTCAAGGCCCATTCTTAGAAACAGGCTTTGAAGCTAGTACCTTGAATAAAACTTGTTGGTCTTAAAAGTGCCACTGGATTCACTTGTAAGGATAACCCTATTCAACCTCTTTGGCTATTTGTAGTAATCAGGCTTTCATTTCCATCAATTTGTTTGGTCCCTGCAATATGTTCACATTGTTTGCTTCTATAAGGCTGGACAGAGAGGCAATTCATGACCTGTGGCACAGATGGAGCCCCTGAAGCAATTCCCTCTAGCCCCTGGCAGCCATATTAAACTTTAATTGAGGTGTAGTAAAATGTTCACCTGTAGCATCACTTGTAAGGAAAAGCAAAAAGTCATTTAATGTTTTTCTCTCCGCTTCTATAGGTAACGCTCCATGATGCCTGAATGCATGTTCTGCACACATGCCTGTATGCATGTTCTCTGATTGCTAAGTGGCACCATTTTTCTGATGGAGCAGGGCCAATTGTGACAGTGAGGAGTTGCATTTTAATGCGGCCTTGTATTTAGTGTTCCAAGATTCACTTCCAGCCTCTAGACTACAATTAAGAGAATAAAGTGGTCCTGAGACCACAGGGACCCCCATGTTTGAGGTTGCTTGCCTGTTTGATCATTCATCTAATAGGGGTGCCAGCTTCCATGAGGGCATCTCCCAGAATTTCAGCTGACTTCCAGACTACAGAGACCAGTTCCCCTGAAGACAGGTGGGCTCTGTAGCATTATATTCCCCTGGGGCCCCTCCACTCCCCAAATCCCACCCTGCCTCGGTTCTACCCCAAATCTCCCAACCCAGCATTGGCAGCCTTCTCTTACCATGTATGATCCTGCTCTGTTCAGATTCTGTGCAACCTACTCAGACTATTAAAAGCTAGGGATTTGTCCCTTTTCCTTTACAGATTGCAGACTAGTTGGGAATGTAAAAGAAATCAGATTACAGGATTGCTAATGTTGCTCCTGGCTATTTCTAGGCATAGTATAGCTCTGAGTGTTTTACGAAGCACAAGACGAAGTGTCGTGTGACTTAACCCCCTTTCGTAATGAGTGCTTCACACACACTGCTGGGCTGTTCTCCTGCTACAAAAACAGAACTTCCTAAAAGAATATATGATTTAAAACAAAAATGCAAGGCCTACTGACCTCTGAGCTTGCCAGTTCTCATTGGCTGGATAAATTAGTTCCCGGGTCTATGAGACTGTAAGCAGCCAGAAAAGTGAACAGGCACCAACAACAGCCCCTTTCTTTTCCTTTCTCAGCACTGCCTCTCTGCACTTCCCCATTTTCAGCTCAGCTCACATTATGAGATCTTCCAGTTCCTGTTTCTGATATTTATTTATTTATTTCTTAAAGAGAAGCTGCACCAGCTCTTGCTGCAAACAGAGCTCTTTTTTCATGCAAAAAGCCTCCAGTCAGTCCCAGAAGAATCAGTGCATTCACAAGAGATGAACGACACATACATGGCAGAGGCTGGCTGTGCCGGGGCTTCCAAAGTCATAAACATTCCTCAGGACACACCCTTTCTGGTAGTGTTTTCCATGTTGGTTGCATATAGGAGAACTTTAAAAGAACTCACAGTAAAACATGGGGGCCATTTCCATACTGCCTTTGTACTCCATTCTAATAGTTGGTTGTTAATGGATTTTTCCTGTCATTTTAGACAGACTGATTTTAGTAATTGGGTGCTTGTGGCATTTATTTTCCTGTTCACACAAACTTGCTCGTGTTTGGTTAGCAAAGCATGGCTGAAACTGCTTTTTTCTACGCCTTCATTGTCCTTCTGAATTGCTGTGATGTGCTGTTTAAAATGTTCATAGTATTTCCTACAATGCAGCTTCCCCCCCCGCCCTTTTTCCCCATGTGAGCTTCCTGTTTCTTTTTAATGTTCTAAGTTGAGCACTACAGCACTAAGCCAATACAGCACCTCAGTGCTATAGCATCACTACTGAGATGCCTTGACCCCAGGAGTCAATGGACTCAATGGCATCAAGGCATCTTAATGATGTCACTATAGCACTTAAGTGCTAAATTGGCTTAGTGATATAGCACTCAACCTAGAACATTTAAAAAACCTTTCTAGAAAGATTTCACAACAAAAAGGGGGAGGGATTACGGCACTATTTGAAATATCCATAGCGCTTTACAGATGGCTCATTAACAGGAGGAAATTTGTTGTATGAAAACCTGGCCCTGCATCACTTCACTCAAAATCAGGCCAGCAATGAATAACAGCTGGTTTAGAACAGTAATGTGAAAATCTGTGGCTGAGCTGATTTAAGATGTTTAGAGTGACTGAACTCTGTCTGAAATAGAAGACAATAAGGATATCTCAAAATGTAAAAGAAATATGGGGAAATGTTTTGATCTCTGTTCTGCCTCCTGTTTAAATGTGCCAGGGTGAGTCAAAGTGAGCAGGCCTGTGCAGTTCTGATCCAGCCAACATTAAACACTTTAAAATCCTGTTGCATTAGATAGGAGCGTTCAGTCTGTCAGATCTCCCATTGATATCATTGGGACGTAAACGCACTTAACTATTGTTTGAACAAATTAACAGAACTATTAGGGGCCTAATTGTTTTGCCTATGAAAATATTGCTGACAAAAGTCCATTTACCTCACCAAACATAGAGAAAATAGTTCATTTCTGATGGAAATATACCTCTGTTTGCTTTAAAGAAATGAGTGTCCTGAAAATCCCTTTTATGGTGGGCTATAAGCAGGACAGACTAGGCTAGAAGTGTGTCTTCTCTCTGGTATAAAAACATATAGGAAGCAGCTCCTGGATTTCAGGCGGCTGGAACAGCATGTGAGTGATGGGAAAGGAGAGTTACAATCGCAGACTGGTATTCCTCTCACCCCCTCCACCCTCCCCATCTCATAGCACAGAAGGAAGCCAGCAGACATCACCCTGACAAAAATAGAACTGATGAGCAAAAGGGAAAGGCTGGAGAGAGGCCTAGCCCTCTCCTCTGCAGTGCAGTTATCAACAAATGCAATGTCAAAGCTGAAATCCACACAGGTTTGAGTGATGTGCCCAGATGGCATTTTGTGAGAGAGCTGGAGTTCTCAGGAAACTTCACCTGGTGGACTGAAATGTAGTTTTTAAATATAAAAATGAGCAAACAGAGTGGATAGAGTGGATAGATATGGGTTGGAACATTTGATTAGCAACTGATTGTAGGAGGAAGCAACTAAGAAGGTGGTATCATGGATCCACAGACAAAAATTTGTTTGCCCACAGAGGTGGAATGAAGAAGGAGAAGGAGAAGGAGAAGGAGAAGGAGAAGAAGACTTGGTTCTTATATGCCGCTTTTCCCTACCCGAAGGAGGCTCAAAGCGGCTTACAGTCCCCTTTCCTCTCCCCACAACAGACACCCTGTGGGGTGGGTGAGGCTGAGAGAGCCCTGATATCACTGCCCGGTCAGAACAGTCTTATCAGTGCCATGGCCAGCCCAAGGTCACCCAGCTGGCTGCATGTGGGGGAGCGCAGAATCGAACCTGGCATGCCAGATTAGAAGTCCGCACTCCTAACCACTACACCAAACTGGGATTGACACCATAAACTGGGATAATAAAAATTGAGAACTTTATTTTTCATTATTCGCGAAGGATCTAGAGCACACACAGGGCAAAACATCATTTCAAACCTAATTGCAGTGTGGTCAGTTGGTGGTATGAATAAGAGTCTGGCCTCTTTTTTTTTCATCCATCCTTAATTACATGTACAAGGCCACCGGGACGCCAAGCCCCAGAGATATCAGGTGGATACAATTCAGACTCCTACTTGCCAACTGTACTTTCATGCTGAAGGGAGGTGTGCCACATTCCTCCCCCCCCCCCGCTGCTGCAAGGTCCATGGGTCAAGGATAATGGCATCCCTTATAGGTTCCTGTCCCATAATCATGAAGGCACTGAGGTTCCAGGTTCCTGACCTGAGGGTTACCCCTTCATCCTCTAAAGTGATGCCTCAGGATGCTGACCTAAGCTATACTGTGTACCTTTGAGGCAACATTTTCCTGCATTTCTACTTCCACAGGAGATTCAATGAGAGGCAAAAAAAAAATTGCAGTGAGAATGCTGGACACATGAGTAGGTTCATCCTATACCCAATGGGGTATATGGCAAATTTACCAGGAGCAGGAAGAAGGTCCAGACTACATGGCTGGTAACATGGCAACATCAGTTCCACCATGTGCCAGAAGTGACATCAACATACTGGGCTGTCCCAGCAAAAGCTCTGTGGTAAAAATGACAGCTGGCAATCCTACATACATAAAGTCAGTTATTTTTCTGACTATGCATTTTGCTATCAAAGTTCACTGCCCAGTGTTTGGTGCATGAGTACTGCTCAGTGCCTCAGCTATGGCCTCATGAATTCTTAACCACTGAATAAGCAGTATGAGAAATATCTAGCAATGGCACTACAGGGAAAGATTCTCCTTATCTTCAAGAAAACATCTAGATGCTTGATTATTATATAGCCACAGCTCTTCTTTTTAGCAATTCAGAGTTTGATATATTCCACAGTGATGGCACCCTGATCTTGAATGTGAGAAGTAGGGTTTCTCTGCATGTTACCTTAAGTCAACCCTGAAGCCTTTGTTAACTTTGCACTGTCCAGAGAAAAACTGATATTGTCTTGTTAAAAGAATTTTTTTAAAAAGGCTGCCCCTTCACTCTGGAATCATCTTTCCAAGGAGGAGGTGTTGTTGGCTCTTTTTTTTTTTAGCTGAACTTTTGAAGGCTTGTAAAACCTTTACATTTCTCAAGGCCTTCCTGGATTGTTCCTCTTGAATTGTTAATAGTTTGTGTGGTGGTCTTTGGTATTTTCTGATATAGTTTAGTTTGCTCTGCTCTGGCTAGACCTCAGAGTACTGTGTTCAATTTTGGGCACCACAACTGAAGAAGGATATAGAAAAACTGGAGAGCTTCCAGAGGAGGGCAATGAAGATGGTGAGGGGTTTGGAGACCAAGGCGTATGAGGAAAAGTTGAGGGAGCTTGGTCTGTTTAGCCTGGAGAGAAGACAACTATGAAAGTACTTGAAAGGCTGTCATATAGAGGAGGGAGCAGAGTTGTTTTCTATTGCTCCTGAGGATCAGAGCAGAAGCAATAGGTTGAAATTAATTCTGAAAGATTTTCAGCTGCACATCCAAAATAAGTTCCTGACAGAGCAGTTCCTCAGTGGAACAGGCTTCCTCAGGAGGTGGTAAATTCTCGTTCTTTGGACATTTTTAAGTGGAATCTAGATAGCAGTCTGACAGAAATGATGATTCTGTAAACTTAGGCAGATTGTGAGTGTGGGGCAAGAAGTGTTTGGCTTTTGTGGCCCTTTCTTGGATGTTCAGGGAAATGCTGATTTTGGGGGAGGGAGGCAAATTTACTCCAGGTCAGACTGGCCAGAGATTCTGGGGGGGGGGTTGGGGGGAGATCATCTGGGCATGGAATTGGGGTCACGGTGAGAGGGGATGTAGTTGTGAGTTTTCTGCATTCTACAGTGGATTGTACTAGATGACCCTGGAGGTCCCTTCCAACTCTGTGATTCTATGGTTAGTTGGTTTTAATTTTCAATGTAAGTCCACTCTGAAGGTAGAGTATATATCATCACCATCATTCAAATCATTTGCTGCTGTGGTAAGAAACTCTTAAAGTTCTAGAAAACACCAGAGGGAAATATATGGTAACTTATTGGCTATGTTTTGCCATGCTCATTGGCAGTCAAGTCCTGAGCCTCCCCTAAATTCCTGGAGGGAAAGTTGGTAGTAGATTTTGAGTACATGTAGTTTCATGTTATACAGGGTCTTCTTCATGATAAATGGTATTTTAATCATGAGATCTGATAGACAGCATGATGAATGAGTGTCCTGAAGTTTCATTGTCTCAGTTCCTTGAATGTCCATATGTTTTCTGGTTTTTACAATTTATTCTCTTCTGTGTTTCATCAGTTGGATGACCAGTTTTTCTCTCTAGTGAATAGCAAAAGTCTTTTTACACTTTAGAGTTAATGTAGGGTGAATTGACCATATAAGATTGCCAATGCATAAGCAATATGTATGAAAAAAGGCTTTTACGGAAAGTATTCCAGTATAAATATATGGTCTGTGAACATTGCCTGTACTTTGGTTTTAATAGTGGGCATATCACATACTATAAAATGCATAAGATCCAGTCAGAGTATAATAAATTCATTCATCATTATCTCCTTATAAGCTGGATCTGAAAAAGTAATATTAAATGATTTCTTGATTTAGAACAAAATTTCTAGGGCTCATTTCCAAAGTTGCTAAAGAAAGGTTTCTGTGAATTATGTTTGTATTATAAACTTTTGTCAGCAGGGTTTATAAACTCTGTATTATAAAAGTAATAAAGACAGTATCATAAACTTTGTCAAAAGTTTCTACAGGATCAGTATATAAATAATTGATAAGTATTATTAATATTATTTAGCATTTTATTTGCTTCTCCCTAAGTCAAATTCAAAGCGGTTTACAGCCATCATCTATAAAATCATAAAATGAAAATGTAGATATAAAGTAAGGCAGGTGCACAACTTTTATGACGTAGGTGTTTTGCATCTGCATGATTTGCACTTGCAGCATGCATGAAGGCATGGTTCATTGACTGAGATAGCCATGAAGTTGCTGAATTATGGTTTTCTGAAGCCAGCAACAGCAAGGCAGGACAGAAACTCCATCCAGAACAGAGGCATAGACTAAAATGGTTTAGTCTTTTTGAATGTAGGAAGATTTACACATCGTCTACATTGATAAGGATGGGGCCATATTTTAAAAAACAAAACAAAAAGCACACTCACTCACTTTGACAATGTGCAGAATCCCAGCATTTCCCAAAGTGCTTTGCAGTAGGGACATCCAGGGTGTGTGTGGTTACAGTGGGAAGTGTTCTTCTGTAGTCTTCCTTTTATGACTTGGGGTTTGAAGAGGTTCTTCTGCAGGCTTGTTCACCTCTAAGCAAATACATGGTGGTGTTGAATAGCAGAGGAAACAGCAGTCCAGTGAAAGGAGACTTGCTTATCACAATCATCCCAACACCGAAGAGTAGGAGGCCAAGTCAAGAAACCTTTGGATCTTTAGAGGTCAGAAAAAGCCTTCCTAAAGGCTTCAAGCCAAGCAGTATTTTTCATGGCATGGACATAAGTAACATCACCTGGTAAATAGCATCCAATTAAGTCTTATCTCCAATTAATTTTTATCTCTACATTGCTGACAATCCTATATTGTTCATGTATGATCCACAGTTTAACAGGACTATAAAAGCCACCTTGTCTCTTCCTTCCCTTCAGGTGAACACAAATAACGCAGGAATTGATCCTAAGTAGGTCTATTCAGTAGAAAGTTCTATTTTATTCAGTGCTTTTCAGTCTCAGGAAAGTGTTTTTAGGATTGAATCCCAAGGCTCTATTCCAATCATGTGCAGGTGAGCCCTCTCAAGTGAGCAATCCTGAAGATCTGCTGTGCAGTGGGGAGCAGAGAAAACTGGTCAAAGGTTTAGATCCCTTTCCTGTAGAGCTGATTGGTGCTATCACTGATAACATGCTGTTCTTCAAGCACTAGGCCCATAGCCAAAAGACAGTCAAACCAATGGTCCTTCCATCTCAATACTGTTGAGTGTGCCCAGAAATATGCAGGTGGAGGTTCTACTCAGATGGCAAAGATTCTACCTGTGATGTTTTGCGCACAAAGCCCATGTCCAGCCCTTTGAGCTCCCAGATTTTGTTCCACTAACCTGTACACCCCTTAACAGAATTCTCATGGAAGCTGGTACTTGGCCTGGCCAATTATATAGGCCCAAGTTGAGCAAGCTGTGTTTTTCACTTGTCTGGCTCTGTGCACATCTTGCATAGTGAAATGGAGCCCTGTAAAGCAAACATTTCACTCTCGCCCATCCAGCAGCCTTACTGGGAAACAGCTTAATGAATTCTGTCATGGAATAGTAAACCAGCAGTGAGAGTTATCCCACTTAAACAAATTTGACACTGCATGAATAAAAGCAGCATCTTATCTCGTGTATTTTAAAGAAGAGAAGCCAAAAGCAGGTTTTTGTCTTATTCCTCAGTTAGAACTCTTAAGGACTTTTTGTTCAAACCTTTTCAAATTTATAATAACACTGAATCATTGATGTCTGCAACAAAGGAAGAAATTGCTAATGCTGTGCCTCCAGAATCCAAAGGCGAACATCTGCCGTTCCAAACTTCTTGCATGTACTTCTTGCTTGTTTTGCAGTATTGTGGGAGTCACGTGATTAAATTCCATCTTTTTGCTGCCTCTGCGCATTGCTTGGGCCCAAAGTATGTGCGGCTTTAATTCAAATTCAGAGAGCAGCTCAAAGATGATATCCGCAAACCATCCAGCTTGTGTATGTTTTGATTCAATTAAAGATATAATAGGATCATTCAAGGAGATTGCCTTTTAAGAGGCCCTTTGTTCACTCCCCCATGTTCCTAGGGTGCACAGGCATGTATAAATGCATCACAAAGAACGGGAGGGGGGAAATCTATGAAAAAAATTATTAACAAAAAGGTACATTTTTCACAAGCCAGCTGTGGGCTGTATTCAGCCTCAGCCTATTAAGCTGCATTTGCAGACTCATTAGCAAACTTGTAGGCATAGCCCACATTCAAAGGAATGTGTACCAGTAAAACAAATAATAATGAAAAGACATTCCTGAACCAAAACACTATTAAAAAATATTATCAAGCACCGGGACAGCTTTTTTTTGGGAAAAGTCAGCACAGTTGTATAGAATCCAGTTTATTTTATGTTTATTCTCCTCTCTCCTTTTAAAGAGAAGAACATGGACAGTTGGCTTAATTGATTGAGAAATCTATCCAAAGGAAAGCCTGTTTCTGGAGCTTGCCCACTTGGGAACCCTGTCTGCGTCAGACATGTGGCAAAGGCCACATATCTCACAAAAGACCACATTTCACAAAGGAGGTTTAAGAGCACCAATTGAATAAAGCTTTCTCTGTGAAATATCTTTATGGGTCTACGAAGCAGTTAAACCCACTCGGGGGCGGGGGCGGGGGAGATGTGTACATCTTCTAGAGTGTGTGACAACAAGAAGTCTAATGACCATTAATGAGGCTTATTGCTTATCAGTAAAAGGGGAAGGGAATAAATTCGCAAGAAAGGAAGCTGAGGGTATAGTTCTATGCTCACCTGGAAGTAAGTCTCTCTGATCATAGTGGGATTTACTTCTGAGTAAAGATGAACTAGGTTGGACTGCAGACCTCTGCATTCCAGCTCTTTGCTGTTAAATCCAAAGTATATACAAGATTCCAAGTTTGCAATGCTCTGAATGTTGCTGTCTCATCCTGATTTCAAAGGATGGATGCAAACATCAAGGCTGAAATAATAACTTTATAGCTCATCCTTCCCAGTTGGCTCCAGATGGGTAACAAGAAGGCATATACAAATACTATAATTGCTTTTGTTTAAATAGCCAGGGGGAAATATTCAGAATGGACATCTGAATAATCAGAATTTTGGATCTATGGGAATGCTAGTTATATATGGTTACATTAAAGTGGAGAGCCCTGACCTGGATGGGCCAGGCTAGCCCAGTCTCTTCAGAATTCAAGTGGAGTCAGTTCTGGTTAATATCTGGATGGGAAGCCACCAAGGAAGACCACACAAAGGTAGGCAATAGCAAACCACCTCTGAACATCTCTTGCCTTGAAAACTCTGTGGTGTCACCATAAGTTCCCTGCAACTTGATGGCACTTTCCACCATCAGCAATGAAGAGGAATAGTGGAGAATGAGGATTCAGATAGTGGGAGAAGCATCTGGATAGTCACGAAAAATAGAAACAGAGTACCAATCTAGGTCTTCATCAATCACTAATCTAGGAGTAGTTTTTTAGAAAGTTTGGAGGACTTTTCTGCTGTAAACAGCTGTTGAAATGTAGCCCTTTTAAGAAGGCTGCCACATTGGTTTAAATTCCTGATTGGAATTCCTGCCTTGAGGTTGATTTAAAATTAGTCTGTACAAATAAGCTATGGCTAATCTTCAATACCAACTCTTGTGAGAATTGGCAGCAAGTTGTTACTAAGAACAGCTACACATTGCTGTCTGTAATGGCAAGATAAAAATCCCCTGTTCTACCATCTATAGTGTACTGATCTCTCCACTCTTGTAGA
Source organism: Paroedura picta (assembly GCF_049243985.1). Taxonomy (NCBI): domain Eukaryota; kingdom Metazoa; phylum Chordata; class Lepidosauria; order Squamata; family Gekkonidae; genus Paroedura; species Paroedura picta. Next base: position 92,645,322 of record NC_135369.1, on the reverse strand, counting down.
CTTCAGGCTGGAATCCTCAGAGGTTTGTTCCAGAAGCCGGGCCCACATCAGACTGGAATAATTGTAGACTGCCAGTTTCTGAAAATCCCAAAGAGAAAGAATTCAGGTCTGGACTAATTTTGGCCAGGCTGAAGTGGCTGCCAATATACTGCATTGCCATGGGTCTGCCTGCCAGCATCTGCCATTGGATACATCTGGAACAGCTCTGTTCTGCTGTACTAAGACAGACATCTCAATTGTATGGGGGGGATTATCTTATATATGATTTCAGATTTTTCTGTAAACCATGGGAGTCCCCCAAGTTTGAAGAAAATCTGCTTATCTTTGGTGTGGTCCCAATCTGCTGATTTAAGTATCCTCAGCCGAAGGCCACGTGTGGCTAATAACGTATAGATGTCTTGTATGTTCCAATACTTCTGTAACTTTCTGATTGGCTCAATTTATATTGCTTCCTATTGAATGTTCCAAGATTAGACCTTATGTTCATTCCCCTTTGCCTATCTATCAAGAGTTGGGAATGGTCCTCACCCACATCGAGTAGATTAATTATTTGTGATTGGAACTTGATTGATCCAATTGGAACTGGAACTGCTCTCTCTTTCTAACCATTCCCTTCCCACCTTTCTGTTGTTTTCTGTCATTAATATATATGTGTCAACCAAAATAATGTATACTTCATGCATCTAAAAAAGTGAGTTCTGGCTCACAAAAAAATGTATTATAATCATGTAATATAGAGATCCTGTGATTCCAAACCTATATTTCCATCCTTCTTTTATGATGCTCATGCCTCCTCCATCTACCAGCTTCACTTCATGCTCACTGAATTTCCAACTTGTTAAATCACCACCTTGTAGCATCTGCCTGTGGCTGCTTTGTTGTGTCTCCCATAAGTTTATATAAGATTTTTTCCCTCATAGTTTTTTATAACCAGATCAATAGATGGCAATTGTACAAACAGCATTTTTTAATTTTCCAAGGGAGCCACATAAAGAAACTGAGGTGAGGGACAGCAGTAGCTTAGGCACATTTTCATGTTTAATTTTACTTATGATTTTCAGATTCTCATGAAAATTTAAATATTGTTCTTGAATTATAATGGCAGTATCATTTGCTCTGCCTGGTTCTATGAAATAACTTTGCTCTATATTTGTGACTAGGGAAGCAAGGGAGGAACCTATACTAAGGGTTGATTGGAAGTGGTATCTACCTGTCTTGTGGGTGGAGCAGAGTTCTGGAGGTCCAGGGAAGCAATTTGGGGCAACAGACGAGGGACCAAGATGAGCGTCGGACAGAGTTTCTGTAGCCTGGAAACTGACTGCACTTAGTGGCTGTGGGAGCCTGATATTTAAAGGAAATTTGTGGCCTGAGGTTACAGGGGTCTTATCGTACCTTGTCCAGGTCTTGGACAAAGAGTTTGATTGCCAGTAACGATCATGGCCAGGTCCCAACAAAGAAATGGGTTGCTGAAACAAAGAAACTAGCTGCTGGGAATATGAAGAAATATTTCCTATCTAGAAGGGCTGATGGCCCATTTCTGGCAAATCCTGGATGATTGCTTGTGCCTGGGGATAGTGGTAAGGGAAAAGACAAAGACCAAATCTTGGATTAGATTTGGTGTTGAAAGAGAGTGGCCAGGTCCCTTTACAAGACAATGTGCTTGGCTGGCTGAAAGGGAGTTTTGGGTGGGGTGCCTTTGTCTCTCTGTATTTGCCAGGTGTGCTGACAAACTCCTCTTTTGTTTGCAAGCAAGTGGTTTGGGGGAAGCCTAGCTCCAAGTCCGGCTTGAGAGCAAGAAGTGGATTTTAGTTGCTCTGCCATTATGCTTTGCAGGGCTTGACCTGGCTTTTCTCTCTCTGGTGCCAGGGTCTGCACAGGAGTGTCAGGAAAGGTTGACACGGGTGTGCCAGCCTGCAATGGACGGGTGACAGCCCACATAATACCATAGCTAGTTCTATTTACTGAGCAATACAAAACTTCTTGCCAGGGCATTCCTCTTTACAACTCCTAGATATGTGAAGTTCTTCTAGAACCTAAGAACACAACTCAGATCCCTCATATTATACATTCCACAAAATATAATCAAATGTGTTAGGTCTCAACCAATTTTAGAGACTGTAATTGAGAATATTTGTGAAAATCCAACTGCATCTGGACAAGAATTTTAGATTTTACATGCCTATAGAACTTGGTGGTTTATGCAGCAGCTCACAAAAAATATTACAACTGTGTTTTGCTCGTCTTCTTTGAGAAATATTACAGAGAGAGTGTTAAGCCCTTTTCTTTTCCTGTTAAGCCCCCTTAGTGAAAGAGTGTTATTACAGGGACAGCAGTAAGCCCCCTTAGTGCCTTGAGCCCAATCCCTATCTGTACCTACAAGAGCTTTCTTGCAGTTAAATTGCACACTGAGTAAACTAATCACAGATCCCAGCATTTATTTTGGCTCCAACTCTTCAAAGCACTTCTTAAGTTGACTGGTTCCTATGTCTCAGGGAATGCACAGACATGCAGGATGCACACGTGTACTGTTACTCGCAATGGCCTGTCACAAATTTAAAGTGACAGGAGTGAGAGGCCGATAACTGCAAGGTCCTCACCTATGTACAGCAGAGTCTAGCTGTAGGAACGGAGGTAGATTAATACTGAATGCAAATAGATTTTTATTTTAAAAGAAATCCAAAACAGATTAAACAATCATTTTGTAAAAATTACACACACACACACACACTAGCATTTGGAGAGAAATAAAGATTATAGCATCCAAGATAGAGGAGTTAACCTGGGGGCAAGAAAAGCATCAAAAGGGGCAGATGCTTAGTCCAGCATAATGTCTGGGCGGTCTGTCTGGGATCCAGACAAATACACACTTTTGGACTTCCTTCAGGGATTGATATATTATTTGAAATTTCCATGGCCAGCCCATGAACTGCCCATAGGGGGTGTGAAGTGAGGTAGGTGATTGATGACTGGCCATAGGTTGTGGACAACTCTGATAGGTGAGTTGAACTAGAGTGGGAGGTTTGGGATTCTGTCCATCAAGCAGCAATACCTTGGCTGAGTGTAAGACAAAGACCAAGAGTTTGTGTGATAAGTGGAGCAATTTAGAGTTTTCTGCCAGGTGATCATGAGTCACTGGCAGGCATATTGGGAGGACCAAATGGTCCCTGAATAGAGGGTTAAAAATGACAATACCCTTGATGACCCATAATCAAAACAGGATAGGAGATGGGAGTATGATAAGATTCCTGAAAAGAAGAAGATTGTCAGCTGCCCCAGGTGGAGACCTGAAACTGCAAGAATCTTGACAGGATTAAGGGAGCGTCTTGAGTTCCATTTACTTGTTAATGCTGGCAATGTCTGTGTGTGTGTGTATGGGAGGAGAATGATTGGCCCAGTTTTCCAATATTTCCCAAAATGCTTTTTGCTACAGTCTCCTGACTTCCCCTGGAAGGGGTGGCATCAGGCCATGAGAAATACAATTGCAGGGTTTGGCTGTTGCGTAGCCATACCTGAGCCATCTTCCTGGGGAGAGCACTGACCTTCTGGATACCTCCTGAGCCTTCCTGCAGTTGCAGAGAGGAGCTACAAAGCAGATGCTGGCTGGAATTTTGGGGGAAAGGGACCTCTAATATGGAGGGGTCCTCTTGACCTTACAGTACATCCATTTGCAAGTGACATCCAATGTTTGTTCAGCTTGTAACCAGCACTTGGATAAATTTGGGATTTTTAATCACACATTTAATGGCACGTGTTGTGAACGTAGCACAAGAATTGTTCAACACATGGATTTAAAATTATCAAGTGCACCATAAACACAGTTTGTATGAGCATTCACTGTAACTTGTCAGCAGGGCTACCTTGCTGGCAGAAATATTTTGAGTTACAACTATCCTACACTGGTAACTGGTGATGAATTTTGGGGTATATAACAGCTGTAGCTACATTCCTGCTAATATACATAATTGGTACACAGCTTCACTGTTGGAGTGTGTGTCAAGTGTAATTAAAAAAAAATAGAAACAAGACTTTAGGGCATTTAGAACATCCTGAAGCACTGTAGGTTTTATGCTTCATAATGGATGGGAGGAAATGCTGTCACTTTTTCCTCCCATTTAAGATTTAAAGGAACAAGAAAATCATTTTCATGGCTGCTGTATTTAGAACCAATTGTTCTCTGTGAGATTGTTAGTCCTTTTAGAGAAGAAAGCAAACATGTTTTTTACTAAAGATTTCGAAGGAAGGAAGGAAGGAAGACAGACAGACAGACAGACAGACAGACAGACAGATAGATAGACAACCTGTGACTCCAGCAAGCTTTCTCTCACAATTTATATGTAAACTCAGCTGGTTTGTCATCTCCATATCCTAGAGAGTCATAATTCTCTAGGAAAAATTCTAAATTCTATCAAAATACTTAATAGGTTTAACAAAATTTTCCAAGATTCTTTGGGAAGCTATTGCAGTTAAATTAATGTGGTTTTGTAGTATAGACATATTCTCAATCTCCTAACCACTGCTGAAAATAGAGTGTTTGACCATCACATTATAAAAGTAACAGGTACATCTTTTTAATTTAAATCAATGTCACTGATTAAAAAGCTACATTATTTATTTTTTACACAAATGGAAGGAGAAAAGGATTGCACCAAGTCCTATGAAGAAAGCAGATAAAAAGACAATTGTTGTTTCTCAAATGGGTTGTTTTTCATATCATGTTATATTTACTGAAATTCTGCTGAATAATTAAAATTTCACCATCAAAGTCATCTACTAGTTCTATCTATTAAACCTATCTTAGTATTCATTCCTCCAAGGAGCTCTGGGTGCCATATATGGTTCTTCTCCATTTTTATCCTCATAACAAACCTGTGAGATAGGTTAAGCTATGAGAAAGAGACTGGTCCAAGAGCCAGCTTGGTGTAGTGGTTAAGAGTGGTGACTTCTAGTCTGGTGAGCCAGATTTGACTCCCTGCACCCCCACATGCAGCCAGCTGGGTGACCTTGGACTAGTCACTGTCCTGATAGTGCTGTTCTCACAGAGCAGTCCTGTCTGTTATATCTCAGCCCCACCTACCTCACAGGGTGTCTGTTGTGGGAAAAGTAATGGAAGGCAATTGTAAGCCACGTTGAGATTCTTTTGGGTAGTGAAAAGCAGGGTATAAGAAACAACTCTTCTTCATCATCCAGTGAGCTTCATGGCAGAGTGTAGAGTCCTGAACATAATTCCTGGTCTAGGATACTAATCACTGTAACTTGCAGGCTCAGCTAAATCAATTAATGCTGGCAGGCCACTTCTAATGCTGGAGCTGTGATGTGTTCATCATTTAGGGCCAGTGCACACATTGAGCTCGTCACTAGGATTCTCCAGAGATCCTGCTCCAATGGTCATATTTAGCCAAATTTCAGAAGGAGATGTCTGTGTACACAAGGATGTTGTCTAGCAGCAGGATAGGAAAGATATTTTTGTGAGTGTTGAAGGCAACACTATGCGGCATTTAAAATGTGGCCATCCCATCAGCTGTCTGCCCACACTAGAGTTATTCTGGTTCCTGCTTCTTGTTTTGGAAGCCAAAGTACAGGGGAAACAACTGACTTGTTCCAAGACATACAACCCAACTCTTTCAGAGCCAGGGTGGAATTCCAGACTTTTGTTTCTGCCATTGGCTTAACAGTTCTCTATCTACCCCATCAGAATTCAACAGGGCAATGAGTCCAAAAGATTTTAATATCAAGTAGCTTTGCCTATATATGAAAGACACCTTTTAAAAGCTAGAGGCAAAATTGAAGAGCTCAGATACACATTCATGATATCTGATTTGGGAGTTTTAAAAGCATTTTTCTTATCCTTCAGGTGCAACTTCTGCCATGAGCCAGAATCCAGATGTGACACTTTGTTTGTTTGTTTGTTTAACTTGCATGCTGCTGCTCCTAGCCAGCTAGCTCATGGTGGCACACAACATTTAATAAAATACAACTCAACAATTGTAAAACACTCAAAAAACCCCTCCTACCCATCCACCCCTCAAACCTGCCTGGTTCAAGCCCACCATCAGCTGCCATACATCGGGGGAAAGGTGTAAAATGGAATGCCAGAGGAGGTGCCAATCTTCCTCTACCTGGCCTCAAGCAGGTGATGGAATGTACAAAGCAGGACTGTGGAAAGAATGGATTAGAGGAAACATGGCAAACTTTTCTCTAACTCCATTCAGAGATGTAAAGGAATGTGTCTCATGTTTGCATTGTAAAGTGGCAGCCCCAACACAATCTTTGACATTAATCAGAAGGCTTTTTCCAGTGCTCTTCAGAAAATATCATCTGACAGATATGGTGTATTTGCCTCAACAAAACCTCAGGAAAAGCTACTTGTTGACAGTCAGCCAGAAAACTTGCCTTTCCCCTAAGGGGATGCCACCTAATGGGATGCTTGGTTTCAGTTAAGTAGCATGAACATATTTTCACTTTGGAGATCTGATCAGGTCCCCTGTCAAGAAAGATTGGCTTGAACATTGTCAGCAATACTGAGATATAACATAAGGAGAGAATAAACCTTGCCTGCAAAATGGAGCTCTTCTACGGTTGAGGCTGGCGCGCCAAGGAAGATCTGTACAGCCCCCCTTCCAGGATAGAGCAATGTGTATGGTGGCTGCAGGTTCCATCTGCCCCCCTCTTCCCACCTCACTCTATGAAATTTCTAGTGGGGGGAATGGATAGTGTTTTGAATTGTTTTTTCCACCGTATCTCTCTTGGTTTGTGATTATGGATCTATGTGCTTTTATGTCTGGGGTCTTAATGGGAGTTTTATTGGGGATTTTATTCAGACTGTTGTAACCTGCCATGAGCCACTTGGGAGTGGCGGGTAATAAAGTGAAATAATAACAATAGCAATAATAAAAAACCAATCACTGCCCAGCTTTGACAGAGTTGTCCCTAAGCAAAGTAACATGAGTTTGAAGGGAAAAAACAATTGGAAAGTTTACTTGGCAGGAGTGTTGAAAATACTGGACTGCAAAAGAATACTAAGAAGAAGAAGAGTTGGTTCTTATATGCCGATTTACTCTTCCAGAAGGAGGCTCAAAGCGGCTTACATTCGCCTTCCCTTTCCTCTCCCCACAACAGACACCTTGTGGGGTGGGTGAGGCTGAGAGAGCCCTGATATCACTGCTCAGTCAGAACAGCTTTATCAGTGCTGTGGCAAACCAAAGGTCACCCAGCTGTCTGCATGTGGGGGTGTACAGAATCGAACCCGGCTCGCCGGATTAGAAATCCATACTCCTAACCACTACACCAAGCTGGCTCTCTAGGTTACAGGTACAAAAGGTAGTTGCTTGTGAACACTCCAGGGAGTCTCTGGTTGCCACCCACCTTGCCACTGCAAGCAGGGGTATAGATAGCAGGGCTCGGGGATCTTAACTGGAAGATGGACTATAATTGTGTTTAGGATTAAATGTATTCTCCCTTTCTTAGCCAATTCACCTCATGCAAATAACAAATTCTAGCTCAGTTCATGTTATATAAATGAGACTGGTTTGTTCTCCCTCTCACATTCAATTCCTTCCTCCACTCAAACAGGATCAGCTAATTAGTCACTTGTACATTACTGCTAAAACAGAATTTGCCATTCCATCTGAATCACAATCCATGCTTTATTCTGTATCCTCCAAATCAGGATTCCAAACCCAAATTAAACCCTGGTTTGTAATCCTGATCTGGAGGGCAGAAAACAAACCATAGTTTGTTGAACAATTGAAACGAGAAGTTCTGATTTCCTATTAAGTGGGAACCATGCCTCTGTATTCTTCACTGTTACGAACTCTGGCTCATGGTTGCCTCTAATGTCCACAATTGCTTTGCCACTCATGGGCCATATGCTGCTCATTCAAATGCGATGATTATTTTGCACATTTTGGCAGGCAGACCCCCTTTTGCTCCAGTATTATATAGACTGAGGTGAATATGATTCTGTCATCTTTAAAATAAGATCATATTTATTATTAGAGAAAATGTGGGTACAGGAATGCGTTGTTTCTTTCAATACACCTAAAATTGCACCTTTAGCTTCACTGGTCTTTTAATATTTCCAAAGCATTTGTAAACTATGTCTGCACTATTACTTTCATATTGAAAGTCATAGTACTTGGATTACTTACTTGGATTACATACTTAGATTACTACTATTCTTTGATTACTGAAACTTATTTTGGTGCTCCACCTGCATCTCCATTGAGGAGGCCAGGAAATGAGGAGAGCCTGAAGGTATCCTGAATCTTCACATGGCTCACCGATCAAAATAAATAAAAGATCTGTCAGTTTCTCCAGTACACAGTAACTGCCTTTTATGGATAATAGTGTATGTTGATTTATGTGAGGATGTGCTCCTTCAATGGCTTTTACTATATCATCATAAAACCACAGTCTTGGAGAGTACATTAAGCTGCACCGTTCTGTTTGTTCGGCACTTGGGCTGGTAGCAGTCTCCTCTGGCTGCTTTGCATTGGTAGTGAAAAATGGGGCGGGGGGGGGGAGGAAGTTATTTTAAAGCACCCATCAGAGCTGAAGAAATCTGACCCTCATTTGTGAATGTGGCATCCAGAGAAAAGTGAGGCAGGACTGATGAATAGACTGGAAACTAGTGAAAGACTGGTTTCAGTCCGGGGAGGGGGGGGTCCCTCTTCTTCTTTCATTGAATGTCTCAGAATGTCAGTGTCACCGACAACAAAATGCATCCTTATGAATGCTTAAATTGGAAAACGGGTTATGAGAACTTGACTGCAATTTCCCTAGAGGATCCAAGGGTTTTGAGCTTCCAAACATGTGTCCTGATGGAATCATGCACACTTATGCAAAGATCATAAATGGCAATGTACTCATTTCCCCAATGCTGGGAGAAGTCATGTGACTCATCCAGTATTTGCAACGCAGAGGGTCTGAAAGGACAATAAGCAGATTCCTGAAAAATTAAGCAAACTTGAAGAAAGGCATTCATATTCATTTTGAATGCATTTTTCAGGTCACTTGTTTGACTCCAAAAAGTTTTTTTGTCTTTATTTTGCAAATGCCTCATGAAGAAGAGGGCAAATATTGTTAATGTGACTTTGCCACACATTGTCAAGTGCTTGTAAACTCTATTTATAGCTACAGTTAAAGATTCAGATATGCAAGTGCTCCATTAAAAGACCACATTAATGAGCCCTCCGAGAAAATATCTCCCAAAGCCTTTTGAGCTCATAACCGCCTGGTTGCGCAGGGCTTCTTGCTTGTTAACATTCATAAAATATAAATACTGTGTACTAAACACCAGCACTTTGTAGGCCCTGGTGACTTATGGGGCTGTCAATGGGTTATGTTGTGCCATTTGAGAACGTACCGCTTGCCATGAACTGCCAAGTGTCATTCATTTCGGCTCACACAAGTAACCTGTTCCTGTTTGGAGAGCCTTCATTTTTATTTGGAACCCTGGTGCTTTTGCTTTCAGTGACTCACTAGGATAATGTCTATAAGGATAATCTCCCAGATAACAGCCAAGCCTGTAAGTCTGGAGTTACAGAGCAGAGCTTAGGTCTAGCTGCAGCTCAGGATTGTGAGTACTGACCTTATACTCTATAATAAACAAGTAAACCTTTGGCAGGATACAGAGCAATGAAGGAAGCTTTCCTCCTTTGACATAAAGGATCCTTCACTATCATTGCTGGCAGAAGTGAAGGTGAGGGAAGCAGCAATAAAATGAAAAACTGGCTTATTCTTTTTTCTTTCCCTACTGCTCTTTTCTGATTTTGTTATTGAGATTGCTTGGGAGAAGGTATTTAATGTATAACACATAAAAAGTTAAAAGGTAACCAGAATTGTCTTCTGATTGCTCTGATATCAGGTAAGTTTTTCTAAATGCAGGTTTTAGGCACAGTGGCCTTCAGGATCTTTTCATCCTCTGAGTACTGGGATCCTACAACTCTCCACTGATGGGGGGAATCTTCACAGCCTCCAGAGACTATGAACGTTTATCCAAACATGCTGTTATTCTGAGGAGTCCCTGATGCTCAGGTTTCGCAAGACAACTGAACCAGCCTTCAAAGTTCATCAATATGCCAATGACACCCAGCTGTATTTCCTGATCACTCCCCCAAGAAACATTTGCCAGATGTTTGGAAGCAGTAATGACTTGGCTCAAACAAAGTTTCCTGAAACTCACCCTCCACAAGATGGTCCTGTGGATAGGCAGGAAGGGTCTGGGCAAGGAAGCATGATTGCCCTGCCTCGATGGGGCACAACTGACATTTGCACAATCTGCTAGGAATTTGGGTGTGATATTTGATGCCTGCCTTTCAATGGAGGCACAGGTCACAAAGGTAGTTCCCGGCCCCAGGGAAGCGCACCTAGCCTCAACCATGGCAAGGGCCTTTTCGTTCCTGGTCCCTGCTTGGTGGAACGAGCTCCCAGGTGAATCATAGAATCATAAAACCATAGAGTTAGAAGGGGCCATACAGGCCATCTAGTCCAACCCAATGCAGGATCAGCCCTAAGCATCCTAAAGCATCCAAGAAAAGTGTGTATCCAACCTTTGCTTGAAGACTGCCAGTGAGGGGGAGCTCACCACCTCCTTAGGCAGCCTATTCCACTGCTGAACTACTCTGACTGTGAAATTTTCCCCCCTGATATCTAGCCTATATCGTTGTACTTGTAGTTTAAACCCATTACTGCATGTCCTCTCCTCTGCAGCCAACGGAAACAGCATCCTGCCCTCCTCTAAGTGACGACCTTTCAAATACTTAAAGAGGGCTATCATGTCCCCTCTCAACCTCCTTTTCTCCAGGCTGAACATTCCCAAGTCCCTCAACCTATCTTCATAGGGCTTGGTCCCTTGGCCCCAGATCATCTTCGTCGCTCTCCTCTGTACCTTTTCAATTTTATCTACGTCCTTCTTGAAGTGAGGCCTCCAGAACTGCACACAGTACTCCAGGTGTGGTCTGATCAGTGCCGTATACAATGGGACTATGATATCTTGTGATTTTGATGTGATACCCCTGTTGATACAGCCCAAAATGGCATTCACCTTTTTTATCGCTGCATCACACTGCCTGCTCATGTTTAGTTTACAATCCACAAGTACCCCAAGGTCTCGTTCACACACAGTGTTACCTAGAAGCATGTCCCCCATCCAGTAGACATGCTTCAAAGAAGTCTAGACTCTCTCTGGTCTACCAGATGAGGATCACCCTTGGTTTCTGAGTTAAATAATGCATTTTTTTAAAGCGGTAGGTGTTTTTGCAAGAGACTTGAAAATAGCCTGAATTATCACCCGCAAGTATCCAGTGATGTCACAATCCTTCTTGCTTGCCTATTGACAGTTGAGCTTCTTTACTGCAAAAACTGCTGCATTCCCCACCATGTAGTGTGTAAGATGACATTCCTTGCCTTCCCTAGTCTAGATTGTTTACAGTAGCGATCCCCAACCTGTGGGCCACGGACCACATGTGGTCCTTCGACTAATTGGAGGTGGGCCCCGAAGGACGCCTTCTCTCCCCCTCCCCCAGCCCTTTACAACACACTTCATTGTTGTGGCGTGTCTGTATCTTATTTTGAAGGGATGTTTAAACATTACCATAGCGATCAGAGAGTGCTAGGTCAGTGGTTGAGAGTAGAGTAGATGAGTAAACTACCCCCCACCGGGCCTCTGTAAAAGGCGTTGAGTGGTCCCCGGTGAGTGGTCTCTGGCGTTGAGTGGTCCCCGGTGATAAAAAGGTTGGGGACCACTGGTTTACTGGACGTTGGTCCTAAGGACAGTTAGAGGAACACTGATTCACTTCAAGGAGGGAAGTTTGTCAGATTTTCAGGTAGGTGAATACCTTTTCAGTGCATTAAAACTAGCCCACTATCCCATCACCTACGTCCAGCAAGTAGGATAAAAGACATGTTATTATTTTAAAGGCTTCAATTATCTAGACAAGGGAGATGGTTTCTTTCTCCTCTGAGGAGAGGAATAAAAGCACAAAGATTTAAAGGGAAAGAAAATGACTGACTTGTGGGCGTGAATGGGGAATGCTCTGTCATATAGCCTTCATCCTGTCATCAGGCATCATTGCTATTAAATTGTAAATGTCATTACTTTTTTAAAATGAAAAGATAGATCAAAATCCACAAGTCTCATGTTTCTCTAATGTCATTACATAATTCTTTGTATTCAGTCTCAAGTAAGAAACAAAGGGGGGGGGGCACCCATATCACAAATTGTCCTTAACTTCTCTAGTGACAAGTCTAGTAACAGGGTTTGTCTTTTTAACAATGTGACTGTTTCTAATTTTTTTCTTATCTGTGCATGCATGCATGCATGCGTATGTGTGTTTGTGTGTGTGTGTGTGTGTGGAGAGAGAGAGAGAGAGAGAGAGAGGAAGGTTTCTCTGCTTCTCTGTACTACTCCTGTACAAAGTTTTATGGATTAAACCACTGCTAGAATTACAATACTTATGAAACATTTTTTTTTTTGCGATCCACAATAATTACATCACTGTAAGAACATCACTGTAAGGAGTCTCTTTGGCGCAGAGTGGTAAGGCAGCAGACATGCAGTCTGAAAGCTCTGCCCATGAGGCTGGGAATTCAATCCTAGCAGCCGGCTCAAGGTTGACTCAGCCTTCCATCCTTCCGAGTTTGGTAAAATGAGTACCCAGCTTGCTGGGGGGTAAACGGTAATGACTGGGGAAGGCACTGGCAAACCACCCCATATTGAGTCTGCCATGAAAACGCTGGAGGGTGTCACCCAAAGGGTCAGACATGACTTAGTGCTTGCACAGGGGATACCTTTACCTTTACCTAAGAACATCATAGGCCCAAAGGCTGAAAACCTAGATCCATCTGCTCTCCTAGGAACAAGGGGCACATACTAGAATTCTGGGATGGGAACCAAATTCAGTTCTTGATTAACTAACTGGTTTGATTTGGATAGCAACAGGGAATCTCAGGTTCAAATTTCCTGTCTTCCATGAAGTTGATTAGACAATCTGGGGCCAAGCACTTTATCTCAATGGGAGAGACTACAGGGATTTTCATAAAAGGATAAAATGGTGAATGGAAGAACTACATAGTTTTCTCTGAGGTCCTTGGAGAAAAGGTGGGATATCAGTATTAAATAAGTAACTTATGCCCAAGCCATCTGCTCAAGCCTTGAAGAACAGTGTTCTTTTGGCACAATTTTTGGATTGGTCTAAGATACCAGGTTCTGAATTCACAGTTTTAATGTTATTTCTTGCCTCTGACTTTTATTCAGCTCTTTGTTTTACACTGCTACTTAGCCTCTTTCCTTGTGGTCCTCTTCCTGCTCCTTTCCTTGTTCCCATTCCAGTCTTGGCTCTGCTGCCTGCTGGCTTCTTGGCATGGTTTGGCTATCTGACCTTGGCCTGAGTTCTGACCTTCTAGTATTTGGGCTGGCTCAGATTACATCACTCAGGTCCTGGACTGACTCATTAGCTTTGACTCCAATCTCCTTCCCTGCAGCCATGCAGAACATTTTGACCCCTGGCTTTTGATTCCATTTCTGGCCTCTCCAATTTTGCCTTGCTCTGGGCGGGCGCTTTGCTCCTGTACATCTCAACTGTCTGTAACAGAGCTGCTGCTGCTGCTTCAAAAGGAAAGGAGGATAATGCCCAGGCTCTTACGTGTATGGAGACACAATCACTTCATTTATCATGTAGAGACTCTTCAGAAAGAAGCCTGGAAGAAAGGCGAACACCTTGGTGGAGCTGTTTCCAAATCCCAGTGGCAACCCGAAAGAACTTTAATGAAAATGAAATGTGCCCATCCATAAGACATTCTGCTTTCTGAGCACCAGTGATACAACCTATCTTTAACACTTTGCTCTATTATATAATTGTGAAAAGCCCTCCTGGGTGGAGACTGTCCGGGCCCTGGCCCAGACCCACTGGCACCTGCCCCCAACCAGCCCAATCAGGCTGTGTCTCCTGCCCCTAACTGTCACATCCAGCAACTTTGCCTCAGACCACTGACGGAGCTGGCAGGTGGCTGATGAGTGCGCTCCCCCGTCTTCAGGCCTGCTGTGAAGGAAGCCTCTGACAGCCCCTGACTGAGGCGAGGAAGGCATTTCCTAGAGCAATGCAGGAGAGTCTTTAGGGAGACTTGTGCTTTCTTTTGAGCGGGGGGGGGGGGGAAGCTTTCCCCTTCTGCCAAACAGTTGGCTGACAGGGAGGCCACAGAAAAGCCCCTTCTCACTTAAAATACTGCTCTGTCCTGGCTCGCTGCTGGAGGAAAGAGGCAGCCAAGCAACTCTATGCAGATTTTAGGCCTACTACACAGGGTTGTTGTGCAGATGAAACTTGATCCTGTTTTTTTGCTTTGTCTTTCATCTGCACAACAACACTGTGCAGTAGGCCTAAAGTGTTTCAACTCCACAACAACCATTGTGGGAGGCCTTAAATGTTTCTTTTGCCTTCTTCCTTAGGGGGGCTTCCAGCTGTCCAAGGAGAGCATTGTCAGTGGGAAAAATGGACCACCCAATCTGGGGCTGCAGCCCAGGTTTATAACACACATGCATCGTGCGGGCAATTGTAGGCAGAATTATACTGTTCTGAGTACACTGAAGTTAATTGACTTAGAAAGTGTAAACCTGTTCAAGATTGTACTGGGTGGCTGCTTTTTAAAGGCAAACCCACAAGCACACCACATCAGGAGTCTCATCATGGAACTTCCGCATCACATGTAGCCTGGTCATCCACCCACTCTCAATAAGTTCTATTGTCACTGCTTCCAACTCACTTGGTAGTTTGTGTGGCACTGGCTCCAAGAAGAAAAGAGCTGTTTGTTTGTACCCTGCTTTTTACTACCCAAAGGAGTCTCAAAATGCTTTACAATCTCCTACCCATCTTCTCCCCACAGCAGACATCATGTGAGGTAGGTGATGAGGGAGCTCTGAGAGAACTGTGAATGGCCCAAGGTCACCCAGCTGACTGCATGTGGAGAAGTGGGGAATCAAGCCTGGTTCTCCAGATTAGAGGCTGCTGATTTTAACCACTGCATCACAGTGGATAAACTACAAGCTTAATGTTGCATCAACAAAGTTCCTGTGATCAACCAGTAAATTTCAGACTATGCCACGCCTATGAAACGTGATCTTCAGAGTCATACTCAAGTTAGAAATGCATTTATTCACCAAAGCATTAAATCTGACTAATTCAGAAAATTGGTAGGACAAAAGTACAGTGCAAAAAATTTGAGGCATTTTCAATGGGGACACTCTCACAGGCTACAAAAGGAGAAAGATGAGCTTAAAATATTAGATTATCATACATGGGGAAATTCCTTTAAAAATGCTTCAAGCACTAGTTTCCATACATGCAACAGACTTCCTTCAAACAGGCAGAAAACTGCACAAAATAAAAGCTGGCAACATTCATTTCCCTTTTTTATTCTTAGGGATGTCAACATTTCATTTCCTTAAATTGCTCCAAGTGCTCAGTCAAGAGTTTCACTGTCCTCCCTAGTGGGGTGCCCATGATGGCATTTAAGACAAACAATTACTGACAGCAGGCTGATGATTTCTCCATGAGACAAAAGTTAGGAGTTATTGACTTCAACAGGAGAATTGCTTCCTATTGGTTTTATCATGGAAGGCTTTATAACTTTCAGGCAGGTGGATTGGATTACACACTGAAAAGCTAATCAGCATTTTTTGCTGCATAGGCAACTTTCCCCTTGCAGCTCTACCACTACCCACACTGTCTCCAGACAAGGGACAAGAGGGTCCCACATACCTGATGTCATTTTTTCGACCTATTATGTACAGCCGCTGAAGCGGCGGTTGGCGGTCGCATGGAAAACGTGGAGGATGAAGAAGCGAAGCAAACTGCAAACGCACAGGACGAACGCAACGGCGGCAAAACCCAGAGTGGCTGCCGGCTGCGGCCGATGAGGCGGCAATGCGGAGCAAACAGGAAGGGAGATGAGCACGGTGTTGACCGAGGCTGGGCCGCCAAGTAGGGTGACCACGGCATGCGCAGGCACAGGCCCTGCTGGTGGAACCGAAGGGTGCGGAAGGGGAGAGAGCAAGCACACCCAGAAGCCCTGTACACCACGGACCTCCCCGATTATGCACGCAGCCACTCCGGAGCTGCTTCTGGTTGCGCCCTGGTCGCCCGGGAAGCTCCACTTTCTTCCGCATCTCCCTAACGCAGCTTGTTCAGCGGCACACATCGACTCTGCGCCCGGCTGCCGCCTGTGGCGTGCATTATTGGTGATTTTAGCCGCCATCATTCCACCTCGAATGTGGACCTTCCCCTCTGGGCATAATAGGCCTTCAAGCTGAACGTGCATCTGCCTTATCCATCAAAAAACAGTTCTAAGAAGTGAGGAGATTGTCAGCAGTAATTTGAGTTGCTCAAGACTGAATGTATGAAATCATCACCAACTGTCAGAGTTCTAGAGAGAATTGTGGAGCCAAGAAACTCTGGAGCAGGCACACACACACAACTCTGAAAACCACATGCACTGCAGAGCAACACCTATACTGCTAATAGGGTTGCTCTTGGGGAAATGGGTTGTTGATTGCAGGCAAATGTATATACCCTTTTATTCAATCAATCCAAAGTCAGACGTCTGAGAGAAAGATTAACCGAGGAATATTAAACTTCTTGGGCAAGCTAAAGCAGGTGAATTTAGGTATAAAAGCAGTAGACTGTGTAGGTTGAATCATGTCTGCAGATGAATCCATATAAAAAAGTTTAAGAGTGAGTTAAACTGAGGCAAGGATGGATGCAAGAGGAGGGCTGAATCATCCCTCTGCTGGTATTTCTTTCCTGTGCTGCTGATTTTTAGCAGCTTTTCTTTTGTGTGGGATTCTAGGGTGTAAACTGCATGGAGCTTTTATTTCAACCCCAGATCGATTCAGTCTCTGCCCTTTACACACAATGCGATTTCTGTTTGGATTTTGGGCCATTTACATTTTCCTTCTGCAGCAAGAAAGATTGATCCGGAGTGACCCTACCTTTATTGTGCGATATCTTAGAGTGCTTTTAATCCTCAATATCCAGATTGGAAAAGAAAGTTCCGTGGTAGAGAACCTCTGATAGGCTACACCTGGTCATGTGACACGCTTGTCTTAAAGGAGAAGCCCCTAATTTCTCTCAACTTCTGTCGGTCCTGGATTTTTCCTCCCTTCTCTGCCTTTTTCGATCCTCTCCCCCACCCCTCCAAGAAAAGAAAGAGGCTCCCTGCCTGGCTCCTCTCCCCACCCCTTCAAGAAAAGAAAGAAAGAGGCTTGGCTCCCCCCCCCCTTCTGAACTACCTTAACCACGTGCAGAAAACTATCCTGTTTCAATGCGGGGGGGGGGAAGAGGAAGACCCGAGTTCAAAGCGATCTGAATTCAACAGGATTGACAATGGAATAAAGCAAGTAAGTGCAGACTCTGCCTAGGACTAGAAGTAAGCCCAATGGAATAAAGGTAAAGGTAAAGGTATCCCCTGTGCAAGCACCAGGTCATGTCTGACCCTGGGGTGATGCCCTCTAGCGTTTTCATGGCAGACTCAATACGGGGTGGTTTGCCAGTGCCTTCCCCAGTCATTACCGTTTACCCCCTAGCAAGCTGGGTACTCATTTTACCGACCTCGGAAGGATGGAAGGCTGAGTCAACCTTGAGCTGGCTGCTGGGATTGAACTCCCAGCCTCATGGGCAAAGCTTTCAGATGGCTGCCTTACCACTCTGCGCCACAAGAGGCTCTTCCAATGGAATAAAGAGGCTTAAAAATAGCCTTTTAGATGGAAAAGTGTGAACAAGGGAAGGGTTCAACTCTCCCTTCTGGCTCATATATGAAGATCCTTAAATTTCTCCTCCTTAAGAACTGTCAGGATCTGGACTATGTTCTGCTACCACTATGCTTAATCTTCAAAGAAAAGAAATGTATACTCCAGAGGTAAACAATCAAGTCTCAACCCATGAAAAAGACAATCTATGGTAACACATTTTTAAAAGTTATTGGGATTCTTGATACATTGTAAGAAGAGTCTCAGCCCAATTACTGAATGAATGCCCTGAAGGAGAAGGAGAAGGAGAAGGAGAAGGAGAAGGAGAAGGAGAAGGAGAAGGAGAAGGAGAAGGAGAAGGAGAAGGAGAAGGAGAGGGAGAGGGAGAGGGAGAAGGAGAAGGGAGAAGGAGAAGGAGGAGAGTTGGTTCTTATATGCCGCTTTTCTCTACCCAAAGGAGTCTCAAAGTGGCTTACAATCTCCTGTAGCTTCAAATGAGTAGCCGTGTTGGTCTGAAGTAGCACAATAAAATCCGAGTCCAGTAGCACCTTTAAGACCAACAACGGTTTATTCAAGGCGTGAGCTTTTGAGTGCAAGCACCCTTCGTCAGACTGATAAAGGGTGCTTGCACTCAAAAGCTCACACCTTGAATAAATCTTTGTTGGTCTTAAAGGTGCTATTGATCTCCTGTAGCATAAGCTACAGACTTGCTAGTTCCAGAGGTTGAACTGTCCCCTGGTCAGTCATCTGTTAACAGAGGATGTGACTAAGTGCTTGTGGAAAAGACAGCAACATCAGCTGGGGAACATCAGCTGACTCATGCTCAGCATATTTAAAAAGCCTCTTCTCAAATATGGTCAGTCAAGAGCGAGCACATACTTTTTAAACTACTATCCAAACATTTGAAAGGTGACCCTATGCATTTTGAACAGAAAAAGACCTGCTCCTTAACTAGCACATGTGGCTTTTATAACAGCAGAGACCTCCTCTCTGCTTAGACGACAGCTTCTTACAACATACTTATCTGTATGCACACACAGATAGATGCCCAGACACACATCCCTCCCCCCCCCCCACACACACAAGGGACCTTGATCGAAACAACCTTTGACTGTTTATAACAATTGCATCATTGTCTGGTGGATTAGTGGAGTTTGTTTCAAGTGCTTCACTGCCAAATGAGAGCTGATGAAATTTTTACTGGGCACTCCTAACATGGACGCAGAGCACATGATGTTATTGCATTGTGATCACTAAACAGCTCTCAGCATGGATGTCAAGTGACTTTCAGGTTGTGGTGGGGGAGAGGAAGGAAAATGTCATCTGGGTATAACAAACTTCGTGGCAGGGGACAAAAGCCTACATGGGGATGAAATACAGATTAAATTACAGAAGAAACAGTGTGCTGTATTCAGAGGACTCCTTACAGTACTTCTCTCTCTCTTTAAAACGAAGGATTTGTGTCTTTGGGATACATATTCTTTGTTCTGTATACTGATAAACCCCACCTTTCTCCTGACACATTAAGGATCAAAGGCAAGTAGCAACAAATGCTACGGAGAATTGGCATGTATTAGAATCATGTGAGAGGGGATGCAATATGGTTTTCAGATTAACTCAAGCTCTGGCTACTATTTGTGGGGTGGGGAGTAGGCTGCATGGTCCTATATCTGTAGATTTTGTGGGGAAGTGAATGACATTTAGTAAAACAAATCTGAATGGCTTGTAGTTGGGGCTGTGAAGTGTTCACTCTCCTGTCTTAAAGCAAGGAGAAAAATCTTGGCCAGGGACACTTGACCTCTTTTAATAATGACCTTTCATACATATTTATGTATAAGGCTTTGCTTTATAATGGCCACTTGAAATGGAACTATGTGAAGTGTGGCAAAGATATGCCTAGGACCAAATATTTAAAAAGATTGTTGGAATTTCCTGCATACCAGCCTCAAAAACCTCCCACAGAGAGGAGTGGTGAAGGGTATTTATGCATTGCTTTGCTTAAGTATTTCTGAGTCTGACTTTTTTATATGGTGTAAGTATAACCAAGATTTTATTAGGAATCTAAAACCCTATGTCTGCTAAACTATTTCAAAAAAGTTCCACAGCAGGGCACATTGCTTTGTAAGCCCCTTCTAGTTACACTGAAGTTTGTGTCATTCTTTATACACCCAAAGCAAAATCATATGATCCCCATTTCCTAAGTAACATAATTACTGTATTGGTTCTTAAGAGGGGAAACACTACTTTTATTGTTAATTAATGCTGCCAAATCTGGTTATGCAAATCTGGATATGGGAAGTCTAGTTTAAGTGTGGGCAAAAGGGAAACACTGGCTAAAAATAAGTGTAGTATCCACATATTTGTCTACCAGTTTAAATAGCACTTACGTAAACCTCACTCCTAACTATTGCAAGGGATGTGACCCTATGGTCACTTTTAGTCCAAGGCAAAGGGGGAGGGTAGAAGGCAACAGAACTACAGAAAGTATTTTGCAAAAGTGGCTGGGTGCGTATGCCAGCCAGTGTGTGTGTGTGTGGGGGGGTGTTACTTAATATTACTTAGGAAGAGGAGAAGAAATCACATGGGCAAATCTATGTATCCTTGCTGGTTCTGTCTCCAAAAGAGCTTGATGAAAAAAACTGAGAGGAATATTTGGATTCATTGCAAAAGCTTAGCTATTTGAGGAGCTTCTATTTGAGGAGCTACCAGCAAGTTCTTGCACCATGTTCTACCTGACCCTCAGTCAAGGAGAATTCATCAGAGGAGGAGATAGGGTGTTTTCTTGATACCTTCATTTTTTAGCCAGTTGTCTAAAGAAATGCAAACCTGCTACATCTGCCGCACCACACTGTTAATTAGTTTTCTATTTATTTAGCCGATCTAGAAGTGGGAAGCCGTCTATTGCCAGTGAATTGTTTGACTTCTATGCTAAGTAGGCTGCATTCCAATCCTCTGATGTTGAAACTAGCAGGAGTCCAACTTTTATCTCATTGCCATGTCAAATTAGCACCCAGCAGATTTTGGATACAAAAGCTCCCCCCCCCCACACACACACACACATCTTTTTGAGTCTGCAAAAGACTTACATGTTCTTATAAGTCAATATAAACAGGCATTTGGGAGGAATTTGCTCTTCCTATCTCCCTGTAGTCTCTTTTCTCCTTCAGTTGATAGGCTAGTTTAGAATGAGAAAACATAAGACACCAACAGTCTGTAGTTTACAGAGAACTGGGGCTAAGGTTTTAAAACAGGTAATGTGTGTTTTATTTTTAAAAAAAACTTTGCAAAAAAAGAGGGGGAGAGAGAAGTTTAATTGTGATGGAATAAAGTAAATGTTAGACACTCCCAAAGAACAGCAGAATATCTAGAATTCTAGGCAGTTTACAAAACAGATGGAATGTAGTGGTGCAGAGTTGGAGAAGCCCTTGTTCTAATCCTGCTCCTTCCTCATGCCACTGTCTTTTAACCTCAGCCTCCACTCCATTCCCCTTGCATTACAATATTAATAACATACTTTATAGGCTTATTGTGAGGATCAATGAAATTATGTACACATTATGGATTCTCCAAAAAGGTTATATTTATTTTATTGCAGAGCCAGTGTTACTCCAAAACACAGCTAAATGTGCTACTGTTTGTTGTTTTGTATTTATTTTAAAATTAATATTAAAATCTTTAATTTAAGATTTATATCTCATAATTCATGTTTCATGTGTGTTGTAGAAACATAGGATAGAAATTGAATAAATTATGAATGAATGGTTACAGGGACAACACTTGAGAAAATCAATTTTGGGAGAAGCTGTTATTATAGGAGCTTGGCTATGCTGTACTCATGATTAGACAGGCAGGCAGACAGACAGATAGATAGCATGGAGGCAAATAAAATATCAAGCCACACTTTTAACAATGACTGGAAACTCACAGACTGAAAAGGGGGGAAGTATTTATTCTCAACACAGAACAGCCACTTTGAGCTGCAGATTTAAGTGATGAGACACCTCCATACTTCACATTTCTATAGAAACCTTGGGTCGAATATATCTCACACTTAAATGTAAGCGATGTGGAAGTGCCCTAGTTATGCTTCCAGTTTTGATGGACATTTAAAAATGTATAGTTTCCAAATTTTTCTAGCAATCACCTTGGACCAGAGCAAATTTAACCTTTTGAGTGAATCTGGAAATTGGCATTGATCATCCAACTCATCTCTGCCACCCTTGCTTGGATCAGGGAGGACATGGCTCTTTTCCATGCAAGGATGATCCTGCTAAGACACAAGTGGACCCTGCACAGAGCTCTCTCCAGGTGTGCCTGCCACAGCCAGCACATTAGGATCTCCCCAAGGTCTAGGAGAGCCACAAGGTGAAGGTGGTTTGCTATCAGAGGAAGGCTGCAGCACCAGGCAACCAACACATGCCTGCCCATCATGTTGGAGACGAGGGTGGCCAAAAAGGAATATATCCTTTGGTCATGTCCACTGTTGGGGAGATCATGTTGGAGGCTGAGATATACAGCAAGCTGGTGTGCCTGGAAGAAGAGACTGGCAAGGTAGGCAGGCTGTGGTCCTGCTGTGCTTGTTAATTTGCTCTTTTTTGCCAATAAGACACACAGCAATGCGTACATGCTGCTATGCCCCCCTGGTCATCTGCAGGAAACACCGGTGTGGTTTGGGGTGTGAGGTTGTTTTTTCTCAAAGGTTTGCTTTGTTTGTTTTTCTCCTGCAGAACATGGATGGGTTTGGCCAGCTGGGATTCTCCCACTGCATTGGAGCTTTGGATGGTTGCCACATCCCAATACAATTCCTGAACAGGAGCATAAGGGAGTATGGCAACAGAAAGAACTTTTGCTCCATGCTCCTGCAAAGGACTGTGGACCACACTGGATGGTTAATAGATGCAGGGGTGGGCTAGAGTGAAAGGAGACACGATGCCTTCATTTTTCAGGAGTCCCACCTGTGCACTGCCATGGATGCTGGAGTCTTTGTCCCTGAAAACCCTATGGAAACGATACAGGGGGTTCATCCTGATCTTGGCTGATGGGGCATACCCTCGGCCCTGATCTTGGCTGATGGGGCATACCCTCTGAGAACATGGCTCATGCCCCCTACAAGTGGCCTCATATTGTATCTTGAGGTATTCCCGGGCACGGAATGTGGTGGAGCATGCCTTTGGAATACTTCAGGAAAGCTGGAGGTGCCTTATCATTAGTCTTCATGCTCACCTGGACAATGTAACACCTGTGGTCACAGCATACATTGTTTTCCACAATAATTGCAAGGAGAAGGGGCACAGCATTACTGTGCACAATGGTACTGGGTGAGGAGGGACCAATAACTGACCAGACAAAAGAGAAGATTTATAGGCAGGGACAGTTGATCAGAGATGCCATTGCCATATTCCTGTATAGGCAGCATCAGGGAAGATGAGAGTCCAACCATATGTCTTATGTAAAATAAATAATAAAGTTTGCATTGCTCATGTTATGTTTGTTCTTCCCTGGTTTTACATAGCTTGTCTGGAGGAGAAGGGAGGGGAGATCACGAGCTGGAAGGGGTGGTGGGGGCTTGATAGCAACAGGGCTGGCAGGCATTGTGGGATTGCTACTGCTATTGGTCCAGCAAATGGGTACGTTTTTTAATATCTCAGAAAAGGTGTTTATATGTTAGTCCAGAAAAACTGCCATTTGCAAGCATGCCACAGCCACACAGAGGAGTCTTCTAGAAGTGGGCAGAAATCAAGGCTCTTCTGGACGTGATCCTGCACTCCAGGAGCCTCTCACATCTCATGGCCCACACCCACACGCACACCAGACAGGCATATGTGGTGAGGAACCTTATGGAGAGGGGCTTCTACAGGACGTGGGAGCAGTGCTGCAGCAAATTTAAGTGGCTGAAGCTCGACTTTCTCAACCGCCTGGAGGCATGGCAGGGTGTCCCCAGGGAGAGTGGGACACCCTTACACAACAAAATGATGCATGGGATGCCCTTCTTGGGAGGACTGGAGACACTTATGTCACATCTGCAGAGACTAGCCTGTCCATAGCAGTGCAGTGGTCACTTCCTGAGTTACCTCAGGCAAGATCCAGTACTACCTCCACTACTTAGGTAGGGTCAGCACAAGGGATGCTTACCACTGGGCATCTCTTAGCATGCTGGGGCTGTGTCCCTCCTGGCCAGAGCCACAAGCTACACCCTCAGAGTTGTTGGTGGGATGTACTCTGGGGAGAAAAGGTAAGTCAGACATCAGAAGCAGTTCAGAGCAAGCAATAAGGAGCACAGTAGGGGCCATTCCGCACAACTTAAATGTAGCAGAAGTCTTATCTTTGGTAAATGCTATAAATTCAACGTTCCGCATGACGTCGCACACAATCTGCAACACTCCTGCAACACTCCCACAAAAAGCGTTTTGTTGTAGCGATTTTTGGGGAATCGGGAAAAGTGGATTCCCCCTGAAAAAACCGTTACACTTCTGCGCACAAGCTGCAACAAACCAGTGAAAGACATGTGCGTTCCCAATGCGGTGGTAGAAAGAAAGTCCCTCCCCTGCTCTTGCCCCGAACGTCTGGAGAAGCGATTGCCATTTTTTTCCTTAGACCTGTGAAAGCAACGAACGATAGAGGCTTCACTGGCTAAAGTCCCTCCACAGAAGCGATTTAAAGTAAAACAAAGCTCCCTAAGTTCCCAAGCACAACACAGTCCCCTGTTTGGCACTGCCCATAATTTCGGCCACAAATTGCACCCGTGGGGGGGGTCTACTTGCGGAGCGTGTAAACGATTAATCACCAGCTCCTACGCCAGCAAAAAGGTCTTTCTGATGCAATGATTGAACGCATATTAATTGCAACGGGTTTGTTTGGTTTTTTAAAAAACAGTTCTTAATGGGAAAGGGGCTTTTCGGGAGCATGAACACAACAGCCCATTGGCTGTTCCATTTGATTGACAGCCAGGGGCGGGAAGAAGCACAGAAAAAAATCGCTTCCTTTGTTGCAATTCCAGCGAGACCGGATACCTGTGGGGAATGAATAAAACGCTACTGGGACTATTCCACTAACAATAAAGGTATACGGAATGATGAAATTCCATATTTAATATAGCATTTCTGCATTCTGTGAACATTTGGCAACATTGATCCATGTGCGGAATGGCCCTAGGTGTTTGGTGAAGCCTTCTCTTCAAACAGAAGCCTTGTCCTTCACAGAGAAACCTCCCTTGTGAGCTTCCAGGATAACCCTTCCCACCCACTCCAATGGCAGATGAATCACCGCCCTGCAAGTCCTCTCTGTGAGGAGACATTTCCTGGGATTCAGGGAGTGCTGCCTCGGGAGCATGATGTGCTGTGAATTAAAGGCAGGGGATTGTTGCCAGCATCCAAGAAAAGTTCCCAGAGTTGCTAGCTGGACGCATAGGGTTTGGGAGGGGTAGGGAACATGAGAGGGAAAGCCTCCAGCGATCCAACATGTGGCTGGAGATGGAAGAGCTCCAGAAGGCCAAGGGCTTTTCCTTCTGTGTCTCCTCTCAACACAGCAACAAAGCCACATAGGGATGCTGGGCACACATCAAATGGTCCGGCCACTCCAATCCTGACCCTGGGGCTCCTGGCTTAACTGCAGCAAGAGGCATGGAGCACTATTGGCCATGGAGTTCCCCCTGCTGTATGGGGATGAAGTCCAGTGTGACAAACTCAGTTCCTGGGTCCCTCTTCAAGATGCCTTGCCTCCATGGCAGCACTCGGAAAGTGGAGGGACTCTCATCCAAGTTCTCCAGCTGCTGATGATTGCTCTCCTTAGTGGCAGATTCCTCATCTTTAACTTAAGGCTATGAACCATGTGTTTTGGACGGCCAGTGCCATCCCCCTCTCCATAGATGCCCTAAGCTCGCTGAAGTAGGGGCAAGTAACTGGTGCGTTTCAGGAGGCCTTGTTGTGTTTAACACAATGAAAGTACTCCTGCCTGGGGTTCTTTGTCTTTGTGCGGAACTTGAACCCTGTCCTGCTGTGCCCCAGAGCCCTCATCTGGTGAGTCATGTCCTTGAACACCTCCCGGTTCCAATGAGAGGCATTGAGAGCCTCCTGGACCTTCTCATCAGAAAAGATGGCCAGGAGGTCTCACTGTCCTTTCATGTTGGTCCCCTTGCACCAGTGATGGAGGGGATGGGGGAAGCCTGAAAGGTGAAGGGGAAAGAGGTAGCCTGCAAGGTTGATGGAAAGGATGGTGTCTGCGAGCTAGAATCCATCTCAGCTATGAAGCTGCTCACAGAAAATGGCTGGCAAGCTGAGTTTGCAGGCTCTTCTGTCTTCTTCTTACTACTACTACTACTACTATTAATAATAATAATTGGATTTGTATGACCGCCGCTCTTGGAGACCGGCTCGCGGTGGTTCACAATAATTCACTACAAATCAATACGTTAAACCCATTAAAATTCCCCATTAAAACCTCATAACAATGACTCAGTCATAATGATGGCGATTAATAACTATTCACACACAGGCCCACTGGATGAGCAGAAGGGAGCGGATGGATAATTGGGCATGGGTGGAACAATCTGGGGAACCAGGCCAATCTAATAGTGGCCTCCCCCCAGGGAGAGGGGCCCAATCTTAGCCCCGGAGCCACCACCCGGCCTCAGACAAATGCCTGGTGGAATAGCTCCGTTTTGCAGGCCCTGCAGAACTCAGACAGCTCCATCAGGGCCCGCAGCTCTTCAGGAAGCTCATTCCACCAGGTAGGGGCCAGGACTGAAAAGGCCCTGGCCCTTGTCGAGGCCAGGCATGCCACCCAGGGTCCTGGGATCATCAGCAGATTCTTACCCACAGAGGGTAGTGCCCTGTGGGGGGCATAAGGAGGTAGGCGGTCTCTCAAGTATGCAGGACCCAAGCCGCGTATAGCCTTGAAGGTTAATACCAAAATCTTGAACCTGATCTCGAAACAAACTGGCAACCAGTGCAGCTGCTTCAGCAGAGGCTGAACATGAGACCTCCAAGATGATTTAGTGAGGACCCATGCAGCTGCGTTCCGTACTGGCTGTCACTTCCAGGTTAGGGACAGGGGTAGGCCCGCGTAGAGCCACCCAAGGCGATTCTCGACTCCTGATTGGGTAGAGAACCTTGCTGGCCACATTGACTGGACCACAAAGATCATGAGTTTACTTTCTTTGTCCCTGACGATATTTCTCTCTTCCTTGCAGCATGCAGCCTCTTTCATTTCATGTAGTGGTGGAGCTACATATATGCATTACCACAGCCAGTAAAGTAAAAAAAAAATTGCGTATTCTAAGCACGAAAGAAATAGCCCCATAACACAGATGCGTGGTGATGGGCAAGAGTTCTCCCACATAAAATCCCCCTCTCAACCTATTTTCTTTTTAAAAAGTAAACAAATAAATGTAGAATCATAGAATCATAGAGTTGGAAGGGGCCATACAGGCCATCTAGTCCAACCCCCTGCTCTACGCAGGATTAGCCCTAAGCATCCTAAAGCATCCAAGAAAAGTGTGTATCCAACCTTTGCTTGAAGACTGCCAGTGAGGGGGAGCTCAAATGTATATAGATTGTTGCTGCTCCCAACCTAAGTATGTGCCCTTAAATGCTTGAATTTCTATGAATTCTTTTTATTTACTATGGAATGTATTAATATTCGCTGTAATTGTGACACTGTAATTTCAAAAAGGTATTTTCATTTGTCATTTCATATGTGCGTGGATACACGCGTGCGTTGCTTTGCGTACATCACCAGTTAAAAAAAATTCACTGGTCAGGAACCGGGTAGAGGGAGGCAGGGTGAGGGCAGGACAATGCTGCCTAGACTACTGCACATTTCCCCTTTCTTACAGGCAACCCCCTGGTTGCTCACCGATGGGACACACAATTGAGAACGGCAAATAAAGTTTTGGCAGTTTCCCTAATTGTGAGTTAAATCTGGCTAAAGCTCAAGACAGCTCCTGGTCAGCCTCAGGATGCAGACTATGTCATGTGGAGGGGATTCTAAAAGCTGCCAATATCAGGAGGCTCTCTGGGGGCAGATTCCTCATGTGGAAATGGTCTCTGTGTGTGAACACATACACAGATGGAAGAGGCAGATGACATAAAGAATGAGGGGTGGTTTATTGAAATTGCCTGTGGGTTACCTACATAAATAATTCCTTCTAGTGATTAGAAAGCGATTTAGATAAACCAGTGCATTATTATTTTGGTTTAAATTTGCTGTGTTTTCAAAAGGCCTCAGTGGCCTCAGAGAAAACCCAGAGGAAGTGGGAACCTGAATGCTATTCACAACCACAAAATCTATGTTCCTTAAGCCAAAAAGGAAACTTTGTTTATATGAATCCAGGGTGTAAACTGCACGGAGCTTTTATTCCAACCCCAGGTCGATTCAGTCCCTACCCTCTACACAGAATGCGATTTCCGTTTGGATTTGGGGCGATTTAAAATTTCCTTCTGCAGCAAGAAGGATTGATCCGGAGTGACCCTACCTTTATTGTGCGATATCTTGGAGTGCTTTTAACCCTCAATATTTCAAGATTCGGATTAGAGAAACCAGGCTGTTTTGAATCTGGGCTCTCCTCCGTGGCAGAGGCCACAGATGGTCATGTGACAGACATGCCTTAAAGGAGAAGCCCCTAATTTCTCTCAACATCCGTCGGTCCTGGATTTTTTCGCCCTTCTCTGCCTTTTTCGATTGTCTCCCCCCCCCCCTCCAAGAAAAGAAAGAGGCTCCCTGCTTGGCTTCTTCCCCCCTTCAAGAAAAGAAAGAAAGAGGCTTAGCTCCCCCTCTTCTGAACTACCCTAACCACGTGCAGAACACTTTCCTGTTTCAATGGGGAGGGGGGGGAAAGAGGAAGATCCGAGTTCAAAGCGATCTGAATTCAACAGGATTGACAATGGAATTAACAAAGTAAGTGCAGACTCTGCCCAGGATCCCTGATGTTCTGGATAGCAGTTCTTATGACAAACTGAACCTCAAAAGTTGAAAAGGAATATTTAAAACATTTCTCAAATTGTCCATGTCTACCTTCACTCTCATTGGGCAAAGACATATTCAGAAGGCATTCTGCCACTAATACTGATTAACATAACTTTTCATTAAATAAGTGTTACATTTGAAAAGGACTGGCTGGCACTTTAGTAGGTAGCAGAGGAGGAACCAATTTTTTAAATTTTTTAAACTGTAGATTTTTTCAATGATTAGGTGAAACAATCAGTTGAGCTGACTATTTAAGAAAGAATCTATGAACTCAGGTCATAATAATGAAGCACTACAATGCATAACCATATCTTGCAATGATTAAGAATAAATCCATGAATTTCAAAATTTTCAAAGGTATATGATCTGCAGGGTTTTTTCACCGTGTTAGATTATCTGCAGAATGTATGAAACAATTGCATTCGAATTGTACACATACAGTTGTTAATACTTCAAGATATTTCTGTAGATTGTCAATGCAACACTACCATGACAGCCTCCTTTACTTTAGATCATCTGAGGTCCCGTCAATATATGCACAGTCCAGAATTAGGGCCATTCCGCACCCTGAAAATATAGTGAAATGCTTTCCTTATGCAGACACCATATTTTTGGTGTTTTACATGACATTATCAACATCCTGTGCGCCAGAAGCAAACCAGTAGCTACATCCTCCATTTTAAAGCTCTAGTTGGGGAATCACATAAAGTGAATTCCCCAAACTATGTAATGCTAGCCAGAGGAGACCAACCAGCAAGCCACATGCTAGGGAAATATGTGGAGCTGAAGTAGCGCTACCTCCGCCTCCAGTGCCCGCCCTCGCACCCACCTCCCTCTCCCTTCTCCTGGGGACTTTTTTTTTTTTTTGAAGCAAACTGTCTGGAGCACCGAATAGGCATTATATTGTCCAGGCAAAGCAAAAAAAAAAAAAAAAAAATCCCCCCTACCAATTAACACACAAAGCATGCCTCTCTAAAGTTCCCTCACCCCCAAAAAATTGGGAACAAGACTGATTTTTAAAAGCTTCAGTGATCATAATTCCAAAAGGGCTGGCATTAAAAAAAAGCAATATGCATCTATGATTACTTAAGTTTTACTTTTTAAAAAATTGCTGGCATTTTGGTCCCTTTAAACCATGGAGAAAGGTGATTGGCTGCCTGGCTTGATTGGCAGGCGGAGGAAAGTCAAGCGTAAATCACATTGCTCTCTTCCGCAATTTCAAGCATGCATGCAGAGTGCTAAGAAGCACAAGAAGGCGGCAGAGGAAAGCAAGAGAGCCAGAAGGTGAGGAATGGCTGGAGGTGCGTTATTTTTTAGCTTTAAGCCATTTCGCTGGTGTAATGCTATTTTAAAAAATGTACAGAATTGCCCTTAGTGTTTAATGGTTTGATACCTTCGGCATGGTTTGTGAATTAAAGTTACAACACCCTTTCATTCCTACACTTAAAACGATATAAAATTATAACTACATAGATGCAGCTGTAGAGCACCAGCCACAACAATAAGTGCATGCCTTCCACGGAACCAATAGGAGAGCCAGTAGTGTAGTGATGTCAGACTAGGGCTGGAACACTTGCATTCAAATTCCTTCTGAGATATGGGGCTTATTGAGCAACCTTTGATCAGTCATTCTCAGTCTTATCTACTACATAGGCTTATTGAAAGGCTGAAATGGAGGAGAGGAGAACCAAGGACACTTTCCTTTAAAAAAAAATTTTTTTTTATTATATATAAGCATTTACAGAAAGATAGAGGGGGGAAAAAAGAAACAACCAGTTGGCAGAATAATCACTGACATGTAAAAGCACAATCCATTCTTGTCTTAAAAAGTACATTCTCAGTTCCCATCGCTTAAGTTAAAAAGAAAAAGAAACAACCAGCTAGCCAAATAATTATTGATACATGTGAAAGTATAGTTTGCCATCCTCTTATAACGTACATATTCAGTTCCCATCACATATTAGTCCTAACCTAGAAGTTATTACTGTCTTTCTTAGCAAAATAATTGTTGATACATATGAGAGTATAATCTATTATAAGAGTATAATCTATTATTATCTTAAGTAATATAAAGTCAGAAATCAGATTGACTATGTACTCTGCAGCCAAAGATGGAAAAGTTCTATCCAGTCAATAAAAACAAGACCAAGAGCTGATTGTGGTTCAGATCATGAGCTTCTTGTTGCAAAATTTAGGCTTAAATTGAAGAAAGTAGGGAAAAGCACTAGGCCACTCAGGTATGAACTAAATCATATCCCCGAAGAATACACAGTAGAGGTGACAAATAGATTTAAGGAATTAGATCTGATAGATAGAGTGCCTGAAGAACTATGGACGGAGGTTCGCAATATTGTACAAGAGGTAGCAACTAAAACCAACCCAAAGAAAAAGAAATGCAAGAAATCAAAATGGCTGTCTGAGGAAGCTTTACAAATAGCTAAGGAGAGAAGGGAAGTGAAAGGCAAGGGAGAAAGAGAAAGATACACCCAATTGAATGCAGAATTCCAGAGAAAAGCTAGAAGAGATAAGAATGCCTTCTTAAATGAACAGTGCAAACAAATAGAAGAAAACAATAGAATGGGGAGGACCAGAGATCTTTTCAAGAAAATTGGAGATATGAAGAGAACGTTTCATGCAAAGTTGGGTATGATAAGGGACCAAAATGGTAGGGACCTCACAGAAGCAGAAGAGATTAAACAAAGGTGGCAAAATTATACAGAACAACTATACAAGAGCGAGCTTAACATCCCTGATAACCACAATGGGGTAGTTACTGACCTGGAGCCAGACATCCTGGAATGTGAAGTCAAATGTGCCTTAGGAAGTCTGAGCAACAATAAAGCTAGTGGTGGTGACAGCATTCCAGTTGAACTATTCAAAATCTTAAAGGACGATGCAGTAAAAGTGCTACACTCAATATGCCAGCAAATTTGGAAAACTCAACAATGGCCACATGATTGGAAAAGGTCAGTTTACATTCCAATCCCAAAGAAGGGCAATGCCAAAGAATGTTCAAACTACCGCACCATTGCACTAATTTCTCATGCTAGCAAAGTTATGCTCAAAATCCTACAAGCTAGGCTCCAGCAATATGTGGACCGAGAACTTCCAGAAGTACAGGCAGGATTTCGAAGAGGCAGAGGAACTAGAGATCAAATTGCCAACATACGCTGGATCATGGAGAAAATTAGGGAGTACCAGAAGAACGTATACGTCTGCTTCATTGACTATGCTAAAGCCTTTGATTGTGTGGAGCACAACAAATTGTGGCAAGTTCTTAAAGAGATGGGAATACCAGAGCAACTTATTTGTCTCTTGAGAAATTTATATGCAGGTCAAGAAGCAACAGTGAGAACTGAACATGGAATCACTGACTGGTTCAAAATTGAGAAAGGAGTTCGGCAAGGCTGTATACTGTCGCCTTGCCTATTTAACTTGTATGCGGAGCACATCATGAGAAATGCGGGATTAGAGGAGTCACAAATTGGGATCAAGATTGCAGGGAGAAATATCAACAACCTCAGATATGCAGATGATACCACTCTAATGGCAGAAAGTGAAGAGGAACTAAAGAGCCTGTTGATGCGGGTGAAGGAAGAGAGTGCGAAAGTTGGCTTGAAACTCAACATCAAGAAAACAAAGATCATGGCATCCGGCCCTCTCAATTCCTGGCAAATAGATGGGGAAGAAATGGAGATAGTGACAGATTTTATTTTCCTGGGCTCCAAGATCACTGCAGATGGGGACTGCAGCAAAGAAATTAAAAGACGCTTGCTCCTGGGGAGGAAAGCTATGGCAAATCTAGACAGCATCCTAAAAAGCAGAGACATCACCTTGCCAACAAAAGTGCGTTTAGTCAAGGCTATGGTATTCCCAGTTGCAATGTATGGCTGCGAAAGTTGGACCATAAGGAAGGCCGAGCGTCAAAGAATTGAGGCTTTTGAACTCTGGTGCTGGAGAAGATTCTTGCGAGTCCCTTGGACTGCAAGGCGAACAAACCGGTCAGTCCTAGAGGAGATCAGCCCTGACTGCTCTTTAGAAGGCCAGATCCTGAAGATGAAACTCAAATACTTTGGCCACCTCATGAGAAGGAAGGACTCCCTGGAGAAGAGCCTAATGCTGGGAGCGATTGAGGGCAAAAGAAGAAGGGGACAACAGAGAATGAGGTGGAAGCAGTAGGTGCAAGCTTAAATGGACTCCGGGGAATGGTAGAGGACAGGAAGGCCTGGAGGATCATTGTCCATGGGGTCGCGATGGGTCGGACACGACTTCGCACATAACAACAACAACAACAATATAAAGTCAGTTCCCTTCGTATGTTGGCCCTAACCTAAGAGTTACTGCTGTCTTTCCCACAAAAAACCAAGTAAATGCTCCACTGTTCATCACATTCTCCAGGTAGTCGCAGAAGATGGAATTGTGCTCTTTTCCATGATGTATCTTCTAGCAGGTCTCGAAGTATTTGTGTTTCTTGATCCACCAAATTCAGCGGTATCGCCTGATGGTTTCTGTGTGGAGTATTTCTAGCAGCCTTGCTGTCAGGGCCAAAAATGTCTCTTGGTTGTTTCTTGCATGCAGTCGCCTTTGAATAGACTCTGTATACTTTATCAATCCGAATCTCTTCCTCCTCTAAGCAGTCTTCCGGGCTTTTTGTGATTTCCTTCCTTAGATCTGCCATCTTCAGTCGTCTCCCCAAGGACACTTTCCTGAGTTCCTTGAAGGAAAGGAGTGATTAAATGGTAAAAAATGGAGAGCTCTATTAATGTTCCTTCTGATATCCCTCTTAGTCCCATCAGCCAAGACATGGCCATTTGGGCAATATGATGTTTTGGGAGTCAGAATGTGGGCAGCATCAAGGATGTCACTGCTATCTACTGATGTGCAAGGTAGGGTGGGAAATCAGTGCTATGAAAGATCTCCATGCCTGGAAATGAGCTTTCAATATGGTGTCTTTATTTTTTAAGGCAAACTTCAACAATGGTTGTAGCACACAAATACTAGTGTGGTCTGACACACAGGCTGGAAATCACTGATTTAATATTATACTTTCCTGATTTTCTCAGCACTGAAATTTGGGGAAAGAGAAAACCTGCACACATTCTATCCTATTCCAGCACTTCTGGTCTGAATTATGGAGTTATGTTACAAATTTCATCTTGTGTACTGGCATTAAAAAAAATGAATTTGCTTTTCCTCCATATGCAGCAAACAGATGCCAGAGAGTAGGGACCTTGCATAATCAATGAATGATAACTTATAAAATCTGTAAAACTGCAGGAAGAAATCTAAATTTCAGCAAGTTTCCATCTTGTCTGCCTTTTCAGTTTGATCAAGTAGAGAAAAAAATCCAGCTGAGCATAAAACTCCATCTGTTATTATAGCCTTGGTGAATGTATGCCTGGCAGAGGAATATTCAGAGGGATGTTTCAGAAAAAGAACTCTGAAAATTCTAAATGGCAATAACATCCTGCTGAGTAACAGTCAAGGCTACAATAATCAATTTGGATTCAGATTTTTGCAGGGTTCTTTAAGGCAGAAAACAATGCATTAGAAGAAATATATGTTTCACTACTTATATGTAATCTAGCCAAAAAAGCCTGATGTATCTGAAAATACAATAAGCGCTAGGGCCCCACCCCCAAACCCAGGCAGGCCACCTGAGTCCTGGAGAAGCCTTGGCCGGCATTTTTGGGGCAGAAGGGGGAGAGGAAGCACTGGTGGGGACTCTGCTCCTTCTGCCACCACCCTGAAAAGGCTCGTCGAGGCCTGCAAAGGCCTCATTGGGTGTTTAAGAGGTGGCAGCAGAAAGCACTTGCGGGGACTCTGCCCCTTCCTCCACCGTCCCAAAAAGCCTTGCCAAAGCTTCAGTGGGTGTTCTTGGGGCGGTGGCAGGAAGTGATGGTGGGGTCTCTGCCCCTCCCTCCACCACTCTGAAAAGACTCAGTGAGGCCTCAATGGCATTTTGGGGCAGTGGTGGGAAGTGCTGGTGGGGACACTGTTCCTTCCCCTGCTGGCAAGGCTGTAACTGGAACTGCTCAGGGTGGTGGGAGCACTGGCAGGGACTGGCTTGCCCTCTCCCCCCTACCCCCACAGCACCACCGAGGCCTGGGAAGGCTGAAACCAGGGCTGCTCAGGGTGGGGGCAAGCACTGGCAGGGTGCTTCCTCCCTCCTTACCCACCCCCACACCCATGGAGCTTGCAATCCCAGGCCCCACTTCTTCCCTCCAGCTCCCACTCACCAGCTGACACTTCTTCCAGATGGAAGAAGCTGGAGGGGGATGCGGCCAGGGTGGGACACCCCTCCTGATTGGCCATTATTATTCTTTGTGTACGTACTGTTTAAATTATGTTTTCCTTTTGACAACAATATTTGACAATACAAACCCTTCCTCTGACTCTTGGTTATGCAGCAGTTCCATCAAAATGCTTACATCAATGTCTGATAAAACACAGTCTGCAAAATGTTAGGAATTTGTTCATCTTGCTCTGATTACCCTGCAAGAGAAATAATCTCATGGTATCTGCTTAGTTTACTTCATTCTGCACTGGATTTACATTTTGACTAAGGTAAAAATGTCTCAGTTGTGCAGCGTGAACTAATTGGATCATGTTTTGAACTCACCTCTCTTTATAACACTGTTCCAGTTCAATATTTCTATGTCCAGGCCATCTGATATTGCTGTAGGTAT
Source organism: Paroedura picta (assembly GCF_049243985.1). NCBI lineage: Eukaryota > Metazoa > Chordata > Lepidosauria > Squamata > Gekkonidae > Paroedura > Paroedura picta. Next base: position 92,609,934 of record NC_135369.1, on the reverse strand, counting down.
GTTGATCAAGAGCTAGGCTGCTGTGATTAAGTGATTAAAGAAGAATAAGCATAGATCTGACAAGATGAGGATGCTGCTGTTAGGAAAGGCTGATTTCTTGTAGGGTATCATGCCTCACATTTGATTGGATTCAGCTGACCCTTGTTGACTCACTGGAGCGTCTTAAGGGTTATACTGGCACCAGCTTTGCTCCTTGCAAAGCAGCTAATCGTGCTGTAAAAAAAAAAAGTGAGGATATGATTCTCACTTAAATTGTATGTGGGAACATCATGGCTGGGAGGGGGGATGTTGGGCAGCTGGGTTCCCAGCCTCCAGGTGAGGGCCTGGAGCACTTCAGGCACCAGTTGGAAGGAAGAAGGACATGAAGGAAGGATGGGGGGAGGAAGGGAGGGAGAAGGAAAGAAAATGATTGAAGGGGGGAGGAGGAAGGGAAGAAAGCAAGCAAGCAAGAAGAGGAAGGAAAATTGAACAAAGAAGAGGAAGGAAGGAAGGAAGAAAGGAAGGAAGGGAGGGAGGGAGGGAGGGAGGGAGGAAGGAAGGAAGTGCCCAAAGCTCATGGTGGCCCTATGTGGCTGGATGGGCTTTTCTCCATCTTCTGAGCCCTTCCCCCCACTAAGGAGATGCAGGAAAAGTCCCCCTGCCTGGCCACATAGTGGCCAGCATGGGCTTTGGGTACTTTTCTATGAAGGAGAGGACCCCTGTCCAAGTTAAAAAGAGGAAATCATGTGAGGATTTCCTCAGACTTGTGTGAGTGAAAGCGCTTCAGACTCCTCAGTAGTCAGAGGGATACTGGTACTTAGTAACGGAAAGTGGAGGTACTAGCAGAAGGAAACATACCTTTTAGGAGTCAGGGGAGTTTAGTGGAACTCAGAGACAAAAGAAAAACAGAAGTGTTTTTGGATGAAGTAGCTAATACCTCTCTATTTAAAAGCAAGCTTGAAATCTGAAAGAAAAGCCTATGAACCTCTTCATAGTCTGTAACTAAGAAGTTGAAACTGCAAAATAACAGAAGCTTGAATTCCTTATTCAAGCAGTCCTCACCCTCAATGTAAAATAAAATATTTTGTTTGTTGGTTGAAAAAATGCCTCTGAGCCATTCTAACAAAGGATTTCAGAAAAGAGGGCTGCACGCCTTCCCAAAATGTTTCAGGGCTGAGTAAAGCCAAAAAGAGCTGTCAGTGACCAGGGCAGAGTCTGCACTTACTTTGTTTATTCCACTGTCAATCCTGTTGAATTCAGATCGCTTTGAATTCGAGTCTTCCTCTTCCCCCCCTCCCCATTGACAGGAAAATCTTCTGCACGTGGTTAGGAGGCTCAGAAGAGGGGGGGGAGGCAAATGGAGACTCTTTCTTTGTTTTCTTGAAGGGGGGAGAGGATCCAAGAAGTCAGAGGAGGGAGGAAAATCTTTTCTTTTCTTGCAAAGGGGGGGGGGTGTAAGAGGATCGAAGAAGGCAGAAAAAAAAATCCAAGATCAACAGAAGTTGAGAGAAATTAGGGGCTTCTCCTTTAAGGCAGGATTATCACATGACCACCTGTGACCAATCATGGGTTCCCTACCACGAGGAGAGCCCAGATTCAAAACAATGTGATTTTATAATATATTCAGGATTAAAAGCACTCAAAGATATTGCACAATAAAGGTAGGGTCACTCCGGATCAATCCTTCTTGCTGCAGAAGGAAAATTTAAATCGCCCCAAATCCAAACGGAAATCGCATTCTGTGTAGAGGGCAGGGACTGAATCGACCTGGGATTGGAATAAAAGCTCCGTGCAGTTTACACCCAGGTGGGAGAGTCAGCATCATTTTATAATAAAGAAACTATGCTACAAAGGTGACTCAATCTGTGAGGAAACAGCATTTTATTTGCTTCAAGGTGGAGAAGTATGTGGGGGGGGGGGGAAGGGGGTCCATAATAACCCCCAACAGCATTCGCTGTACAGGCTCCCATCTAGTGGAATGGCCTACCTGCTGAGTTCTGAAAGCTCTCACATTTTTTTCATTACTCAAAATGCAAAAAACAGAATTGATCAAGGTATTTTTGTAGAAGGAAAAGGATTGTACTTCTGATGTAAGTGAAAATATTTAAGCAGGTTTTTTATTGCATTATGTTCTAATTTTTGTAATCCAGTTTTGTAAATAAATAGCCTATATAAACTGGGTCTAATTGATTTATATCCTATGCAGCTGATGAACAGAGCTCTGATTGATAAAATCTCTTGCTAGAATACATTTTGTAAGTTCTTTGCTTTCTTTGTTGAAGGGGGAAAAGCCAAAGATTTGAAAAGAACTGATACATTTAGTGAGTGACAGGAAATAAGGCTCATGCTTCTTGCTTCAGATATACCTTCCCCATGGTTCTAATTTGGAAGAGAACCAATACAGTTTCCTTTTCATTTGCATGTCTGTGCTGAAATGAAAAGCTACAACTTCTTTCCAGAACTTTGATGGATTTCAAAGAGTGACTGCCTTAAAGGAACAAGTCTCAGATATACTGGAGTTCTCTTGCTTTCTTCATGTCACTTGTGCATGTATGGATGCCAGGCTGCGGTAGGGCCTGAAATTACAGCACATCTCCAGACTACAGAGATCAGTCCCCTTGGAGAAAATGGATTTTGGATGGTGGACATTATATTCCACTGAGGTCCCTTTCCTCCCCAGTCTTCATCCCCAAATCTCCATCAATTTCTCAATCTGGATCCGGCCACCCACCTTCTCCATCTACCGCCAGTGGCCAGGAGGGACCTGACAACCCTATTTGCATGTTTTTCCAATGTCAACATCCAACGTTATTGCCAGCATCTGGAAACACAAACTATACTTTATTTCTTACCCACATTACAAACTATGTTTTCTTGCAAATCAGTTAATAAGCAGTACATTAGGGAACAATGGTGTGGGGGAAGAGCATGCAAGCCTGAGGACTTCCCATTTTCAATCTGAATGCAGCCAGTGTCATTGTAGAAAATGGTTAAAGCTGTAAATTATCTATTGCTACAATCCAGAAATCATGGCTGGCTGGCTGGATCAGCTTGAGTGGATCAACATGATATTAAATTCTAGAGAATACCCAAGCAAAAGATTAGAGATGAAGTAGCTACAGTGATTAAGGCTGGAAACAGTAAAAATGCCTTTCTCTTTTGCCAGTGCCACACTTTTCCAACTTGTAAAAGGTTTACTCTTTTATATTTTCAAATGCATATATTCATTCCAGTTCCACTACATTCCAGATTTGTATATTGTTTTTATTTGCATACACTCCCCAACCAGGAAAAATAAAAACCCTTTCCCCTTACTAAGCTTCAGTTTTTTTCTTATGGAATTTGTAAAGATTTGGTATAGAATAATGCTGGAATGTGCTGATTACGCAATCCTAAATGCACATATTTGTTCCAGTAAGTCCAAGTTTCAGGGTGTTTATAGACAAAGAGTCCTGACCTGGATATGTCAGGTTAGTCCAATCTTATCAGATATCAGAAGCTAAACAGGGTTGGCCCAAGTTAGTGTTTGGATGGGAGATCACCAAGCAATTTCAGGGTCACTTTGCAGACAAAGAAAAGGGCAAATGATTTCTGTTAGTCTCTTGCCTTGAAAGCCCTACAACAGCGGTCCACAAGCTTTCGCCTGCTGCGGACCGCTGCGGCATAGTGGGGGGAGAGGGCGGCCCGGGGGCCCGTACACGCGCAGCAGCCCCAGCGCAAACGCGCATGCCTTGGAAGGATAAATGATTAAGAAAGAGTTGCAAAACTGTTATCTTTTAATGCACTCACTCTTCCAATTTCTAAAGCATTAAAAATGGCAAGTGGCAGCTTAAATTTACAACTCTCCATTGTTATAATGGAGGGATGTAATGGAGGGATGGGGGCTTCCTCTTTGGGAGCCCCTAGTTGTGGACAATCTTTGACCAATCATTTTGAAATTTGGAAGGGAGTCAGGGAACCTACCAGAGCTATCCAGAAAGTTTGCAGGCTGTACCTCAATCCCCATCCCAGGTCTTGGAAGAGGCAGGAACACCAACATTCCCATTATAGTCTATGATGCTATTAACTTCCATGGGCACCAAGGCGGAAGGGACCAAATTGTGTCCCTCATGCACAAGCTTACTTGTGATCTCATAAGGGGTGGCATTCAAAAGCACTATGCATCTATGATTCTATGCACAGGCATTGCAATGGAGAAGTATGATAAAAAGAAATTAGTGGGCATCACAGAATCTTTAAACTGCATCAGAGGAAGGGGATTGGTTGTCTGAATTGATTGACAGGCAGAAGTGTAACATGTATAAGGTGTGTTGCTCTGTTCTGCCTTTCCCAGCAGCACGTGAGGAGGGTAAGCGATGCAAAAAGAAGGCAGAGAAGAGTGAGACAGCAAAAAGGTAAGGAGGGACAGGGTGGCATGATGTAATGTTGCGCTTTGCCATTCTGCAGGTGTGATATTATTTTTACTAATGTGCGGAAATGCCATTAGGTGGAATTACTGGAAGCTTCCTGCAGGGACTACAATTTAAGTTTTTGTGGTATTACTGAAAGCTTTGGAAGGAAGAATCTGGAACAAGAGTTCAAAAAATCAATCACAATATTCTTGGAAGAAGACAACGACATATGAATAGGGAAAAATATCTACAGAATTAATTCCAAAGTAGAATTAAGCAACCTAGAGATAACAAGGTTTGACAACAAAAGGATCTAAGACACTTAGGCTAGATTCTATTTACTAAATACATTCCAATGATTCTGAATATTAAAAACCTTAATACATAGAGAGATCACCGATCAGTCATATATTATCTATCAATAAAATCAATTCCTTAATTATTAATTATTCAAAGGCAACCTATTTTATCATATGGGTTAATTGACAATCAAAAGCAATTTCTTCATAGTGCAATTCATTTAAAATGAAAGATATGTATAAGTATATAAATTTAATACAATATGACAATTAATTAATTTAAATTAGAATACAAGTCTAATACAAGTCGTGTCCGACCCATCGCGACCCCATGGACAATGATCCTCCAGGCCCCCCTGTCCTCCACCATTCCATCCAAGTTTGCACCTACTGCTTCAGTGACTCCATCCATCCACCTCATTCTCTGCCGTCCCCTTCTTCTTTTGCCCTCGATCGCTCCCAGCATTAGGCTCTGTTGAGTTTCATTAGTACTTCTCTCTAAAAAGTCTTTATGACCAACAGATGGGACCAACTTGGATGCTCTTGGTCTGTCATCGAGATCACTGATAGGACCCAAGCCATTTTTTGTTTTACATGTCAAAACCTGCCTAAAAAAAATTATGTGAAGCCATTATAAATTGGGTAAAAATAACAGAATCATAGCCTAATTCCCAATAAAAGAAAAACACTTTAACAAAAACCAGGTCACAGACTGGATCATCAAGAGAGAGATTGTGAGTGCAGTTTCTTTGGGGGCTTGGTGCCATACAGTACAATCCTCAGTATGTATACTCAGAAGCTAATCCCACGTGCTTACTCCCCGATAAACATGTTTAGGATTATAGTTTTTGTATTATCTTCAGTCCTTCATTAAGTTTTGGTTTGTTGCAAATGCTTCTATAAAATTAGAAAATGGTATGTAAAACTTCATTAGATATTTCAGAATTAGTCTTCTCCTACCACCTCTGTTTGACCAAATGCCAACTATCTGAAATTTAGTCCTTAAAATAACTGTAGTTCACGGGTGCCATGGTTTACATATTTGTATCTGATAATGTATTCGTCTCTACCAAATTATGTCTGAGGCACACTTATTCTGTTATATTTTATCTAACTGGACTTATAAAAAAGGAAATATTTATTGATCTCTTGAAAGACATGTGTGTCTAATTAAGGATGGGTTTGTTCTGCATATTTTACATTAAAGCAAAGCAAATGTTTTCTGCTCTTTGAGTTTAACCATGTCTGAAGGGTCTTAATGAGAATCTGGCAGCTTTATCTTGGGTTGGATTTTGTTCACATAATTCCCATCAATTTAAATGTTCTCCCCCCAAAGCAAATATGTGTCCAGATGAAATGGTGACAGTACAGGATCCTCAAATGATACCTACTCATATGTCATCCTCAAATGATATTAAATATTGCTGCCTTATTACTTCGCAGCTTGTCAGAAAGTAGTCATACCCACACTATCATTTAAACTTGAAATGAGCCCCGCTTATGCATTTTAATAAATTGTAGCATAATATTCTGTACTGCTATTTTTTAAAAACAACAGTAGAATAATGATAATAATGGTCAAATTGTAGATAAAGGTAAAATCCAAAGTTTGAATCTCTGAAGGGAAGCTGTAAGTACTGGGGTTCAGTTCTGCTTGGAATTTCTCTCCCAATTTTGAGAGACTGATATCCTTAATACTATTTTGCTCCCTTATATATTTGGGAAACAGCTTCCTGGGAGGAGACTGTCCAGGGCCCTGTCTGTATAGGTCCACCCTGATTGGCCCTCCCCCTCCAGCTCCCACCCTCCCTCCTTGCCTGCTAGAAGCCTTGTGGCTGCAGCCTCCATTGTCGCCCACGAGGAGAGAGACAGCAACAGGGCTGCAGATGCGCTCCTGCTGGGAGGGAGCTGGGTGGGGGTTTTGCAGCCTCCTTGCAGTCCGCAAAGCCCTGTCGCTGCTGGAGGTGGGGCCTTCTCACTCCCTTTAGCCCATTTTGTGGGCTAAAGAGAGACACGGCCACCCTCTCACGCCCTCTTGCCTGATGCCCCTTTCAAAGCCTATTTTTTAAAAATGGGCTTTGATACTAGTAGACAAATAATGCTTATTTGAGGTTAATGCAAGTTTCTCTTTTTGGTACTCGGCAGAAAAAAATTGCCTGTTGATAGTGCAAAATTTTGCAAATAGAGCAAAAATTATCAATATTAAACTGGGAAACCTACAATAGTTATATGTATTTATTGCAACAGTAGGTGATGTTATAAGTTAGAAATTGGTTGGGCTGTTTGAAGTTTTCAAAACTAGAACCTCTATGGTCCACTGAGTGTTTTGAATGTATACAATTGCACTGAATACAATTGAACTTAACCATTTAACTGAATGGTTAAGGCATAGCTAACTTATATTAAATGATCTAGAGCGGTGGTCCTCAACCACCGGGCCGCGGCTCCCAACCCCCTGCCCCCCCCGTAGTAAGAAACTTCCCAGGCCGCAAGCTTGTGGCCCGGCAAGCCTCTTACTCTGGGAGGGGGGGGAGGGAAGCAGGGCCGCGGATGCGCAATGCGCCATGTGCGGCCGAAAACGTGCATGTGCATGTGCATAAGTGCCACACATGCGTGTTCGGGCCGCGCATGGCGCATGCACGGCTGGGCAATCGCCCTCCGTGCTGCCACCGGTCCCCAGCCTAAAAAAGTTTGGGACTACTGATCTAGAGTGCAGATTTGTATTTAAGAATAGTGTTTCTTTCTGTGTTAGTTCAAGGTCAACTTATTCCAGATTTCTCTGCAAGAATCTCAGCCACCTGCAGATACTTACTATCCACTAGTGCAGTGGTTCTCAACCTTGCTAATGCCGTGACCCTTTAATACAGCTTCTCATGTTGTGGTGACCCCCAACCATAAAATTATGCAAGTGTTCTTTCACAGAAATTAAACCGAAACTGAACAACGGTGTGAAGATCCATTGTTCATGATTGTATATAATTTTTTTTCCCTGGGGTTTCTCAGAGCAGTTCTGCCTCTTGTCCCACCATGCTGATCTCTCTCTTTTCTGCTGCTCCAGAGAGACGGATGCTCTATCTTGATCTACTCCACAAGGCTGTTGTGTGGATGGCGCCTCCCCCGGCCAAGCTGCTTGCCCTGTCATGACCCCTGTGAAAGGGTTGTTTGACCCCAAAGGGGTCCTGACCCCCAGGTTGAGAACCACTGCACTAGTGGATTATTGTAAAGTGTTGTACTCAGTCGCTTACTTATCTAACTCACGAGGCTGTCTTTTAAGAGAAAACAAAACTTTCAGTTATTTTTTTTAATTCTTGAACTCTCAATAAACAAAATAAATTGTAGCTCATAGCACTTAAAGAAGCATGCTGTTATGAATGAATGACTAAATTGCACCCAAGCTAATTTCCATGGAAAACTACAGAAAATGGCTAATTATTGCCTCAAAATGCTGGTAAAGTGGTAGACAATTGTTATTTGTTCAACCTGAATGGAAATATATAGGCATTTGCTTCAGTCCTTAAGCTTTTATAGAAATGTCTTCTCTTAATAACAGAGGCTGAATCTCTAGGACTCTTGAATTTATATCCAAAACCAGAAGATATTCAACAGAATAGTAATTACTGCATTTTCCTGACAGAGTATCAGGCTCATTCTAAATATGAGCTGACAGCTCTGGTTTGGAAATTACCTAGAGATGTGGGGGGTACAGCCTGAGGTTTGACTTTGTGGAGGTACCTTGGCAAGGTATAATGCCATGGAGTCCACCTTCCAAATTTTCTCCAGAGAAACTGACCTTGATGGTCTGAGATCAATTGTCATAGCCCTGTCATTAGCCATCTAGAGGAACTGATTGGCCACTGCGTGAGGCAGAATGCTAGACTAGATGAACTATTGGTCTGATCTGACAGGGCTCTTCCAGATGCCACCCAGAGGGTGGCACCCCAATTTAACAGTTGGTATTCTGATCTCAGTGGATTTTTTTTTGAGCAATAGTTGCGGCCTGAATGAAATCCCTGTTGCCCAAACCTTGCTAATAAATTTTGAAGACATATTTCCCAACAGGCAAGCTATTCAGTTCCTATGTGCAATTTTAAAACATTTTGTTTCTGCTAAAAGTACTGGACTGGCTCCAATTAATCATTGAATTGAATGGTCCCCATAGGCTGTTTAGAACTCTTTCCCAAGTTCAGGATGCAGTCATAAGAGGTGTAGTTCCACATTTTCATGAAACCCTCCAAGAAACGAGACCACAAGACCACCTTAGGTGGCATGCTGAATTACTGACTGTCCCACTCCAGGATTCCGATGGTGGTACATTGCTGGTGCATTGCAACAAGTAGGAAAATATACACAATCAGCAGAGAAGTATATTTTTTAAAAGACTGCTCACTGAAGTGCAGAGAACAAGAAAAATGAAATGGTGCCAGAAGCCACACTAATGCCACCAACTCTCACTGATCATGGAATAGTCAATTAAGCCTCTATATCACGGAATAGCCAATTAAGCAATAAAAGCCCAACAATGTACTCTGTGGTAATGTCCTGTCAGTCCTTTGCAAGATGGAAGGAAGGAAGTCACACTACTTTAAGAGGCTGCAGCAAAAAGTGCTCTCTAGAGGTTTGAGTGTACTACTCAAACCATACTCCTTTTCCCCAGGTGAATACACAGGAAAAGAAACAGGATGCACATTTCACAAGTGCAATCCTGATAGAATGCCCATTGGATAAGTATTCTTTTCCTCAGTGTACCCATTCTTTCATCTGTCATCACAGACTAGTAATATTTTGATTAGTAAAAAATTGTCATTGTCATTTTGCAGATAACCTTCTCTGACTCATGCCCATCTTACCACATGACATGACTCCCTTCTAAAATGTATGACTTTGTCCTGCCAAATATTGAATCCATTGAATTTGTCCCGTTTCCATATATCCTTGATTCATGAAAAGAACCACAACAATTCATCCCATCTGTGCATGCAGACAGTGTGGAGTGTTCACGATACTGCAATGTAATTTTTACAGCCAGACTGAAGTGAAATTTCATTCAACGAAGTCCTTAGCAAAGTAAATGAAAATGGCAATGTCAATATTGAGGTTGACATAAATGATAGTCTTTGAATAAATGAAATGTAGATAGCTTTATTGGATTCAATTACATTTGAAATTGGACAACTCGAAAACAAAGTACAATAAAAACTGGAACACATTTATTAGGGTAACGTTTTTGGAAACCCCAACAGACTTAAATGCAAATAGAAGGGGTTAAAAATCATTTTGCAACTCAAAAACACAGACACATTCTGTATTGCCCAACAAGATTTAGAATGGCAGCACAGAAAGAACACTTTTAAATGTCATGTCCTACTGCTCAGTTGTGGAAGTGAACAGTAACACTACCAAGTCATTTTTTTTAAAACTTTAGTTTCATGCATGCTAGGAAATAAAAAAGGTGAGGTTAGTGATGATTAAAAGCGGAGAATATTAATCTTCAGTAATATATTGCAGCAGTGTATATTTCACTTCTAGCATTTTAATAAAGCATGTTCATCTATCTGTAAAGCATTGCAAATTACATAATATATAGTTTTGCAATATCTAGGAACTCTTCATTCCCATATAGCTGTGGAAAACCTTATTTAATTTTGCACTTATGTCAAAATAGAAAATAGTAGCCATGTTATGTTTTTTAAACATTTTCACTCAGCAAATATGATGGGATAAATGTACATGGCATATACAGTGCCAGATGTGAAATGGGGAACTTTGTGTGCAGGACCCATTTGCGCAAGCAGTTCTCCATTTAGCTGAGGACAGATAAAAGCATGGCTAAAAGTGGGTACAGGTATTTGTACTGGATGTGAATGTGAAACCAAAGCAGGTACTTCAAGGCCTGCATCACATGAGTGACAAGAAGTAAATGAATTTTGGCAGTGGAATTTAGATAGAAAAGGCCTAAGTGTAACAAGGGGAAGCCAGACAGAAGCTTGCAACAGTCAAGGGTGGGGGTTGATCAGAACATTAACTAGACATTTTAGCCACCTCAAATTTCCATTTTCATAATGCTGTTTCGTGAAAGAGCAATATGACTAAACCATATAGTCCTCTTCAGTGATATTCATATGTATATATAATTTTTTCAGAGACAAATGGTGCATGCAGTATGATAAAAAAGCAAGGTCTTTCATTACTGTCCTTTTTTCAGAGAGAACTCTTCATGCACAATATAGATTTTTTATTTGTATTCCTGAACCCACAGCAGCAACAGAGTATTAGGTACACCTTCATTTTTAAGTTAGGTTTTATTCTACATTTTCTGAACTGAAATGAGCCACGTTAACAGCTGGTACTAGTAAAGATGCAACTTCATTCCCTTCTGTTTGTCCTGTACAATTTTCCTCTTGCCAACAGATTTTAAATCTGTTTGGTTCTCTTTCTCTTTCTTTCTTCTTTTCCATGGGAACTGCTTGGTAAGTGCCGACATTAGAGCTGACAAAGCTTTGTGTGTGTTTTCCCCCTTTGCCTGGTTTCTGTGTCTGTGTGTGCAGGCATGCATTCATTAACGTAATTCCTCAACGTTCAACAACAGCGCATCATAAACCCGGGAGAGGGAAAAAAATCTCATAAATATTTAGATTCCTCTGACTACCTTCTAAACTAAAGTAAAAAAAAATAAAAGAAAGTATTTGGTCAGGACTTGGTCTAAGTTAATCTGCATGTGAAATGAAATGGGTTACAAAAGGATGAAAAGGTGGTGGAAACTAGTATACAAATGCATAGTCCCTAGGGGGTCATTCATCTTGTTCTTGTCAATACATTCCCAGTCTCAGTGCCTAGCTTTTTCTGCGCATGACCAAACAGACCAGTTTTGCAAAGACAATGTGGCAAAGGACGTACATATTTTGTTCTACTGTGTAGGATATATTAAGGAAAAAAAGATGCTAGCTAGTTTTTATTGTGGACGTAGCAACTGACTTCTCTATGCATCTCTTGATGCCTGAAATCCAGTACTCCTACAGGTATCCTTTTCTTGTAACATACATTTAGAAACCCAACATCAAAGTTCAGAACATCCTAGGTGCTGGTTGCTATTAATGGAGAGGAATACAATTTTTAATGCAGTGTACAGATGATTATTTAACTGTACAATATAGTTCTCTCAGAGGTATACATACAACAGAAACCTTCAGAGATAGAAACTCTAGTTGATGTAACTTATACTAATACAAATACAATATCAAGAAACAATTGTTAAATGATAGTGCTGAAATGACAATGATTGAATATGTAACGCCTACTTTTACACAGAGGGTTTCATTAAAAAATATTGCTATACTAGTCAAAGAATGACATTGCATTGACCAGGTAGGAAGAGTGAAAATACACATTATATATTCAGCATTTCATTTTAATTTTAAAAATGGAATAGTTCTTTGTATTCAAAACTTTTCAAGCACCCCGAAGTATTTATGAGCCTCCTTTTGCAAATCCCTGCTTAGCTGTGAAGGCTGCTGGATGGCAATCAGGAAAGCACTATGCCTCAGCCTAACTTGCTCACAGAATGGAAGATGAGATAGCTCAATTTGCAAGCTCCTCAGAGAAGAGGTGGGCTAAATACACCGTTTGTCACAGTTGTGAATTACTTAAGTTATGACAATTATGAAGTTACTAGTAATATAGCCCTGTATGAGGAATACAGCGGGCGCTAGGAACTAACCTTTGTGCGTGTCCCCCGGCGGCGGTCCTCTGGGTCGGCGGCTCTTTGAGGGGGCGGCCTGACGCGGCGAGAGGCGCTTCTGTAAATTATGGCTATATAGCTTAAAAAAGCTATATAGCTTTTTTCTGACACACATGATACACTCTCAGCACAGAATTATATAATAGCGAAGAGTGGTGACCTTAGGCATATGTCATAGGCGGTGGTCTCCAAAAAGTCTAAAATTTACATATATTGGTTGGAGCCATAATTTACAGATCCCAATCAACCACTCAGCTACACTTTATAATGAGTTTAATATAAATATTTTATATAGAGTGTATTAGCACAGTTCTGACCACTGAGGAAGACCCAGTAGGGTCGAAACACGTTTGGTCTTATGTGCTGTTAGTTCTGTATAGTTTTTATTCTGTTTTTAATTGTGCACTGTAATAAATAATCAACATTTTTACATTATTTTATTGTACAGCTAACTTCTTAGTTCCTACCTGTTAAGGTTGGGTTGTGTTCCTTTTTTGCTTTTGGTTTTGCATATAGGCAAGTCAACATGTGAACATTTAGGCTGATTCTGCATTAAGCAGTGGGTTGAACTAGATCAGTGGTTCTCAACCTGGGGGATCGGGATCCCTTTGGGGGTCGAATGATCTTTTCAAAGGGGTCGTGGCAGAGCAAGCAGTTTGGACGGGGGTGGCACCATCCACACAACTGCCTTGCGGGGTAGATCAAGACAGAGCATTCATCTGTCTGGAGCAGCAGAAAAGAGAGTGATCAGCATGGTGGGACAAGAGGCAGAACTGAACTGAGAAACCCCGGAAAAAGACTAATTTATATACAATCATGATTGATCTTTATACCATTGGTCAGTTTCGGTTTAATTTCTCTGAAAGAACACTTGCAGAATTTTATGGTTGGGGTCACCACAACATGAGGAACTATATTAAAGGGTCACGGCATTAGGAAGGTTGAGAACCCCTGAACTAGATGGTCTGTATGGCTCCTTCCAATTATGACCCTATGATAGTTACAATTGAATTAAGTACTTACATGAAACAACCCTCTTATACAAATCTAGAGCTTGCCTTTTTACTCTTGCATAGTCCAGAAAGGAAATCTAAAACACACACCCACAACTCCAACAATTCCTATTAGCTCTAGGTAGAAGAGTACAATTGCTTTCTAAGTTGTTATCCATAGAATTTCAGTGCACTGACCTTTTTAAAAAGGCATGATGCCATTAAGACACTTCATTTGCTATTAGGCCCCATTTTATGTTTATGAATTTGTTGCTTCTTTCTTATATATAATGAGTTCCATCCACAAGGACAAAAATATCACGTTATATTCTTGAACTTCCCATTTTGGAATCCAAAGAGCTGTTTCAATTTATGTAAGGGGGATTACATTAGTCCAATGGAAAGTTGGACCTTTCCCCTTTGCTACTGTAATCACACTCCCCTCAGTTTTCTAAACAATCTTGTTATGTAAAGGGCTATTGTTTGAAGGAAGAAAAATCACAAATCTTACATTCTCATGGGCTCATTGAACTGTTTGTTTCTTCAGGGAAGCACATCCTGGGGTAGTAGAGGGTGGCATTATTCTGCTTCTAAAGGACAATCAATAGTTGAAGTGGGCTAAGTGGGAAATTCCAATCCCAGCTTCTATAACAGAAGAGAGATTGTGAAGTGGAAGTCTCAGATCTTGCGTTAGGAAAAATCCTCAGGAAAAGCAGTCGGTTTCCAGCGGTCTGATCTGAGCTTGATTCTAAACAAAGTGGTTTCGCACAAGGCTTGAAAAGTCCAAGATACTTTACTACGTCCATATTTACTACAGGCACCTAGCCATTTTTTTAAAAAGTTTCACATATGGCTAACGCCAGCATTGGGCGATCTGAAATAATTTTTCGTTCCAGTTAGTATTTCCTAGCCTTAAATTAAACACTCTACTTCAAAGAAACAATAACTTCATCATACCAGTAGCTACATTCAAAAGCATGTGTTCTATTAAAATTAGTTAAACTTATGTATAGATATGCTTAGAATTTGGGTACAGATTGCTAATACATTTTAAGTATAACAAAACAAAGCTCCTAGTTAAGAGTGGTTAGGTAAATGAAAGGAATGTTATTCTGACTAGCAATGGAGAAATACTGTCTATATGACTTGTTTATACAATTGGAGACAAATTTGTAAAGCTTGTATTTAACTTATTTTTGCTGAATAAAAATTATATTAAAATTTAAAAAGAACAGTCAGCTATTAAGTTACTATTTTAGTCCTTTAGCTTTCCTCCCCTCCCACCCAAAAAAAAACCCCAAATCACTACCAGCAGGCGATAAGTTATTTGCTGGCCTATGTGAGATGACTTGCAACTTTATTCCACATGTGGATGATCAGATTTTATCTAAGTTGAAAATCAGGGCAGTATTACCAGGAAGACAGAGGAATGTTTCAAAAATGTCAACAGACTTTTGGCAGATAGAATGATCAAAATAACACTTGATGATGCCTAAAGATACTTTACAAAAACCCACCTTGAGTGAGTTTTAACAATCAAGGAAACATTGGCTGATAAACAGTTAAAAGATGACAGAATATGATAGACCTAATTGGTGCATAGCTCTCAAGATGTTTGTAGCTTACCACTGTTACTAAGTTGGCTCATAACTTTGCCAAAGGTTGCTACTGATTGGGGCGACTTTCTACTTTAGGGAAAGAAAAGGAAGGAAAATAACAGGATAAAGCTGTAAGGCTGTGACACTAGGGACATGTGATCACCACATTTGATGCAACAGGGTCACAAGGAGAGTTATGCCCCGTCTTTGTTGTTATTTCAATGGGAAGAACAGAGCAATCCTATGGTAATTGGGGCAGTCGCCTAGTGAGAATATTAATCGGGATTCATGAAAGCATGAGGATCTTCCTGAAAAGAAAATGGGAACCAAGTGCACATATGTACATAAGAAAAGAACAGTTACTTGAAAGAAAGTAATGGAATGTGCCAGTAGAACCCTAAACAAAGCAGCAAATAGCAAAGCATGAATGAATGACCAAACCTCCCGAATAAGCAAATTCCTGGAATGTTGATATCATTTAAACAAGTTAACCAACTCAGTTAACTACAATTACACTCCTAAGAGTTGTTTTAATCTAAAAATAAATGTAATTCAAAAGGGTCACTTTGAAGTCTTCTGTTCTTGTCTTCAGAATGAATGCTGATTTTAATTGTCTTCCCCATGTCTAAAGGTATCATCCAGTTGAGAGGAACATTAGAGTCAAACTAGATATCTAATGGCAGCCCTGTCTGTACAAGTTGTATCTAAAAAGTGTTGAGGAGTCTAATGAGATGTACAAGTGATGGGAAATTAATCTTGCCCTATCTTACATACCCACACTCAAGTACAACAGGTATTTTTCACCCAGTCTCTCTGTCAGGCAGGGAAGAAATACCTCAAAGATGTGGGAGAAAACAGAATCCTTCACCTCTATGCACCACATTTTTGTAACAGAATCTGCAGCTCCTATGAGAGATGAGCAGAGGAGAGATGATGGGGCCCATGCTTATTCACATCGCTTCTCAAAGGTTCTACTTCTTACTCTTGGATGTGCTTACTAGGAGCCCCTCTGGAGATAGTGGGACTTACAAATGAATAACATGTTGTTTTTCTAAGCAACAACAACAAAGTAATATACACATTTTAAAAAGGGAGCCTATAATACTTTGCTTATTTTTGTCAGCATTGCATTCATATTAAGTAATGATTCTCTCTTCCAAAAATAGTACTTTATTACTGAATTGATTGATGATGTTTTTACCCAAAAGAAAAAAACACACACTATGTTTTTTGTTCACTTGACAGGTTACAGATGTTTGATTTAATGTTAGCTTTGAACCTTCTATGGAACCATAAGATTTGAAAATATTGTGAAAAAGCAGATATTTGAAGTAGCCTTGCAAAACAATTGTTACAAGCATTAAATACAACCAAGATTGTCTTCTTAGAGAGTAGAGAATTATATACATTGGTTTCTAAACAAAACTGTGACACTTACTTGGTAGTAAAGATTTCCTGGTAAATAGGCATTCGATCAGGCAGCAAATATTATCAAGCTCCTTTGAAATCTATTGCACTTTCAAGAAACTATGCTTAGTATAAAAAGCAATCGTGAAAATTTTCTTGCCTAATCCATTTTAGCTGTGCATTTTACATTCTGGGCCTATGTAGGTTAACTTGAAAGAAAGTTTTACTCTGCTTTATGGGACTCTGTGAAGTATGGAAGCACAAAATTATTTTCATAACAAAGATCACTTTGGGACAAGAAAAATTAATACCATGCCCCGATAAATGTAACACATGAGACCGCAGCCAAACTTCCACTTTGGAAAGGTTAACTTTTCTCTAGCTGTCTCAAACACCCAAATTTGGGAAGGATTCTTTTTTTAAAAAAAGAGGGAAAATACACGTTCCCAATTTTCCTTCTCAGTAAAGGCTGAAGATAGCAGGAGACAGGCGGTGTTATTTCCAGCCCCCTGGCTGCCGTGCTCTTGTTAAGCTCTGAAAAGAAAAGCAGAGGGGGCGAGGGGAAGCTACAAGTACTGCGAACAATGGCATTTACAGGATCAGGTAACTGACGTCCTTGGCGGCAGGAGGCCGGAGTTCAAGCGAGGCAGTAAACAAGCAACCGTCGGCATAGCAGACGGTCACTTGGGCAGTCAACCCTGCGGGGCCAGCGGCTTCGTCGGGGGAGGCCGGAAGGATCCCGCCTGGATGAACCAACGCAGTTGGGCCCCACCCCGAGTCAAAGAAGCCGAATTACCGCCTGGCTGGTCTTTTCTCTTGGCTGGCTCGTCGCGATCGCGGCCGGGGAGAGGCGCCGAGGACTCTTCCCGGGGCTTGCCGGTCCGCGGGGCCCCTCCGGACAGTGAGGCCGCGCGCCTCTCGCCATGCCCCGGGAAGGGAAGGGGCTGCAAACGGGCCACGGGGGGGGGGGGAAGGGAAGAGATGGGCGAGCGGCGCATCTGCAAACTTTCCGTGCACACGTACGGGGGGGGGGGGGGGAAGAAGAGGCGCCCAGGCAGCCCGCGGCTGAGCGTGCAGGGCCTCGGCCACCGGCACCCCAGCGGCTGTGCAAAAGCCACGCCGGCCTTCGAGAGCCGGGCTCGTGTGTTGCTGGAAGAGGAAATGGCGCTGCTTTGTGTCAGAAACGTCAGCCTCGGAGACAGGATACACACCTCGCAACACGGACTCGCGGAGCACACCGGAACCTGCCTTACAGGCCGGCACGTCGGCTATTCGGCGTCCACCCCTTCCCCGCCGCTATCGGGACCGGCGGAAGCCTCTTCCTCTCCTCAGCGGCCCTCGCGGCCACTGGCAAGGGGGAGAAAAGAAGCCGCTCCTCGCGAGGCGACCCCTCTTGCGCTGCTTGCGCAAGCGCACCACGGTCATCTCAGCCCCGCCCTATTCCTTACACCTTGAGAAAGGAAGGGCTGCGGCCGCTGCCGCGACACAATTGAAAGCGCGAGCACGCACGCTCTCTCGCAGATGAATAATATATACCCGCCCGTAAGAGAATACACTACGCGCATGCGTCCTAGTAGTAACACACCACGATCGGGACTTCCCCCTGCTAGGAGCACGTGACCGAGCACCACCCCGACGTTAGATCGGTGAAGTAACAAGAGTTATTCCCCCTCCCAGGAGGACTTTTTCGAGATCTCTCTCATTAACAATCTCGGGGAGGAGGGGAACGCACACGGAGAAGGCACTCGCCTACAAAAACCGCCTGCAGCCTCAACGCGTAGTAGGCAGCAGTGTGAGCCTTTCTAGGTGTGTGCACGCGCGCGCCAGTTAGTCACACCGAAGCACTGACATGGGGGGGGGGGGGAAGGCAGGCAGAACGGGAAGTCGCGCGCGCGCGTGTTTGCTCGCGCTGCGATTCTCTCCTCTGTCCGCCCCCCCCCCCCCCGAACCTCTCCACGGCCGCCTGCCTGCCTGCCTGGCGGGTCGTCAGCCGCGTCCCAAGTCTCAAGCGGGCAGGGGCAGGGGCAGGGGCGGGGCGGGCAGAATCCGCCAAGTGGCGCCGCCGCTGCCGCCGCTCTCTGATTAACGGCCGCCCCGCCCCTGCTCCTTGGTGCTCCCTCCCCGGCCCCTGTCCCCTCCCTTTCCCGCCGCCGTTGCCTGCCGCCGCCAGCACAGCCTGAACTGAAGCGAACTGAGGAGGAGGAGGAAGACGACAACGGGGACGACGACGAAGGAGGAGGCACGGCGCCTACAGCCCGGTTGCGACTCGCCCGCCTCAAGGAAACGGCACCAGCGGGAGGGGAGGGAGGCAGCAGCACCAGCAGCACCACCACCACCACCACCACCACCACCACCACCACCGGTGGCCGGGGACAGCCTTACAAGCGGCAGCGGCGGGGACTCCTCGGGAACCAGTAGCCAAGCCCGCCCCCCTTCGCCCGCCCGCCTGCCTGCCTGCCTCCCTCCCCCGCCGCCGCCGCGGAGACAGAGCAGGGGGCCGCCGCCGCCGCCGCGCCGAGGAGCAGGAGCCGCGGCCAGCGTCTGCGTGTGCTGGCGGGGAAGGAGAGCCCGGGAGGAAGAGGAGGGGGAAATACCGACGACTGCGCCCGCCGCTGGCGCACGGCGCTGGGGAAAGGCTTCCAGTGGGAGCGGCGACCGGAAGGGGGAGAAGCGGCGGCAGCGGCAGCAGCAGCAGCAGCAGCAGCCCTCGGTGTGAACGCGCTGGAGGAAGACTAGGGCGCAGCCCTCGGCCCTTTCGGGAGCGGAGTGGGGGCTGGGGGGGTGGCGGTCGCCGAGTTTCCCCCCGTGTTTTTCTCCTCCGCCTGGGACCCGGCGGCATCTTCCGGTGGCTTCTTCGTCGACGGGCACGGAACCCCCTTTTTCCCGCTCCCTCCTCCTCCCCCTCCCCAGATTTTAGGGGGGGAAGAGGCCTTCCCCCCGCCCCACATACACACCCCGTCTCTTCCCCGCCTGGCGGGCGCCCAGTGCGGTGGTTGGGTGAGTGCTGGTGCGGGCGCTCGCTCGCTGTCTCCGTGCGCTTGGAATATGGTTGGGGAAATGGAAACCAAGGAGAAGCCCAAGCCGAGCCCCGATTACCTGATGCAGCTGATGAACGACAAGAAGCTCATGAGCAGCCTCCCCAACTTCTGCGGGATATTCAACCACCTTGAGAGGCTGCTGGACGAAGGTAAAAACGGGGGTGGGGAGAGGCGGAGAGAGCCCCAAAGCAACTCTATCCTAGTGGTTGAAAAGAGGGTGGGGAACGGACTGTTCTCTATCTCTCCCCCCCTTCCACAACTTAGGCCCTTCTACTCTTATATGGATCCCCTTTGCTCTTCCTATTTCTGTCCCGGAGATGAGGGCGGATTCCCCCTTTCGGCCCTTCAATGGCGCCTCTTGGCCTTGCAGCCCGCCCCATAAACAAAAGACTCGAAGCGGGAAGGAAGTCTTCCCACCGAAGTTTCACCCTTTCAGGATTAAGAGCCTGGGAGTCAATGAAATCTCTCTTTGTGCGCTGGCGTTTTCTTGTTATTTTGCTCCTCAGGGGGAAGGCAGACGCCACATTGACAGAGACGGAGAGACCAGAAATAAAAAAGCCCGAGAAGGGAAGGGTGTGTGTGTGTGTGGTGTGTGTGTGCGGCGGCGAGGGACGCTCAGACTCCTGAATCCACGAGAGCGTAGAGGGCTGGGTGGTGGGACTTGTAGAGGTATTTATAGGCAAGTTAGGTTTGTAGCCTGAAGAAATGAAGAACGGGTGGTTTTGTTGAGATTTTGCTGTTACTGGGAGGTGGATGAAAGATACTGATAAGATGAGAAGACAGTTCTCTGCAGGGCATTTCTCTGGAGTAAACAATTTCAACTTATGTGTAAACAGACTGAATTTCTTCAGTGAAGGATCTGCACTGGAACACCAAAAGTAAAACACTAAAAAGTACTTATTTC
This sequence comes from Paroedura picta, assembly GCF_049243985.1. Classification (NCBI taxonomy): domain Eukaryota; kingdom Metazoa; phylum Chordata; class Lepidosauria; order Squamata; family Gekkonidae; genus Paroedura; species Paroedura picta. Next base: position 92,589,591 of record NC_135369.1, on the reverse strand, counting down.
AGGTCCGAGCCCATACAGTTAATGGTATACCTCTTTTCCAACATCTCCCAGATCATATTTTCATAGAATTACAATATTGGTCACATTTTTGGTATGACTCTTTAAGTCTGCAATCTTGAAACAATTCTGAATTGTTCTGTAGGTTTCAGTAGCCTGAGGATTGCTGACAGAGGCTTCACAAAAGTGTTTTCTAGCATATTTTTAATGATATCTTGTCTTGTTTACTTGGATTCTGTCCAAGATGTAGATTCTTTATTGTCAGTCAAAAACATCCTGTGAATTTATGTCTGGAAATTAACGGGACGTGGAACTCGATGTCTAGTAGTCCTATACTTGGATATGAAATTCATTAACCTGTAGTTTCAGTTTTGTGTTGGGTACTTTGATTTACTTACTATATGCAGAATTCTTCCTCATCTTGAGGATTTGTCTACTTTTGGAATGGAAATGATAGATTTAGCATCTGGTTGAAGTGAATGTGGCTGCACAGAGCAAGTCAGACTGGAATTATTCCCTGAATAATCACTATTTTGATAGCTAATTTAAAAACAAGATAGACATTGCAAGGATGCTCCTATGAAAATAGTTTCCGTTCGTAAACATTTTAAGGAGACATTTTGTAAAGGAAGTTAAGAAATGAACTCAAAAAACGGGTTTACAAAACCAATTTAATAGTATTTCGACAATGGATTTTTAAAAGTTTATGAATTAACAAAATCTGTTCCAGAAACCAAGATAACAGCACCTCTGTTACAAAAACAAAAGAGCAGAATGTCTCTGGAGTCAAAAATATATTGCAACAAGAATGTGAGGTCACTCCAATGTGAAGCACTGCAAGTCTTTGTGTAGCAGAAAGTACTTGCTTAAAAGTTCAAAGCCAGGACTAGAAGAAACTTAACAACCTTTTTCTTGTTCTGCCTCCCTTACCCAATTCCTTTCTAGTTAGCCCAAAGAAAAAGTTTAGCTGGCCCTTTAAGTCTTTCTGCTTTTCCTGTTTGTGTTGGCTTCTGGGTGGGAGAGCTGCAAAGGCTGAAAACTTTCTGGAATGTTAAAAAAATGTTCTATGCAAATTCAGTGAATGATCTAAATGTTTTAATATTTGAACACTAAGGGGCGCCCGTTCTTTCTTTTCTGAAAAAAGAGATACTTAAAATCCAGTTATTTTATAAAACTTAATAATGCCAAAATTAGCTAACCATGACTTAAGAATTATGTGAGAAGTGCAAGTTAAAACACAGACATGAATATATGCTTTGGTTTTAACTTTTTTTTGTTAGTTACCCTTCCACACCCTCTTCTCTAAAACAAGGAAGGTAGGTTTTGCAACATTTAAAAAAAGAAGTCCAAGCTGTGTCATAAAATTAGTGCAAACACTAGTATTCAGAAACTTGCTAAAGAAAAGTTATATTTTTTCCTTGGGGATTTCTGGGAATTTTCATATTTATAAACATTAAAAATGAACTTAAAACGCATTCTGATTGCCCAGTATGTTTTAAGCAGGAGAGTTAATGTTTCTAGCCAAGAATAGTACTGATTAAATTAACTTACTGTTACAAGGTTTTGTTATTGTTCAAGCCTGGAAAAAACCATACGAAGCAAAAATTGACCAACCAAGGTGTAAAACATTTGAGTGAAATGATTAAGTACTGTATATCCTTTCATTTCTAAAGGCTCGGGGTTTATTATATAAGTAAGAAATAAGAAATATTTACCTTGTTAATGTTATGAAGTAAAGTGGAAATTTGAAATCATTAGCGAGTAGCAGGTTCCTATTCTCTTAAGGAGTAATAGTTTTTACTTGATAAACATTGTATTTAGTAGAAAGTATCTCTAGAGAGATGAATAAATATTAGCTTTCTGTTGGTTAACAGCAGCCTGAATAGAAGGGGAGGAAGGCTTTTCCTAAATTAGAAGCTTTGTTTCCTGCAATTGTTTTCTTTGTAGATTTTTTAAAAAGTATTTTCAAAAGCTGAACTCCCCCCCCCCCCCGTAAATGGAAACATCAGATTTATTTTACATCATGTGCTTTTCTCCCCGTCCCCAAATCTGAGTCAGAAACTTTTGGTAAGTATCCGGGTATTATCTGCCAACTAGTATTAGGTGAAACAAATCAGATGTTTTACATGTGAGATTCTCAGATTTCCTTGAAATCTGGAATTTTACATGTACTTTGATTGGTGCCCCAGTGAATATTAAGCCTTTATTGGAATTTCAACACTGAAATTAGTAAGAAAATTAAATGAGTGCAAAAATGCTGCAGTCAGACATTTTTTTAAACTTCATGGCTAGTCCACATGAGGTGCATACCAGCAGAAAAAGAAAACCAGCTTTGTGTGCATAGATTCTGAATCTGAAAATGAAATAGTTGTGAAGTCTGTTTACCATTATCAATTGTGCTAGAAGAGCATTATCTTCAGGAAACTATTTAAAAACTGTACGTTATATTATTATGTATTAGTAATAACTAATTGAAGATTAGTAAACTAACTGAAGCCTTAGCAGTACTTAGAATATCACTCACAGTGTAATCATAAACAGGGTGTTAATATCAGCTGAAAGCCTACTTAAATGCTCAGCTTCTAAAATATATTTATGAAACTTGTTCTGAAGTCTTTATGCACCCAGTCCTTAGTTGGCTGTGGGAACTCACTTTATTTCAGTCTTTATAAGGAACCTTTCCTGATATTATAGATGTCAGTTTTTTCAAAAGTTGGAAGATTAAATTACAGTTTTGATTAAATTTATGTTTCCTTATATAAATATAAATAAGAGCCTGGGAAGTAGCTCTATCTCTAACCAAATAGTAAAATGTCATATTAAAATATCATTTTCCCTGTTTTTGTGCTTCAGTGGTTTTGGGGTGCAATGATGATCTACAATTCTGGGCATGGGGTGTGTGTGGAAGCACCTTTTCAGAATATCCCACTTTCCCTCTTTAATGAGTTTGTTTTACAACAACTTCTCTGTATGAAAGGACCCTTGGTATCTGTTAATTTTTCAGAAGAGATGAACCATCAGACTCCTAGTGCCTTGGCTGCTGCAGGTATTCCCCTAAAGTAGCACTCACATTATTATTTCTGATGATATGCCATATTTTATATGCATTATATCTGTTTTTCCTCATATCTGCACACGGATGAACCCAAGCCTGTATCTCAGCAAGCAACTCATAATAAGGATCTTTATCAGAATTCCATATCCAACTGGCTTTGGTCTCTACTCTTGACACACTCTAGCAACTAAAATTTACCTCTTGGAAGTAAAAAGTGAGGTGTTTTTGCATGAGTTCATGTATTTAACCACTTTTGCTCTTGGGAATGATCTGAAATGCTCAATGTTTCCTCCATGGTCTGGAAGTCAAACGAAATACTGTTAATCAAGGACACCCCCACCCCATTCCTGAATAACAAACAACGCACTTTGTAATTATAGTGCTATAACATGGTTGAAAAAAATGTTGCACCTTTATGGTTTGTTATATATTGATGTATCAATTAGCATGGTTCTTTCTAGCATACCAAGCTTTGGTATTGAATACTTTTTCTGTTTTAGTGCAGGGTAAAAACTGATACGTGCTTCAGTTTCAAAATACATTTCACAATCTTTATAGTTGAGCATTAAAATACATTCTGCATTATATTGGTCTGTAAGCTATATTTTTGTATGCAGGTATAAGCCCTGTTGCTGCTGTAGTTTATTACAGTAGTTTTAATAAGTGTGGCAGCATCTGGCTTTTTGAAAGAATGTTTAATATCAGTTCATCCAGAAGAATCAGAGTAGTCAGTTACATTTTTCAAATGTAAGTAGGTATTGATTCTATCCTGTCACTGAATCTGTTCAGCCTTGCATATGAAGAGAGTTCCGTTATTTCTTGTTCCTGTTCATCCTATTCAGGAGGGAAATGGAAGTTTAGCATTTCATGGATACGTATTTATCAGAATTTCTTCCCAGTTATTGATGTTTTAATTACTTCTGTGGTCCATTTCATGGTAAACAGTAATTTGCCAGCTGTATGCAAGCATCCAAAGAGTATAGGTTTTAATGTGTTTTTTTCCTTTCCCATTAGTTCCCAAGGTATTGTTAAAGGCCCTATTTATTTTTTAGAAAATAGAAGTTATAAAATGCACTGGGTTGGGTCCTGGCTAACTATTTTATTAATAGAAGGACTTCCTTCTGATGTGAGGAATAGTTCACTCCGCCAGGCATTTGGCTGAGGTCAACCTGAGCCAATCACCCCCCATTGGCCCCCGAGCTTCCCTCTTATGGAAACCACTGCTGATCTGTCCAACTCACAGGGCCATTAGTATGCCATAGTTGATTCAAAGTTCTTTCCATTGTTCTACCAGTCTAATATACTGTCTACTGTTACCATTGTATTATTATTGTCACAATTATTGAGTTATCTGTATTGTTCCTGTTCTATGTAAAAGTATATATAATAAATATAAATAAATAGATATATAAACACTGGTACAAGGCTTCTTGAGCTAACGGAATATTATTTGACTTCATGTACTCTCCATTCATGGAACAGAAATAAAGGATCCAACAATTTGGTAAATGCTTATTATTGGATGGGCAAGCTAGAAAAATATTTTAAAATTCTAGGACTTCAAAGTTGTAGTGGGAGACTGCTGATAACTCAGTGTGTTAATCTTGTTGAAGCACAGGATTCATGTAATGTTGGTAATCTTTTGGAATCCTTGCTGTGATAAAGCTAAGAAAAGAAACTGGATGCACAGATGCTGCTTTTGATTAAATGGTACAAACTCACAAGAATTTTGGTACTTGTGATGTAGATCAGAAAGAATACATTGTCATTTACATGAAATGTACAATCTAGTGCATATTTTGCAGGAACACCAGTGTATTTATTTATTTAGATTTTTATACCGCCCTTCCCTATGGCTCTGGGCAGTTTACATAAAACATTTTGGAACATTTACATAGAACACTGTAGGTGATTAGTCAAATTTATTTAAAGCAGAATTTCACCTTTGCCTTTCTAGAACCTCTGCTTTTGTTACCCAGGTATCTCAGTGCTTGGGACAAATGGCACAAAGCTATATTCATGTAAACTTTTACCTGTCAATGTTGTTGTGAGTTTAGATTTCAGGACAGCAGTGCTCATTAATGTCAGTATTATGAGTTATCAAGGGATAAACTCATGCTAAGTTACAGTGTTAAGGCTATAGATATTTCAAGCAATTCTGCCCTTTCTGGCATCATTTGTTTGTATGTGCACAAATATAGTACTCTGTTGAAATTATATATTGAAAAAGAACCCTGGCTTTCAAACTAGAGCTTTTTTGTAGAAGACTTACTATGCAGCTTCTTATGGTAGTAAGAATGATTGCAATTGGGAAATTATTAATACATTGAAATTGAAATTTGGGAAATTCTAGTTCTCAGTTTTCTGACAATGGTACCAGGAAACTTGTGGTTGTAGGTACCAGTAGCAAAAAAGACACTAGTGGCATGATAAAAGAGTGACATTTGGTATACCGTTTAGAACTTGGTCTGATGCTTGAAGTGATGTGTAAGTTGCTAGGAGCTGAGGGGGTGAGCAAGTCAGAAAACAACTGAAGTTTTATTTCTCACAATAAACTACTTGATCTTTATTATGATTATATTATATCTGGTACCTTAGGTCAGGGTTTTTGGTTGACCCCAGAAAAGCATCCAAAATTGATTTTGCATGCCCAAAGGGACTTGAGGGACCTGATTTTTTTTGAGAGGAAAGTAGAAATGCTTGACTAAAATAACTCTTTTGAATACTGGCTTTTGTTAGATAGTAGTTCATTGTTGACTGAATTGCAACAAGTTGAATGAACTGAAGTATCTGAGATACTGCTTTTCTTCCAGAAGTAGGAGAAATCTAAATACTTAGCAGCATAGGACAGGTTTGATATTCATGACCCAGCATGCAAAACTACTATATTGCAAATAAGGAAGAAATAATAGACACTGTGAGCATGTTTTGGATGATGTGACAGCTTGTCCTTCAGAGTAAATAAGGATGAAAAAATATTCTGTGTGTGTGTCCAGTGAGATGTTTTATGATAGGTTCATTGTCTCAAATGGGATTCTGACTCTGTTCTTGTGTGTTCAGAACTATTGGTTGGTGTCTGAAGAACGGAAGTTTGACTATCAAAAGCTTAACCCTGAAACTCTTGTTGATCTCTGAGGTGCAGCTGGACTCAAATCTTAACTGTTCTACTACAGACCAGCATGGATACAGTGTTAATTGAACTTGGGGAGATTTAATTTTGAAATATTTGTTGTAAAATTGCAAAAGTTGATTTTCTGTCTCATAGGACCTAGAAATATAGGTACCTTTAAGGAATTTTTGTATGTTTGAAGTGAAACATGATATAAAGGGAAGACACTATGTAAATAGCTATGTCCAGAGGACAGATAATAAAAAATATTAGTTTGTGAGCACAATACTGAAGCTGTTTCTTGTTTCCTTGTGCTGAGTACTTTGTCTTGCTACTCGGCAACTCTCCCTCCCTTTTTGTTTGAAACTGTCATTTTAAGAATTATACATTTCATAGTGAAATAGAGAATCCAAGGTATATCTGATGAATTGCGTTTATATGTACATAATTTCTCAGTGGTGCTACTGAAAAGAAGGGGATCCTAAAGGGTTTATGGGGGCCCCTGTTAACTGAACTGAAGAAATAATCTTTGCCACAGATGAATAGGCTGCCTAAGGAGTTGGTGAGCTCCTCCTCACTGGCAGTCTTCAAGCAAAGGTTGGATTCACACTTTTCCTGGATACTTTAGGATGCTCTGAGATGATCCTGCGTTGAGCAGGGGGGTTGGACTAGATGGCCTGTATAGCCCCTTCCAACTCTATGATTCAATGTTATCATTAATTGTTAGAAATAAATTTCCTTGAAGAGGAAGAAAAAGAAAACATGGAATCCAGTTCCTTTGTGTGCTTGAAGTAATGCATTCAAGAGCAAACATGAACATGCATACTTTCCTTAGTTGAATGTCTAGAACTCTGTCTCGTGTATATATAAGACAAGGTCTGTCAAGTATAGTTAGTTCACTCTTAGCTTAGACCTTGTGCAAGCAGCCAGTTTGCTGCAAGGGAACCTGGAACCTGAGAAGAGCGTCTGAAAGGGCTGTAGCCAAAACAAAAAAAAAATTAGAATGGCTGTCTTGGGCTATATTGGTACATGTAAAGGCAACATTTTCTACCTATGTCACATCGTATGTCACCTTCTTTTGAGTCCTTATGGTTGAGGCCAGCATGGTAAGGAAGATCTGATGCCCCCCCAGTACTAAGAGGGCAGCACTAGCTATGTCATCTATGCTCCCTCTTCCCACTCCTCTATACAGATTTGGGGGGGGGTGTTAGTGGGGTTGAAGACCACCATGATTTTTTAGGAGTCTGTTTTTAGTGTATGTGTGTGTCCACATTTGTTTAAATAGGGTTTTACTGGGTTTTTATATGGACAGATTGTTACCCACCATGAGCTAGTTCAGGAGTGGCGGGTAATAAGTTTAAATAATAAATAAATATAAATAGAGGCAGTCACTTGATCCTGTAATGGTGTTATAGTCCAACATTTCAACTTAAATAGCATCCATCTTAATTTGGGCCTCCCAAGCAAGTCTTTTCATGGCCTGTATATGAGTTGCCATTGCAGAGTCCCCCCCTCCAAAACAGCTGTTTCCCCCCTGAAGAGCTGATCTCTATTGTCTGTAGATGACCACCAATTTCAGGAGATTTCCAAACTGTACCCGGAGGTTGGTGACCCCTGTTCTGTGATGTTTGGAGGCGTGGCCTCAAAGACTCCAGAGCAGGAGCTTTTGCCTTGTAGCCAGTCCCCAGGAAGGCCACAGTGCAGGTTTGCATCCTAGAGTCTGTTGTTCTGGATGCAATGGTCTTTGTGTCTAATAGATAATATTACATAACGTGTTTGATAGAGTTCAGAGTTCTCCCCTGGCTCTAGAGCACCATCCGTAATGGGTGGTTCTCACTGCTGTTGCTAGGGAGGCCTTGCTTACAAGGTGTTGGTAGAGTTTGTTCTTGTACTCTGAAGTGTATTGGATGCTTAGTATTTATATAATGCTTTTTTTAAATGTTAATTTTTCCAATTCATAAATCCATTTTGTCCTACACATTGCCGTGTTTACTCGGCATGATTACTTACATGATTCCCTTCATGCCCTGATTTGGAAAATGTTTTAATTGCTTAACTTTCCCCCCTTGTAATTAGATTAGATGCTCTGTAAACAACGGCAGATATGGGTTTATATTCCCAGTCATCTTTCTGTAATTTCAAATCAGCTTAAACTTTCAAAGGTAATTGGGAAAGGAGACTGGCAGGAAGTAAAGGTAGTTTTGGGAGCTGCACACAAGTGCAGTGAAAGGCTTACAGTGCATGGATTACCTTTAAAAGCTAATGGATAGCCCCTTTTCCCATCAAAATGTTTTTGGACCTTCATCCTTTTTGATGTATATTCCGTATTTTAAATTATTTTTGCAGCATCATGTGCAATCTTGTCACAATGGCTTCTTAGCAAGTTTGTAAAGCATTAACCTATTTGAATATGTCATTTCACTTGTTTGGGGTTATTCTTTTTTAATATTAGAGCACATTCCAGTTTGTAGTACTTTATGACTGTTATACTAGTTTTCTGATGTGATTTTCTTAGCTGCATTGAAGGCTTTGTGACCATTCAATATTGATCTCCTAGTAAAACATTTTATTGTATAAGTATTTGAAGCTCGTTCACTGTTTAAATCTGTATGTATTATCACTAAAGTGTTCAGGTATCATTTTAAACGTCCATATGAAGAAACATCGTTGGTTTCTTGTAGAAATACACCCAAAGTAAACAAAACCAAAAGGCCAAAAGTTGTGTCTTCTTTAAATTTATTAAATGCAATCCTGAATAATTTTGCAACCAGAACGGGGTCCCAGGGTATTCAATCCCGCTTTCTAGTGCTTCTTCAGTGGTTGCAATTGTGGTCTTAATATAACATCATATAATATCACCGGTACAGGTACAGGATATCACATAGGCAACAGCTCTTTAGTAAAGGGGTCACTTCTTCAATATAGCTAAAAAAAGCTATATAGCTACATAGCTTTTTTCAGACTCACATGAGATAAACTCTCAGCACAGAATTATATAATAGCGAAGAGTGGTGACCCTAGGCATATGTCACGTGGTCTCCAAAAAGTCTAAAAATAACATATATTGGTTGGAGCCATAATTTACAGATCCCATTCAACCACTGAGCTATACTTTATAATGAGTTTAATATAAATATTTTATATAGAGTGTATTGGCACAGTTCTGACCACTGAGGAAGACCCAGTAGGGTCGAAACGTGTTTGGTCTTATGTGCTGTTAGTTCTATATAGTTTTTATTCCGTTTTTAATTGTGCACTAATAAATCAACATTTTTACATTAGTTATATGGTGGGCAATTAAGTGAGGGACTGCAGTCCTGTGCTTTGTTAAGTAAAAAAAAGAAACATCCTATTAGATTTCCATAATACTTAGCTATTCAGTAGTTTTAAATTGGCAGGAAGATGTCCATGGTGTTCAAGCGTTAGTATGTCCATAGCCTCAAATAAAACCATCAAATCAAATCCTATGTATAAAGCCTTTGAGTTTTTAAATTCATATTTTATTATTAATAAAATACTGGCATTTTTATAACTATCTCATATTTTAGAACCTTCATGATGCAACCTAATTAGGCCTACATATATTTCACTTTTTGTTAACCTTGTTTGGTTTCTGCAATGCCAATGATCCTGATGACATTTGCTCTTATGGTAAATGTGGAGGAGTGGTTACTCCCATCTCCGATAAATGGGAGTCTTGTAACATGCTAAAAACGACACATTTTTATTGTAGCATAAGCTTTTGTGGACTAAAACCTTAGAGACCTGGTTTTTATTTTTTTTGTTTTGCTGTAGCAAACTAACTCTGGTTCTCTCTATGGAATTAATGCCACCTTTGTCTTGGTCATAGCACCTAGGTGGTGGACCCAGTACACTGTTGTATTAAAGATGCCTTCAGGTAATATTCAGAAATTAGACACACAGACCATACTAGTAAAAATAAATGATGGCTGTTTTCTTAGTTTTTACCAATTATGCTAGCAGCAGCTTGTGATAATAAATCTTTTAATGTATTTGACTGTTTTGAAGATGTCCATTTGTAAATACCTTCCATTTAAGGGGTTAAGCATTTTTACTTAGTGTAGTTCTTTTTTATTTGAAGAGAGAAAATGCTGCATCTTCAGGGTAGAAATCAAGATTGCTAGTATTCCTTTTGTCACAGTGATAGAAGTAAGGCTCTATTAAAATAGCACTTGTCTTTATTCTTGTAAACATTTTAATATCCATAAAACTGTTAGGGAATTGGATTGACACATCTTTCATAGTTCTGGTTTTGATTGTGCAACCTTTCACTAAGTTTCTTGTATGGGATATGACATTTGAGGTTTCTGAGCGATTAATTAAATTCAGATAACTGTAAAAGGGCATTTATCAGCCCTCAGTCTGCTTTATATATGTTTAAATAAAACTAATGACCAAATAATGAAATTGAGTACTTATTAACAATCTGAATGTGGGTTTACTCCCTTTAATGTTTATAGGGCTGAGACAAATGAATAGAAAAGATCAATTGGATTGCAAATAATTGCAGTCAGTGGTTTGTAGGGTCTAATTTTTTCCTCAGATTTTTAAAAGTTTGGTTCCCCACATTTAATAAAGTAATGTTGTTTTTGCTCCAGGTTTTTGCTTGCATTGTTCAGCTTGACTGTTGTTAACACAGAGCATTACAGTACTTATGTTGATCTAAATATCCTGTGTTGGCAGCAAACCATGTATAAGGTATACCATCATGTGTATTTAATGACAGAAATTACCTTCAATGGGCCTGCATGGCTACCCTCCAGGATTTTATTAGTGCTTCACACGGCCATATGAAGACAGTATGTATTCTTGGCAAACAAGCTGTATCCTTTGAACAGTTGTTTGTTCAACTTTAGTTATGTTTGGCCTTTATAACATTGAATTTTAAAGATCAGTGTTGTTTCTGAGTGATAAATACAGTGAATGCTATCAAATTGGTTTAGGATTTTTCATTCTAAAACAAACTGTTCTCTCCTTCTGTTTTATTGCTCCCATCTTCAGCTATATTTATTCATCTATATGGTATCTTTTTCCACAGTGGGGGACAAAGCAACTTACATCAGTCTCCTCCCTTTTTTCTCATCAAGAATCCTGTGAGGTAGAAAGTATGTGACTGGCCCCAAATCACCCAGTGAGCTTGCACAGCAAGATGAGGATTCGAGCTTGGGTCTCCCAGACCCTACTCTGAAGCTGTAGCTGCTACACCACACTGGATTTCATAGGCTGGCTACTATTGAGCAGTAGCTGAGTCATGCTAGTTGGGTGGTATCAAGTCTCACAGAGGTTGATTCCAGACCTAGTGCTGCCAACCTTTAGGTAGGCACTGAAGATCTCCCCAAATTATATATGAACTCCAGACAATAAACCTTGACCCACTGGAGAAAATAGCTGCTTTAGGTGGTAGACTTTTTGGCATATTCAGCTGAGGCTCCTCAAACTCTACCACAATATCTCCGGGCATTTCCCAACATGGAGTTCACATTCTTAGTCAGGCCTTGCTGCAAGGATTCCTCCATCAAAGTCCAAAATAGCCCTCGAAAGGTACCTTCCCTCCTGACTTTTACTGTCAACCTGAAATACTGTGGTTACCTGGCAACAGCCACTTAGGGAGCCCATCGTTTTAAGTCACTCCTTCGATCATTGTTTTGTGTTTTTTAAATCATTCAAGGTACTTCCCCCTTAGAATAGAGGATTTTGGTGTATTAGGCTGAGAGAAATCTTCAGGCATATATGCTACCTTCCATCTTCCTTCATATGGTGAAACAGGTTGAAAACATCCTCACTCAATGCAAACTGACATATGAATTTGCCTGGTTTAGAGGTGTCAAACTATGGTTTACAAACAGGAAGCTATGTCTCCAAATGAAAGAGGGAAAATAGAGAGTCTGTTTATGTTAATTACAAACTAGGATTTGTTTGTCTGTATTCTCTGATGCTCATTTCATTTGAGATATTTCAAACTTTAGTGGTTTCCATTGTTGTTGGAATAAGTCATTTTCACCTTGCAAGGCAAAGTTATTTACCAACATTGTGTATAGACTTTTTGAGTTGGGATACAGTATAGAGCAGCCTTTCTCAATGTTTTTACCATTGAGAAAATCCCAACCATTCTTCAGGCTTCGAGAAACCTCAGAAGTAGTGCAATGGTGCAGAATATAGTTGAGAAGCATAGCTGTGTACACACCCACTGGGTCCCCTCCCCTTCCCACCCCTACAGGCCCATCATTGGCTAATTTGGGAGGAGGGACATGACATATATGGTCATGTCACTCAAATGTTTAACAAATTTTAAAAATATATTAAAAATTAACTCCCACCCTTTCAGGAAATCCTTCCAGGGCTGTCAACACACACCAGGATTTCATGAAACCCTGGTTGAATAAGCCTGGTATACTGTGTTCCTTTAAATGGGCAAAACAGAGGGAGAGAAATAAGATGAAGGAAAGATGGATGAGGGGTAAACTGCTTTGATTCTTGCCTCTGCTGATCTGAGTATTATTGTAAAATAAACATCAATGGCATTGATCTGTCAGGCTATCATGGTGGAAAATCCCTCAGTAAGGAATGATGATGGTACTGCATCCATTGTATACCTGCGTTAAGCTTTAAGTACAGGATAAGTTCAAACATAAGCAGAGTGAACTGATGAGCTTACAGCAAAATCTTGGCTCTAGTATTTTTATGACCAGGTAAACAATGGAGCTGCCTAATGGTTTTATGATAAGGCTATTAAGTTAATTAAACTTCTTTATAGCAGTGTATGTTTAGTATTATATGATTTCTAAACTTTAAATGCTTGTCTTTTGTTTGCTCTTGAAAGTTAAATGATTACAAAGAAGCTGTTGTATATGTAGCAAATTTCCATTGTTGGAAAGGCATATTAAGAAATCTACACATAATGTTTATGTCCACGTGAGATATTTTTCTCAGTCTACAGATGCAAAGGTGAGCTGGGTATGAAAAAGTAGGAATACTTTTTAATTATTAATAATCCAATTTATACACCACCCCTCCCCTAATGCTTACAACATTTATTTCAATGTTTTCCTTAAAAAATGCATAGGAGTGGAATGAGTGGAATGCTTTTTAAGACATCAACAAGAATGTGTTGGATGGGAATATTTTATAGAAATCCACAGTATTAGATAATGATAAATGCTGATACATTATTTCATGCATATATATTTTTAAATATGACTAATGCTGCCTATAGTTGGTACGTTGAAGTGTCTGATAACATTGTATTATTGAACAATTTAGTGATTTCAGTACTTTCATTAAATGTACTGAGAGAAGTTTCCAGAAATTTTTCAGAAAGAATGGAAATTTTGTGGAAAATGTAGTTTTTTCCCACCGAATGTAAACTCTTTACTGATTTAACGTGAAACAAATGTTTTATGACTTAATGTAAAATTAGTGTACACTAATATTAACAGTGTAATATCTGGTATATTTATAGAATTAAAAATATAAATATCCTATTGTTTTAAGATAAACTATGGCCCTGACTTGGATAACCAAGGTTAACCTGATCTCTTAACATCCTGGAAGCTAAGCAGGGTTGACTTCAGCTAGTATTTTGATAGGCTACCACCATGGAATACCAGGGTCGCTGTGCAGAGGGGGTAATGCGAAACAACTTCTGAACATCTCTTGCATTGAAGACCCAATGAGGTTTTCAAGCTTTGAAATGCTGAAAGACACTAGCAACCCTGGAGGTATTCTGCACAGAGCCAAATGAAACAGTTTAAAAAACAACCAGTTTAGATCGCTTTATTATATTACAAACGTTGTTCTGCATTGATTATAGTCTGTTGAAAAACTATGTTGCAATGCTCTCTGCATGAAACAGTTCATAGACCTGCCCCCTGTAGTTTTGCCAACTTCGCTTTGTTCTCTAATGCAGTCACTAATCTGCATAACTAAGGAGCTTCTCTATATAACTAATAGAGTGTCTCAGGCAGGCAGGGCCTCTTCTGCATGATGGGTAAGCTGATGAAAACTCACTAAATACATTGTTGTTTATCTGATCTCTGCACAGAAGAGTGAATTTACTCTACAAAACTGATTTTGCTCTGCATGGTGAACTGCCTCTTCGGTGCATTAAACGTCTTTTAAGCATTGTTTCTGAAAGAGGATTCATTTCTTTCCTGCCTGTCTCAGACGCACTATTAGTCATGCAGAGAAGCTCCTTTGGTTATGCAGATTAGTGACTGCATTAGAGAACAAAGAGGAGTTGGCAAAACTACAGGGGGCAGGGCCATGAATTGTTCCAGGCAGGAAGCATTGCTGTGTAGTTTTTCAACAGACTATATTCAATGCAGAACAATGATTGTAGTATAATAAAGCGCTCTAAACTGGTTTTTCAAACTGTTTTATTTGGCTCCGTGCAAAATACCTCCAGGAGAGAAATGAATTGGTGAAAAGCATCACTAGTAATATAAGTGAGTCATTCAACAGCCCACCAGAATTCTCTCCCTAAGGCAGACTACAAGGGAGAAAAATTTCAATTTTCCATTTTTGTCAAAGGGGCATCCTAAGCTCTGCTAAACCCCAGTCATCCCCTTTTCCCCCTAGGTATGAGGGACATAGAATCTTGGACTGGGGCAAAGGCTCCTCCTGGCTAAATAAAACTTCACAAAAGATGGGAAGACATGTCTACAGGACATGTCCAAAGAAGGGGAATTTCTCTCCAATGAGGGGAGGAATTGTGACCCAGTGGCAGAGCTTCTGCTTTACATGCGGAGGGCTCCAGATTCAGTCCCTGGCATCTCTAGGTAAAAATATCAGTAATTAGAAAGACATCTATATAAAGGATCTGGGGAGTCACTGCCTGTCTGAGTAGACAACACTGACCATGATCAACTGATGATGTGATTCAGTGGAAGGACACTTCTTATGTGGCCAGGGCAGTCATTAAGATTCTAAAACTGAAGACTACCAGCATTTATTGTACCAGTCCTGGCAGCCCTAGATTTAAAACAGTCTCCAGTCACACATGACCAATCTGTGGATGACCAGAAGGAAATTCAGATGCCTGTATAGTTCAGGTGGGTTTTAAAGCACAACTACATGTACTTAATAGCTGAGTTTCTGGTTGCACTAAGTTTGATAAGTCAGTTAACTGGCTGTGCTAGATTTAAAATGACTCCCAATGGCATTGACTAGACTTCAGGGGCAAAGACTAATTACTGGCCAAGAGAAAATAAAGAATTCTTCCACAGAGTAGGCACATCTGAAGACATTCCCTCTGCCTGAATTCTTTGGAAAACAAAATAGAGTGGCTAGACCTATTAGCACGAGGTCAATTTCCAGCATTTATTATTTTTAAAATTGTGTATCTAATAATGCGGAACATTTTTTACAGGTTGCCTTAGTTGATGTAACTGCCATACAACCTTGAATGTAGTTGGCGTGAAGTAGGCAAAGTACCTGTTTCTTGGTTGTTAGTCTGTTTTGGAGACGACAGCCTGCATGTGCTTAAGGCATGATACACTTTATTTCAACAGGTTAAAACCTGTTCCCTGTTGATTGGTTTGCCAGTTCGTCCTAATAATGCCTAGTTTAAAGGCTGTCACAGCGACACAGCCACTTGGGTCCACCACTTTGCTATGATTTCTCAGTACCGAGATTAAACTCTAAGGAGCCCCATTTTCAGCACAGAGCAGATTTACTGTTGCCATATCTATCCAGTTTGTTTTATTTTCAAAAAGTACAATTATTTTTGCCCGTGGTGCCCCTTTATCTGCACAGTTTATACCGGTAGGAGGGGTCATCACTTTTGGGGCTTGAGGTGGGCTTCCCAATCAGCTGTCTAAGTATGGGGGTTGAGGATGGGGTTTCCTCCTCAGAGTTGTCCTCCTTCAGGTCACTGTGCTCTGGGGGCTTCGTGGGTGCCACTGCTGTTAAGCCTACAACAGTACCATGCCCCTGCTGACACCCTCTTCCTCCTCCTCTGTCAGTTGGATCTTATCACTCCTTACTCACTCCTGCCTCTTCCTCCAATGTTCCTCGATCACTATCAGCAGTTGCTCTGTCCTTTCCTGTCTTCTCCTCTCTTGCTGTCATACCATCCTTTTCCCAGTGTTTCCTTTTATCCTTTTCCATCAGTCCCACTTCCACCCTCATCTGCCTCTTGCCAGCCATACCGGCTGGGTTGCAGTTGGCATCCCCAAACTTGGTGCCTGGCCTGTGCTGAGGTTCATGGTTCCTGAGCCAGTGCACTGTCAGATGAGCACCGCTCCAGGATCAGGGCTGCTGTGCCATCTGAGCTGGAGCCAGAGTCAGGGCATGCGCTCACTGGCTCTAGCTGCGTCTGGTCAGCATGTAGGTGAGCTGGTGGGCATTTCTGAGATAGGTCTGTGGGTGGCTCATTCTTCCTGGAGGGAGGGGGGTGAGAGGCCAGGACCGGATGCTACAATATTTGAAAAATGTCATACTTGGTTTTGGTGATATAGTTATATAGACTTTGGAATCTTTGATGTAATTGCTTTTATCGGGATAAAAGCATAGCTCATTGCCTTTATGAGTTGCAGTCACAAAGTGTGGTAGATTAAACAGCAATATGCTTATATATAATTTGACTTTTGATGCGGAACACAGAAAGTTCCATATAAATCAATACATACCAAATTAATCTATTGAAAATTATTTCTAAACTAGCTTCCAGTGAGTCCTTGACATCTATGTTCAAATCTACCGATAAACTCAGCCATTTTATATTCCTTGTCTTTCTCCATCACAAAAGAGTGGGCAACTAGTTTAATGGTTATTTTAAATATTTATAATTTAATGTATTTACTTTAAATCTATATTTTTGGTATTATATGTTTTTACTTTCTGTAATCCACCCCGAATTCCCTGAGATAGGGCAGATAACAAATACAACATCAACAATAAAAGGAATGCACAATTGGGGACAGGTAATAGGCAAATATGCTTGGCTCCCACAATTTCCTGTAGTTACATGTAAGACATAGATCAGGTTTGGTTTTATAGACAAGTCTTGAAGGAATTTAGGATCAATTGTGCAAACTTCCCCTGGCTTTTTTGCATGGTGATAGCCACTCTACTATGGGGGAAATGAGTTTGTCATTACATTCTTACTGCTGCTGTTTGAAGTTCTGGCTTGCAGAAAGTAGTTGCTCAGTTTTAGTTGCTCAGTTGAGCAAGCCTGGAACTTATTCAAGGCATGCTTATATAGCAGTTCTATATTATACAAATATCAATCAATCAATATTTTATTTACGGTCATTCAGACCAAAATTCAAATACATGCAATTTAAAACTAAATATTATACAAATATATGATTGGTGTGTTACTAAAAGCAGTGCCATTGTTTAGCATGAGTTACACTTCCTTACATTCTGGGGATTATAGCGTCTGATATTTATCAATGAGGACCCATATGAAATGGTAGCTCAGTGGGTAGACCAACAGGAAAAGGGAAAACAAAAAAAGCAACTTGAAGAACAAGTGAGGACCAAAGGGGTTGAGGAGGCACAAAATACATTATATACATTAAATAAAACTCAAGGTAATTAAAAATATTTAAGAACCATACAAAGAGAACATTTTTTCCTATAGATCACATATCAGCCAGACATCTATACCTTAAGTAAAAAAAAAACCTTTGGCCATGTTTTTATCTAGATCATGTCAAGTCAGGATTTTAAGACCAGATGCCATTGAAAGCTGAGCAGCACTGGTAAATAATGTGCCCATGAATCAATCAGGTCAGTTTGCAGAGCTTATGTATGAGCACATTCTAGGCTTGCCTCCTTAGTAAGAGAACCACATTAATAGCCTAATCCTATGCGTGTTTATACATATGAGGAGTGTGGGTTTGCAGTTAATCTTGTGTATACAAAAGGAAAGCTTATTGCTCTGCTTATTGCTCCATCCAGAGGAATCCACAGCAACCAGATACCACCCCATTAGGAACACCATGGCTATATCCTTCACACCAACTTTCCCCTGAACCATGAACCACCTCAGCAAGCAGACAAGTGCTGTGGCAGTCCAGGAGCTCTCTTGAAGAGTGACTCCTGACAGCGTGAGGTAGCCTGAGGGGAAAGGAGGCACTAGTAGAGGATGATGTCATCTGGTGGTGCTGCCTGTCCAAAAGGCAACAGTGGCTGGAGGCAGGAAAAGAACATATCTTGAAAAACACAAATGAGTGGTGTCTGAGGAGGAAGAACATGCTGGATAATCAAATGTTGGATAGAAGAGCTTTTGTTGTACTTAGAAATGAGTCACTGACTTTAGTAGCGCTTTTACATTAAAGTGCACATGTGTGAAGATTCAGGTATTATACAAAAAATATTATTAGTCTTCGGATCAATGATATTGATTTTAGTGGTGTAGTGGTTAGGAGTGCAGAATTCTGATCTGGCAAACAGGGTTTGATTCCCTACTGCTGTTCCATATGCAGCCAGCTTGGTGCCAAGCACTGGCTCACCAGGCACTGATAAAGTTGTTCTGACTGAGCAGTAATCTCTGGGCCTTCCCAGCCTCACCCACCTCACAGGGTGTCTGTTGTGGGAGAGGAAAAGAGAAGGTGATTATAAACCACTTTGGGTAGAGAAAAGCGGCATATAAAAAATAACTCCTCCTCCTACCCACATCATCATCATCATCGTTGTGGTGATCTTTCTTTGCTGAAGATCATTTGAATTTTATAGGAGACCTGACCATGTATGGCAGTGATTATTCTTTGGATGGCAATGAAGATTGACCAGATTAGAAAGAAGTAAAGGAAAACAAAAGTATTTGAGCGGAAAAATTGGTGCTGGGTGAACTGTAAGAACATAGCCAAAGAGAACTACAAATAAACAGGTGTTTGAGTATGAGAGATAATGGATAGTGGTAGGAATTGAATATGGCATAGACCTTATCACTATTTTTTACAGCTAAGAAATGGAGTTCTTCTGTTAAATATCTGCATGGGACCAAGGGTGAAGGTCTGGGGACAGAGGCAGATTTAGGGGAATGGAGACTGAGACTGAGGGAGAGACAGATAATGGAGGAAAAAAGCTGAGCATCTGCAGTCTCTCCTTTGCCATGGTAAGTAAGCAGGGAAACCATTTCACATATGAAGAGGAAAGAAAGTAAACCAAAATAGATCACTTGAATAAAATGAGTGTAACCTTCCTGATCTGTTGCAAAGCAGCTGTTGATTATGAGTGGATATTAAGCCCTTACACTTAAGAGTATCATCTAACAGAAAAAGCATCATTGCTGATAGTATGCAGGCAAATAGTTTTAAAACTGGCTTAAATTTTAAAATTGTAACATTCTTCTGTTTAAAAATGAAATGCCTTCATTTAATATGCTTTCAGTGATGTCAAAGGTTTGTGTTGATTGATACTAAATAAAGCCTTACAGAAGTATTCTCAAATTTTTGTTCCATGAATGTGTGTACAAGCTTCAGAACAAGTAGCCAGGTTAGACTGCTGCATGGAAATAACAAAAGATGTGGCACCTTGAAGAGAAATTTATTGTGGCTTAAGCGTTCCATAAATCAGAACTTATGTCATCTGACGCATGATGTAGAAGTGTTGCATTCAGTTGACAGAGATTTATACTCATAAATAAATGGCAGAGGGGGTGGAGAAGTAATATTAGAGTCCAGGAGGCCCAGTTTCCCAGGGAAAGTTACGTTCTGTTACACTGCAGAGCACAGATGAAGATGAGATCCTGTCAGGAGTAAAATATCCACTTGGGGTTGGTGTGGAAAACTCCCAGATGTTGATGAATAGACAAAGATGAATTTGAATACAAACTAAGGAGCAAAAGTTATTTTTTGTAATGAGTAAACCATCAAATGTTGCTATTTAGTTCAAGTCTCTAGTTTGATTGTATCAAACCTGCATATAAATTCCAATTCCAAAGAAAATTTCATAGTAGGTTATCCCCCCCCCCAGTATTCCCTAATCTGTTTTTCATTTTTTTCTTAATGAAAAAATTGTGAAAAATCTTGCTATTCATTCTGAGTAAAATGTTAATAGAAACAGCATTAGATTCCTTTCATTCCCCCCCCCCCAAGCTTTTTTTGTACCCCTCAGTGCTTTCTGTCACTGATCAGCTTTGGGCTGATCCTGCGTTGAGCAGGGGATTGGACTAGATGGCCTGTATGGCCCCTTCCAACTCTATGATTCTATGAAATCAAAAACAAATTCTTGGGGGAAAATGGCTGATGTCTAATCCTGCGATACTGTTGCTTGGAGATACATTAAATCATGGGTTGTCATAAAGGCTTGTCTTTGTGTATATCTCTTATTAGCAGTATGGATTTTCTAGTGAACATTTCCAGAAAATGTTCTGATGTTCTAAATGTGATATAAGTTTGCATATTTGTTTGATATACTTTTTTTTTTTTACTCCTCAGCAGGCATTCTTCCTCAGCAGGCAACAAAAGATCTCGTATTCAGTAAACAGAACAAAAAATGTAGCTCTTGCAATTTTATGTTCAGGATAAAGAATATATCAGCAGTTTCCCCAATAGATACAAATTATTTGAACTAAAATTACAGCTGAAATTCAGAAAGAAAAAAGTAATGACTACTAGGAAATAGCACAACTTAACAATGAAGAGATTGAAATTGTTCAAGGAGTTCTGTGCCCTAGCTCCATCATCAATGAAAAGGGAGACTGGAACCAAAAAATCCAGAATGTTATCAAAACTAAGAAGGGCAACCATAAAGGAGCTCAAAAAGATTTTAACTGTAAAAATGTATGTCACTGGCTACCAAGATCAAATTAATTCATGCTATAGTATTCCTTATTAATGTGCATGGATGTGAAAATTGGACAATGAAGAAAGCTGACAGGAAGAAAGTTGATTCATTTGAAATATGGTCTTGGATATTGATAATGTGTACCACCAAAAAGGCCAATAAGTAGGATCTAGATAAAATCAAACCTGAACTGTCTTTAGAAGCTAAAATGACTAAATTGAGGCTATCATACTTTCCTCACATTGAGACGAGAGACTAGAAAAGACAATGATGCTAGGAAAACCTGAAGGCAGCAGGAAACAGGAAGCCCTATCATGACATGGATAGACTAACAATTTGACATTTTGGAGATTATTAATTCATAGGGTTGCAGTAAGTCAGAAGCAACTTGACAGCAATTTAATGAATACCCAGCTCTATCTCCTGATGGATGGCCTACCAGACTCCCCCCCCCCCCAGAAACATTCACCAGATGTTTGGAAGCCATAGCTGATTTGAGCAAAGTTGCCTGAAACTCCCAAGATGGAGCTTCTGTGGCTGGGTAGGAGGGGGTCAGATCAGGAAGTGAGCTTTCCCAGCCTGGCCGGGGTGCAGGTTAACATCTTGCCCTCCACCAGGACTCTGAGGGTGATTCTCAGTCCCTCTCTATTGATGGAGGTGCATGAGAGTGGCCCGTCTGATGTTTCTCCACCTACACCAGAGAAGGCTACTAGTGTCCTATCTGTCTTCAGAGCCCCTAGCCACAATGATCCATGCAATGATCACCTCCAAGATTGATTTCTGTAGCTTGCTCTATGTGGGCTTTCCTTTGTACTTTACCTGGAGATTGCACCGGTGCAGAATGCAGCTCAGTGGAACACCATGGAGAGGCCACATACAGCTGGTGCAGTGGCAGCTGCATTAGTTGCCACTTGCGTTCTGAATCAGATTCAATGTTTTGATGGTAACCTTCAAGGCCATCTGTGGTCTGGGTCCCGCATATCTGGGCCCCCCATCGCCTTATGCCGCCTTCAGGGCTTTGTACTCTATGAGCGCAAATCTGTTGGTCCCCGGCGCATGAGAAGTATGCCTGGTCTTGACCAGAGCCTTTTCAGTACTGGCCGTGACCTGGTGGAATGAGCTGCCAAAAGAGCCGAGGATCCTAATGGAGTTTTCACAGTTTCGCAGGGACTGCAAGATGAAACTTTTCCACCAGGCATTTGGATGAGGCTAGGGTAGTTGAGATCAGGGGCCCCTTCTCAGCTTAGCTGGGACAGTAGGCATTTCCCCCATTAACATTCCCCTAAGCATAAGGTGGGGGGAGGTGAGGTTTTAGTGATCGCTGTCCGGGCGGGTTAAGGTTTTAGGGTGGTGGATGGTTTTTACTGTTTTCTTGTATGTTTTTATAGTTTGTAATGTGCTGTGAGCCAGTTTTCTGGGAGTGGATAGTAAGAAATCCAATTGACACATAATTAAAAAAAATGCAATTAGGCAAATATCAAATTAAGCATGCCGTATAGTTTAAAAACATGCTAAAGACATTGAAAGTTTTATGTGGAAACTATTTAGTTGCTTGATGGCATTCTAGTAAAAAGATGACAGTAGCTTGATGTGGTTAACAGTGGTGGCTTCTAATCTAGGGAACTGCGTTTGAGTCCCCACTCTTCCACGGGCAGCCAGCTGGGTAATCTTGTGCTTGTCACATCTCTGATAGTGCTGTTCTGACCAATCAGTTCTGTCAGAGCTCTCTCAGCTCCACCTACGTCACAGGGTGTCTGTTGCAGGAAGAGGAAGAGAAGGTTACTGGAAGATGCTTTGAGACTCCCATCTGGTAGTGAAAAGCAGGGTATAAAAACCAACTTTTCTTCTACTTCCATTATATTATTGGTTTACATATAAGTGGGAAAGCAGCAACTGAACACAATATTTTAACACAACCAAAGAGCTGTGCCTCTTTCATTTTTACATTTATAGAGTTAACAAATCTTACGCAAACCTTCCCTATCTCATCTCAACAGGAGAAATAAAGCACTGCTCTCTGTGTTTGAGGATAGTGAAATTAAAAGCCAGTTTGGTGTAGTGGTTAGGAGTGCGGACTTCTAATCTGGCATGCCGGGTTCGATTCTGCACTCCCCCACATGCAACCAGCTGGGTGACCTTGGGCTCACCACGGCACTGATAAACCTCTTCTGACCGGGCAGTGATATCAGTGCTCTCTCAGCCTCACCCACCCCACAGGGGGAGAGGGTTGTGGGGAGAGGAATAGGAAGGCGACTGTAAGCCGCTTTGAGCCTCCTTCGGGTAGGGAAAAGCGGCATATAAGAACCAACTCTTCTTCTTCTTCTAAAAGGCATCACAGTTTTAGTTTGTTTTACTTCAGCTGTTATTTAATGCTAGTAAAAAAAGAAAAGCACACCACTTACATCTGCATTGCACAAGGAGGGAATGTTTCATTTCCTCCATGGGCAACTGAACTGAGTAGTGGGACTTGGCAGTGTTTCATATTCTACATTTAGCCGATGTCAAATGATTGATTTGCAGTGCAACCTACCTGACAATGATAGATGAACAGAAACAAAATTTACATGTGGAGGACGGAAAATTTCTTCCAGAAAAAATATATCTAATTACAAAATTTTCTTCCCTACATCACTGATCTCCAGTTCAAATTAAAATAATGCCAGCAAACACACCATGTATAATCCTGGACAATGTACAAGGACTGGGGTTTGTCCATACTTCATATTGCATACTTAGACCATTTCACAAGATTGGTTTGCATTACAGCAGACCTGAGAACTACAAATAGGTGAAATTTGCATATGTGTGGCATAAAAAATTTCATGGAAAGATGTAACAGCACAAAATGTTCTGAAATTTCTCTCTGACATCACTTTTTCAAAGGTGTATGGGAAGTATTCCTTCAGTCAGAGATGATACAAAAAAGCACCTCTAGGTTGCCACACAGCTATAATGGACCCAACCAAAAGCTTGGAAGAAGAGCTCTGTTTTGCAGGCCAAGTGGAAATGTGCTAGCTCTGGCAGAGCCCTGATCTCCTGTGGAGGCCAGGACAGAGAGCGACCTGGCCCTGGTTGAGGCCACTTGGGAGTTAGCTGAGCATAGCGCTCATTGAGTGGCATAGGCAGAGAAGCGGTCCCTCAAGTATGCTGGGTCCAGGCTGCGTATGGCCTTAAAGATGATTACCAAGGCTTTAAACTTGAGTTGGGATTCAACTGGTAACCAGTGCAGCTGTTGGAACATAGGCCAAATGTAGGCCCTTCAAGGTGTTCCCATGGGGACCCTGGCCACTGCATTCTGTTCCAGTTATAGCTTCCAGAGCAGGGATAAGGGTAGGCCCACGTAGAGTGAGTTGCACCCCATCAAGGCTGGGCAGTCATGCTGCCTCACTAGCACCCTTCCTGCCTAGCCACAGAACCTCTATCTTTCAAGGATTGAGCTTCAGACAAGTCTGCTTGAGCCATCCCGTCACTGCTTCCAGACTAAGGACTCGGGGGTGGGGGGGTGGGGAGGGGATGAATCCGGGTGGCCATCCATCAGGAGGAAGGGTTGGGTGTCTTCTGTATATTGATGACACTGAAGGCTGAACCTTCGTGCCAGCTGGGCAAGAGGGCGCATAAAGATGTTGAATCAAATTGAAGTTGGCAGCAGTTTGATTGTCCCTCTCCAAATGCTTTTTCCACTGCCAGGCCAGAAGCCTGACTGTGATGGATCTAAGACCAAATTTCATCTGGGAATGCTGATATCTGATCTGTGGCAGCCCTATACCCTTTTCCCTATAAATGCTAAATGCGAGATGGGATGGTAGTTGGTGAACTCCCCTCAAATCCATGGATGGTTTCTTCAGCAGCAGGTATACCACTGCCTCCTTAAGCACCTCCAGGAATTTTCCTGTTGAGAGGGGGAGGCTGATTATCTCCTGAAGGGGGTCCTCTATCCTCTCATCAGCTGTTTTAAGTAGCCATGAGGAGCTGGGGTCCAGTGGGCGTGTGATCAGCCTCACTGAAGCTAGCAACCTGTTCACTTTGGTCAACATGTGCAATCGGAAGTCATCCAATACTCCTTGTAGAGGTGGCCAAGGAGCCTCTCGTTCTTTTTTCTGTATCCAAGGTTGGTGGAAGATCACTGCGGAGTGTTGAGATTTTATCTGTGAAATGGCTTGAAAATGCCTCACAGCTGATTTCCGTTTGACAATTATTTTGGTCTCCTTCCAGGGAATTATGTGATCAAACTATTCAAAACAATTCTGCTGGGTGTGAGTTTGCAGATGCGATGGAAACTGAATAAAAGTTATGCTTTACTAATTTCACTACCATCTCATGGGCTTTAATAAACGTCCAATAAGATATTCTTGATGCTTTGTCGCAGATCTTGAACTGGAACCAGAATTCATCTGGAAGCCGGTGCAGCTGCTGCAAGACAGGCCTTATGAAGGTGCTCCATTGTGTTCATGTGAGAACCTAAGTAGCTGCATTCCAGACCAGCTGTAGTTTCCAGAGTAGGTTCAGGGGAAAGTCTGCATAGACTGATTTAAATCAGTGAACTGGTTTAATTCAGATCAGTGAATGTCTAAGAATAGAAAATAAGGGGCTGTTTAGGGAAAGATGTATCTTGGAGACGTTAGACAAAGAGACAAAGGGCTCTTGTGGCTCTTAGCCTGGGGTTCTTGGCCGAGCAATTAGAATCAGTAGATTATATTTCCCTAGTACTTGCACTGCCTAGACATTACAATGGACATCCAGGACACTCATCCCATCATCTACAGTGAGTGTGACATGATTGCCTTCCTCCCAGAAGACAAGATGGACTACAGTTGCCCCAAGTGTAAACTGGTAAGACTTTTGGAGGAAAGGATTAGGGGATTAGAAAACAGAATTATTACTCTGACCCAAAGTA
Source organism: Paroedura picta (assembly GCF_049243985.1). Lineage (NCBI taxonomy): Eukaryota > Metazoa > Chordata > Lepidosauria > Squamata > Gekkonidae > Paroedura > Paroedura picta. The sequence goes on along the minus strand of NC_135369.1, from coordinate 92,563,776 downwards.
AGAAAGGGGAGGAGTTCATAGACCAGAGCCCTGCGACTCGGAATAAAGAGATTACAATCAGTCCTGAAGAGGATAAGGATATTGACCACACTAGGGAGCCTCTGCAGACAGTTCGGAAAAAGACTCAACGGCGAAGAGCAAGACAGTTCTCGGGGCCTTTGGAGCTCCAGAATAGATTTCAGGCCCTTGCAGAGGAGGTGCAAGGGTCAACAAGGGAAGAGATCCCAAAACAAAGTCTAAGACAAAGGGAAGAGGCCACGGGGACAAAAGGAGTTGAGAAGAAGAAAAAAAGGAGAGTACTGGTAATTGGAGACTCACTGCTAAGAGGAATGGATCGCCATGTGGCTGGGCCCGACCCCCTAACCCGAGAGGTGTGTTGCTTGCCAGGGGCGAAAATTAAAGATGTTTCAGAACGGCTGCCCAAACTCCTAAAATCTACGGATCGCTACCCATTTGTGATGGTCCATGTGGGAATGAATGACATGTCCCTGAATACCATCGCTTCTATTAAAAAAGACTATCAAGATCTGGGGAGGAAGCTCAAGCAAATGGGGGCAAAAGTGGTATTCTCTTCAATCTGGCCTGTCAAGGGAAGAGGAATGCGTCGGGAGAGGAAGATAATGAATCACTGGCTGCGTAGTTGGTGCCGGCAGGAGAGATTTGGTTTCTGGGATCATGGAATAGGCTTTCTTGAGGAAGGCCTACTAGCACCTGATGGACTGCACTTATCGAAACTGGGGAAGAATGTGTTTGGCAGGAACCTGGGGAGATTCATCAGGAGAGCTTTAAACTAAAGCCACAAGGGGAAGGAGATGATCAACATAGGGAGTGTATGGAAGGAAAGCGATTGGGGGCAGCCCAACCTGCAAGGCCAGCTCATAGGGAATCAAAAGTAAAAGGATTCAGATGTCTTTATACTAACACCCGAAGCATGGGCAATAAGAAGGAAGAGCTGGAACTTCTCATGCTGATGGAAAGGTATGATCTAGTAGATATCACAGAAACTTGGTGGAATGATTCTCATGAATGGAATGTAATGGTGGGTGGATATGAACTGTTCAGAAAAAAACAGAATAGATCAAAGAGGTGGAGGAGTGGCACTGTATGTGAGGAAAGGGCTTACCTGTCAGGAAATTCTAGTGAAGGAGAGCATATCTACAATGGAAAGCATCTGGGTGAAAATAAGCGAGGGGAAAACAAAAAGTGAGGTGGTTGGTGTCTGCTACCGACCGCCTAACCAACGAGAGGATGTGGATGCTGCACTTTGTGAGCAGCTTGAGAAAATATCCAAGCGACAGGACCTTGTCATCATGGGTGACTTCAATTTCCCAGATGTGTGCTGGGAAACAAACTCTGTGAAGCGTCCTCAGTCATGCAACTTTCTGACCTGCCTGGCTGACAATTTCATTTATCAAATGGTAGATGAACCCACAAGAGGCTCAGCCATACTGGACTTAATACTGACCAACAGGCAAGAGTTGGTGGATGAGGTGAAGGAGGTGGGGACCCTAGGGGGAAGTGACCATGTCCTCATAGAAGTCCTTTTGAGATGGGGAGCCAAGGAAGCTTGTAGCCAGACGCGGATGTTGGATTTTCGTAGGGCAAACTTTAATAAACTCAGAGACATGATGAGTGTCATACCATGGACGAGAATGCTGGAAGGGAAGGGAGCATGTGAAGGGTGGGCGCTACTCAAACAAGAGCTATTGCATGCTCAATCAATGACTATCCCAGAAAGACGAAAACACTGCAGGAGCTCTAAGAAGCCTATTTGGATGAACAGAGAACTTCAAGAGGAACTAAGAAAGAAAAAGAAAATGTTCAGGAAATGGAGGGAAGGACAGAGCTCTAAAGAAGAGTACCTACAGGTTACTAGGCACTGTAGATCAATCATCAGAAAGGCCAAAGCTGAAAGTGAGCTAAGATTGGCCAGGGAAGCCCATTGTAACAAGAAAAGATTTTTCAGTTATGTGAGAAGCAAACATAAACTAAAGGAGGCAATAGACCCACTGTTGGGTGTGGATGGACAAACTCTAACAGAAGATGCAGAGAAAGCAGAAAGGCTCAGCACCTATTTTACATTGTTTTTCCCCACAGGTCAAAGTGTTTAGGCACATCTAGAGATGGCCGTAGCCAAAGGATAGTGTCTGGGTGGCAGGTTAACATGGATAGAGAGGTTGTCGAGAGGCATTTAGCTGCACTGAATGAGTTCAAATCCCCCTGGTCCGGATGAAATGCACCCGAGAGTACTCAAAGAACTTTCCAGAGAACTTGCACAGCCCTTGTCCATCATCCTTGGAACCTCTTTAAGGACTGGAGATGTCCCGGAGGACTGGAAGAGAGCAAACGTTATTCTGATCTTCAAAAAAGGGAGGAAGGATGACCTGGGAAACTACAGACCAGTGAGTCTGACCTCTGTTGTGGGGAAGATAATGGAGCAGATACTAAAGGGAGCGATCTGCAATCATCTGGTGGACAATTTGGTGATCCAAGGAAGTCAGCATGGATTTGTCTCCAACAGGTCCTGCCAGACCAACCTGGTTTCCTTTTTTGACCAAGTAACAGGTTTGCTGGATCGGGGAAATTCGGTTGATGTCATTTACTTGGATTTTAGTAAAGCTTTTGACAAGGTTCCCCATGATGTTCTGATGGATAAGTTGAAGGACTGCAATCTGGATTTTCAGATAGTTAAGTGGATAGGGAATTGGTTAGAAACCGCACTCAAAGAGTTGTTGTCAATGGTGTTTCATCAGACTGGAGAGAGGTGAGTAGCGGGGTACCTCAGGGCTCGGTGCTCGGCCTGGTACTTTTTAACATGTTTATAAATGATCTAGATGAGGGGGTGGAGGGACTAATCATTAAGTTTGCAGATGACACCAAATTGGGAGGACTGGCAAATACTCTGGAAGATAGAGACAGAGTTCAACGAGATCCGAACACAATGGAAAAATGGGCAAATGAGAACAAGATGCAATTTAATAAAGATAAGTGTAAAGTTCTGCATCTGGGTCAGAAAAATGAAAAGCATGCCTACTGGATGGGGGATACGCTTCTAGGTAACACTGTGTGAACGAGACCTTGGGGTACTTGTGGATTTTAAACTAAACATGAGCAGGCAGTGTGATGCAGCGGTAAAGAAGGCAAATGCCATTTTGGGCTGTATCAACAGGGGCATCACATCAAAATCACAAGATGTCATAGTCCCATTGTATACGGCACTGGTCAGACCACACCTGGAGTACTGTGTGCAGTTCTGGAGGCCTCACTTCAAGAAGGACGTAGATAAAATTGAAAGGGTACAGATGAGAGCAACGAAGATGATCTGGGGCCAAGGGACCAAGCCCTATGAAGATAGGTTGAGGGACTTGGGAATGTTCAGCCTGGAGAAAAGGAGGTTGAGAGGGGACATGATAGCCCTCTTTAAGTATTTGAAAGGTTGTCTCTTGGAGGAGGGCAGGATGCTGTTTCTGTTGGCTGCAGAGGAGAGGACACGCAGTAATGGGTTTAAACTTCAAGTACAACGATATAGGCTAGACATCAGGAAAAAGTTTTTCACAGTCAGAGTAGTTCAGCAGTGGAATAGGCTGCCTAAGGAGGTGGTGAGCTCCCCCTCACTGGCAGTCTTCAAGCAAAGGTTGGATACACACTTTTCTTGGATGCTTTAGGATGCTTAGGGCTGATCCTGCGTTGCGTAGGGGGTTGGACTAGATGACCTGTATGGCCCCTTCCAACTCTATGATTCTATGATTCTATGACCCATGTGGACAAATACTCACATGCAGTGGTTTAATAGTAGGCTGCACTGAGGAGGTGGAAGGTGCAAAATAAACTTCCTTTTTTCTTAGCTTCTCTGATGGAAGTGGGAGAAAGGGTAATTTAGCCTTCTTCTCTCCTCAACACAGCTCTGACCTCCTTCGCCTGCTATTGGGAATAGGAAAAATGACAAAGATAGAAACAGCAGTTTGATCCTAGTGATCTATCTGTGCAAGTAACTTCATGAGGCTGATGGATCTTGTTTGGTTCTATCTGCTTGCTTTGACATATTAGAACCTGAAAGGACATGGGATAAATTTATTGTTGATTTAAAGGTTTATGTTGCTTGATGGCATTTTCTATGCCTTACACTTGTGAGCTAGTGAACACCTACTTTCTAATGTGCTAAATGATGGTCTCTGGCACTTTAGGGTCAAAAGTTCTTTTTGCCCTGTTTTGCTGCCTGCTATTTGAATTTCTGAAAGATCCCAAAATTATCCTTTAGTAACCGGGACAAAGTATCTTTATCAGTAGATTTTTACCAGCATACATTCAATCTTTTGGAAATAGACATTGTTTGAACTAAACACACAAGAATGTGTATGTTGGGTTCATGGATGTTTCTCAATATAAATGAACAAGCTTGTCCAGGTAATTGAATACTACATTTCTCTCATGAGTGATAAGTCTTGGTATATTGGAGAAGCGAATGTCTACAGGAATGTGATGGATAACTTAGAATACTGTTGCTTTTACCACAGAAAAATACTTTCCTTATTGTTCCTATTCAACAGGCTGTAGAGTTCAACACATTCTTATATCTTGTAATAAAGATGATGAATTTAATCTCAAACTGGCAGCTGAATGGAAATTGCAGATCTTGATACTGGGAGAAAATTGCCCATAAAGCAGCTCCCGAGGGAGCAGAATTTAAAATTTATCCACCCATTTCGACATTCAGTAGAGGATAGGAATTGCAGCATATTTGCTGGGCCTGCTTAGTTTGGATGGATGATAGTTTCCTTTATTTAAGGACTAGAGATTTTGTTTAAAAAATGACTTTGTTCCCTTATATATAAAATATTTGGCAAACTGCTTTATAGGACTTTTGAAATATTGAAATTTTTTTGCCTCAACACATTATTTAATATTCACAAGTGGGAAAACTATGTGATGCAGAGGTAGGCAATGGCAACCCATGTTTCCTGCCTTGAAAATCCAGCAGGGATGCCATAAATTGAAAACTAAAACTGCAAAAAAATGACATTGTTACGGTTCAAGAGAAATTTTATTTTCTTGGGAATAAGTGAGTACATGATATTGATGCCAGAGAGAACTCTTGTTTGATGGATTTAATAATGTGCATATCTAGTTAAAATTTACTAGATGTGTAAACTGAGTAGGCATATAGTTTTTCAAAAGGAAAATCTTGCATTCATCTGATCAGTCACTTTGCCACTTTGATATGCAGGTGACCGAAAAGGAATACAACAGTTTAACTACTTTGTATAAATGTACCAAACCTGATTTTTCACTATTGGAAGTGCTTGTTGCATTTAACATGAATTGTTGACCGAGGATAGGTGACATGTCTTCCCCTGAATAAGCAGTTTTTAAAAATTGTATTTTTTCAAATTATATTGAGAACAATAGATACAAAGTTACTGTTCCATTGTTCAGTAAAAATATATTCAATTTTGATTGGGATTTGCTTATTGTAGAATAAGTTAATTTAGTTATACCATACTATAAGTGATGGTGCAGTCTTTGATTTCAACATATTAGCTGTACGCATCTTTCCATTATTGATATACTAATTCAGCTTAATCACACTTTCCCTACTAACAGTACTTGAGGATTCTTTACTATCTTGCTACATGTGATTCCCTCTCCCCCAATCTTTTTTTCTTTCTTACACTAGTGGAGAATCTCACTGTGTATAAACTGGGCAACCTGGTCTGGTATGTTGTCACAATTAACTGATTTGTAGAACTGAAATCAGGTTCAGACTTGATCCTGCTTTATTGCTAAGCTAAGGTTTGTTTTTCAGGAACATCCAGAAGTTCTTGTTTATCTGTTTTTCTACTTGTGTCAATTCCTCCCTAGCCTTTAAATAGTCTGTTGTTAAAATTTGCACTAGTGTAACCATAATTAGATTTTAAGATAGGGATTGAAACTTGTTGGATGCTGGTTACTGAAATAATTGATCTGTTTCCACTATTCAGCGACAAAATTGTCTACATGGTTTATTCAAATTAATAAACATTCTGGCAGTTTTCTAGTATTATCTTCATTACAGGGCTTTTAACATACTCAAACTTTAATAGATAATAGCATTTTAAATACATGCTAATATTTTCTATTTGTGCACTCTTAAGTGAAGGGTAGCAGCTTGCTAAAGACCATTTCAGGATTCTGGATGGCAACTTCAGACATGCACAAAGCTCTGCATGAAATTTCAGCAAGCTACATTATTGTTTATATATTGAGAGCAGTGTTATGTGTCACATGAGAAACCTAGCATTAATGTAATTATATCACAGAGGTATGCTTTTGTGACTTCATTCCACAATATTTTATAAAAAGATTTCAATAGAAATCTTGCAGGGCTTTTCACTCAAAAGTAAAAACAGTATTGTGACATATTAAAAACCAGGAACGTTATTGCAGTATAAGTTCTTATGAGCCAGAGCCCACTCATCAGATGCATAAAATGCTATTAGTGAGCTTTATCTGTATGTAAGGATACAAGCAAGAGGCAGATGGGATATAGGAATTACAAAGGGAAGCCAGAAGGCCCAGTGTTCCAAGGCATAGATTTGTCAAGTTACATTTCAGAATATGAATAGAAGCTAGATCCAATAAAATGAATAAATAATCTGGTTGAAGTGAATATGATCACTCCCAATTGCTGATGAAAGATTATACAATAAGTTTTTTCATATTTACAGTGCCACAAGAATTTGTTCATTTGGCTGTGGCAAATTAATGGGCTGTTCTGAGAGTTTGTCAAATCAGGATTGGCTGCAAGTTTCATTCCCTCCAAATTGTAATTCTCATTTGAGGAGAGGTGGACATCCTGTTGTTTGGGTACTCTTGTTTCCCAATCCTAAAAGCAGTCATTCTCAACTTTCTTACCATTGAGAAACTGCTGAAAAATTCTTCAGGCTTCCAGAAATCCCAGAAGTGGGGTTTGTGCGGAATATGGTAGGGAAGCATAGCTGTATGCATGCCTACCTGAGACTCCTCCCCTTCCCACCTCATGCAGGCCCATAATTGGCCATTCTGGGATGGGGAGATCAACATAACCATATACGTTCATACCATCCAATAAAAGTTTTAACAAATTATATATATAATAATAAGAGAGCCAGTTTGGTGTAGTGGTTAGGAGTGCGGACTTCTAATCTGGCATGCCAGGTTCAATTCTGCACTCCCCCACATGCAACCAGCTGGGTGACCTTGGGCTCGCCACGGCACTGATAAAACTGTTCTGACCGGGCAGTGATGTCAGCGCTCTCTCAGCCTCACCCACCCCACAGGGTGTCTGTTGTGGGGAGAGGAATGGGAAGGCGACTGTAAGCTGCTTTGAGCCTCCTTCGGGTAGGGAAAAGCGGCATATAAGAACCAACTCCTCTTCTTCTTCTTCATAACTAGTAGCAAAGCCCATTTTAAAAATGGGTTGTGAAAGGGGTAGGGGAAGGCCCCCGGCAGCCAGGAGCCCATCTGCGAGCCGGTGACAAGGCTTTGCCACTGAAGGGAGGCTGGGAAGCCTCCCCCCCAGTGGCAGCCTCTCTTCAGCGGCAGAGCCCTGTTGTTGGCTTGCAGCCCAAGGGAGGCTGGAAAGCTCCCCCCCCAGGGGCAGTGTCTCTTCAGCGGCAAAGGGCTTTGCAGTCCAAGGGAGGCTGGAAAGCCTCCCCCCGGCTCCTACCCATCAGCAGCATCTCTGCAGCCCAGCCTCCCGTTCAGCAGCAAAGCCCTGTCTGGAGGCAGCAGTGCTGCTAGCAGGCAAGGAGGGAGGGCGGGAGATGGATGGACAGGGCCTTGGATAGTCTCCTCCCAGGAGGCTGTTTCCCAAATATAAGGAGCAAAATAGCGTTAAGGATAATATTCTCACTCTTTTGGGAAACCCTTCCAGGGCTGCCAAGAAACCCTAGGGTTTCATGAACCCCTGGTTGAGAGTCTGCCTTAGAGGCAAGATATTAATTCCTTTTCTCTTCAATTGTGAAGATCTTCAATTATTTCGCTATCTCCTCTGTTTGCCTTTTAACCTCTCCCCCTTTCATTGTGTTCCTTACTGTGTATTTTTTTTCTCTGTATTTGTTATAGAAAAAAACAAAACAAGAACTTGTTTGGTATTTCCACTTCTACTCAAGTGATTTGTTGCCTTAGAACAGTGGTCCCCAACCTTTTTATCACCGGGGACCACTCAACGCCGGGGACCACTCAACACCATTTACTGAGGCCCGGTGGGGGGGTAGTTTACTCCTCTACTCTCAACCACTGCCCTAACGCTCTCTGATTGCTATGGTAATGTTTAAACATCCCTTCAAAATAAGATACAGACATACCACAACAATGAACATAAGGAACATTTTATTTTAATGGAAATTTTAACTCATGACAATGACAAATCAATGGGAACCCTGAGCTTGTTTCTCTGCAACGAGATATTATTATTATTATTATTATTATTATTATTATTATTATTATTATTATTATTATTATTATTAGATTTATAGCCCACCACTCCCTTGCGGCTCGTGGCGGGTAACAATATCACAATCCCCATTAAAACCCCATTAAAACAATAATAACATTGCCAATATTGCCGGCATGGCAAGAATGGCAGCTCAACTTCCCCCCCCCCTCCCACTACTAGCGGGTGGAGAGGAGGTCCTGATGATGTTTTGCTTCGGGCCCAGAACCTGAGTCCCCGGGGGGGGGGCATAGATCTATTATCAGCCCCGGCCTCAACCATAAACCTGGTGGAAGAGCTCCGTCTTGCAGGCCCTGCGGAACGTTGAAAGATCCCGCAGGGCCCGCAGCTCTCCCGGGAGCTCATTCCACCAGGTCTGGGCCAGGACCAAAAAGGTCGAGGCCAGCGTCCTCCCCTAGGGCCGGGAACGACCAACAGGTTTTCACCCGCAGAGCGCAAGGCCCATCTGGGAGTGATGGGAGTCAATGACACCCGAAGTGTGTTGTAAAGGGCCGGGGGCGGGGGGAGAAGGCATCCTTCAGGGCCCACATGTGGTCGCTACCCTAGAATCTCAGGGTTATGTTATTTGCATATCAGTTGGCTGGATTTAAAATGGCCTGCAGGGTAGCAATGATGAGGGGTCATCATGCCAGACAAAAGAGGGCTGCAGAAGCAAAAGTGGATACCTCTGGGAATTAAACAAATGTGTCAGGTGCTTTGAGATTTTTGGTGCCAAAACACACCTTGTTGCAGTAGTTGCCAATAGCTTATACCAGTTACCTCTTCCCCTGCATCCCAAAGGTTAATTCATCAAGAGATGGTGAGTGAGCAGGTCAGTTTTGCTTCCCCTTAGACCAGCAGCAGCAGTTTTATATCCTGCTTTTTACTAACCAAAGGAGTCATAAAGTGGCTTAAAATTGCATTCCCTCTCTACTTAGAACAGACACCCTTTGAGGTAGGTGGGTAGAGAGCGCTCTCAGAACTGTGACTAGCTCAAGGTCACCTTCCTTCCTGCACGTGGAGGAATCAAACCTGGTTCTCTAGATGCCACCAATCTTAACCATGGGGGTGGGGCGTGGGGCTGCTTTTCTTGTTCAGGTGGGGTTTCAGAAGTGGCCAGCCATTTTTTTAAATAACAAAGTGGTCAGAAAAAGAGCAAAGGTCAGAAAAAAAGTGTCACTCCATCTCATCAGCCTATAATTCCATCTTGGTATAATGGTGTGGGATAGCTAAATATTTTAGGTAAAGCTAATTAAGCAGTTTACACCAGCAGTGGTTGTAGTTTTTTGCACTTTTAACTAACCAGTGTATTTAAATTTAATAACTCTGAATTATAGTGCACCATTAATTAGGGGTTTGACATGGCAATGGAATGTTACAAAGTGTGTAATTGGTAGAAATACAGTTAGTAATGTCTGCAAAAAATGTAGAGCTTCATTTTTCTATGGCAAATTTTCCATCAGTAAATATTGTTTCAGAAATATTATGTATGGATGTCATTGCCAATACAACATTAGGCACACATAGGAACCTCAAAATTGTAATTAATAATTTTCAGGTGGTATCCCTAAGAATTGTTGAGGCATATGTGTATGCTTTGAAAATGGGTGTGCATGGTAAAACCACAAATACAGAATTCAAATCAAAAAATCAAGTTATGAATTCTCTTAGTTAGTTTGCTGGTCAAATAAAACCAAAACTAAAATTCTTAATTATGTTCCTTCTTTCACGGTGGATTATAATTCCCAATTGAGGATGGAACATAAGGAATGCTAATGATTCTGCATAGAGTAATAGTGAAATTAAGATGGGAGCTGAACTTCATGGAAGATAGTTTAATTTTGTTGAAATGGGTGAGCAGATAACCACTGTTGTATATCATGTGCAGTTCTTTTAATGTTTTAAAAATATTCTCTATGCCATTGTTTTTTGTTTAATTTTAAATCAAAAGAGTGATGTTATTTTTGCAAGTATTTTTCCAATAAAGATAATTTTTTATAATACTTGAATATAAATTGAAACATTATATTCTTTTTTAATCAAGCGTTTTGCCTCAGCTATTTCTCCTTGGACATAACATTAACACGAGCTAGTTATTATTTTTTATAAGTTAAAATTAAAATAAACTTGTTAAATTAGAACATGCTCTCATTTAGGGCATTGAAATATTTTTCAATTCAGATATTTCTGTAAAACTAGTATATTGGATCATGAAGATGCTTTGATAGAAGTGTTGCAATGACACATGGAATATGGTTTTTTAGTACAATTCACAATAGAAAAGGTAGCTGAGACACTGTCCTTTTGCAAAGCTCATTTCCCCAGTCTCCTTTTCAGAAAGCTTAATTATTGTGCCAGGAATTGGATTCATGAAGAAAACATGGGGTCAGGATTGTGAAGGGAATTAAAATAAAAATGGTCTTTTTATTCAAGGTATAATACAATACAATGGGACATAATAAAACACATTGACCTATATCTCTAGATTTTTGTGGCTATTAGTGCTGAATCTGTCTTTGTGACAAAAAACCTACTACCCAAGGTCCTCCAATAGATAATATCATTGCCTGATGTGAGCTCTAAATCATTGATAGGTTGGAACATTTCTAGCTGGTGAGAATTGTATGTAAATGTAATGACATGCAATTTATTCGTCTTGAAATGTTCTGTAACAGGCAACTCCTAGCAATCAGTGTAGTCTTTTAATTCTGTTTCTTCACTTAATTGGATGAATATTGTAGTTTTGAGGCTTAAGATGCTGCTGATGAATTGTGTGATTTTTTTTTCTGATATACTCACAGATAAAATTCAGAGAAATTTTGAAATCATGGAAAAACTGAAATACATACAATGTTTACTTTTTATCAACTTGAAATAGATCACTTAACACATGCAATTGCACTTTTTAGCATATTTATGAATTTTAAAAGTGTTATCCTGTATGCCCGTTTAAAGGTAAAGGTATCCCCTGTGCAAGCACCGAGTCATGTCTGACCCTTGAGGTGACCCCCTCTAGCGTTTTTTTGGCAGACACAATATACAGGGTGGTTTGCCATTCCCTTCCCCAGTCATTACCATTTTACCCCCCAGCAAGCTGGTTACTCATTTTACCGACCCCGGAAGGATGGAAGGCTGAGTCAACCTTGAGCCGGCTCCTGGGGTCAGAGTTTCAGACAGCATGTTGGCTGCCTTACCACCCTGCGCCACAAGAGGCTCTGTATGCCAGTTTAGCATGTAGCTAATTTTTATCATCTGATAGGAAAAAACATAAAAATAGAAAACACAAATTGTCAGTGTCATAGATGATTTTGCCAAAATCCTCGTTATACAATTTGTAAAAACAAAGGCTTGTCATAAAAAGCATTCTATTCATTTATCTTCATAAGAGATATGATTTCATTGTACATGTTTTAGTGCTTTCCATATTCTTCTGTTACTGTAAATTGGAGAAGAAAGTATTTGGGGAGGTTTTTAAATCTCTAGTTATGTCTGGTAAAAGGTAAAGGTAAAGGTATCCCCCTGTGCAAGCACCGAGTCATGTCTGACCCTTGGGGTGACGCCCTCTAGCGTTTTCATGGCAGACTCAATACGGGGTGGTTTGCCAGTGCCTTCCCCAGTCATGACCGTTTACCCCCCAGCAAGCTGGGTACTCATTTTACCGACCTCAGAAGGATGGAAGGCTGAGTCAACCTTGAGCCGGCTGCTGGGATTGAACTCCCAGCTTCATGGGCAAAGCTTTCAGACGGCTGCCTTACCACTCTGCGCCACAAGAGGCCCTATGTCTGGTAGTCAGTACATATCTAAAAAATGATGAAGAAGAAGAGTTGGTTTTCATACCCCACTTTTCACTGCTTGAAGGAGTGTCAAAGCAACATACAATCATTTTCCCTTCCTCTTCCCGCAACAGACACCCAGTGAGCTATGTGAAGCTGAGACAACTTTACGAAAGCCTACATTCTGAGAACAGCTTCTAACAGGATTCTGACAAACCCAAGGTCATCCAGCTGGCTGCATGTGGAGGAACAGGGAATCAAACCCGGCTTGCTGGATTAGAAGCTGCCAGTTTTAACCACTATACCACACTGGTGATATTTTGTTCACATTGTGGTGTACTCAGTGTGCATGCTGCCTGAATTAGTGCTCACTTAGGTTTATGATGAGGTATGCATCATTTTAGCACTGGTAGAATTCTTCAGGGGCTTCTTTCCTGTGCATCCAGATAACATCATCAGTATACTAGAGAGAGAGATTAAGGTATTGGGAAGTCAGAATTGTGGCACAAGATTATTAGCAGACTGTGTCCATGAGTTAAGCTTTGCCAAGAGGCATACATTTAACTGGACAGTGAAAGCTAATGGGCAAATGGTGAATGAGATGGAAAATGTTATCTTAAAAAGTTTCTGGGTTTTTTCCCCACTCAGGGTTCTCGAGGTGGTAAACACTTTAAAGACACATTACAATCATCTTTAGAAGCATGCGCGCACGCACGCGCACACACAGTGTCAGTAAAGTGATGCCAAACAAAACAAAACAATTTTTTATCCACTATTGGGAGACAGTGATAGATGGGGAAAGATGACAAGGAGGGAATGAATCCTACAGTTTTGTGTTGCTTGATTAAAATCCTCTAAAATGTAGGCTTATAAAAATTGGAAGTAAACTATACAAAGGTCCTATTGATCAGACAGGAAACAGTTTGCCATCTGCAAGCAACATCTCGGAATCCTTGAGAATTAAAAAAAATCTGATTACCTTATTCTAAACTGAACTGGGGCGAACAAATCAAAATAATGTACACAGTAGGGCTACAAATTGAAAAGGAAAGTGGTTTCCCATAGAAATATGAAGCCCCAGATTTGCCCCCCAAATCCAAAAGTTAAATGTTTTTTATAAAGTGCTGACAACCAGAGAAACCTATCTGTGCAAATTCAGACATTGTTCAGCTGTTTTCATGGCAATCTCATAAGAGTTGCATGATTTTAGTGGCAACAATCAATCATCTAACTCTGTGGTCCCCAACCACCAGGCCCTGGCACCGGGCCGTGGCTCCCTCTCCCCGCCCCCTCCCAGTAAGAAACTTCCCAGGCCGCAAGCAAATCGGCCGCAAAAGCAGCCGATTAGCTTGCGGCCCGGCAAGTTTCTTTTTGTGGGGGGGTAGAGGGAAGCAGGACCATGCATGTGCGTTTGCGCCATGCGCGGCCACAAACGAGCATGTGTGGGAGTACAACGCTTGCACATTTGCGCCAGCGCATGACGCAAATGCGCATGCGTGTCTGCGCATGCGTGGCGAGGCGATCAGCCTCGCCACCGGTCTGCAGCCTCAAGAAGGTTGCGGACCACTGATCTAACTGATGATGGGGAGAAGGGAGATGCTTGAAGGAAAGAGGGGCATTCATATTTCTGCTTCAAGCCTTTTCTGTTGATAAGGGGGTGGTTGGGACTCAGAGTGAAAAGCATATTGAATATGCTTTCTATATATTGAATATGCTTTCTATGTCAGCTGCATAATGATTTTATTTATTTATTTATTATATTTATTATAGATAGAATCATAGAATCATAGAACCATAGAGTTGGAAGGGGCCATACAGGCCATCTAGTCCAACCCCCTGCTCAATGCAGGACTAGCCCTAAGCATCCTAAAGCATCCAAGAAAAGTGTGTATCCAACCTTTGCTTGAAGACTTCCAGTGAGAGGGAGCTCACCACCTCCTTAGGCAGCCTATTCCACTGCTGAACTACTCTGACTGTGAAAAACTTTTTCCTGATATCTAGCCTATATCGTTGTACTTGAATTTTAAACCCATTACTGCGTGTCCTCTCCTCTGCAGCCAGCAGAAACAGCATCCTGCCCTCCTCCAAGTGACAACCTTTCAAATACTTAAAGAGGGCTATCATGTCCCCTCTCAACCTCCTTTTCTCCAGGCTGAACATTCCCAAGTCCCTCAACCTATCTTCATAGGGCTTGGTCCCTTGGCCCCAGATCATCTTCGTCGCTCTCCTCTGTACCCTTTCAATTTTATCGACGTCCTTCTTGAAGTGAGGCCTCCAGAACTGCACACAGTACTCCAGGTGTGGTCTGACCAGTGCCGTATACAATGGGACTATGACATCTTGTGATTTTGATGTGATGCCCCTGTTGATACAGCCCAAAATGGCATTTGCCTTTTTTACCGCTGCATCACACTGCCTGCTCATGTTTAGTTTACAGTCCACAAGTACCCCAAGGTCTCGTTCACACACAGTGGTACCTAGAAGCGTATCCCCCATCCAGTAGGCATGCTTTTCATTTTTCTGACCCAGATGCAGAACTTTACACTTATCTTTATTAAATTGCATCTTGTTCTCATTTGCCCATTTTTCCATTGTGTTCAGATCTCGTTGAACTCAGTCTCTATCTTCCGGAGTATTTGCCAGTCCTCCCAATTTGGTGTCATCTGCAAACTTGATGAGTAGTCCCTCCACCCCCTCATCTAGATCATTAATAAATATGTTAAAAAGTACCGGGCCGAGCACCGAGCCCTGAGGTACCCCGCTACTCACCTCTCTCCAGTCTGATGAAACACCATTGACAACAACTCTTTGAGTGCGGTTCTCTAACCAATTCCCTATCCACCTAACTATCTGAAAATCCAGATTGCAGTCCTTCAACTTATTCTAAGAGCAAAGCCTGTTGTATCCAGTAATACAACGGGCACTAGAGCTTGGTGGTGGGAAGAGGAAGAGGAGGAGTTGTCCAGTCTGTAAGGGTATTGGGTTGAATGTGTGTGTTGTGTGGGAGGTTGTGGTGATGTGCTGACAATATGTGTGTTGCATGGTGAGGTTGTGGTGCACCCTCTTCCTCCCTCCCCCTCTAGATCATATTGGGGGTATTGTTAGAGCTGGGGCGAGTTTGCCGCCGTGTCTTAAGGCTTTTTATATATGTAATCTGATTTTATGTCTGTTTTAAGGGGATTTTTATTGGGATTTTTATTCAGATGATGATTGTAACCCGCCGTGAGCCTTTGGGGAGCAGTGGGCAATAAATCAATAAATCAGTAAATCAATAAATAAAGGTGTGGGTATGGAGAGATGGGTGTCAAGAACTTGTGGTTTGGAAAGTTTGTTGAGTGTGGGAGAGTACGAGGTACTGTGAGTTCTTCCCGCCGTAAGGGGGAAAGGAGGCCACTTACTGTGTCCCTGTCAGTAGCCAGAGGCAAAGTGGCTGTGAGCTTGCAAGATTGCTCCTGGGCGGGCTGTGTCGCCTCCCTATTGGTCCAAGGTCTGGGGCGAGGCTTTTGACCAATCAGAGGGTAACATGCGCCTTCCGATTGGTCCAAAGATCAGACTGGCCCCACCCACTCTCCACTCACCTAGGCCTTAGCTTTTTATATTATATTATACAGCGAAGCTGTTCCAGATACTGCCATCCCTTTCGGCTCAAGGCAGTTTACATTAGAGATTTGAAAATTTCCATAAAATGATACAGTACAATAACTATCTTGACTTAAATGGATAACATCTTTAACAATGAGATCTTGTATTTAATATTACCATTACTAATACTGTTAGGTGGATCGACAGATTGCACCCAAAGGGTGCTTATAAATGGTTCATCATCTTGTCAGAGAGGAGTGACTAGTGGAATGCTTCAGGGATCTGTCTGCCCCCAGAAGTGACATGTCACTCTCTCTCTCCCTTTAACCCACCTACCCAGAGTAAAAATACTTGACCCCCCCCCCAAAAAAAAACCCAACCCCAAGAGGACTCATACAGTTGGAGATCAAGGGCCTGCTCCACGTGCTGCTGGGACCAAGATGCCAGGCCACAGTCATGCTAAGGGCTAGGCCCTGGTCCCCACCCACCTCCAACACCCCATTGCAGCAGAGCCTGAAGCTGGGATAGGCTTCCAACCCACCCACTCAGGATAGAAAAATCCAAAACATTCCCCCACACCCAGTATATGTGAAAATGCCCTTGTCAAGATACATTTATACATATATACTTATACTTTTAACTCAATTTCCAAATCTTAAGCATGAAGAAAATATGAAGAAAATTTCTGAAATGAGTTTCTGTGTTTAGCTTCTGAAGATTTTTATAATTGGAAGTGTGCGAGTGTCCCATAAAGAAGGCAGTGAAAGTAGCACATTTAAAATTTTTAATGTGTCAAATTATGTTTAATACATAGTATACATTTTTCCTTCCACAGAAATTAGCAGAGTACGGAAAGACATGTATAACGACACGTTAAATGGTAGTACGGAGAAGAGAAGTGCAGAATTACCTGATGCTGTGGGACCTATTGTACAGTTACAAGAGAAACTATATGTGCCTGTAAAAGAATATCCAGATGTAAGTACATACTTTTTGTAAATCTATTTTCTGACTTTTTTGTTGGCTTCTCGTGTTGTCTAATTTTTGTCCGTTTTGTTGATCCAAGAATCCTACAGTGAGGTAAGATCTGATAACTAGAGCAAAAATTATTTGCTATTTTATAAGTGTTGCTTTTGCTGTTTTTCTTTATTTACAGTAGTAGCTGCAAAGCATTCATTGTATATGGTAGCTTGTCAAATACCATTTAGTGATGATCAAGTCAAAATATACATTTACATTTTATTGGATTCTTGACATTGTGCATGTCTGTGGATAGCTGCATCTTCTTCCTCACAGCAGCCAGTGTTTATGTACTCTTGAACATACTCCCTACTGTACAAATGGTCCTCAAGGGCATCTTTAAACTGCTCCACTGGAGCTGTATAAATAAAGCAGTAAGGGTCCTTGAGGTGGGCCCTGTCCAGGATGGGGAAGGGTGGCCATTGGCCCCTTCCCCCTGGATTGACAACCGGAGGGCCCAATCGCCAGGCCCCCTCCCCTCTCCCCCACCTTCCCCACCCATCGCTACTGTCCACTCCCCCACGGCACCTTACCCCCCTCTTCCTCTCACCCCTGCCCCGTCCCCTTTCATGCCACCGACCTGACTCGTTTCCTGCCTTCCTTCCTCCCAGCATTCCTTTTGTCCTTCCTTCCTTCCTTCCTTCCTTCCTTCCTTCCTTCCTTCCTTCCTTCCTTCCTTCCTTCCTTCCTTCCTTCCTTCCTTCCTTCCTTCCTTCCTTCCTCTCCTATCTGCCTCTTTCTTGCTCCCTGTTCTCTCCCTCTTCTTTTGTCTTTCTCTCTCTCTTTCTCCCTTTCTTCCTTCCTTCTGCCCATCCATCCACTCCCTCCCTAGCGCCCGCTGTATTTTGAGTACAGCGGGCTTAATATCTAGTCAGACAATATTGCTGTTTAAGTGGACAGGCAAAACCTAGCCTGCATCTCAGATGGCATTTGGCAAAGCCTTTTGCTGTTTTTTTCTCTTCTACACTATGTGGGAATTCAGAAGAATACTTCAAAGAACAGTTTGGTATTTTACCTGAATAACATATTTGAATATTTAATTACTAGCTGATTTCTGTGTAGCCCAATCAAATTTGAACTTTCTTAAATAAGTGTAATTTAGGAGAAGTTTATATTACTGAAATATTTTAGTATCACAGTTCCTTATACAGGACTTGTATTACTGTGAGAATTCTTGGATGGATAGTAATTTAATATTTTATTTATTCTAGGATTTATATTCTGCACTATTCATTAGTTAGTTATGAAATAAGCCTGTAAACACAATAGAATATGATCATGATTAATCTGCTGAATGTGTATCCAGACATCAACCTTTCCCCAGTGTGCTTGGACAAATACCCTACCCCTCACCCCCGGCCTTTGGAAATGTTATGCTATGTAGTTGTATTCTTTAGTGTGGGTCTATCCTATCAGCTTTTCCCCAAGTGCTAATAGTGTTAGAATACATTCCTTTTTCTTCAGACAACATACTGGATGTTTTATTGCAGTGCTTTTGTTTCTTCCTAACATTCCTTAGTTACATACAGATGTACAATGTTGGTCAGAATCTTAGGAAGTAGAGAACCTGAGAGAAGTGTAATTAGTTTTGTATTAAAAGAAGAAGAGGAAGAAGAAGAGTTGTTTCTTATATGCCGCTTTTCTCTACCCAAAGAGAGCCCTGGTATCACTGCTCGGTCAGAACAGTTTTATCAGTGCCATGGTGAGCCCAAGGTCACCCAGCTGGCTGCATGTGGGGGGGTGCAGAATCGAACCCGGCATGCCAGATTAGAAGTCCGTACTCCTATCCACTACACCAAACTGGCTGTCTTACATTATAAGGGAGGAAGGTGCAGAACTTTAGGGAGGTTGATATGTTTATCTGGTGTAGCCAAAACAAAGTATTTTGGTACATCTTGAAGACTAAAAGGTATTGTGGCATAAGTTGTTGTGAGCAAGAGCACACAAAATATGTACTAGGTGCTGGGAATTTTTCTCTGTGGCAGCGGAACATTTATTTATTTAGGAAAGTTCTGTGTGGCCTTTCCAGACAATCTGCTTGAGGCAGCTTATTTAATAAAACAACAAACCAGAATAACAATTTTAAAAAGTTAACCATAAAATCATTTAAAGCCCAATGGGAGCACAACTCACAGTTCTTGGCTAGAAGAAGGAAACTGTAAAAACAATTTTAAAAGATCAATCCCTTAATTAAACGTCTGGGTAAAAATAAATGTTTGGGTCTGGCAACTGACTATGCTCCTGATATCACCTGTTTGGCAGAACAGCACATCCCTGATTATGGTCATCATTGCTATCAGCTAGGTAATAAGCAGTGAAAAATAAAAAAAGCTAACTTTATGTGCCTTGTGAGCATTCTGCTTGCCAGTAAAAATACAAGAAAATATTATGCTCCTACCAGAAAGGGAGCCCATCAAACATGATCCACAGGGTTCAGTTTAAGTATTCCATCAGTCGATAGTGCATTGAGTAATGTGCCACAGCCAAAACTGAGTCTGGTAATGCTTCTAATTGGTAATGCTACCAGCAAAAGGTGTTTGGAGGGCTTCTGCCAGGAGAGCCAGCTACTGTGTGGAACTTCTCACAATCCCAGTATGCTTGTGCTCTCTGGGCACTGGGGATACTGAATGAAGTGCACCTGGGTTCCCAACAAACCTTCATCTGAGGATACTCTTTAAACATACATTTTCTAGGGGCAGGTTAGTAACATTGTAGCTCATATAGAATATGTATATTTTCAACATATTTGGCAAGGATACTCAGAACTTGGAAGAAGAAGTCTCCGTTCATGGAATTCACTCCAACATAGAATATTCAAATCGCTCAACACAGATAAAATGGAACATACAACTCCCTCTGGATTGATTCACTTGTAACAGAACAATTAAAAAATGATGTGCGTACGTACCTGGAATCTTTAAGGCTAAACTTCTCATGTGTCTTTGTGTGTTTGCTGCTTAATGTGTTTTAGTTAATCAGTTATATTTCTTGCTAATTCTGTCATGTAGGAATGACTGTTTCCTAGTTGCTAAAAATATGCATTCTTGAATTGAATATAAATTATCTTGTTATTATGTTAATAAATGCCATCAGAATGGAAATTACCCATAGTCTAAACTAAGAGAATCCAAAATAGAAAAATTTGACCGCTTGGCTATCAAAAAGGTAATCTGTTTTTGTTTATAATTGCTCCAATTTATTGAAAATAAGTTGCACATAAACTAAAAGAATAGCATAAGAGCCCTGCTGGATCAGTGATGAGGTTCATCTAATCCTGCACCTTGTTTCATTCAGTGACCAATCATTGTCCTGGAAAGGCCAACATGTTTTCCTGATGCTGCCACCTTGTAGGGGTATTTAGCTGTATACAGCCTCTGGATGTAGAAGAGCCCTTTAATTGCCAGGGCTACTAGTCACTAATGTACCTATGTATTCTATAAATCTTTCTAATCCCTCTTTAAAGCAATCTGTGCTACTGGCCTAGTTTGAGATTAAATCTTTCCGCTTTATTTTCCCCCCTCCCAATTCAGGCAGTTCTTTAAATTCTAAATAACATTAACCCACAAACAAACAAACAAGACTGTTGCGGTAAGCTATGAAAGGAAAAAATGATGAAATGAGACCATACTGGAAAAGAGAGATTTTGTAGAATGGATTGGAATTTCAAATCTACCACCCCTCCCCCTGCAGTTTCTCATAGCACCTTTTCAACTTGTACCATCTAGGCACAGTCTAGCTCAGTCTGGCTCAACCTTTTTACCATTGAGAAACCCCTGAAACATAAGTATATGAGAATCCCAGAAGTGGTATGATCGTATAGATTATGGTTGGGAAGTATAGCTTGTACACGATCACCTCTCCCCTTGCCACCCTCTCCAGGCCTATCATTGGTCATTTTGGGAGGGGGGTGCGGTAGACATGACCATATATGATCATATCATCCAATAATTGTTTAACATATTTTAAAAATATATTAAAAATAATTAATTTGGGAAACTCTTGCTTGCCTTCTTAGAAAATAGCATAACTTTATAGAAAACTAACATTATTTAAATTTTTGAGCAGCACTGTGGTTTAATCAGGGGCTCGTCAAACCCCGGTCTGTGGCCCACTACCGAGCCACAAAGGTCTCGGTGATGGGCCGCCATGCCTGCCTCTCACCCCCCCCCCCCGCAGAGAGAAGCTCACCAGGCCATGAGAGAAGCAGCCCGGCTAGCTTTTTGCTGTGAGAGGGGGGAGGAAGTGGCAGGCGCGGCCGCTGGCATGCCAGCGAGCACAAATGCGCATGCGCGGAGCTCCCGCGCATGTGTGTTAGTGCCCTCTGGTGGTGAAAACGTGCATACACGGCAGCTCCGTGCATGCACATTTTCAGCAACAGGGGCGCTAACGTGCATGCGCGGCGCCTGGGCCACTGGCTCTTTGCCACCCCCGGAGGTGGTCCTCAACCTTAAAAAGGTTGGGGACCGCTAGTTTAATCCATTGTAACTATATAGAAGAACTCTGAAAACAAAATTTGATTTGATCTCTTTGCTAACTTCTGACTTGCTTATTCGGAGGAAGATATGAACAGTTTTCTTATATAATAACTAGTAATCAAGCCCGCTGTAGTCATAATACAACGGGCGCTAGGCAAGGGAGCTGGCGGAGGCTGGCGGGGGCTCCCTGGCTGGTGGCCCGATGCATCGGAGGTGCTTCACGCCTCTCGCCGTGTCAGGCCGCCGGCGACGGCTGGCGGGGGCTCCCTTGTCGGCAGGGCGGGAATCGGAGAGGCCAATTGACAGGTGCTTTGCGCCTGCCGATTGGCCCCACCGATGGTCTGTCCGGAGGAAGGGGCCAATCGGCACCCTTCCTCATCCCGGACAGAGCCCGCCCTAACTCCTCCCCCTAAGCCCTTACGGCTTTATTTAGTCCGCGGCGCCGTGGGTGGGGTTAGGATAAGATTTCTTATATAAGTCATGAAATCAGAAACTCCTGCAGCTTTTTAAAGGTTAAGAAGCAGCTTTAGGATTATCAAAAAGCATGGAGCTATGACATTGAGGAAGGTGACATCTTATATGCTGATCCTGTATTTTTTAAAACTCCTCACATGATGGATGTGCTATCTGAGGAAACCTTTGAACTGTCCCCCTCTCCAAAACTTATGCTTCTTCATAGTGGTTCTGTAGACCAGTGGTCCCAATAAGTGTTCAGTCCTTGACAAAAATATTGGTGAATGGTTATTTTGAATATAACCCTATTTCTCAGTACTGTGTTGGCTTCCAAAGGAGCTCACAGGTATCGGAATCTAACACGTCATTATTAAAGTGCAATACAAAAAGCTTTCTTGTGGATAGAATTCTCAGTTTTGGTAAATCCAGCCATGATCAAATGATGCTTAGTTTCTTCTCCCCTTCTGCTCCATGGACTTAGCAGTTACATTTGAGTTGGAAGAAAGGGACCTGATTCATCTCCAGAGTTTGCTGTTAGATCTCTGGACATTTGTGTTCAGCTGGTAATGTAATGATTACTAATTTAGGTGGCAAAATAAAGGAGAACTCCAGTGACTAAGGGAGCACTCCTAGGAAAAGTTGCTTAAAAATAAATTGCATATTACTGAGTGCGCTTTACTGTCAGACAACCTAGGGCTGTAGCCTAAATGACTTAAAATTTATTCCAGTATAAGCTTTTTTATGTTCTTTTCAGATGCATAAGGTACCACACTTTCCTACAAATTTGGTGTGATTGAAAGGGAGATTCAGTGTCCCAGTGAGGCTTCTGGCTCTCTGCTCATGTGATGCAGTCTAGACCTTTCTAAGCTGCTAGAGATAATGCAATGCCGCTAGAGAAACCAAGTGAGAGGCCCGCAAGGAAGCTGACGGGCCCATATGCAACCTGACAGTAAAACATTGGCTACTTATAGAGCTGCAGCCAGTGCTGCCATTCAGGGTGCAGGTAAAATCATAGAATCATAGAGTTGGAAGAGGCCATGCAGGCCATCTAGTCCAACCCCCTGCTAAACACAGGATCAGCCCAAAGCATCCTAAAGCATCCAAGAAAAGTGTGTATCCAACATTTGCTTGAAGACTGCCAGTGAGGGGGAGCTCACCACTTCCTTAGGCAGCCTATTCCACTGCTGAACTACTCTGACTGTGAAAAGTTTTGTCCTGATATCTAGCCTATATCGGTGTACTTGTAGTTTAAACCCATTACTGTGCGTCCTTTCCTCTGCAGCCAACGGGAACAGCATCCTGCCCTCCTCCAAGTGACAACCTTTCAAATACTTAAAGAGGGCTATCATGTCCCCTCTCAACCTCCTTTTTTCCAGGCTGAACAATCCCAATTCCCTCAACCTATCTTCATAGGGCTTGGTCCCTTGGCCCCAGATCATTCTTGTCACTCTCCTCTGTACCCTTTCAATTTTATCATTGCATGCTTGTGTCACTAAGCACCATATATGACCATTCATCTTCAAGTGCAAGTTCTGTCAGAGACCTGGGCTCTCCTTAAGCCCACAAGTAGCCTGTATTGTCTATGAGTACTGAGGCAGCCGTGGTTCCCCTGTCTGTCTTAGACATGCCCTTGTTTGGGCCAGCAGATCTTCTGTCTTCCACCAAACCTCCATCTCAGACTCCTCTCCAATACCAAATCTTCCTCTCTCTGACTTTTTCAACCCCTCTCTGACTTCAACTTACTAACTGCCCTTTTAGAATTCTCCCTCTTTAGAACCCTCTAAGGCCACTCCCCCTATTATTTATTTATTTATTATTGTATTTATATACCACCTCTCTGAAGGCTCAGGAATGCCCCCTTGCATGAGCAATTTATGGGTCCTATAGAGCTCCTTTGGACTCCTAGCTATGTGGGTCCATTACAGGGCCCTAGAACCAGATTCCCACCCAGGGACCACATGCTCCTGTCAGCAGCAACCCTTTTACCCTCTGTTCCTTTTTTACCATTGAAAGAGAAAGTCATGCTTTTGGAGACTGTATGTTATAGTATGTTCACTATAAATTGAATCTGTTCAGTGTGGTGGATGCAGTGTTTGGGAGGTGAGTCCTGCTACAAGTGGTGGAGGCAGACTCTTGCCCACCTTGGACCTAAAATTGCTCAGAGAGACAGCTTGGTGTAGTCGTTAGGAGCGCGGACCTCTAATCTGATGAGCCAGGTTTGATTCCCCGCTCCCCCACGTGCAGCCAGCTGGGTGACCTTGGGCTCGCCACAGCACTGATAAAGCTGTTCTGACTGAGCAGTAATATCCGGGCTTTCTCAGCCTCACCTACCTTCAGGATGTCAGTTGTGGGGAAAGGGAAGGTGGTTATAAGCCCCTTTGAGACATCTTCTCGTAGAGAAAAGCAGCATATAAGAACCAACTCTTCTTCTGATATGTCCCAAGCAGATGGCCTTGGGAGATCAGGGGAGAACAACCCTGGAATGGTACTCACTGTGCTGGATCCTTCTACCTGGATCTCACAAGGTCATCTCCCCCCACCCCACCCCCAGAGTGCGTCTGCTGTCACACTTACATACATACACAAAAAAGGAAGGGGTTAGTTCTCCCTCTGGTGTGGAGCTCACAATTCTGAAATGTGCCAAGTAGAAGTTATAGCCACTAAGAAAAGAACCTTCATCTTTAATAGTTTTATAAGGTTAGATTATTGGTTGCAGATTCTTTCCCTTGTCTATCTTTCCTTCTTTCCTTGAAAAAACTGAAGGAGTAGGGGTGGTTCTGCTCAGGGAGACAGAAAGGGGAGGAGATTTTTGAGAGAACCACCTAAGCAGATGGCCTCATGAGTACCCAGGTACTTCACGGTGAGTACCAATGGTTGTTCTGGAGCATCAGTATTCATATATGCTGTGGTGCCAGCATCCTAGAAATCATTGTGAACTTCTAAAAAATCTAACATGGTTTTGCTTGAGCAGACATTGTTCCTTTGCATATGTTTCCTGTCAAACTGTTCACTTCCAATAATTCAAAAAATTACATTATTGAAACAGTCTACTTCATTCTAGCATTGAACCTTCATTTTTTCAGATTCAACCATTAACTTTGGGATTAGAGGCTTATTTCTCAACTATCCACTGTCAAAACTGCTCGCCTGTTGTTTGTACCTGAGAAATGAAAGCTGTATTCTGTTTGAATCTTGGCTTGAAATATAGTCTGTAAAAACTTGGTATAGTGGTTAAAAACAGCTGCCTTTAATCTGGAGAACTAGGCTTGATTCCCCACTCTTCCATATGCATCCAGGAGAGTGATGTTGGGTTAATCACAGTTCTCTCAGAGCTTTCTTATCTAACCTTCCTCACAGAGTGTTTGTTGTGGGGAGAGGAAGGGTAGGTGATAATAAGCTTCCATGAGACTCCTTTTAGTAGTAAAAAGCAGGGTACAAAAATCTTTTTCTACTTCTCTAACTGGGGGTGAGATCTTTTTTCCTGAGGCTTTGTATTTTTCTATAGTAAAAACAGACATTTTATTTTGTTTATTTATTTTATTTCTAGGTTCCTAGCCAGCTAGCTCGCGGCGGCTAACAACATCCATTAAAAATACAATACAATAAATTCAAGAAAACATTTTAATTAAAAGCCCCTGCCTCCCAACGATCCCCCCAAACCTAATACAACTCCCCTTAAATATTTTATCTTGGAAAGAGCAAAATGCTTTTAAAGATATATTTATCTTACTAGCATTTAAGCTTGTTGCATGCAGGAATGCAACGGATGCTAGTGCCGTTCCCCCCTCCGTTCTGAGGGTGTAGCCGGCAACTTACATCATGGTCTGGCAGTTGGGTGGGATGACGGGGCTGCAGTCAATCTGGGTGGGGTGGCCGGTGAGCTGTGGATGTTTGGGCGGGGGAAGTGGGGTAGCAGAGGACTTATTGGTGCTTCAGGTAAGGAAGGGCTGTCCGCAAGGCTTGGCGAGCGCCTCATGGGCTGCCGAGCTGCTCGTGGCCTCTGATGCCATTGGGCGAGCTCTGGTTCCCACTGACTGCTGGGGTGATGGCCCCACAGCTGTTAGGGCTGGTGTGTGGTGGGTGTGGTAGGTGTGCTAGGCGGGCGAGGTGCTCGCGGGGTATGCCAATGCAGGGCGACCTTCTGATCCTGCTGGGGTGATGGCCCCACAGCCATTTGTGATGGATTGCAGCCGGTGAGGCAGGGGGGGGGGCATGCTGGCCAGGTACCCTTCTGTCAGCTGGCGACGGCACTAGGCAACCTCCTGTTGCAGCAGTCTGCTGGGGTAAGGGCTGATGCGTTGGTGGGCAAGATGGTAGGCGTGCTGGCCTGGCAACCTGCTTGCAGCTGCTGAGACCACCGAGTGACCCCCTGTTGCAGCAGGCTGCTGGGGTGAGGGCCCTGCAGCCGTTCGGGGTGCTACACGGTGGGTGAGGCAGGAAGAGTGCTGGTGTCCAGGTGATGGCCGTGCAGCTAGGGGTGTCTGTGGCAGCCGGCGGAGGCCACAGTTATGTGAAGGCAAGGCAGGGCAGGAGCGCCCTCCTTAGCTGTGAGGCAGGGTCTGGGTGTGCAGCTGGGTGAGTGTGTTGTGGCCAGCTTCTAGAGGTGGGTGCTCCTGGGGCCGGCCCAAAATGGTCAGATTGGCCCATGTGGGCAGAAGTGCAGTCCGGACAGCATTCCGCCCACAGAGGCATTTCACAAATATTAAGGAGAAGAATGGTAAGGATATGAAGACTTTTGTACAAGAGGATGGACAGCATTAAGAAAAAATAATTCCTATGTATACTGAAGTCTATATATATTGTATATGTAGCTTTTATATGTAGCTTAAATGTGACTATTTCTCCCCACATTTAGAATGCTGTATATAAATAATTTCCAGTTAGATTGATATCCAGATATGCTGACTGTATGAGACTGTTCCTTCCAAAATACTTCGCTTGCAATGAAGCTTTGTTGTTAGTGTTTGATCCCCCCCCACACTTTTCATATGGAATTTAGATGAGCATTCTATTTCAGTATAGAGTAGGCTTTCTGAACGAGCGTTTTGTGAAACCTGGGGTTTCTTGATTGTCCTGAAAGGGTTTCCTGAATGGGTGGGAGTTAATTAATTTTGTATTACGTATTTTTAAAATTTTATAAACATTGATTGGGTGATATGACCATACATGGTGATATCAACCCACACCACATCCCCCAAATGGCCAGTGATAATATTCTCTATGATTGCGTCACTTCTGGGATTTCTTGAAGCCTGAAGAATGTTTCAGGGGGTTTGCACTGGTAAAAAAGTTGAGAAAAGCTTCAATAGTAAATTGCAGTGTGTTCTCTCTCATATAGTGAGTTAGGACATTTATACTTTAAGTTATGTAAATGTGCTAAGAACACTTTTATGTGCCAAATGATGCATTAAAACAAAACAAAACAATAAAACATATTTGGGTACAGATATTATTGCATATATTCCCCCAAAATTCCAGATATTTATGGATTCAAAATTCCCAGGAACTTTGTCTCTTTTTTGGGAGAAAAGCAGTCATGATTATCTAGTGGCTTATTTCACTGTTGATTTCATTGTTGCTTTCTATCATTTTGCTCTGAGAATGTGGCAAATTAATGGTGGGGGTAAAATTGTTTTCAGGTTGATAGTACAACTCCTTCAGAAATTTTGGATGAGAACTTGTTCCTGATTAACATATCCTTGACCTGGATAGCCTAGGCTTGAACCTTGACCTGGATAGCCTAGGCTAGCCCAATGTTGTCAGATCTTGGAAACAAATCAGAATCCGCGCTGATGGAGATCTCGGAGGAAGTTGAGGGTTGCTACACATAGGCAGACCATTTTTATACATTTTTATAAAATTGAAGGATATAGGTCTGCATAATTGCTGATTGATTTTTTGTCGTTACAAGCCAGTCATGGCTTATTGATTATAGTAATTCTTAGCCTGAATTTCGTATGCCGTGATTATTGGGAAGGATTTTGCTTTGCAGTTGCATATTGTCCTGCCTCACATACTACTATCAACTCGTAAGAATGTCAGCAGGCAGCATCAGGAAGGGTACTTTATAGTTGTCACTGTGGAAAGGCAATAAATGAGATCAGAGCTAAATATATGTTTGTGACATTCTAGCAGTTAGCTTTAGCCCTGTGGTTTGTTGCAGAAGTATGCTGGCCTTAAAAAGGAAGAGAATGCATTGTAGCCCAGGGAGGGAAACAGCTGGTGGGCTTATCACTCTGGTTACTGACAGGGAAGGTCACGCAGTTTGGAGAAGTAAACATTAGTGATAAGACGCCATTTGAACATTATTTCAATAGTGAATGAAGCCGGTCTCATTTTAAAACCTTAAACAAATTGTTATGCCTGCAATCTAACAGTTTGTTCAGTTGTTTAGGTTTTTCTTGTTGCTCCGCAGACAGTTTAACTGTGAAAATATTTAATTTAGCAGAATTTGTTTTATTCTGGAAAGACATACCTACATATAACTACTGGTAATGTTCTGTTTTCTGATGAGAAGCGGATTATACTTGAAATAAGTTTAAGAAACTGAGACATTCTATATCAGGGATTCCCAGCCAGGGGTCTGTGTACTCCTAGGAGCCTGTAGGAGTTTTGAAGGGGGTCCATGGGAGCTCTGAAGTGTTGTGATCTGGAGTGCTCTGGACTGTCTTCTCATCTCCTTCTTTTCTTTCTGGCCTACATGAGGCAGAGTTGCCATAGTAGTTATAAAGGTAGGGGGAGGGTGCAAAAGGAGGGCTAAGGGTGTGTTTAGTGATGTCACTTCCTGGGCATGGCAGGGGGCATGGCCAGCTTGCTCTTTGAGGGCTGGATGGAATCCTAGAGCTCAGGGGGAAGGACTGTTCACAGTGAATATCCAGTGATCATTTTCCCCTGGCTCTAGCACATGAAAGAGCCATTAGCCAGCCCTGGGTGTGCCAGAGCCGTCCTTATCCAACACATGCAAAAGAATGTACCTGGCAAAGGTTATGTCTGCAAAACTGAACGCATCCAACTTGTAATGTCTTATGAAAGTCTAAATCAGTGACCAAGTGGTTGCCTTGCATATCTGCTCTACCGAAGCAAACTTACAGAATGTCGCATTGGATGCTGTGTTATGTACCAAGTGGGCTAACCCTCTTGACTTCAATGGACTTAGAAGAGTATAACTCGGTTTAGGGTTGCACTGTAAACTAATTCTCATAAAACATTCCCCAGTCTAGAAGCAGACTTTAAAAACAATGTAAAGGGTTGTTTTGTTAAAGGGTGGGGGGACCCCGACATTCGATCCAGGCCCCTCTGGGTTCATCTGTTTGATCTGGGGCCTCACTCCCACTAGGAGATCAGCAGGATGGTATTCCCCTGGCTGAATGAGGGGAATAGATAGTTTTTTGCTTGCTGCCTTGATATTGATTGATATTGATATTAACTGGTTTTAATAGTTTTACTATGGGAATTATGAGATTTTATTGTAATCTATTTTGTTCTGTAAACTGCCGTGAGCCCAAAAGGAACGGCGGTATATAAATTCAATGAATGAATGAATGAATGAATGAATGAATGAATGAATGAATGAATGAATGAATTGTTGTTGTTGACCCATCGCAACCCCATGGACAATGATCCTCCAAGCCTTCCTGTCCTCTACCATTCCCCGGAGTCCATTTAAGTCTGCACCTATTGCTTCAGTGACTTAGGATATGATTTAGTTCATACCTGTATATACATAGGATATTATTTAGTTCATACCTGAGTGGCCTAGTGCTTTTCCCTGCTTTCTTCAATTTAAGCCTAAATTTTGCAACAAGAAGCTGATTATCTGAACCACAATCAGCTCCTGGTCTTGTTTTTACTGACTGTTTTTACATGAATGAATGAATGAATGAATGAATGAATGAACGAACGAATAATAAATAAATAACAAACCCCTTGTGGCTGATAGTTAACTAACTGTTAGTTAACTGTTAATTTTATGCTGTTTTAATTATTTTACTGATTGTTTTGTCCTACTTTTGTCAACTGCCCCAAGCTCATTCTCATCTAGCCTATGTAACAAGATCTCCTTTGGGTGTTTAGGAGAAGTACAGAACACAGGTAAAACATTCTCTTCGGACTTAATGGAATTGAGAATTTACTTTGGGACAAAAGGTAGGGTCCATCCTAAGCAGTGTACCTTCTCTTTATGAAAGACACAAAGTTCCTTCCTTACTGATAAAGTGGCCAATTCAGAAATCCTCCTAGCAGAGGTCACAGCTAGTAAGATGACCTTCATAACTAAATACTTTAAGGGAATTTCTGCAATAAGTTCAAATGAGCTTTTCATTAATGCCGATAAAATGGCATTCAAAGTCCAAGATGGAAACCTGTAAACCTTAGGTGGAGGAGATAGTATAGAGGCTCCTCTTAAAAATCGCATTATGTGCGTTTAGTCAAAGGGATTTTTCCCACATAAGGAATTACCGTCACCAAGACTATGACTTGTCTCCACAAGGTAGGTGGCTTTAAGGCTTCTTTGAACTCTTACTGTAAAAAGTTCAGGGTACCCCTGATTTTCTTCCTATAACACAACCTAACAAAGGCTTTCCAAGATGAATTATAAATGTGTACAGTAGATGCCTTTCTGGAAGCTAATTTGGTATTTGCTACCTGATCACTCAACCCCTCCATCGACAATGCTGCCCGTTCAATCACTATGCGGTCAAATGCAGCCTTTCTGCGTTTTGGTACCAAATCAGAGCCTGTACTCATAGATTTGCTCTTACTGGAAGTGATAGGGGCGGACCCTCCACTAGATGTTAAAATGGTTGTGAACCAGGGTCTTCGTGACCAGAACAGGGCAATGAGGATCACCTGAGCTTCCTGTTTTCTCAAGATTTTTGGAAGAATGGGGAATGGGGAAAAGGCATATACTGTATATACATGAGTATAACCCTAATTTTTCAGCACAATTTTTAATGCTGAAAAAGCTCCCCCCCCCCTCCCGGGCTTATACTCGAGTGAGTATCCAACTTACCTGTTATTCCTGATACCATATTTTTGTGGTAAAATTAGATCCCTCAGCTAAAATTCAAGTCGGCTTAGGCTTGAGAATATACAGGTAATAGACCTTTTGGCCATTGGCATAAAGTTTCGAACTCTTCTGTTCTGGGGTGTTGAAACCTGGTAAAAAAACGGGGAAGGTGAGCATTCTTTGGACTGGCAAACAAGTCCACCATGGGTTTCCTGAAGTGATTGCAAACTTGAAGAAACACTCTGCAGTTCAGATTTTTCAAATCTAAAATCGGGCACCAATCCCCATTGGCCTTGGGAACCATGAATAAAATTGAGTACATAACTGTGCCACATTCAGCCATTGGGACAGGCTGTTTGGCCTGTATTTCTAATAGGTGAGCAGTGGCCTTTCTTATGGGGTTTATACTTACAGGTAATTAAAAAAATTATCTTGGGGAAAGGTTTCAAAGTAACCCAAGTATACCACATCCATGGCCCACTGATCTGACTGGGAAGAATTCCAAGTGCTGTGGAAAAGTGCTAGATGACCCCCCCCCCCCAATGGGAGTGAACAGGTAATCACACTCTAGTTTGGGAATTGTCTCGCTCCCTCTTATCTTGCCGATTGTCTGTTAAATCAAGAGTATCTGCCTCTAAAAAAATTAATAACAATTATAACCCCATGAACCTATTTTATTGTATGGAAACCTGGGCGAGATGTTATGCCTCCTGTACGAAGACCCCTGGTATCTATGTTCCCTGTTGCATATAACAAACTTAGACATCATTCTTTTCCTATCCCTGGTCTCTACCAGGATTGTATTCAAAGCCTCACCAAACAATTTATTCCCCTGAAATGGTTAAGTCGTAACAATTGTTTTAAGAGTGATTATCTCTTGTCGAGGTCCACAGCCATAGCATCCATCTAGCTGCTGCTGCCAACATCAAGCCTTTCCTGGTAAAAATCAAAGAGTCTAAGGCAGGGTCTGCTAAATAGGAAACACCTTTCAGTAATCTGGACACACTTTCCAATATTTTATTACTTTGTGGAACTATACAATCCAATTTCGGTGCCCACACAATAGACGCCCTAGAAACAATAGAGGCAGTTGTAGATGCCTTAATCAACATATCTGGAGCCTCGTGGGTCTTTCTTAAGGCAAAATCAGCTCATCTATCCATCCCATCCCTGATATTACCTTCTCCATCTTCAGATACCTGTTCTGAGGACTGTAAAGTGGTTACTGGAGCATCAACCAGGGATTTTTGTAGAAACTCCTCAGTGTAGTAAGACGACCTGTACGTTTTTCTAACAAAAGCTGGAAACTGTTTGTTAGACATTGGTTTCTGCCATTCTGCAACACTTCCTCTGGGGGGAAAACCCTCCTTCTTATCTTTAACTCTAGGTTTAGCCTGTTTATCAGCAGGCACTTCAGCATCCTCAGGCTGAATAAGGCTTAATGCAGTTATACATTTTTGTAATAAATCCTGAAAGTCTTCAAGCTTAATAAATCTCTGCATTTGCTCAAGAACTTGTACCTCTTCAATAGGTTCATCATCCGTTAAAAATTCACCTTTCTCTGGCTCAGAATCAGAGGATTCTGCAGATAATGGAGCGCTGCAGCACCTCTTCCTAGCTGCATTATTTGGCCAAGAGGGAGCAACGTCACCATATTGACTTTGAGGAGGTGAGAAATAATTCATGCATGGGGGCATCATGGGGGGGGGTAAAGGGATGGGAGACATATTCGTTCCCATTCCCTGGTACATGACCAACTCATTTCTAAACATATATTTCTTATAAAGGAAAACATTTCTGGGGAAATGCCAGACAGCAACCCCTGACTTACATTTCCTTGAAGACCTCCAGTGTCTGTATTATTCATTTGAGGGTCCCTCAGAGAGCCACAACACTTCCAAAATGGCCACCAAAAGCAGAAGCACACTCTTCTGAGGGGCCAGGGAAGTGCTGTTGCCCTGTGTGTTGTTCTGCTGGAGAATACGAATGCTGCCTTTTCGTATTCTTTTTAGAGCTCCTCAGCTTCTTTGGAGCTGCCGCAGTCTGGGTGCTCTCCACTGGGACTGTTGGTTGGCTTGCTGCCTTGTGGGCAGCCATTAGGTCAGACTCTGACAAGAAATCATCATTATCGATACTAATTGCCGTAGACAATTACCCCTTCAGTTTAAAGCCAATAAACCCCTCAAGAAACTAAGGGCTTTAAGCTGTTACATCGTAAAGCCACAACTTTTTTCTTTTCTTTTTCAAATGAAGGTTGAGGAATATTTATTTATATTTTCTTAGATTTTTATACTGCCCTCCCATATGGTCCAAGGTGGTTTCCGTGGAACATCATGGGATACATAGAATATCATACATTAAATAACAGTCACAACATAAACAGGTAAGAGAAATAGGAAGGAAAGGGGATTAGAAAGGATTAAGCAACAATTCGGTGGTAGGTTGAAATGTAGCAAGCTCACAACACAACGGTGGGCAGTTCCAGCAAGAGAGACAGGAAGAGGAGGAAGTTTTAGTCCTGCCTTCCCAACAACATCAGGGAGAACCACCCATAATGGATGGAGTTCTAGAGCCAGAGGAGATCTACCATGGAAGCCTTCCTGATCTTTGTTGTTTCGGTAATGGTGGCAAAGAATGTACAGAGTCCTTCTGAACTGGACCCTGTGTAGTTCAACATCTTGTTTTATACTGTGATCAGTCAGTTGCCCTAAGGCAGTGGTCCCCAACCTTTTTCAGGCTGGGGACCGGCAGCAGCAGGGAGGGCGATTGCGCGGCCGCGCATGCCACGCATGCATGATCGAAATCGCGCATGTGCGAAGCTGCCGCACATGCATGATTTCGGCCGCGCATGGAGCATGTGCACACGCACGGCCCTCCTTCCCTCTTCCCCCCCTCCCACAGTAAGAAGCTTGCCGGGCTGCAAGCTTGCGGCCTGGGAAGTTTTTTACTGCGGGGGGGGGGCGGGGAGAGGGAGCTGCGGCCCGGTGGTTGGGGACCACTACCCTAAGGGACCTTGGTGCAGAGACCAAGGAAAACAGAAGTCCAGTGGCACCTTGAAGATTATCAACATTTATTCTAGTATGTCCTTTCATGAGGCAGAGGTAATTTATTCAGATACAATAGGAGACCGAAACCCCTGTACCACAGTTCTACAGAAGGGCAGGGAGGACACATGAACAACACATGAAAGAGGGTGGAATTGAGCAGTGACAGTAAATAAAATGAGATTCTCTATGTGGAGTCTTGAATTCCTGGAGTAGTTTAAGGTCTTTCCTTTATATGGCCTCCTAGCTCTAGTATTCAGAGACTTATTGCTTCTGCATATGAATATTCCTTTTGGTCACCATGGCTAGGGAAATAAAAGCCTAGGTTTGTAAGGCTTTTAGACACCTTGAATGCATAAAGTACTATCCATGGCTCTCTGAAAGCCCCCACCTCCAAAATGCTCTGTACATGAGATGAAAATCAGAGCTTTTTGTTGTGAAGCTGTTTTTTACTTAGACATCTGACAAAACAGAATTAATTGACTTATATAAATGGTGCCATTATTTAGGAGCAAAATAATATTAAAGTCTTGTTAAAAACAGTGTATTGTTATTCCATTGACCTGGAAAACTATTCAAGCTTTATGTATTTGATTTGTAGTTCATGAGATTATAAAGCTGTTTCCCAGTTAGTCTTGAACTCTTCAGTACATGGGTTATTAGAGGTGAATAATGTAGATTAAAGGGATTTAGTAATTCACTCTAAATCTCCTAGTACATTTTTAGATGTTGTGTTTTGCATGGGAGCACCTGCTGCTATATAGAATACTCATTTTATCAAGATCCCTGAAATAATCTGGTTAGTTTAGATTCCAGAATTAGTGATTAGACAATAATCCAGAGTCTTTAGAACTGATCGCCAGTGACATTTCTGGCCAAGACAAGAGATACAATTTGTTTTGAAAAGTTTCAGAAATTAAATACCTTGCAAAAATATTCAGTATTTCCCTATGAAAAAGTAGAAAGCAAAAGAGAAGTAGAATTGCTTCATGAATGACTGATAAAACTCTGTATTTGTGGGCTAATGAATAACTGTATTAAATTAAAGCCAAGTGGTACCCTTATAAACAAAGCTTGTTTTTTCTGTTTAGTCTTTGAATATGTTAAACAACTTTGTTATGCCGTAAGCTAATTTACATCTTACTCTCTACCTATATGTCTGGACTGGTGATTTCCAGTTTATTGTATCTGAAGTAGTGTGCATGCACATTAAAGCTTATACCTTGAATAAAATTTTGTTGATCTTAAAATTACTACTGGATTCAAACTTAGTATTAGAGAGCCAATTTGGTGTAGTGGTTAGGAGGGCGGACTTCTAATATGGCATGTCGGGTTCGATTCTGCACTCTCCCACATGCAGCCAGCTGGATGACTTTGGGCTCGTCACGGCGCTGATAAAGCTGTTCTGACTGAACAGTGATATCAGGGCTCTCTCAGCCTCACCCACCTCACAGGGTGTCTGTTGAGAGGTGAGGAAAGGGAAGGTGACTGTAAGCTGCTTTGAGCCTCCTTCGGGTAGAGAAAAGCGGCATATATTCTTCTTCTTCTTCTAGATTACATAGATTTCCCATTTTAAAGTATCTTTGTATAACATTGTGAATTATTTGTAGTCCTGCTGGCCCTGCCACTTTCTGTTCATAGATTTGAATTTAGGGTATCTACACAGTTCTGTAGGCGGTGGATTTTGTACAGCTAACCAGTTGCTTAAAGCTAACATGTAGACAAGACACACATTGGCCCAGGTACTAGAGCACTATAAAGACATTTCTCTACCCTTATTATTGTATGTATTAGCTGTATTAGTACATTATACTAAGGCAACTTCCTTTAAGTTTCTGTAGGTTAGCAAGTAGTAATCTTCTGGTGAACTGGCATATTGGGCACTATTCATGCATTTTTAGGCATAAACTAATGGTAGAGTTTATAATTGTGTTCCACTATAACAAGATACTAGATACTGGCTAGATCATGCATGTTGTTTAAGAAACCAGACCAGTTGTATAGTCACAAAAGCATTAACTTTGTAGCTGTTTTTATGGTAAATACTTTGATTATACCTTAGGAAATCATCATTCTGTTAATAATAGTGAACAAAGTTTCCCATGTTTTATATTATCATGCTGTAAAATCTCTTTTGTAACAGGCATAGTACAAAAATAGTTGTTTTGCTGAATCACTTCAGCCATGAAAATCCTTACATTTGAGGTGATAATGTGGCTTAACTTATAGCTAGTTACAGTTAGCGGTTCTCCCAACATTCAGTTATTTATACTATGTGTTTTTCAGCGATAACATTTGTAAACAGCTGAATGAAAATGAACAGTATGATCATAGATGATTGTTGGATAGTATGTAAATATATTTTGTCTGATGTTTTCCGTACAATACAGCTAGGCCATCACTATTGGTTCTTGGCTGTAATGAATTCTTCTGACCAAGTGAGAAAGTTACACAATTTAATAATTGCAATAGGAATGTACACATGACCACGCTGTAAATTCTCAAGAATGAGGCTTTTGATTAATATCCTTGCCTTTGGTCATAGACAGTAATTATCAAAATAACTTCATCATGGTTAGTTTATGACAAATTAATGTTCTGTCAAGAGTCATGTTGTAATATTAGTAGTTTGGCCACTGAGGAAGGCTAATTGAGCCAAAACTTGTCTAGTAAGGGTAAATATTTGTCATTTTTGGATGTCCTTGTACATTATCAGTGATAACTGGGTATATTGTTAAGGCTAAAATGTTTTTAGTCTACTGTGAAATAAATTCATATATATATTTGTACATTTGTTAATGATTTTAAATTTGATCTACAGTATTATTGGGCCTATACATTTATATTTTCTTAACCTTCAGGTACTTAATTTAATTTGATTAGGGTTAAGTTTATTTTCCCCTCTTTTTTGTTTTCAGTAATATAATGTCCCTATATAAATCTGTGTTTTAGCCTCGTTTTGGAGTACTGAATACAGTTCTGGTCATCTTAAAGAGGACATTGCAGAGCTGGGAAAAAAGCGAAGAAGAGCTTATGCAGAGATAGGAGCACCTTTACTATGAGGACAGACTAAAGAGTCTGCGGCTTTTCAGTTAAGAGATGACTAAGAGGAGACATATCGGAGGTTTATAAAATTATTCATGGGACAGAGGGAGTGGACAAAGAACACTTTTCCCCTCTCAAAAATGCTAGAATTGAGGTTATCCAATGAAAGCAATGTGCAGTAGATTCAGAAAGTTCCTATTACCAGGGGAAGGTTAGGTAGAGGCTTATTGAAATTATCTGCTCCTCTCATATAGTAAGATTATATCATTTTGTTAAAGTTTTATGGAATCAGAAGTAGGTATCAGGACATGCACTAAACTGGTTCAAATCATTGTTCATGGATCAGACACAAAGGGTTGCTACTGGAAACCAGTTGTCAGTGTAAGACCAATCCTGTGGAGGTCCAGTGCCAAGTTCTCGCTCTGGTGATTCTCCCCCTGGGGTCCAGGACATCTTGTTGGGTGAATTTCCACTGTTGGATCAAGGGAGGCAGGAACTTCCAAAGTTCTTCCGACCACTAAGTGGAGCTAACCTTACCTACTCAGTTCGGCTTTTGCCTTGGGAGGGAGAGCAGTAAGCTTAGGACTAGCTGCTAATTTTCTTCTCTTCTTACCTAAAAAATCTTCTAACTCCTTCTTGTCTGCCCTTGATTTCTTTGTTCTCCTGCATCTCTCCCCCCCAAAAAACCCCTCCTCTCAGCTTTCTATCTTTCTCTGTCAGCTCTGTGAGTAAAAGCCATTAGAGGTCCATTTACCCTCCCTCCCAGACTCTTGGAAAATAGTGCTGCAGAACAGTGATAGCTGACAACCTGCTATCTGTAGGAAAATTGGAGGCACCAATGGTGCCAACAGACCAAGAGCCTCGGATGCTGGAGGACATGTTAAGGATACCAGAGGTATCCAAGACATTAAAAAAAAAATAACCAGAGGACTAAAAAGGTAAGGGCAAGCACCAAGTCATGTCTGACCCTTGGGGTGATGCCCTCTAGTGTTTTCATGGCAGAATCAATACGGGGTGGTTTGCCAGTGCCTTCCCCAGTTATTACCCTTTACCCCCCAGCAAGCTGGGTACTCATTTTACCGATCTCGGGAAGATGGAAGGCTGAGTTAACCTTGAGCTGGCTGCTGGGATTGAACTCCCAGCCTCATGGGCAGAGCTTTCAGATTGCATGTCTTCTGCCTTACCACTCTGCACCACAAGAGGCTCTAACCAGAGGACTACCATATCTTTTATGTAAATGTCTAAATGCTTTGGATTTAAAGTGGCAACAGGGGGAAGATGAACAGAATAACAGGATCCCAGGAGATATGGAAACAAGGAATATTTTCCTCCAGATGAGGGAACTCCTCAAAATTTTCCTTTCCTTTGCCTTCTTTTCAACAGAAATTTTGAGCAGAATGGGCCAAAACTATGGCTAACAGGCAGTTGCCTGCTTACTCAAAGAAATTATACAGAATGGCAGACAACACTAAAGAAATCTTCAAAACCTCAATTGATAGATGCACCTGTAGTGGATCTTCAAACATATGGCCTCATCTTTGAGTATGGGGACGGGTCAGTTTGAGACATCATGGACAAAAAAGTGGATTTCACGCAAGACGCACAAAACCCTGGCAATTACTATGAGAGTGTCATCATAGAATAATAGAGTTGGAACGGATCTTATGGATCATCTAGTCCAACCCCCTGCACTATGCAGAACACTCACCAATATCCTCCATTGTGTCCAGGGCCGCTGTAATGTGGGTTAATACAATGTAAGCTAATACAGGTTAATACAATGAATTCCAAATCCTGCTAAGAGAATAACGGAAGGTATGAACAAAGTATTAAAAGCTGTTTGCTTTACAGCATATGCACCTTAAAATGCCTCTGTCTTCAATGCCAGAGCTATAGCTATGTCAACTGCAGCCAGGAGGACTTGTGACTGCACAATTGGGAGGCATATACAAAGGCCAAATCTGTAGTAACAGCATACCTATTCCATGGCTCCAACATATTGGATAATCTCTGGAGAAGGTGTTAGTGGAAACATGAGACAAAAACCATGTTATGTCTAGAATGGTAAGAAGGGCAGACAGAAAATTTAACCAATCCTCACTAATCTTTCATCCATATTACACATCCAGTAGACAGAGACAAGATTGAAAACAATCTTGGCCCTATTCTAAGCAGCCCTTTCGGGGGCGGGTGGTGGTGGTGGATACCCTTCCTTCAAACCTGACAGAGATGAAACTTTAGGTCCAAAATTACTCTCCAGTAGATGGGTGTCTTCTTCACCATTCCCAAGGCAAACGGAGACTAGTTTTGGACCTAAAGTTTCTAAACCACTACATAAAGCTCAGACACTGCTGAGCGGAGCCCTTAAAATCAGTCTCTGAGGCCCTTCAAGGAGGGGAATTCTCAACATCCATGGACTTCACGAAGGCATGTCCCAGTTCTGCAGGCACACAAAAAGTATCTCCACTTTTGCATAAGCATCAAGCACAACCATTTCTGGGCACTACCCTTTGGACTCTTGACGGTACCGATGCTGATTGTGACAGTAGCTCTGTTCATAAGCACGTACACCTGTTTTTACATGATTTGCTTCTCCGAGCAGACGCAATAGATCAGGCAAAAAGTCATATCAAACTGGCCATGGAAACCCTACAGAAATTTGGCTTAATTCTCAGTGTGCAAAAGAGCTCCCTGATACCCTCACAATTCCCTAGAACATCTAGGGATGTGATTATACATGGAAGCTACTCGCTTTTACATGACAAAAAAGTCCAGAAAACCAAAGACCTGGTGGTAAAAGTCATTAAAAGCAAGACATTGAGTCTAATGCTATTGGCAAACTTGATGGGAATACCATTGTCGAATTTGGGGAGGACTACATTCCCAACCACTACAAAATTACATCACTCAGGCCCTTCTAAAATTACTTGACTCAGAAGATTGACAGAATGGCACAGGTTCCCCTGGAGGTAAAGAAGAGTCTCCTCTGAGGGCGAGGAGAGAACAACTTAAGAAAGGGAAAGCCATTTGGAATCCATCAGGAATTGCAGGTGTTCAAAGACACCAACTTTTCAGGCTGGGGGCCAACGGTGGATGGCCTAACATTACAGTGGAAGTGGCATCATCAGGCATTTCAATTACCGATAAACATCCTAGAGATGTGAGTGGTGTTCAAGGCCTTCGTACACTTCAAAATAATGAATGGACAACGTAGCCACCAAGGCTTATACAAACAACCAAGGTGACTAAGTCATCGAACCTAGATGGGGAGGTCATGCGAGTCTTTCTTTGGGCAGAAAATAATCTTTCTGTAAAAGCAGAGCATGTGTTAGGGAAAGGAAAACGTCTAGGCAGATTGGCTGAGAAGAACGAATTGTTTGAATGGGTGGGAAACCACTCCGGGAGACTGGAGATAGACCTCTTCATGACAGTACATCAGGCAGACTCAGAGGTTCATGTCGAGATACTTCCATCCAGCAGTGGAGAACACAGATGCACTAATGGCCACTTGGCCAAGAACCATATTGTATCCCTTTCTGCTATTTCCAGTCCTTCCATGTCTGTTGGCAAAGATGAGAAACCTAAAAGCAGAGGTAATAGTAATCTCACCATTCTGGCAAAGGATGGTTTTCGACCCTAGTACAACTGTCAACACAAGAACTGGTTTAGATCCTGGTACAAATAGATACATTGTACAAGAGGTAGCAACTAAAACCATCCCAAAGAAAAAGAAATGCAAGAAATCAAAATGGCTGTCTGAGGAAGCTTTACAAATAGCTAAGGAGAGAAGGGAAGTGAAAGGCAAGGGAGAAAGAGAAAGATACACCCAATTGAATGCAGAATTCCAGAGAAAAGCTAGAAGAGATAAGAATGCCTTCTTAAATGAACAGTGCAAACAAATAGAAGAAAACAATAGAATGGGGAGGACCAGAGATCTTTTCAAGAAAATTGGAGATATGAAGAGAATGTTTCATGCAAAGATGGGTATGATAAGGGACCAAAATGGTAGGGACCTCACAGAAGCAGAAGAGATTAAGCAAAGGTGGCAAAATTATACAGAAGAACTATACAAGAGCGAGCTTAACATCCCTGATGACCACAGTGGGGTAGTTACTGACCTGGAGCCAGACATCCTGGAATGTGAAGTCAAATGGGCCTTAGGAAGTCTGAGCAACAATAAAGCTAGTGGTGGTGACAGCATTCCAGTTGAACTATTCAAAATCTTAAAGGACGATGCAGTAAAAGTGCTACACTCAATATGCCAGCAAATTTGGAAAACTCAGCAATGGCCACAGGATTGGAAAAGGTCAGTTTACATTCCAATCCCAAAGAAGGGCAATGCCAAAGAATGTTCAAACTACCGCACCATTGCACTCATTTCTCATGCTAGCAAAGTTATGCTCAAAATCCTACAAGCTAGGCTCCAGCAATATGTGGACCGAGAACTTCCAGAAGTACAGGCAGGATTTCGAAGAGGTAGAGGAACTAGAGATCAAATTGCCAACATACGCTGGATCATGGAAAAAGCTAGGGAGTTCCAGAAGAACATCTACTTCTGCTTCATTGACTATGCTAAAGCCTTTGATTGTGTGGAGCACAACAAATTGTGGCAAGTTCTTAAAGAGATGGGAATACCAGAGCATCTTATTTGTCTCTTGAGAAATTTATATGCAGGTCAAGAAGCAACAGTGAGAACTGAACATGGAATCACGGATTGGTTCAAAATTGAGAAAGGAGTTCGGCAAGGCTGTATACTGTCGCCTTGCCTATTTAACTTGTATGCGGAGCACATCATGAGAAAGGCGGGATTAGAGGAGTCACAAATTGGGATCAAGATTGCAGGGAGAAATATCAACAACCTCAGATATGCAGATGATACCACTCTAATGGCAGAAAGTGAAGAGGAACTAAAGAGCCTGTTGATGCGGGTGAAGGAGGAGAGTGCAAAAGTTGGCTTGAAACTCAACATCAAGAAAACAAAGATCATGGCAGCCGGCCCTCTCAATTCCTGGCAAATAGATGGGGAAGAAATGGAGATAGTGACAGATTTTATTTTCCTCGGCTCCAAGATCACTGCAGATGGGGACTGCAGCAAAGAAATTAAAAGACGCTTGCTGCTAGGGAGGAAAGCTATGGCAAATCTAGACAGCATCCTAAAAAGCAGAGACATCACCCTACCAACAAAAGTGCGTTTAGTCAAGGCTATGGTCTTCCCAGTTGCAATGTATGGCTGCGAAAGTTGGACCATAAGGAAGGCCGAGCGTCAAAGAATTGAGGCTTTTGAACTCTGGTGCTGGAGAAGACTCTTGCGAGTCCCTTGGACTGCAAGGCGAACAAACCGGTCAGTCCTAGAGGAGATCAGCCCTGACTGCTCTTTAGAAGGCCAGATCCTGAAGATGAAACTCAAGTACTTTGGCCACCTCATGAGAAGGAAGGACTCCCTGGAGAAGAGCCTAATGCTGGGAGTGATCGAGGGCAAAAGAAGAAGGGGACGACAGAGAATGAGGTGGATGGATGGAGTCACTGAAGCAGTAGGTGCAAACTTAAAAGGACTCCAGGGAATGGTAGAGGACAGGAAGGCCTGGAGGATCATTGTCCATGGGGTCGCGATGGGTCGGACACGACTTCGCACATAACAACAACAACAAATAGATATGCTATCTTAGGGCCCAGTATGGTACCCGGACCCAGGATGGCTGAAGTTGACCACCTGGAGATTTAGTGGTAGCAGCTGAGCAAGAAGTAATACACAGAAGTGATACACACTATAATGTCACACTGTCAACCAGTTATAATGATATCTCATTGCCAGTCTATCTATAATATGATATTGAACGTGTTTGTATATTGTTGCAGATGGAAAAAAATAGATCACCTAACACCCAAACTCAGAGATAGCCTTCAATTCCTCCAGGATGGTCTATTGCAAAAGCTTAAGGTAACCACCCTGAGGAGACAAGTAGCAGCCTTAGTATCCATCTTACCAAACTTGAAAAGGAAGCCTTTATCCAAGTATCCATACATAATCCAATTCCTGAAAGGAGTGGCCCAGAAGGAGGCTCCAGTCCTACATAGATTCCCAACATGGAACCTAAATAGAGTCCTGATGGGATTGACACCCCCCCCTTTAAACCAGTAATTGAATTATCCTTGAAGCTCCTAAAAATGAAAAGAATATTCCTAGTTGCTGTGATCTCAGCTTGAAATTTTTGGGAACCCACAGCACTTTCCATCAGGAAGAAACTGCATGTTCCACAAAGAACAGAAAATATTTGGAAGATGGAATCTTTATTCATGGCTTTTTGGGAGCCAAACAAAGGATCCAAGATGTCCAGTGTGGCAATAGATAGATGCTTACAATAGACAAGCACTGAAATTTGAAACCTCCAGATGGGATCACAGATGGGATCTATATTGGGGGCATTTCTGATGGACTTGGTCAACCCCAGATTAGCCTTCAGCTGGTGTACTGAGGTCCCGCTTCACAGCGGGGTGGCAGGGGCCCAATTTCAGTGT
This sequence comes from Paroedura picta, assembly GCF_049243985.1. Taxonomy (NCBI): domain Eukaryota; kingdom Metazoa; phylum Chordata; class Lepidosauria; order Squamata; family Gekkonidae; genus Paroedura; species Paroedura picta. The sequence goes on along the minus strand of NC_135369.1, from coordinate 92,520,409 downwards.
TCAAGAATGCACTGCAATATCCTGTTCCTAAAAATAATTTTTAAAATGCCCCTGGTAGCTTTGCAATGCTGTGCAGCACTGTAGCGTCGCATTTTTTTGTCTCTTCTGGGATGTGGTAGTCAGGGTAGGAGCCGGGCCTGGGTGAGCTGACTCTTCCCTGCTGCATGAGCCTGCCTTGATAGAGGCCCCAATGGCACCTGCAGCAAGAGAGGGTATGTGGAAGAACCCACATTCCCTTGCCACGGGACAATGGAAGGCCTGACTCAATGCAGCCCTCTGCCAGCACCAATTTCATTTGGAAGCAGGCATTAGCCCTGCAACTAGATGAGGTGTAGCCTAGGCCGAAGTCCTTCTGCGGAAAAATTTTGTCAGCTGTAGACGTCAAACTGACGGGCTGGTGATTATATGTATCTCCTTCTTCAAGGAGAACTAAATTAATATACTTAATTCTCAATTCTCAATTTGGCCTCATCTGTGGATACTTACTTCCAGATACTAAAGGCATGAATAAACAAGATAGGGATTTCTGCGGACTTGAATAGAAAACCCAGATTTGCAGAAAAATGTGAAGCCTAAACAGAAACAACAGTCCTAGGAATTTAAAACCCCACCAAATAATAGAACTAGCACTTGTAGATAGGGACCAGCTTTGGTAGAAGCTGGCTGTTACAAACATTGATAAATTATTGTTTTTGGTATGAGAACTCCATAGCAAACTAACAGCTAAAATAAGAGTGCTTATCTCTGGATCACTAACTGAGATTATCTGAATTTTCAGAGGTGTAAAACAGGTGTGTTGCACCTCCCCTGCTCCTCCACCTGTACCTCAACAATTGACAGGCCGAGAATTTATTCTACCTTCACTTGGCCAATGGATGAGTTGGCCTAATGAGATTGCTGCACAGGATTAGCAATTTATGCATAGTAGATTTTCAGTGTACCAGTCACTCTAAGACTAAGGTCTTAGAGGTTTTGGAAAGAGGTTCTGTTCATTCTAGTAGCATATAGACAGAATCCTAGTAGATCAGTACTGCAGCCAGTGTAAAATCTTCTGAAAATTTCTCTTGGAAGACTCATCCAGCAATAATTCTCAGTAGCAAGATTGACTCAGGCTCTCCTTAGGTTCTATTGCTCAAATTGTGGCTTCTTGATAGATCCTGCCTTCAAATTGTTGTAGAACAGTCATTACTTATCTATTGTATGGCGTTGAGATCTGGGATTGGGACAACATGATATCTAGCCTGGAGATAATACAAAACTCCTTTCTTAAGAAAATGTTGATCCTGCCTTAGGGCACTCCAGCTGCTCCGCTGTGAGCTGAATGTGGCTTGCCTTGCATTAGAGCCCATGCCCATGTCATCTCAAAGGAGAAAGTTGAAGAATTCTAATTTTTTCTAAATTGTGCTTTATCCAGCTCCAGAAAGACACTATCACAAGATTTTCTGCCATTATCTAGTACATGTTGACACTCAGGAATTTCCTCTGAACGGGTTCAGAACACGGGATCTGATATTTAGTAGAGATGCCACCTTAGGGGAACTGTTGTAAGTTCTAGATTTTTCCCATGGTTTAAACTGCTAAACAGGATCATGCTAGAGTTTCCTATGAGTCCAGTCTTGCCTTCCACAAGCCTTGCAGAAACCTTTGTGACCCTCACATTTTGAACAATGACAGTTGCCATGTTAGTTGGCTGTTTCCAGCATATACCAGTTGCTTGGTGAGTATCTGTGGAGCCCTGGAATTGGAGGATCTGCCTCATGTCCTTTTTTTGTGTCCTTTACTTGTCTCTCAGAGCCAGGTTCCTTGCAGCCATTTTAGCAAGACTAGCCTCTCATTCAGTGGCAGACAAAATAATCTACCGCTTACTTGAGGTTGTTCATTATGTCACCTATATGACATCATTCTATGCACTGGCTACCAAAAAGATTCATGCAAAACTTCCACCCTGATATTCATCATGCTGTATTTTCTGTTATGTTCTGGTCCTTACAATTTTACCTTAAAAAAAAACTTCTTGTATTTTTAATGTAATTTTAAAATTTTATTTATCATTATATCATTATGGTCTTTGGTGTTATTCAATAAAATTCAACCTAGCTATGTAATAGTTTCAAATAGGGTTCTGCACGGCGGCATCCGAATCGGCCGTTCCAGGCTAACGCGGCCAGCATTGCACCGCAGGGAAGGGAGGCGAGGCATGGGCACCGGTGCATAACTCGGTGCACGCACGTAGGCATGGAGCCGACTGAAGCACCAGTGCCTGCGCCTCCTCTCTCCCCCTGTGGTGTGGTGCTGTCTGTATCGGCCTGGCGCGGCCAATTTGGACGCCGCTGCGCACAACCCTAGTTTCAAATATTTTTGGAAGCTCACCTGAAATAGTTTTATACATTTTTGGAGGCTCCTGAAAATTTTTGATGAAATCATTTTAGAGCATGGCTTGATGAAAAGATAATGTTGCCTGCTTTAAAATAAATATTTTATTTTTCCTTCCATTTTGGAACTTTAATATGATCTTAACTTCCATATGTCATACTAGCTTTTGTAGACAATTTAGGTCAAAGGGAACTTTTCCAGTTCAGAATTATTTTGTCCTTGGTATGCCTAATAGCCAATTAAAGAGAAAGGGGTCCTCTCAAGTTTTTAAAACTGTGTCCTGCTTTTGTTTAGTTTAAGATGGTTATATTTTGATAGCTGTGCTGAAAATGGGGAATCTGCCTGAAATCATATCGCTTTAGAGATTAGAGATTGTGTTGTACAGCAGTTACATTTATATAGGAATCCAGTTGTAGACTTGCTGTTACATAGGAAAATGAGAAGTAGCCACAATGTAAGCTTGGTTTTGTTTGGCATGAGGAGTTTATACTATAGGCAAGAGATTTTTCAGCTCTTTCAGTGTGGCACAGTGGTTCATATCAAAGCAGAGAGGTTAAGTGTGTTCAAATCTCCCCTTTGCTGTGAAACTAACTGGATAGCCTTAGGCCATTCTGCCACGTAACTATGGCTGTGAGAATAAAGTAGGAGAAGGTAGAATTTATGGTGCCCTGAGCTCTGAGAAAAGATGAGATAAAAAGACGATTAAGAGCTAAAATGTATCTGTTGTGCTTTTTTCATGATTTGGGTTCTGCCAGTAGCATAGTTACACAATAATGTGTCCAGAACACCAATTTATTATAGTATTTTAAGACAGTAAACTGGCTTTTCTTAATTTCAGTTTAATTTTGTTGGAAGAATCCTTGGGCCTAGAGGACTAACAGCTAAACAACTTGAGGCTGAAACAGGATGTAAGATCATGGTTCGAGGCAAGGGGTCCATGAGAGACAAGAAAAAGGTAAGAGAAGCAACTATTCCTGAAAAGATCATGTTTAAAATTTATTTAAGCATAATAGTCATACAGTAGTAAAATTCACCAATTTTATATTATTTACAGTGGGTTATATCCTGGCAAATAGATGGGGAAGAAATGGAGGTAGTGGCAGATTTTATTTTCCTGGGCTCCAAGATCACTGCAGATGGGGACTGCAACAAAGAAATTAAAAGAAGCTTGCTCCTGGGGAGAAAGCTATGGCAAATCTAGACAGCAACCTGAAAAGCAGAGACATCACCCTGCCAACAAAGATGCATCTAGTCAAGGCTATGGTCTTCCCAGTTGCAATGTATGGCTGCAAAAGTTGGACCATAAGGAAGGCCGAGCGTCAAAGAATTGAGGCTTTTGAACTCTGGTGCTGGAGAAGACTCTTGCGAGTCCCTTGGACTGCAAGGCGAACAAACCAGTCATTCCTATAGGAGATCAGCCCAGACTGCTCCTTAGAAGGCCAGATGCTGAAAATGAAACTGAAATACTTTGGCCTCCTCATGAGAAGGAAGGAGAAGAGCCTAATGCTGGGAGCAATTGAGGGCAAAAGAAGAAGGGGACGACAGAGAATGAGGTGGCTGGATGGAGTCACTGAAGCAGTCGGTGCAAACTTAAATGAACTCCAGGCAATGGTAGAGGACAGGAAGGCCTGGAGGATCATTGTCCATGGGGTCGCGATGGGTCGTACACGACTTCGCACCTAACAACAACAATATCCCATTTTGCACAAGTTTGTGAATGCCTGTTGAAGTAAGCCTTGTTGCTTTTAAACAGCAGAAATTTATGTCTGGGTAGATGTCTTAAGATACCCATACCCACAGTCCTTGGCAATGAAATCAGCAAATGGCAGGAAAAGTGCGGGCGAATGCACTGGACTTTATTCTTGCCTCTGTATCTTAGGTCACCATCCATGGAGGTGTATTCTAGAGAAGGAGAAGGGATTTTGATTTCATTTGCTTGCTCTGGCCTCAACCATATGCCTAGTGGAATACTGCCATTTTCCAGGCCTTGAGGAACTTTGGTAGTTCCATTCAGGGAATCCTTCCAGGGCCGTCAAAAACCCAGGATTTCCTGGCCTAGTAGCTTGTTAATTTTTAACTTTTCAATAGAATGAAGTTTGAATCCAGTGGCACCTTTAAGGCCAATAACATTTAATTCTGGGTAAATTGAGCAGTCGGCTCAAGGTCGACTTAGCCTTCCATCCTTCCAAGGTCGGTAAAATGAGTACCCAGCTTGCTGGGGGGTAAACGGTAATGACTGGGGAAGGCACTGGCAAACCACCCCGTATTGAGTCTGCTATGAAAACGCTGGAGGGCGTCATCCCAAGGGTCAGACATGACCCGGTGCTTGCACAGGGGATACCTTCACCTTTACCTTAATAACTTCATTGGTCTTAATAGTGTCACTGGACCTTTTGTTCTGTTGCTTCAGGTGAGCATAGCTACCCGCGGGAATTGTATAACTTTTCAGTTATCATTTGCTTTCAATCTCTTGCCTATGTCTCTGTTTTCTTCAGGTAGGACAGTTAGTTATCAGTATGTGTCCACAGTTTCCATGATTAAGATTAATGTGAAGATTTAATTTACCTTCTCTCTAATCTCTATATTTTCTTTCATATATTTGTCTAGTCACCCCGATACAAATTTTAGATCGCCCCCCCCCCCAGTTGTGCTTGTTTTCAGTTTCTTGATTTGTGCAAGCTTTTTGCTTTATTATATAATCCTCCTTGTTATTCATATTGGTGTTCTCTTGGATTTATTTTTTATCTCTTCCATAACCAGTGACTACATTTTTTCTGACTTGTGTTACCGTTTCTACAGATTTCTTTTCCTCCCTTGCTTTCATAGTTTCCTTTAACTAATCCTATTAATTTTTGGACTCTTTCACAGCAAGACTGCAAGCACTTTGAATATCACATCCTACTTTTTGGTATAGCAGTTCTACCACATGAAATTACTTGTGAGCATGTTGGGATTTTTTTTTTAACAATAATGTTACCATGTGGTTCAGGTACACTTACATCTCACACCAGATTTTAGACTCACTAGTTAGATTTGTATTAATGGTTGTCTTCCCCCCGTTCTTTTGCACAATTATGTATCAGGGAGACTAGGAGAAAACAGGAAGAAAGCTGGTATTCCCTGTCAGCTGAATGCAATAGACCTTTATGTGTTTATGGTCATTGCCCCCCCCCCCCCCCACAATTTCTAGATAGGGCGTATAGGATTGAGACATGTCATCACTTAAGATGTATCTAGAATAGTCTTTTCAAAAGTCCTGAAACAAGTTAAACTGTAATTAAAAATTCATATTACTTACTTTGTCCCACCTTGATTTACATCAGGAAGGAAGGTCAAATATTTCTGTGTGGACAGATGTGTGAAAATAGAATGTTCTTCTCTGGAATTATAATTCTTTGCTCAAACACTTGATCACATGCCAAACTAGCCTGTGAATAAAATAACCAAAGCAGGGGATACTGGGATGCCTGTATGGAGGCACAAAATAGCTGGATTCAGTGTAGTAAGGAGTCTTCAATTTTCAACACAATATCTTTTTCAACACAATATCTATTTAAAAGTTCAAAGACATTTCACTACACAGTGCTTTGTCAAGGGATTCTACAAGCTTATATATATTAGTCTGTAGTCTAATTTTTCAAAAGCCAATATAATGGCTTAAGAGAACAGTTTCACAAGCAGCTTTCCAAAGTTGGAATGCCTACAAGCTTTGGAAAGCTGTTTGTGAAACTGTTCTCTTAAGCCTTTATATTGGCTGTTGAAATAGACTATAGACTAATACATATAAGACTAATACATATCAGTTTATGGAGTCTCTTTCGAAAGTGCTGTGTAGTGAAACACGTTGGGTACTGTTAAACAGATATTATGTTGAAGACTCCTTGTGTGTCAACTTACTACACTGGATTCAGCTATTTTGTGCTTCCATACAGGCATCCCAGTGTCCCTGTTTTGGTTATTCTGTTTCTTCTATCTTCTATCTTTGTATTGTGAAGAAAATTAAGCAACTTGCTTGTGCTATATGTTTTGTGGATAGGGTTTTCTGTTTCTTCTATGATCTGTAAATAAATGAAGCTTGGATTCCAAACTAGTATACTGTATATGTTAAACAACTTATTAGGAAAATAAGTTATACTAATTTGTTTAAAGCTAATTATATTAATTATTTAATAATTTAATATTGTTGGTTGTCCCTACCTAATGTAGTGAGCTGTGAGTTCCTTTTTTAAGAGCATAATCTGCTTTATTATTATACTAGTAAAAGAGCCTGCTGCAGGCTTCTATGCCGTGGGTGCTAGTGGGGGTATTGTTTTCGGGGGGTCGGAAGGGGCAAGCTGGTTGTGCACTTCATGGGTGCCTCCTGGAGGTGGGCACTCTAGGGGCTGGCCCAATCCAGTTGCATCCAACGTTGCTGGCCGCAGCCGGATTGGTCCGGGCAGGCGGAAGCGCAGTCCAGACACTGGATATGGCCAGACAGCAGGCCGCCCAGAGGGGCTTTTCACAATTATTAATCTGAGGGTGAGTGCCTTAATGAGTGCCTTAAAATTAAGACTTGATTAGGTTGCAGTCAATTTAAAGAATATTGAAACAATCTGTACTGTGCTTTGGCTCCAACAGATGCTCTTTTAAAGCATATGACCCCTCAGATTGAAATTAGCATTAAAATGTTCATTCTATAGAAAGAAGCAAATTCCCCCCCCCCCCAACCTTTACTTAGGATGTTTGACTAGTATTTTTGTCTACTATAAAAAGTTAAAACAGTAATAAAACATAAGGTACTTGGATTAGGTCACTAAATATGTTGTCAATGTATATCTCAAAATTAAGTGTTGCTTAGGTTGTAGTATATCTAAGAAACCATCTAGATTGTGTTAAGGCTGAATTCAGAAATCAAACAAGCCAGATTTTTTGACACAAAACGGTGTTATCTATGCTTGAATAGATTATAATAGTGGCCATATACATTTCCCTTTGTCGTGCCACATTTTTAATGGTTCAGCCCTGGAGGTTTTTTGAGTTAGATAAAGAATTCTGTGTGTTGATAGAACGGATACTAGTGTACATTAAACTTTTATAGAATAGATTTAACTGTTTCAGGTCAAAATTTCTTAAGAGTAAGGCTTCTAAAGTATCATGTCTTTATAGGACATATGACAAGACATCCTAATTCTCATTATAGATGAATGCAGTAGTTTAATGAAAAGATGAAGTTTATATAGTTTATCTAAATTGCATGTATGTAATCTCAAATGCTTGGCACTGTACTTGAACACTGAAGGAATATTGCATCCATTTTCTACTACATAGCACAGCACATGTGATAGAAAGTCAAAATTTTAGATGCATTTTTTAAAAACATAGAGAGCTAAATATTGCAATGTGCTAATTATGCATTTTCTTAACTTTTTAACGTTTTAATGACATCTGTTGGCAGATTTGTAAGACAATTGTCTTCTAATGAGAGGCTTGTACCTATAGAAGAAAAAGAATAGGATTGATTGCTTACGATTTAATTTTTAAGAAGCATTTTTGGATTATTTACATTCTAATTGCCATGCAGTCAAAACTAACTAAACTATAGTTAGCTATTTGAAACTGCAAAATGAAAGGCAATCATATGTATGAGGGAAATACCACATTTATTATACAAGTCTGTCTGAATATTAGAGTTAGATTCTTCTTGTGTTTAATTATAGGTGTCTGAAAAGTGAATCTATGCTTGTGGATTAAATGGATGACTGTGACCCTGAAACATCAGCTGTTCCTTGTAGAAGCAGAGCGGTTGGCACTGAGAACTTACCAGTGCTGTGGATTTGGGTGATAAGGGACTGTGACGGAGTAGCTGTTAATTACTTGCTTTGCTTGAGATGGAAAGTAGTGGCTCTGCACTTTTCTTCCTGGTAGTGCAAGTTAAAACTTGTATTAACCGTGATAATACCATTTTTTTAGGTGATAAAGAACTTTTATATAATTTTTACCAGCTTGGAGCCTTCTTTGATTTGTGTGAATGTAGAGGAGTAACTATTTTTTTTACTACAATTTGTCTATGGGATAAAGTATTAACTACCTTAATGTGCTGTGGTTACAGAGATAGAAAAGGAAAAGATAAATCTAGTTTCTAGACACACAGATAAGTATTTAAAAGGAGCACAAAGCAGAAAATAAACTTAGCTAACACTCTATTTGCAATGGTAGTTGCAAGTTTTCATCACTTTGTCAAGAAGTTTGTTCAAAGCTTTGTATCATGCTCTAAATCCAGGAATTAAAGTAGCGGTGGGGTATTGTAGATGCATACTAGTACCTTTCAGAGATGCTTAAGTTCTGTCAGTTCTGGAAAAATTCTGTCATATCTGGTTGTCCTTAAACTGGGTAAATACATTTGGAGATCTTATCATTCTAACTCTGATGATTGTTAAATGAGCATAATATTTATTTATTTGCAGTAAGTGTTGGCTTCACAGACTTAGTGTGTTAGTACAAGAGTTGTTTTTTTTTATATCCTGCTTTTCTCTGCTATAAAGGAATCTCAAAGCAGCTTACAATCACCTTTCTTTCCTCTCCCCACAACCAGCAACCTGTGAGGTAGGTGAGACTGAGAGAGCCCTGATATTACAGCTGTGTGAGAACAGCACTATCAGGGCTGTGACAAGCCCAAGGTCTCTCAGCTGGCTGCATGTGGAGGAATGAGGAATCAAACCTGGCTTGCCAGATTAGAAACAACTGCTCTTAACCACTACACGAAGCTGGATCAATCATTGTACCTGTATAGACCAGCTCTTCATTCTAGTTCTCTCTGGTGACAGTTCTTCAAAATCTTATGGTTAGGCCACTGTAATGCATTTGACATATGAACTTGATACGAATTCAGAAGCTGTAATTGATACAGAATGTCTCTCTTTCTCCCTGATGTGGAGGACTGTCGCTACCATTGCCTGACGCTGCCCACCACTGCTTCCTTGTCACCTTTAGGTAGGCAAGCAGGTGGTGGAGGTGGGTGGCAGGCAGCGGCAAAGGCGGCGGAGCCATGACAGTGGCCACCTCCACGCCGCTCTGTCTGTTATGCGCCTGCACACGCACATGCATGTCCACACACTCACACACGCAGACCCCACTGCCGCCGCAGTTGGGGTCATGGAGTTAGAGTGGTTGAGAACCACTGCTGTAGTGGGCATCACCCCAAACCCCAGTTCATTTCCTTCATCAGCTAGGGAAAGCAGCATTCTTGCTAGGCTAGCATGCTTTTAAAATCTTCTTTTTCCTCCCTAACCTTGCTATATTTCGTATGCTACTTGCTATACTTGCTACTTGCTATATTTCGTATCCTACTTTTATTATTTTAGCCTTCTCTTACTTTCTGCCACTACTTTCTGCCTCTCACATTAATTAAAGGAAAAAAAAAAAAAAACCCTCTTTGTTTCCCTCACTGTTCATAGGAATGAACATGTTATGAGCCACTACGTAGAAAGAGTGTAGGGAGAGGATAAATTCCTGTGAGAGAGAGTAGACAGATTCCTTTTGGATACAGACCTAGAAGCTTCCATTCTAGAGGGCAATCAAGAAACAACAAGGCTAGTGGGCGCACTATTTGGGGCTTTCCAACATTGGTCAGAGCCGAGAATGTGGGGGCACGCAGTGAAGTCTGCCAAAATTATGGCGGTGGTGCACCAGGGTCTAAACGAGGCAAGAACCTCCAGTGGCTGTCTTGTCTCACTGGACGAGCCCACAGAGGGATTGAGGGGGATCAAAATGTTGACGGAGTTGGAAGATACTGGGCCACCACCAAATTTTCTGGAAAGGAACATAAGGTCCACTGGGCAATCTTTTTTATTTCCAAAATTTCTAATAGTCATTAGAGACTCCATTAAGGAGGAGATCTAGCCTATTTGGCAAGCTCTGAGTTGCAGATCTAGCGGTTGATTGGGGGGAGGGTATGCTTTCGCTTCTCCCTTCCCATAGCGATTATAATTTTGATATTCCTCAGCCTAGACAATCTTGGCCCACAAAAGCAGCTAGAAAATGCAAGTATAGCTCTTCCAGGGAAGAGGCACAGCCTTCAGATAATGACTCTAGCATTAGAGCTGACACTGAATTTCTCACTAAGTGGAGGTCACCATTGAATTACCTGAGCCTTCAAAATGTTTCTTCAAAATAGAGGAATACTAATATTTACTAGGAAGGACTGTAGCATAGATTTAAAACAGTTTGCCATGACTGAAGATGAGGAGTCACCGATAAAGCCAAATGACCCAAAGGAACAGCAAGTTTTTGCCTCCAGAGGACTCCCCTGTTAAGATGGTTCCTTTGCTATAATTTTTTCAAAAGTCAGTTTAGGAAGGAGTGGCTTACAAGCAATTTCCATCATATGACAAAAAGTTATATAACCTACCTTACTTTGCCAAACATTATGTCTGTCTCAATCATTGACATGTCTATTGTGTCTCTGTGGAACCGTGGTCTACTATCAGAAGATAGAGAGGGAACTGTAAAAGATTCCTTAGATGAAAAAGCAGACTATGCCTTGAAAAAATCTCATATGGCCTCAGCTAGTAGTGGACCATGACGAAAGACTGGCAGAGGGGAGCCAACAGGTGGTTTCTTTTGCAGTGGACATAACATTAGATTCAGCCATATTTAACACAAGGGGCATCACCTCATTTTCTGTGGCACATAGGGCCCTCTGGCTAAGGGCTTGGCAGGTGTACATGCTTTCAAAAGCGCAGGTTATGGCATACCTTTATCAGTAGATAAGCTGTTTGGGGAGAAAGTTGTGGTCAACTCTAGGGACAAGAAGTGTGTCATGCTGATATATTCATTCTTGCACCCACACTGACAAGAGCGACAAAGAATACAGCAGGATGCTGGTGGAGGGAAGACTCACAGACTTCAAGGGCGTCTGGGAAATAACAAAGTCAGACAGATGGTCCTTTGGAGGTAGTGGCACAACGATATGCAATTGAATTTTGACCCCCCCCCCTGAAAAAATTTATCAGATCCCCTCTGAGCAAAAATTCAGAATACGCCCAAGGACATTGAATGCTTTTAGTTAGGTTCTCGCTTTCCAAGCCATATAACAGTTTCCACCAGGAAAAGGAAGGTCAGGATTGTAGATATTTTTCACTGTTCCATAAAGGAATGGAGACTGGTACACTATATTAGATCTCATGTTTCTGAACAAGTCCGTAAAATTGAGAAAGAGCTGGATGGAAACATTATGATCAATTGTGGAAGCCCTACAGGAGGGGGATTTTCTTACTTTGCTAGATCTCCAAGAAGCCTACCTGCATTTACCAATCAGTAAGTCACACAGAAGTTTCCAGAGATTTTGCTTGGCGGATCACCACTTCCAGTTCAGGACTCTGCCCTTCAGAAAGTCTACAGCACCACAAGTATATTTCAAGATACTCACAAATCCAGTAGTATCCCTCAGAAACAAAAAAAAATACACTTTGACCCCTGATCGGTAATTACCAAGCAGTAATATCAGGGCTCTCTCAGCCTCACCTACCTTACAGGGTTTCTGTTGTGGGGAGAGGAAAGGGAAGGTGATCATAAGCCGCTTTAAGACTTTTACGGTAGAGAAAAGAAGCATATAAGAACCAACTCTTCATCAAGGGTGCTCCAAATCCCAAAGACTGCATTTTGGAAGACATCAAGGTCCTGAATTGGGAGGAGATGATTACATGATCCATCAGAAGGCATAGAGAACTACCAGACCGACTTGCTAACCAGAAGGAAGATTTCAGAAGGAGATCTGACACTGGAGTCAGGAGTCTTGTAGATGGTAGTTGCAGCCTTGGCAACCCTAATGATAAATCTGCTGCACAACTTAATGATTTTGGCAGCATTGGAGGTACTGAGCATGTGCTCTAAAGCAGTGGTCCCCAACCCCCGGGGCTGTGGCCTGGTGTCAGGCCGTGTAGGCCTTGGAGCGAGGCCTCTTCCCGCCCCCTCCCGCAGCGAGAAGCTCGCCAGGCCGCGAGCAAATTGGCCGCCAAAGTGGCCGATTAGCTTGTGGCCCAACAAGCTTCTTGCTTCGGGAGGGGAAGGAGAGAAACTTGCCGGGCCGCAAGCTAATCAGCCACTTCAGCGGCTGATTTGCTGGCGGCCTGGAGGGGCGGGGAGTTGCGGCCACCAGCATGGCAGAAGCGCAAATGCACCCCCACCAGACGCAAACGCGCACGTGTGGCAAGTCCACGCATGCGCGCTTGCACTTGGGCTGCCACACATGTGCGGGGCCCCGGGCTGCTCTCCCCCCACTCCGGCACAGCGGTCCGCGGCAGCCGGAAGGTTGCGAACCACTGCTCTAAAGGCCCTGGCACTGGGCCTCGGCTCCCTCTCCCCGCCCCCCCCCCCCCGCAGTAAGAAACATCCCAGGCCGCAAGCTTGCGGCCCGGCAAGCTTCTTACTGTGGGAGGGGGGGAGAGGGAAGCAGGGCCGCACACGTGCATGTGTGGCCGCGCACTCGCCCTCCCTGCTGCCGCCGGTCCGCAGCCTGAAAAAGCTTTGGGACCACTACTCTAAAGGACGAGCCAAGAGTGTAATTGGAATGCAGTGCTCTCTAGAGGCTTAACTGGAGAAAAACTTCCCCAGAGCAGGCTGCTCATGCACAGTCCCTGTGTGTTTGTGCACAGAAGATACTAGATGAACAACCATTACAGGTGGCAACCCAGTTTTCCCCATGGGTCCTGCATGTGTTTACATCTCCCAAGGACCCATTATGCACAGGCCAGAACACCTGCACTGGCGGTGGCAGGGCATCAGGGAAAATCCCTGATAATGCACACCACCACCGCCAGGGCGGGCGTGCCCCAGCCCAGACCTTGGATGACCCGTATTAATGAAACGTGGGTTCTTCCAGAATCCCAGGAGTCCCGAGAGCACAGGTGAGGGCCAGGCCACCTGAGCCCCGGGCATAATCGGAGCCGGACTGGCGTCCTTGCAGGGATGCCTCTGCTGGCTCCGCGGAGCTGACAGGGGTGACCCTCCGCCCCCGCCATGGTAGGAGAGCAGCATGCTGCTTCCCACTATCCTACAGTGGGGGCCCCCTGCAGCAATTCCCCCCCCAGCCACTGCCGCTGCTTACCTGCACTCCCGGCGCTTCCAGCCCCGAGTTGCGTACACAGGGCGGTTGCTGGCGGAACTCCACCCCCGTGTGTATACAGGGGACGGCTGGACATTTTTGCCCTGCTACAATGGCACAGCATCAGCATGGAGTAGCTGCTGCCATACATAATGGGTCATGGAGAGGTTTTTTGAAGCTTTTTAGAAACGGTGTGCTCCTTTCCCTTCCCTCATGCCTTATGTTTCCCTTCCCTCATGTTTCATACCTTAAAAGAGTTGATATAGTTTTTTGAGGACAATTTTGAGTTTTTCCTCTCTTAAGCTCAATTATAGAATCATAGAGTTGGAAGGGGGTTTTCTAGTCCAACCCCCTGCTCAATACAGGATCAGCCTAAGGCATCCATTTTAAGTATCTATCCAGCTGCTGTTTTAAGACCACCAGTTATAGGGAGCTTCACCACCTTCTTAGATAGCCAATTCCATTGTTTGAACTACTCTGACTTAAAATTTTACCTGTTATCTAGCTCAGCGGCCCCCAACCTTTTTTGGGCCGGGGACCAGTCTGCGAGGGAGGGGAGAGGGAGGCCCGATGCTGGTGCACTGGCGGGCACAAACGCACATGTATAGAGCTGCCACGCCTGCGCGTTGGCGCCCACCGACACGCCCGCGCCTCCCTCTCCCCCCGCAGCATGGCACTCAGCATGGCCGGGAGCGATCGGCTGCTTCGCCTGCCGGGCCTAGGCTTCAGCGAATTGGCCGCTCCATCGGTGAGCGCTGTGCTGCAGGGAAAAGAGGGAGGCACCTCCCTCCCCCTGCCACGGCTCAGCACTAAGGGTTTCACGGCCCAGTACCAGTCCGCAGCCCGGGTGTTGGGGACCCCTGATCTAGCTGATACTGTTCTACATGTAATTTAAATCCATTACTGTGGTTCCTATCTTCTGTTGACAACAGGAACCACTCCCTCGTCTTCTCTAAGTGACAATCTTGCAAATAGTTAAAGCGAGCAATCATGCCCCCTTTCAATCTTTCATGCTTTGGGCTGATCCTGCGTTGAGAAGGGGGTTGGACTAGATGGCCTGCATGGCCCCTTCCAACTCCACGATTCTAACCTCCGCTTCTCCAAGCTAAACACTCTTAATTTACTCAGCCTTTCCTCATAGGGTTTGGTCTACATGCCATGTATGATCCTCGTTGCTCTCCCCTGCGCCCTCTCAATTTTGTGAATGTCCTTTTTGGAGGTGTCCAGAACTGTTCACAGTACTCCAGATGTGTTCTGACCAGTGCAGTATACAGTGGGACTATGACATCTTGCAATTTTGAAATGGTGCCTCTGTTGATAGAACCCATGACTACACTATATATATTCTATATAATTCAGTTCATGAGAAAAATAATTAAGAACAATATAGCATAAAAAGCTTTTGTTTGGAAAATGTTCCTCATTCTGACAATCGTACTGTTTTTCACCTGGCTTGGCTATTGACCTTCAAATATTGTCTGAGAATTCATTTCTCAGTCAACTCTAGTAGCCTGCTATGTGACCTATTGTATGACCCGTTCATTTCCAGTTGGTACAGCAGAATTTAACTTAAACTGAAAAATATTGGGCTTGATATTGTGTGGCTTATGGGTCTGAGTAAAAAAGACATTTTCAAGGCAATTTCACATAGACTTGAGGATATCGAAATGCAAACTTTATCTTGCGTCCCATGTTCCCCCCAATTTTGTGGCATTTCACTCAACTATAAACTCCTACCAGCTTATCTCTATCAGTTGGATTCCCATTTAGCTAGGAGAGCCTTCCTTCTCTTTCCGTCAACTACTTTCCCTCCTGGGGAAGATTCCACCAGATTCCCACCTTCAAAAGACTCTGTCTGCGCGGTTGTAAAGTCCTGGACACACTACCACATATTGTTTTGGAGTGTCTTGTCTTCTCTCCCTAGCAAGCTTTAATCCAGTCATATTTGAGGGATTTAAATTCCAAAGTCAATTCTAAATCCCTCATCATCAAATTAATGCTTTTGGAAAAGAATCCCATTAAACTTACCAGGGTAGCCCTGTTCCAAATAAATAACTTGCCGTATATACTCACATATAAACCGACCTGCATATAAGCCGAGGTACCTAATTGCACCACAAAATCTGGGTAGACTTATTGACTCGCATATAAGCTGAGGGTGAGAAATGCTCCATCATCACAGGCTCACCCATCCAGCCTCCCCCAAACAAATACAGAAAAGTCAAGAGGATGAATAGCTGCTGGTTTTTGTACCCCGGTTTTCACTAAACAAAGGAGTCTCAAAGCAGCTTACAATTGCCTTTCCTTCGTCTCTTGATGCCAGACTCCCTGAGAGAATTGTAACAGAACTGCTCTGTGAGAACAGCTCTGGCAGGAGAACCAGTATCCCCCCAGGCCAGCAAACCAGAGCAGAACAACAGTACCCGAAGTTGGCAACCTACTACAACAAATACAACAGCTACCAAACTGGGAGAATGGGCAACTCTAACTACAACTGCTGTGTCTCCCCCAGAATAAGACACTGAAATAAACTATAAAACTGAACACTGAAAGAAAGAACTGTAAAAATAAATTTTTAAAAGAAACAAGTCAGAGCAAAGCTCAGCTCGTAGTAAATATTTGCAAAAGGCAATGCAATGACTGGATGGTTGGAGAAGGCTTTTATTTCAATTACCGCATATACCCACATATAAGCCGAGGAGGTTTTGTTCAGTGTGAAAAAAGGTGCTGAAAAACTAGGCTTATATGCGAGTATATTGGGTATGTTTGAAATTGCCAGGAATGTAGTATTGTCTAATCCAGTTTGTTTCCTTGGATTGTGTTTGTGTATGCCAATAAAGGTTTTCTGAGTCTGAGTCATAATGTTTTGTCTACTCTGCCTGGGTGAGGAGATGCACTGTCTTTAGATAGTTTTAATCCAAAGACAAGGCACAACTGAGCCACCCACCTAAAGATTGTCTTATGGCAGATAGCCTTCTCTGGCTGTACTCTGGAAAACTTTGCTATGCCAGCATCTGTCCCAGCACACTTTTCATTGTTTCTGAAACTTCAAAGACATTTGGGTCCATCCTCCGCTCCAGCCAAGACCTTTCCTTTAGTTCTTGCAGCTCAGAGCCACCTCCCAAATGAATGTTTTGATGCATATTTGTTGCACTGCACTATCTAGTGCAGTTGGGTTTGAAGGTTAACACACTGAGATCCCACCTTTTCTTCAAGCTCACAGAATCATTCCTGATTCCAGTATGCTTATGGCTTTGATGTTTTTTTGACATCCATATCAAACAGTTTTCTGTGTGCATTGTTTGCTTGGTCTTGTGGCATCAGGTAGGACAGTCACACCTTTTCCTAGGCACCACGTGTGCATATTGCAGATGTGATACAATACTATTCTCACTACAGATGAGAGTATAGTATGGTTCTGCTCCCTTCCTCAGCTCTCTTTGACGTATAATAATCACACAGCATCTGGACCAAAGCTGTCTTCCTGTAGCATTGGGGGACTGGAACACAAGCAGATTCTCCTCCTGTGCTGTTTCAGTCTTTGTATTACACAGCATATTTCTGTGTGTGAAGTCTTGTCAGACGCAAGCCCAGTCCCTTGCTTGGGTATAAATGCATGAACCAAATTGCATCAGCAGAGATGGAGCAAACAATGTGTTCTTACCCTTCATATAACAGAATTACTTCTCCACTTAATGTGTAATTTGAAACCTTTTGTTACGGCTATGGAACAAAATGCATCTAAAACTTTAGGTTTGTATTTTAATAAAATGAAAGTTTAATGTTAGCTGGCTGTGTAGTTAAGAAATTACATTCTGATGTAATTCAAGACGAATTTGGGAGTGAAGTTGTTTTGGAGTAGTCAGATATGCCATACAATCATGAAAGCTGTTATATAAGTAGTATTTCCTGGTAGTAGAAGAAGAAGAAGAAGAAGAAGAAGAGTTGGTTCTTATATGCCACTTTTCCCTACCCGAAGGAGGCTCAAAGCTGCTTACAGTCGCCTTCCCATTCCTCTCCCCACAACAGACACCCTGTGGGGTGGGTGAGGCTGAGAGAGCGCTGATATCACTGCTCGGTCAGAACAGTTTTATCAGTGCCATGGCGAGCCCAAGGTCACCCAGCTGGTTGCATGTGGGAGAGCGCAGAATCGAACCAGGCATGCCAAATTAGAAGTCTGTACTCCTAACCACTAGAGCCTCTTGTGGCGCAGAGTGGTAAGGCAGCCATCTGAAAGCTTTGCCCATGAGGTTAGGAGTTTGATCCCAGCAGCCGGCTCAAGGTTGACTCAGTCTTCCATCCTTCCGAGGTCGGTAAAATGAGTACCCAGCTTGCTGGGGGGTAAACGGTCATGACTGGGGAAGGCACTGGCAAACCACCCCGTATTGAGTCTGCCATGAAAACGCTAGAGGGCGTCACCCCAAGGGTCAGACATGACTCGGTGCTTGCACAAGGGATACCATTACTCCTAACCACTACATCAAACTGGCTCTCTGGTAGTTACCAAACGGGTAGTTACAGGAATGATATGTCCCAGTCTTGCAGGAATCAGAAGCACACATGATCACCACATCCCTCACTAAATGGAATGGCTCATTTTTTCCCCAGAGGATGACTGCCCTTTCCTTTTCCAGTAAGCTTCAGGGCTCAGAATAAAGGACTGAGACACACAGGTCTAGTTAGCATTTCTAGCTCATCAGGATTTCTGTAGTCTGATTTGAATTTTATCTTCTTGAATAGTTGCTAGAATTCCATGGTAGAAAATAAGGAAAAAAGCTTTCTGTTGAGCTTTTCAAATTGTTGATGCATAAGCCTTAGTTGATATTGTTAATGCACTAGGGAATTGCATGAGGGTGATAGCTGGGTTTGTACTTTAATTCACAGAGGACTGTGAATGTAAATACAGGTACACTGCTGCACTGTGCACTTTGAGTATCCTTAACACGCCCGCGGCGCCACGGGTGCCGCGGACTAAATAATTTGTTAAGCCCTTGGTGGGAGGGCTTTGTCTGTGATGAGGAAGGGGCCTGATTGGCCCCTTCCTCCGGACAGACCATCGGCCGGACCAATCGGCAGGCGAAAAGTGCCTGCCGATTGGCCCGGCCGATTCCCACCAAGCTGACAAGGAAGCAACAGTTGCTCCGTTGATGGCGGCCAGACACATCGGGAGGCGCAAAGCGCCTCCGACGCGTCAGGTTGCCCACAAAGGGCTGCCGGGGGCTCCCTGCCCGACGGCTTGACGCGGCGAGAGGCGTGAAGCGCCTCTCGCCGCGTCAGGCCCCCGACAAAGGGAGCCCCCGGCAGCCACGCTCTGCGAGACTGCCGGGGGCTCCCTGGTCTAGCGCCTGCTGTATTTAGCTTACAGCGGGCTTGATTACGAGTTAATTCATAATGTGTGTGATGCAAACAGAAGGTTGGTTCATTCAAGTATGCTAATAGTATTCCATAAATGATAAATGCTGTGAATGGAAAAAATCCCATTTTCTAAGGTACCTGAATGATCTGTAGTATAATGGGACTGTTCTGATTTTCTTATAAATGTGCCAAAATAGAAACCTTTCATACATATAAAGCTTTTAATGTGGCATTATTTAGTAGAAACATTATTTGCGTGTTTCCAGAATTGTAGTATACATTCTCCAATTAACAGCCTGATATTTCCCGACTTGCCACTTCTCATTAGTAATAGTAATTGGCTGCTGAGGTGTTCTGTATGCAGCCTTGACTCAGTATTCTGTGGATCATTGGATAATTCTGTTCTATTCATTGATGGCAACCGATCCTGTTTTAAAATGGTTTCTTTATAGTCTTATGCTTGATTGCTAGACCCCCCCCCCAAAAAAAATTCAAAACTATGAAGGAACATTTGGTGGAGGTAATTGGAGGCCACTTGTGTGTCCTTTCTGTAGTCTGTTGCCTCCACTTCAAATAAGTTTGAATCTCTCATGGCAATATTCATTTAAAATGTTGTCTTCATGCAATAGGGTTTTTCCATCTATATCTTATGTTGGCTTGCAAAAGAAGTAATGCTGCAATTCAAGAAGTAAACTGCAATTCAAAATTATAATGCTACTTTTTTAACATTATAAGGATTTGAATCTGTTGGTTGTTCCTAATCTCCAAGAGGCACGCCTGATCTCGACTGGGGCCAGGACCTTTTCAGTCCTGGTCCCAACTTGGTGGAATGAGCTCCCGGAAGAGCTGAGGGCCCTGATGGAGCATTCTGCAGGGCCTGCAAGATGGAGCTCTTTCGCTAGGCATTTAGTTGAGGCCAGGCCAGAAAGATTGGGTCCTTCCCTGTATAGCTGTACGTGCCGAACATCTGGGTAGGAGTTACCCCCACAAGACAATGGCTGGGGTGGTGGTAGGGCTTTGTTGCTGGGTACAGATGGGGAGGGGGAGGATGTAAATGGGATCTACTGCTAGTTTTTATATTTGTATTGTCATTTTATTGTATTTTCTTGGGTTTTATGACTATATATGTAAACTGCTATGAGCCAGCGGGGTCCGGGAGTGGTGGTTAACAATAGCTACTATAAAAATAAATAAATAAAATCCTACCCGCATGACAAGAATATTGGCTTGCATGCATACCCCTTCTTTTCTTGCATGTAAATTCCAGCGTCCCCTCACTTGAAGTATTTTGCCCCTTGGAACTTATAGCGACACATGTATTATGCTAGGAAAATGGAAATTATAAAAAGTTAGCTTCTCTGGCCATGGTTTGTAAATCATGTGCCTGCTTCCTATTGAGGCCACAAATTAAATGTGTGTTATTTTTTTCCAGGAAGAACAGAACAGAGGCAAGCCGAATTGGGAACATCTGAATGAAGATTTGCATGTACTAATCACTGTGGAAGATGCTCAAAACAGAGCAGAAATCAAATTGAAGAGGGCTGTGGAGGAAGTAAAAAAATTACTGGTACCTGCAGTAAGTAACTATATTGAGAAGTTATTTCAAGTTTTGTTATTTAGGCTGAGGGGTCAGGGTATCTTTCAGGTGTACTGGATTACATACATGTAAAAACCAATGAGGTATAATGGTTTGAATATTAGACTGGGAATGGAGAGAAGATGATTCAAATTCTCACTCAGCCATGAAATTTGCTAGGTAACTTTGTGCCATACTTGTTTAGCCTACCTACCTACCTCAACATTTGCTAGGATAAAATTGAAGGTATGCTGCTCAGATTTCATTGATAGAAGGAGGAGAGATAATTTGTAATTGAAAAATAAATGTTTAAAATATTAAAATAGGCTTTGTCACCTGGCTGCCTTTTAATATCAAAAAGGACGTCTGGCTTTTTCAAAAGCAATGTTTTCTTACTGGAAAAAAAGACAGTTATAATATTTTCTTATGGAGCACATGTAGCTGGATGATGATGGGAAACTATTGATTACTTTAGATCCAGAGAACCACATATGACTTCCTGAAATCATTAATCATTTATACCACTTGGAAAGCCAGTTTTTGACACTTCTCAAGTTTCAAAAACAGTTTACAACGTCTCATGGACTACTGTCAAAAGAGAGAAGAGGTCACAATTCTGGTGGCATGGACAAACTCTCAAGCACAGTTAAATAACTTATTTTGGCTGTGGTCATGGATGTAAAAATCCAGGTGCCTACGAAATATTAAGCATGAGCCTGTGTTGTTGTAGAGCTTAGGAATCTGTTTTCTTTTGCCATCTGGCTGTTGTCACTCTGCATAGTATTATTTCTTCTGAATTGCTGAGACTAGCCTGATACTAAACAGGGTTGACCATGATTAGTATTTGGATGGGAAACCACTGAGGAGTTTCTATGTCAGATATGAATTTATGGCACATTATTATTATTATTATTATTATTATTATTGAAAATATAAAGACTTGGTTTCATAATTGTCAAATTGGTACAACCTATTTACAGATTTGTTGTTGTCAGTTGCGAAGTCGTGTCCGACCCATCGCAACCCCACGGACGATCCTCCAGGCCTTCCTGTCCTCTACCATTCCCCGGAGTCCATTTAAGCTCGCACTGACAGCTTCAGTGACTCCATCCAACCACCTCATTCTCTGACGTCCCCTGCTTCTTTTGCCCTCAATCGCTCCGAGCATTAGGCTCTTCTGCATGGAGTTCTTCCTTCTCATGAGGTGGCCAAAGTATTTGAGTTTCATCTTCAGGTTAATTTAATTAAAATTTAACTTGAATTATTAAAGTAGACTTAGAATCACATGTCAGTAATCTGTGCACATAGTTCTTTGATCTTCTTGTGAAAATATGAACAGACTACAAATAATAAGGGTTGGGAATAATTTTCCTTGACACTGAAATTCAACCCTACAGTGGATTCTTATGCAGTTTAAACGACAATTCTAGAAACAAAAATATTACCACCACCTCCCAGTCCAAAGCTTTATTACATAGAGTTATAGTGCAACAATTTTCAGTGGAATCTGGAATACAATTAAAGCATAAGTTGGACATGCGGAGGAAACAGTAATTTCAGTAGAAATATATTTTAGTACAGGGTTCAAAAACAGCTGTTAGATTAATATAGGAAGATTTCATTGTACCAGGCAGAATAGTCACTTTAATCACAGGGGCAGATAGTCAAAAGTGTCTCACAAGAAAAAAAAAAGCTGTGAAATAGCAAAAAGAAAACAAAATCAATAAAACAATCCCAGTGTATACAACCTGCATTAAAAGAATATGTATATACAGAGAGAGAGAGAGTGAGAGAGAGAGAGCGCCTCGGGTTAGAAACAGACCATAAATAAACTGGAAACGAGAGCATTTCAGAGACACAGTATCTTCACTGAAAAAGCCCTGCCGCTACTTGGTGACTTCCTTACCTCTTCAGGTTATAGCACAGGGAGCATGAGATAAGAATAATAAGCTATTGTGAGAACTAAAATCGACTTAAATGCATGGATTTTCTCATGTATAAAAATGGGTCCAGTCTAATTGATCAACTAATGTTTCAGTAGAACTACTGTTTTAACAAAGTTTGAAGCCCCCGGTGATTTTTTGGAATGAGGAAAGCACTGGTGATATAGTCATAGTTGAATTGATCTTTGTGGGTCTGTGTGACTTATCTTGCAGCAGCTGCATAGCTGCTATTGAAATAACTGAGCAATGTCCCGTTTAACGTAAAAATTGGTTATTTGAAACAAATTTTTAAATTCATGTAATCTTCCCCCTCACAAATGAGGATGAGATACTGCCAGTTTGGATCAACAGAAGGGGACATATATAGAATAGTTTTGAGACATGCACTAGTTATAAATAGTGAGATGTCTAATTTCATTAAATACTGACAGTATTTCTGTCCCATAAATCATTTAATTCTTTAAAACTGCAGATATGGATTTTATTTTCTGTATGTACCACTGTCATTGCTTACACACATTTCAACAGGACTGGCTATTTTGTTTATTTTTCAGTAAGTTTAAATAACATTTCTCCATTATTCTCTTTGCATTTTAAAATTTTTATATGGTTGGAGATTAATATGGGTGAATTTCTTTGGTGAGACTGATTATCTCTGTAATTAAATATAAGGAGTATGGTAGGATTGCTGCTACATTTGCTATTGAAAATATGCCTGGGGAGAAGGAACAATTTGTAGAAATATTACTGTGGTTTTTCTTCACTGTTTCCTATAAATTTCTGAGTTGACTTCCCTGATATGAGCAAATAGATACACATATACCGTGTATCTTACCCTGCCATTATATTTTTCAGTTCCTCTGTGGTAAGGATGGTTCTATCCAATTTTCCCCAGAGAAAAGTCACCAAGGGAGATGCAGAAGCATAGTAAAACACTTTCCACGGCTCCAGCAGAAAAGTTATCAGTTTCTAAAGTTTCATGGTTTATAAAATAAGTAACAATGAATGGTTGCCACTGCCAATTTAATTTTAGGCAAGCTTGGCAGTTTCAGAGTTGTAATAAATGTTTTTAGGTTATTGTCCATAGGACTCATGTGAGAGATTACATGTATGTTGATTTGTGAAGTGAAAGAGAGAAGTAAAAACACAAATGCATGTAGCATTATGAATTCAAAATAAGTTAAGTTGCAAATTTACGTATTTCGTTAGAATGTTTACATCTCCCTCATATGGGTGGAAGGGCGTAATGTAAATTCCATTCTAATATAGAACTAACAATAGGTACATGTGAACAGAAACTCAGATGCCTCATAATCCTCATGGAAGAGAGTAGATGAATAGAAACCACATTCAAGTAATATCATGGACAGGATAGGTGTGCTAAAACCAGTGTATCAGCTGTTGTTGTTTTATGCTATAATTCATGTAGGGGAAGTAAATGCTATATTGCAATCATCTGTCAGTGCTCATGTGTAATCTTGTTCCTACCACTTTTTAAACATCTTTTTGAGAACAGAAAAGTTTAAAGCACATTAAGCTTTGGCAGCAAATTAAAGGAACTAATGGACATTCAAATACAGTTATATTTATGTTCTTTATGAGTCACTATATTTTAGACTACAACAACTAACATTTTAGTAAAATTATCAAGGTTTCACAAAGAAATGAAATATGTATAGCTGGAAGCAAATCAGAATGTGTATCTTTTGAGTTATAACATGGCAGTTTTTTCCCAGAAACATTTTGAACTTAATCCAAGAAGAACTTGACTTCCTACTCCTTGAATTTAGGTACTGTGGGTGTTATCTTTAGTCTAAAGGAGGCAGGCTTCCTATATGAATCCTTAAAAGCTGAGAGAGGACTACACCTCCTTTGAGAAGTAATCTTTATTTTATTATATATCAGATCTAGGCTGCATGATAGCGTTCAGCAAAGGAGACCTGCCTTGTTCCACAGAATTACTTACTACTTTTAAAACATTAAACTGTCAGTAGCTGAAACATGCATTGTAAGAAACAGGCTGGTCTTTCAGTTCCTGTATGGTCTGTTGCTAATTGATCCACCTCTCATTCACTGCTAAGCCTTAAGTCTGACATAGTCTGGACTTTTCTACTAAATGATTTTAACTTTACAGTTCCATGAATACTTAAAACTAACCAGTGTGTAGCTTGTCTAGGAAAAAGACATACCCTTGTTTCTGTTGATTCATGCAGCTCTCCCCCTCCCCCAAAACAGCAGGTTAAGTACTATATCTAAAATGTGCTGGGAGTATGTTTGGCTAAGTGAGGTGTCCTGCTTCAGAGGAAAGCTCCTCAAAGGTAGTCATACGCTCATGGACTTTAACATAGGTGAGATCTTTAAGCCTTTGCTTCCCAACAGATACACAGACTGAGGAAACCTGATTGTGCTGTACCTCTGTATTTTCTTTAATGACTGAATCAATCTTATTTAGCTGTATGTTTATTCTACATCAACAAGAAACCTCATTTGTAATCTGTAAGTGTATTCTAAATTTGTTTCAATTAGGGGTGTGCAAACCCGCTATTTTTTGGATTCAGGAGTATTGGACCTAAAAAATATTGGTATTGCCCAGTATTCCCAAATGTAAATACTGGTATGATATTTGAATTCGGTAAATATTCAGGAATGCTGACATTTCTTTGTTCCGTTATATCCATATAATGGAGCCAGCTTGGTGTAGTGGTTAGAAGTGCAGACTTCTAATCTGGCAAGCCGGGTTCAATTCTGTACTCCCCCACATACAGCCAGCTGGGTGACCTTGGCCTCCTCACAGCACTGATAAAGCTGTTCTGACCGAGCAGGAATATCAGGGCTCTCTCAGCCCCACCTACCTCACAGGGTGTCTGTTGTAGGGGGAGGAAAGGGAAGGTGACTGTAAGCTGCTTTGAGACACCTTCGGGTAGAGAAAAGCGGCATATAAGAACCAACTCTTCTTCTTCTAGTCAGTGGCCCCCATATGGTATAATGGAGAATTGATCTGGGGCATAGGGGGGGGGCTGTTTTTTTGAGGCAGCGGTAGAGACACCACATATGTAGTATAACTGCTGATGAATCTCCTCAAAATACTCTCCAAGTTTGAGAAAGATTACTGTAGGGGTCCAGTTCTGTATGTTCCCAGAGAAGGTATCCCTATCCTCTACTTCTTTCAATGGCATTTAGGGATAGAATTCCAAAGGTGTTTAAAGGGCTTGCAGCCCCTTTAAACACCCTTCAGATTCAGCTGTCTGATGGTCCTGAAAAATCCCTAATATTTTCATGATTTTTTGGGCTTGCTGATAGCTGAAAAATATATAAAATTAATTAATTAATTTTATTTTTAACTCCCCTATTTTTAATTTTTATTTTTTACCGTAAGGCTCAGGGTGGTTTACATAAAACATAGGGGAATACATTATAACCATAATAAAAATAGTCATAGCAGTAACAGTAAGAACCAGCATTGATCAATAATAGCATAATAATTAACAGCAATTATATCTGGCTGTAGCAATACCTGAAAAATACTAGTAAGATATTTTTTTTACTTGCATTAGCCAAATGCACACCTCTGGTTCCAATTAGAGGATGTTGGAGCGATCTTTTACAAGCACTGTTGCATGTATTAAAAAGTAAATCAGTTTTATTTGCCTAAGTTGTCTGGAAGAATTTTTGCTTGTGTGTTACAAAATATTGTTGCTATGACTTCTAGTGGTCTGGAGCAATAATGTGCCAATTGGGCTGAGGACCAGTACAAGTCAATGGAATTTATAAGAAAAGTCCCATTGAAAGAGCATTAAAACATAGTTCACCTTTCAGAACAAGTTTCTGTTTCCCTACTAGAATAATTGAAATACATATGTATTAATGGATAAAGGTACTGTGTTTTTTAATTTTTTTCCTACTTGAACTAAAGCTTATAGTCTGCTACATTTTCTGAATGAATAAGTGGATAAAAAGCTGGATACATTTTATGGCAGGTTTATTTGAGCAGATTATTGCTGCTGATTAAAAAAATCAAATCAGTTGCGTATTTACCTAATAGTTTATAACAGTGTATTTACTTTTTAACATTGTGTATTTACTTCCTGAATTTCATTACGCAATGTCTAATTTATAAAAAGAAACCCTAGTAGCTGCAATTTTGCATTTTGAAGATGTATCTTCTGTTATATAAAAAACTAGTCTGCTAATGTTTGATTAGATGAGTTTTAATAGAGCACAAATGGCATAAAACTAAGGAGCTAGTATATGGATTATATAGACTGTTTTAAAAAGGCTATTGAGCAGTGATCTGCTTGTGAGCAGAGATGCAGATGTATAACTGAAACTTTCTTAAATTCTCTTCAGAGTACTCCGGTCCAGGGATTCTTGCAGACTCCCTATCTGTTTCTCTTCCATGGAATTGGACCTTGTGGCATGGCCACAACATTGGAATACCCAGATTTGATCTTTTATTCCTTGTGAAACTCATAAGTTGGCATTGATAAGATCACATCTCTCAAACTAAATGACCTTGATGAGTTCTGTAAATTCTGTACTGTGTTCCTCAGGTAAAAGCGGTAGAGTACAGCATGAAGAAAGCATTTTTTTTAAGCCACAGATAATATAGGTAATTATTATCTCATAATTCTACAGGGATCATATCTTGCATTATCAGTGATAAATAATATCAGAATTCCTCACAGCAGCCATTTTCTAGAAACTTGTCATCTTGTGGGCTGTGCTTAAACTTCCCTTTTCTAATGTACACAAGTTGAGTGATCCTACTATCGCTCTTGCAGTACTGGTTGTTTGACAGAATCTTAGCAAAGCAGATACTACTTCCATCAGCCCTATTGTGATTGGATAGGGTCACCTTCATGAGAAGCGGGGGTTGCTTCCCTGTAAATAGAGTTCTTCCAAAGTGCCAGTGTCTAGTCGGGTATTCCTACTGATTACCTTTTTTTGGAAAATAATTTCTTAAAATAAGATTTAGGGAAGCAGAGGGGCTGGCTCATCATCAGCCCTTGTTTCCATGTGCTAGATGGAGCTTCCTATGCATTGGTAGTTAAAAGGTTCCAGTGCTCCTACCTTTTTACTCTGGCTAGACAGGGTCACTTAGGAAGAATTCTCCTAACAGGTAAGGAATTTCCCCGTTCTAACTCCAGTTTTTGTGTCATGTTCCAGGTCTTCCAAAGGTTGATAAGCCCCTCCCAGAAAAAGTAAGTTGGGATGTGATTTTTCTAATTTAAAAGTTTTAAAATATAAAATTTAGTAGTTCCTGACTCTTTATAACATCATAAAAAGACTGGTGGTCATAATTTACAGTTGGTCATTTTGCAAGTAATCTCCATTTCTTATGCAACTGAAACTCTTTGAAACCAAGAAGTAAGGTCATTTCAAAAAAATATTTTTTGTAGTTGTGGATGAAAGTGAAGGGATTTGATTACACTTTGACAGTTCATTCTAGACACTTTAGCATTGCAAATGGATGCACTTCATGTTTGAAGATTATTGGCTGTTTCTTTTAATATTTATGTCAAGGACTAGTATATAAAATATGTTGTGACTTTAGTATTCAAATTTTAAAAGGTTCTGAATTTTAAGAATACCATCTCCAAATGATGCACAGTAGGTATAGATTGACTGATCTGTGTTTATACTAAATATTTTTTCCTGTGCCATTTTTATACATTGTTCAGGTTTTTTGCCATAACATCTTTCCTTATTTCAACAACAATTTCATAAAAATTCATCAGCAATTAATATAAATAATATTATGTTTAAGACCAGTATAAGTCACGGTATAGTTCTATGTAGAATGTTGTCACTGGGAACAGTGAGACAAGGTGTAGATATATGTGACTGGACTTTATTTCTCATAGTGTGTTGGCTGTGATGTATATCTCCTGTGGTGTTTTGCTAGGCTTGAGTTGTTTTCTATTTTAATTATATAAGGTTACTCAGACAGTTTCCGCACGGGAGGCTTTGTGCCGAGCTGCAGGCTGGCATTTGAGCTGGGGCTGGTTGCCCCACCTCTTCCTGCTTCTGCATGGGGGAGCATTTGGCCTGGTGACACCTTGTCCGCCCCGGATTTGTGTTCCCGCATAGGACAGCGAAGTTCCCAGTGCGGAAACTGTTTGAGTGAGCTTGTCTGAAGCATTGGACGGGGCTGTAATCAGAAAGCTTATTATACCTAGCTCACAATTTCCTTAAAGAAGCCTCTAGGCCTGCCTTTCAGAACTATTTTACCATTGAGAAGTGCCTGATACAGGCTTCAGGATTTAAGAAACCCCAGAAGTGTCACGATTGTGCAGAACATGGTTGGGAAGCCTAGCTGTGTACATGCCCCCGGGCCTCTTCCCCTTCCCATCCCCTCCAGGTCCATCACTGGCCACTTTGGGAGGGGTGGGTGGGTCATTGTGACCAATATATGGTCATATCACCCAATAAATGTTTTACAACTTTTTAAAAAAGATTAAATTAATTAACTCCTACCCGTTCAGGAAACCCCTCCAGGTCTGTTAAGAAACCCTGGTTGAAAAAGCCTTCCCTAGGCATTGCCTGGATCAGTGCCTAGATGATATAGTCCAGAGTGGCCGAGGGATAAACCTGCTGAAACTAAATCCAGAAAAGGCAAGAGTGATGCTGGTTGGTAAGGGAATTCTGTTTCTTGTTTTGGGTTGTTGAGTTCTCTTTAACAAATTGTAAAGTGTAAAAAACTGAAGAAGCAAGCAGTCACGAAAGCTCATACACTGCCATAAACTGTGTTAGCCTTTCATGTACTAATATGTTCTTGCTCTTTTCTATTGTAAAAAAAACTTTATACTAATGTTAGCCTTAGCACTCCTGCTGGGAAAAAGAAGTAGTAGGGTTAGCTAAGAGTGTCTTTTTCTTGTTGGCTGTAGCATGGAAACTATTTTCTCTACTAGGCACAGGTGACCTAGTCATACTTACCCATTCTGTTGTAATTTCCAGGCTGATATTGTAGACTGCTCAGAAACTGCAATAGGCCTGGTATGGGGCAGTCTTACTTTTGGCCAAGGTAAATTGTTTTACTCATCATATATATATTAATATAATAATTGTGGCAAAGGTGTTATAATACTGATCTATTTTTGGGTTCAGTTCACAATCTGAACACACATACTTTTGAAGAACTTTCACCATTAATATTCTTGTATAGCTGCTTTGTTCAGTGTAGCAGTTTCTTTTGACTATCACCTTCCTAGTTGATTCACTCTGTTGCTGCCTATTCTTAGGCTTTCTTGTTTAAGGCAGAAGACATACTGATTGGTATGCCTATCAGATCTGGAGGCTTTTAACTTTTAACATCCTTTTTCAAAAGCAGAGGAAATCACCACCAGCCAATTAGTTTGTTGCCTCAACTCTGTTCTTTGAGAGAGCTTTGTAACAGGTTTTTCAGAGGCCCAAATTAGTACAAAAGAGTGCCTAGCAACCAATAACAGACTGGAGTGGAAATTACTGGCTTAAGCAATGACCGTGGGCATTACTGCTAGACACCTTTTTTCTTCTAGTATAGCCCTAGATGAAAATGCCAGAGCACTAAGCCACAATGTGCTGGAGTTTCCTGATTGATGATTTAAGATTGTCCCTCAGGATTGCCTTGTTTAGTGGTGGGATTGAGAAAGATATTGTAACTGGAACTTTTCAATCCTTTTTATTGCCCTCTGTTGTTGCAATCATTCCTAAATGCTGCAGAAAGGTGGGAAATGTGTGGGGGAAAGCCTGCAGCTTCACCTCTGAACTTCATGAGGCTTGTTAGCAAGCTGCTGCCCCACTAAGGCTGTTCAGAAGTAGAAGCATTATGGGTGTTAATCTGCTCCAGAATTCTGTGAAACATCTTCTGGTGTATCTTAGGTGCCAAATCACAGAGCAGAAAATGTTGGGAGGGGAGCTATACCGTACAGAAATGATTCAGGAAGCTTAGGCATTTACTCATCTGTTTCTTCAGGACAATTAAAAACCTTTATTCTACATGATGTTTTAGTCCCTTTAAATTACATCAGGAAGTTGATGGGCTTATTCTTGGCTAAATGTGCACAAATTTTCATTGTACGCTGTAACCTTGTGCATATTTATTCAAGTTAACTTGGTGTGGTTTACCCATACCAGTCTGGCTTCCATCCTAGCCATGGGATAGAGACAGTGTTGGTCACCTTGACAGATGATCTCTGGCACCAGCTGGATTGGGGCAGCTTGGCCAACGTGATGTTAAATCTCTCAGCCATGTTTCATGTGGTCAGTCTCGCTGGCACTGGGATATGTGGGACAGCCCTTCAGAGTCTGATTTCCTTTCTCCATAACCAGACACAGAGGGTTGCAATAGAGGAGGAAACATCTTGCCAACTCCCTTGTGGAGTTCTGCAGGGGGCAGTCCTCTCCCCCACACTTTTCAACATCTTCACGTACCCTTTGGCCCAGCTCTATCTCTTAATGGACAGCTGCCCAACTCTCCCCCAGAAACATTTGTCCTGGCCCCGACTTTGTAGAATGAGCTCCCTGAGGGTCCTGATGGGGCAAGTACAGTTCTGCAGGGCCTGCAAGATGGAGCTCGTCTACCGGGCATTTCTTTGTGGCCAGGTGGCAAAAAGATTGAGGGCTTCTCAGTTCGGTCAGGATATCAGGCTTTCCTCCTATCACATCCTTCACCTGAGGCATCAGACAGGGGAGTTGTTGAACAGACAGGGGTGTGGGGGGGGGGGAGTTAGTCGGTCATTGGACTACGTTGGGGATAGTTTATATTTTATTGTTGGTTTTTAAATGTTGTAACCCACTTCGAGCCAGCTTGCTGGGAGCGGTGGGTAATAAATTAACCATGGGTAATTTTACATCACAAATATGCCCAACATAAATGCTTAGAGGAAAGACCTTGCTTGCCTTTATTTAGCATATACATGGTGCTGTAGCCATTAAGTGCTTCTAATGCCAGCCAGAGATTTAGTGCATGATATATTTCTTAACATCTCCATACTTCTCCCAGTGATCACACTCCTTCTCATCCCTACATAAAAACACCATATTTGCCATTGTTTTTGTATGGAAATAATTTTAGTGATGATGGGTTGTATTCTGTTCTTTTTTCTTGATGTTCTGCTTTTATATAGAGTGAACATTCATAGTTATTCAAAGATGGAAGGGAATGTTCTGAATTTGAAATTATCTAATTTTCTTTCGTTCAAAGTAATTATTATTCTTCACTTATCTCCTGGAAGCTTAGCACATGGTATAAAAATCCCCCCCCCCATTTTGATTTTTGCCTTCACAACACCACTGTGAGTTAAGTTAGACTTCTTCTTGTCTATAAGTTCAAACTTCTGCTGTGATTACAAAAAGGAAATAAAAGTCAAATGTATAAAATGAGTTTTCAGTAGTATAGTACTTACAGAGTCGAAGTAATCTAAGAGTTGTTTTACTGTTACAGGTCTTATTGTGGTATGATTGGATTTTACAGTTGGCGAGTCCAAGAGGGGCAGTATATAAATCAATAAAATAAAAATAAATAACAGTTTTCTGCCAAGGCTGGTTTCAGTTTGTTGACTATTATCATAGGGTGTCAGTTCAGAGTAAAAAAAGTATAACCTGTGTCTTTTAACCACTTATCTGTACAGAATTGCCATCTTTCATGTATATGTAACGTATATAAGGTTTCCAATATCATCTTGGGCCTGGAGATTGCCTGTTATTACAAGTGTTCTCCAAACCATAGAGATCAGTTCTCCTGGAGAAAATAACTGTTTTGGATGGTGGACTATATGGCATTGTATGCTGCTCAGGTCCCTCACCTCCCCAAATCCCAGCCTTCCCAAAATGCTCAAGTATTTCCAACCCAGAGCTGACAATCCTAAACATGTAACTAGACCTTCAGAGTTGTCTGATAATCATAGTTGCTTGGGTGTGTTCTGAGTTGCTTCTGTCTGTGATGTCTTCCATGTCCTCTTCTGTTTCGTAAATGCCTTATGATGTAGTGCAGGGGAACTAGGTTGAGAAATGCATGTACAAAACTTGCATGGGGCTCAAATTTAGAAAATGTGTATGCTGCTTCTCTAGACACCTTCTTGAGGGGACTTCAGATTAAGATAATGAAAATTAAGCCATTAAAAACAAGATCTTGAATAAAGCATTTAATAAACAAGCCAAAGCCTAAAACATCATAAAACATATATTGAATGATCTAAAATGATACAGATAAAACAGTAATCAGGCTAGG
Source organism: Paroedura picta (assembly GCF_049243985.1). Taxonomy (NCBI): domain Eukaryota; kingdom Metazoa; phylum Chordata; class Lepidosauria; order Squamata; family Gekkonidae; genus Paroedura; species Paroedura picta. The sequence continues at coordinate 92,487,872 of NC_135369.1, read as the reverse complement.
AACAAACCATAAAATAGCTAATCAATCAGGCACACTGGTACTGTCCCTGATTAGTTGATAGGTGGTCATAAATATTCCTCATCTGATAATGAGCTCACCTCGGTATGATTAGTTAGTAAGTAAGTAATATTTTTTTGGAGAATTGAGACTTTGATCATTCTACTGTGTTTGACAGAAAACTTTGGGGACATGGAAAACTTTTTGAGTTCTTAAATTTGTAATTAATGGTTAAGGTTTCTACAGTGTAGAATGTCATGCTATGTATATGCCACTAATCTTTTTTTTCCCAAAACAGCAATAAGGAAACAGCCCGAGGCTAGGAGACTGATGAACCGCCCAGCCAGGCATCCGTAGTCCTGCCACCACACGCACGCCCTCCGGGATGTCCCACCGGCGTAGTGTCCATGCCTTTCTACGGCCCCCCTCCATTTGCTGGCTGCACCCTAATTGGCCCTATTCCAACTCGGACACCCCAGACACACTCTATTCCCTGGCTGGTTTCACAGATATTAAGAGGAACCATAGATAAGGATGAGCATAAAGCATATTCAGATTTGTTCTGAAGAGTAAGGAAATAGTAAATGCAGTTTGGTGTAGTGGTTAAGAGTAGTGGCCTCCAATCTTGAAAACTGGGTTTTATACCCCACCACTCCCCCACATGAAGCTATCTGGGTAACCTTGGGCCAGTCACAGTTTTTAGAGCTTTCTCAGCCTCACCTACCCCACTGGATTTCTGTTGTGGGGAGAGGAAGGGTAGGGGAATGTAAGCTGCTTTGTAACGCCTTTGGGTAGTAAAAAGCAGGATCCAAAAAAAATTGCTCTCCTGCTTAATTTAAATTTAAATAAAGTTTATTTCATGTGTTCAGTAGCAGTCAGTTGTTTAGGCCTATGTCTTATGTGTTAAGGCCACAACTGTGGAAGTACAGTATCATCTTTCCAGTGCATGTAAAATGTGCCTCTTCTGTATAGAATCAGAGCTGGAAGGGGCCATCTAGTCCATCCCCCTGTTCAATACAAGGTTAGTCTAAAGCAGTGGTCCCCAACCCGCGGCCCGGTGCTGGGCCGCGAAGGCCTTGGCGCCGGGCCGCGGCTCCCTCTGCCCGCCCCCCCAGTAAAAAACTTCCCAGGCCGCAAGCTTGTGGCCCGGGAAGCTTCTTGCTGCGGGAGGGGGGGAGAGGGAATCAGGGCCGTGCCCGCGCATCGCGCATGCGCGGCTGGGCAGTTGCCCTGCCGGTCCCCAGCCTCAAAAAGGTTGGGGACCACTGGTCTAAAGGTCCTGTGGATCCATTGATATTGTTTTCAGCAGAGGGCAGACCACCGCCTACTTCAACACCACTGGGAACTCTGTAGTAGACAGGGAGAAGTTGATGACACTCCCCAGATGTGATTTTTAAAGCCATATTTAAGCAGGGACCAACATACTTAAGGACCACCATCTCCAATAAGAACATATCTAGTCATCTTTGGATGTCCTGCTTTTGTTGCCCCCTCCATTTGAAGCTAGACAGCTGGCAACCAGAGAAAGGGCCTTCTTAGTCATGGCACCAAAACTTTGGAACTCCCTTCCCAAGAAGATTAATTTTCTTTATTGACTAGGGGCAAAGCCTGTTCTAAATATAGGCTGAGGAAGGGTCTCTTGCTTTCCCATCAAGAAGGAATGCAGGGAATGCTGCGTGCCATGGCAGAGCATGCTCAACTGGCTTCCCTTGCCATCTCGCAGCCAGGAAGTCTGGAAACAGTGCATGCCCAACTGGATTCCCTTGTCTTCCTGGCAACTAGGGGGGAAGGGAATGCCATGCACCATGGCAGAGCTTGTTCAGCCAGCTTCCCTTACCTTTCCGGTAGCCAGGAAGTCAGGGAAAGATTTGCAGCACAGCAGTGTGCAGTAGACCACACCCAGCCAGCTTGTCTCACCTTCCCAGCAGCCAAGAAGCTAGGGAATGATGTATACTTCCTGTTAGCCAGGAGGGGGTGGAGCACAGTGGGGTTGTAGTGCAGCGGACTCATGGATGACCAACCAAATCTCACAACTTACCTTCTGCAGCAGTTTGCCTCCATTCAGCTCTTCACTCTCCTGGGAAAGGCTGGGAGGAGGAGGAGGAGGATGGGGGCAGGTTGCAATTGGTCCTTCCAACACCTGGCTCTCATCCTATTGGTGGAATGCTCCCCAGTGATTATTGCTTTTCATTTAAAATGTATGCATTTTTAAAAAATAAGTAATAAAGAATTTCAGTAAAATAATTATCTTTTGGTGAGGTTTTGTATCTGTATTTTGTATTTCTCGTACTGTTCATGCTACAATTAATCATCAATTTTGAATAAATCTATTTTTGGCATGAGGGAACATTCATTCATTCATTCAATTTGTATACCGCCCTCCCTGAAGGCTCGGGTTGGTTCTCATAAAACAGAACAGAAACAGAAACAATACAGATAACTTAGATTAACAATAATGAATGAAATGAATCAACAAGCAACATGGAACAGTAGAAAAATTAAACATTGAAGTAACTCCAGCTGATTGCCCAGTGGGTTGGGCAGAATTATGGAGGGTGGCACAGGAGGGAGGCTCACGGGGAGGGCCCTTGGGAAGCAGTGCTTCAGGTCAGCCTCAACCAAATGCCTGGTGGAGGAGCTTCCTTTTGCAGGCCCTGCGGAACTGTTCAAGTTCCATCTGGGCCCTGATCTCCTCTGGGAGCTTGTTCCACCAGGTGGGGGCCAGGATGGAGAAGCAAGCTTCCCTGCGGCCAGGGATCACGAGGAAGTTGGAATTGCTAGAGAGTAAGGCTCTTTGGGGCTGTAAGCAGAAATGCGATCCCTCAGGTACACTGGGCCCAAACTGTATATGGCCTTGAAGGTGATAACCAAAACCTTAAGTCTGATCCGGAATTCAACTGGAAGCCAGTGCAGCTGCTGGAGGATGGGCTGAATGTGGGATCTCCAAGCCGTTGCTGTCAGGACCCTGGCGGCTGCGTTCTGGACTAGTTGCAGTTTCCGGATCAAAGTCAAGGGCAGGCCTGAGTAGAGCGAGTTGCAGAAGTCCAGCCTAGAGGTGACCATTGTGTGGATTACTGTGGCTAGTTGTTCTGGACCCAAGTAGGGCACTAGTTGTTTGGCTTGGCGAAGGTAGAATGCCAACCGTGCTACCATCACGACCTGAGCCTCCATTGAGAGGGAGGCATCAAGAATCATACCCAGGTTCCTGGCAGAGTGGGCCACTGATAGCTGCTCCTAGCCCAGTGCAACAGTTTCATTTAGGAGAAATATTGTTGTTCAGATCAGAAGTACTTACTGTGCATTTATTTAGCACCCTTAGCCTTAGCTGTTTCTCTGAATTGGAAATAAGGCATTGTAACCGATTGCAGGATTATTATAAAGTATCTTGATTGCAGTAAAACTGAATTACAATATAAGACATCTTGATTTTTGATGGGTCTGGAGGCCAGAGGTTTCCGACTTACAGTTACCGTTTGTGGCAGGGGTTCCCTTTTACAGTTCATTTTCTGCCTTGCAACTGAAAGCAGGGAGTGTTATGAGCTCAGCTTTTGTGATATTCTTGGTCTAGCCTTACTCAGTTTTTCTGTCCAAATTCAGTCGTTTTTTTATTTTATTTTATTCAGCTATACCTGTTTAAATTGTCTCTGAGGTTACGTTAGTGTGTTGATCAGTTTTTGCATCTGGAGTCCCAGTAGGGGGAACAAGTAGGGGAAAGGATTAATACTCCTGTCTTCTCCTACCCCTGCCTCTTCTCTGCTGCTAATTGCCTCTACCTAGCACAACTTTGCAGAGATGGCTTTCTTAGGTGAAAAGCCAAGCTTTTTGAAAAACCCAGCAGATTGAAATAAATTAGGGAACGTGCCAAATGGAAACCATATTTAAATCTTCAGTAAATTTGTTCACAGTGGATGAAATCCAGCATTTTGTTATGCCTTTTCTGCCAGTTAGATATGCAAGGAAGTGTGGGGAATGCAAAAATTTTCTTAGTCCCGTGGGTGGTTGTTGAAATGAGTTTTCCACATATAAAATGTACAAAGTAGTAGGTTACTGTTGAGTAAATGGCCCACTACTCATTGTGTTTAGTAAGCATTAAGATTCATTTTTAAAGAGCCTCTTGCGGCACAGAGTGGTAAGGCAGCAGTCTGAAAGCTTTGCCCATGAGGCTGTGAGTTCAATCCCAGCAGCCGGCTCAAGGTTGACTCAGCCTTCCATCCTTCCGAGGTCGGTAAAATGAGTACCCAGCTTGCTGGGGGGTAAATGGTAATGACTGGGGAAGGCACTGGCAAACCACCCCGTATTGAGTCTGCCATGAAAACGCTAGAGGGCGTCACCCTAAGGGTCAGACATGACGCCGGTGCTTGCACAGGGGATACCTTTACCTTTACCTTAAGATTCATTTTAATTGTCCCAGAACAATGTTGTAACATGTTTTCAAACCACACTGAATAAAACAGTGGAGTATAAATATGTATATTTTTAAATCTGTGACATCCCAGCCCTCTTTTGAGAGGGCAATAAGGTGGGGAATCCTATATTGCTTCATAGGTTAGCTTGATATTAAATTTCATGACACATGTATTGCTTGGCTGTAACCTGTGATGGACAGTACCATTCTTAATATGAGCAGTGTCCTCATGTTACAGGTAGAACTAAAGACCTTTTCTCACTTTCAGAGTTATAGGAAACAAACACTGTTACCTGTGTGTTCCACCTCAAATCCATAGATCGTGAAATGTATTAGCTAGTAGGGATATATTGATTTTGCAATAACAGAGCGTTCCTAGCAGAAAGCTGTGATGGGAAGAGTGCATCTCCTTCATATTAAAAACAACAACAACAACAACAAAAAGGTGTTGCTTCTGTTTCCAGCTATACAGGGCCATTTTAATCCGAATGGAAAATCTGTCTGGGGACCCGAAGTACAGTAATTAGCAGTCTCTTCAGAATGTCAGAGCAGAATTACCATTGTAATGGTTTAGCTGAAGGATAAAAGGATTGAATTTTGGTCCCCTTGCCTGCCAAACTGAATGAGTTGCCATGGGAATTTTCAAATGTAAGAGGCGTTTACTTAGAGCAATTTGAAAGATTTGAATAAACTCATAAATTATGGGTTTTAAAGGAAAGATCTGTGCTTTTCCTGCCATAGGCTGAGCAGCAACGTGAAGGCTCTTAGAAAGCTGCTTACATACTTAATGAGAATGAGTTGATCCATGCGTTCTGTGCAGGCTACTAGCTTATTAAAGCTAAACTGTTTCAGTTAAATACTGTACAGTAAGCACATTTCAACTGAGACAGTTTGCAACAAATCCCTGGAGTAAAAAGCAAAATCTGATTGCAGTAGATGTAAATTGAATTTCCCTTGTTGGATTAGATCTCTTTTCAAGTAATGCTATTAAAAGTGTTTTTTATATTGTTTCAGTAAACATTAACTTGATTTTAACTTTCCCCTCTACGTGTAATATTTATTACAATCCTTGTCAAACCTGACTATGAAGGGGAAGAAGGACATTGAAGTTTTCATTTGAAAACAGATAAGATGATTAGATTCTTTGAACTGGTTCTTTAAAGTTATATATAAAGTTAAAAGGTGATGTTTCTATTTTTTTCTAAAAATGATATATTTTGATTTGACTGGGCTGTCAGCATTGACATTAATTGAAATATGAGATGCTAGACTCTTTTTTTGCAAATGCCTGAAATAATGAACACTACTTACGTTTGTTTTAAACCTCAGTTATACTAGAGGAATCTATTATGCTGAACTGAACTAGGAGCATGGTGTCAGCTAAATCTAATATAAAAATTGACTACTCTTTTATATTTCAATGGAGTGGGCTTCATGTATGAACAAGAAACATGGGTGCCCTTTGATATCTAATTTATTCCATACTTTGATTATGTATATGATACTTCCATATCAGAACTTTTGCAATAGTATGTATAGCTAGCTATCAACATGTCTTGTTATCTGCCATTTTGCTACCTTTTATTACCATATTTTGCAAGGATATGTGTGTGTCTTGGAAGATGTTCATTAAACTTTTATTATGTTGCAGAGTGGAGAGAAGGATTACAATTTTGTGTCAATGTTCAGAATGCCCTATTTTCTGGATTCAATTAGTCCAGTCTGACCTCTTCACTGTGGAGCTTGCAGAAATGTGTTACTCTGGAGGATACTTTATTGAATCACAATGTGGGGGTTTGAGTTGTAATTCCGAATACTGGATAATACTTCCCCTGGGGGGGGGGGTCTGCAACGGGGCCAGGATCTAGACCATCATGGGCCAGGGGCGATATGGCTGGGGGAGGAGTTTGGACAAGAGAAGGACAGGGAGCGCTAGAGTTGGTTGTGTTCCAAGTCCTTCTAACCTCATGGAAATTTTTTGTGTGGGAGATCACTTGGGCATGAAATTGGGGTCACTGGTGGGTAGGCAGGAAGTTGTGATGACTCTGGGGATCCGTTTCCAACTCTCGGATTCTATATCCCAACTTTTCTCATGGCTCAAGATGATACACAGGGAAAAAAAACAAAAATCTGATAGAACTGTAGTAACATTCACTTATAGAATGTATAAGTGCGTCAAGAAAACCATACATAAGCATTGGCACTTGTATTCTCAGAAGATGCAGAGTTCCCCCTCTCTTTACATGTAAAAGATTCAGGAATATTCAGGACATTCTAGTCAGAAATAGATTAAGCACCAACAAGACACAGACCAACATTATAGATATCTAGCCAATAAGCCCACTGCAGTCAGGAATGCAGCGAGCGCTAGCAAGGTAGCTTGGTGGGGTGGGGGGCGGTGGAGACAGCTCACAGGTCTAGCAAGAGGGTGCTGGAGGTGAGTGGTGGACTTACTGCAGTGTAGCATTGTCTTCTGCAGGGAAGGCAGCAGGGCGAACAGGTAGCAGCTGGGGTGTGGGAGTGGTGCTCCGCAGCGGGGGAGCGAGGCTGCTGCATCCCTAGTCCCTGCACTGCTGGGCTTTCGGTCCTGTCACGGGGCTCCAGCAGCATTTGGCTGGCAGCGTCGTGGCTTCCTCACTGGCGGCTGGGTGCTCCTGCTGTGGAGCAGAGCGGGCAGGGATTGTATGGCCATGAGGTGGCGAGTGCGCCTCGCGTCCTGCTGGAGGGGGTGGCTTGATAGGGTCTGGGTGAAGCCTCATGGTGCCAGGCGGGCGCAGTTGCTGGTGGGCGCGTGGGTGGGCGGCGAAACCCATCAGGAAGCAGCAGAATAGCAGTGGTGGCGGAATCCAGACAGTGTCCTTTGGCGAGGGTGGGCGCACGTCTCTCAGGCTTCTTGTGGAGGCAGGTGCTCTAGAGGCCGGCCCAATCTGGTTGTCCCCAGCCTTGCTGGGTGTGTCCGGATTGGCCCGTGTGGGTGGAAGTGCAGATCTGACACAAGATAGTGTCCCGGTCAGTGCTCCACGTACAGGGTGCTTTCCGAAATATTAGAACTGTAGTAAGGATACTTAGGGCAACTTCAGTTGTGGTCATTGTTCAGTCTGTTCCTTTCTGTAAAACCAAATACATTTAGTTATACTGCATGAGATCTGACTTTTTATATAATTTTTTTTGCTAATTGTTCAGCTAAGTCTGTAATATATGTGATCCAATATGGATGTGGAAAACTCTACAACCCGGGCCATCAGAACAAGAATTTGTGAACAATCCAGCAACATCATACAGAGAAGCTTGACAGCGCCCCTGATGAGGCACTTTAACACGTCTGGCCACATAGACAGATTTTAGATTCTGATTGATAGAACATTTTCAGCCTCCAGCTGGCACTGTTTCAAGACTGTTTAGAAAAATAATTATTCTGGATTCATACATTGAATAGCATTTCTCCATATGGTTTAAGGGAGGATATAGATTGGATGGCTGTTTTTTGAAATGCTGAATTGTTGATGTGAAAACAAGGTGGTTTTCTCAAAAAGTTTTTTTAATTGTAAGTTTTTTTCTTCTGTAAGTTCTTGTCAGTGGCCTCAATGAATAAATCTTTAGCCTGATTGAGTTGCTGAGCCATCTGTAGTTCCTGGTTTGTTTTCAGGGGCAGTCAACAATAGAGTGGCATTATATTAGTCCAGCCACGAGGTTACAAAAGCATTGGTCATTATGACCAAATCAGCTGAGTCCAGCAAAGGAGAGTGTTAGCAAATCGAGTGCAGATGATAGAATGTACTTTTGGGCAACAACGTTTTAAGCAGCAAGACTGGTTCAGGGAGTGCTAGAAGTTTTTAACCTACTCTTCAAAAAACAACTCTACTGTATCCAAGACAAATGAATCCAGTACCTCTATTATTTTAGCCTTCCCAATTAGCAGTAAACATTAATTTGATATTATTAGTATTAGTATTATGAAATAACCTAATGTTGGGAGTGATTGAGGGCGAAAGAAGAAGGGGACGACAAAGAATGAGGTAGCTGAATGGAGTCACTGAAGCAGTTGGTGCAAGCTTAAATGGACTCCGGGGAATGGTAGAGAACAGGAAAGCCTGGAGGATCATTATCCATGGGGTTGCGATGGGTCGCACACAAGTTCGCAACTAACAACAACAACAACATTAGTATTATGATTTCTATATCACCCTTCACGCACCTGCATTGGATTAAAGAGGTTGTTGGTCAAACTAGGTGATTACTGTAATGAGGAGGCTCTTAATATAAATTACAACAAGACCAAAGTCATGGTCTTTAGGAGAAGGCCAAAGAGATTTAAATGGAACATCCATAATATTCCCATTGAACAAAGCAGCTCATTCAAATACCTGGGATTCACCTTCACTGAGAGACTGAGTTGGAACAACCATTTAGCCTTGATTAAGGCCTCCACTCTTAAAATAATTGGGGCCATACTAAGATTCTATGCATCTAAGGGAGGATTTCTTATTGATCCAGCAATAAAACTATTTGTAGCCAAGGCCCTTACCCCATCTCCTTTATGGTATCGAAGTCTGGGGATGGAGGGATCATCTGATTTCTAGTTTGGAAGTGATTCAGAATCACTTCCTTAGACGTATTTTGGCCTTACCTAAAGGAACTCCTGCCGCACATATGCGTGCAGAGTTAGGGCTTCCATCGATCAGGGCTCGAGTCCACTTAGCTTTGCTAAAATTTTGGGCAAAACATAGGAAAAACACTACCAATTCAATATTCAAGCAATGTTTTGAACTAACCTTGAATACTGAACCTTTCCAACTTGCCAGTTATGATAAAATACAATCACGGTATTCCATCCCAGATGATTTATTAAGAGCACAAGTTGATGGGTCTAATCTGAGAGACTGGATCTTTAATACTGATGCCATACTGGATAGACAAACAATAATAAAATATAACTTTTCTCCTTTGTTTAAACTATTCAAAACAGTCCATCTCAGATCAGACTATTTAGTAACCATCTCTGTACAAAAACTTCGAATGGCGTTTGCTCATTTACGCTTTCAAGTTATGCCATCAGCCCTACTCTCAGGCCGTTTTTCTGGTGTACCTTTTGCCCTTCGCCTATGTATTTGTGGAGAACCTGCTGTTGAAGACCTTTATCATTATGTTTTGGATTGCCCACTATACTTGGAGCCAAGAACCAAATATATTGAGAGATGTTTGAGTGGCCAGAACTTCCCTATGAATTTGGACAAAATAGTCTTTTTATTATCAGATACCAACCCCCTAATTAGTTATAATGTTTCCCTATTTGCATTAGCCGCAAGGAAAATTCGAGCCAAACTTATGCCACCAGAAAGCTAGAAACCTAAATTCTTATTGTCTTTTATTATCTATGTACTACCGCATGTATTGTTCTAATTCTTTTACTGTTTTTATATCAACTGATATATTGATTGCATTGCATTGTAATGGCCTATGGCTGGAAACAATAAAGTCTTATGTATGTATGTATATCATCGTTCTCAGACCAGCTCAGAGCAGTATTTGTTATGTGCGAAGTCGTGTCCGACCCATCGTGACCCCATGGACAATGATCCTCCAGGCCTTCCTGTCCTCTACCATTCCCTGGAGTCCTTTTAAGTTTGCATCTACTGCTTCAGTGACTCCATCCATCCACCTCATTCTCTGTCGTCCCCTTCTTCTTTTGCCCTCGATCACTCCCAGCATTAGGCTCTTCTCCAGGGAGTCCTTCCTTCTCATGAGGTGGCCAAAGTATTTGAGTTTCATCTTCAGGATCTGGCCTTCTAAAGAGCAGTCAGGGCTGATCTCCTCTAGGACTGACCGGTTTGTTCGCCTTGCAGTCCAAGGGACTCGCAAGAGTCTTCTCCAGCACCAGAGTTCAAAAGCCTCAATTCTTTGACGCTCGGCCTTCCTTATGGTCCAACTTTCGCAGCCATACATTGCAACTGGGAATACCATAGCCTTGACTAAACGCACTTTTGTTGGCAGGGTGATGTCTCTGCTTTTTAGGATGCTGTCTAGATTTGCCATAGCTTTCTTCCCCAGGAGCAAGCGTCTTTTAATTTCTTGGCTGCAGTCCCCATCTGCAGTGATCTTGGAGCCCAGGAAAATAAAATCTGTCACTACCTCCATTTCTTCCCCATCTATTTGCCAGGAATTGAGAGGGCCGGCTGCCATGATCTTTGTTTTCTTGATGTTGAGTTTCAAGCCAACTTTTGCACTCTCCTCCTTCACCCGCATCAACAGGCTCTTTAGTTCCTCTTCACTTTCTGCCATTAGAGTGGTATCATCTGCATATCTGAGGTTGTTGATATTTCTCCCTGCAATCTTGATCCCAATTTGTGACTCCTCTAATCCCGCCTTTCTCATGATGTGCTCCGCATACAAGTTAAATAGGCAAGGCGACAGTATACAGCCTTGCCGAACTCCTTTCTCAATTTTGAACCAATCCGTGATTCCATGTTCAGTTCTCACTGTTGCTTCTTGACCTGCATATAAATTTCTCAAGAGACAAATAAGATGCTCTGGTATTCCCATCTCTTTAAGAACTTGCCACAATTTGTTGTGCTCCACACAATCAAAGGCTTTAGCATAGTCAATGAAGCAGAAGTAGATGTTCTTCTGGAACTCCCTAGCTTTTTCCATGATCCAGCGTATGTTGGCAATTTGATCTCTAGTTCCTCTACCTCTTCGAAATCCTGCCTGTACTTCTGGAAGTTCTCGGTCCACATATTGCTGGAGCCTAGCTTGTAGGATTTTGAGCATAACTTTGCTAGCATGAGAAATGAGTGCAATGGTGCGGTAGTTTGAACATTCTTTGGCATTGCCCTTCTTTGGGATTGGAATGTAAACTGACCTTTTCCAATCCTGTGGCTATTGCTGAGTTTTCCAAATTTGCTGTCATATTGAGTGTAGCACTTTTACTGCATCGTCCTTTAAGATTTTGAATAGTTCAACTGGAATGCTGTCACCACCACTAGCTTTATTGTTGCTCAGACTTCCTAAGGCCCATTTGACTTCACATTCCAGGATGTCTGGCTCCAGGTCAGTAACTACCCCACTGTGGTCATCAGGGATGTTAAGCTAGCTCTTGTATAGTTCTTCTGTATAATTTTGCCACCTTTGCTTAATCTCTTCTGCTTCTGTGAGGTCCCTACCATTTTGGTCCCTTATCATACCCATCTTTGCATGAAACGTTCTCTTCATATCTCCAATTTTCTTGAAAAGATCTCTGGTCCTCCCCATTCTATTGTTTTCTTCTATTTGTTTGCACTGTTCATTTAAGAAGGCATTCTTATCTCTTCTAGCTTTTCTCTGGAATTCTGCATTCAATTGGGTGTATCTTTCTCTTTCTCCCTTGCCTTTCACTTCCCTTCTCTCCTTAGCTATTTGTAAAGCTTCCTCAGACAGCCATTTTGATTTCTTGCATTTCTTTTTCTTTGGGATGGTTTTAGTTGCTACCTCTTGTACAATGTTGCGAACCTCCGTCCATAGTTCTTCAGGCACTCTGTCTATCAGATCTAATTCCTTAAATCTATTTGTCACCTCTACTGTATATTCGTCGGGGATATGATTTAGTTCGTACCTGAGTGGCCTAGTGCTTTTCCCTACTTTCTTCAATTTAAGCCTAAATTTTGCAACAAGAAGCTCATGATCTGAACCACAATCAGCTCCTGGTCTTGTTTTTATTGCCTGTATAGAACTTTTCCATCTTTGGCTGCAGAGTACATAGTCAATCTGATTTCTGTGTTGACCGTCTGGTGATGTCCATGTGTAGAGTCGTCTCTTGGGTTGTTGGAAAAGAGTGTTTGCTATGACCATTGTATTCTCTTGACAAAATTCTACCAGCCTGTGCCCTGCTTCATTTTGTACTCCAAGGCCAAACTTGCCTGTTATCCCAGTTATCTTTTGGCTTCCTACTTTAGCATTCCAATCCCCCATGATGATAAGCACATCATTTTTTGGCGTTGCTTCTATAAGGTGTTGTAGGGCTTCATAGAACTGATCAACTTCATCCTCTTCAGCAGCAGTGGTTGGGGCATAGACCTGGATCACTGTGATGTTGAATGGTTTGCCTTGGATTCGAACTGAGATCATTCTGTCATTTTGGGGATTGTATCCCAAGACTGCTTTTCCTACTCTCTTATTGATTATGAAAGCTACTCCATTTCTTCTGAGAGATTCTTGTCCACAGTAGTATACCTGATGGTCATCTGAATTAAATTCACCCATTCCTGTCCATTTTAGTTCACTGATTCCTAAAATGTCGATGTTCAGTCTTCTACAGACTGTTCAGTCTTCTACAGAGCAGTATACATACATAATAATCCATAGAGTTAAAACAGTAATATTATCAGTGCGTTAACAATTAAAGCCAATTAATAAATTAGAAGCATCAACAAAGCAGTGATGCGTCATTATTACTCCAAAGGTTCATCCCTGACAATAAAAGGGGTGTTTTTTGTCCAGGGGCCCCATAGATGTTGCTGAATCACTGGCAACAATCAAAAACTCGGTGAAAGAGTTCAGTTTAATTTATTGAATTAATATATTGCCTATCCCAGAGACTGACTCTGGGCGGTGTACAACATATTGCATATACAATACACAATACATTTTTATTAATTTAAAAAGAATTTAAACATTGTAAAATAATGGTAAAGTGACTTCTAAATAAGCTGTTAATAGTAAGAATGTCTGACGTCAGCAGAGTGATGTTCATAGCTCCTGCCCGATGGTGGGCTGGTTCTCCCACAATCAAATGATGAAAAGTAGATGTTTCATACATCATCAACCCCAGCCAAAAGCTTGACAGAAGAGCTCCAACAGGGTTCGCATCTCCTCTGGGAGCTCATTCTACCAGGTAGGGGCCGGGACGGAAAATGTCATGGTTGTGGTTGAAGCCAAATGTACCTCCTTGGAGCCAAGGACCACCAGTTGGTTGGTATTAGGAGAGCGCAATGCTCTTCAGGGAGGGTGTAGACAGAAAGGTGATCTCTGAGAGCTCCATCTTATAGTCTTTGCAGGACTGTGACAGCTTTGACGGCCCTAATCTCCTCTGGGAACTCATTCCATCAAGTAGAATCTACTTAGTAGATGACAGGACTGACCCTTGTTGAGGTCAAATGTACTTCCTGGGGGCCAATCAACTGGTTGGAATTTGTCAAGCAAAGTCCACTCTTGGGGGGGGGGGGACAAGTCTCTGTCTTGTCTAGAACCAACACCACCTTGTTCTGGCCTAGCCACGTGTAATCTGGGCCCCAGCAGAGCTCCCAAGTAGACTGTATATGGAATGTCCATTTTCCACTTAAATCTTATGTGTTAGCTATCATTTCTCTTGCTGTGGCTAGTTCTCTTTGTGTAAGCATGCAGAAACTTAACTCATTTGCTATCATGCGTGCAGATTTCTGTTGCTACTAGACATGACAGTTGTATTAACAGTGCAGAAGAAAGTTATAGTTGCCTGGAAAATCATAAACCCATTGTATCTAATTACTATGTGAAGTTACAAGCATGGAATACAATTTTAAAGATTATCATTGAGTTGAAAACATTCAGCAAAATTGCATTATATCACATTATCATATGTTCACGTGCTAATTTACGTGCATTTAATTCCTCACCAAAGAAAGGTAGGGTAAAAGAATTTTAAATAAAAAGCTATATATAATTGCAATATGTGATTGATTTTGATGTTTAAAGTCTTTTTCATACAAAGAATGGTGAGAAACTTCATCTTACAATTGTTTACTAGGGGTGCTTGGTGCTGCTTACAGAGTTTCTGTTCCTCAAACTCCCCTATGTGCTATTTTTTATAAATAAAGGCAACTATAGTTCCTTATATGTAGGCTGACCAGGTGTACCCTTTTGAAGGGGACAGTGCCCTTTTTCACATTTCCTGGCCATCCCCTCACTTTAATTAAAATATTTATTCATTCAGTTTATATATCGCCCCTCACTGCCCCATCTCGGGGCAGTGTACATGGAATTGTGGGAATGAGAAGATACATTGAAATACTTGCAGTGATTTGAAAAGAAAAACAGAACTGCAAACAGTCAACATCAAACAGAGCCAAAAATAACAGTTAACAGAAGCTTAGACTGGGGACATAATGTGTGCCAGAGTTCCCTGGCAAGGGACCATGTTGTGAGAAGGTCCCTGCCATTGGCCTCACTCAAAAGCCTGCCGGAAGAGGTCTGTTTTGCAGCCCCCATAGAACTGTTTGATTTCCAACAAAGTCTTGATTTTGTTGGGGAGCTTGTTCCACTATGTTGGGGCCATGGATGAAAAGTCTCTGGCTCTGGTTCATGCCAGGTGAATTTCTTTGGGACCCGGGTTCACCAGTTTACTGGAGTGGATAGCATTTCTGTCTTCAAAGAGCAGGTATGTAATGGCCCCAATAACCATGGAAGGAATTGTAAAATGGAATTTCCTTTTAGGGGCTACTTTAAAAAGGGGGTTTTATAATTAAAGAAGATGTGGTGAAAAGCTTTTCCTAGCTGAGTTCTTATTTATTTATTTATTTTATTTATCATACTTCTATACCACCCTCCCCGGAGGCTCAGGGCGGTTTACATTATAACAGAAAACAATACATAAAACAGTCTGTAGAACATGTATAACTGATAACTAATAATTGTAACCAAATAACAACACAGTATAACAGTAAACAGTATAGTAATACAAACAGGTCCAGGGCTTATTGATGGGATTCTGAGGGGGAGGGAGCAGGGGCCCTTGGTCGCTGATTGATTACGTCTGGTCTCGGCCAAATGCCTGGTGGAGGAGCTCCTTTTTGCAGGCCCTGCGGAACTGTTTAAGCTCCGTCAGGGCCCTGATCTCCTCTGGGAGCTCATTCCACCAGGTGGGGGCCAGAACAGAGAATGCTCTGGCCCTGGTCGAGACCAGGCGGACGTCTTTAGGGCCAGGGCTCCTTAGCTGATTGGAGGCAGTAGAGCGCAGAGCTCTTTTGGGGGCATAAGCGGGGAGGCGGTCCCTCAGGTACACTGGGCCCTGAACGCGTATGGCCTTGAAGGTAATTACCAGAACCTTTAGTCTGATCCGGAATTCAACGGGTAACCATTGCAGCTGATGGAGAATAGGCCGGATATGAGACCTCCATGGTGTTGCTGTGAGGATCCTGGCTGCTGCATTTTGAACTAGTTGTAGTTTCCGGGTCAGGGCTAAGGGCAGGCCTGCGTAGAGCGAGTTACAAAAGTCCAGTCTAGAGGTGATCGTCGCATGGATCACTGTGGCTAGGTGTTCCGGGGCCAGGTAGGGCGCTAGTAGTTTGGCTTGGCGGAGATGGTAGAATGCCAGCCGTGCTACCTTTGTGATCTGGGCCTCCATTGTGAGGGAGGCATCCAGAATCACTCCTAGGTTCCTGGCGGAGTGAGCCGTAGAGAGCTGCACGCCATCCAGGGTGGGCAGGCACGCTTCCTTGCATGGGCCCTTCTTACCTAGCCACAGGACCTCCGTCTTTGAAGGATTGAGCTTCAGGCGACTCTGCTTGAGCCATCTCGTCACTGCTTCCAGGCAGCTGGCTAATGCTTTTGGGGGAGAGTCAGGGCGGCCATCCATCAGGAGGAAGAGCTGGGTGTCATCTGCATATTGATGGCAACCCAGCCCAAACTTCCGTACCAGTTGTGCGAGAGGGCGCATGAAGATGTTGAATAGGATAGGGGAGAGGACTGCTCCTTGTGGGACTCCACAAGTAAGTTGCTGGCGGTCTGATGTTTTCTCTCCTATTGCAACCCTCTGTCCACGATCCTGGAGGAAGGAGATCAGCCATTGAAGGGTTGTCCCTCGTATTCCAGCATCGATGAGGCGGCGAGCTAAAAGCTCATGATCGACTGTGTCGAACGCTGCTGAGAGGTCTAATAATATCAGCAGTGCCGACCCGCCTCGATCCAACTGGCGACGGAGGTCGTTCGTCAGGGCGACTAGTGCTGTCTCTACCCCATGGCCAGGCCGGAAGCCTGACTGGGATGGGTCTAGGACCGAAGCTTCTTCCAGGTATTCCGTCAGTTGGTTTGCGACTGCCCTTTCTATCATCTTGCCCAGAAACGCTAAGTGCGAAACGGGCCTGTAGTTGTTAGGCTCTTGAGGGTTTAGAGATGATTTTTTCAACAGTGGACGTACCAGAGCCTCTTTCAAACCCTCCGGGAATTCTCCTGTTGTGAGAGAGAGGTTGATTATCTCCCGGAGGGGGCGCTTTATCTTTATGCCAGCTGTTTTTAGGAGCCAGGATGGGCAAGGATCTAGTGGGCATGTAGTTGGTCTTGTCGCTAGAATCCTGTCCACTTTGGTCAGCGTGAGTCGTCTGAAGTTACTCATAGTTTTCTCCAAAGACGGCCAAGGGGCCTCTAGTTCACATTTTGTATCTAACGTTGGAGGGAGGTCGTGGCGGAGTGTCTAGATTTTGTCCGCAAAATGACTCGCAAATGCCTCACAGCTGATGTCCAATTGGCTACTGTTTTGTTGCCCTTCAATCCGGGCAGTGAGGGATCGAACTACCTTAAACTCTTCAGTAACAAATTTCAGTAACAAATTTCTAAAGAGAGTACTCAGGTTTTTTTTAGTACACTCTGTTAACTGAATGAATGCAAGTCTAATTCAGAAAATGAGAAATGACATGGGAACAAAAATAAGAGTAACACCACAACGTGAAATTTATATGTTTTTTTGCAAAGAAAATTCTAAAGATAAATAACTTGCTTTGTTTAATAATGGAGTTTGGTCAGCTGAGTAACTTTATCTGTAATGCAACTAAAAATAAATACATGGATGTAGGTATTCACAAAATACTGTGTGATTTACCTCTGTATGTAGTTATTTGTTCTCTTGAGCACACTCTGGTTTGGCTCTACATCTTTTTAGAAATTTTAATTGGATGATACATTTTTACCAGTATGTATTACTCTTAATTCTGTTGATTTGTGACCTTTCTACATCAACACCTCTCTTTTCTCTGTACATTTACACTCAAACATTCATGGTATAATTCATACTAAGCCTAGATTCCCCCTCTCCCAGCTTTCCCCTTGAGATCTCGCAGCACAATTTTCCTACATGTATCTATTTGATACATGGGCCTGAAACCATGAAAGCTTATGTTGAAATAAATGTTGTTGATCACTAAACCTCTGGAGTGTATAGATAAAATAAATTATAGGAACCTGAGTTCATGTCTATAAAAGTAAGAGGCTATATTAGTTATAATCTTTACCAAGGTTTGTAAAATTACTTCTAAGAAAGCATTTAGTTGAGGGAGTAATATGCAGCTTGCTTGTGGTAAAATAATGATTATGGCTTGCTCTGAGTACATGCTATGTATACTAGGATATCTGAAACCACTGTAAAACTTTGATTCTGAATTATTGATAGCTATTTGAAATTTTTGTTGCTCTATGTACTAAAATTTACCTGTATGCCTTGGAAAATTTACAATCTGTTGTATATATCCAAATAAGCATACTCCACATTGGTAGAGGTATAGAGCATTCTTATTTAGGTGAAGAAATACATGTAAAGTAACTGCAGTTTTGCTTATTCTCTCTGCCAGGCTAGGCTGCAAAATAAACATCAGAATACACATTATGCCTCCTATGAATTGATGAACGAATACAGCCAAACAGATTTACTAACTAACCTTCACATCTAGGGAATTACAGTTTGTCTTGATATGTAAAGGTCTCCAGGAGCACATGGAATTCACCAGCTCAAAAGATGGACAATATCTAGTCTCTCTGTTAAAATAAGACCAGGATTTGATCATGACATAGACCAGCCTTTTAAAACCTTTTGACTGTGGAGAAGCCCCTGAATTTTTTTTTCAGATTTCAAGGACCGCCAGAAGTGATGTCAGCTGGTCACCTCCTGCCTTTAGTACTACTGTGGGGGCTGTTCCCCCCTCCCTTCAGGCCTGCTGTAAAGGAAGCCTCTAACAGTTCCTGACTGAGGCGAGGGAGGCATTTCCAAGAGCAATGCAGAGGAGTCTGTGGGCATACTTGTGCTTTCTGGGTGGGTGGGTGGAGGGAGCTTTCCCCTTCTGCCAAACCGTTGGCGGACAGGGAGGCCACAGAAAAGCTCCTTCTCACTTAAAATACTGCTGTGGCCAGCCTGCAGAAACAACCAAGCAACTCTCTAGATTTGAGGCCTACCACACAGGGTTGTTGTGCAGGTGAACCTAGATGCTGTTATGGTGGTTCTTTTGCCTCCTGTTTCATCTGCACAACAACCCTGTGCATTAGACCTCATGTGTTTCAACTCCACAACAACCTGCATGGGAGGCCTTAGAGGTTTCTTCTCCACAACAACTCTGTCCAACTCCATAGCAGCCCTTTCTGCCTGGGGAGCTGATCTTTATAGTCTACAGATGAGCTGCAATTCCAGGAGCTCTCCAGGCCCCACCTGGAGGTTGGCCTTGCGGACAACAACAGGGACTGCAGTTGCTAGCAGTAGGTCTCAGGCTTCAGAAGGGCAGACATCACCAGCCAAGCCACCAAGGGGATTCTGGGGCCATGTGCTTTCCTTTTGAAGGGATGCATATAAGGAGAAAGAGCTTTCCCTTCAGCCTAACTTCCTGGAGATGAGCTGTACTTCCAGGGGATTCTCAACCCCCACCTGGAGGCTGTCATCCCTAAACCTCAGTGGGATACAATGCTATACAGTCAGCCCTCCAAACTAGCCATTTTGCCTGGGGAGCTGATCTTTATAGTCTGGAGATGAGCAGCAATAATCTGAGCATATTCCTTGAAGTCTGGAAGTGGGGCCTCAAAAGTGTGTATTGCCCCCACAGCCACCTAGCACCCTCTGACCTATTTCAGGTCAAGAAAACATTGCAGAGAGGAGGAAAGATTGCCAGATTGGTGTAAGTTCATGTTCTGGAATTCCAAACTACCGAGGTGTGCATAAACCTGACTAAGGTCAAGACTACTGTGCACAGAGAGACCTCCTCTTAGGGTTGCCATCTTCCAAGTGAGGCGCTCTATCCCAGCTCTTCATGGGAAGTCTGCTATGGGGAGAGGAAGGAAAGGCGATTGGAAACTTGCTTTGAGACACCTGAGGACTGCGGGCCATTCCCAGTTCTCTCAGACCTCTCATAGCCCCACATCCATCACAGTTTGTCTACTGTGGGGAGACGAAGGGAAAAGGTGTTTGTAAACCACTTTGAGACTCCTTTGGGTAGTAAACAACAGGGTACAAAAATCCAATTCTTCTAAGGAACAGCCGTGAAAGAAGCATGTGGTCACATAACATTTTATGAACAGTAAAATAATGGAGACAGAAAGAGCAGGGTGGACACCTGTGCACTGTGATTACCCCATGTGGATTAGAGCAGGGGAACATTTTGGTATCTGTGGCCTAATTCACACAAGAAGCGAAATGAGGTTGAACTGGGGGGAATTGGTTGCCATGTAATCCCCTAAGAAGAGTCTCCAATCTGATATTCCCTTCACATATCTGAAGACATGGCGCTGGAAAGCTCACCTGTAACCACTATGCCACAATTCCCAAAGGTCAGTCCTCTCCCACATTCAATTAACATTCCAAACTACAGGTTCTTGACATCCATCTCTCCACATCCAAGCCCTCATTTGTCACTATGCTACCAAAACCTCCCACACAACACACAGATTCAACCCCATGCCTTTACAGACTGGACTACTCCTCCCCTTCCTCTTCCCACCACCAAGCTCTAGCGCCCGTTGTATTCCTGGATACAATGTGCTTTGCCCCTAGTATTATAATAATGCA
Organism: Paroedura picta; assembly: GCF_049243985.1. NCBI lineage: Eukaryota > Metazoa > Chordata > Lepidosauria > Squamata > Gekkonidae > Paroedura > Paroedura picta. Next base: position 92,467,707 of record NC_135369.1, on the reverse strand, counting down.
AAATAATACAAAAACAAAACAAAACAAAAAGGACGAAAGATATCTTTTCCATAAGTATCAAGAAATCAAAGGAAAATTAAAACCATCATAAGTGATGCTGAAAGATCAACACAGAAATATATTGTCTTATCAGGACAACATAAACAAAAGATGGAAACAGTACACTGCATAATTTTAGAGAAGCAATGAAAGAATGGCATATTCCTTCAAAAAAGAATCTTTTTGGTAAAGATCCTTCAGTTGTCGAAAGTAAAATGAAAGTTGCCCTCAAAGCAATTAGGACAAATAAGAAGTGGATGGGATTTCAGTAGACCTATCCCAAGCTACTGAAAATGAGTGTATCAAGCCTTAACCAAAAATGCCAACAATAAAAACAAAACAGTGCCCCACACACAGGACTGAAATTGTTCAGTCTACATTCCAGTTTTTTTTTAAAGGAAATGTCAAAGATTGCAGCAGCTGTTGCACCATTACACTAATTTCCCATTCAATCAAAGTGATGCTCAAAATTTCTCAATTAAGACACTTTCCATTTATGAGATGAAAAATGCCAAGTTTTCAAACTGGATTTGGGAAAGGAAAATTTAATAGATTTCATATTGCTAATTTATGATGGTTACTGGAGCATGCCAGAGAATTTCAGAAGAAATCAGTTTGTGTTAGATTGCGCCAAAAATTTCAATTGTGTGGATCATGAAAAGCTATGCTTAGTTTTTAAAAGTGACATTTGATTGTGAGTAGTTGTGAGTAGCCTCTAGTCAATTTTCTCTTTGTGCCCTACAGTGTCCTTGGTACTTGTAGCCTTTAGAATGAGACAATTAGGGTTGGGTGCTTTGGCCAACCCTAGAGACAATACTGCTGCATGATAGTAGTGCTGTTGATTCAACTTAGAAGGACAAGTGTGTGCTTTTTTTAGCACTTTATCTTGTTGTGCGGTGGTAGAACTAGAAATAGGAATCCTAGAAAATGTTGCTGTTAAAACAAGTATCATTAAGGGAGAAAAATGTCCAGGTGATGGGAAATGTAATGAGATAATGCTGGCTTTTCCACCTAGTGTGTCTTTAACATTATGACCGCTGAATTTGTCAAGTGAAACAGCCAAGTACTTTTGCATATCATTTGAACTGATATCTTGCTTTGAAAAAGATAAGAAAGTGGTGTTGGCAGAAAGAAATAATGATGCCAATTTATCTTTACTTGTCCCAAGCGTTGTATGTATTAGAGTTTTGTTCTGAACACAGTGAACCAAGTTGCTGCTGTCCTGGCTCATGCATTCTTGAGGCTTACAGCCTGATACATTGCATGCCTAATTCATCAAAGGGGTGTTTTTTTGTATTTATTAAAATATGTATATGTTGTTTACCAATATGGTCCTAAGAAATAGCAAAATATTAATTACTAATAAAGTCTTAACATTTAAAAAGAAAACTTAAATTTCCAGCGTAGGAAAATTGGGCAGAGCTTGAAAGGGAATAAAACTCAGTCACGTTGGACACTCATAGAATCAATATTTCCATAACTTCTCCAGTCAAAAAGATTAGAAATGCAGGAAAATAACTAGCAGAAATTGATATCAGTAAACTGAAAATTATCAACTTTTCATCCACCTACAGTTAACTTATACCAAAAGCCCTGCAGAAGAAAATTTGCCTTTTCCAGTGAATGGGTGCAAAGGTACCAAACATATGTCACATAACATATGCCACCAGTAAGAAATTTTGATTGCAAGCTATGCAGACATGATTTCTGGGTCTTGTCCAGTGTCCAGCCTACTCCCCTTTGGCCCTGGGAGGTGGTCATTCACCCAGCTACCTTCCCATGACATAGTAAAGCAAGGGAAAGCCCCAAGGCACAGGCAAACCAAAAAGTGTGATTAGTCAGGTAAACAACCCTGGAAGGGAGGGGAAAGTGGCAAACAAGATCCTCTCCCAAAGTTTTTTTTTTTTGGGGGGGGGGAATAACAATGGGTTGCCTATTACAAGTCACAAGCAACCACAGCCACAAATTTTGAAAAAGGAGACTCCTCAGGAATACCCAATCTGGTCAGGGGGGCACAAAAGGGAATCCCAAACTGATTGCACACTGATGCGGCAAAATCAGTGATGTATGGCTGGTTTCAAAGTGTGTCAGTAGAGCATGAGCAGGGGAAGGAGGGTGGAAAAGAGAAAAGCACAGAAAGTTATAACTTGACTGGTGCACTTTAAGGTAGTCCTATGTGTGATCTGGGGGAAAGAAGGGCGGAAATAAAACGTGGAAGCCAAGATACTGATTTGGCTATCCAGCCATAGCCACCTCAAATACAAGGACAAGATGCTGGGTTTGGAGCCACAGCCCCCCACCATACATGCACCAAAGTGAAGGTGAATCTTGAGGTAAAACAGTACCTCAGATTCAGAATATTGGGAAATAGAAACCTGGATTTATTGGAGATCTTTCACCCCATTTCCAGGAAGAAAGTTTGTGATGAGGAACACCTCTCTGCATCATCACCTGCCATACCAGCCAAATTGGAACTCATGGGATTGTTTGGGGGGGGGGATACTCAAAAGCAGGAGTTGGCTTCTCTTCTGGTGGCAGGCTGGCCTCCACTGGGATGGGTCCCTGCATCGTAATAGAAAGGATGGGCCTCCCCACTTCACAACATGTGCCCCTCATGTACACCCTGCCCATCATTCAAGCTGGACCCCGCCTTTGCGCCTTACCACTCATCTTGTTGGGGGGAAAACAGAAGGAGTTTGGCCAATGGGAAAGAGAGCAGTCGCTCACCAACTCTAAAATCAAACCTGGCAGATAGGTGAGTGTTTGCATGAGATCTATAAATCTTTCGTGTGGGGGGGGTAAACACAGTAGGGCTCCATTTATTAATCAAAAACCACCCCTAGTAAGAAAGCAACAAAGAGACGTCTCAATTGTCATTGGATATAAAACAAGAATAAACCCCAAGGCAAAGGAAAACCAAAAAGTGCAATTACTCAGGTTAATGACCCTGGAAGGGAGGGGAAAGTAGTGAGCCAAATCCTCTCTGAAACACTTTCCAAATTATCCCTTGATATCTATGATTGGACTTGCTGTTGGACTACAGAATGTCAAAAAGGGCAATGAGAATGCAGATAGAAAAGATTGAGGACTGTGCAATGGATGTCCTCCAAAGGCAACTGGCTGAAGATAGTATTATCATGTTTGCGCACTCACGCCCAGCTAAATTATTCATGATTGTTTGATCCCATACTGCCCTCGATGATGGGCACCAAAACAACAGCCAATAGGACATTAGTTGTGAGGCATTTCCGAGCCATTTCGCAGATAAAATCATGCCTCTCCGCCACAACCTCCCATCAACTTTAGATACAGAAATCAAACTAGAGGCCCCTTGGCGATCTTTGGAAAGAACACTGAAGTACTACAGACGATTCTCACTAGCTGAAGTAAAATCTTCATGTGCCCTCTTGCTCAGCTGGTGCAGAGGTATGGGTTGGGTTGCCACAAATATGAGGATGACAACCAGCTATTCCTCCTTATGGATGACACCCTGACTCTCCCCCAGAATCCTTAGCCAGATGCTTGGCAGCAGTTGTCTGAAGCTCAACCCTTCAAAGACGGAGGTCCTGGGGCTGGGTAAGAAGGGAGCAAACAAGGAAGTGTGCTTTCCCAACCTGGACAGAGTGTGACTAGTAGTAGCCTATTCTGTCAGAAACCTGGGTGTGATCCTCGATGCCTACCTATCTATGGAGGCACAGATGAGAGTAGTGCAGCAGGCCTTCTACCAGCTACGCCAAGCTACTAACACCCTACTTGGCCCCAAGACACCTAGCCACAGTGATCCATGCTACTATCTCTCTAGACTGGATTTCTGCAACTCGCTCTACGCAGGCATACCCTTATCCTCAATCCAGAAACTACAATTGGTTCAGAATGCTGCAGCCAAGATCCTCACAAATACCACCATGGAGATCCCACATCCGGCCAGTACTCCAACAACTCAAGTGGCTCCCAACTGAATTCCAGATTAGGCTTAAGGTGCTGGTAATTACCTTCAAGGCCATACGCAGTCTGGGCCCAGTGTGCCTTAGAGACTGTCTCTCTGCCTATATTAAGTTCCCAGCATGAAACTCCTAAGACTACCGTCAGTCAACATGCAATGGGTGAATGAGCCCAGGCAGAATAGAAGGATCGCAAGGGATGCCTGCTTTGCAATAATGCTAACACCAGCCGTCCTCAGCTATTCAGGAACACTCTGTTGCCTCTTTGGCTGAAACCACACAAGTAACAGAGGTATAGGCAAGTCCTACGGACTAAGTCCGACTGCCAGATGTTAGTACAGAATGAAAATGTATTTAAAAGCAAGGGTCTGAATTCATGTAGCTAAATTTTCCCAAAGGGAACCGTGAACATTCTCCCTCAAACCGGGAACAATTGTCCAATGAGGGATCTGAGCCCAGCTCTACAGACAGAACAGGGCACAAATGGGGTGACCAAGAAATACAGGGGCGCTGGGCAGTAGCTTGAGCAGTCAAGATGCCCCTCCCCCTTTCCTCTCTTCACACATGAGAGAAAGCATGAGTCTTGCACAGGGGCTTATCCTTTTTGGAGTAGAACGTTCCTTCCAAGTTGATCTGGCAGATCGCACAGATGAAGCATGCATAATTTCCCCCATGATCTTCTTAGAATCATAGAGTTGGAAGGGGCCATACAGGCCATCTAGTCTAACCCCCTGCTCAACGCAGGATCAGCTTGCTTGAAGACTGCCAGTGAGGGGGAGCTCACCACCTCCTTAGGCAGCCTATTCCACTGCTGAACTACTCTGACTGTGAAAATTTTTTTTCCTGATATCTAGCCTATATCATTGTACTTGTAGTTTAAACCCATTATTGCATGTCCTCTCCTCTGCAGCCAACGGGAACAGCATCCTGTCCTCCTCCAAGTGACAACCTTTCAAATACTTTAAAGAGGGCTATCATGTCCCCTCTCAACCTCCTTTTCTCCAGGCTGAACAATCCCAAGTCCCTCAACCTATCTTCATAGGGCTTGGTCCCTTGGCCCCAGATCATCCTCGTTGCTCTCCTCTGTACCCTTTCAATTTTATCTACATCCTTCTTGAAGTGATGCCTCCAGAACTGCACACAGCACTCCAGGTGTGGTCTGACCAGTGCCGTATACAATGGGACTATGACATCTTGTGATTTTTATGTGATGCCCCTGTTGATACAGCCCACTTCTTCTTGCACTTGGTGCAGTTTGGGGCATAGCGAATATCGTAACACTTGGAGCAGAAGATGGAGCCTTTCTCTTCAAAAAAGGAACCCTTATCCAGCACCTTCCTGCACTGCAAGCAGGTGAACTCCTCAGGATGGTAGTAGAGTCCCAGGGCCACCAGGTAGAGCCCTCTGATGATCTTGTTGCACTGATAGCAAGTGGGCTCTTGGGCGGTTGCTGCACAGCCTGGACAATGGAGTTGCGGTTCTGCATGGGTGTTGGGGTGGTTGGCTGGCTGTGCTTGCTCAGAACTGTGCTGGTTTTATCTGGGGCATAGCGTTCAGCGAAGGAAGGTCCACAGCCCAGGTTGGGCGACTGGCAGGGCCAGTGACAGGTGCAGGCTTCGGAACAGCAGAGCCATATGCAGGCTCCACTTTCAAGGCTGGCACAGCAGACAGATCCGGTATGCAAACCTTCTGAGGTTTGATTAGGAGGTTTTGAACTCTGCTTAGGCTGAGGTCAAGCTTATCCCCACAGGCACGGATCTTGTTCTGTGCTTCAATATGAGTCAAGGTGCTGATGTTCTCCCCATCAATGCTCAGCACCCAGTCACCTGCTCTCACAACCTGCCTGGGCTGCCTTGCCCTCAGGGGTAATCTGAGAGATGGATAATAGCATGTTGAAATCCTTGCCACCCTGCAGCCGGAATCCCCATGGTGGTAGCCCCTCCAGCACCACCTTATACGAATCCATGTCACTCATTGTTTCTGCAGGGCCTTGGCAACCACCCTCCTGAAGGTGGGACCGGGCTACTCTGCTGCCACTGCATTGCTTCAGCCCGATTTTTGTTGTGTATTTTGTTCTCTTTCGACTCAGGAATGTCTGCCATACTGCTCTGTTGTTTTATAATTTTTCAATTACCATTTGTTTTTCATCACATGTCTATGTCTATTTGCCTCAGTGTTTTAGTTGCACTCCCTTGGAGAAAGTACTACAGGTGTGGGTTATCTGTCTAACTTCTTCTGTAGTGAAAGATATTGCAAAGAATTCATTTTCATTTTCTGCAATGCCTTGTCCTTTTTCAGTAATCTTTGTAAACATGGCCTTCTAAGGGTCTAACTTTTTCTAGCAACCCTTGTACTTTAATTATGGAATCCTTGGCTTTGCTTGTTAACCACATGGGTTCTTCTTGGACTTGTCTGTACCTTTTCTAATTGCAAAATATATCTTGACCTATTATTGTGGCTTAATTAACTTTTAAGTGTTCTGCTGGGAATGTCTGCTTTGAGCTTCTGTTTAAGTTACCTTTCCCCTTCATGTTTTAACAGGTCTTTTCTTGAAATGTAGTGACACTGTTTGGCTTTCTCTCTTGCTGTTAAACTGAACTTTGGAATCATGCATCTCCAAATTTCAATACAATGTCAGGGAATCTGCCCCCCCCCCACACCAATTATCCATTTCAGATCAAGTTTAGAAGAAGAGTCAATATAATTAATAATGCCTTTGGAAATTGCCCTCTGAAGCAGTAGCAGGCAAGTTACTATACACTAGAACTAGAAAGAGGTCCTGTTGATTTCTCTTTATCTTCCACGTCCACTACAGCTATATCGCCCACTCCCCAATTTTTCCAATACAACTCACTCTATGCGGGCCTATCCTTATCCCTGATCTGGAAGCTACAACAGGTACAGAACACATCAGCTAGGGTTCTTACAGGAATACCTGGGGGGGGGGGCTCACATCTGGCCTGTGCTCCAACAACTGCACTGGCTACCAGTTGGATACTGGATCAGGTTTAAGTTTTTGGTAATCACCTTCAAGGCCATATACAGTCTGGGCTTTTGAGTACTTGAGGGACTGCCTCTCTGCCTACCCCTCCCCCCCAAAAAAGAGTGCTGCACTCTACAAACACCAACAAGCTGGTGATCCCTAGCCCCAGAGAGGCTCATCTGACTTTGACCGGATCCAAGGTCTTTTTTGGTCCTGACTCTCACTTGGTGGAACGAGCTCCCTGAAGAGATCATGGCTTTGCCAGAACTAAAACAATTCCACAGGGCCTGTAAAATAGAGCTTTTCTACCAAGACTTTGGTCAAGGCCAATGAAATAGCTACCAAGTAGAGCCCAGAGACCCCTCCCAACACAACTGTGAACAGTTAGAAGAACTGAATCTACAGCTATACAGTTAAAAATTACTCAGTTACAGAGTTGTAAAGTTTAAAGGTTTATGTTTAAACTAAAAAGCAATGTATGCGGGTGCTAGTATCCCTGGTCTGGAGAAAGGAGCAGGGTCCCTGCTCCTTTTCCAGCCTGTGCCGCCCCCAAAGTCTCCCCCCGCCTGCCTCCCGCCCGACTTGGGGCTTTGGAGCCAGCAAAGGGCGGGGCTGTCCCTTTGCTGGCCCCGAAGCCCCCCCCCCCGCCTCCCAGGCAATCTCGTGCTTCAGGGCCGGCAAAGCGTCCCTTTGCTGGCCCCAAAGCCCGACATCGGGTGGGAGGCAGGCAGGGAGGACTTTGGGGGCGGCACAGGCTATCATAGCATTTGCTGGCAGGGGATCATGGGAATTGTAGTCCATGAACATCTGGAGGGCCACAGGTTGACTACTCCCGCACTAGATGACTCTTTTTGCCCCTTCAAACTCTATGATTCTATGTTGATAGCTAGTTGTGCTATATAATAGCATGGTTTCTTTTTAATTACAGCACTGGTTATTTTTCTTAGCAGCCATTGAAGGTTGCAGTTTGGTTTGTTGAGTCCTGGGAACTGATTGGGGTCTGCATGTCAGTATTGTAGAAATGTCTGTTTTTGTTTTTTTCCAGAAATTATTTTTGGAACGATCTTAATGTACATTTATTGGGAGTATCCTGAGCAGAAATCTCAAAAGTTAGGTTTTTAATTACATATCGGAAGTTTCCACAGAGTTCCAGTATGCCACTAGTCCTAGAAACATGTCTGAAGAAAGAATCAACAAAATTATGTTTATAAAAATATAGAAAAGTAAGGAAAGATTTGCTTTGTAACATAAGCCTTAGCTCTAGTCACCACATACATACATAATTATTTTTATTTCCATTGAAGAGACTTAAAAGTTGGCATGAGAAAGACAAGTCAAATTCAACCAGACTCATTTTACAATTTCATAACAAAGCCCTTTTGATGTAGGCTAGCAAATTTATCATTTGCTGCATAATTAGAACAAATCTAATAATAAATTATCTGGACATATTTACAAATGTTATTTTAGATCTACAGTGCCACTAGCTGTTGAATCCTGTCTAATGTTTCTCATACTGGCAGTCTTCAAGCAAAGGTTGGATACACACTTTTCTTGGATGCTTTAGGATGATTAGGGCTAATCCTGCGTTGAGCAGGGGGTTGGACTAGATGGCCTGTATGGCCCCTTCCAACTCTATGATTCTATGATACTGGCCAAAGGATTGAGAGGAGTAAATGACAACAAGCTTAGGGTTTGGGAGCAGTTAATTTGATATCAGAGCTAGACAAAGTAGCCATTTAGTTGTAGTAATGTCGAGACCCTGTCATTGGATACTGAGGTTTTACACTGGGTCTTTAAGGGTAGAAGAGAATTGATATATGTTAAGTGTTTTTCCAGTGAATTCTTGTATGTATATCGTTCATACAATATAACCTTGTTGCATTTGCTCAAATTCAACAAGTAATTTTGAATATCCTTTGAATTAAGTAAGTTTCAGCGATATAAGTAGCTTTTAGACAGTTAATGTTTATGTGTATGAAAGAAAAAGAAAATGTTCAGTGATCAAATGTTTGAATCAGCAGAATAACTTTAAACAACAATGCTTAAACCATCCTAGTTCAGAGACCTTATTAATGTCTGCTTACAGCTATGTCTTAGTACAGTTTATTAGACTCCTTAATGTCTAATAATTAGACTGTGTGGGCAGTGCATTGTCCCTTCAGAGATTATTTTTATTTCTCTTGCACCTTAGCTCAATGCCTGCAGAAATGTCTAAACCTAGGAGAAATTGCATCAATGTGCTTTATTTGTCAACTGAGAGCAGAGAAGAGACTGGTCAAATTGTGGTGTGTTTGTTATTACAGCTTGAGCTTGGCATTCTAGAAGTAAAGGCATAAGAATCAGAACTCTTTTAAGCAGCTGGTTTTATATGATTTACAATTTTATGTACAAAAGGAGACTTTTGACCAGTAATCAATGAATATACAAACTAATAAGCAAAATATTCAAAAGAATATAATTATGTGACACAATAGTCATAGTGTATAATTTATTTGTTGCTGACAGAGTTTTAATTTTCAGAACTGTATTCATTTATTTAATATTTTATACTTGTATTTTGCCCTTCCCTAACAGCTCACATTGATCAATTAAATACAATATTAAACACAGGTTAATGTATATACGCTGAATAAATAAATTATAAATATTCGAATTGAGAATTCATTTGAATTGAGAATTTGCCTCTTTCCAAAGATTAAAATGCATAAGGGAGGACGGGCAGGCTAATCAGTTCTTACAGGCTTTAGTTCATTTGGTTGGTTTTAGTCAGGGAGGCCAGCATTTCTAGATGTCATTTCTGGCTTTGGATGTTATTTCTGGTGGAACAGCTTTGTCTTGCAGGCCCTGTGGAACTATTTAAGGTCCTGCAGGGCCGTGATCTCATTTGGCAGACTGTTCCATCAGGCTGGGGCCAGGGTCAAAAGAACTCTGGCCTTGGTCACAGCCAACTTTACCTTCTTGGTAATTTTTGGTAAAGGCCTTGATGAATTTAGAGATTGTTTAACTTATGAAATCGCATTTGAACATTGGTGCTTGCTGTGTTATGAAGTCTTACTTTTCATGACTGTAGCTGTTAAGTGTGGAAGAACATGCTAGCATGGTGCAACATTCTGTTGTAGGCAGGAGAGGTCTGTCTCCTACAGTGCTATGATTTCTTGCTATTTGAAACTTGTTACCTGTATTCCAGGAGTGTGGGAGGAGTGATAAGTCGGTAGAATGGCATTAGGTGAGCATGTTTCTGTTTTGTACAATATCTGAAAGCAGCAGGTGTGCCAGTATTGTGAACTAATTTCTTGTTCTTTCTGTGCAGGCAGAAGGAGAAGATAGCCTTAAAAAGATGCAGTTGATGGAACTTGCAATTCTCAATGGCACGTACAGAGACGCCAATATCAAATCACGTAAGTATTACATTACAGAACTATGATGCTTTACGTGTAAGGATGCTTATAAATCACCTTTGTTCACATAGACCAGATAAAGTAGACAATGTAGGTTATGTTTTGGTACTCCCTTCAGTGGCCTTAATGGCATGGACTACATCCAAAAGAACCAGTTTCCTATGTTCTGCTGTGCTTTTCTAGAATGTACCCATTTTCAGTTCACAGTTTCTCTCACATTGAGATACATTTACATAGATATACAGAGATATATAGCATCATTCCATATATGTTGCTGCAGTATTCTGCAGTTTCTGCGGATATTTGTCACTGGTTCTAATTAAAGGCCTTTAAACCTCTCTTGTCACATGAGAACCACTTTTTTATTAGTCACCTCTGCATTACTTCAGGTAACTCACCTGCACAGGTTCATTGCAGGTCTTAATCAAAGAACTGGGAATATGTAAGGGAGGACTGATAAGATTGTCCTCTTGAACATGTGATGTTTGTCATCAAAGAGTTCTAACGATATGGGGCACTTTGCTTAGCAAGTATATCATTTAAAGCAGTGGTCCCCAACCTTTTTATCACCGGGGACCACTCAACGCCGGGGACCACTCACCAGGGACCACTCAACGCCTTTCACTGAGGCCCAGTGGGGGGGTAGTTTTCTCCTCTACTCTCAACCACTGCCCTAGCGCTCTCTGATCGCTATGGTAATGTTTAAACATCCCTTCAAAATAAGATACAGACATGCCACAACAATGAAGTGTGTTGTAAAGGGCTGGGGGGGATGAAGGGCCGGGGGGGGGAGAAGGCGTCCTTTGGGGCCCACCTCCAATTAGTCAAAGGACCACATGTGGTCCGCAGCCCACAGGTTGAGGATCGCTAATTTAAAGGACCCTTTAATATGGTCTTAAAGCACAAGGTATTCAACCAGGTCAGTAAGTGAAATAAGCAAACTAATACCTTGCCTGTGAAGCTAACAGACACAGCATTCAACTGCTGATTAATACTTATTAGTTAAGTGTTCTAAGTCAGTGGTACCCAACCTTTCTGAGGCTGGGGACTGGCAGGGCATTGGACCGCGCCTGCACGGACCGTGCCCGCTCATCGGGCCGCGCGCCCGCACATTGGGCCACGCCCGCGCCCGTGGGCCTTGCCCGCGCATCGGGCCGCACCCGCATGGCTGCGCAGCCTGGCCCTGATTCCCTCTCCCCGCCCTCCCGCAGTAAGAAGCTTCCCGGGCCGCAAGCTTGCGGCCTGGGAAGTTTTTTACTGCGGGGAGAGGGAGCTGCGGCCCGGCGCCATGGCCTTCGCGGCCTGGCACCGGGCCACGGCCCGCAGGTTGGGGACCACTGTTCTAAGTAACCTGATCTGGATGGCCCAGGTTAGCCAGATTTCATCAGATCTTGAACGCTAAAGCAGGGCTGGATGGGAGATAACCAGAATTGCTATGCAGAGGCAGGCAATGGCAAATCTGAACATCTTCAAAATAGTATAGGATCACCATATGTTGGTTGTGACTTAATGTTTCTTAAACACACATTCAAGCATTTTAAGTGTTTTTACATTGCAGGACTAGATTGAATCACAGTATTAGGCTGTAAATCGCTAATAGCTAACCTTGTGGGGGGTTAGATCACACCCACAGACGGAGAGACACAGAGCATTATCATATGTTGTCCAACAAGTTGGCTTTTTATTTCAGCCATTTAGGCTAATACTTAAAAAAAAATTAAAGACCTAAAGGGCTCCCACAAGAATTCCGTATTCATTCAGTGCTGGGATATAGCCATACCCTTTTAATTTTGATTAAATTCCACTCTTTAAACACAAGTTTTTTGTACAGTTGAACTTTGATAAGATATGCTTTTTAAAAAGTACCTTAAGTATGTGCAGTATTATCTGTGTAATGCTGCTCATTTTTTTCATGTTTTCCCTTGTTTCTCAGTTCTTCAGCTGTGAGTTCCAAGATCAGTCATTAATTTTTTTTTCAGCAGTTCTTAGTATGGTTCAGCATGTTTTCCCAGATTGCATGAAAACTTAAACAAAATGTTGTGAACATACTAATTTATTTTAGTCATACCAGTTGTTGAAGGCAAATCTATGAAGATATCCACACTGAGTATAAGAATAGTCAGACAATTTAATCTGGCATTAATTTTTACAATCTGTAGTTTATTGCATTTAATTGCAGGCGTAAATAAAAATGAATGGGTACCTGTATAGTATAGTTTGAATGGTTATTTTACCAGCTTTAATAAAGAGAGGTTATCTCATGTGTTGAGAAGGATTGAAATGTTTTTGGCTTTTGATCAGGAGTGACAAGGATCGTGGAAAATCCCAGTGTATGTATTTAAGCAAAACATTGGCTACTTATATAGCTGCAGCCAGTGCTGCCATTCAGGGTGCAGGTAGAATCATAGAATCATAGAGTTGGAAGGGGCCATGCAGGCCATCCAGTCCAACCCCCTGCTAAACACAAGATCAGCCCAAAGCATCCTAAAGCATCCAAGAAAAGTGTGTATCCAACCTTTGCTTGAAGACTGCCAGTGAGGGGGAGCTCACCACCTCCTTAGGCAGCCTATTCTACTGCTGAACTACTCTGACTGTGAATTTTTTTTCCCTGATATCTAGCCAATATCATTGTACTTGTAGTTTAAACCCATTACTGTGCGTCCTCTGCAGCCAACAAGAACAGCATCCTGCCCTCCTCCAAGTGACAACCTTTCAAATACTTAAAGAGGGCTATCATGTCCCCTCTCAACCTCCTTTTCTCCAGGCTGAACATTCCCAAGTCCCTCAATCTATCTTTATAGGGCTTGGTCCCTTGGCCCCAGATCATCTTCGTCGCTCTCCTCTGTACCCTTTCAATTTTATCTACGTCCTTCTTGAAGTGACGCCTCCTGAACTGCACATAGTACTCCAGGTGTGGTCTGACCAGTGCCGTATACAGTGGGACTATGACATCTTGGGATTTTGATGTGATGCCCCTGTTGATACAGCCCAAAATGATACAGCCCCAAATTCGCCTTTTTTACCGCTGCATCACACTGCCTGCTCATGTTTAGTTTACAATCCACAAGTACCCCAAGGTCTCGTTCACACACAGTGTTACCTAGAAGCGTATCCCCCATCCAGTAGCCATGCTTTTCATTTTTCTGACCCAGATTCCGAACTTTACACTTACCTTTATTAAATTGCATCTTGTTCTCATTTGCCCATCTCGTTGAACTCTGTCTCTCTGTCTCTATCTTCCGGAGTATTTGCCAGTCCTCCCAGTTTGGTGTCATCTACAAACTTGATGAGTAGTCCCTCCACCCCCTTATCTAGACCATTAATAAATAAGTTAAAAATTACCGGGCCGAGCACCGAGCCCTGAGGTACCCGGCTACTCACCTCTCTCGAGTCTGATGAAACTCCATTGACAACAACTCTTTGAGTGCGGTTCTCTAACCAATTCCCTATCCACGATCCAGCAAACTGGTTACTTGGTCAAAAAAGGAAAGCAGGTTGGTCTGACAGGACCTGTTGGAGACAAATCCATGCTAACTTCCTTGGATCACCAAATTGTCCTCCAGATGTTTGCAAATCGCTCCCTTTAATATCTGCTCCATTATCTTCCCCACAACAGAGGTCAGACTCACTGGTCTGTAGTTTCCCGGGTCATCCTTCCTCCCTTTTTTGAAGATCGGAATAACGTTTGCTCTCTTCCAGTCCTCCAGGACATTTCCAGTCCTTAAAGAGGTCCCGAAGATGATGGGCAAGGGCTGTGCAAGTTCTCTGGAAAGTTCTTTGAGCACTCTCGGGTGCATTTCATCCGGCCCAGGGGATTTGAACTCATCCAGTGTAGCTAAATGCGTCTCGACAACCTCTCTATCCATGTTAACTGCTACCCAGACACTATCCTTTGGCTACGGCCATCTCTAGATGTGCCTAAATCCTATGACCTATGGGAAAAAACATGTAAAATAGGCACTAAGCCTTTCTGCTTTCTCTGCATCTTCCGTTAAGAGTTTGTCCATACGCACCCAACAGTGGGCCTATTGCCTCCTTTACGTTTGCTCCTCACATAACTGAAAAATCTTTTCTTGTTACAATGGGCTTCCCTGGCCAATCTTAGCTCACTCTCAGCTTTGGCCTTTCTGATGATTGATCTACAGTGCCTAGTAACCTGTAGGTACTCTTCTTTAGAGCTCTGTCCTTCCCTCCATTTCCTGAACATTTCCCTTTTCTTTCTTAGTTTCTCTTGAAGTTCTCTGTTCATCCAAATAGGCTTCTTAGAGCTCCTGCAGTGTTTTCGTCATTCTGGGATAGTCATTGATTGAGCATGCAATAGCTCTTGTTTGAGTGTTTGAGTAGTGCCCACCCTTCACATGCTCCCTTCCCTTCCAGCATTCTGGTCCATGGTATGACACTCATCATGTCTCTGCTTGTTTTCATTGTCTACCTCATAACATCTAGTTCCAAAGATGTTTGTGAGCTTTTTGTGAGGAGCAAGAAGAACATTTTTGGAATAGTATTTAATTTCTGCTCAGAACTGTGCTGAGAGTTGCTAGGCTCCACCCCACTTAATTTCCCACAGCTGCTACAGTTCAGTTGAGCATTTAGTTTTTAAATACAATTTTGAATGTGGCTTTTATATAGTACCAATCAAATTGTATAATTTCTTCTGTCTAAAGAAATGTCTTAATTGTGGGGAAAGTGACATAATAGCTTCTGAATGTTTTTCTGCAATAACCCCTTTGGGATTGCTTTTATTATGTGCTTAGTGTTCTTGCTGATATGGATTTAACTGGATAGAGCTGATTGTGGGCTGTTAGGCCATGTAATTCTGGAAAGCAGCTTTGTTAAACTTAAGATTTTTGCCTTCATGAATTCTAAAATACAGTATTTATCTTTGATACTATGGACATGATGGGTATAATGTTCCAGTATTTAGTCTTGAACTGTGCAACTATGATTTTGAGAAGAATTATAATTTCTGTATATAGCCAGAACTATGTCAAAGTAGATTTTACTATTTGTAGACACAAATTTAAATTATTGATCATATTCTAAAACTGCACTGTGTGTACTAAACAGTGCTATGAACGTCTTCTGAAATGAAGATAGGGTTGATACATTTTTGTTTGCAAAACTCAAACCTAAATATTGAGTATTTCTGAGCATGTTTGGACTGCCTTGCCTTTAATGGGAAATTATCACCTGTAGAATATGAGGCATTTTACCTCAAAACTGCCTAGGTTAGCAGTGATCCCAAAACTTGCGGTAGCTTACATCATCATATAATAATAATAAAACAACCTTTATAATAAATACAAACTCCTAAAAACCTCCCAACCACCCCTCTTACCAGTCCTCTCCCCCAACCCTGCCCTCCTGACAGCCATAATTCCAGGGGACAGTTGTGCACATTGGAGGAGGGACTCAATCTTACTCTTTACACCCGTCCTCAACCAAATGCCTGGTGGAAGAACTCCATCTTGCAGGACCTGCAGAACTTTACAAGCTCCATCAGAGCCCTCAGTTCTTCCAGGAGCTCATTTCACCAGGTGGGGTCCAGGACCAGGCAAATTGTGTGGACAAAGGATCAAGCAACACTTGAACCTGATCTGGTATTCAGTTGTCAACCAATGCAGCTGCTTCAGCACTGGCTGTAGGTGGGCTCTCCAAGGTGTCTTAGTAAGAATCCTAGCAGCTGCATTTTGCACCAGCTGTAATTTCTGGATCAAAGACAAAGGAAGGCCTGCATAGAACGAGTTACAGAAATCCAGCCTGGTAATGACAATTGCATGGATCACTCTGGCTAGGTGATCTTGGAACAGACAGGATGCTAATAGCCTCACCTCTAGTGAATGGAAAAATGTGATTTGGGCTACTCTGGTGACCTGGGCCTCCATAGAAAGGGAGGCATCCAGAATCATACCCAAATTTCTGGGAGTGTGTGAGATGTCCAATTGCACAACATCCAAGTTGGGTAAACACACTTCCTGATCTGGCCCTTTCCTACCAAACCAATACTACTTCTGTTTTGGAGGAGTTCAGTTTCAGCCAGCTTTGCTCAAGCCAGACCGTCACTGCTTCCAATCATCTGGCAGATTTTTCTGGGAAGGAATTGGGGCAGCCATACATCAAGAGATAAAGGTGGATGTCATCAGCATACTGATGACAACCCAACCCAAAATTCCATACCAGCTGGGCCAGAGGATGCATACAGATTTTAAATAATGTGGAGGAGAGTATCCTGCCCTGTGGCACCCCACTGGGGAGGTCATTACAATATAACTGCTCTTCCCCCACTGTTATCCTCTGTTACAGTTCCAGATAAATAAGCACAGACCTTGGAGGGCTGTCCTCTGAATCCTGGCCCTGGCGAGGAGGTAGCTTGACAACGTCAAACACTGCTGGCAGAGTGAGCAGTACATGAAGGGCTGGCCCATCCCAATCCTGCTAATGCTGGAGATCATCTGTGAGGGTGACCAGCACCATGGCCAGGATGGAACCCAGACTGGAAAATATCAGAAGCCAAAGTTGCTAGAAACTGGTCTGCCACAGCTCTTTCAATTACCTTCCCCAGAAATGTTAAGTGCTATATGAACCAATAATTGCCTGCGTAACAGGGATGAAACAATGGCTTTTTCTGCAACAGATGTACTGTTGCCTCTGTAAGAAAAAGAAGAAGAGTTGGTTCTTATATGCTGTTTTTCTCTACCCGAAGGAGTCTCAAAGCGGCTTACAGTCGCCTTCCCTTTCCTCTCCCCACAACAGACACCCTGTGAGGTGGGTGAGGCTGAGAGAGCCCCGATATCACTGCTTGGTCAGAACCACTTTATCAGCACCGTGGCAGGCCCAAGGTCATCCAGCTGGCTGCATGTGGAGGAGTACAGAATCGAACCCGGTTTGCCAGATTAGAAGTCCGCACTCCTAACCACTACACCAAACTTGCTCTTTAAGACCCTCTGGGAACTCTCCCGATAAAAGGGAGAGATTGACAATCTCCCGGAGCGGTTCCCCTATCCTCCTGCCCTCTGATTTCAGGAGCCAGGCAGGGATCCAGAGGACAGGTAGTCTCCCATATCAAAGCTAGCAACTTGTCCACTTTGGCTAACGAAAGCCAGCTGAAGCGATCTAACAGATCCCCACAAGCTGGCCAAGGGCTCTCTAGTTCCTTTCTATATCAAGTATGGGAGGAAAATCACGGCAGAGTGATGGGAGCTTATCTGTGAAATAGTTCTCCAAAGCCTCACAATTCAACTCTTAAGTGACTAATATTTTGCTTCGGTGATCATGGAAGCCCGAGGTGGCCAGCGCGGTAGAGGGGAGGGGTGCTGGCAGTGCACCAGCCAGCGCCCACATGCAGGCACAAATCTCTGCACCTGTGTGTGGGTACGGGCTGGGCTGGGGCTGCTACACCACAACCCTAGCCACCTCAGGCTTCTGTGATTGGCAGAGCATGCAATCCTTCAACCCCCTTTGAGTCACTGAGGCCACCACCATGCTGCTGCTGTGCCACTGCCGCAGTGCAGTGGTGGCCTTGGCGACCCAAAGGGGGTTGCACTATCAGGTAGGTTAAGAACTACTGGTCTGTTGGATTAGACCAGTGGTCCATTTAGGGCATAGAGGCTCTCCCCCTTGCTGTTGCCTCCTCCCAGCCCTAGTATTTACACGCTTGCTATCTCTGTAGGTGGAGGCACCCTTCAGCCAACATGGCTAGTGGCTATGAGAGCCAGCTTGGTGTACTGGTTAAGAGCAGCGGCTTCTAATGTTGTGAGCCAGATTTGATTCCCCAGTCCCCCACATGCAGCCAGCTGGGTGACTTTGGGCTTGCCACAGCACTGATAGAGCTGTTCTGACTGAGTAATAATATCACGGCGCACTTAGTCTCACTTACCTCACAGGGTATCTGTTGGTGGGGGGAGGAAAGAGCAGGCGATTGCATGCTGCTTTTCAAGTCCTTGTAGAGAAAAGCAACATATAAAAACCAACTCTTCTATTTCATCTTCTATTGATGGACCTCTCCTCAATGACTCTGTCCAACTCCTTTTAAAACTATTTATTCTTTTGGTCATTACTATCTTCCCTGGCAGTACTCTTTAAAATATAAATCACTCTTTAAAATATGCATCACAATTATAGATTCACATATATGAATATATGAATTCATATATGGCAGTCTTAAAGCAGTGTCTGGGCAGATACTTATCCTGGATTTATTTATTTATTTATATTTTATTTATATTTTTATTTATATTTTTATACCACCCTTCCCTACGGCTCTGGGCAGTTTACATAAAACATTTTTGAACATTCACATAGAACACCATCAAAATCAAATATAACAGTATAACAATAACAACAACATATCAACTGGAGCAATTAGAATGGCACTTCAACAATAACTTGACAATCCTTCAGTAGGTTCGGTCCCTTAGTCTGGGGGGCACCTATAGGTGTTATGGCTCAGTCGGCCCCACCAAATGCCTGGTGGAAGAGCTCCTTTTTGCAGGCCCTGTGGAATTGTGGAAGTTCCGGCAGGGCCCTGATCTCTTCGGGGAGCTCATTCCACCAGGTGGGGGCCAGGACCGAGAAGGCTCTGGCCCTTGTTGAGGCCCGACGTGCCTCTTTAGGGCCAGGGATCCATAGCCAGTTGGAGGTGGCGGAGCATAGAGCTCTTCTGGGGGTATAGGCAGGGAGGCAGTCTCTCAGATACACTGGGCCCAGCCCGCGTATGGCCTTAAAGGTGATTACCAAAACCTTAAGCTTAATCCGGAATTCAACTGGGAGCCAACCAAGTTCTTGGAGTACCAGCCGGATATGAGATCTCCATGATGTTTTAGTGAGAATTCTGGCCGCGGCATTCTGCACCAGTTGTAGTTTCCGGATCAAGGATAAGGGTAGGCCTGCGTAGAGCGAGTTGCAGAAGTCCAGTCTGGAGGTGACCATCGCATGGATCACTGTGGCTAGGTGCTCTGGTTCCAGGTAGGGCGCTAGTAGTTTGGCTTGGCGGAGGTGGTAAAATGCCAGCCGTGCTACCTTCGTGACCTGGGTTTCCATTGTAAGGAATGGAATCACGCCCAGGTTCCTGAATGAGTGAGTCTCTAGGAGCTGCACACCGTCCAGGGTGGGCAGGCGCGCTTCCTCCCATGGTCCCTTCCTAGCCAAACACAGGATGTCCGTCTTTGCAGGATTGAGCTTCAGACGACTCTGCTTGATCCATTTTGTCACTGCTTCCAGGCATCTGGCTAAAGATTCTGGGGGGGAGTCAGGGCAGTCATCCATCAGGAGGAAGAGCTGGGTGTCATCTGCGTATTGGATGCTTTAGGCCAGCGGTCCCCAACCTTCTTGTAGTCGGGGACTGCCTCCGAGGGTGGGGGGAGAGCCGGCGGCCCAGCCACAGCAGCTGCACGTAAACACGCACGCGCAGTTGCCGCACATGCGCGTTTTCACCACTAGGTGGCGCTAACGCACATGCGCAGAACAGCCACACGTGCGCGTTTTCGCCAGCAGGGGGCGCAAACACGCATGTGTGGCAGCTCCGCGCATGCGCGTTTGCGTCGCTGCCATGCCAGCGGCCGGGCTGCCTCTTCCCCCTCTCTCGCTGCGGGGGGGGGGAGGCAGGCGCAGCCTTAACGGCCCCGGTACCGGGCCGTGGACCGGGGGTTGAAGACCACTGCTTTAGGCTGATCCTGCATTGAGCAGGGAATTGGATTAGATGGCCTGTATGGCCCCTTCCAACTCTGTGATTCTCTGATTCTATACATCATAGCTTCTTAATAGGAAATACAACTTCTCTATATTCATAACATTATAAGAGGACAAGTCTTGTTATGGATTAAAAACTGGTTCAATTATAGGAAATGGGGAGCAGGAATGACAGTTGCAAGGAGGTTTCTTGCAAGGGGGGGAAGTGAACAGTGGAGTCTCAAAGTTATTTGGTATTGAATGCTATTTAATTTGTTCATAAATGATTTGGAATTTGGGCTGAACAGTGTAACAGCTGTGACAGGATGATATTTTCCATCAATAACTGTGCTTAGGTGCCACCGTAAAACCCCAACCCTTAGCATCAAACCACTGATAGTGCTGAAATGTAAAGAGATTAATAACATCTTCCATCTTCCATAGGTAATATTTGTACACTTTGGGCTTTTTTCTCCCTATAGCCCCTAAGCCTTATGAGCACACATGACTGGAAGTACACGATTGGAGCACTGCAAAACAAGAGAAAGAAGGGAAAAAAGGAGAGAAAGAAGGAGAAGGGGGGGGGGGTTGCAAGCAGACTCTAGCAAAAAGAGTCTATTGGGCATTAACAGTGCACACTTACAATTAAATCCCCAGATGAATGAGACTATGCAAGCAGAGCTTTCTTCCTGGCACAGCTTCCTCCTTGGCCTAAAACACCATATCCCTTCTCACCTCTCTTTCTCCCCACTCATTCCCAAGTACTAGCTGACTTAACACCCACAACCATCTTATGGGAGAGTGGCACACATCCATTGAAAAGCAGGACCTTCCCTACATCCTCTTCTGCCCTCACCAGCTGGGTGGCTCATCCAGTTGAACAACCTGGAAATGCTGCTCAGCCTCAGCACTCTTCATGCAGCATCCCTAAGGGGGAGGGGCAGGGGATGACTCTGCAGCTACCATATGCTTCCTGCCTTCAAGGACTGCCACTGTTGCCTTGGCCCTCTGCTTACCACCCCACAGCTCCATCGCATGACCCTGTCATCAGTAGCTCTAGCCAGAGAACAATGCAACTACTCAATTTTCTCAGCCACTCGGGCCATTAATCATGTGCACTTCAAATGGTGCTTGCATCTTAACAGGGACTGAAGTAGCTAAGTGCAAGTCTCGCAGTAAAGACATGGAGCAAGAGGTTGTAGGAAAACCCAAAATTCTGGGAAAGGCTGTATCACCCCAAGGGAGTATTGTTGCACCCCACTTGGGAGTCCCTGCTCTATCTAATGAGATCAGGGCCCTGCACGACCTTAACCATTTCTGCAGGACCTGTAAGATGGAGCTTTTCTGCCAGGCCTATGGGTGAGGCCTAGAAATAACACCAAGAATGCTTGAAAGTCTACCTTTGACAGATTCTCTAAGACCTCCATCTAAAGTTGCTCATAAGAGGCAGCATAAGTGTTTGGATTAATAGGACTTATTATTTAATTTTTATTATTAATTTTAAAATCTAAGTTAAAATTAAATTTCATTATGAGCCGGCTTGCTGGGAGGGCGGCATAAAATCAAATGCATAATAATAATAATAATAATAATAATAATAATAATAATAATAATAATAATAATAATAATAATTTAAATCTTGTTTAAATGCTTGAATTAATAAGATTGTCTTTTAATATTTTAAACATCTGTTAGATATCTTTTACTTACTCATAAGGGCATGCATTGTATTGAGTCCAACATCTTCTGATAGTGTATTTTCCTTCAAGCCAAGATTGTTTAAAAGACTAGATGAAGATACTGATACACAATTGCTTAATGTTTGAGAATTGATAGGAAATTTCTTTTCATTGAATTTCTACTCTAGATCACTACTTCTCAATTACTGTTTCCACAACAAAAGTAATAAAACATCACACACTAAAAGGGAAGCCTATTATTTGCTACTAGATTTACTATAACCATCAAAAATTTAGCCACACTCAAAGTTACTCATTTATCTTCTTCCCATAATAATCAAGACTTAGCTTCTAAAGATACAGACTACTGCTTAAGCAAAGGGAAAATTCAGGGCAATTTAAAAGAAAGTCAGTTTTGTTACTATTACATTCACAGAGCCTATTTGAATGTAGAATATTATTAAATATTTCTAGCAACACCGCCAATGAGAAAGCATTCAAACATGCAAGCATAAATGCCATTCTGTACTCTTAGAAGAGATAATTCAAACAAATAGTTTGGCATTTTAATTGGGGAAACTGAAAAGAATGAACATACACTACATGCTCTGACCAGCATGCTCTTATAATCAAGATCCCTATCTTTTAATTGACAACTGAATTCACAACTACTTATAGTTTTATCATATTACTAGTAATCAAGCCCGCTGTATTTAAAATACAGCGGGCGCTAGGCAAGGGAGCCCCCAGCAGTCGCGCGGAGCGCGGCTGCCGGGGGCTCCCTTGGTCGGCGGCCTGACACGGCGAGAGGCGCCTCTCGCTGCGTCAGGCCACCGGGCAGGGAGCAACTGCGAGCCGCACTCTGCGCGGCTCGCAGTTGCTTCCTTGTCGGCAGGGCGGGGATTGGCCTGGCCGATGGTCTGTCCGGAGGAAGGGGCCAATCGGCACCCTTCCTCATCCCGGACCGAGCCCGCCCTAACTCCTCCCACTAAGCCTTTACAGCTTTATTTAGTCCGCGGCGCCCACGGCGCCCTGGGCTGTGTTAAGATTATTAATGCCTAGACATAATTTAAATTCCAGGTATTTATCCCAATCACTTGTGTGATGATCTAGCATAACTAAACCAAAAAGACCTGATTCTAGATACAAAACCTTTTCTTCAAAAGACATCTCCCCAGTCCTAACTCCCAAAGCTGTTCCTGCCACATGTCTCAAAGTTCTCAGAATGTTGAGTAAAAATCTTGGTAATGGTACAGTAATATTATTTCTTACCACACTAATCCAAACCCCTAACTGCCCAGAAACTTTAGCATTAAATGTTTTAACTGCTGCAGTAACATAATGTCCCCCAGAGGAATAATAAAATTTTGAAATAGCCTTCCCCATATAACTCTTAGAGTGGAGTACAAATGTGCCCTCCAAGAAAGATGCAAAAGTATAACTCCTAAATATTTAAATTGCTCTACTTGCTCTATAGACTAACGAGCTACTTATATTTCCTTGTCATTTTTTACTAAAAAGAAGGACCTTCAACTTAGAGATATTGATACTTAGGCCCTCTTTGGAGCCATAGCATTAGAAGGAGGCTAGATATTTATGTAAGCCAATCATGAATCTTGAATGAAGTGTTGTACCATCTGCACACAAAAGAAATGGCAACTGAACATGGACCAAGGAGTCTAACATACGTACAAGTCAAATTTCTACTCCATGTTCAGAAACAACAATATTTGTATTTATTTATTATTGAATTTTTATACCACCACTGTTGTGGTGGTTCACAACATGACAATAAAAACACTAAAATCCTATAAGACGCCAGCTATACCAGCTTGCTGGCAACTACAATATCTGAACACCGCCCGCGGCGCCGTGGGTGCCGCGGACTAAATAAAAGAGTAAGGGCTTTAGGGGCGGGATGTGTCCGGGATGAGGAAGGGTCCGGATTGGACCCTTCCTCCGGACAGACCATCGGAGGGACAAATCGGCAGGCGCTTTGCAGAGCCACGATCCGCCGCGGTAGCGGCGCCGCGATCACCGGCGGGGGCCGTGATTGGCAGCGGCGGAAGAGCTGCGATCAGCGGAGGATGCGGGCCCGTTCTCGGTCGCGGCAGCGCCAGAGCCGCCAGCACCCCCCACCCCGCCCGCACACAGACCCGCTCCCACTCCGCGGCGTCAGGTAGGCCACGCCGACCGGGTGGGGGCCGAGCTAACGGCTAGCGCCCGCTGTATTAACACTACAGCGGGCTTATTTTCTAGTATAATACATAATAAAATCAACATAGATGGCTTGTCTATTCCCAGCAGTAATCTAAGCAGATGTAAAACGGGCGATGATCGGCCCCAAGTGATCCAGAGTTCATCATGGGGAGGGACTCATTCTTGTTAACTTGGTATATGACCCGGCCTCAACCGGAAGCCTGGCGGAAGAGCTCCATCTTGCAGGCCCTGTGAAACCCAAAGAGCTCCAGCAATGCCATCAGCTCGTCTGGGAGCTCATTCCACCAGATAGGGGCCAGAACTGAAAAGGCCCTGGCCATGACCGAGGCCAGGTGTGCTTCCCAATATTTCTATAAGTAATATCATTGCTAGAAGGCAGCATCAGGGGAAGGCCTCTGTGCCCTGTTTATCAGCCCTTCAGAACAACTAGTTGCTGTGTGAAATGGACTGCTGAACTAGATGGATGGATCGCTGATTTGATTCAGCAAAGCTACTCTTATCTTCTTACTTTAACATTACTGAGCTCCCAGGTGCCAAGCCACATAGCTGGAGTTGGAATAGGTATGCCCAGTAACTTTACTTACAGATGAACAAAAAGGGAGAATAATTTGTTCCTGTATTTTTATGGTATGTGGCAAAATTAAACAGAGCAATTTATATAAAGTACCTATATAGCCAGATCTCAGTTCAGGTTGCTTTTAGAGAAAACTGTACCTTAAAATGCGTTGTAAACTTAGAACAGTGGAGTGGAAAATTAGTAAATAGTAACTTTATCACTACTGTGCATCAATAAATCATAGATATTCTCTGTTCATCATGTATTTATTTAACTGAGGCTTGTCCTTAATAACTTCTCTACCAAATTGCAGCTTTTGTTACAGTGTAAACTCAGTCTGTATATAAACATTATTTCACACTTCTCCTGTTTGATATTACTGATCTATGTGAACAAAGGAGGACTAAAGGGACTTCACGTACCCCACGCCTTACTATTCCTAACACAGGAAAAAGCTGGTGCTAACAGAAATTCTTTGTATTTGTTGCAACAACCTCGCATGGCTGCACAACTGCAACTTGTTTTTTTCCTAAAAAGTGAAATTAGATATTAATTAGAAATAAGGATTCATCCACTGACAAAGCCATTTAGAGGTCTATGCCTTTTTTAAATATTCCAGTTACAATACAATATTAGGCTTTAAAACCTAACAGTTCTTCTCACAATGATAAATTGTATTACACTTTGTTTTAATAAACTAGTCAAAACTTGGCTTAACTCTAAGAAAGGATGCACTAATGAGTCCTTGTTGAAGTACTGTTTTCCTAGTCTGGATTCAGCTATAGTGTTTTAGAGAAACATAGGTTAGAATATTCTAACACCCTAGGAAGAGAAGTCTTGATTGTTAGTTTGGTATTTATCACAAGGGATCACTTAGCAATGCTCGAGTAGTTTTCCAGTCTCTACCTGTATCCCTAGTCATCCTGAAAATGGATAATGTTTGTAGACACAGTTTATCTATGCATACTGAATAAAATGTTTGTATTACAAGCAGTAACTGAAATATTTTATATTAGCATAACTAAATTTCTGTGGACTCTATAATCTCACTATTTTTAATATGTGCGATTAAAACAGTATTTTCTTTGTTTCCTGCATGCCTCTCAGTCTCATGCAGTCTTGAAGGCATAGGTAATGAAAAATATGTGGTCTAAATTGAGCTTTTGTGCTGTGTAACCTGTTTTAGAAATCTACTTTACCATTTGAAA